>NC_138069.1:38941806-40335556 GCF_964194185.1 Rhinolophus hipposideros
AATGCATCAGTTTGGTTCACGAATTTCGACTAATGCACCACACTCA
Organism: Rhinolophus hipposideros; assembly: GCF_964194185.1. Taxonomy (NCBI): domain Eukaryota; kingdom Metazoa; phylum Chordata; class Mammalia; order Chiroptera; family Rhinolophidae; genus Rhinolophus; species Rhinolophus hipposideros. The sequence continues at coordinate 38,941,853 of NC_138069.1, forward strand.
TGACAGACACTAATAGTGGTGGAGGGCGGGTTTGTTTAGGGGGACGAGGAATATATGAGAATTCTATTCAATTTTCTATAAATCTGAAATCTCTAAAAATTAAAGTCTATTAATTTAAAAATTATCTATGAGACAATTAGGCAAATATAAACATGATTATTTGATATTAAGGAGTTATTGTTAATTTTTTAGGTGCAATAATGGAATTGTGTGCATACTGGCCCCCGTTTAACAATCTTTTGTTTTTTAGTCCTTATCTTTTGATGGATATGTACCCAAGTATTCATGGATGACAGATGAAGAAAGAGGTAAGGGGGTAGGATTAATGTTTCCCAAGGTTTGGTATTCAAGATGATTTTGGGCTATACATAAAGGCATTTTAATGTTTAATAGTTATATGTTTAATTTAAATACATATTATAAAAAACATAATTAGCACATCAAATGATTCCATAAATTTTAATGTGTTAGTGTAGGTTTCCCTTATGAAAAACTTTATTAAGGCTAAAAGCAAACAAACCCAGGCAGAGGTAGGTGCAGACCCCAGGTCCAGCGCTATGTGACCTTAAGCAGGTAAGCTCCTTGAAGGGCTAGAGGTACAACACCTGCTACATCCAAAGCAAGCACCCAATAAATACTAGGTACTACATCACGGATAAAAGGCAACCTGTAACTCCAACAAAGACATTACATGCCAGTAGAAAAGACTGGAACTTGGAAAATAAGTGGAACCTGGAATAAGGGAGGGAAGAAAGCATGAGGGCTTACAGAGGCAGGCAAGGCTTCCCTCTTCTCAATCTCCCCAAATACTAAGAATCTGCTGCTGCCCACCTACACTGTGGACCCCACAGCTCAGTCCTGAGCCTCTGGTTCTCTGAAGAGTCCCAAGCTGCCACCTAACAATCATCAAACTAAGGTGACAGCTAGATGTGCAGCCTCTAAAATAATCAGAAGAGTTTCTTTTCTTATTCCAGGTGGGAATAAGAAAGAGCACAAGGCTTTGGAGAGACAGGGAGAATCACTGTGACCTTGAGCAAAACAATAATTCCTTCTCCAGTCTCCATTTTCTCACATTCTAAAATGTGGAAAACAAGCCTAGCTTTCAAGGTTACAGAGCAGGTTAAAAAGAAAGTATATTAGGTTGGTACAAAAGTCATTGCGGTTTTTGCAATTATTTTTAACCTTTCAAACCGCAATGACTTTTGCACCAACCTAATATATCTGGCATTTAACAAGTGCTACTAGTTCCCTCCCTCCTTACATTGGCAGGGTGACAGAAGACGCTTAAAAGGAGTTGGGATGAAATGCACAAAATCAGTAAAGAATACCCTTGGATTGCACTGGTTCTGAACCAAAATAAAGGAGAGAGTAATTCTGGCATCAGAAAGTTTGGAAATATTGGGAAACGCATTATTAAAATGATGATTATCAAGTGAATTTCCAAGAGAAGGAGATTATATGCAGCATTTACTAAATTCACTTAACCTAACGAAGCACTATTCACAGGATTATTAATCATTGGCACAGACAAAAAAGAAAAAGAGAGGGAAGGAGTGAGGGAGAAGGAGGGGGAGAGAGAAAAGGAAAAGGAGGAAGGAAGGGAGGAGAAAAAAGAAAGATTAGCAGCTGACAACTTCAAAATGACAGTTGAAGTATTAGTGAGATAAGGCTCTCTGGAGAGATTAGAAGTCAATAATAGGTTTTAAAATTTAGCTTACAGGCAGAGAGGGAGAGAAGGGATGCTTTTTGATCTTTTCAAAGGAGCTTCTGATGCGAAAGCTTAATATTCAGGATCAAGTGATTTAAAATTAAAAGATGATACTGAGAAACAGAAAACACCAAGAGTTTAAGGAGTGAAGGTATTCGTTTTACAAAAACACATACAGACTTCTGATACACGCCGGTTATTCTCATTTGCCCTCCCAACTTTATTCCCTCATTCAACTGGGCAACTGTGTGGCATGCAACAAGCTAGATGCTGGCAATATGCTATGAACTGAATATGACATGAGAAACATGAACTTCGTCCCTATGGAGATTACTTTCTAATAAAGGAACTGACTGTGCAGTGAGGGATTATGTAATCCACTTACCAATTACCACTAGTTAACAGCTCTGAAGAAAAAGCACGATGTTGTAAGAACATGACAAGGGCTCTAAACTGCAGGGCCAGACACCGAGGGGACCCAGACACTGAGAAATAAATGCTTGAGCTCAGCTCTAAAGGACAAGCAGAGGTTAACCAGGCGAGCAAGGAGGAAAGGGTGAAGACACCCTGATAACAAATGATAATGTTTGTTACGTCAAGACAGAATCTGGTGCACTGGAGAAATGGAGTTGGGGGGCGGGCAGAATCGCTGCGACTGAAGTGCAAAAGCTAGTGTGAAAAAGAGCAAAAACTGACAAGACTCCGGAGGTGTCCAGGTTGGGGTTTCTGACTGGTGCCAACTAAAATCATCAAAGGAACATCCAAATGAAAGGCCATGTACATTGGCGCTGGAAACCTGACAAGGGTGCCCCTGGGCTGGAAACAGGGTTCACTGCACATAAACAAAGGACTTCCAGAACCTCGCCTCCCAGATCAAAGCCAAAGGCCAGCAGGAGCCAGTGTCCTTGAAGCAGAAAGTGACGCCCAGTGAGACTGGGTCTGAAGGGCTTCGTCGGAGCATTTAGAGACAGGGCCCAGCCACAGCAGGGAAGGAACCTGGTTTAAGCTTGCCATGATCAGTGTGCTGAGTAAAGCAGGTGCTTCAGCAGCCGACCTCCAATAAAAATGGCCACTCCAGATCACAAAGGGCAGCCCTGCTCCAGCCACCACAAACTCAGAAATTCCGTACCCTGGGGACTTCCTTCCCCCATGCTCCCCAAATGCACCTCGATCTAGAATCAGCAGAATAGAACCACGACTAATCTAAACATTTTTCCCTTTTCCCAAAAGAAATACAGATAACCACAGAGAAATATGTCCAGTATCATTGGTAATTAAACAATTTTTTAATTTCTTTAATCAAATTAGTGTTTTAAAATTATTAACACCCTAAAATGGCAAAAACATAGAGAAAACAGCACTTTCACTGAGTATAGACAGTGCCTAAAATCTCTGCCTATATAAAATACACACGCTCTTTAAAATGTGTACACCCTTTCATTCAACAATTCCACCTTAGAATTTATCCCAAGGTAATACTCACCGATGCACTGAGATTAACCTATAAGAAGGAGCAATCCAGCGTAAGTTGCTATGAATTAGATAACTTATATGTCTAATAAAGGAGTAGTTTCACTAGTTAGCCATTTGCACATTCATTTACATTAGTCATCCCTTCAAAATAGTATAAAGAAATATATAATGGTTCAGAAAGATGCCACGAACATTGCTGAGTTTTAAAAGCAGTTTGCAAAACAAATTTAGGTATGAAAAACAAATATATATGAAACATACATGAAAGAAAAAATATGTATATGAAGCGAGGGCAGTACATCAAATATTAATAGTAGTCATCAGGGGAACTTTTTGTTCTTTTTGTTTCTTATTTTACATTATTTTTATTGTAAATGTTCTAAAATAAACATGGATTACTTCTATAAAAAGAAAATATAAATTTCTTATTCAACAATTTTTCAATATTCTTTAATATATGTGTAAATAACAACACTGGCTAATTGGATAATCATATGGGGGGAAAATGAATCTTGATCCCTAGCTCAGCCATTAAAATAATTATTTTGAGATGGTAAAACCATAAAGCTGAAAGAAAACATAGACTATCTTCAAGACCTTAGGGTAAGCAAAAATTTCTTTAATAGGACACACAAAAAAAAGTAACTACGAAAGTATTAATTAGACTTCATTAGTGTTAAGACCTTTCGTCTATCAAAAAACAGTACCAAGACACTGAAAAAGCAAGCAATAGAACAGGAAAACAAGTCTGCAATGTGTGAGTCTGGCAAAGAAAGTTTCCAGACTATTATAAAGAATGCCCACAAATCAGTGAGGAAAAGACAACTCAAGTTTTTTTAAGGTTCAAAAGACTTGAAGAGGCACTTCTCAAAGAGAATATCTAAATGGCCAACAAGTAAATGAAAAAAAATTCTCAACATCATTAGTCATTAGGGAAATCACCACGAGACACGACTTCACACCTATCGGAATGGATAAAACTGACTGACAATCCCAAGTGCTGATGAAGATGGAGAACAACTGCAAAGCTCAGATACCGTGGGAGGAACTGCAGGAATGCATAACCACTATGAGAGAAGATCTGGTAGGTTTTTGAAAAACTAAACATACATCTACACTCTAGCCCAGCAATTCCACTTCTAGGTATACCCAGGAGAAAAGAAATCTCCCAGCAAAAATTTGAACGCAAATGTTCAAACAAGCTTTTTTCATAACAGTCAAATAGTGGAAACAACCCAAATATTCATCAGCAGGAAAATGGATAAACGAAACTGTTGTGTATTTGTATAACGTAATACTGCTCAGCAAAAAAAAAAGGAACAAGCAACTGATACAGCAAGAATGAGTTACAAAACATATGCTGGGCAAAGTAAGCCAAACATAGTAAGAGTACATGCAGGGTATGCATGCTGTACAATTCCATCTATATGAAATTCTAGAACACGCACGCACGCATAACAAACCTAGTTACAGAAAGCAGGTTAGTTGAGGCCAGAGATGTAGTGCGGGGACTGAAAAGAGGAATGAGGGTAAAAATGTTCTGTATCTTGATTCTGGGAGTGGTTATATGAGTGTATACAGTTCTCAAAACTCAAACGGTATCTCAATGAAGCTGATTGAATAAAAAAACAAATAAAACCACAATATAGATACTACTACACACCGATGGGAATGGCTAAAAGTGAAAGGACTGGCAAAACCAAGGGGCGACTGGAACTCTCCACCCTATGAATGTGTAAATCGGCACAAGCACTTGGAAAACAGTTACGCGTTATCTACTGAAGCTAAACATATGCCTAACCTACCACCCAGGAATTCCACGCTGGGGTTTTCATAACTGATAGAACCAAGTGCTTATGTCCACCTTAGAAGTGTTATTCATCATAGCAGCCCCAAATTGGAAACAACCCAACTAATTCATCAACAGTAAAATAAACAAACCATGGACTATATATACAATGGAATAATGCAGAAGGGGAAAAGACTACTGTGGGCCGGCCCAGTGGCTCAGGTGGTTGGAGCGCAGTGCTCCTAAGGCCGAGGTCACAGGTTGGAGTCCCACATGGGCCAGTGAGCTGCGCCCTCTACAGCTAAGATTGTAACAGCAGCTCTCCCTGGAGCTGGGCTGCTGTGAGCTGCTGTGGGTTGTCCACCATGGTGACCAACTGCATGGGGGGGGAGAGGCCTCAAGGCTCATAATAACCAGCATGGGCCAGGGAGCTGTGTCCTACACAACTACACTGAGAAAGAATGGCTTGAACCGGAGTTGGGAGGGAGGCGGAAGAAGGGAGAAAAAGAAAAAAAAGAAAGACTGTTACTACAAAATAGATGAATTGCACAGATGTAATAATGAGCAGGGGGAGGGGACACAAGAGTATATGCTGTACATTCCATTCACACAAAATCCCCAAACAGCCCTCACGAGGCCAGAATACACCTCTGGGAGGGTTTACTGCCTGGGTGAGGCATAGACAAGAGGAAACCCTCAAGGGGCTCTGGAAACGCTCTTTATCTTGATGCGGGTAGTGGTTGCATAGTATGGTACACACACACATAAAAATACACTGCACTGTACACTTACGATTTGTGTTCTATATTACACGTAAGTTATATACAGTAAAACACACACACGCACGCTTTAACCAGGATTTGCTCATCCCTTGAAACTGGAAGCTCATCACAGTATCCAAGTGAGGTTTCTGTCAGTGAGTCACTCTCCCTCCCGGCCTAGTCATTCACATGTTCTTCCCGCCTCTGTCAGACTCCCTGAGCTGGTGGCGCTACCACGTAACTGGAGTGATGGCCCTGACCACGGGACTGGACAAAGTCATGCCCCACCCAGACAGGGAAGACTTCCACAATACTTATTCACAGTACAGACAGTCTTTATATAGGCGTAATTTTAAGTGTATGGGATAGTCCCTTGTCAATTCATTATCCTGTTGATTAACTGCATGCAGAGATTGTGGGCAAAATACAAGCAGCCAGCTCTTTGAAAATAAGTATATAGTATTGCTAATATCTTTGCTTGAAAATTTAGTTCTGTAATTACAGTCATGCACCTCTTAACGACGGGGAAATGCTCTACGAAACGCATCATGGTGCGAACTTACACAAACCTAGATGGTACAGCCTACCGAGGCTACCAGTACAGCTGCTTATTGCTCTGCAGGGGAAGAAAAATGTTTTCCTCTGCCTTTCTAGGTTCTTGGCTGAGCTATCCCTATAATAAAAGACAGATTCAAAGGAGAAAAACAAAACTTTGACAACACATATACCTCCTGTATACATGGGAGAGACCCAGGAAAACTTGAGTAACTCCCCAAAATGGCAGAAGTCACCAGCTGAAGACAAAAAATGTTGGGGGTGGACGAGTCAGTTATGGGCGGTTACCAGGAAGCACAGAGTCAACAAGGGTGAAGTTGAGCGGATTTAAGTCTTTGGCTTCTACATAGGTAAGAGTTTCTAGAGACAGCCATCCCTGTCGTCCTGTTACAGCCAGGGAGACACCCGCACAAATGTAAATGCCTTTTATAAAGGGTAACTTCTCCTTGGTTTTCAGAGCTTCTCCCATGTCTGCTGTTTCTTAAAATTAACCAGCCTAAAATAACTTTGTACCAAACAGACCTATTTGGGAGGGACACATTCTCTGTTCCCTGGCTACAAACCTGAACAGCATGTCACTGTACTGAATACTGTAGACGACCGTAACACAATGCAAGTATTTGTGTCACGTGTGGCACTACGACATTACAGTGACGACAGTGTGACGAGGTGATAGAAATGTTTCACTTCCATTATAATCTTACAGGAACATCATGCATGAGATCATCGATGACCAAAACGTTGTTATGCGGTGTATGACTGTAGAAGGAAAATGATTTTTTTAAGTCACAATATAAATTTTCACTTTATACACACAATTTTCAGAAATAAAACCAGGTCACTTAGTTTTTTAAAAGCATGTCATTTGCATACTGTAAAACTAAACACAGTAACAACCATCATGAAACTATTACTACTGTCTTCCAAAATTAACCAGTGCCATCATAAAAAGTGACTAACTTCTAGAAACCGATTTATGAACGCAAAGCTTTTTCGACATAGGACTTCACGTTTTAATATAGTCAAATTTACATTTTTGTCAATACACACATACACATACTCATATCTATCAATGCAATCTATCCGTTCTATATTTAAAATGTCTCATTTCCTCCTCTTCACAACCATCTGTTACTATCTTGTCATTTCTTCCCTGGAATATTCCAACAGTCTGCTAATTGGTCTCCCTGCTGCAATGCATCCTCCAAACTGGCTGCCAGAGTGAACTTTCTAATGCACAGATCTTGCTCAGACTTTCCTAGTCACCGCTCTTCTCAAGCCATACCCCCACCTTCACCCCTCCGCCAATCCTTTCAGGGACCACATGCTCTAAAGCTTGTAGGGCCCAGAAGAAAAAGTAAAGACGGCCTTATAAGGGCTATGGTGGCCTGGAGAATGCAAGCCCTGGCTCCAAAAGGCAAGCCACGCTCGGCTCCAATTTTCAGATGAGACCAGAAATTAGTGTTTTGATATGAAATGTCTCAATTTTTAAAAAAATGTATGCAGACTAAATAAAATATACCTGTGGAGCTCTATTAATCCATAGGCTACTAGTTTATAACTTATGACCTAAAGGATAAAGTCCAAGTTTTGGTTATAATCTATCTTTGCAAACGTGTCTCTCTCAATCACCGTGTAAACTACTATTGAACAATCCAAAGAACTACTTATCTGTCCCTCCTGGAAAACAATCCACACCACTGCTTGCAGTCACTGTAACCTCTGCCATGAAAGTTCTCTCCTGCCCCAATACATCCACATTCATGTCGAAGCTCTGCTCAGGCCTCAAAGGGTCACTTTAAGAAGTCCCTTATAACACGTCCTCCCTTTTCTAACTCCTACATACTGTATGTCTACCACTCGTGATCCTTACCAGTTTTCACAGTATACTGTACCTTTTCATGTAAACGACTGCAAGCTTCGGGAAGCAAGGGACACATCTGATTCTGTTCTGTATGTCTCACATTAACACACAGTATTTATTCAAGAACGTGTTCAATAACGAATAAATAAAGCTATTTATCTGTCTAGTTACATGACAATTTGTACCTCCACTTGGTGGCCCTTACACTGATACAGTCCCTTAGATTTTAAAAATCACAGGGCTAACAAGTTCAGAAAAATATCACCGTAATATTAAATTTGAATCGGAACTAACATGAACTCATGGTTCTATTTAAATATACTTCTTAGCTCTGTCCACAAAAAGGTTCTAGAAGCAACGACAACCTAACAGCAATGACTTTGGTTTCTAAAATACTACTGCACACAAAAAGGAACTGAAGCTTCTTGGAGAAATGGTTGATTCCTGACACTGAGGGAAAGAGACACATGCAGACTAATGGGACCATGTCAAAAGGAAGCAGAACTATCTTGCAGGGGGTCTCATTAGCCAAATCTGAGCGATGTGATCGTCAATGAAGACTGTCATGAGCTATTCACACAATGAATAAATAAAAGTCCATGAACGTATGTTGATCCGCAATAGGAGAGAGGAGAAACATGGCCTCTGTGAATGCTGGCTGATAAATGTCGACAGAATGCCAGAAAACCACGACTTTGTAACTCCTACTGTAATAACTGATTTCAGGATCAGGATGCCGAAAGCACTGGGCGCAAGGCTGCAACAGAACAGGACATTTACAAGGTGCAAAATATCCCACAGATTCCTTTCCAACAGCAGAGGAGAAAACCACCTTTATAATGGAGAAATCTGGCTACTGTCACCTTAGCCAAGGGATCAAATTTAGCATAGCTCAGAACGAAATAACCTGTCATTGAGGGCCTGCAACGTGACTCAATGTGACGTACACTCACCTATGATGAAGCATTCTGGTCAAAATGTTTAACCTGGTTGCAATCAAGCCTCTCACATAATCTCCAGTTTACAGGAAGCACAGGAGTTAGAGAAACCAGTTAAATGACACCATGAGGAAATACTCAAGCAAGTTAAGAATGTTGTACATCCTACAGGACAGCTGAGCAGGACTCTTCCAAAGAAATCAATGCCAGGAGAAGAAAAAGGGCAGAGGAACTGTTCTGAATGAAAAGAAATTAAAGAGATACAGCCGAATACAAAGGGTGTCTTTTGTTTGGATTCTAGTGTTTTGTTTTGTTTTTAAGAGGGGGTGGGTACTAGAAAAGACATTCTTGGGACAATTAGGAAAATTTAGATTTTACTGACAATTTGATATTATATTGTGGGATTACTTTCATTTTCTTAACTGTAAAAATAGTTCCGTGGTTTCATATATGTATAAAATGTATAGGACTACACAAAACAACATGTGGTTCTATTTGGAGATAGACATGGCTGTGTGTGCAGCTCGAGACAGACACTGTGCTTAGGAGACACGCGAAAATGTTTAGAGAATGAAGTAGCATGTTTGCACTTACTTTCAAATTATTTAACAACAAAAAAGGGTATGTATTTGGAGGGAGAAAGAAAAAAGAGGGAGGCATGAAAGGATGGAAGGGAAGGGAAGAGACTGAGAGGGGAACAGAGAAATGATCCAAATATGGCAAAATGTTAACAACTGTTGAATCTAGGTAGAGAGAATATATAGGTGTTTGTTGTAGTGTTTTTTCCAACTCTTCAATATATATGAATTTTTTAATAATAAAGTTATGGGAGAAAAAAGAGAAGACCAATTAAAAAAGCAGTCAGCTTAAAATACAAAGCACCAGGAGAGTGTCAGGAAGTTAAGAGCCCTCTCAAGCAAGACCTGTGAGAGTAAAAATCGTTGCAGCGTGACTGGAGAGTTATGTGGTAATGTCTATCAGAGGTTTAAAAGCACCTACCCAGTGATGCTTACTCCTCGGAATCTGTCCTCAAGATACACTCCTCCATATGTGAAATGACACATACACTAAGTTATTCTTTATGCCACTGTGTGTAATAGCAACAGACTGGAAATCACCTATTAGGTTGGTGCAGAAGTGATAGCAGTTTAAAAGGTGAAAAATAATTGCAAAAACCGCGATTACTTTTGCACCAACCCAATACATGTACAGGTATCAGTCCAGACTGGTTTCACGAATTACATAAAGCACATACACTAAATCAGCATACATCTTTTAAATTATCTATTCAAAAAATGTAAGAGTTCTTTGAGAACAGATATGAAAGATAACCGTATCATATTTACATTTAAAAACATCAAGGTGCAGAAAGATATGTACAGCACACACACACACACACACACACACAAAATGAAGACTACACAAGAATGTGGTTGAGTAGTTAGAGCTACAGGGAATGGGAGACTTTCTTCCTGTGTGCTCCTTTTTGCAACTTAAGAATTTTGTACCAGAGACATAATGTATTCAGAAAAAATTGTTGTGTTAAGTATCAACTGACTAGCTGTAATGAACTCTTCACACCTCCATGCTTTCATTACCAAAACCTAATTACAGTGGAGTTACAGTTCACCTGGGAATTAGGGTCTGAAGTCCGTGCGTACAGTGAAAATAGCACATAGTAAAAGTTTGCCTTAAAAATCCCTTAAATATATGCCACACTGGACCGGCACAACATCTCAATAATTCCAACACAGCTAATTTTCGCCCCGGCACATGAACAGTTCACTGTTTCTTCAACTGACTAGAGGCTCAAAGAGCTGGCTTGTACTTAGGCCTCATGTTGTGATGTTAAAAACGTGTGTCTGTATTCAAAATACCACACTCACAGCCGCCGCAGCTAGATGAGAAGGATTTAGGAATTGAGACAGGCTGAGAGAAGAGCAGATTTCCATTTCCATCTCACACTGATCCAGAACCTTCGCTGTTTAGGTTATTTTTCCCTGGCGTTTGTCACCAGATGCACAGAACGGGATTTGCCTAAATGCACATAAGACGTATAGCGACCACATGGAGTTTTTAAAAACACATTTCAAAAGCTGTACCTCTATTAACTAAACAAACCATTCCAATGGAACAGAAAATCACAACCCAAGCATAATGGGCTAATTTGCCGGCAGGAACAGGTTGGACAGAATTCCCAGGTCAAGATGAAAACAAGAAAGGGGTAACACCTCTTGACCAGCATCAGATGTGAGCTCAGAAGGTCACATGACCTCAGCTGTAGCCAACCCATTTCTTCATGTTGGCATTCCCATACACTGAGAGATAGATTCCTCAATCTGTACTCTGGGGAATCTTATAACCCTGTAAGAAAAATGACCTACCACTGAGGCTAAATAAAAACTCCCAAACATTTCTCTCCCTGGTTTTTTCTGGCAAGCGCCAGGTTACTATCCCTACTGGATACTCCTCAGAGGATTCATCCAGAAGCAACTCAAATTCATTATAAACTGAACTCATTCTTTCTCCCCCAACACCTCTCCAAAATCTACTCTTCTAGTATTCCCTATCTTGGAAAAGAGAAAAACATCCACCCTGGTGCCTAAGGCAAAAATCTACAATTCGTACGTATGCCATCTGTGCCCCCTCCCACCCACATCTCTTTAAGTCCACCCGGCCCATCTTGCCCACGGTCAAATGCTTTGGTTCACCTTCATCGCGGTCACTTGAACTAACTGGTCTCCCTGCCTTAGTCTCCTCAATCCATCTTATACACACCTGAAAAGTTAACAGCTAAATACAAATGTAGCTATGTTACTCTTTCTCCTGTAAGAACAGGAGCAAGAACAAGTCCCCAAGTAATGATACAGTAAGCTAAAAACAAGCTCATTTAATACCATGATGCAATGCAAAGAGAATGTACCACCAGGTGTATTGTTTACGGGAATGTTCCTATTCTACCCCACACTACGTGACCAAATTCAATAAGCTAATACATGTGTTTCCACAGAAAGAGGCCACAAGGAAACAAGGAAAATTCAACTGCCTTCTTAGAATCAACAACGAACACAAAATGGATCATAGCAGTGATAAAGGCATCTTAAGGAAAACAAAGGGCTCCTGGACCTGTAAGTCTAGAGGACATTCAAGCTGAATGTACTAACGTGTCTAATCACGAACGCCTTAACTAGGAAAGGCTTTGGGGAGTCAAAGCAAGCACAGAAGCTGAAAGAAGAGGTGCTGACATAGGGAGAACCATCCATCCCTAACGTGGGCTGCATATGGCGGTGTGAATCCCAGCCCAGCAGGTACCCCACTTCCCTGGTGGAGTCCATGCTAACTAACTAGCTACCTGACCACGATCTGCACTGGCAGGTGACGTCTACTTCCATGAACATTCCCGTCATCCGGCTTGAGTCTCCAGGTCCCTCTAACTCTTGTTTCTTACTTCAGATTAAACTGGCATATTAATGAAGACCAGGTAAGCAAATCCACTTATATCAGAAACGTTGATATGAATCATGCCATGTCATTACAAATGACTAGAATTCTAGCTTTACACATCTGTCTTGCACAGCTGGGTAATGTAAGTCCACCGCTGGGACACGAGCTGCTTTGAGCATGCTGTCCGGATCAGATCTCTAAGGGTGTTAAACCAAGGACCAGACAGACCTAGGATGGAGGCAAATTCTAAAACTGCGCATGTGGCTACTGAAACGCAAATTAAAGTTAATTAAAATGAAATATTCAATCCTCAGTTACTGAAACACATTTCCAAATCGCCACATGTGGCTAGCGGCCTGCCACATGGAACAGCACAGACACTGCACATTTTCACTGTCACAGAAAGTTCTATTGGCCAGCTCTGCTCTGGAAGCCAACCACAGACTAACCCTATCGTGAGGCAACGGCCTGGTCTAATCCTAGAGGGCTAACAGAATCTGAAAGCCAGACTGTTTTCTACAGAAGATAAGAAATACTCAACAATAATTGCTACCTTCCCCTTTGCAGTGATTTCTTCCAATCAGAATAGACAGCTTAGTCATCAGGATTTCTGCCCCTCTTTTGATCATTGGATGATACTCTGACCCAGAGGTGGACTAGCAGAGCTCAGAAGCACATTCTCTGAAGCCAGTACCTTATCTCTGTCTCATACGGAGACATGTGACCTTGAACATATTAGTAGCTATCTCACTGGGTTACTATGAATATAAAATGAGTCTAGACATTTAAAGTGCCTAGGATTGCGCTCAACACAAAGTAAAGCGCCCGCTAAGTGTTAACTGGTATTTCTACCACTACCATCCTGACAGCTCTTTAGATGACAAGTGTGAAAAACGCTCACCCAGGAGAATTATTAGCAAATATAAAGGAATTAAACTAAAAGAAGGATCACAAAGTCAGTGTCTATGATAAAAGGAAATTCTTTTAAGATAAAACGAATGAATAAAAGAGAGTGTTAAATACCGAAAAAGTCATGTTTTCAAGAAAATTTCCCGACAATGTCTTACTTGTAGGACTAATAAACCACAGGTCAAAAGAAGTCTACATAATAAACTACTGAGCTACTTAACCAATAAAAACTAAGGAGGAACTGAAAAATTCTAAGTTTGAGTTCACTAGACCAAATGATACTTCCCTGTATGAAACGTGTTTTGACATTTAAATGCACTGCCTCTCTTCTACTCCCTAAGTTACCTCTGTTTGCTTGATGAACTGACTGAAGCTCTTGTCATATTTTCAGCGAGCAGGGAGAGCACCAGATATAATTAAAATACCACAGCAAACAACGATCCACCTTGTGTTCTCCGAGTGGAAACCTGTTGTAAACCACCGCGCCTTGCTCTTCCAGACAGGCAATTTGAAAACCCAGAAGTCGAAGTACAAACTTCAGCTGTAGTCAGACGGAAAGAGGCAGAGCTTCGGAGACACACGGGCCCAGGCTTAAAGCCTGGCTCTGCCATTTACTTACTAGCTGTATGACCCCGGGCAACTTGTGTTTACTTAATGCTCATGGGCTTCATTTCACTCTCTGTGAAATACAGGTACGGCATATGCCAGGTGAATAAGAAATATATGAAAAGAGCTTACAATAGTACCTGGCACTTAGCAGTTGCTACGTTCATAAATCTTCCCGAGAAGGCCCTCCAAGAGTCCTGAGAATAAAAGACCACTACTTTATATGGTAACTACAAAAACTATTTTGACCAGGTATTAGCTATAAGTCGTGAGATGAATGCCTCAAAATTATCATTTGTTTTCTGTATTTTACGAGCTGCTCCCCAAACAAAACTCCCTGTTACTAGTACCATAAACCACCTCCGCCTATAATAGAAATAACCGCACCTTTTACACTGAAAGTTTTTACTGGCACTTCTGCCACACATACCTTCTTCACTAGTCCACATCCAAACAGGAATACTACGTACAAATATCTAACATTTCTTCCTTCCCCTACTAATGGAGAAAGTAAAGAAGTTTTGTTTTTCAGTTTCTTTCAGTGAGTTGATTTCCACAAAAACAAAACAATGCAGGGTAATTGCTTACCTGGGAAATATTTTGTACTTCAGAGCCACCAATCCAGAATGAAGGGGGGATTCCCTTTCAGACTAGTCTGACAAAAGACAGCAGTCAAGCAGCTTCCAAGATGCTTTCCGTTTACTGTAGCCAGCTTTCTTCAACAAAATCCCAAACATGCACTTCGGTAACTGTTGAAAGACAGAAAGCAATCCATACACCCACCATGGCACCAGCGGCAAAGGACAGCCACCAAGAAATGGAAGGAAGGGTCAATGGAATGGTGGATCTGAGGTACAGAAGAGTTATGACCCCTGCGTAAGCTATTTGGATAACAGGTCTGCAGCGGCATTCCTCACCGCTGTGTTGAGAGAAGGGTAAGAAATTCTACACGGCCAAGGCTTACATCCCTAATATTAATATGATAAACATCATGCAATTTCCAAATGAGACAAGCTAAAAGCTTCCACTATTAGCCACATAAATTGTCCCAGACCATTCGGCTACAATGCACCTCCTTATGTTTTTCCTAAGCTCCTCCACCATTACCAAAAGTTTATCAGCCAAAACTAATGACATGGGAGGGATCAAATACCTCCCAAGAAAGATATTTATTTAAGCACCTAACAAGAAATCTTGTGGTCTGCTACATGTAAGACATCAGATCTACACATTACCCAAATCTTCAAACCTCAGCTGCAACACAGGACATTTTAAAACACATGACATAATTTTAAGAGTGAACTTTTGATTCAGTAAAGGCCAATCCACACAATGGCCAGTCGTTGGGTAAACTAGAGAAAATAATTAAAAATACTAATAAACAATTTATTAGATGACACCTTTAAATACATAAACCCAGTTCACATTATATCAACATTCTTTGACTACCATACCAACTTTTCCATTTCACTGCAAATTCTAAACAAACTATAAGGGAGAGAGAAAAAGGCATTCAACAGGATGACATAGATAAAAACTTTAAAAAAAAAAATAAAAAAACCATGAACTTGCACATAAATTTCCTACGTCCTCGACTGCCACACTATTGCCAAATGTTCTTGCATTAATTAAAATACCTACCTTTACTGAAGAGCTACCAATGGGCCAGTCCCTTTACATTCGTTACTCATGTTTAATTCTTTAAAAAAAATGAGCAGTAAGTAACTTGCCCAAAGTCCCACATCTACCAGGCGGGACAGCCCATGCAAGACCTTTCCACTCAACACTGCTGCAACCAAAGCCAAGGATTAGAAAAAGGAAACCAAGCTTTACTCTCAAAGGTCCTAAATTAATTAACATCAGAATGGAGAACTGAAAAATTGCAGGAGAGTAAATATTTCAGCCTAGAACTAAAATACAACTGAAATGGTTGAGCCATCCTGAACCAGCTAACTCCCTAAACCGCGCCACTTGAAAAAAGCATCTCATTAACACAGCCATGTAATTCTAAGGCCTACGATATTAATATTAAAACAAAACACAGTACAATGTTGCCCAAGTAGCCCGTGTTTGTAAGATAAACATAAGTTTATGTCTGTGAGGCAGGATCTCAAATCTAGTTGAAACCGAGGAATTTTTAAATTCCAAGAGCTCTGAGTAGTCCATAAACAATGACAAAAGACCTTCTGATTTTTCAGGTTGTAGGCAAAGCAACTGAAGTGATTAAAATACCAGTCTATGATTAACCTCACCATTAACAATCAGATGGAAATATCTTAATCCCCACAACGTAATAGACATCACGGTAAGTAAAATCTCAAGCAAAGAATGAGTGTTCAATTTTTCCCATTAAGTGATATTACTCTGGAGCCTAAGAATAAACTAGAAACCCATTTTGATAAAACCAGCTAAGGTGAGTTATGGCTAGCAGCTAAGAGCCAAAGCAATATACTCTGCTTTTCAAAGTATGACTTGCTGCTGTAGCCAAAATGCTGAACAATTAGAGCAAAACAGAACCACAACAGTTTGACTAACGAACTCATTTCTGAACCTCTTCCCTGTATTAGTGAGTTCATTTCCCCTCTTCCCTTCTTCACATTAGCACTTACTGAATGCAGGCTGTAAGCTAGACAAAGATTAATAGCTGCCAGACCAGAGATGTAAAGACTGAACTCTTCCTGTCTTCTGCCCCTTTCTCTTCAAGTCTCCCAAGCGATCATTTCACAGAACCAAATACATATTTTATTCTTAGTTCTCATAAGTGGTTAAGTGTTCTCAATTAATTCTTAAAAGAATAGAAATAAAAAGAAAATCACTCAAGTTCCTTTTTTCCCTCCGTTGTAGAGCTCTCGCTTAACTTTTTCTTCTGTGGATCAGAAGCTTGCTCTTAGGGAATGTTTCCTATATTCACGATACTTGCGATACTTGCGTCTGCACATACATTATATTTGCTCTCGACTCACAAAGAGGCCTTTTCTCTTTTTACATGGTAATGTCCCACTGTTTCTCCTTCACAGCTCTCCATTCTGTGTAGGTCTTCTTTGCTGACTAACCTGGAGAGGGAATTTCCTAAAATTGCTTCCTGCTGACATCACAGAACACTGCACTCTTTGAATTTGGTTAAAACAAGAACAAGATCCAGGTGAGAGATGGCCTCCTCGGACTGGCAGGTCTTCCTGCTTTGTCTCATTTGCCTACACAGACAAACTTCCTGTTAGGCAATTGCCATCAGCAGAAACTTCACTGAGGGTAACAAGCACATTCTTGACCAACAGGTTTCTCCCCTTTGTCAACTAATTCAAGGAACAATTCAAACACGACTCAGGAGGAAATCTTGTAGGATACTCACTGCTTATTCTATTAAAGGTCAAATCATCAAGGTTTGCGAAAACAAGAATTCAGAAATCCTAATTTCTTCATCTAGACTAAACCAATCAAGCGTAAATCACAATGCTCAACGTTAATATGACTAATCCCCAGTCACTTTCTACCAGGACACCTACAACAGGGTTGGGTGGGTTCTCTGTACTTAAGAGTACAGGCCTAAGGATGTCTGATGTCTGATTGGTAGTTCTTAGTGATTGTAACAGTACTTCCCAGATTTCCAAGATAGTACCGATTCTGACGATTTCATCATTTTCCCCAAAGGTGCCTCATTAAATGTATGGCTAAAAGCAACCGAATTTTAGGCCTCTGTAAAGCTTCACAAATAAAGACATGCACGAGTGGGGGGAAGGGGGATTAAAACCTCTTCACACCATCTGTCTTGTGCTTTGCAAAACACAGTCCCTGTACTTGTGAGGAAAAGCTCCAAGCTTCTCATCACATACATCTCTCATATCATCCTCCCAACAACCCGGAGCAATGCCTACATTTTCTTATTTTTACAGATAATAAAAAATCACACAGAAAGGTTGCCTTTCTTAAGGTCACACAGCTAGTAAGTGATGGAGCGAAGATACACACTCAGGTGCTTCCCTCGGAAGCCCTCGCCCTTTCGGCACAGAACCTTAGAACTTACTGAGTGTTTGGCAGGTGAATTGACAGATAATGAAAGGAATCTGGGTTTCCTCAATACTTTGCTATCAACCACTCTCTGAGATGTAGGAAAATCAACCTATGTGTGCGGAAACGTCTGTAAATAATGGCTAGAACGTCTATGGATGTCTGCGTGCCACACACCAGTCCTCTTCCCTCTTAGCAGTCTTTCTCCTCGCTCTAGTCATCTCCACCCTAGTCTTAAGGTTATCTAAAGGAAATCTGACAAAGCTTCCACAAGAAAAAAATACCTAACATTAATTTAAATCAATTAAGTATCTACTGAGCACCCAAGAGCTAAGCATTATGAAGGAATCAAAAGGACAATCAGATTCAACCTCTGGAAGGGAAGCTCTGACTCGATCAAAGGCTTTTATTAATAGGAAGGTATGGTAAGTCCCATAACAGGAAGAGATTATTATGAGAATTAGTGATATAGGTGAGAATTTGCAGAGAAGAGGATGGTTAAGATACAGGCAGACAGCAATAATGCGTGTAAACAATCAACCCAAAAACTCAACATTTATGGAATACCTATTACAAGAAGGCACTGTGAGTTTATCTTCTAATAGGGGACACAAATAGGAAACTACAATACGAGCCTGGAATATGTTAAGCGCCACAAAGATAAATACAAAGTACCAGAATTCATTCATTCACTTAACAAATGATTATCATGTAGGCAGTGCTACAGATATAAAAATGGTATCTGTCACCATAATATAAATTGACATCGTGGGGTAGCATCTAAATTGTGTTTTGAGGGGATAAGATTTTAGCAGAGAGGAGGATTGCTGAGATCTGACCTAAGCCAGAGAACCAACTGTTAGGTCCTTCCCAAAAATATCAGTAGCCTTAAATACATGGGCTTAGGTCAGTTCGAATCGGTGCTGACAAAAGAAACAGTGTGAGCAGAATCAGAATAACCATGGTCTTCCACACTTTGGCTGGACTGTAACATAAGTGAGGAACGTGCGTAGAAAAGCCAGAAGGGAAACTGGCATTGGAATTACTAGGACTTGAAATGCTTTCTTTCCCTTCAAGTGTAAATGCCACCAGGTGGAACTCAGGATCCCAGGCACCTCCCAGTGCAGAAAAGTTTGTTTCTAGAATTCCCAGGATCAAACAGCATGACTCAGAGGGATATGTGCGCTGTTCTGTGAACCTATGTAATGGGCTAGCAATTCTCAGTTGTCAAGCTCAGCAGCGGTCAGGCCCCAAGAGTGCCTGAGACCTGTGTGCAGGATGTTTCCCCTCGCCAAGCCTGGATGTCTAACCTCCTCCAAAATCAGGGGCACAAATTGATGCATTTGAGCCACAGCCTCTTGAGGAAAGTCAATGAGGTCCGTAAACACTTGTTTGCTTCATTGGGACCCTCCTTTGTCTATATAATCTGCATTTGGTAAATCAGCACAAGGTTAGACTTAGATGAGGAGAAATGATAGAGACAAAGATCCAATTTCTTAAAGGAGTCACTAAACTTTCCCCATACTCTACTTAGAAAGCCAGTGGTAGGAAGGGGGGGGTGGAAATCCAAAAGGTAAAAAAAAAGGGAAATTTTTCCAGAAACTTCACTTTTTTTCTTGCATCCCCAAGGCCCTGGGGCCAGCCTGTACTTGAATAGCTCTGAAAATAGCATTGATATCACACCCTCTTAATAAGGTACAATGTATTTTACCTATATTATAACAATTAGCCACTTAAGAGATAATACAGAAGGGAAATGGCTCACTTAGGGTCACTTAGCAAGGAGGGGAACCATTCAACAGCTAACAATAGAATGCAAACTACCTATTAATTGTGTAAAGATGGGGGGAGGGGTGCATTCACACCCAAAGAGAAGGCAGCATTCCCCCTTCCCAAACTTCTACCATCAGCTTCTGCTGTCCTCTAATAGAGGATTAACCATCTTTTTCTTCCACTTAGCGCACTGAGTGCTTTCTAGCAAGGAGTGCCTTGAACATGAACTCGTATTCCTAACTCAAGCATTAATCAATATCATGTCATACATAATGCATAGTTTTCATTCTTTCCAGTGAAGTCCACTGCACTAGACGTAGCCTGGTAAACTCTGTGTATTTCCAAATGGATTACTACTTTTCTACCTCATTAATAATAACAAAAGTTGATGTTACTGAGGCCAGAAGTTTGAAAAAGTCCCACAATCTAGGTACAGTATTGGGCCACAATAAGGCCATGAAAATCATTTGGTGGTTAAATTATTCATCAGCAATTGTAAATGCAGCGAGTTGTCTCGATCAAGGGTGTATCGTCCATGTTAAAGACTGAACCCAATGAGGTAGGTCTGTTGGAAAAGCCTTCTTTGTGGACTCTGCCTCAGACAGGCACAAAGTAGTTATATTTTGGAGATTTTAACTATTCTGCTATCATCAGCTTTATTTCCTAGTAGTAAAGAAGTGCAAGGAAAAAAGGAGAAAGAATCAAAATCAAAGTAGAGGAATGAAGATTAAGAAATCAGAGATACCCATGTAGTCTGTTTCCTTTCTTTAATTCAGCACTCTCTGAAATTATCAAATGGAAGTTACCCTGTTAACCATTAAGTACCAAACTGGTACAGGCAGCACAATGACAAATATTTGAGTATTGAAGCTGACTCATAAAAATCTAAAAATATTTCATGCTTTAGGCTTTCAAAATACCATCACTTTAACCCTTTCCCCTCCTTCAATCATGTTATTTTGAAACCAATGTAAAAAATATTTTTAACCTACTTCTGGAAACTAATTAAAATGCAGTTAATACAGAAAGCCACATGCAATTAGATCTTAAGGCATTATCATGCCTACATCTGCTCCTGGATTTCCTAAATCAGTTAAGTACCTGTGCTACTATCTACTACACTAAAATAAATACATATATGTTTATGAAAAGGGTTGCCTAAGAGTCTTAACTGCTATCCCTTTGAGGGAGTATCAAAATCCATATATAAAAAGCCATTTTAAAATTGATCTAGATAACTATTAAACTCTTTCTAAATTCTCTAAGAATCCCAGTTTATAATGTCCTTAAAAGGCTGAAATATTTTTTCAGATCACAGACAAGCACAAGCATGTAAAAATCAAAACTTTTTTAGGTTATAAGTATAGCATAGGAAGCCAGTAAATTTAGGCCTGATTTTTTTTTTTTTTTACAATATACCCGAAGACACTAAATAGATTACACTGTATTTCTTCTCTTTTGAAAATAAAGACATTTTAGTTACTTTTTAAATGAATAGAAATGAAAGGAGCACAGGACAGCCAATTTCAAAGAGGTAGCAAGATACAATTTTTCAGTATGAAGTATTCCTGTTAAGTACATGTATGAACATCCATAAAAATATGTACTATATTTATAATTCTAATTAAGATATTTTACCAAAATAATCCACTACAAAAGTTGCAGAATACCAAGCACTTGACTTACAATTATACTGGAGGACAAATTACTTAATAAATGAAAATCAAACAAAAAGCCCCAAGTGACAGTATGTATCCCTTAGAAATCAACCACACGTGTGCAAGCACGCGTACACTTCATAAACTATCAGAGCTTTTTTTTTTTTAGTTTTCACGAATGCTGGAGAAGCCTAGTTCTGTGTCTGTGAATTATGCAAAAGACAGCATATATTAAGCTGCCTCCGTATTTATGCTACTGTACTTCCATTTTTAAAACGTATATCTCAACTCCCCAAGTACCATCATCCACAGAAACCATGCAGCTATCCAACAGACTTTCAGTGTCACCATTTATTATTTATAGCATTAAATGGGGGAAGTGGCTCTGATGTCACCGACCCTACTCAGTGGAATTACTGACTCAATAAACATTTTCACACTGGAGAAAATCTGGCTAGGGAAACCTTGTGCTGGGTTAAGTAGATTCTTCCACCTTTCCTCTCAACCGTGGGCTAGAAATTGTTACCGTGTTAAGGGAGATACAAAGAAACCGTCAAGGTTTCCACAGGAAGAAACCCTGGGCTTGTCCATTTGCTGAAGCAAAGACTTCCTCCTGCCAAGTCTCCATTTGATTTCTCTGATGTTCCCGTTTGATTTCTCTGATGTTCAAATTGGCAGGTAATAGCTGCCATGTTTTATTTCTCCCACCGAATCATCCACCAAGTAGCAAATTCCTCGTTTCTCCCAGCCACTGTCTTGTGGTCCTGTTTCTAAAAACTCCTTCTGGCTCAAGTCCGAAGGGGGCAGGGGGAGGGGGCAGGGGGGAGGGGGCGGGGGGGAGGGGGCTGGGGCGTCCGCGGGGCCAGGACGTCTGCTCTGGCTACCAGTGGTTCCCAACACAGAGGGATCGTTTCCCCCGAGGCCCAGGATTCTCCCCCAACACACACCTTTTTTTTCTTTTTGAGAAGAAAGAACTGGCGGCAGTGATGAGGGCAACCCCCCCCCCCCCAATTTCCCAAAGCAGCTCTCGAAAGCATGAAGTTACGGCTTCCCTTTCCTGGAAGATGGACTCCAGAGTACCTGGGGCCTTGCTATGCCAACATCCCTCTCGGCCCAGTAGGAAACCCTTTGTCCGAGAAGCCGGACATCAAAGGGGCCCGGGAAGCAGACCCCTCACCCGTCACCACCGCAAACCCGAGGGCCCCCGCCTCCACCCGCGGAGGGCCCGTCCGGCGTGCACGCAGCCCGAGGCCGGGGACGCGGGCTGAGACCGCACCGGGTCGCGGAGGCCCAGGCCTGATCCATCTCCCCCGGGCCCCCCACCACCCCACTCGGCCTGAGCGGGGCTTTCACGAGCGGTGCAGGCCTGGGCCGGGGAAACAGAGGGGGGATTAAGGAATCCCGTCGTAGGGAGAGGAGAACGGGATGCTAGAGCCAGGGTGAGTTCCGGCCGCAGAGAAGGAGCGAGGATCGTCGGAGAGACGGGCCCGGAGACGGGACGGGAGGAGAGCCAGGGGCCGGGAGGGGGCCGGGCCGGCGCCGGCCCGAGATCTCGAGGGATCCGGGGAAGGCAGGGGGCCCCGGTCGGGGCCGACACGGCGGGGAAGGGCCAGCGCCGGCCTCGCGCCGGACCCTGAGAGGGGCAGGCCCGCCCGGGGCCGCACGGACGGAGGGACAGACGGTCCAGCGGGCCGCACTCACCATGAGCTCGATGGTCTTGTCCTCAATCACCGAGTCGGGCTCCATGGCGGCCCCGGCGGCCCCGCCTCGCTCTCCCCGCGCAGCAGCGAACGGCCCGGGCGGAGGAGGCGACGGCGGAGGCGGCAGAGGCGGAGGCGGTAATCGCACCCACTCTAGCTGCCAGCCCGCCCGGGCCGCCGGCAGCTCCGCCCTCCCCCTCGGCGAACGCACTACGCCGACAGGACTACGGCTCCCAGCAGGCGCCGCGTGCCCGCCGAGCGTTGTGGGAGTGCAGAGCCCACACCCGGCCGACCTCTCCCGGCAGCGCGAAGCTGGATTCCGCGGCGGAAGTGGCACTGACTCGTGAATGCGGAACGTTCAGACCTCAAGAATCACGGGCTCCCACCAGGTAGGGCCTTGGGAGCCCCACCACGACAGGTCCCCGAAAGCCCTGCGCGCGGGTTCTCCTTCCGGCTACTTTCCCCTGACTTCCTGGCAGCCCACGGCTACTCAGACCGGAACGGAAACTCAGAGGCAACTCTGCACTTGTCGGAGGTCCCGCGTGTGCGACCGATTTCCGCACATGCGCAGTCGGCAACCGCAGTGCCCGTTCGACGTCTAGGTAGCGGCGCAGCCCGGCAGGTAGCGCATGGTAGTTGGGACACATTGGAGACAGGTAGGCTCTGGGTGCGTTGAGAGGGGACGGTCTTGGGGCTCAGGTGTGCGAGGGGGCCGGCGAGCGACAGAAGCTCGGGCAAGGGAGGAGGGCTGGCCCTGCCTCCTAAGCACAGAGCACCGGGGACAGGTCGCTGAAGGTGCGCTTATTGCTGGTTGCTGTGAGGGGAAGGCGTGGGGCCCGAGCATCTCGGGGAAAGGTATTAGACGCTTTGGGAGAGCGGGTGAGGAAGTGGGGCTGTGCTCTGAGTTCCGCGGTGCCGGGAAGTGGGGGTACGTCCATGATGGGGCATCTCATTAAGTCTCACCTGGAAGGGGGGAATCTGGACTGAGGCCAAAGCTGTAACTGGTGAGGAAGCTGCGCCCCCCCCCCCCATATTAGCCAGGATGGGGGGGGTGTGGTTGTTTTTGCGGTTTGAACAACGGTTACGGTTTACCTGCGTGCGGACGTACTTACGGAGTGGTCTTGTTTTTGTCTCGCTCTGTCATGGCTACAGGACGGCCTTGAATGGTGCGTACGTTCTGTGAAATTATGTTCAACAGAACACAAGACCCCGCTCAGCAGGCCAGGCTGCCATCCAGGAACGTTACCGCCTGGCTGTCATGCAGCAGGCCCGCTGCCTAACGTCAGAGGTTGCTTTTCTCTGCACCCATAAAGGGAGGAGATCAGAACACCTATAAAGTGTTTCACGGTTTTGTCCAGCGTTTCCAATTGTCCTCCGTGTTAGAATTGGTCCGAATTACCTAGTCTGCCATCGTTGGAGGTGGAAGTTCTCTCGGTATTGTTTTTAACTAAAGACGTGCTTGTTATTAACCAGACGTCTGGTACCACCGCGGGTTAATATACATCCAGTCTACAGCCCCCAGACCCCCCACACCTCCCTTGGCGAACCCTTTGTGGTACAAGGACCCAGACTGGGTGTCTCAGTGTTGCAACATGCTGGGTTCTGGGTGGTTCGGGGTCAGCTAAAGTCCTACTCCCTGCCTTCATGGAGCCTGCTGTTTCCCCTTTACTTCCCAAAGCCTCCAGCCTGTGTGGGTCATTATTCCCATTCAGTATCAGCATTGCTTTTGTCCTTTTCAGCTGGTCTCTTGAGTTGCTGTGGTCATGATTTCAACTATCCTTACCGAGTAAACTCTTTCTGAGTCTTCTTACTGTCCACAGGGCAGTAGGGATCAGTTTGAGCTTGGCATGCAAGTCTGGCCCTCACGGCTCATAAACCATTCACCCTCAACTCTGCCGCGGTGTCGGAACGCATTATTCACATACTAATTTGTCCTCTAAGACTCAGCATCACCTCCTCTGGGAAGTCCTCCCTGATTCTCCCAGGCTGTGTCAGCCTGCACGGACACTCTGCCTCTCCAGGTGTTTCCTCAACAGGACAAGTGTTTTGAAGACTCAATATCTTACCCATTACAGCATCTCTAGTACTTGTGATTATGAGTTATCAATGTGGGATAATCTCATTTCCCAAGTTCCACACAACCCCTAATGCTTTGTCTTCCTCACCAGTCTCGTGAGTCCTTTCCCTGGGAACCCCAGTCACTTTTCTAGCCCTTAATGGGAGGCATGCCAGCTGCTCGTTCACCTGCATCCCTAAACACCCAGTTCACGGACTTGTGAGACATTGACAGTGGACCGCCACCTGCTGGTGGGAAGGTTTCTAGGACAGTGACAACTCAGGGCTGCAGAGTAGGGGTTCTTTATCTTACGATGTTCCACAAAGAATATGAGCCCCTTCTCAGAATACTTTCCGATATACAATATAAAGCACATAGATTACAAGCGAAATCATTAACAATGAAATTAAGGTATCAAGATATTAGGAAAACTTGCTTATATATGTGTATGTAATGTGATACATATATACAGTATATTTTCATATATCACATTAAATAACAAGATCTAGCAATAGGTCTAATTACTACTGTAATTTCAAAGTGATGAACAAAATGGTATTTTGAGATGTCTGTAAGAGCCATACGTGAGATGAAATCGCTGACTTCTGTTGCTGAGTTACAGACAGGTACTGCTACTACTACTAAAATTTGTGGCCTACATCCATAAGGAAAGGAAATGCTGCCTTTCAGTTAGAGGTCAGTAAAACCAAAGACCAACTCTTCCATCCAGGTACAAAGGCACTCTGAATTCTATCCATGGATTCCTTGGCGGGGGTCTAGGAACCCCAGGTTAAGAACCCCTGAATGGAACTTTAAAGGCAGAAAAAATCTTTTAAATATGGCAGCGATGGCTAGTGGCTAAGTGTCTGTATGACTCTTGCTGAGTGTAACGGGCAGCTGGGGACAGGAGAAGAGGTGTGAGGGAGATAGCACTGCTAGGAGGTCTACGGTTGAATCCCCATGCATCACTTGCCAGCGGTGTGAGATTTGGCCTGACCCTCCCCTTGCCCAGGGTCCATTTCCTCATCTATAAAATGGGAATGGCAATGTCTTCCTCAGGGGTTGTTGAAAGGATTCAGTAAGTTAATATGTGAAAACTCTTGGTGGCCAGATGTTTTTTGTTAAATGAGAATAAATGTCCGTAGAAAATACACATACACACACACTCAGCCAAGCATAACTTCTTTCAGAACAGAAATCCCACAGTCAGACCTGCTGTATGACCTGGCAGACAGCAGTGCACTCAGAAGCTAGCCCCTTGGTGCTCCTCTCCCTTTGCTTGTCTGGCAATCCAAGAGAACAACACCCATCCAAGAGAACAATCCCAAAGGCAAATAGAGTTTCTCACCTTGTTATTTTATTAGAAGTATATTACCTCCTTGCAGTTAACTTTGCAGAGAACATATTACAAAAATCTTGTATAAAGTTTGAAAACTACATAAAAATAATTTCTATCCTTCATCAAGGGAAAATATAAGTTAGTTAGATTTACTCTGCCATAAATTGACTGAAAATGAGAAACCGTTCTGTGTGTCCCGTACAGAGGAAACAGTAGCAGAGAGCACGCAGAGAACTATGTGGGCCTTCTCAGTGACGGGCCTGCACATTGGCTCAGTCGTGAGGCCAGAAGACCCAACCAGGCCCCATCCGGGAAGG
This sequence comes from Rhinolophus hipposideros, assembly GCF_964194185.1. NCBI lineage: Eukaryota > Metazoa > Chordata > Mammalia > Chiroptera > Rhinolophidae > Rhinolophus > Rhinolophus hipposideros. The sequence continues at coordinate 38,968,748 of NC_138069.1, forward strand.
ACAGGGCAGCTGGGGCTCAGGCGGCACTGAGCAGGGAAGAGCTACCCCTGAACGAAATTCCAGTGTGAACGACAAGCCGAGTAAGGGAATGACCAAAGGCCTGCTTGAGCCACGAAACCGCATCTCACATAATACTCCTTCTCACACCCCCGGCTGTAAAGGCGATGTGGTAAACAGCCCAAATCAGCCCTGCCTGACCTCGCCTGGCAGGACTGGGCGTGCAGTCTGGTTAGTCCACGTTTCCCCAGTATCTGTGCACCTAAGAGAATCAAAGGGGACAACTGTCTCACTTGTCTCCTTTGTTGAGACCTGAAACTGTCCCATCCGGCTCAAATACTGAAGCAGGAAGCTGAGTGTTCCCTAACCTGAGAGGACCACTGCCTTCCCGCGGCCCCCTGCGTACATGACTCAGGAGCTCCAAGTCCCTTCCCTGCTGAATGGCTGCCCTCCCTCCGCAGGATCAGGAGAGGATTACAGCCAGCGCGAGACGACTTCCAGGGAACTACCTTCGAAAGACAAAGCATGGAACCTGCCCTTCAGGAGTGGAGAGTCCTCCCGGGGGGTGTCAGTCACTCCGTCACCAGCACAATCGTGCCCAAACTCGGTGCCCATACGATTCCTCACAATCACCTTCCATTTTCTGTCTTGCTTTTTGAAAGCAAGTATCTTCCTAAAGAAGCCATTCATTTATATTTGTTCTAAGTTACAAATTAAGGTGAAAAGTCGTCTTTGTAAATAAGTTTGCTTGTAAATGCTTCTTTGTAAATGCTGGCCTGAGCATTTGCTTTCATTGGGTTGTCGACACTGCAGCCTGGGAGATCAGAATTTGGGGTGCCAACTGAGTGACCCGAAGGCCCAGGATTCCGATGAGATACAGAAGCTTTGCTTCTGCCATGTTCCTGGGCACAGGAAGCATTATATTTCTCCCTGAGGCTTTGCTTCCTGAACAGAGGTCCTCGTGACTGCCAGCCTCTGTCTAAGGCCGGGCTCCTGAACTAGGAGGGGCGCTGGGACGTGGCCTTTCTGTATCACCTGCAGACAGGATGGGCAGCCGTGAGATGAGAGCAGGCTGCAGTGTGAAAGTCTTGTGTGGTGAGGAACTGATCCCTGAACTCAGGATCTCACGTGGGGACCAAAAGGAATCACAGACGGGCAGGTCCGCCTGTGCCATCTTGTTCTCTGGTGTTAACACCCAGCATGCCCCATGCCAGTGGCTCCACCTAACATGCTCAGTGGCTCAGGCAGCAAACGTGTTCCAACCTACCTGGCACAAGAGGCCCAGGGCGGAGGCAAGCCTGGGTGGTGCCAGGGGCCCATGCCCTGTGTGTATGTGAATGGGTAGGAAGTGGGGAACACAAAATGGCACAAAACACCTGAGACCAGCAGAATGAATGAGTCCGGCTCTCCCCCATCCCAGCATTACAGACACAGCCTTGTCTCAAGAGGAAAGCAAATTGGGGGGACTAGAGAAGTGAGGGCACCCCTGTGAGCAGCTGGCTGCAAGCCAGGCTCCACTGGGAACCAAAATGGCTGTTAGGAGCTGTGATTCTCGTCTGACACTGCAGGGAATGGCTGAAAAGCCACCAAGGACTCCACTATGCATGAGGCCATGGTGACTTCAGCCGCAGCACTGTGCGTCCAGAGAACAAAACTGGTGTTTTGACAAATAGGAGGGTCCTCGAGGCCATAGAACACCCATTCCTCCTTGGACCCTGACCCCACACACAGCCCAAATCACTGACAGCTAAAAGGGATCTGGGGTTCAAGGAGAACATATATTAGGATTAGGCGACACATCATAAAGCCTCACCCGTGACGGGGCGAGAAGTCAGGAACATGGGGGTTGCACAGGCAGGGGGCTGCATCGAGCTGGCATGGAAGCAAGAGGGAAGGGTGTCCTGAGTTACTTGTTCACAGAGAATGGGGGACCCCGAGGCCCGCCACCCTGGCTGGCTGTTAGGAAGTGTCTGCAGAGCTGTAGGGGAAGAACTTGGTGGCCTTGTTTGGGGTGGTGGGATTTGGGGACTCTGTCTCCTCATTCAGTTTGAAGAACATCTCCTGCTCCCGCTTCTTCTGGTTCAGATCTTCTTCCAGAGCCTACAACACAGAAGGTAGAGGGAGCTCAGTCAGATCCCTAGGACACAGGTCTCCCAAGCACAGGGCCCCCACCAGTGTCCTGCCCTGGAAATTTCCCTCCCAGGCCCTCAAGTTTGGGTAACTTGATGTTCCCTTTCCTTTCCCAGAGCCCATCACCCAGAAGGCAAGCACCCCTGCCACAGCCACAGAGGAATTTCCTGTGGCCAGGGCTATAGTTTGGGGAAATGCTGGTCTGGATGGGATTGAGAAATTAGCAAAAGCAAATATGCTGGCAGGAAAACAGCCAAATGAGTGGAGAAAACCTGGAAGTAGAAAATGGAGTGATTTAACCATGGGCAGAGCAGAACTGTCCAGTTACACAGTATCCCTAACCAGGGCACCATCCCACAGAGATCACCCAGGGAGTTGGTTTTTAAATACACGTGCCATCACGCCGCCCCGAGATTCTGATTCTGAAAATTGGTGGTATGCTCGGGGTTCTCTATGTCGTAACGGGAGCGTCGAGCTGACAAACACTGCAGGAGCTTCCCTTGGGCACACGCAGATTTAGCTACATAACTTGGATCCTACCAGAAAAACATCTGGGGTCTCCAATAGTAAGCATTCAATTGAGAAAGGAAGCAGAGTACAGTGGAAAGAACATGAGCTTTACAGTCAGGCAGAATTCGGCTCTATCGCTACCAGCTGTGTGGCCTTGTCGATGCCTCTCTGAGTATTGCCTCCTGTGTAACATGACAGTATTCCTCCCTGCCAGCATGGCTGTCATAAGGATGGAATTCAAAACGAACGGGTCAAAATGACAGTGCATCCTACATGTCAGGCACTGTGCTGTGTGCATGGCATTGTATCTCATCTTCACCCTACCGTAGATACTATTGTCCCCATCTTACAGATGGAGAAACTGAGACTCAGAGAGCTTAGGTCACTTGCCCAAGGCCACTTGACAAGCTCGGCATAACCAAGATGTGAACCTAGGCGTAACTAAGAGTTCAAGCTCTGACACACTGCTCCACCCTCTGCAAAGCCAGGCACACACTAGGGCTGTCGGTTAATGTGGCTTCATTATTAAGAGGCATTTGACCATCAGCCAGATTTCCTTATTTTTACTATAGAAGTACCTATTTTCACAGGATCTGACCAGCATTCTATTACACCTCCCTTTTTTAAGATGATTCTTTGGATGCCCTGAAATAGTCTCTGCTTAACAAATAATTACCAGAATTCCCAACCTTAAGCTCTTCTTAAACACACTAAGTTCTGGTGAGTTCTCTCTGCCTCTAAAGAAAGATGGGGAAAGGATATTGAATCACACCACCAATTTGTCCATCCTGTTGTAGGACATCCATGTGAGGGAAGGCAAGGCACTAGAAGTCATGCCTCATCTTGGTTGGACATGAGTGACTTGGAATTTCTGGGAATTCGCAGACTCTTGGCTCAAGTTCTCCTTTGTTGGATGTATTAATGTGAAGGTGTTCATGGCAAGCAAACATTACACACCAGCAAGATAAAAGCAGTACTGTGTAAGCTCCTGTAACCTAGTGCCTATTATGGGAGCCAGCCAGGCAATGAAATGAGTGGAGCGAGCTGGCTGTGAGGCAATAGGGAGTGGTGGAGACTGTGGTGAAGAGTACGTGCTGTGTCCAAAGAGGGTGGTTTTGCTCAGCTCCAGCTGATGGCTATCATTTGGTATGATGGGCCTAGTATATTATTGCTAGAGCACCTAGGTTTTCAAAAGAAACTGGAAATCCAGATTTTCTTTATGTCAAATTTCCTTATACTTAAAAGTTGGCAACTTTCAAAAAAAAAACAGTAAATTGCTATATGTCGGCCAAACCTAACGTCTGTTATTCAGTCTCAGCCCATGGGCCATCAGTTTGAGACCCCTGCTATGGGAATACCAATTTAATGATAACAGCTACCGCTTTTTGAGCAGAGAGGTTTAGTAACTTGCCCAGGGTCTCACGGGTAGTAATAGGAGAGCTAGGACTTTATCCCATGTCTCTTACTCCAAACCTGTGATCTTAAGCACTACTCTATTCTACCTACTACTTATATTCCTGCATATAACCTAAGGCAGGAGCCGGCAATCTTTTTTTCTGTAAAAAGCCAGACTGTAAATATTTTTGGCCTTGTAGTCTGTAAGGTCTCTGTCACCACCACTCCACTGGGGCTGTAGTGCAAAATCAGCCACAGACAGACAATATGTAAATGAACGAACATGGTAAAACTTTATTTACAAATACAGGTGGCCAGATTTGATCCATGGGCAGTAGTTTATTAACACCTGCTTTAAGGGACTAAATGTTAGCCACATTTACAGCCCCAAAAAGCAAGGTTTGGGAGGGAAGACTTGTCTGAGGCCACCTTCTGTGCTAACTATGACCCATTCAACACTTCATTGGCCCTACGAGATATTCTGTACTTGTCCAAAAGAGATCTAAATTTTTCTGAAAATATTCAACAGTGTACAGTCATCTCCACGCCCCCACACACGGACAGCAGCTCAAGGCTGCTGAGTATAATGCAGGAGCATAAAAGAATATTTATTGGAGAATGAATATCACCTCTGGGGCAGTGTTCCAGCAGCAACCCAGGTAGCTAATGATACAACAGTTCTACAAGGAATTCTGCAAAGAGGCAGCCCCCACAGACAAAATCCAGTGCCAGCTCCCCAAACACACACTTGCGGTACCTCCCCTAAGCCCAGGTACCCCCAGGATGCAATGTGGGATATGAGGCCATCGCTAGAGGCAACGTAGTCATTCATTTTCAAACTCTCAACGTTCCAAGGGTACAGAACCCCCAGGTAAGAGAACCAGGTTAACCTTTCCTAGTGCCAGAGTCGACCTATGTCAGCAGGAGCATTACTGAGTTGAGTATCAATTATCAAAATTCCCAGCAGGCTGTATTTACAGAAACTGATGAGTGTGGGCTGCTACAGAAAGTTCTGGGACCTTGGCCAGCTTCCAGCCAGAAAGCTCCATTAGCACAGGGAGGGAAGCTTCAAATCAAGGACTTCCAAGGCCATTGCAGAGCTGAGGTAGGCAGCTACCTGCTGTCCAGACCACAGTTACAGCAAGCAGAGCTGATGTATGACAGCAGAACAAATCTCAGGCTTCAGGGCATGTGATCAAGGAGAATTAGGGCAGCACACTCCTCAGAGAGTTTAGGAGAGTGGAAGGAAATGAGTATGTCCTTGGCCTGGACTATGGGCTGGTGACTTTTTGCATAACACTATATACAACGTTTATATCTCCCCTTTACAAGTGACCACACTGAGACCCTGTGATGGTTAATTTGTCAACCTGGCAAGGCCGTGGTACCCAGTTGTTTGGTCAAACACCTGTTTAGCTGTCACTGTGAAGGAACTGTTTAGATGTCATTACCATTTAACTCAGTAGACTCGGAGTAAAGCAGATTACCCTTCATAATGTGGGTGGGCCTCATCCAATCAGTTGAAGATTTTAAGAGAAAAGACTGAGGTCCCCTAAGGAGAAAGGAATTCTGCCCCCAGACTAGGACTCAAGATTGCAACAATCACCCTTCCTTGATGCAACCTGCCCTGCAGATTTCAGACTCATCAGCCCCCACAATCATATGTGCTAGGTCCTTAAAATTAACCTATAAATGTGTGTCTATCTACATCCTAGGCAGACACCTGTGGCACAACATGGAGCAGAGCCCACCAGCCCGGACATGGTTACCTTTTTGCGCGGCCGAAGCTTTTCCCGCCATTCCTTCAGGTTCTGGTTATGGCTCTCATCCAGGGCCTTCAGCTTCTGGGTTTCATGCTCTACCAGGAGGTGACACTTCTCATTCTGGAACAAATTCCAGGCAGAACAGGTAAGAAACTCAGAAGGCAGAGGCACAGAGGGTGGAGACATACCTCATGCTATACCACAGGGGCACCAGCCTCATTCACTTACTGTTTCTTCTTGATCAATAACCCTATTTATACTGAACTCTATACAAGTAAATACATAACGCACTGAGAGGTGCCTGCGAGAGCAATCCAGAATATCGATGTTAATATTTCTTATTGTGCAGTGGGATCGGCAGTACTTTTGCAACTTGTTTCTTTGTTCATTGTTTGAATTTTTAAACGCAAACGTGTCATTTTAACAAAACTATTAACAATAAACAAATACAATATGTGCCCCAATTCCACCACACAGAGGCAACCACTACAAAAATATATTTCCTGTCAGGCTCTATTGTGTATATTGTTTAGCTCACCTATATAGACAATTCTGAATCCTGCTTCCCTCCCCACTTAACATTATAATGTAAACATTTCTATAAAGAACATTTTTCATAATCATTTTTATTTTTCATTTTGTTTATGTGGTGTAGCATGTTAATTGATTTGTGAACCAAATTTGCATACCAGGAATGAATCCCTTTTATATGTATGATGATTTGTATGTTTGTATGTATGATCTTTTTTTTTTTTAAGTGTGTTTTTTTTCCCCGTACTGACCCATCAGCTCCAAGTCAGGTAGTTGTTTCAATCTAGTTGTGGAGGGCGCAGCTCACAGGGGTCCGTGTGGGGATCAAACCGGTAACCTTGTTGTTAAGAGAACCGTGCTCTAACCAACTGAGCTAACCGGCTGCCCCTGATCGTTTTAACGTATTGCATTTAATGTAATGAGTTTGGTTTGCTAATATTTTGTTGAGGATTTTTACACCCGTGCCATTAGCTTTTTCGGTCTATAATTTTCTCTTTTTGTAGTGTCTTTGTCTGGTTTTGGTATCAAGGTAATGCTGGCCTCTGAAAATGAGTTTGGAAGCCTTCCCTCCTTTTCCATTTTTTGGAATAGTTTGAGGAGGATAAATATTAATTCTTCTTTGAATATTTGGTAAAATTCACCTGTGAAGCCATCTTGTCCAGGACTTTTGTAGGGAGTTTTTTGCTTACTGATTTGATATCATCAGTCTTCAGATTTTCAGTTTCTTCCTGACTTAGTCTTGGAAGAGTGTATGTTTCTAGGAATTTATCCATTTTTTTCAGGGCGTCCAATTTGTTGGCATAATTGTTCATAGTAATTTCTCATAATCCTTGGTATTTCTGTGGTTGTCACTTCTCTTTTCATTTGATTTTATTTGCACCCTCTCCTTTTCTTTATGAGTCTGGCTAAAGGTTTATCAAGTTTGTTTATGTTTTCATTGAATTAGCTTTTGGTTTCATTGTTTTTTTTCTTTCCCCCTTCCTTCTACTTAGTTTGGGCTTCGTTCTTCTTTTTCTAAGACTTCAAATTAGTTCCTTTAGGTAGTGAAAGGTTAGATTGAGATTTTTTCTTGATTCTGAGTTAGACCTGTGTTACTGTGAATTTCCCTTTTAGAACTGTTTTGTCTCTTTCCCATAGGTTTTGGGTTGTTGTGTTTCATTTTCATTTTTCTCAAGGTATCTTTTGATTTCTTCCTTTGAGCTCATTAATCCATTTATTGTTTAATAGAATGTTATTTAGCCCCTATGTGTTTGTTTTTCAGTTTCCTTCTTGTAATTGATTTCTCATTTCATACCACTGTGACTAGAGAAGATGCTTGATATAATTTCAATGTGCTTAAATTTACTGAGACTTGTTTTGTGGCCTAACACATGGTCTGTCCTGGAAAATGGTCCATGTGCACTTGAAAAGCATGTACATTCTTCTGCTTTGGGTGAAGTGCTCTAAAGATATCAATTAAATCCATCTGGTCTGGTGTGTCATTTAAGGCCACTGTTTCCTTGACTGGATGATCTGTCCATTTATGTCAGTGAGCGTTAAAGTTCCTACCATATCTCTCCCTTTATGTCCATCAATATTTGCTGTGTATATTTAGATGCTCCTATGTTGAGTATGTAAATGTTCATAAGAGTTGTACGCTGTTATTGGATTGATCCCTTTATCACTATGAAACGCACTTATCTCTTATTACAGCTTTTGTTTTCAAATTTATTTTGTCTGATAAAGTATTGCTGCCCCAGCTTTTTTTTTTTCATTTTATTTGCATGAAATAGCTTTTTCCATCCCTTCACTTTCAATCTATGTGTGTTTTCAATCTGAAGTGGGTCTCTTGTAGGCAGCATACGTAAGGGTCTTGTATTTCAGCCACCCTATGTCTTTTGATTGGAGCATTTTGTCCATTTACATTTAAAGTAATTATTAATAGGTATGTAGTTATTGCCATTTTATTGTTTCCTGATTTTATATTTCTTCTCTGTTCCATTCTATTCTCTTGCTCTCTTTATGTTGACTTTCTATAGTGTTATGTTTGGATTCCTTTCGATTTACTTTTGGTATATCTCTTACAGATTCTGGTTTGTGGTTATCATGTGCTTCATATAGACTGGCCACTGCTTATACCAGGCTTGGGGTAGCTTAGCAAGAGGAACAGGGCACGCCAAGGCCAGTTGCTGCTGCTTTGGAGTTTGTGGACCTTTGAGACATTTTAGCATAGTCCACAGTATGAGCTGAGGTAGGCTGCTTGTGAGGGGGAGCTACTGGAGGAGGTTTGGCTGGTGTGTGAGTGAGGTGGGCTGAATGGTGTTAGCCAGGTTAATGGAGAACTTGGGTTTGGTGCCAGCTGTAGCGGGTCCAGCTGGGTGGCTGGAAGACTCAACAAAGGAAGATGGCGCCTGCCAGCACTTCCATACCGGAATGTCCTGACCCCTCCCCCTCCAGCCCTCGCCCTGAAGCAAGTCCGTTTCGTTCCTCCCCGTATGTCCCTGCTACCTCTGTGCCGGAGCCCAGAGCAAGTGAGTTTGTGAGTGAGTCTGTGCTTGGGCCCTTTAAGACCTGCAGCACCTACCTACGTCCAGCAGCCCTCCGTGTCACTGGACGCAGTCCCCACTGGTTTTCACAGCCAGATGTTATGGGGACCCCTCCTCAGCGGAGACATCCCTCCCAATTCTTAATCACCACACAGGGGTGTGGGACCTGCCCGTTCTGTGTCTCCACCCCCAACAGTCTCAACCTGGCTTCTCCTATGTGTCCTTAGTTACAGGACTTCTGTTCAGCTAGTCTTCAGTGGTTCTCAATGATGTTTAGACTACAGTGTAGTTGTCATTTTGATGTGGTTGTGGGAGGAGGTGAGCACAGTGTTTACCTACTCTGCCATCTTGACCGGAAGCCCCCCCTTGGGGGATTTTAATTTTGGGTTTCAAGCTGAAAGGTTTGGGGAGTTTAGAAATTGGTTTAGTCAGGAATAATACTCATAGCAGCACTGTGTACCTGTGACCAGCCAGGAGCTGGACTCCCAGCTCTCGATAGGGCTTCTCCCAGTTCACCGTCACACTAACCCCATGAGGCAGGGATGGGAAAACAGCTGTAGAATGTGAGTGGCTTGGCTAAAAGTCACACAGCAGCACAGGGCACGTTCCTACCTGGCAGATCTCCATGACCCCAGAAATTGCCAGATGGACCCAGGAGCCTGAGCAACTTCCTGAGGTGAGAGGTTTGAGTTGGCCCATCCCTCACTGTGGCAGTGCCTCACTCAACCACCGGGGGCTCCAACTACCAGCTCCTGGAGTGCAGCAAACTCGGGAACCAGGAAACTAGAGGTCAGGGATCTCCCTAGGGACAGGGCCACCAAGGGTCTTGGCAACACCAGGGCACCGTTTTGCGGATCTCAGTGGGACAGCCTTGAGCAGCCAGCCCTGGAGAATGATGTCAGCTGCAGGCCGTAGATGTTCTTAACCAAGTCGAGGAAGTTCCTCTCCATTCCTAGTTTGCTGAGAGTATTTACCATGCGCAGGGGCTGGCTTTTATCACATGCTTTTTCTGCAGCGACTGATACGGTCATGTGACTCCTTTTGTAGTCTGTTGATGTCATGATTTTCCAATGTTGAACCAGCCTGGGATAAATCCTACTCGGTCGTGATGTGTAATTCTTTTTATACGATGTTGGATTCAATTTGCTAACACCGTATTGAGGATGTGTGTGTGTGTTCATGAGAAATACTGGCCTGTAGTTTTTCTTTCTCGTCTGGTTTTGCTCACAGCCAGGCCCTTTAAGCTCTGTCATCTCATTTTCAAAGCCTCACTCTAAGCCTGCAAAATGGGGATTCTCCCCTCACCCCACTCCCATCGTGTGCATGTGCTAACTGTGGCTTGGTAGGGTGAAGTGATTTGGCCAATGTTATACAGCACGGCAGGTTTGAAACCATTCCACCCTGGGCTTGTCTGATGAGAATCCTTCCCGGTGTGTAGAGTCTCTGGCCCCTGAACTGACTGCCTTGGGGGAAACTGAGGCAATAGGGGGCAATGGACGGGCAGTACCTGCAGCTGCTGCAGCTCATTCATGTTGCTCTCGCACTGTGCCATCATGTCCCGCATCTGGTTCTCATGTTTCTGCTGCTGCTGCAGCCGCTCCGCCTTCTGCCTCTTCTCCTCTTGCTGAGAGAACTGCAACAGAGAAAGGGTGGGTGTCCCAGGGAGGCCCGTCAGCAGGACTCGTTTGTGCACAGCCCTGCTACTCCGCACCACACCGGCTATGCCCCCGCTTTCAGTCCTCCCCCAGCTGAGCCCCAGCCCTCGAGGCTGGTGGCGATACGACACTGCCGTGCCACACGCTAGGACAGCATGTGTCCCATGCAGGACTCACAGGAGCCCAGGGCCACTGACTCCGTGTCCCCGAGCCACGGGAGTGGCATGCGAGTGGGGTCTTGGTGATGAGAGGAAGGGGCTGACCAGCAGAGGAAGCTGCAGGATAGACGCACTGGAGCGCGGAGGGGAACGGGCAGTGAGAAAGCTCCGCCGGCCTCCCTGTGTCCACCAGGGGCCAGGGCACCGGCAGGCTTCTGGCTGCGACTTGCAGACCTCCTCCCGAGACCCTGGGTGGCGTCTAACATTTGACGTCCCCACGGTATGGTCAGGCCCGGACCCCTCCACCCCAGCAGCCCTACCTGCTTGATCTTCTCGCGCTGCTCGGCCGCGCTGCCCGCCCCACTGATGTGCAGGCTCTTCTTATACATGGCCATGCGCGTCTTGCCCTCGCTCCTCTGGATCTTGGGTAGCCGCGCCTTCTCCTGCTGCTGCCGTGCCTTCAGCTGCTCCATCATACGCTGGTTGTACCGCTGCATCTGCTCCCGCTCCTGAGGGGACAGCCAGCCGGACTGAGGTCGGGGGCCCGGAGGCCCAGGCCACTCAGCGCGGCCAGGCTGGGTCATTGCACGTCTGCTATCTCTGTTCTCGCTTTAAAAATGACTGGGGTTCAGATTTTGGAGGCTTCTACGTGCCTTCACATCTAATCGATGGCGGCATGCCATCGCAAGCTACTATCTCAAAGCCAAGTGTACACTACTACGGATGGTTTTCATTGTCATGGCAGACGTCAATTCGTATTTTAAAAAGTCTTGATAAATTTGAATTATTCCTTCACCTAACACCTGTTTGTATTTCAAAACTCAGCAGGTTTCACTCCTGCAAGAAACCTCTGCTGACTCCCATCATTGCACTCAGATTAGGAACTGCAATTACCCACACCAGCTGTGCAGCCAGAGCTCGGGTTATCTGTCTGTGTCCCCACTAAGGGGACAAGTGCACAGAGGGAAAGGGTGCTCGGCCACCCGAGCAGGGGACCTCAGCTGCTCTGCAGAGGTTGGAAAAGGCTTCCTGACAGGGGTGGTGTTTAAATTGGTACCTATAAGTATTCTAATGCATGAGAGAGAAAATAGAAAGGCGGGGCACGGAAAGGGAAAAGAAACAAGTGTGAAAGCGACACACATCAGGTGGCAGTGAGGGAGCCGCTGGGGCCATCGGCTTCCGCACGGTTCCCCTATTCCTGGCCTCTTGAGTCGAGGCAAGACATCCCCCAAGACCTCCCGGGCCTCCCCATGCCCCACCTGACTCCTCCTGGGAGCACCGGTGGTACCCAAGGGGTGCCCATCACGGGCAGCCTCACCTTCTCGTGCTTGCGCAGCAGCTCGTGCCGCTGGAGGAAGTACTGGTCTTTGAGCTGCTGCTTCACCAGCTGATGCCTCTCCTGTAACTGATACTCCTCCATCTCCCACAGCGCCGCCTCCCGCTCTGTGGAGGACACCGCAGCGTGAGGTGCCGATGGCCGGAGCCCCGTGGAGCCTCCCCGGCGCCTCACCATGCAGCTGCTGACTGTGCCACCTCCTCACACTAGGCTGGATGAGCCACTCCTAGAAACTGCCTTACCAGCCGCGGGGTGAGAGCTCGTTACAGCAGGAAGGGCTCCGAGCCAGGAGCCCGAGAAACTGAATGCTGCGGCTGGAAGCCAGCTCCCTCGCTGGGATTGAGGACAGGTAAGAAACCCTCTCCGGGCCTCAGCTTCCACCTGTGCCAAACGGGCACAACCATACCACAGAGGGAGACATTTACGTCCCATCTCCACAGGCCTCTGCTTTCCTAGTGGGCACACAGGAAGGGGTATGTGGAAACCCCGTGAAGATGACAGGATGGTCTCGTCACTATTTCCTCCTTTGGAAAATGGGTGAGAACCTCCTTGTCTCCTAGGTGCATTACCGAAAAAGAGTGTGGCGTTTGTACTGGAACCTGGTTCTCAGCCCTGTGAGTGGTCATTTACTGCACGGCATTCCTGGCCTAGGAAAAGCGGTATCCACCCGTGGTACACTGGAGCGGGAGTTGGCTTCTACACCCGTCAGAACCACCGCCCACAAGAAGGGTGGTTCTTATGGACAGGGCGGGACAAAGGAAGCGAGGGCTTTCCTGAAACGTCCGCGGCTCTAGTCAGAATGTCGGAACAGTAAGAACCCCATTTTGTATTGAGGCCTCCAAAGCCCTGGTGGCAGCCCCATCACGTAAATGAGCCAAAGCTGGCGCTGGTATCCTGGCCCTGTGCTCCTTACATCTTCACAAAAGCCCACAGGTGCCAAACCCAAATATTCATGCATCCAACTGTTTTACGTGTAGCTCAGAGAACAGATTTCTAGCCAGTTAGGGCCCACTTGCTTTGCAAACCCCAAAAACATCTGCTAGCCCTGGGGCTATGAGACCCCAAGCTCTTCAGAGCTCTCTCAACCAGAGACTCCCCATCAGCTCCCCCAGGGAGATGAGCCCCCTCTCTGAGCCCCTTCCTCCCCGAGGTCCCCTGCCCTCTTCCCTCTGGGTGGTGGCCCACACTGTTGGCTCGGGAAGGTCTCATGCTGTGAGGGCCTTGCAGTGCACAGACCTGTCAGAACGCCACGGCATCAGCATAAAGAGCTCGGCTTCAAGGTGAGGTCTGCAGTCAAGGCCCCTCATTAACTGCAGCCTTGGCCAGAGAACAGTCACTCGCTAAGCCTCAGCTCCCTCGTCTATAAAACTGAGGAGACTAGGGGGACGTGCCTTAAAGGGGTAAGCTGAGGTTTCGTTGAGATTAAGGTATGAAAATTGGCTGTCACGCAGCCTGGCAGAGCAATCACAGTACGTGCTGGCTGTCACCAAGGGCTCTCAGTACCGTCTTCACCCCTGCCACCCCATTGGCCCAGCTCACTGACTGACTGACAGTTTCCACCCACTCTCTAATCGCTTCCATTTCCCCCTCAACATCTGCAGTAATGTCCAGTAGCGTTGGGGGTAACTGGTACCTTTGCCTCGGCCCCGACATCAGTGGGGCCTTTCCTCGTGTTTCACCACGAATGCCGATGAACAAGGCCCAGCAGTTCTTTCTTGCCCGAGGCTGGGATGCCCACTGACAGAGTCTGGGCCCACACGCACCCCGCTCCCGGGCACCCACCTCGAAGGAGCTCCTGCTTCCTAGTGAGGCACACGCGCTCCTTGTCACAGATCTCCCTCCTGTTGTCAGCCGTGAGCCTCTTCATCGCCAGCTCCAGGTCCTCCTTCTGTTTGGCGAGGAAGTCCCGGTCCTGCGGGAGGGCGGAGGCCAGACCTTCCCTTAGCGCCGTCTCGGCGCTTATTGTGCGTCTTACAGAAGAAGCAAAGCCATCAGGGTCACAGAGAAAACGGACAAGAGCAAACATACAGAGAGGACATGTAAGAGAGACTGAGAGACATGTCAGCCAGTTGTGACGTGGGCTTTGGTTGGACCCCGATTCAAACAACAAATTGTAAACAAAACTTTTCAAAGCAGATAACTGGAAATGCGAGTACTGACTGATTGCAAACATGTTGTTAAGCAACTATTGTTAGACGTCTAAAAGTTTGACGTGCACTCATGGGATTGTGGTCGATTTTTAGAGATGCTTGAGATCTGCACACTCGTGTTCATAGCGGCAGCATTCACAGTAGCCAAGGGATGGAAACAACTCACGTGTCCATGGACAGAGGAATGGAGAAACAAGATGTGTATATACACACAGCGGGATATTGTTCAGTCTTTAAAAGGAAGGGAATTCTGACACATACTGCCCCATGAATGAACCTTGAGGACATTGTGTTAAGCCAAGGAAGAATACTGTATGACTCCTCTTATCTGAGTTCAAATTCATAGAGACATGAAACAGAATGGTGGTTGCCAGGGGCTACACGGAGGGAAAATGGGGGTTTAGTATTTAATGCGGACAGTTTCAGTTTTGCAAGATGAAAAGAGCTCTGGAGATGGACGGTGGTGACGGTTGCACAACAATGTGAATGTGCTTACTGCCACTGAACGGTGCACTTAAAAAATGGTTAAGATGGCAATTTCACATTATATCTGTTTTACCACAATTTAAAAAAAAGCGTTTAAGAGCCCTTTCCCTGTTATAATGTAATAATCTAGCAAACGGGTTTTAAGGCTGAAAGTCTTTCATAGTCTGGCTCTACCCTAATTTATTTAGCCAATATGTGACAGGTTGTTTCCAGGTTCTGTTTTCGGTAGTGCTGCTTTTCACACTCCGGTAGCTCAATGTCCGTGAGCCTCTGTGATGATCAGTCCTCACGGTTAGTCTCTAGACGCAGAAAGCCCAGGCCACAGTGTGTGCACATTTTTGAGGCACTCAATACAATGGCCAGATTGGAGATGAGCTAGGAAGCTACTGCAGCAGTTCAGGCAAAAGATGACAGTGGCCAGGGGGTCACAGATGTGGACGAGTTGATGGATCCAGAGAATTTGGAGATAACAAAAAACACGCTTGAGGAGGTAGGGAAGGACTGGACGGAAAGGAGGCGTCGGGCCTGCCGTCAGGATGGAGGATGGCGCCCCCTCCAAACACGAAAGGACCAGGTCTGGGAAATCATGGGTTTCAGTTGCCAAAAGATGCCAAGTGAGCAGATGGATGTGCTGGGTTGGTCAAGGAGAGGGGCGTACCAACAACCCTCAAACAAGGCAGGAGGCACTAAAGGCTTTGGGAGAGGCGATGTGAAGGCTGGCGTGTCCAGAGAAGGGAGAGCTCGCTTCCAGCTGGAGTGAGGGCAGTCAAGGAGGACTGCGTGGGCGAGGTGAGAGTGGGGATGACAAGAAGGACGGGCTGGATTCGGGAATTCAGAGTAAGAGATGGGCATTCGCGGGGCAGGGCATAGCCAGAGGGGCGCGGTCACCATCAGGGTCTCAAACCTGGGACTCCCCAACCCCTCTACCCCAAGTGAGGGGCAAGGACTCACAAGAAACTGCTTCTTCTGTGCGTGCTCCTCCATCTTCTGCTTCAAGCTCTCTTTCCGCTGCTGCCGGGGCAGCTTTTCCACCTCGTTCTTGACCTACACCAGAGACAGCAGAGAGTGGCCGGGTCAGAGTACCTCCTCGCGCTTCCTAAACACTTAAGTCTTCAACCCCAGAACTCCTGGGCTAGGGCAACCGAAGACGAGGCTCTGCTTTCGAGGCAATGCCCCCTGCCCTGCTCTCACCAAAGCCACTCTGACAGGTGGCACCTACTGGTCCCCTCCTGACTGCTGCTGACTCTGTTTCCAGGCCCCCCAGCGGACAGGTGCTGTTTCTGCTGCTTGGTATCCATCCCCCTCCTCCTGATGACAGCACCTCAGTTTCCCTTAGGGCAGCATTTCTCAACCCTCTTTTGTCATTACTGTCCCCTCAGAAGCTGTTTTAGACATCTTTTTTTCTAATCACCCACCCCGATGAAATATTAATCCTGCAGATGTACTCTCAGTCTGTTAAACCATTATGATACCTAAGACTGTTTTAATCCCTCGGTGGTGATATCACCCCAGTTGAGAAGGCATGCTTAGGTCACCCCTCCTCGGTTCCTGGGGTTCAGGTGGGGCTGATGGCCAAACCCCATCTGGCTCTAGGCTGGGTATATGACCCAGGCTGTCAGTTAGTACACTCTATGCCCTTGCCTCGGACTGGTCCAGAGTGAACATGTGACTGTCACTGCGCCAGTGAGAGCTTCCAGATGTGTGCTGGCACTAGTGCTAAGCTACTCTCCAGGAGGATGTCGGCCAAGGGGCCACCCTGGAGGGGTCTGCCTGAGACAGTCAATACGGAAGCAGTGCCACCCACATGCTGTCTATAAGGGACCGACTTAGGTGAAATATACAGGCAGATTTAACTGAAAGGATTGTAAAAGATGGGCTGGCTATGAGACAAAGTAGACGTCAGAACATGGAGTATTATCAGCAGTAAAGACATTACATAAAGATAAAAGGAAGGGTCAGTTCACTAAGAAGATGACAATTTTAAATAAGAAAAGAACTTCAAAAACATGAAACAAAAACTGAAAAGCAGATAAATTTCCAATTACCGTTGGAGACATTAATACTCCTTTCTCATAGCCAATAGAACAAATGGATGGAAAATTAGTAAAGCTACATAGATGCCCTAAACAGCACAATTAAGTTGACCTACCTGATATTTACAGAACACTCCACCCAACAATATACATCCTTATACAAACCAAGTATAAAAACAGAAATCTATAACACTGAAAACAGAAAATCAATGAAACCAAAAGCCATTTCTTTGAGAGGGTCAACAAAATGAATAAACATTTAGCCAGATTGACAGAAAGAGAAGAGAGAGAAGGAAGAGAAGACTAGGACACAGATTATCAGTCTGAGGGATGAAAGTGAGACCATCACCATAGACCCTACCATTATCAAAAGGATAGTAAGGGAACACCATCAACAGCTGTATTCCAGGAAATGTAACCACTTAGATGAAACAAACTCCTTGAAAGAAGCTGTCACTAAAACCAGGCCCAGATGATGGAGAACCAGACATACCCGGACGTGAGCTTTGCAGGTAAATGGCTCCCAAAACTACCTGCTGCTGAGACAAGATGGAGCTGGGGTTTCGATCCCTTGCAGCCAAGAGGGTCCCAGTATTCCTCGGCCCCAGCCTCTGCCCAGCACACGCTCACCTCCTTCTTCATGAGTTTGAGCTGCTCCTGGAACCTGGCGTAGTCCCGCTCCTGCTCCAGGCGAATCCGCTTGGCCTCGTCTCGGCGGCGCACGGCGTGGTCTTGCTCCATCTTCTCTACCTGCTGCTTTTGCTGGCGCTCCAGGTTCTCCAGCTCAGTGTCAAAGAACTTCTTCTTGGCCTGGAAGTTGAGGGGAAAGTCAGCAAAGTCACTTTATACCTGGGAGGGTGTTGGGGGTAGGATGGGGAGAGCCCAAAGTTTGATCTCAGAACTGGGCTTAAATCCCAACTCTATCATCTCTTTACTGTGTGACCTGGGACAAGTCACTTAACCTCTCTGAGTCTCCATCTTTTCATGTGCAAAATGGAGACCAGGCCGTCTACCTACAATGTTCTTGTGTGGTGCTCCGCACAGGTTCATCTCCCTCTAGAGATGCTCCTGTGTGACTCGGAGGAGCGTGATGACTTTCATGGGATTCTGAATTTACAAGTTAATGCCTAATGAGATCCGGAAACCAGGGGAATTGGGCAACTGTGAATTACCCCCCACTGCCCAGTCATCCTGATTTGGCACCTTCTGCTTAAAGAAAACATGGAGGCAGGAAGCCCCAAAGGGCCATATCTTTGCTCACACTCACGTTGATTTCTTGTTCAAAGCGCTTCTGCATCTGCTCCAGCTGCAGCTCATGCTTGCTGCTCAGCTGGCTCTGGTTCCGATGCTCTTCCTTCTGGAGCAGCCGAAGTTCTCGGAGTTCCTGGCGCCTAAATGGTTAAAAGATGGGGACATTTCAGTCCGAACGTGGCCACAGAGATCACGTAACTCATAGCTCAGGACACAGAAGGTTAGAGCAGGTTGGACCGTGGAAAAGCACCACGCGAGTCTGGGGCAGAGGCCTGACTGAAACTCAGGCTCACGTGACACTTACGGACAGATAGACATTAATAATTTTATGGTATACAGAATACTTACAAATCAGTAAGAAAAACGGGACTGGCCTAATTTTTAAAAGCAACACAGAACATGAACAGACATAAAACAAAGGACAAAAAATTTTTTAAAGAACCTACATGGATATGAAATGCAAATTAAAAATACCATTTTGATTAACTAAATGGGTGAGAATACAGGAGAAATTGGTACTTTCATAACCTGCTGAGGTGTAAACTGGTACAGCATTTCTGGAGGACAATTTGGTAATAAGTTTATGCCCCTTGAGATAACAGTCCCCATTCTGGATATTGAGTCTACAGAAGTTTTCATAGATGCACAACAAAACTGATTAAGAATATCAGTAACAATGCTATTTCTAACAGTACACACTTGGAACCAACTTAAATGTCCATCAACATAGGCCTAATTATATTAAAATACATCCATCTGATGTAATTTTATACAACCAGTAAAAAAATCAAGTACTAGAAGATATTTACTTACACAGGAAAACATTGATTAAAAATGCAACAATTCTTTATGTACAGATACGGAATGATCTCTAAATGAAAAAAGCAAGATGTTGACGAGTCAGTCTATTATGGGGGGGAAAAATGTATGTCTGTGCCCATGTATGTGTTTCTGGAAGGATTATACCATAAAATAGTAATACATGTCTGGCAGAAAAGTGAAGAGATTTTTCACTGTTTACCCTCCTTTTCGAGTTTGGAACCATGATATTATGTTACCTATTCAAAATGTAAATACAATAAAAACTTGACCTAAACCACACAGCACACCTTCATTTTGTAACCTGTATATTGTCGACGTGTGTGTGGGTGTGGGTGTGGGTGTGGGTGTGGGTGTGTGTGTGTGTGTGTCCTCACAGAAAATACTGGCCAGATGAACCCCAAAGTGCTACCTGTGTCACTTCTGAACAAATCCATTAAAAATTGGTAGGTATCCTTATATAATCAGAAAAGAGATTAAAACGATGCCGGAAGAACGTGGGCCTCCTGACGGCATGGGGGTGCCCTGGCAGCCTGGGCCCCGCGTTCTAGCAGACCAGTGTCTGCAGGCTGCACCGTGGCCGCCCTTCTGTGAGGCCTTCCTCGCAGCTCTGTCTGAGGAGGTAGCGCTTTCATGGACCTGCCAGCCAACAGCTGCACGACGACAGGCCAGCACACTCTCTGGGGACAGAGGGACCTTGTTTGCCTCTTGGCTCTGCCAGCTTTCCAGCTGGCTGCCCTCAGGCGCCACTCAGTCTTCGCAGGCTCCTGTTCCTGCACCTGTAAAATGGGGCAGATAACCTCTACCTGTCAGGTTCTGTGAGGGCCAAGTGGGAAGATACCTGCAGTGCCAGCCTGGCACACGGCAAGCACTCCCCAAGTGGTTAAGTCCTTGATGGTAATGAGAAGGCAGAGCCAAAGGCTGCCCAGTCATGGGAAAGGCCAGGGACGCTTTGTACAGTCAGAAGCTTCCAGCTGAGCCCCTGCTCTCTGGGAAGAGAGAAGGCAGGAGGCGGTTTCCAGAGTAGTAACAAAGAAATGGAAACCCTGACTCAAGAGAAAGAGACTTAGAGAACTGATCAAAACAACAAAGGAATACAGAGGGTAAGCAGCCAGGTTCTAACATTACCTCCCTGCTCACCTGAGTTCTCACACAGGAGGCAGGCAGACACAGGCTGGTGTCTTAGAAGGAAAGACCCAGCACCAGCCATTTTAGGGAAAAATAGAAAGAACTCTGACCTCCAAGCCTCAATCTGGGAGAGTGACAGTTTGGTCACATGGTTCAAAAGCGTGAGTGTGACCCAATCCTCCAGCAGTGCCTAGATCCAGGTGTGACGAGGGCCGTGGGCCAGCTGGGGAATGATGAGCGCCTGTGCACCGCGCCGTGCAGCCCATCGGGTTTACCGGCTGCCCAGAGCGCAGGACCACGGCGGGCAAACGAGAAAAGCCTGTTCTCCCTGCGAGCACCTCGCCTGCGCCTCGGACACATCTCAGCTTCTGAACCTGAACAGCACAGCCTCCTGCTCGGGAGGAGGGTGCGGGCCCCAGGCCAGGCCAGAGGGCATCGCTTCTAGGTGGGGTGTGGAATTCTGCAATTTCAGCCCCAGGAACCTGAACTGCCCCGAAGGGAGATGACGGAAAGCCAGCCGTTGAGGTCTGAACCTTGAAGAGTACAGGTCACCTCCCAGGTGACCACTCAAACAGAAGGTGGTGTCATCCGCCAACAGCAACCATTCCGTCTCCAGCACCCCAGCACCTCCCCCACCCACACAGATGAGGACACATATGTGCACGTGTGTGAGCGTGTGCGTACACACGCAGAAACGCCCCCAAAAACTGCCTCTCATCTCCCTGCTTCCTAGAGAGAAGTGGCCCCAAGGCATCCAAAACTACTTCTTTGTGGCTTTAGAATATTTGTGCTTTTTAAAAATATGAATGTGCTCAGTGTTCTAGAAATGTTCTCCAAACCAAAAATGAACTTTCCCTGTAAAGGCCTGGCCCCTTTACAAGGGAGCTCTGTGGCTCCGTGACTGCTGAGCCCCCACCCGGCACCCAGCAGCCCCCAGGAAGCTTCCTGGCCGGCAGCCTGGCAGAATCCCCCAGACAAGCCCGGTTACAACCTGGTGACCGGGGCAAGCGACTGACCTGCCAAGAAACGGTTTCCTCGTTTACAAAATGGTGGAAATAGGTTCTCCGTGAGGAGGGCTGTTCAGGGGCCCGAGCACCTTACAAGTGCAGAGATGGCTCCTAGTAGACAGCTTTGCCTCCCCCTCATCCCCAAACCCATCCCTCCCAGTTTCATGGGTCCGGCCTCCAAAATGTATGTTAAATCCAACCACTGTCCGGGATGGTCCATCTCCCTGCCCACCGGTCTCACCCCCTCTACGGCCCAGACCCAAGCTAGTCAGTCTCCAGTTCCACTCTGGCTGGAATAAAATCCACACTTCCACCCCCACTCAGAGGCCTACGTGACCTGGGCCCTACAGCCTCCAAGAACCGTACCCCTTCCCTGCCCTGCTGACCTTACGGTCCGCACTCCAGCTCTGTCCTCTCAGTTCCCTGAACAAGCCGAGTGCCACCCCTCTGTGCTCCCCCAGCTCTGTTCATGGCCGGTTCCTCTCACCGTCCAGCTCTGCTCAAGGGGTTCCCTCGGAGCAGCCCCCTCACCCCCGCCCCACCAAGCCCAAGCGCTCACTGTATCACCCATTACTTCCTTCAGTTATCTTTGTGCGTCAGGTGTTGGCCCATGAGGTGTAAGTGCTACAAAGCCAATGGCCTCAACTGTCTGGGTCACCACTGTGTCCCCCACCTGGCGGGCGGACACATGTTTGGATGGATTGGAACGTGCAGAATATCAGGCACAACCAGTTTCCTTTTGTCTCCTTGACCATCACTTCATGCTGCCAACCCCATCCCTCTCACTGCACGCGGCCCTGTTAGTGCCCTCCGCAGTCCTTCCCGCGCTTGCCTGAGAAATCGCATCTCCTCATCCTTCTTCTCGTCTTCGCTGATGATCTTGGACGTGGTGATGCTTACCTCTACGCCGTCCACCACAAACTTGCGTGTCCTCTTGAGGGTTTTATTGTACAGCCTTGAGTCCTGGCAGAGGGAAATCATGAGGCAAATCTCAGCCTTTCAGCTAAGAATCCACGGGTGACATGGGGAATGGCCCACAGCCCACCCCCCAGCCTCGGCCCCGCCCAGGGAGGACATGGCTGTCCGCTGTCCCCTTGATTCAAGCTTCTCCATCTGGGGGCCTGAGTGTGTGAACGTATCCCTTTTCCCGTCTCTGATCTGGGCCTTCACACACTAGCTAGCAGCACTCGCACACAGTTCGTGACGTCAGAAGGAGCTGGGTCCTAATCCTCCCTCTGCCACCTACTGGCTCTGCGGCCCTGTCCTGTCCAAGTCTCCGCTTCCTAAACTTGTCAGAGGAGGAGATAAACAGTACTTGCCTCTCGGTGGTTACGAAGGCTCAGTGAGAACACGCATGGGTGACGTGTAGCGCTGCACCCAGTTCACGGCAAGTGTTCGATGCTTCGTATTTATTTCTGACACTGATTTCAGACCACACTCTTTGGTCCACAATGCCAAAATCCAAAGAGCCCGGAAAAGCAAGCTCCTAACTGATTCGGCAGCCAGACCCGCTCTGAGCGGAACTGCACTGGCAGCCACGCCCGTCTGGAGGCACCGTGAGTTCACAGTCTTCACCTTTACTTGTGAATACTCACCCCTTTCACATGCGATTGCGTGCAGAGTACTGCCAGACTCCTGCAGGTGTTTGCTACCCTGTGACAGTTCTCCACCCTGATTCGGATGAGGGCCTGTAGGCCTGCCCTGGAGTGCTCGTGGCATCACCCCCCTCTGACCTTTCAACTGGCTTCCAAGGCCCGCGCTGGTGTAACCCAGCCCTGCTTTTCCAACACTGCCCTGGGGTGGGGGGCAGAAGGCGGGGGGCCAGCATGGCTCCCCACAGCACGCCCTCCAAGTCTGCTCTGACTCCCAGCTCCTGCTCAGTCGACACCCAGGGTCTCTGGACAGCCACACCCGACTCTCATCTCCCTACAGCATCCAGCGCCCAAGTCCTAGGACTCAATTCAAGATGGGTCGGATGAGCCATGAGGAAGGGAGGCTGGCAGGAGTGTGGCGCAGAAGAAAGGAGCCCTGGCGCAGCCCTCACACTAGAATTGGTCATGGGGCCCCCGGTCCCCAACGGGACAGGCTGCTCCTCACGCCAGGGGTGCTGACGCAGCCAGTGGACTCTTATCAGGACAGCCGTGTTCCCTGACTCCCTGCCAGTGGGCCAGCAAGGAATGTTCTCAACACCCTCGAGAAGAGGCGGGGGAGACCCTGCTCTGGGTGGGCCGGCTTTTACTGCTTTTACAAATTACTTTTTTTCCCCTCTTTTAGTGTCTTAAGAAAAGAAGGAACAGGACGCCTGTCCTAAGGAAGATGGTGGGATGATTGGCCCGGATGCTAATTATACATAAAAGCAGCTCTCTAAGCCTGTCCTGGGGCCTGATAGAACCGTTCTTTCTTTCTGTCCCCAAAGCTGATTGTGCTAGCCGGCTGCTTCTGCTCCTTTCGCTCCCTTTCAGTTAGCAAATATTTTTGAGTCTCTACTGTGTGTTTCTCAGCGAGTAAATGACTGAAGGAAAAAACAAAAAAATACAGTACCTTCCCTAAAATCGGCTTTGGTTGCGGATGGAACCCTCAGTGTGGCTTAGGTGACCAACGGTGAACTGAAGAATATCCCAGGATTTATCAAAGCGGGCAGGGGACAGGGTCAGCCCCTGCCAGCCCCCCGAGAAGGAGGTGGCCAGAGCCCCCAGCAGGAAGGCAGAACAGCAGGCAGGGTTCAGGTCACAGTCTGGGGTCTGACCAGCTCCTCACTTCCCATCTAAGCTTCTGTCTGCTCATCGGTACGTCAATGAAGGAATGATGGCGGGGCCGCCTTCATGTTTTTTGCAGCACCAGGTCGTCAGGCCCAGTGGCCTGTGTCCCCATTTCCAGAAAGGCCACTGAGCCAGGAGAGAGCCTGGAGCCCACTCCTTTTCATTCAATCTACCAGTCACCAGCTAGACCACATGGTGACCATCAAATAAGAGAACTTCCACATCTACAATTCTCTCTCCCAAATTTCACCAGGGTCTTTAACCAAACCCAATTGAAATGGAAACCCAAACCAACCATTTGACATGACTGAACTTGGATATTTTGGAGATTCAACTAGGAATGAAACGAAAAGCCCTTTAAAGGAAAAGCAGTCCTCGTGAGCCAATTAGACTCACAAGGCAGCCACTAAACACTTTCAAAAACCCAAACGGAGCAGCTGAACGGCCTGCAGCTCTCCTGTCCAAGCCTGTGGCACAAGACGTGGCATTACCTTGATGGACAGAGAGCCCGTCTCTCGGTTCAGGGCCAAGTCAGCGGAGAGGGAGGAGCCGTAGTCCATGCTCTCGGAGGTGGAAAGGCTGCCACAGTCCGAGTTCCTCTTGGAAGGGCATGGAGACAGCGGGGCAGGGAGCTCCAGGCTGCCATTGGCCAGCGTCTCGCTGCCCAGGGTCTCCAGGGCACTGCTGTTGGGACGGCTCTGGCTTGTCTTTTGGGACCGGATGGCGACTGGATTCAGGTCCCCACCCTGGTCAACGACTTGCTTCTCCTCGGATACCGGAATTCTGGCATTCATTGACACGGGTCGGGACTTCCGGAGGGGCACGGGCACAACTAGGCTATTTTCATTTCCAGGGGCCACATCAGGGGGGCTGGTGGTTTGGAGGCATCTGTTTCCAGAGGGCTCACTGGGCCCATTCACACTGTCCTGAGGCTGGCCTGGTGGCAGTGGGGTGAAAGATGATTCCTGGAGAAGCTTGTCAGCATCGAGGCTCATCCGATTCACCTCAGAAGGGTGGGGAGTGTGGTTCCCCAGAGGCTAAAGGGAAAGAAAAAAAACAGTCAAGGCCACGCTGTGGTATGGCCAAGGCAAGAGGCAGAGACACAGTGCAGTTGGAAAGTCAAACAGCACACGGTGAAATGGGCCAAGGCCGGGGCGGCCGAGAAGGCAGCTCTTTCCCAGAAGTCACAGTCCTCAGCACTCCCGCCCGCCAACCAGCGATAGGACTACTCCTTGTTTTGAGGAGCAGGAATCTCCCGATTGTCTCTAAGCTTACTTTAATGTCTGTTATTCCTCCTAGGAGTGGAGGCGACTGGCCAGCTGGGCAGCTCGTGCCTTGCCCAAAGGGGGCAGTGGCTACTTGGCTCCAGTAATTACGACAATGAAGGGAAATGGGTCCCCTGTGGCCAGACCTTCCAGTTTTTCAAGACAAGCCAAATTCTGGATTTTTACATGGCAGCTCCTGATTTTTAGATGGCAACTAATTCAAGTTTTCAAAAAACTGCATAAAAGCCAAATCAAACCTGTCCGGAGGCTAGATTCAGCCTAGCAGCCACTAACTTTTTAAAGTTTTGTTTGTTAGAGCTTTGGGGGGGGGTTGCAAAGTACTGGAAATGTTGCTATTATGAAACAGGACACCCACTTCTCTGGATAAAACATAAATGTCCAGCTTAATGAATAAAGCGGGCATTCATGTGGCTGCCTCCCTGAGTAGGAGTGGGACACTACCCACCCCAGAGACCCTCACCCATGTGCATGCTTGGGTGACTGACAAAATCATTATCCTGACTTCGATCTTTATGAGCTGTAGGTTGGTTTGCCTGCTTTTAAACTTGATATTAACGGACTCACACGGGACATGTTTCCTCGGGTCCTGATAGCCACTGGTGTTTGACCTTGGATATAAAAGCTTCCAGAAGCAACTCTAATCCACCTTCTATTTAACAGCCAGAGTCCTATCATCCCCATACCAACACCCAGCCCCTGCCTCACAAGCTCCACGGCACCATTTGGACAGCAAATGTCCCCTCCTGGGACAGGCCCTCCTCAAACCGTGAGACCAGTGACGCGACAGCGGCAGCTCAGAACAGGATCCAGCCTGCAGACGTGTTTGCCTTGGCTCAAATGGCTGTACATTTTGTTTAATTAGTTTTTATTTAAATTTAAATTCAGCCAAGTGCTGGAGCTGCAGCTGGGTTACGAATGTGCCAGGGTCCCCTGGACACTCAGCAGCCAGGCAGGGTCTGGGGTGGCCGGACCTCTCGGCCTGTCGCCTCCGGTCACATGCAGCCTTTATGTGCACGGACCCCGCAGCACACTGCAAACACGCTCCTTCTGTATGTGAGCCCAACAGGAAAGAGGCTGGGAAGCAAGTGTCAGCCACCAACTTTTAAAAACTGGAAGATCTCATTTGAAATTGAGATTCCCGGTGTTTTCCTGAACACTTATTCCATCCGGCCAACACGACATGTGGCCTCAACCTGGCCCACCTGCCCTATGGCCTGGGAGCCACGACCTCTAAGCTGCGGAGGCATGGAAAGGACTCCTTCCTGCGCCTCCAGGGCGTCTCCCCCCCGCCGCCGAGGCCCGCAGGTCCCCTTGCTCCCCAGCAGCTGCTCTTCTGGGCCTTACAGAGGTGGCAGCCACGGCGTCCTCCTCTTCTCCCTCATCTCGGCCATCTTCAATCTCCTCCATCACCTCTGCCTTGGCCTCGGCCACCAGCTCCCGCAGAGCCTTGTTACTGGTGACGCTGTTGACGAAAGGGTGCTGAGGGGACAAGACACCTGGATTAGAACCACTTTGGGATGGGGGGGTGAGGAGGGCAAGCAAAGCTGGGGGAACATGAACTCAGGAAGGGAGACCCAGGGCAGCTCAGAACGTCCCGTGTGTGATAAGAGGGCAAATGCCGACTCTGCCGCTCACCAGCTGTGTGACCCTGGGTATGTCACGTCCCTCTCTGAGCTGCAGGCACCTCACCTCTGAAGAGAGGAAAATACCACAGGCCCAGGGAGGTCATGACGCGATAATGGACATGGACGTGCGCAGCCCAAAGCAATGTCTGGGGCAGTTTGGGTATTTATTTTCTGTTTTACAGGTTTTAATGTATGTTTTTTCACTGAACTATTCAGTGAACTATTACTTCCCTGAACTATTACACACAGTAAAGTCCACAAATATGAAGCACAGGGACCCTTCCTGTATTCCTCATATGCACACACCAGTGTAATCACCCGGCTCGAGACGGAATGTCTCCGCCACCTGGGAAAGGTCCGTGCCCCCGAGTCAAATGTACACCCCACCGCTGCCTCGCTCAGACTAGTCATGCCTGCCCTCTCACTCCGTGTAAACAGAATCACAGTGTCTTTTATGGCTGGCCTTCTTCACACAACCTAAGCTGAAGCTGAGTCACTTCCACGGGTGCGTGTGTCACTGAACTATGCCTTTTTCACTTCTGTGCCACCGTCTATTGCGTGAATATGCCAGTCTGTTCACTCCCTCTGCTGCCGGGGACATGGGTGTCGTTTCCTGGTTTTGGTGACTTTGGATAAAGTTGCTATAAAAACGCTCGTGTGTCTAAGTGGACGTGTATTTGCAAAAGTGTGAGGCAGGGTGGCGTATGCTCTATCCTGAGGCGTTTACAGAAATCCCACAGCTCTGTCACAGGCCTTGTGAAACACCAAAGCTCGTGAGGCCCCAGCAGATGCGACATCAGCACAAACACCTCCCTGCAGAGCTCTCGATGGGCATCTTCTCTCAGCACCGGGGATGTGGCAATCCGACCCACCGCCCACCCACAGCCGGCTGCGCAGAGGAATGCTGCGGGTGGGGCTGTCATTACGTTGGAATTTGCTTATTTGAAATTTACGGGAAGGCTCTCAAGAGATTCACTGTTTTTACTGTCAGAAAATTTATCATGTAGGAACAGTGTCAAGATTGCAGGGAAGTATGCAAAGGACTCAATAAAATTTTTCTGGCACCTTGAAAACATATTCACAACTGATAGGTCCACTAAAATCATTTTCTTAATCTTTTGTTCATTTAAAACAGTTCATTTGGGGACGGCCACGAGGCCACACCCTGTCCAGTATGGGCACCTTACTTGCACACCTGACAGCAGTAAACCTCACTAAGGAGCCCTGTCACTCAGTTTTCCTCAAATCACTCTGACTTTCTCTACTTAGGCCACACTAGTAGAGATTGGAAGAACTTCATTTTATTTCTTCCCCATGCCCCCCTTCACCCACTGATTCATACCGCAGCCAAGTGGTAAGGCCAGCGATGTACCAGGTGATGAAATAAGGCTGAACAAGAAGACAGGCGAGGTCCCTGGCCCTTGGAGGCTTGCAGCAGAGTGGTAGACGACAGGTAACCAAATGACACACAAGATCATTTCAGGTCGGGGAACAGGACAGCATGAGGATGGAACAACCTGCCCTGAACAGTGGAGGCTACTTTGGTCTGTGGTCTGAGGGGCCTCTCTGGAGAGGTGACATCTGAGCTGAGACCTGAGGGATATGAAGATTTGGGAACAGAGAATTCCAGGCAGAGGGAGCAGCAAGTGCAAAGGTCCTGAGACAGGACTGAGGCTTGGTGTGCTGGAGGCACTAGGCCAGAGTCCGAGAAATTGTGGGAGGAGAAGGGAAGTGCACACAAAGCCTCTGGGCCTTGGTGAGAAGCTGAGACTTTATTCTCAGAAGCCACTGTAGCAGGGCGGTGATAGTAACAGTTAGCATTGAAGGTGTCACTCTGGCTGCTGCGTGGTTCCAACAGGTCTCGAGTGGGACCGTTAATGAGGGTTACTAATCACGGGACACAGGGAGTGTAGGAGTACAGCCTGACTGGAGCCAGGCTGCCTGGGATAAAATCCTGTTTGCACCACCAGCTTGGGCAGGTCAACTGTCTGAGCCTCAGTGTGCTGCTCTGTATACTGGGAATAACAGGATGGTTGTTCTAAGCATTATAGTAAGTGCTCAAAATACGACAGCCCAGATCCGAGAGGAACCTGCCATCTGCTCCTTCAGGAAGAGGAACAGCTGCTCCGTGCCATCTCTCTGGGGTGCCCCGAGATGCCACACAGCTCACCAACTGGTACCTGCACTCTGGCCAGGACCTCTCGGCCATCTACACAGATACCCCGTCCAAGAACTCGAGCCTCTTTTCCTCTGTGTGCTTAGAAACCATCAGCCGGGGAGTCCCACATGCCAACACCGGCTTTAAAACATGCCAAATAATGCTTTCAAGTTTTTAGGTATCAGCATCTTCCCTCCAACCCTCCCTTCTCTTTCTCTTCTCTTTCTCTCCCTCTTTCTCTCCCTCTTTCTCTCCCTCTTCTCTTCTCTTTCTCTTCTTCATTCATTTGGAGGCAGCTTACCATCGTGGTCAAGAGAACAGGCTTTGGAACCAGATGACCAGGATCAGAATCCCAGCTCTGTCACTTACAAGCTGTGTGACCTTGTGCAGGCTACCTAACCTCTCTGTGCCTCAGTCTTCTATCTGACAGAGATCTGAACAGCACCTACTTCATAGAGCTGTTATGATGATTTAATCAGTTAACATTCGTTCAACATTTAGAATAGCACCTGGCACAGACACAGGATCACATGGTCACACAACAGTATGTTAAGTAAAAGTCAGTGTATGTAACAAATATTTGTTGAAGGCCTTTTCCATACCAGGCACTGCTCTGAATGCCTGGGTCACATCACTAAACAAAACAGACCTTCTGTCCTCAGACAGCTGACATGCTAGTCAGGAAGATCAACAGTAAACTTAATAAACACGTAAGTTACATACCACCATGCTATGTGCCATGGAAAAATTAAAAGTAGGGTAGGGAAAGGAGAATCAGGATGTAGGGGGAGCAGCAGGTTTGCAGTGTTAAGTAGGGAGGCTGGGGGAGGACTTGCCGACGAGCTGTCATTTGCACAATGACTGAAGCAGAGAGTCAACCGTGAGGTTGCCTGGGGAAAAGAGCATTTCAGGCAGCGTGCAGAGCTGGTGCAAAGGCCCTGGGGCAGGGTGTGCCCGGTGTGTCTGAAGAACAGCAAGAGGGCCAGAGTGTCTGATGCAGAGTGAAGGGTTAAGATGGGGGGGGTGGTGGACAGGTCACACAGGACCTTGCAGGTCACTGAGATTCTAGGTTTTACCCTGAGTGGGACGGGAGCCATTCAGGAACCAAGAGGGATGGGAGCTGGCTTATGTGTGAATGGCTTATGTGTGAAAGGTTCCCTGTGGCTGCTGTGCGGAGAACAGACTGATGCAGGGCAGGGAGCCCGGTGAAGAAGCAATAATCCAAGTGAGAGATGAGGGTGGCTCAGACAGGTGGTTGCAATGGGGGTGGTGAGAAGTGGTCAGATTCTAGCATGTTCTGAAGGCAGGGACAATAGCATTTCTCCATAGAATGAATGTGGACTGTGCGAGAAAGAGAGGGGTCAAGGCTGCTTGAAGGTTTGGGACCTGACTGCTGGGCATCTTTGGGGAAAGGTGGTGAGCGGTGGGCATGTTAAGTTTGAGGTGCCACCTGGGCATCCGAGGGGGATGGAGAGTCAACGGCTGGACATGAGGGTGGGGGGGGCAGGGAGAACAGTCTGTGAGTCGTGACACACGGGATGAGATCATCAAGGTGAGTGCAGACAGCAGAGGTGGCGCTGGCACACTTCCACACGCATTCGTGGGACACGAGGAGCATGTGAAGGAGGCTGACAAGGACTGACTGGTGAGAAGGAAGGAAACCGAGAGAACATGGGGACTGCAAGTCTAGAGCTGCCAGCAAGGAGGACGAGGGTCGACGGTGGCTGCTGCTGGGTCCAGCGACACGAGCACTGACCAGCACGACGTCCAGCAACACAGAAGGCGCTGGCGACCTTGACAAGGACACTGTGACAGAGGGGGTTGGGTTTAACATCAAGTTCAACAGGGGCGGCCGGATGGCTCAGTTGGTTAGAGTGCAAGCTCTCAACAACAAGGTTGCCGGTTCAATTCCTGCATGGGAGGGTGGGCTGCGCCCCCTGCAACTAAGATGAAAACGGCGACTGGACTTGGAGCTGATGGGCCCTGGAGAAACACACTGTTCCCCAAAATTCCCCAATAAAAGAAAAAAGATCAAGTTCAACAGGAGTAGACTGAGCACCCAATGTGTGACAGCCGCTATGCTAGTTCTGAGAAGCGAGCCCTATCGACAGCCTACAGATGAGGAAACCAAGGCACAAAGTGAGAACTGAGGTTCCAGGAGGTTCCAGGCAAGCGACCCTGATGTCAGAGCCTGTTACCACTGTGTGCTACGGTCCCAAAAAACATCTGTGCAAGTCAGTGAAGGAACCATAAACCAAAAGGGGCATAAGTCAGTCAGCTCAAGGAGCTGGGAGGAACCTTCTAGAAGCAGGCAGATACAAGGGCCGAGGTGGGGGCATGACCAACTCTGGAAGGGGCACTGGAACTACCTCAGTCTCCCCAGGCCAGGTGACCTTGGGAAGCCAGCTCTAAGCCTTGGGTCCTCACCTACGAGGATAAGATGCTCCATCTTCCCTCCCTCAGACATGGAAAGTCACTTGGAAAAAGCAGGCTGCAGCCTAAGCTCTGAAAGGTGCTTCATTTATCTCAAAGGCTCTCTCCTTTCTTCCGCGACCCTTTCTGTCTCATGCCAAGAATCCTCCGGCAGGACATTTTTTCCAACTATGGAACGGAAATTCCTGGCTCAGACCAGGGCTCCAGGGCTGCCATGTGAGGACGGAGGACAGCTGTCTCCTCCCCGTGGAATGTCCTGGAGGCCGGACGTATCGGGCCAGGAGGGCCTGCTTACAGGAAACAATTCGCCCCATGCGCCCTGGAGCTTCTGCATCTGACAGTGACAGCAGGCCCACCCCACCTCCACCGGACACTGCCCCACCAAACACCATAATACCTAGAAAAGGAGGCCTCTGGTCCTCCAGACATTTGCTTTCAAAAACACTGCAGAAATCTACAAGGAACAATTGTGACACCCCCAGAAAACAGACCCCATTTTGCATTTTTTAATAATTTAATTCAATGAGTCAAACATTCACTAAGCACAGTGCTTAATAGTAAGCTAAGCACTCAGAGCATCTTCCCACTTAATCCTCAACGGCCCTATAAGGGGGACACCGCTCTAACCCCCATTTCAGGGAGGACTGAGTCACAGAGCGGTTACGCTACTCACCAGGGTCTCTCAGCCAGTAAATGGCAGAGCTGGGATTTGAACCCAGGACTTTCCAACCCCAGTCCACACAATCACTGAGTTGCACGTGCCAGAGGGACGTGAAGAAAGACTCAGCGCTAGGTGTGGCCTCTTCCTCCTGTCCTCCCACCAGAGTGGACAGGGAGGGAGTGGGGGGCAGCCCGCCCCCATCACCCAGGCCCACTTCCTCTCCCAGTAGCTTTGGTGGCATGGGGACAGTGATCAGCAGACCTGGGGACAACTGGGCAGGTGCCGCTTTCAGAACACAGGTGAAGGGCGGCTCACAGCGACCTC
This sequence comes from Rhinolophus hipposideros, assembly GCF_964194185.1. NCBI lineage: Eukaryota > Metazoa > Chordata > Mammalia > Chiroptera > Rhinolophidae > Rhinolophus > Rhinolophus hipposideros. The sequence goes on from NC_138069.1 coordinate 39,000,868, forward strand.
CACGAGCTCAGAAAGCTTCAGGGAGACCATCATCCACGTCGTCACGTGAAGATGAACAGCCAGCTAAGGAGATGCACCCTGAGTCCTCCAGACTGGTGTCCAGGTGACACACCCAGCAGCCACAGGGACGCGTGTAAACGTCAGTCAGAGGGTGTCCCCTGCTGCGAACCCTCGGGGTGCCGTCACACAGAGGGTAAAACCCACGTCCTGGTTTGGGCCTGCGAGGCTCTGCATGGTCCTATGCGACCTGGCCCGGCAGCGGAAGTGAGCATAGCGGGCGTGTCCACTCTCTTGTGAGAGGCCTGCTTCCAAGGTCAACCCTCAGCTGGCCTCTGGGAACTTGGATTTGGGGCAGGCTCCCATCACTGACTGATAAAACGGACCCACTCTGCCTAAACGTTTTGTATAAACAGTATGGTTCACGCTGAAAACCAGCCAGCTCCTCGAGTCTGGTATTTTGGTACATGCCAGGCAAAGGGCGCCTACATGGATGACCAGCCCCCAGCAACAACCCTGGGCCCTGAGTTCACTAGCTTCCCTGGTGGACATTTCACACGTGTCGGCACAACTCGTTGCTGAGGGAACTAAGCAGGTCCTGTGTGACTCTGAAAGCTTGTGCCTGGTTCCTCCCATGTGCCTTTTTCCCTGTATCTTTTTGCTACCCATCGTCATGCTGAGTACAACTATATGCCGAGTCCTGTGTGTCCTCTTCGTGAACCATGGGATCCGGGGGCGGACACGCGTGTCTCCCCATCTCATCTCCGGTCCCCTAGCCTCACCCCGGCTCCCTCGCCCTGGCCTCCTGGCTCTTCCAGGCTCGTGCCACTCACGCTCACGTCCCGTTCTGGCCTGGCTCCCTCGCCACCTCTGGGTGTCTGCTCACGCGGAGACCCCTTCTGTGTATTCCCTTCGTGGGACAGCAACCCCTCCGAGGCCCGCCACCCAGCGATGCCACTTTCACCAGAGCCCTGTCTCCCCTGCCATGTGCACATCTGCCCCAGGAGGACAGAGCCCTGGGGGGGCTTCTTTCACTGCAGCGCCTCCAGCCCAACAGCTATCATGTAGGAGGTGCCCAGGGAAAGTCGGTTGATGAATGAATGGACCTGGGCTGGATGAGGAACACATCAGCTTCTAGGTCATGGCTGATCTCATCTGTCATCTGTCTCCAAAGAAAGGGCAGGGCAGAGGGGCAGGCAGCCAGCCCCGGGAGAGGGGACCCACGCACCTCCAGGAGCTGCGCGGCACTGGGCCGGGTCTCGGGGTTCTTATCCAGAGCTGTCTTCAGGAAGTCTCGGAACTCCACAGACCTGGAGGACAGGTGGCATCAGTAAGCTCAGAGCAGGGCGAGAGCCAAGATAGCTCCCCACGTCCCTGACTCCATTCTCCCAGGAGTCCTGTGTTTCCCAAACACGCCCATCAAAGGACAAAGGGCATCTTCATGAGCTAAAAGGCGGAGGCCGTGAGACCTTCAAGATGACCTTCTCAACACGACATCTCTATACAGATGGGGACATGGAAATCAGAGGAGCAGGGACTTGCCTGAGGCCACAGAGCAAAACAGCGGTGCTGGGGTACAAGCCCGAGCCCATTTCCCAGCCCAGGGTTGTGCCATGTGGCCGCTGAGGCTGGCCTGGGCTCCTATTCCCACAGTGGCACCTGGTTTCTTGGGGTCACCCATCTGTTTTGATGGCGTGCCTGTGAGGAGCGCACGGAGGGAAGCAAGAGGCACGGAGGACCCAAGGAGCTGAGAGGCCTGGGGGCCCCGGCCGCTCCCCCACTTTGGGGCCTCGCAGTGACAGGAGAGCCCTGGCACTCCCCCTCCCCCAATCCTGCCTGCTCCGCGTCCTGTCCAGCAAGACCCTTGCTCCTTACCACTTAGAAGGTGTGAGCAGCGTGGGGGGATCCGACTTGGCGATTTTGAGCAGGACCCGCATGGGGTTGAGCTCGTGGTGCGGGGGCTCGATCTGGGCCATCTCAATCAGAGTGATGCCCAGGGACCAGATGTCGGCTTTGTAGTCATACGGGGTGTCCTTCATGGTCTCACACATCACCACCTCGGGGGCCATCCTGAACCAACCAAGGGACAACACAGGGCTAAGAAGCTGGCCTCCACAGCACTTCTCAGCGACTCAGGTCAAGGCCCAGCACAAGCCCACGCCAGTGAGCACTCCAGAATCACGATTTGCGTTACTGTCCTTCCCACTGTCTTCCTCAGGATGGTCGTCGCACAGAAAGACGCCATCCAAGTGGCTCCAGCACGTCCCGCTGCAGTTCCCAATGTCTACCACAAGATGGCAGCAACAATCCAGACACAGAGTCCTGGGGCGGGGGAGGGAGGCAGAGAGGAAGGTGCCCAGAAAAAACAGGCGGGATGGGTGGTGGTAAGAATACAACCGCAGGGAGAGAAGGGATGGGAGAGAAGAAAATAAAGAGGAACAAAAGGGCAGAGAGAGAGAGAAAGAAAGGGTGAGTAACAAGCAAGCAAGAAGGAGGCTAACTCCACAATGGGAAGTAATGCACATAAAAAACAGAAAGTAGTTAGGTGTGAAACTGAGTGAGAGAGTGGTTTTTGGGGTTCATGAAGTAGTAGTTTTCAGAAAGAAGCAAACACAATGGACTAGAGAAGCCCAGGAGACTTCATGCATCAGTAGGAACTGAACTTGTCTTGCTCATCTTCAGACACAGCCCAGCCCTCAATCCATACTTGTTGAACTAATCAAGAATTGAACCATTTTTCAGGAATTCCCGTTAAAGTATGATTAATGGAGCATTTTCTGTGTGCATCACCCCCTTTAATCCTCACAGTAACCCATTAAGTGGATGCTATTAATCCCTGATTTTACAGGTCAGGAAACTGAGGTGCAGGGACACTAAGTAACTTGGCCAAGGTCACGGCATAGTAAGTGGAGACAGGCTCAGACTCAGCAGTGCCTTGGGCCCTTGCCTCTGGCCGTCCTCTCTCCTCTGTACCAGCCAGCAGTCACCTTGGGGACTTCGAGGTTTAACATTCCATCCACCATTCCATTTCCAGAATCTACACAACTCACCAATAAGGCGTTCCGATGAAGGAATCTCGTTTCTGCAGAGTTTTCAGATTCTTGGCAGACACTCCAAAGTCAGCTGCAAGACAAAAATCTCAGATGGAGTATTCGACGGACATTCCTCCCCACACAGTCCTGGGTGTGGACTCAGAGGTGTGCCCCAAATCAACCAACAGACACTATCTTCTATGTCGCACATTAGTGACCATTAAAACTACATCTACTGCTGGTAGGATGTACTGAGACACACTTTCCTACTTGCTAATGAGAGTATAAACCAGAAGAACATTTCAGGAAAGCAGTTTGGCAATAAATCGCAAGAACCTCTAAAGTACCCATATTCTTCCGATCCAGTAATCCCAAAACCAGAAACATATACCCTAATGAAATAATCTTAACTATAAACAAAAATGATGCATGATGATGTTCATCAAAGTGCCACTGTAATAGTGACAAATTAAAAACAGCCACAATCGCTTAGCTTTTGGGGAGTGATTTTAATGAGCATTACGGGCACCTCATTCATTGGCTACGACACTGCCACTGAGCAAAGCTTAGGGAGTGATTTTTACACGTTTTCTATATGAGTACAATATATAATATATCCTGTCTTTTCCAAACACATTTAAGATGGTGTAGCAAACACACACACACACACACACACACACACACACACATACACACATACACACAAAGATAAACCAAGAAATGAGGAGAGGTAAGAAAGATAAGGTAAAGGGTAAACAACTGAACACATTAAGTGTGATATATCCCATACAATAGAATATTTTGTAGTCATTCAAATTAATTTTGAACTATTTTATCCAATATTTTAATACTGAATTAAACATTATTACATATCAATATTAAACATTTACTGTGTATTTAATATTAGTATTTACTATGTATTTAAATATTTTACTACTTAACAATATTAAAACATTTTATTTATATACTTATAAGGTCAAGTGGGAAAAGGGGGAGACACACAGTTGAATACGTCCTATGGTCAGAATTATGCCCCTCGCCCCCAACAAAGGGCCAAATTATGCAATGAACTGACTTGGAGGTAATAAGCAAACTGTTTAAATGGTTATCTGCAGGTGGTGAGACTAGATGAGCTTTCTTCTACTTTTCTGAATTCCGTAAATTTGCTATGATGAACATGTAGGACTTTCAGGAATAACAAAAAATAAATACAATTTATCTTTAAACCCACACCCCACACCATCCATGTCCCTTCACACACCCACTGCACAGAGAAGAACCCAGGGCCACCAAAAGGAAATGTCCTCCACTGCTCCACTCTTCTGGGACAAAGTTTCATGTTGGTTGAAAAGGAAACTCAGGGAAGCGACACCTTGAGAGAACTGGTGGTGCTCATTTGAAGCCGCATCTGCCGAGGTGTTACAACTGCCAGTTGCTTGGGGAGCCTCTGCCAGGGTCTTGAAACGAGCTGGCCCCAACCCACAGCCAGATGATAACCTTCATTCACTCACTCACGATTTCAAACCAGGCAGCAGCCTCGTGCTAAGAGCGTGGGCCTGGATACGGGAAAGCCGAGTTCCAGTCTCGGCCACCGTATTTCACTGGATTATTCATCTCTCATCTGGTGCCATCAGGAGTCAGACACCAGCCAGGACCCGAGAATACAGTGGGGCCAAAGCAAACTAAGTCCTTTTCCTCAGGCACTCTAAGTTTAGAGGCAGAAGCAGACGGCAATCAGATAAACACCAGCAATTACCTATGCATAACTGTCAAGTGATGGAAAGATGGGCATACAGCGCTAGGGGAATCTACAGTGGAGGATGGAAGGGAGGGAAGGGGGGGAGGAAGGGAGGGGGAGGGGCAGAAGAAGGGAGAGAGGGAGGAGGGAGGAAGAAGAGGGAAGGGAAAAGGAAGGGGGGGAGGAATGGGGGAGGGGACGCAGAAGGGAGAGGGGAGGGAGAAAGGGACAGAGGGAGAAGGAGCGGGGAGGGAAGGCCTGCAGGAAGAACAGCTGAGTGCCTCGGAATGACTCATTCCTTCAACAAATATTAATTGAACAACTATTATGTGCCCGGCCCTATTCTAGGTGCAGAAATGAACCAAAATCCTTACCCTCGTGTGGCTTGTTATTCTAGTGATGGAAACAACAAACACCATGTGGTTCCTGGTAATGAGAAGTGCTTATGGGGTGGGGGGAGAAGCTACTTTAGACAGGAGGTCAAAATGTGGGGGAAGAAGCTATTTCCAGGAAACATGCTGGCTGGAGGACCTGGGAGGCGGTGGAAGCAGATCAGGCAGGAGACAGGCAAGGGCCGGGACAGTCGCCAGCCTCTGACCCTCAGCCTCCCTGAATAACGTGGGGATGGTGACACCGTAGAACCACTCGGTAGGGCAGTCGTGAGGATTAAATGACACACGGAAAGCAGTCAGCTCCAAGCCCGGCTCTTGCTAAAAGCTCCAGCACAGGGGAGCCAGCAGCCTGAGGTTCCCAGCCTGGGCCAAGGCTGGGGTGCACTGAGACCCCCTCTGGGGACCGTCAGGAAAGCTGGTGTCTGAGCCCTGGGTACTAACTAGATATGTGTTACTCAGTCAGCGGATGACAGCCTGGCCGCCAGAGGGGACAGGGTCCTGTCACCTCCCAGGGTGAGAACGGCAACTACTTCAGGGTGATGTGCAAACCCAGGTGAGAACCCAGCTCTCCTGCTCCCTGCCTGGTGGCCTGGCCAAGTCACCTTCCCTCTGGGCTCCTGGGTAAGAATAGAGGGAGAGCTGGGCTCACGGCCCCCGCTGGGTCCATGGGGGGTGCAGGGGGCCCCTCCCCTGCCAACACCAACAATGGCTGGCGTGGCATCCCAGGAAATCTTTCAGGTCTGTAACTGCCTCTCAGACTCAGTGTGAGGCTCCTAGGAGGGTACTGCCACCCCCCACCAAGCCTGGCTGGTTCCTTCCTGAGAAGAGACAGGAAAAGCAGAAACCACCAACTTTCACAATAGCACCCAGTTGGTCCCCAGGGCCCTTCCTGAGGCAAGTGCTGGCCACCTTTCTGGGTAACTGCTACTTCCCCCTCTGCCTCACGAGGTGGGGCCTGGCAGGAGGCTGGGGCAGCCCCTCCCTGCAGTCCGGGGACCTCAGGCTTTCCCCAGGCATGGGGTAGGGTGGCCCAGCGGTTTGCTCCCTGAATGGAGTTTATGAGCAGTGTCCCCTGATAGGTGAGGACACTGCCCTTACACAATTCAAGGGGGATTTCCACCAGACAATCTCGTGTGGTGGAAACGCTGCTCCCTCTCATTTGAAAACAAGTCACAGACAAGCATAGCAGGCAGGTAGGGGCTCTTCCTCCATAAACTGTCACATCCCTAAGGAAGAGGCTATTTCTGCTTTGTCCACAGCTGTACCCCTGGCACCGTACCTGGTGCATGAAGCCCTCACGGGGTGAGCAAATGAACAAGCGAATAAGTGGACAGACTTTACCAGAATGCCTTTACTCCTGTCTTTAGGAAAAAAGGATAACACTGGCTTTTAAGAAACATGTTGACAGCAATTCTATTTCTAGAAATAGACCCCCAAAACCAGATTTATAATACCGGGTGTGCCAAAAATATATATACAAGTGGACACTTTGGTCAGCGTTGCTCAAGCAGTAGTTCGCCGTAATCAGAAGTGTCTGGACGCTGGTGGTAACCACTCTGGGCACCTCTTGTAATTGCAGAAGTCAAACGTGACTTGTATTCATCTTTTGTTATCAGTATGTATTGAGTATTACAATTTTAATACATTTTCCTTTCTTAAAATGTGTATACCTTTTTTTGGCACCCTCTATACATATGGAAGCTTATGATAGCATTCTTAAAAAGAATGAAAAATTGGAAACAAACTAAGTTGCTGCTGGAGCCGGGGTTGGGGAATGAGCAGATAAATTATGGTTCACCCTGACCATGAAATAATATGCAGCCCTGAAAAAGAATGGGGTCACAATTGTACTCATTTGGGAGTTTATCCCTAACACCTGGTCTCAAACACGCCTCTGGCTGAGCAGTCCCATCACAGAATGTACAGCACGATTCCAGTAGCGTCTTAAAAGTACTACACATGCACACTGTGTGGGCACATACTCCACAGACACAGAAAGGGGTCCAAAGGGTTGCCCATCAAACTTAATAGTGACTACCTCCCCGGAAGGGGGGTTTTGGTGGGAGCAGCACACTGAGCGGGTCTTACTTTTCTTATTTTATATACTTTTATTCTTTAAAACGTTTTTGATAAAGAGTGTTCATCGCTTTTATGGTTTAAAAAGCTGAAATGCAGATAGCAAAGATTTGGGGATTTACAGAGTTTCGCTTTTGTTTTCTCGCTTTTAAGTAAAACCCAGTGGGGGCCAGGATATGGTGAAAAAACTTCACACTCCATGAGGGCTTGGGGGAGCCGGCATGGCTCCCCATAACTGGTCCAGCTGGCATGGAGGGCACACCAGCCCCCGGTGTTACCAAAAAGCTGAAAACACTGCAGAAACCCAACAATTCTACTTCTGAGAACTCCTCCTAAAGGTATGATTTCAGAAAGAGATTCAGATCCATGAACAAGCACCTATATCCCTGCATTTGTTAGAGAATAATATGAGAAACCTAAATATCCAACTTTAAAAGTTTCATAGATAAATTACAATTTGTGCATGTGTTGGGATGCAAGAAAAACATTAAATAATGTTTTATGAGGAATATTTAAGATTATGGGTAAAACATGCTGACACTCAGTTTTTTAGAAATATACCACAATCCAGACTTTAAAAAAAAACGTATTTATCTAATAAAAACTAACATTTACTGAGACCTGGCCAGGTGCGCAGCCCTGTGCAGAGACTCATGCATCTCATTTATCTCTGCTCTGCACATCATCTGCATATATATTCCTGTGCACCTCATTTCCATCTGTGATCCTCTGGGGAAGGGAGAATTATTGTCCCCATTTTACAGATGCGGAAACTGAAGTTTAGAGTAATTTGTAGATGGTCAACCAGCCCTAAGGTTGGTGACACTAACCTTAGATGTCACACTAAGTCTTTTGCTCTTCACTACTATCTGTTCCCACCTTTCAGGACACAGAAAAAAAGACCAGAAGGAAGCACACAGTGGCGGGTGTGATAAGATAAGGAAGTGACTTTAATTTCCTTCTTTGTGGGTCCACTTATTCCAAGTTGGCTACAGGACCATACCTGTCTCTGTATTCATTTATAGATGCTGTTTTTCCTGATTACCATCTTATCAAACATTCAAACATTTACAGATTAAAAAGTCTCCATAATCCTGGCAGAGATAAACATTTAGGAGTTTGCTGCCTATAGCTCAGATGTATTTATTTGTATTTGTATAAATAAAAATGCTGTAAATTAAAATGATATAATTTTAATGTATTTACTACTTTGATAAAAATGAAATCTGATGAAACACACCATGTTGCACTTTGTTTTCCCCTTCCCAGTGTGTACATACACTCGGGGTTAGGTGAGCCAACACCCACGCGGTCAGAAGTCCCCATCTAACTTTCGACTCTGCAAGTGGGCCTTTCGCATCGGTGAATTCAACCCACCACAACTGAAAACAGTAGTTTTGAATACAGTTCAATCCATGGTTGGGAGTAACTGTTTTCTATCAGTGGTTAGTTGAATCCACAGATGTGAAATCCGCAGATACGAGGGCCAACTGTATTTCTTGAAAAAAATCCTCATCTAAGTGGACCCATGAAGTGCAAACCTGTGTCATTCAAGGGTCAACTGTACATCTTTACAAGAGATTACACATTTTCTACAAGGGAATTTTCAACAACTGAAAAAGATTCCATCGTATGACAGTACCATAACTTATTTAATCCCCTAGTGGAGTATACTTAAATCATTTCTGATTTCTCGCTGTTATAAACATTGTTGCAGTGAACCTCTTTCCACATATATGTGTATGTATATCAAATATTACTTTTACAATCAGAAAACTACATACACAGTGTAAACTGCATTGTATGTTATGCAATATATATATATATACACACACACACAAGCAGCGAACTTAGAATGGATGAAAATATATGAGAATCTCTCATATGTCCAATTAACTGTAAGCAACCCAAAGAATCCAAGATAAGAGGAGCTGTTTCCCAGACAATGCCAGGCTGACTAAAGCCAAACCACTGTCCAGCTGCAGTCTGCACCCCTCCTCCTCCCCTAGACCCTCCACCCGATGCCGGGAGGGGGCTTGCCCTCCAATTCTAGGTCTGAGAACCTCCCAGGTGGTGCTCAACCAACAGTGGTGCCATGTGCCCCAGGAAGTGTTTGGAAATGAATGGCGGTGGTCTGGCTGTCACATGAACAAGACTGCTCCTGCCATTTAGTTGGGGAGAGGCAGGGACACTGGACCTCCTAGAGTACGCAAACCATCCCATCCAAAATGCCAGTAGTGGCCCTGTGGACAGACACTAGCCAGGGCCCCCCTGGTACAGACAGGGAAGTGAAGCCCAGAGAAGGTTTGGGACCCGCTGAAATTGGGCTGGGGATAGGAAAAAGCAAAGGCTCACATCCCCCAGCCTGGAATCCCAGGGGCCTCCATCCTCCAGATTACAGCAGCCAGTGGCCTGCCTGGGTTTATTAGGAGGGAGGCTTCCCCAGGGCACCCAAGTGACTTCTCTTCATTATCGGGACCACCTGCCTTCCCAGGAGTGTCATGGAAACAGTCCAGGCAGGGAAGTGAGAAGCTCCTACTGTGATCTGAGACAAATTACCTCATCTTTCTAAGCCGCAGTTTCCTCATCTATTAAATGGGGATCACATTACCTAAGCCAAATGTAAGACTGGAAGAACTGCTCTATTTTTCTGTTCACTTCTCATTTTCTTGTTTTTCAGGCAACTAGACACACGTGACCACTAATGAAGCCACTGTTTTCCCATTAATTCCCCTGCATTTTCGGCCTCCTGTCCCCATTGCCTTCATCGACTCTCTTCTCCCCACATAACCCTGTCTTTTTCTGGTATTTTCTTCCTCAACCCCAAACACAAATTCAGTCTTTTTTCTTGCTTCCCACCCCTCAACACTTCTGCCTCACTCACTCCCCTTCTTCTGGGTCTCTGTTATTCAAATAGACCGTGCCATTTCAAAAAGGCTGTGCCAGTCAGTCTATGGCAGACAACAATTTGCTTTTCTAGCCAGTCCAAACCCTCTCTTCTGGAAAACCATCTCCACCACTCCAACCACACTGCTCCATGAGGGGGTGGGAGACTTCCATATTGTTGCCCTATTTCCCCGAAAATAAGACCTAGCCGGACCATCAGCTCTAATGCGCCTTTTGGAGCAAAAATTAATATAAAACCCAGTATTATATTACATTATATTATATATTACATTATACTATATTACATTACATTACATTACCCAGTCTTATAGTACAGTAAAATAAGACCAGGTCTTACATTAATTTTTGCTCCAAAAGGCGCATTAGAGCTGATGGTCCGGCTAGGTCTTGTTTTCAGGGAAACAAGGTACATGAGCCCACCCTCCTTCTCAGAGACTGACCACACGCTGGGCCTATCACAGAAGCCCTCCTTACTGGGCCTCGTTGACTGGTCCAGGAATCTGCACCTGAGCCAAGCTGAGCCAATCAGAGCCCTTCACTGGGATTATGGACTCTGAGATCTGAAATGAGGTTCAGTTCATCCTGCAGGAAGTGATGCTGGGAAAAGGAAAACCAGACCTTGCCAGCAGCTTCGTGGAGGGGGTAGGTCTGAGAGTCTAACCAACACACACAAAAAGGCAGAGACAAAAGAGTCTCGGCGGCATTTGTGTTCCAGGGTCCAACTCACCTCGATGCGCAACGAGCCATACCTCCTCCCCAACTCGGTTCCATACACCCTGTACACACATTCTCCTGTCTGCTTTTGTCACAGGAGATGGTTTTTATCACTTGCCACCAAAAACGTCTAAAAAGGAGGGTATTGGTTAAGCACGTGGGCTCTGAAGCCAGATACGTTAGTCCGAACCCCCGTTGTTCTTACTAGCTGTGTACCTTGGGCAAATGAACCTCTCAGCTTGCCACACCCCTCCTCTGGAAAATGTCACCAGTGGTCTTGGAGGATTAAATGAGATACTACATTATCAAACACTGGCTCAGTGCATGGTGGGCACAAGGAAAGAACCAGGACCCCAGCCTGCCGACGACAGCACACAGGGATTCCGGGTTGGGTCAAGGTGGGGTGAGAGGCCAGGGTGTGTTCCTGCCAGGCCCACGTGCCAGGCCTGCTGTACGTCGGGGGGCCTTTGGGAATGAGGGGTCCTGCAGAATCAGAACCCGAGGAAGTGCTGGCAACGCTAGAAGCTATCATGTATTGAGCACCTACTACCGCCAGGCCTGTGCTGGGGTCTTTGATCTTGAGACCAGCTCAGACCTCAGCTTAGAACTGGAAGGACCCCAGCAGGTGTGAAATCCACCTCCCATCTCCAGACAAGCACCTCTGGGCAGACGAGCAAAGGCTCTTTAGAGTGTGGGGTACACCCCTTCCGGCAGCAGCTGCCCTCGGACATTCCTCCGCTCAGGAAAGACACCTCCCATGTACTAGGCCTCTGCGACGTGCTGGCCCCAGAGACGCTTTGCCTGCACTAAATCATCACCCCACTTCTATGAGGAAGCAACTATTCCCGCACCCAGTGTTTGAGACACGGGCGCTCAGAAGGATTCGGTGACTTGCCCCAGGTCACCCAATGCCAGTGGCAGACCCAGGACAAAGTTACAGACTGGACTTCAAAGTCCACACGCCACTCAATACCCTAACTGCCTCGGGCGGCAGACACGGTTCCCTGCTCCCTCTGTACAAATGGGTACCCAGGGGACACGGAGAACTGCTTCACACCCACCCAGAGCTGAAACCTGTGCTTTACTTGGCACCTATCAAATGATCTCAAAGGAAGCTGGAAATCCTGGACAGAAGGAAATATTCAACACGAGGAAGAAGCAAAACACCTAGGAGCAGAGAGGGACGTGACCCTGCGCCCAGTGGACAGTACTGCATCTACTTCACCCCAATGGTCCCAGCAGCCCTGAGACTGGTCTTCTGTTAGACCCAACGGACGGAGGTATGGACGGTTATGTATGTTTCTCCAGCTCAGAAGTGGCAGAGCCAGGATCTGAACTGGCTCATCTGTGTCTAGAGCCCCTGGCTTTCTGCTCAGCTCACCCTGCTGCTTCCTATCGGTTTGTACCCCACATAGTCTCCAAGAAGGTAACGCCTTTGCTTGGGAGAAAGAACTCCTGAGCAATCAATTCTTTTCTGCCTCCCTTAGTCACATAAGGACATGGGGAGGGGGTGCTCCAAGGGCCCAGACGGTCCCAGGAAGCCAGGAAGAAGCACGCAGACCACCAGCCCATCTCCCAGGCCTCCTCTACCGCTTTGCCAGGCTGTAGATTCCAGCTGGGAAGGAGGATTTCCCAAAACAGAACAGGCCTCAGCAGGGACCTTGGAGCCCCAGCAGGAAATGGGTAAAGACTGGCACATTCAACTCTCCCTGAATGTTTTTTTCCATCTTAACTGGCTTCCTGGTTTTCTCAACTGCATATGCCAACTCTCATTTGGAAACCTGATGCACCCGACTACTTCTATCCCACCCTCTGCTACATTTGGCATGGGATTCTGGAGTCTGCCTGGCACATGAGCACCCTCTAGATTTAGGGGATACAGGGGGGACATAGCATGGGGAATGAGAACCCCACTGGGCACGTCTCAGCCCAAGGCTGCTAGGACACCCCAGCGCTCCATCTCTGTTCCCCAACCCAGGGCTCCCTGCTCTGCCCAGGTCCTCACATGGTCCCGACCCAGGTTTTTGCCTCCTACAAGAGATCAGTTCTTGATGTCTGAGCCGAGGGTTTCCCTTGAATTCCCCAGAGCACATGAGCAAAGAGCTGGGCCAGCACCCCACCCCCAACTGTGGGCCTCATGGGCAGGGTCACTTTTGTATCGAGGGACCATCTTGCGTGCTCTGGGATGTTGAGCCTCCCTCACCTCTACACACAGATGCCAGAAGTCTCTCCCTGCCTCTAACTGTGACAACCAATGACACTGCCAAATGTCCCTGCGGGACGAAATCACCATCAGTTGAGACAGACTGAGCCAATGGGCCCTGTATGTGGCCTGCGGTCCAGGACGGGGGAAGGAGGGCTGTCACATCCTGGGCGGCCACAGTAAGGCACCCCCGCTTGGCCCCCACTGCCCGTGGAGGCCAGGAGGACATCTCCAGGCAGGCAGCGTGGCGCTCTGCCTTCCCTCCGTCACCCGCAGGCGCCCTTACCCAGCCGGATGTCTCCTTCGAGGGTCATCAGCACGTTGCCAGCCTTCAGATCCCGGTGGATGATCCTCTTGCCGTGCAGGAAGTGAAGTGCTTCCAGCATCTGCCGGCAAACGACCTGAATCTGGGGCTCGGTGAGGCCTCTGTCCAGCTCTGGAAAGCAAGAGAACTTGTAATTCAGCAAGCGCTCGCAGCCGGCAGCTCCAGGTCAGGCCCACACACAAAAGCCACCAACATGAGCGAGCACTTACTATGTACCACGTTCACTTTGTAAGTACCTCACTTGTTACCTATTTCGTCCTCACAGTAACCCTACGGAGCGGGCACAATTATCATCCCACTTTACAGATGAGGACACTGAGGCTCAGAGAGCCAGGTCACTTACTCAGGGTCACCCAGGTAGGAAGTACAGATGAGATTCAAACCAGCCAGTCTGGCTTCAGACCTCAGGTTTGTAAACACAGTCCTTCTGAGATGGAGAGATCGTTCTGTAAGCAAGACTGAATGATGCTTCCTCTGTGTTCAGTACAGCGACACAGAGAGGGACACGGAAACAGTGAGCAATGCTTGGAACAGAAGGGGGTACGAGTGTGTGGAAGGAAGGGCAGGATGGGCAGCAAGCTGTCTGCCTGAGGAACTGGGAGGCTCCCCGGAGGAGAGGACATTGGACTGTGTCTTGAAGGAAGAAGAGGTGATTGAGAGGAGAAAAGGTAGGGCCAGGGCATTCCAGGTCAAGGAACCAGCAGAAGCAAAGGCCTGGAGCCTGACGTGAGCTGGTGTTGAAGAAATGTCAACTGGCTGACAGTGGTGGCACTGGAAATGTGGAAGGTGAAACCACGTTCTTGGGACTTTTTTTTAAAAAACTCCTAGATCAAGTTGTGCCTGAAGCTGGACCCTTGAACTTTTCAGTTATTTGTGCAAATAAATTCCCCCTCCCACGTCCCCTACCTTTTTTTTTCCCTACCCTCGTTTGAATCGTCTTTGATTATTTATAACCCAGAGAGTCCAAACTCATACAAGACCACCATTTTTATTTTCTTAGCTTCTACCCTGAATAACGAAAATCTTCCAAGGCAGTCTCTGCTGAGAGAAGGCACACCCAAGGGCCATATCACAAGTGCCTGTATCCTGTTCCATACTGTCATTTATCCACCTGGGAACTCTGGGAGTGGCAAAGAGCTCTGCAAGGAAGGCCAGCATTTCTATAGGTCAGAATGGAGAAAGGCTGCCACAAATTTGAGGCATTCCTGAGATAAACGTGAGGAAGACAGTTTCTTCATGATAAAAAAGTGGCTGGATGGTGCTACACGATGCTGAGGGCACCTCCCCTCTCCTGAGCCACCCCAGAGTCCTGGACATGTGACTCAACATTCTGGAGCCCCAGACCCACCGGCTCCCCTCACTCACTGCCCACCAGGCTGGCAAGAGCAGGGGAGGACGCAGGGAGGGCAGCAATTAGGAGCCGAGTCACCCAGACCTGAGTTCACATCTCGGCTGTGTTGTGTGACTCTGAATATCAGCAGGTCGAGAATAAGACAGGTACTCCTTCGGATTTGACACGTGAGGATACACGTGAAAGCAGCCACCACAATCTCAGGCATACAGTGACGACTCGCAAAGCAGGGGTGGTGACTGACACGTTTTCTTGTTACTGCTCAAGCCTGCCTGGCACATCCACACCTGACAACATCCCCACTGAGCTCTTAGGAAATGAGCGGGAATCCCGCTTTTCCAAGAACCTCCCTCAGGTGTCTCCTTTTCAGCTAAGAGTGCTGTGGGGTCAGGCAAAGGGGGCATCGCATCTGTCTTATGGCCAAGGGGGCTCAAGGGGACGAGTGGCCAGCTCTAGGGCACAGGGCTTTTCTAACAGGGAGTGTTCCTTGTTTCCCAACGAGTGTCCTGTGTTCTCCCCAGGAAGCCAACCCCTGCTCCCAAAGGGGACAGAGCGGGGAGGTGCTCAGGTAGGTCAGGGCGATCCGTGGGGCTGGGGAGTGAAGGACGCCCATCCCAGATGGCGCCGACCGGGCACCATTGCCCTGGGTCAAGGGACACTCACCCAGCATGATGGCGTCCACAGCCCCTCCAGGACAGAACTCGATCATGATCTGCAGACAAACCAGGCGAAGTAATGATGAGCAGGGGCGCACAGCCCACGAGATGGTGGCCCCGAGGGGCCCAGTCCCAGCCCAGGCAGGACCGGCCCGTGCCCAGTGCCCTCACTCTCCAGCCTCCCCTCCTCCTACTGCCCCAGCACCTGTCCAGTCTGCACACCCCCACAAATCTGGCCCCAACCCTCACAGGAGGCTCTAACACCCAAGGGAGTTGCTGGGGCACTTCACTTTTCAGAAAAAGAAAAACGAAGTTGCCGTGGAAACCTGCAGGTTCAGTGAACAGCCTTTTCAGCCAAGCCTACACCCTCCCGTTCCCCTCCCACCTGTCCTGCTCGCTCGTCCCCACCTGCCAGCTGCCCCACTTCCTGCACTCCACAGCAGGAGTCCCAGAGGACACCTTCCAGCCACACACAAGCCGGCCAAGTCCTCCCGGAATCTCAACACCTGTCTCTTGCCTCCATCATTCAGAGCCCGGGGCCCTGGCTGCCTCGGGACATCAGGACATCAGGGCTTTGAATACCAGCTCAGGTGGCGAAGCCAAAGCCCAGAAAGGGGATGTGACTGACCAAAGACACACAGATTGTGTAGTGGCAGGTCCCAGACTAGAAAGCAGGTTTCCTAATCCCCACGTTATTCAGGCATTCATTCATTCACTTATTCACTCATTCATTCAACATACACCTACCACACCCCCCACGGGTAGCAGGCTCTGGGAGAACCACCAGACCCAGGCCCTCAAGGGCTCTCAGCCCAGTGCAGGGGATGGAAAAAGAGTAAAAAGTGCGGTAGGTACTGACACAGGCCGTCCCCCTCTGGTTCACTCCCACCTTCACTCTCGCCCATTCTGGGCTGTATGTACAAAGGTGCTTTTTCTTTTTCCTTAAGTATTGATTCAGGTGCGTGGGAAAGGTGGAAAGTGACATAAACTTTAAGCCACTCTTTAGCTTCCGGTTCCTGGCCCCTGCTGGTTGTGAAGTCCGTCCAGCCAAGAGGCAGACACACTGCCCGTGGGGCGATCAGAAAGGCACTAACAGGGTGATGACGAAAAGGCAAAGGTGGTAGACTTGAGTGTGAGTCCTGGTAGTGCTATGTTACCTTGGGTAAGCCATTCAATCTCCCCAAGCCTCAATTTCCCCATCTGTAAAATGGCACTCATCACCTCTACCTCCACCATCCTCCAGACAGTGAAGTGAGAGCCGCACCAGTTAATATGCACTTGCTAAAGCTCTAGCAAACGAAATCACCGGAAAGCATCCTACTCAGACCACGTTCCTTAGGCTTCTTACAAAAATATGCCTTCCCAGAAGTACAGTTTATCATACCCGCAGCTATTATCAAGAGTCAATAGGAGAAGTGGCCACACCCAGTGGTTCCTGCACCGTTCGGTGGAACCGTCCCTTGCACAACACCCTGACCCAAGGTCTTCATGACTCCTGCTCTCCAGAACTCAGCACTAAGAAAGCTTGAGCATTCCGCTAATCTGGTCTGCTTCCTCTTCTGCAATTCACCAGCTCCATGACCCTAGCGCTTCCCTTTTATTTATTTTGCCATGGCTGCTGGGAAGCTCCCAGTTTAGCTTTGGTTTGATTCCCATGAATAAATGTGCCAAGTTTTGGTTCTATGCCAGGATTAAACCCACAACATTTCACAATTTGTATATGAACCTCGATCAAGTGCTTTCAGGAAATCGCTGCCTGTCACCCGTACCTCAGAAGTTTGAATCTCTTTTTGACACAATAGTCCTTGGCATGAACCTGAGCATGTGGCAAAATATTTGGTTTTCTCTTTTTTTGAAAGTGGGTTTTTTTCATCCTTTTGGTTTTGAAAATGTGTGATGCACAAAAAAAAAACAAGTCTCTTTCATAACATGGTTCTTACTGGGCCCCATTACATGGGTCTAAAACTTACCTTTCAGCTTATCAGCAGTAGGGCTACAGGGGACATTTACAGGGGATGTTTACAGGAACGCAGGGCAATTCATTAACAAAATAATCATCTCAATAAATAAAATAATAAAATAAAATTAAATAAATAATAATCACCTCAATGCCTTAGGACGTTACTAAATACGCATGCTTAGAAAAGAGAATGGGGGCCGGCCCGGTGGCTCAGGTGGTTGGAGCTCCGTGCTCCTAACTCCGAAGGCTGCTGATTCAATTCCTACATGGGCCAGTGGGCTCTCAACCACAAGGTTGCCGGTTCAACTCCCACAAGGGCTGGTGGGCTGCGCCCCCTGCAACTAACAATGGCAACTGGGCCTGGAGCTGAGCTGCACCTTCCACAACTAAGACTGAAAGGATAACACTTAACTTGGAAAACTCCCAGAAGTACACACTGTCCCCCAATAAAGTCCTGTTCCCCTTCCCCAAATTGAAAAAAAAAGAATCTTAAAAAACAATTCAATGGGGAAAAAAAAAATGAAAACACATACATCAACATCCAAGGAAGGGTTACAGATAGTCTATACTTGTATGTATTTTCCACATTTTAGTCAACGAATATGTGTTATAAAATTTCATATCAGAAATATTTTTAAAAATATTTTATTAAAACTTTTTTAAAGGAAGGAACTGGCCAAAAATAACCCCTGGCTACAGATGCACCTGTTCTTCTGAGGGGGATGTTCTTCTGAGGGGGATGGGGTGTCTGCACCCGTCCACCAGGAAAGCCCCAGCAGGCCTGTGCCCACAGCATCCTGGGACGAAAACATGCTGCTGAGGATGGAGGGTTCGTGAGTACCAAGCTCGAGGCCTCTGAGTCCTCATCAAGCCCCAAACCCAACTTCCCCCAGTACCAAGGACCAACTCCTGAACCCATTAGAGGCTCGTCCTTCCCATTCCCTCAAGAGGGTGGCAAGCAGCTTGTAGCTCAGGGTTTTCTCAGAACCTGGAGAAGTGAGGTTTGTGATCAGTTTAATCCATTGACAGCGACCAACTGAGGGTCTACTAGGGACCCATATTGCTAGGTTGAGTGCTAGGGGGCCATAAAAGTAGTATTCAGTCAACAAACACTATCTGGACTCCCAGTGTGTGACAAACCTGGGGACTGGGGACCCCGTACGAATCAGACAGGTCCCTACCCCAAGACCATGGGCAGAGGCAGATACAGAGATGAGAGGTACAGGCACATCGTGACTGAGTCACCCAGAAACCCGGGGCCACATTGGTTAACCAGGCCAGGAGCTACCCTGGAAGGGTTCCCAGAGAAGGAGACATCTGGGCTGGGTTTGTGAAGGGCAAATTTACCAAATGAAGAAAGACAAAGACAATCTAGGTGGAATACAGCAAGTGCAGAGGCAGGGCTGCATGGAAGAGTGTGAAAGGGGGAAGTATGGAGTGTTCCATGGGGTTCAAAGAATGGGAAGAGAGCAGGCCACAAAGGTTACCTAGAACATGAACATCTCGAAGTATGAACTTTATCCTGAGGGCTCTGTGTGTGTGTCTGGGGACAGGCACCAAAGGGTTTTAACAAGGGGTGTTGTAGACAGATTTCTGCCTCGGGGAGATCCTCCTGGATATGTTGTCTCTGGAGACTGGGAAAGCTGGGGGAAGTGTGGATTTGGGGCAAACAGCAAAAACGCCCTTTCATCCTGGTGCCCTGAGCGTCACGGCTGCCGCCTTCTTCAGGCATATACAGCATTTCTTCCTTTCCCTTCATGAAACAGGCAGGAAAGATGGCTCATTCCTGGCGGGAAGTGGGGGCCTAAAGCTATCAGAGAAATTCTCTGCCACATGCCCTGATGTCTGGTTCAGGACTGGTCTAATCAGAGCAAAGCTGTTTAGCTCTGCTTGATGTTGTAGGATGCCATGATGTCTCCCTCTAGAACCCGTAAGGAAGCACACAGCCCTGATGGTAGCAGGCAGCCACCTTGCCACCATGAGGGGAGCCTGGGTAAAGGCAAAACTGATACAAAGAGGAGGCCAGAGAAAAATCACAGCATGATGGAGCCCTGCTCGAATGCCCCCGCACACCCCACCTCCCTCGGAACTTTCCACATAGAACATGCAAGCCCACTAATGTCTTCTGTTGTTTAGGGTAGAGTTGAGATTTTCTGTTACCGAAAGTATCTGATCTCACATTTGGCAAGAGACAGTAAGGCTGAATTAGGGCAACGGGAGAGGAGAGGGCGAGGACACCATTCTGATGGGCAAATATTTTCCTAGAAATCTCTAGGTGGGACCAGTTAAAAACACTACATCAGACGTTCTCAAACTTGAGCGTGCATCAGAATCTCCGGGAGAGTCTACTAAAATAAGACACAGATGGGGGCCCCACCCCAGTTTCTGGCTCAGTAGGTGTAGGGTAGAGTGCAAAGATATTCGTTTCTGACAAATGCTGTGGGGCCGCGGCTGCTGCTCCCTGGGCCATGCGCTGAGAACCACTGCTCTACAGGAATTCGTGAAGGAGCAAGAGGCCTGGACCTCGGGGCCACGTCTCTCCTCCCGCAACAAAACGTAACGTGAGACAGTGGTAGAAGTCTTGGCGGCAGAATTATCAGGTCGTGTTGGCTCCGTATTAACCGAAAATTCATCATCAGTATTCCTCGTACTTCTTGCCTCTGACCAAAGAGCTAGGAGCGCGGGTAGGATGCCAGATCATCCCGATAAGCCTTTACCAAGTGACGATCTGAGAAGCCCTGGGTATTGGCAACAAGGATTTAGGGACTTGCCTTATGAAAGACGGTCAGATTGAAACAGATGCAGTATTTCGATGAGTGCTTTATAAAAATAAGAAGGCAGGTGGGCCTGAGCTTGAATAAGGGCACACATTCTGGCAAGGGAGGTTCTTGCTTTTTCTCTGGCCCTCTTGACAGACGAGCACCCTCTGCACGACTGGTCTCCCTCCTCAGCTCTCATGAGCTCTGTTTCCCTGGAGACCTAGGCCCACAGACACGCTCAGACAGTGCCCAATGCCGGCGGGGCGCTGTACAGCAGCCTGTAGTCGCTGGCTTTCCCCTCTGGCTGGAGGCCAAAGGAAACTGGAAACCTGTGTTTACCTCCCTCCCTCATCAGTTTAGATTCAGCAGCTGTCATGGTGCAGCATTAAGGGTCAGGGCCTTGCTACGTGATCCTGGCAAACCACCTCACCTCCCCGATCATTCATTCAGTCATTCATTCACTCACTCATTCATTTGTGGATTTAGGAGGCCCCTACCCTAAACCCGCACTATTTTAGACACTGGTGTACAGCACCATACACACACAGCTCAATCCTGGGCCCAGTGTCCTCTCAGTCACCCTGGAACCAGTTACTATAAACCTTCTGTGCAAATGAGGGCTCAGTTCAACACTCAGGACGGAGAGAGCCAGAATTTAGAATCTCTCTTTTCTACCAGGTCAACCCCTCAGGACTAAACTGACACCAAGGTGCCGGGACAAGCTGATGCCCACACTTCTCAATGACACACACAAAGAAAACTCCCACATGGTCTTCACTCCATGTCCGTGAGCTCCTCACAAGGTAAGTGGTCGTCAGGTCAGCTCACCCAGGCCAGCCACAGTTTCCCCACCCCCGACGTTTAACAGGCATTGAGGGCTCACTCTGTGCCAGGACCCATACCAATGCTTTGCATGGATTATCTCACACTCGCTATTTAACACAGGTATCATAAAACATGCCTATTCCTCATGGGGTTTATTGTGAGGATTATACAAGATAATGTATGCCAGGCACTTGGAATATTCCAGACACACAGTCAGTAAATGCTCAATAAGTGTCAGCAGTTACTGTCAGCATTTGATGATACTCTCTTCCCATTTTACAGATGTGGAAACTGAGGCCCAGGGAGATTATTAAGGTCACACAAATAGTAAGTGGCAGAGTTGGGGGCTGAACTGGGACCTATTTGGGTGCCAAGTCTGGGGTCCATTCACTTCCCCGACGGAAGAGACCCAGTGACCCCATCCTCCCTGACACATGCCTCAAGGAGGGAGCCACAAAAAGCTTGAGTCACACACAGCCCCTGGGTGGGTGGGAGAAAGGGCCCCTCTGCCTCCTTGCTTCAGCCCTCACTGGGCCCCACCGATCAGCGTACACATACCAAGTGTGCTTGCTCACCAGGAGATAAGAGAGTCAGGATGTCCCAGCCCAGATAAGAACAGGCTTGGACCACCCACACGGTTTAGACATTAACTTTTACAGTCCACAAGCCGCAGAGCCAAGCGGCAGAATCGGGTCAGCAATGTCACAGCCCGCCAGTCCCCAGAGACAACTGAGGCACGTTGAAAGCCAGAGGTGAGGCATCAATGTCCTGGTGACCACACAGTGCTCCGGGCTTGGGTCCCCTCACCTCCACAACCTTTCCTGAAGCCAACAGGGGTGCTGGGTACACAAAGGTACTCAATAAACAAATACTGGCAACACTCCTGGAAGTAAAATTAAGTAAGTCACGGCTGGGAGGTTTGGGCACAGCCCCAGATCTGCCATGGTCCTTCTGTTGTAACCCCTTTCCTGCTTTGAGCCTCAGTTTCCCCATCTGGAAAATGAAGCTTTCAACAGCTGTAAAGTCATTTGGAACACTGACATTTTAGGGTTCAAGGTGACTGAAGTCACTTTATCATTGAGTAGGCAATTTATAAAAGTCCATTCATATCATCCACTAGCAGAGCCTGGACCCTGGTACACGATCAGTGAGTGTTTGATGAGTGAATATGAATGAAACATATGCACAGAAATCAGGGCAAACCAGCCAAAGGGTGACTAATATAGATAACAGTCAGATTCTGCAAAGCAAGCCAGACAAAGCAAGCCAGTCCCTCCCTCTTCTGCCACCGAAGAGTCGAGATGCCGGCTGCCATCACTGAGCACTAATGCATACCAGCACTGTGCATGTTCTATAAGCATTCTTTTATGTACTCTTTCAGCAGTTATATTTATCCCTATTCTACAGAGGGGAAAATCAAGGTTTGGTGGGGAAATGGTTTCCCCAAAGCCACTCAGCTCCTAAGTGACAGAACCAGGTATAAACCCAGGTCGGCCTAACTCTAAGACACAGACACTGAAGTGTGCAGCCACAGGCAAGCTCCTTTCCCCCGCTGGGCTTGTTTCTTCCTGGGGAAGCATGACAGGTGCTACAATCAGACCCCCCAGGCCTTCTTCACCGAGAGGCACTGTCCCCTGGGCATGGAGACACCCCTCTCCACAGAAGACACAGGCTTCTGGCTACTCAATAGAAGCCTGTAGAAAGGAGTCCCAAGGCAGCCACCAAAAAGCACAAGAGTCAACACACAGTTGTCTACAGCGTCTCAGCTGGAGGTGGAGTCCCAGAACCTCCGCACCTCTGAGCTCCAGGCCACACAATGTGGCCTTTGAGTGGCGCGGCCCACACCACAGGCCTCCCAGGAACGCCGGCCTTGTTCCTCCACCCCCGCCCACCCACCCCATGCACAAGAAGCCTGGGGAAGGAATTCAGGGGCCCCTGAGCCTGTGTGAACAGAGCGCCCGTATAAAAGGAAGGGCACCTGGATGACCTTGGGGCTCCTGGGTGGGGAGGCAGTTTGCCATGGCAAAGGGATGGCTGGGGAGCCGCTGAGCCTGTTTGGCCCTTTGCCACAATCTCTGGGTGGGAATTACTCAGTGTGCTGGCTCAAGACCCGGGGCATGTCTGCATGGCACGGAGGTGATTCAAATTCAGGGGTGCCTAACTCCTTCTGGTACTGTCTAGCCTAGAGGTGAGAAGCACTGGCTTCAGGGTCAACATCCCCTGACCTTGAGTCCAAATGCTGCCCCTGGATGACTTTGGGCAATATGCTTAACCTCTGTAAGCCTCCATTTCCTCCACTATAAAATGGGGACAACACATTCCTAACCTGGTGGGGTTTTCAGGGTTAAATGAGAGCGTTGTGAAAACAACAAGCAAAGTGCCTGGCACCGAGCCAGAGTGTGACAAATGAGAGTCACTGTCATCATTCTGGTAATCACCACCACTCCGACCTCATGACACCACCTTCCAGGAGATGCCAAGAGCAGGGTTGGGACCAGACCCCGGGCAGAGGCAAACTGGACTTTCGGCCCCTGGGGGGCGGACCCAGGCAGCTCCGTGTGTGCACATTTTTGATTCACTTGAGCACGTCTGTCCGGAGAGCATTCCCTAAGGCCAGCTGTGCTGGAAGAATGAGCTGGCCCCATGCCGCGGGCCTGACGGACATGACCCCAGGGGAAGGGTCAGGAGACAGACTCACATCTGTAAGCCCAGGAGTAAGCAGGGTCACAGGAAACACACACACCACTGGAAGCCCGTCTGAAAGGAGACAGCATTTTCAACTAAAATTGTTAAAGGTTTGTGGCATCTGAGAAGGTCCTCGAGGGACAACTAGGATCTGACAAGGGGAGGAGGTGGCGACGTGGAGAGACGGGCACAGCAGGCAGAGCCAGGAAGATGGAGCAGGGTGGATGTTCATGGCATACATCGCTACGGGCAGCCCAGCCTTCCTCAACTCATTACCTGAGGGACAGACTTCCAAGGAACCAACACACCTGAGTAAACCAAGGTAAACACAGGCTTTCAACACGGGAGTCAGACACACCTGGGTTCCAATTCTTGCAACTCACAGAATGAGTCTGGGACAAGTTCAGAGCTCTGAGCCTCAGTTTGCTCACCTGTAGAGTGGGGGTAACGGTAGGACCTGCTCCTAGGTGGTGAGCGAGTGGGACGTGTGGGGAAGGGGAGGCGTGAGCAGGAATGTGAGGGGCATATGGGGAGCCCTGGAGGAGATGACAGTGATGGACAGGGTCAGATGGTGCACGAAGCCCACGTGGACATGCCTGGGAACATGGCCGGGCCAGAACCACCTCCTGTGAATGTGACACAGAGACCCCAGCCTGGCCACTCCAACAGCAGGATTCGAGGCAAACCCCAGGTTACTGGGCCAGTGCGTCCACATCTATGCGACTCCACCTGCACCCAGCAGGGGGACACCAGCTGCACCACCAGGGTCCACTGCGCCTGAGGCAGAGGCTGGCTAGGGTCACACGGTGAGTCCCGGACCCAGGAAGATCTCGGGAGTCCTGACTGCAGCCCGTGCTCCTGCTGCCACCCTGAGCGACTTCCAAGATGCACCCAGTGCTGCTACTTTCTAACGTCACAGTCTCTTTCCAGTTCCGACTTCTTTATGGTCAGAGATGCAATATGTCAGTGACCAACAGCTGGCCTCCGAGCCCAAGGCAACAAGCCACAGAAACTCTGGCCGGGGATGTGTGGTCACGTGGGCCACGTGGTCATGTGTTTACAGCAGGCCCCTCCCACCCACAGCCTGCTGTAACCCTGAGACCTGCACTTCCGCTTTGCAGAATGTTCATTTTCAGACCAGAAGACACACCCTGAGAGGCCCGCGGTCACTTGTTCAGGGACACACACACACACAAGCGCGCACGGCCTGGTATACATGCACAGGAAGTTCACAGAGCCCTCGCAAGCCTATTTCTGGACTCCCTAGACCAGGAGGCCTGGATTATATGCCCACCGCTTCTGGGTAGCTAACTCATAGATGAAAACAATGTCCCCTCACACACTTCCGGGAACACAGTCCTCTTGGTTAACTTGACTTTCTTCAGCTTTGACAGAGACCTGGGATGGAAAATATTTCCTCTCCATTCTACGTGAACAAAAGCAGCAGCACACGCCCATGGCAGACAGCCCTCAGCCTCAGTATGGGGGTGCTTTAGGGAGTGGTGAGGTCTGCAGCTAACTGGAGGTCACATGCCCGCTCAGCCCGAGACAACTGCTGCCATGCAGAAAGGGAGCCTGGAAAGCCCATCGCCAGGTTGTTCAAAAAAAGTCAGAAGGCCAGAATTTTATGTGACATCTTTTGACAAAACACTAGCAACAAATTTCTAAAAACGTCCCACATGCCAAACAAAATGTCAGACCTACCTAGCCTAAGGTCATCGGTCTGCGACTGGCTCTAAGGTTCCCCACAGATGGGGGCCATGGCTCACAGCCTACCTGCCACAGGAGACACAACTCCCACCCTGACAGCGAGAGGCCGTGAGTGGTAGAGACCTGTGGCTCGCAACCAGGGAAGATTTTGCCCCCCAGGGGACACTTGACAACATCTGGAGACATTTTGAGGGGGTTTCTGCGGGCCTCTACTGGCATCTGGGGGGTACAGGCAGGGATGCTGCTAAAATTCCGATAACGTACAGGACAGCTCCCCTCACAGAGAATGACCCAAATCCTGGTAAAGCCCAAACAGAATCCACAGGGCCTAAGAGAGCTCTGGGGCCACCTTGGGGTTGGGTGGGCTGAGCCTGGGAGGGGCCTGGCACCCCCAGCTTAGAACAGCTGCGGCTCTCGATGTGGCCCACAAGGACTTCTGTGAAGATTTCAACAGAAGACAAATTCCACAGCTGAAAATGTTAGAAAACCCCAGAGCTGAGAAGGGAGCTGTGGGGACAAGACCACTGCTCTCCTGACCAATAGGGGAGGGTCCAAGCCCAGTCCCTGTCCCCGAGGGACCCTAAACAAGTCACTGAGCCTGGCTGGCCACCTCATCGCTAAGAGGACCATCCCAAGCTCTGACATCACAGGGCATGGCCAGGTCCAAACACTCCAGCCAAGGGAGGTCCCCACCCCCGACCCAGGGCACCTCCCCAAGTGGTGGCCCTGAGATATGGGGGTGAGTGGAGAATCGCACAGCTCCAGGGGCAAAGCAGACCCTCCTCAGGTCTCTCACCCACCAAGGCCACTGGGTGCTAGGGTTCCCTTGTGACAACCTCCCTTCTAACAGGGAGCACGGTGCCCAGGATGAAGGCTTCGGCAGGCAAAAAGGATTATGCTAGAACTTGACAGAACTGGTTTATTTTCTTTTACTTCTATTTATGGCAAGTGGGTCCTAGTTTTCCTAGTTTTCCTGTGTTTCCATTTAAGGTAGTGAGACGAAAGTTTCCCTTTAAATAGATGTACTTAATTTCTAAAAAGTGAGTCACCTTCAAATATATATGTTAACTATTACAGAGATAGCAGAGGACTGGGAGAGGCAGCCCTACCAAGAGTGTCATATAAATAAATATTGTGGTATTGAGCACCAAGAACAGGATATTCGCACCTGGGGGGCGGGGGGACCCCAGAAATATACCACGCCACTGGAGGTGTTCCACGCCAAGCAAAGGAGTCACTGCTTTGTTTGGTAGTCAGCAAAGAGACTCCTGGGCAGATAAACTCCCTGCAAAAGTCTGGCCAGAAAAAACCCAGGAGGCAGAGGGCCTTCTGACCTTGCCCTGTGCCGCTCTCCAGGGCAGGCCAGGGTGGCCGGGCCTGCTGTGTGCACATGAAAGGCCATCCCGCACTCAGGGCTGCTGTCATCATCCCCCCTGATGGTTTGGGGATGACACGGTCACAGGAAATGTTCACCAGGTGAAAGGCAGAGAAGCCAGAAGAGCCGGGTCTGCAGGAAACATAGTGGGAATGGAAAGGGCTGGAGGAGGAGGGAGAGATGGGCAATGGCATTAACTAAGCACCGACCTAGCCAGACACTGCCTGTATGGCTCGCTGAGTCCTTACAACAGGAAAAGGTTGTATCATCATCCGCATTTTCGAGATAACAGATAGAGACTCGGAGGTTAGCTAAGAGCTGTATTTGCACCAGGAGACAGGATTGGGGCCAGTTCCTCCGCTGCAGAGCAGGGAAGAAGAGAACAAATGCACAAGACACACGTGGGGAAGAATCAAAGGGACTCTGAGACTAACCGGATGAACGGCTGAGGGAGAGGGCAGACACTGCCCTGTGAACCCCCCGAGGTTTCACAATACCCACAACCAGACCACAATCCCACCTCTCGGACCCAGCTCCTCCCACCCCAATGCAGGCACCCTGGCCCTTTGCTGTCTCTGAGCGCAGCACGCTTGCTCTCCCCTCAGGGCCCTTGCACTTCTGTAGCCTTGATTCTCCCTCTGCTGGGCGAAGAGCGGACATAGAGCTAGGACGGCCTTGTACACCTTACTCCTCAAACCCCTGGAAGGTTTGAACGGGGCAAAATCACCTTTGGACTGGCCAAACCAATGCTGTATTCCACACAACTGTTTGTAAAGCTAGTAAGAAAGCACATTTCCTGACTATGAAGACATTCTCGAGAATGAGAGCACCATGTATAGCTAAAGAAAACTGTGCCTGTTTAGCACCTAGAGAAATTCTTTCCTCCTATTCCCTATCCTTCTCATAAAACCCGTTGCCTTCACCCCGTAATAGGAATACTGGGTTTCTGCCTGCATCAGTGCTTCCCAAATAGCTATTCATTAATCTCAAATAGCGTCTTGTTGTCTCTCACTTTGGCTTTTTACTTTTAGGTTAACAACTGGCTCCTCTCAAAGGTCACACATCGAAGGCAACTTGTCCTGTCCCTTGGCCACACCTCCAACTTTATATCAACCTTGGTCCTTTTCATAACCTGAATTCCGTGCTTACGTATTTATTGGCTGTCGGCCCCAGCAGACGATAAGCTCCACGAGGACTGTACCTCTTGTTCCCCACTGAATCCTCAGCCCCAAGAACAGAGCCCCGCACACAGTAGGTTCTCAGCAGGAAGCGCTCAAAGCCACACACAGCCTGGTCTCCCTTCCTATCCTTCTCTGTCTCTCTTGCTTTGCCTGCTCCAGCCACAACAGCTTCTGTCTGGTCCTGCCTCCGGGCCTTTGCACTTCCTATTCTCTCTCCTTGGCACTTGCTGCCCCTAAATTCTTGCAGATCTGCCCTCCATCTTGTCTTATGGGCCTTGGCAAAAATGTCACCTTATGAGAAAGGTCTTCTCTATCCATCCTATTTAAAGCACCTGTTTCTGACCCCAACCCCCAAAACCTACATCACATTTCCCCATTTATTTTTTTCCTACATGTTTACCGATTGCTGAAGTCCTCTCACTTCTTTACTTGCTTCCATGTTGTCCACTTCTACCACTAGACTTGGAGCCCAGTGAGGCCAGGACCCGGCCTGTCTCGTCATTTCTGTATCTCCAGGGCTTGGCACAAGGAAGGAATTCAACAGAGACTTGTTTATGTGAATAAATAGAGAATGCAGCTGTCTGACAGGGCTGCAGGCCCCTAAGTCCCCAAGATGACCCAAGCTTCTAGAGACAAGAACCGGAAATCCTGGGGTGACTGGGCAACAGCGCAAGACATCAGGGTTTGCTGTCCTGTCCAAGAGGCTGAGCAAGACCAGGGGTCAGGACCCAACCACAAGGAACTTCCAAATCCTCACAGTCTGCAAGAGCAGGTCTCCACAACCACCTTCACTTCTCCAGGTTCAGCACAAAGCAAAAGCTTTAGAACAGGAAAATTTCTCTTCTCCCCGCAAGCTATCAATGGCTGGGGAATCGCTTGGGTCAAAAAACAAGACCAGTCAATGTCAGTTTCAGGACACGCTCTGTGGGCTGCAGGTCCCCCACTGACTTCAATCCCCCCAGGCCAGGCCTGGCTCCAAACAGCCTCAGCTGCCTTGGGGGACCCACCTGGACCTTCCCTTCGACCCCTGCTCTGGACCAGCCCTGGGCAGGATGAAGGCAGGTCCTGTCTACAAGACTCATTAACTGCACTAAAATGAGACAGGTAGGATGAGAGAAACACATGCGGCAGAGAGAAGAGGAAAAGGAGGTAACTTTTCCCTGGAAGTACCAGGGAAGAATTTCAAAGGTCTCGCGGAGGAAGTCAGCAGACCACAATGCGAAGGGCCTGCCTGGAAGAAGGCACTAGATGAGCAAAGACCTAGACATGTCACCTGCAAGCAGCTTAGACGAGCCGGAGAAGAGGCTTGGGAAGGGATCGACAGATGGCAGCCTCTAATGAGCCTGTTCACCAGGCAATGGGTCTACAATACGTGAACGATGTGGGTGGTGGCTGCAACAGATTAGGCCCCACAAGCTCAGGGGACAACTTGGCAGGCCTCACGAGCTCAGTGACCAAAAGTAACCACACAGGATGGTCTGATCATAAATTCCTAACTGGGCAGGTCACAACACGTAGTCACATCCCAGGCTCCTAGTTTCCTTAGCAAAGGTCAGTCTTCACCTTAAGTGAGCCGTCCACTGTTCTCATGCACCTAGGATAACATACCTTCGAAATGTCAGAGTAATTTTCTTTTCTAGACTGCTCGAAGGCACAACCAGGGCACCAGAGCAGGAGACCACAGAACCCCTCGTTATCTTGTTCCCTATGTACCATCTCTATGTGCTATAAATGTTATTCACTACCCTGTACCCACCACTGGAAAAGGAGTGTGTCTCTCTGTTTCACTTTTTATCCAATCCCAGAGATTTCCCCGCTTTGCTTTCTCCCGTCCCCTGAATCTACCACCAACGGATTTCATGTACCTTCCTTAACATTCTCCGGAGCATTTTCTCAGTCCGTTGAGATTTTGCTTCCAGGCATGTCCTCAAAATTTTGGCTCAGATAACTCTTATGTTTTCTATAGGTTTGGACAATCTTTTGTCAACAAATATATTCTGAGGCCAACAGAGAGCTATGGAAGGGCTTCCCTTCGGGCCGTGTGACATGAGTAAGGTCCCTCTGCCATGGTTGTGGAGGACTTCTGTATGTCTGGCCTTGCGACTAATGTGCTGTGTGACCCTGGGTAAATCCCAGACCCTCTCTGGCCCACAGTTGTCTCATCTTTCAAATGAGTGGTTGGCTGCGTGACACCCAGCTACAGCGCTCTGTGGTTTAGTCAACACTCCTGTGGTCTGGCTCCAGGGTGTGCCAGAGCCTGCTGTCACTGGCTGGTGACAACCGACTGTTACACTGTCAGGAATTTTTGTAAGCTGTTTGTCAAACACAACCATTACTAAACACTAAGTTATATAACCTTTAGCTTTAAAAATGCTTTTAAGAACAAAGATGATAAACACTCAAAATTTATCACTCTCCTAATTATTTTACCACATTCTACTGTTATCTCTATTCTTGAAGTTATTTCCATCTACTGTACGTGTAGGGCCAAAGTGCTCCATCATGGAGGTCTACTGCACACCCTCTCCAACTCTCAGTGAAATCACCTTTGTACCTTGAAACTGACCGTGGCAGGAATATTTATATCACACAATCTGGCAGATGCCACAAAACCAGGGCTGTTCTTCCCAGGGGGTTGGTTGTTACACATCTCCCATAAATGCCACTCTCTCTCTCACTCCCATAATACATGTAGGGAAAGAGACCAGCCCTCAAAGACTTCCCAGAAACCGAAATCTGGCTCAGGGCTGGGGTGGGGAGGGGGAATGTTGAGGGCAGGGGCTTTTATAAACCAGAGGAAATTCATGAGGTCAAAGCAGGGTTTCCTGCATGCACTCCCTTTTGGGGGCCTGTGTGTACGTCCCCAGCTGCACTGCATGCACTGTCTAGTAGCCACTAGCCCCACGTGCCTACTGTTGAAAATTTACTATTGCATTCACTTTTAATTAACTTAAATTTAAAAACTCACACTAGATTCTGTTACTGGGAAATATTTTAGAATGGTAGAAAAACTGGGATAGGAATCTATTTTGTTAAATTTTATGACATCTAAATATAGATCAATTTTATGATAAACTAAATTTTATGACATCTAAATATAGATTTCTGAAGAGAATTTAGCTCCTGCATTGAGATGTGTTATAAGTGTAAAACACACACTGGATTTGAAGGCTTAGAATGAAAAAAAAGAAGATCATCGCAATTTTATATTGATTACATATCAGAATGATAATATTTTTGATAGACTAGGTTAAGTAAATTTATTTAAATTCATTTCATTTTTTTGCTCTTGCTTTTTTTAATGTAACTATTAGGAAATTTACAATTACACATGCAGTTCACGTGATATTTCTATTGGGTGGTGCTGGTATAGATAAATTTGGGTTGGTTTCCCTCCCACACCCACTTATACCATTTGATATTCAAAAGCAGAAGTGGTCATAAGAAACCACTAGAAGGATTTTGCTAAGATTACAAATTCTGGAAGAAAATGAGCTAATCTTGTCAGATTGCAGGCGGGTGGTGTGGTAAATCACCCATGCCCCTTCCAAGGCAAAGGTCTGTCCCTGGGTACCATGCCTAGGGAAAGAGCTCAGGACACTTGGGCAACAGCCCGTTGCTCATCCCAAAGCCCCGCCCCTGAGAGCAGACCGCAGGCCCAGGACTGGTCTTGTCAAAGACATCCACACAGAAAAGCTGGCTCCCTGCGCCACGCAGAAGCCCTGGGCCTGACCACGAGATGGGTCCAAGAACAATCACATAGAAGGAAACCCCAAAAAGTCAGTGCATCCTTCAACCCTGTATCTCAGAACAAGACTTCTCCCTTCCACACGCTTGCACACGCTGCCCCTCTACTTAAAATGCTCTTGCTTCTCATGTCCCTCTGGAGAACTCCTACGCACCCTTCAAGATCCAGTTCAAATGTTCCTTCCTCCGTAGCCTTTCCTAATCAAATGATGTTTCCACATCACACCCTTTGGCTTCTGGCCTAGTCTATTCTTACCACTTCCTCAATGCTTTTTAACCCTTGCTCCCTGAAATATGATTTCTTTCTAACACAGAATACATGTCTCTCTCCTGGAGAAATTGCCAGCATTACCTAAAACAGTATTTCTCCAACTTAAACAAGCATCAGAGTCACCTGGAAGGGTCCTTAGAACAGAGTGCTGGGCCCCACCCCAGAGTTTCTGACGTAGCAGGTCGCAGCTGGGGCCTGGTAGTCCGCATTTTTAACAAGGTGCAGGTCCTGCTGCTGGTCCAAGGACTGTACTCTGAGAACCACCGATCTAAAGGACCAAGTGCAAACTCTTCGCGGTGGCATGTGAGGCCCTGCACAACCCAGCCTCCCATCACTTTACTGCCCTCACCTTTCACCACAAGCTGCCTGAATCCTTGTCGACCCATCCTCCCAACACGTGTTACCTTACCTTTCACACCTGTGCTGTGCTCTCTGCTTGAAACCCTCCCTCCCCCTTGATCCACCCAGTTCTAGTGCCACCTTCCTTGACTTCACAATGTCTAAAACCTAAGTCCCCAAAATGAGGAGATGGCACTTTTCGAGGTCTACATGGTCAGCTGTAGGGGCGTTACAAAAGAGGATGTTGAGAAACGGGTTTGGCTGTAGCAGCAGCTCCGGATGAGAAAACACCAGCCAAAAGTGACAACTCTGGGACAGAAAATGCTGGTGTATTCGTATAATTTTTCTACTTCAAATAATGGGAAATAGACCCCCACTTGGTTTTTTTCCCCCCTCACAGAATGCCTGAGTTTTAGGAGAACGACTGAGGCTTACCAGAGAAATCTGTGTTTCATATCTGAGAAAAGGCTCCTGCTGTCTCAAAAAACCAAAGGCAAGTTTGGAGAGCACTGTTGAAGTTTATCCCACATAGAGTATTACATGTCAACTCAAACTCCCCATTGATTTCCTACGATGTAACTAAAACACAGTAACACTCTCTCTATACATAATAAACGAGCATGGTAGGAGGTAAAATGCTTCAAACGTCCCCTCCTAAGCCCCGATCATGAACAGTAACCGTGCTGTGTGCAGTGACCTGAGTCTGGCTGCTCCCAGCTCCCGCACCATTCCAGAAGCAGGCCCCCCGAGGCTCAGCTCCCTCTGCAAAATGTCTACTTAAGATTGGACACGTCTTCCAAGTGCATCCAGAATGCACTTGAGACTTCACCCACACATCATTTTGTTACAAATGTACTGTTTGGGGACAGATGTATGGTTTTAGTATAAAACGTTGGCTGAAAAAAAGTTTGGAGAGACACGAACCTTCTGGAAAGTTTGGGTTTTACAAACTGAGAAGCATTCATACTAGGAGAGCGTCAACGGGGAGATATTCTGCAGGGCACGCTTGTTCCATGAAAATGGGGTACTCCAGATGCCTCTGGAGTTGAGGGACGATGCTGAGTTTGGAAGGTGGGGCTTAAAGCTGCCCTTGCACTGTGCGCATCAAAATCTGAGGTTGCAGACGGAGAGTGGGGGGATGCTAAAGGACCCCCAGTGAAAGGAATCCCCGTGTGGTAGCCAGAACAGTGGTGGTAACTGCAACTGCTGCAAATAACAGAACAGCCAACACTCACCACGCTCTGACATGTGCCAGGTACTCTGCTAAGTACCTTCCAGCTCGGACACGTGCCAGGTACTCTGCTAAGCACCTTCCAGCTCGGACACGTGCCAGGTACTCTGATAAGCACCTTCCAGCTCGGACACGTGCCAGGTACTCTGATAAGCACCTTCCAGCTCAGACACGTGCCAGGTACTCTGCTAAGCACCTTCCAGCTCGGACACGTGCCAGGTACTCTGCTAAGCACCTTCCATGCATTAACTCATTTAATCCCCGTAACAACCCTACGAGCGAGGCTGTATTATAATCCCCATCTTACAGATAGAGAGACGGAGGCACAGAGAGGCTGAGCCCTAGCCTAGGGTTATCCAACTTGTAAGCAGCAGCACTGGGATTCGAGGCCGGCAGGAGAGCTTTAGGGTTCCTTCCTGCTCTGAACCACTGTCCCCAACCCCAGAAGTGGAGAAGTTCTACAGAAAGGAGAGGGCAAGAGACCCAGAGCCCCCTTACTTCACCTTCTCCTTGCCCCAGCCCTTGCCCTCCAAGAAGATGGTGAGAAAAAGCTGAGGACCTCAGCCCGGGACCAGGAGGGCCAAGGGGGCAGGCTGGGCAAGGGCGCCCTTACCCACAGCTTCCCGTCGTAGTAGTAGGCTCCCAGGAGCTTCACGATGTACGGGTGGTCACAGGTGGCCAGAATCTCGATCTCCACAATATAGTCCTCCAGCTCTTCTTCACTCTTGGTCTCAATGACTTTGGCAGCGGCCAAGTCACCCGTCTCCTTGTTCTTGGCCTGCAAAGTGGGGACACAGAGGTCAGCAAGGGGTGCGAGCAGGAAGCCACCCCCTGGAACAGCACAGAGAGCCTCGTAGAAGCGGAGGCCGGATGTCCAGCCGGGACGAGGCAGAAGCCGGACGTATGCTGCTCTGGACCATGGCCAGCGTGACTCATGTCAGCACAGAGGAGCACATGTGAGAAAGCATGTTCTGTATTTGATAATAGTGCATATTTTGGAAAAGTACAACACTCCCATACTATGAGACGAATGAAAATACAAGAACGGCACAGCTCAACAAATACAAATGTGGAAAGACTGTTGAGTTGTTCAGTAAAAAATCCAAGTCACTGAACAATAAAAGTGGTACAATACTTTTATACAGAAAAAGGGGGGGTGGGGAGAACGACGCTTTCATAAATGCTCCCATGTACGTAAATACACGGAAACGTCTGGAAAAAGACTGCCTGGCAGCAGGGTGGGAAGCAGCCTGAGATGGGGAGAGATTCAAAGGGCACTTTCATCCTCTCTGTACTGTTTAAAAATGTTAATAGGAATGTGTCATGCATTTATTTGTATCATTCCATATACACGATAAATAAAATAAAAAAGGGTTTTAAGTAAGTTGCCCACCAGTTACCCTGAAGAGGAGGCATAACCATCGTTCTCTTCTTACTTGATGAAAAAGGGAATGAGAGAATTTCACACCTACAAGGATGCCTATAATTTTTTAAAAAAAAAAAACTAAGTGTTGGTGATGACATAGAGAAACTGGAACCCTTGTGCACTGCTGGTGGGAACGTGAAAAGGTTCAGCCACTGTGGACGACAATGTGGTGTGTCCTCAAACGGTAGAACAGATCTACCACGTGGCCAGCACTTCCACTCCTAGGAACATATGCAAAACCTGAAGTTGGGGATTCGAGAGATGTCTTTGCCCACAGCAGCGTTACTCACAAGAGCCAAAAGGTGGAACCACGCCACGTGACCAGCAGTGGATGAATGGACAAATTATGTGTGTGCGTTCAATGAAATAACGTACCATTCAGCCTTAAAAAGGAATGGAATTCTGACACATAGTACAACACAGATGGACCTAAGGACATTAAGCTAAGGGACACAAGCCAGTCACAAAAGGACAAATACTATATGATCCCACGTACATGAGGTCCCTAGAGGAATCAGATTCGTGGAGACAGAAAGTGGAACAGAGGTTACCCAGGGCTGGGGGGAGGGGAACAGGCCATCAGTGTTTCACGGGGACAGAGTTTTTGTTTGAGGATGAAAAAAAAGTTCTAGAAATGAACAGTGAGCTTGCACAACACTGTAAATGTACTTAATGCCCTTGAATTGTATACTTAGAAATGGTGAAAATGGTCACTTCTATGGTCTGCATAGTTCACAACAATTTTAAAAACTGAGAGCAGGAGAGAAATAACTGTGAATGGTGCAAGCAATTCCACCCACGATGAGCAGGCGTCCGGGACAAGGGAGCAGAACCTCCAGCTCCCTCAGGAGGTCCCGTGAGTCGCATGGGCTGCTGGGAGCATTCAGCCACCGTGCGCCTCGGGGTTCCGGAGTCTAGAGAGAGCCCACTTGCCTACAACACGGGCCCTCCACGCCATGCATCTGGAGCCTTTGGACAGCAGTGGATTGGAAAGCACAGGAAAACAGGCTGCTCAGGACTCCGAGAGCAGCCGTGCTGGTCTCCACCGGGTACCTCTCTGGGGACAGCAGCTCATACCACTCGCCTCACAGGACGACTCTGCAACCTCATCCACTGGAAACGCCCGTGGCCATTCACTGCTGCGCACCTAACCGTCCACGGATGACGATGGGCAGTCACATCACCTCATGTCATGACCGCGGTAACCAGCACTTCAGTGTCCCCTTTCTACGAACAGGCAAGTCCAGGCTTAGAGAGGCGACCTGACTGGAACTAGGGTAGTGGCACCAGAATTTAAATCCGGGTCCTCTAACTTCCAAGATTCCGTGCACGTTCCACGACTGTACAAAGTCTCCCTATCATCTCCAGAACTCAAAGCCTCCAAGACCAGAAGCCAACAGCTACTTACCAGTGCGCCCAGGCCAGCCCTGTACAGGTCACGCACAACCAGGAGACACAGAAACCCTCCCGGCCTCAAGGACCTCAAGGTCCAGCTGGAGAGACCCACCCTCTGTCTGCTGCCAGTGGGGAGACAGTGTGCTTCGGAGAGCTGAGTGGGAACTGGGGCTGAACCTCAGCAGGGACCTTCTGGAAGGGAGTGATGTCAATAGGCAATTTTTACATTCATTTGTGAATGTATTCTGTGTAGGGAAAGGTTTCTGTTCATTGAGCCACCAAGTCCCCAGGGTCCCACATTTCTCATGGGCCCCCTCTGCATGGGACACTGGTCTACACTGCACCATGTGCTCATCTCCTCAGCAGCCTACTATGCAGCAGACAGCAAGCCTCTTGCACAGAAGAGGAGGCTGAGGCAGTCCCCCAGCAACTCCAGTGACAAAGCGGGGTCTGGAATGCTGGCGCCCTACTCCTGACGTCCACGTTCTTCCTCC
This sequence comes from Rhinolophus hipposideros, assembly GCF_964194185.1. NCBI lineage: Eukaryota > Metazoa > Chordata > Mammalia > Chiroptera > Rhinolophidae > Rhinolophus > Rhinolophus hipposideros. Next base: position 39,037,657 of record NC_138069.1, read on the forward strand.
GTCACAGTCCCCTCGGAGTCCAGAGCCTAGGAAACCATCCACATCTGGCCCAGGAGCCCAGTTCAGGGAAGGCCATTCCCCAGGGTCAGTCCCGGTCCTAAAATTCTCCCTGCTCACGTGGGTGGGGTCCTTTCCCCTAAACTCAGTCTGGAAAGCTTGTGCAGAACACCTTAAAACCCCACCCACTGAGCAGTCAGGCACGCGAGCTCTCTCTCCTCCCCTAACCCCCTCACTGGTGCTCTGAACAGATTATGCATCTGCCCTTTCCTGTCGTTCTGATTTTCTTCTGTCGCACCCGAGGACCGTCAAAACATCCTTTCAGACTGTACAACATTCACCACCTCAGCTCCGCCTCCTCTCCAAACCCAGAAGAACAGGAAAGACTCTGCTCCTTCACAGAGAAGCTGGAGGGCTTAGTGTGTGGCCTTGACCGAGGTCTCCCAGCCCCGGGCCAGAGCAGCAAGGGGCTGGGCTGAGCTGGGCAAGGCCACCCCTCTGTCACTCGTCACTCACTTGCACTCCTGAGAGTTGGCAAACGAGGCTGCCTGTCGCCTTTTCCAGGGTTTCCTTAAAAGGGATAGTTCCTCCTGGAGGTGGGGGAGGCCCAGGGAGGGACCGTTTTTCCAGGGGTGCACAAAACCTGGTTGCAACCACGCTGAAAAGCAGCACAGCCCACAGGGCCGGGCCTCCAGCAGGGCTCCTGTGTCCACACGGACGGACATGCATTGCCCAGCACCTGGCTCAGGTTTCACAAAGCCCAGAGCCTGCCCGAAAGGATTAGCAGCAATCGTGGCACACAAAGTGACTTGGCCAAACTTAAATTCTTTAAAAGCCTGCTTAAGGCAGCAATCCATCACCATGAGGCCCCAGAGGACGTAATAATGGCTGACGATAAAAACAAAACAGCTAACAGTACATGAGCACTCACTGTGTGCCAGGGAAGGGCAGGCCTTAAGTGGAATTTCTCACTTCATCTTCCATCCAGCCCTTGGGGGGAAATACTAGCATTCCCAATTTACAGATGAGGAAACTGAGGTTCAGAGAAGCACAGTGATTTGCTTCACGTCACACAGCAAGGGGTGGGGGTGAGGGCTGGAGCCAAACGTAAGCCTGCCTGAGCTCCGAATCACTTCCCCACAGGTCCTTCTGGTGAGTACCCAGTATTCCCTGTTCAGTCTCCCTTCGCTAAAGATAAATGACAATCATACCCAATAGCACACTTGACAGCTGTGAATTACTGAACCTACCAGAATTGAATCTGCCCTCAAGCCATTAAGGCAGGTGTTAGCCATCACACCCATTTCCCAGATGAGCAGAGTGAGGCTCAGAGAGGGTCAGGACCACCCAGGATTGTGGCCTGTGGTCATCTCCTAACACCCAGTCCAGTGTTCTCCTCACTCCACTAGGCTGGCAGGAATCAGCTTATTCCCTATTAATTCATTCAACGATTATTTACTGAGTCCACGTCAGTGTCAGGCACTTTTCCAGTGAACACAACAATTGCTGCCTAGAGCGCTCTTTTTGGGTCAGAATCACTGCTCCCCCATAACATAATCCACCCAACCCTGGTTTTTCTGCAGCAGCACTAACCCACCCTCATTCCCAGGTCCTAATATGCAATGGGACCGATTCCACCCCCATCTCTACACGTGGGTGGCTCATCCTGGCCAATCAGAACACAGAGACTGGCTCAGGGATCCAGACGAGATCAAGTCAGGCAATGAAATGCAACCTCAGAACAATCGCTGAGACCCCTGAGATGGCCCCAAACCCTGCTGTACTTCTAGCCCTCAGCCCTGCCTGAGGCAGGCCTAGAGCTGCTGGGCCATCCTGCCCGCAAGGGGAGCCTGAAAATGAAAGTAGCTGAGCCGAGAACTGAAGCAGCAGAGTCTAGGGAGGGCACGAGAGGACACTATTTGATCCCCACCAGGGAGTTGCTACTATTAAGAACCCCGTCTTATATGCAAGAAAACTCATGCTCAGAAAGGTCAATTCACTTGCCCAAGGTTACACAGCCGGTAAATAACAGGGCTGGGGGTTGTGTGGCTTCAAAGTCCATGTTCCTGACCACTTTGCCAGAGGTGCCTGTAAATTCTGCAAAAGTCCTCTCTGGGCCTCAGTTTCCCTCTCTGTATAGTAGGAGGGTGGAGAAATGATGCCCAAGATCTCCATGGTGTGATGTGAGAGCATCGTAGGGAATGGGTAGGTCTTGGAAAGCTAAGGGTAGTCCAAGTGGAAGGGGCACCCGTAGGAGGTGACAGGCAGGGAGTTGCATAAAGAACAAGTGGCTCTCTGTGGCTTCTGACGTCCGTTTCTCCCACCGGCTGAGGCAGGGCTGGGGTCCAGCAAAGGATCGGGGAGCTCTCCCCCAGCCCTGCTGTCCGGCCTTGACTAACGCCTCAACCCACAGCCTGGAGAGCAGACACACAGCGGACTGTGTTTTCTGGCCCAGGCACCTCTGTGGGAACAATCCTCCCCCTTGTGTGGCGCAGGGCCCCGCCTGGAGGAGGTGGGGACAGCCCTCCCTGCCAGGAGGGAGCCCTGCCCCAGCCACGGGGCCCAGGCAGGGGATGTGGGCTTCCTGAAAGTACTTCGCACAGTGGCAGCCAGTTGGGGACAGCCCCCAGGCTCTCCCCTGCCCTCCTGATCGCTGTGTGCCCTGCCTCCCCCTCCGGGGAACAAGCTGACATCACAGAACTCAGGGACCAGAAAGAACATTAGCCACCACTCCTAAACCCCTATGCTCCAACCCCCACTCTGCAGATGAGGAACAGAAAAAGGTGCAACAGTGAACAGTGTCCAATCTGTGACAGCTCCTTCTTTCCCTCCCTGCAGAACAGAAGACCGCCTGCCTCAGGCATCTTCTAAAGACAAAAATTAGCAATAGGTTTTAAGAGCCTTGAAAATACCTTTTAAGCCTATTATCCCTCCTTCCTGAGACTTTAAGGCCAGGACATAATTCCGAAAAAGATAACCGAAGAAATATACCACGCTCATGTTCAAAATAATGGCCAAAATAATGGCAAAAAAGTGGAAATAACCTTAATGTTCCACTGCAAGACAATGGTTGAATTAACTTGATGGGATATTAAGCAACCCTTTAAAATGATAAATAGGAAGATGATATAGGAATGAGATAAAAATAACTAGGCCATAATAATAAGTTAACAAAGCAGGATAATAAAATTATAGCTAAGTTATAACTGGGAAAACTGTGCACCTATGGACAGGGAAAAGTTGAAAACACAGCCTAAGAAACGCAAGTGGTGATAGAAGTAAATTTCAGCCCATGACACCTGCAACGCCCACAGGGTCCGAGCGAGGACAGACAGGGGCTGGTGCCAGAAAGTGACCGCCTCATCCTGAGCATGTCTCTTCTCAGGAACCCACTTTGTGCTGTGCAGTCCACTGTGGTAGCTACTGGCCACACTGTGGCTATTTAAATCACATGAAATTAAATTTGTAGTATCCTGGTGGCACCAACCAGCTTTCAGGTGCTTAACAGCCACGTGTGGTTAGTGGTTACCATACTGAAACAAGCACACACAGAACATTCCATCCCTACAGAAAGTTCTAGTAGGCAGCTTTGCACACAAGGCTGCACCTGGCAGAAAACGCATTCTCACAGAGGTCAGTGAGGGAGCATCTGAAACCCACTCCCATGTCCCAGACCCAGCGTCAGAAACAGATATTTCTTTTTCTAAGAAAGAGTGGGTAGAACCTCAGGCGGGGATCACTTGTTGGTGAGGTCTCCTCGCAACCTGGCTGGGCAGCGGGCGTGAGGGACGGCTCGCAGCTGACCTGTCAGTGGGTCAGAGCCAAAGAATGAAGCAGTCAAGGCTAAAGGTTTCTATTTCCCCATCCTGTTGATTCTGGATGGCTGTGCCAGGCTTGTGTCAAATACAGTTCAGGCCACTGGAATCAAGAAAAGGCTTAGTCTGTGTCCCATAACATACAGCTGTGTGTCTGCACAGTGACGACGGCTGCCAATTGCAGGAAAGGCTTGGACTCTATTAAGGTGTGAGGAAATCTGGCCCCAGAGGGAACCAAGGTCACAGGAGAACCGGCTACATGCAGGGGAAAGGCCCAACGTAAATTCCAGCAGAGTGGTCTGGGGGCAGCAGACACAGAGCCTGGCAGCCAGTGTGGCCTTGGGCTCAGATTCCCAAAGTGTCCCTGGCCGGCAGAATGGCGTCAGTCATGGAGTAGAGCGGTGTATGCACCCTGGCCCACCTTCCATTGGCTCGAGTCCTTGCGGGCCTAAGGGTAAAACGGGGCTGCTGCAAGGCCTCCTGTGGCCTCCTGAGGTCTCCTGAGGCAGGACAACAAGCACCCCACCTTTCTCCAGTACAAGCGCATGAGGTATGACAGGTCCTGCCACCTCCTTCCATTGAAGAGGGAACGAAGGCCCAGGTAGAGGGAACTGTCCCAGGTCCTGCAGCTAGGAAGTGGCTGCCTAGACTCAAACTTGGATTGGCTCTCTGCCCAGTGCTCTTTCCACTCAGTAGCCCACAAGAATAAATATTTCCAGGGGTCTCCTGGCCCCCAGAGGCTGAGTATGCCAATCCTCCTTCCCCACCTCTCCCTCCATTGCCTTCAACCAGAAATACTCCTAGGATGATCCTTCAATGGCTCCCTGCTGCTGACACGATAAAGCCCAAACTCCCTGGCCCAGCATCGCGGCCCTGGTTTTTTTGCCCCGTCTACTTTTCCAGGATCCCACAACCTCCCCATGTCCACGCCATGCTACAGCCTGTGTTCTGCTTCCTATTTCCATGCCTTTTTTAATGTGTGTAACCTGTGTTTAAGCTTCCTACAAAGTCTAACTCAAACAGAGGCTGCCCCATGAAATGTTCCCAGGAGCCCCTCCCACCCCTATACTAGCATTTCCTCACACCACATTAGGGCTTTCGTCATAGACCACCTGGAGCCATGGTCATTTTTATTCACAGATTCTCCCTCTGACCTGGCTGGGAGCTCCGAAAGGCTAAACCCATGTCTGATTCATTTTAGTCAACCCCACGGAGCCTGGCACAGTGGATAAATGGGAGCATGGGAGGGTGGGTAAATGGCAAGATGGGAGAATGGGTGGCAGACAGGCGGATGGGTGAGTGGATGGATGAATGGGAGGGTATATGGAAGGATCAATGTATGGGAAGATGGTGGGCGGGTGGATGGATGGATGGATGGATGATGGAAGGGTGGGTAGGTGGATAAATGAATAAATGAATGAACAAAGGAACTGGTGTTTGTGTCTACTTGCAAACAGAGAGAAATGAGGCCCTCTACATAACAGAAAGGAAAGGAACAAGAAGTCCATTTTCTCCTCAACACATTTAGATTCCTGAATTTCTAGCTGTTCAGTTTTGGAAGCTGGGCCTCTTTACCTTGGAGGAGCCACAGGCTTTGATGGCGCCAGGACATACACCGTTAACTAGCCCTGCCAAGTGGACAGAAACCATCAATAATCGCCAGGGCCAAGTTTCAGCTCAGCGACAAACGAGACGGCTGAGTTTCAGAACAAGCAACACTTAAGGATGACAAAGATTATGAAGCACAAAAGCAGAGGAATGACATGGCCTCCAAAGACAGGCATTTAATACTCTCTCCCTTGGGGAAGAGAAGCCTGGCAAGCCATCCTGGCACTACAGGGAAATGCCGAGCCTCAAAATCCTTCAGGGCCGGCAAATAAAAACCAAAAACCCAAACAGGATTGGCCCCAAAGGTATCACGTCATGCCCTTGGCCGAAAACCCAGGCAACCTGTCCAACTTGGCCAGGGCTGTGGGAGCCCACAGATCTCAGCTCTTCAGAAGTGATAGGGAATCCAAGCCTGCATATCACTGATAAAGGAGGTGAGAAAGGCGGCGTGAGCTCCGCCTTCTTGGGGCCACTGTTCCCACCTTTCCCAGGCTCCCTGTAGCCAGAGGAGGATGCGTGCTGAGTCATGGCAGGAGGGTGGCCTGGGGTCAACAGCAAAGAGGAGGGAGAGAAGGAAGCCCCCTTATCCAGGGCCTCGTCCACTCCCCACACCATCCAAGCACCTGTAGGCTTTTACCTCCTCAATCTTCACCACAACTTTGGGGAATGTGAGTTCTTAGCCCTGCTTTCCGGCAATCCCCAAACTTCAGAGATTAAGGTTTTGTCCTGTTTTTTATTATTCTCTAAAGCAATATGTGCTCATTAAAGAGAATCTTGAAAACATAATGCTACAAAGAACCACCCCCCATGCCTTGAACACCTCTTCCCAGCGTTCCTGTTGCTGATGTACCCAGCTTTGTCTAGTAGTCCATCCTAACACTTCCCAGCTGTGTGACCCCAGGGGACGTACGAGACCTCTCTGTCCCTCACTTTCCTCCTTTGTACAAGGAAGATGTTAGTAGTTCCTGCCTCGTGGGCTGTTGCAAGCATTCAATGAGTTAATATGTGAAAGACGCTCAGAACAGGGCTGAACCATAGTAGAGACCCCACAAACACTGACTCAGGATTGTCTCTTTCTCCCCACGAATACAATTTTCCATACTTCATAAGATGAGACACACTGCACACCCTGACTTCTCCTTTTCCCTTGTATCAGCAGTATGCCCTGACCAGCCCTTGGATCACGAAACACTTGCCCAGCACCGTCTGCAAGGGCTGCAGACTAGTCCGCTGACCAGTGGGCCGCAGAGCTGGCCACCCCCACCGCCGGGCCACGCTACGCTGGTCACGTGGTGCTGCGTGCGTGCAAAAGCCCGGGACTTGACTGACCCGTTGGCAGACGGCTCTGCCAATGCCTGGGCCGCTTTGTCCCCTCACTGGTCACAGCGGCAGGTGGCCCCTCCCCGCGCCCTCGCTAACACTGGAGAGAAATGGGATGTGAAGCTCAGCGCGGCCAGTCCTGCCTGTGTGTCCTTGGGCACGACCTCGTCGGATGGCAGGTGCAAAGACACCCATGTCCCGCTTGTGACAGGTACTGTGTTATCCTCATTTGCAGAAAGAAAACACCAACCAGGCTCAGAGGGGTGACTCACTTGCCCAAGGTCATGCAGCAAAGACAATGGCCAAGCGAGGACTTGCGCCTGCGAGGCGGGACTCCTGTGGGAGGTGTGGGTGCTCCAGGGTCTTCTGCCGTGCACTGTGCTGGCCGGGTCGAAGGTCCTGCAGGCAGACCAGAGGTGCGGACTGGCCCGGCTGCCTCATTAGCGAGGAGGTACACCAGTCACCTCTCCTGAGCCTCAGCGACAGGTTTCCGTCACCTAAAGTGGGGGTAGGGCTGGTGAGGGTGCTCCAGGAAGGCGGCGTGACAACGACCTCAGGCCACCCCTACCTGGCCCCGGAGCTCACTGAGAGGCAAAGCCAAGGCAGGAAGAGGCTCGGGACTAACAGGGACGCCTGCTTCACAGGGTCACTGCCTCACCGTGACAAAGCCAATGTGATGGGGGCCTGGGCTGCCAGACAACACAGGCTGGAGCTTTCCAGGAAGGCGGGTGACGGGAGGGGAGGCGCCAAGGCTGGCTTCTCCCCCCAGGGCATGAATGCCGCTCTTCCGGCCACCCAGAGTGGCCTCAGCTACCCTGCACTGCCTGGCCATAGGGCAGGCACGGAGCTGAGACTGCCCACCCCTGGCAGTGAACTTCTCAGAGGCTGGACTGGAACCTTCATCTTCACTGACCGTGATTATTCTCAGCACAAGCGAGAGCAGGGAGCTTTAGGCTGACCCCTAGGGACGCCACACACTGGCATCTACCCAGGAGCAGCGTCCAGGCAATCTGCCTCGGCACCCCTCAGGAAGCCAGACAATCTAGTCGACCCACAGAAATCATCATCACAATGAGGACAATGGTCACACTCACTTCTCCTTCCTCCGTGACATCGTGCTGGGCACCATGTCAAGGAGGGCCACAGGTCTCAATCTTCACAAACTCTCTGAGGGAAACACTATTTTGATCTTCATTTTACAGTTAAACACACTCAGAAAGGTGAGGTAACTTTCCCAAGATCACACAGCAAGTAGGCAGTGAAGCGAGGAGAAAGCTCCAAACTGATCCCAGTGCCGGCACTTATAATCAATCACAAGGCTGGGCCTGGCCAGACTGGGAGAACCTGGGTCTGGCACTTACTCATTCATCATTCATTCATTCAGCAGAAATAAACTGAGTGTCCTACCATGACCAGAGCCTGTTGTCCACAAAAGATGAGTAACTCCCTGCCCTCGGGGACCTTACCTCTTCCAGAGAGGAAAGAAAATAAATAAGGAGACACACAAGAGAATCCCAGTTTGTGACAGGATCTCTGAAGGAAATTAGCAGAGAGCTGTCACCATGATCAGAGCAGGCCTCCCTGAGGAGGGGACATGCGAGTTGAGACCCAGAGGAATGAGAAGGAGCTCAGCTATGCAGAGTCACAGGAAGAGAGTGGCAGGTAGAAGCCAAGGCAAGTGCAAAGGTCCCGAGGCAGAAAAGGGCGGTGGTTCCTTCAGCTCCTCAGTGGCTCCCATCCTCCTCCCCCATGGGACCCAGGTTGGTTAACTCTGGTTAACTCTAGTTAACTCTTTATTGAACAGCACGGTGGTTAACCCTTGAGTCTCAGGGCCTGAATTCTGGGTCTGGTATAGCCTATCAGTAAGAAAATAAATAAGGAAGCTATGGGGGAAAGGAAGAAAAAAATGTAGCAAAGGAGAAAGCAGAGAGAAAGAAGAGAAAGAAAAGAGTGAGGAAGTGGAAGGTGAGTGCGACGGAGGAAAGGAGAAGAGTGGGAAGGGGGAAGGGAGGAAGGGGCTCTTTCTAGTGTCTTCCTCCCTGCCCTGCTGGCAGCACCCCGGAGTGCTCAGACCCTTACATGCTGCAGCACCAGCAGCCCCACACCCACCAGGGCCCCAGGAGCACCCAGCTTCCTCACCCTGACGCCCACCCCCTTCCCTTGCCACTTCCTCTGCCAGCCCTGCCTGCACCCGTCACCACTTCCTCTGAGCAAGAGGCCACCACGACCATGAAGGGCTCAGCCCCAGCTGAGGCTGTGGCAGGGTCACATCCGAGGACACAGAAGCACCAAGGCCTCAGGGAGACACCCCAGTGCAGCGACCCTGGACCCTTTCCTTCCAACAAGCCCCTTCATCTTCCCCTCCGTTCCATACAGTAGAGAAAAGCACAGGCTCTGGGCTACAGAGATGTGGGTTTCAGTCCCATCCTTGCCACCGAAAAGCTGTGTGACCCTTAGCAAGTCACTGGACCTCTGTGGGCCTGTGCTTCATCAGGTGTGAAGTGCGATGCCAACCTCTGCCTTCCATGGGGCTAGACGTTAAATGATGGACAGATAAGAATGGAGCAAAAGTCACCTGCCTACTCATTCACTTATCTCATTCGCCTTGGAACCCACAGTGGGGACACAGTTAACCATTGTAATGGCTAACACTTATTTGAGCTTTTCCAGCATCCTGGACCAAGTGGTTTGCCTGGGTTATTTCATCCTCAACAACCCATTGCTACTGCCATTTTGCAGCTAAAGAAACTGAGGCACAGGGAAGTCATTTTCTCAGGATCACACAACCCATCCACAGAAGGCAGAGCCGGGCTCTAACTCCAGGACCTCAATCACACTCCAGTGCCATCTCTGGTCCCTGACAAACATTGGCGTCCCTTCCCATCTCACCCTCTCTACTCTCCTTCTTCCCCGACTCCCATGCCTGGCTCTCTAGCATCTTCCGCACCTCCCATCCACATACAACAGTTAATCTCGGGCTGGTCGCCTTCCATCAGTCCCTTCTCCCTGGGCCCTGACTTGGGCCCCAACCACAGCTCTAGCCTTCCTTCCCACCCCGGGCTGCCCCAGCCACCAGGACAAGGCCACTCTGCCCCAGCCTTCACTCATCAGTGGCCACCCTGGCCTTGGGCAGCAGGAAACCTGGCTCCGGCATCCCCCAATTATCTGGGCCAGCCACTCCCCCTCTGGTGGCCCCTCAAAGAGAACTCCTCTCTGGCACTACACGAGGCTGAGTTGGTCAGGCCTGGGGTCGTGGGGCAAGGCATTAACTGAGCTCAAAACTGTCACATCGAAATTCCTCAGCGTGGCACTCAAGGCTCCTTGACTTGGTCCTCAAATACTACTCTAGACCTGGCCCCACCTGGCCAGTCCCAAGGCCAAGCCCAGCTCCCAAACCCAGTGACCACTGGGCTTTAGGAGGCAACAGAAACGTACAGACTGGGCCAGGGGGAAGGCATGAGGTGGCGGTGAACAGTAGAGACCAGGCCTGCACTGCCGAGTATAGTGGCCACATGTCACTTCTGAGCCCCTAAAAAGTGGCTTGTACAGGCTGAGGTGTGCTGTAGCCGAAAACACATGCCGACTTTCAAAGAATATTCAATATCTCCTTCTATACTGATTACATGCTGACATGATAATGCTGTGGGTATATTGGGTTAACTAAAATACACTGTTAAAATTCACTTCTCCTGTTTCTTTCCTTGTCTGCATGAGGCTACTGGAACATTTTAATTGCATACATGGCTTGTGTTACATTTCCTTTGAACAGCACTGCAGGCCGGGTGGTACCAGCTTATCTGATCTTTCCAGAGAAGACAGAAATCTGGGCTTTTATGTGAAATCCCGTCATCAAAACGCGGGCCGTCACTTCGGATTTGGTTCAGCCACCATGGGAGCCATAGAAAGCTGTCCGCAGGCCACTCCAGGCTCCAGGGCCACCGGTTGGCAACCTCAGGCCTCACTTCCGGCCTCTGTCCCGGCCCAGGCTTCCTCCTCCCTCCTCTCCAGCTGTCACCACCCCCCCTGCCAGGTGGAAGTTTCCCCTCTCACCACTAGAGAGCCAGGCATGGGAGTCAGGGAGGAAGGAGAGCAGAGAGGGTGAGATGGGATGTTTGTCAGGGACCAGAGATGGCACCGGAGTGTGGTTGAGGTCCTGGAGTTTAGAGCCCGGCTCTGCCTCTTGTGGGTTGTGTGATCCTGAGAACACACACTCTCATCCCAGCAGACCTTCCTTTTTCTTCCCGCTGTGGTGCTGAGGGCAGCAGGAGAGACCACTGGCCGACCCTGACCACCTCCTATAGACCACCTGCTCCTACGCCCTTTGTGTGAGCTAGTCATCGAATTCTCACAGCAGTTCTGTGGGGGGAGTGGTCGTCAGCCCCACTGTCCCTATGGGGAAACTGAGGCTCAGAGACAAGCCACTCGCCGGACATCACACAGCGGCTTAAGTGAGACGGCCAGGATTCGAACCCGGTCTGTCTGGCCGCAAGGCCCGAGCCTTTCATCGTATATGCAGGGACCTGACACACAGGCAAACACTTACTGTTTGCTGAACTGAATTGAGGCACATTCATTTGTACGAGACAGTGGTGCTCAACTGGTGGATTTTGCCCCCCAGGGGACATGTGGCAAAGTCTGGGGACACGTTTGGCTGTCACAGGTAGGGGACACAGAGGGGGAATGGTGTTGGCACTGGTGATACTTCTAGTGAGCGGGGAGGCAGGGAAGCTGCTAACAGGATGGCCCCCACACCAAAGAATTACTTGCCCAAAATAGCACCAAGGCGGGGAAGGCCTGGTATAAGGAACACGCTATAAACACTAGTCTTTCTGCCTTGTCTCCGGTTAAGCAGCGTAAGTGGCCAAGACCTTCTCCGTTTGATACCAAGAGCATCAACAATAAACTATCCTCCTTTCCTGCCCACTTCCTGGGTGGGGACCAGGTGCTAACTGTACCACCTCTTTAGCCCCGCTCAGCCCTCCCTCAGCCTCCAGATTACCTCCTGCATTTACAGACAAGAGCATGAGGCTCAGAGAGGGAGGTCGCTTGCTTGGAGCTGAAACCCAGATCCCACTGGACCCCAAGTTTCTTCCCTTAACCACCCTATTCCACGGCCCTCAGCAGCCGTGAGTGCCCTATGAGTGCCCCTCCAGGGCTGTTTTCTGGGGCCCGTGGGTGGCAGCCCCTGGGGATTTCCCCCTCGTTTGGGTAACCTCAGGAGGGAGGCCAGAGGACCCTGGGTGAATGTGGGGGCTGGGGCTCTGGTTAGTTGTTTAATCCACTTCACGCTGGCCTGCTCTGGAGCCAGCCAGAAAACGTCTCGGTGTGGCCACGAAGGGGACCCCCCCAGGCAGGCGCCATCCCCAGGAAGCTCGGGGCCACAGTGGTTTTAGGATCAAGCCAGGAACCGCTTCACAATAGCATGGACTTCTGTTTAAAAACACTGGGCTGAGCGGAAATAAGGTTCTGCCTGAGGCCAGATCTCCTTCCGGAGGAGGAGGGGGGCGCAGTGGACGGAAACCCAGGCTTTGAAACTATTAAGCAGGAGAGGAGGTGAAGGGAGAAGGGCCCTGCAGGGGAGGGGTGAGAAGGCCTGACAGCTGGCTCCTGCCTCAGCCAGCAGGGCAGGATGTGGCCGTTGAAGGATGTGGGCTAACAATCCTTCTGACCCGGAGGACACCTGAGGCCCCCATCGGAGGGCAGCCACTGTTTATGGATGGACAGTCAGCTTGGCTATAACGCTTACACTGAAAACGCCAATTCTGTCCCAACACCACTGACGTATTAGGGAACAATTTCATCAACACACTAAGTTCACGTTTGCTTATGTGCAGTTTTGTCTTCCAGAAACACAAAGTGGATGCAGAAGACTGCACCCAACGGACACGAGCAACAAAGGAGGCACAAAACGCAGAGGCGCACCCCCCACCCCGACATCTGAACCCCCCCACCCACACCTGGGGGCCCACTGTCCACCTGACTTCAGGCATCCCTCCTTCTTCCCCTACCAGAAGAGGCAAAAGATTTTTTGTATACCCCAATCTTGCAAACTCATAAGCCTTTCAAAAGCTTGAAGACAAACATAAGGTCAAAACCAAAGCAATTTTCAAGACGCACGCAGAAAAATCACCTCAGCCTGCTTCCCCAGCTCTTCATGTCAGTACTCTCGCTGCCTGTGTTTGGCACGGGAGTATGCACGCTGTCTGACAGCAAGCACACCCTGCTGACAGCAGCTTTTCTCCACTCACCGTGGTATCAGACACTTCCTCCTCTTTCTACCTTGTCTTCAGGATACAGATGATGTTTAAGGGCAAGAATTTTGAATTTTGTGACCTTCACTTTGTATCTAGTAATGAACTCGAAGTGACTTTCTTTTGAAATCAATTTGCAGTTGCATAAGGATTAGATAAAAATGGGCCTGACTTTGCTCAAAATCAATCCTTACCCTCTTCCTTTTCTCCTGAGGCCACCTGATGGCTTGTCAGGGAGAAGGCGAGAAAGAGGCTTCTTATCTTGGGACTGCTGATGTTTACTTAGGCCATGAGCTTCAGCAAGACTCTCATCAGGAAATCTATTATACAATCAGAGCCCTCTCCTGACAAGCATCCAACAAACTGGTATTTCTGAGGCTTCGAAGGCCAGGAGAGACCTTCACCACCTAGGCTGCCAGGACCTGCTGGTTCTAGAAGGAGATGGTGCTGGTCATCACTTCCCCGGCTCACAGCCACTGGCTCCCCCAACGCCACGTCAAAATGCGAGTTCTGTTCCCAGCCATGAAACCTAGAGGGCACTTCTGCCACAGTGGCCACACCAGGGAACAATGAAGTGGGAAGGAGTTAGGGTCCCCGATTAGAGTCTTTAGTAAAGCAACACCTGCTTCAACTTCGATAAGGGGCAGAGAAGCAGCACTGGTCTCCAGGGTCAGAGGCCTGGGGATCCCTGATCCAGGATGGGTCTTCCTTAGCTGACAACTAAGGAAAAGTGTCACCCTGAAGTCCAGAGCCTTGGGTTCCAGTCCCTTCCTCTCCCTGGGCCCCAGTATCCCCACACGTCACACGAGGTTGGGTTCGATCAAAGGGTCACACGCTAAGGCCAGGCAGGTAATATAATAAATTGTCCAGATATATCTGCCATCACACAGCTCTTTCGGTCTCGCTTTCCCTTCTCTTGATTACGAGAAAAACATGGGTTTGGAGGGGGAAGTGAGGGGACTGTGGCGCAGCCCCCTCACAGCGTTCAGAACTAGACTTATTTTAAAAAGGGTCCACGTGCTCTGAAGAACCTGGAGACAAAATAACCTGTGAATCAGAAGGGTTCCTTTGTATGAAACTTGCAGAATAGCAGGGAGTTTTACGGGCTAAAGCAGGAGGAAATGACAACTGAAACTGACAAGGGGAAATCTTACCAGCATAAAAGCAAAGTTCCGCATCTAGGTTTGAAAGAAAATGAACCAGAATATGAAGCCAGGACACACTAGGAGAAAGGAACAAGACTGCAATTGAAAGGCAGCCTCTAACAGAGAAAAATACATCTTTGACAGCCAACAGCATGCACTGAAAACACCAACTGAACTTTCTGGAGAAAGTAGAGGATGTGGTGAGCTGACCAAAGGTCCAGCTGCCCTCATGGTGGTCAGAGCACATTTGAAAGTACAGGCTATGTCCCGGAAAGGCAAGGACACTGACAGGGTGTCCTGGGGGAGCCACAAGGCTGAGGACAGTTTCCCGGTACCACTAGGAGGAAGACGCAGCTCCGAGAAGGATCAAGGTGTGCCTAACACAGAAGGTGCCCGCAGCCCTCAAACACACGCAGAGCCCTAAGGCAGAAAAGGGCAGCACAGCAGGGTAAGCGGAGAGCCACCACGAGTGGGAGTGACACTGCGGTCCGCCCCTCCAACAATAGAACCTTTGCTCCAGTGGGGGTTCCACCCTGTAACAGGAAGTGCCAGCTCACAGGGGAGGTGGGAAGGTAAGGAAACAGACACCCAGAAGGGCCTTGGCCTCACAATAGCCTCCAGAGCAGTGCTTGTCAAACTTGGACGCGCTTAGCAATCACCTGGGGATCCTGTTGAAATGAAGACTCTAATTTACTAGGTCTGGGGTGGGGCCTGAAATTCTGCCTTTCTAACAAGCTCTCCCAGGTGATGCGAGTGCTTCCCATCCACGCACCACATTTGGGTAAGTAGGTTCTAGGCCACTCTCAAGGTAAAGAGAGCAAGTCCTGCGGGAGTGGGCGGCGGGTAGAGAAGCCCTCTCTGAGGTCCAGACCCCTGAAAGGGCAGTGCTGGGGTCAGAATGGTCTCCAAGCTACAGGAGCCCCAAGGAGGGTGACGAGACGCAGGAAGGAGATGCCTTCCTGGAGGATTCTCAGTAAAGGGTTTCCCGGGGGAAAGCAGATCAGGGAAAGGGTGGGGTCGAGCCCTCAGCGTGTGGGTCCCCAACACAACTCAGCCACTCGGAACTGGTTCACAGGAGCAGGAACCAGACAATGACCGGCGGCAAACGTATCTCGAATTAGCAGCTGTGCACCAACCACCGTCCACAAAAGCTCTCTGCCCCGTGTTCCCCTCGGGGAAAGGTGAGTGCAGGCTAGGAGACTCCCCAGCTGTGACTCACCCACAGGATGAAATCTGCCCTCCGCAGGGCAGCCCTCGCGAGGCCCTGCACTCCCCTCCGCCCTGCCCCTGCCCCCGTCCACCTTTGCAAGCCTCAGCCCTCATTCCAGAGCGCCTCGCTCTCGAGCCCCCCCTCCACGTCTCTCGTCTCCAGACGTGTCCCCAACCCCACTGCTCCTAACCCTCCCAGACGCAGCAGTCTCTCTACCCCGTCGCCTCGGCCTGCTCCCGGCATGTGGGTGGGCGCTCTTAGAAAGTCTGCTCGTTGTCACTTTGAGGGAGGATGGCCCGGGTGGCCCTCGCGGACCCTTCCCTCCTACAAGCGCCCCTTTGTCTCCCCCAGCGGCGCCGAGCGCAGTGCCCGCCGCACAGGAAGTGCTCGGAAACCGAGCTGGGGGGCAGCACGCAGGGCCTCAGCCCGGCTGAGTCAGGGTCCCCCGAAGCACAAGGGGCGTCAGGACGGGAGCCTGGAATCCCGAGCTCCGGGCCGTGGCCGGGGGTGACCGGAGCCGCTCCACGCGCCCGCGGCCGCCTACCCGCAGCGCCCTCACCTTGTAAACCTTGCCGAAGGCGCCGTCGCCCAGCTCGCCCACGATCTCCCACACTTCGTTGGGATCCAGGTCCCGGCGGACGTGTTCATATTCGCGGGACTTTCTCTTCTCGAAGGTAGACAGGCGCAGGATGCGGCGGAAATTGGCGAACGCCATGGCCGGGGGCGCGGGAGCCGGGGGCGCGGCGGGGCGGGCTCGGGCTGCGGCTCGCACGGCCGCGAGCAGGAGCGGCTGCAGGACGCGCGGCGCTGGGGGGCTCTCCCCAGACCCGCCCTCCCGCTCAGGCCGATCCCTGTCAAGTGCGCCGCGGGCTGCGCGCGGCGGGAGCACCCGGAACCGCTCGCGCGGCCGCCGACCCCGCCCCGGCGCGGTCCCGTCCGCGAAGACGCCGCCCGACTGCCAGCCCGGCTCGCGCCGCGCCCCGCGCCCAGCCCGCGAGCCCCGGGACGCCTTCTGGGACCCGGCCCCGCGCCCGCCCCCCGGCGCGGCTCCACCTGCCGCTCCCCGGCGGCGCCCGCACACCCCTAATTGGCTGCGGGCGCTCGGGGCTCCGCCCGTCGCCGCAGGGCACTCTGGACACTGTAGTCCCCGCGCGCCGCGCGCCCGCGCGCCCAGAGCTAGGTTTGGGGGGGTGAGAGGACCCCTCGACGGGACGGCTCCAGGTCTGGGAGGCCAGCCGCGCTCCGTGGCCCCCCAGATTTCTATGGGAACGACAGGAGAAGCGAACTGGCTTTTCGCGAGCGCCCACTGATCGTTGTCCGGAGACCGAGAAGGTGAAGCGGCATTAAGCACGGACTCCTCCCCGCAACTGTCCCGCGAGGCTACTCTGCGAGCGCCCGCTTTTCAGTGGGGACGCCCGGCAGGCGAGGGCGCCAGCCCGGGGCGACACGTCCTGCCCGCGGATCCGGTGCGGGTTCCGCGGCGCGGTGCTGCCTCCTGCCTGCTGCGCGAAAGGCTGCGCCCTGCGGCCGCGGTCAGTCCCTGGAGGGGCCGGCTTCCCGGCTGGTTTCCTGCTTTCCAGGGGCTCCCGCACCGCGATCCAGGGAGAAAGGGCTCCTTTGGGACCTACTTACCACAGGCTTCATAGTGGATCTTCAGATATGATTGCATATTAAATATAAAGTTTCTGATTCTTAATTTCCCAGTATGAAAATTGAGCTCATTACAGATAAAACGAAAGTCTTTGGCCACCGTCATCCTCGGTCCTGGCCGTTGACTGGCTTCGTTGCCACTTACTTGCTGTGTCTTGAATACAGCACGCAAATGGTGAGAGTTCTCTTAGACTCCCCGCTTTTACTGGACTCACAGGCTTTCTTTTGCCCCGCCCCCAACCCTTAAATGAAAACCAAAGTGATCCCTCTGGGTTCCTGTCCGATTCCTTCTTCAGCTCTTCAATGCTGCAACGATTTTATCCCTAAATCGTTAGTTGTTAGTGGAAGTTGATCCATATAACAGCCTATCACATTACTAAAATCAGCACTACTTTGAAACAGTTTATATAACAGGAATTAATTGCTGGTTTTGAGAAACCTCCCCATAAAACCATCTGAGCCAATTATCTTTTCTTAGTATTTCATCATTGATTACATTCTGGTTATTGATTATGGTTATTGACTGATTCACATTTTTAACTCCTTCATCAGTCAATTTTCTTAAAATGACATTCTACTTATCTAAGTCTGTGCTGTCCAGTATGGTGGCCACTAGCCATATTTGGCTATTAAGAACTCAAAATGTAATTAGTCCAAATAGAGATGTGCTAAAATTATAAAATACACACTGGCTTGAAGAGTTAGTATAGAAAAGGATTGTATGGTTTCAGTTATATGTGGAATCTTAAAAAATAAAAAACTGAACTCATAGAAATGGAGAGTAGATTGGTTGCCAGGGGTGGGGAAATGGGTGCAAGTGAACAGAAGGTACAAACTTCCAGTTGTAAGATGAGTAAGTCCTGGCCATCTAATGGTGACTATACTTAACAACAGTGCACCGTACAGTTCAAAGTTGCTAAAGAATAGATCTTAAAAGGTCTCACCACACAATACAAATAAATGGCAACTACGTGAGGTGATGGATGTGTTATCTTACCTTATTGTGGTAAACATTTCACAATATAGGTATATCAAATTATCACATTGTACACCTTAAACTTACATAATGTTATATGTCAATTATTTTTCAATAAAGCTGAATAAAAGGATTTCTAAGATATATATTGATTACAAATTGAAATATTTTGGATACATTGGGTTAAATGTTATCAAAACTAATTTCACTTTTTAAAAATATAGCTACTAGAAAATGTAAAATTACATTATATATCACATTATATATTTACTGGATAGAGCCAATTTAGATTTTCGAATTATTGGCAAAGAAGTTGTATATAGTACTCGTATATGTATTTTAATCTCTTCCATATCAGTAGTTTCCTTTCTTATTCTTAATTTTTTAAATCTTTTTTTCTCTTTATCACACTTGCCCAAAATTTGTGTTTTTATTGATCTTTTCCTAAAAGCAGCTTTCACTCTAGATCTAATTACTAGTTTATCGAAAATCAAAAAGACGGAGGAACATGTTAACACACTGGAGATAAAGTCTTCAAAGATCAGAATATTTTCCTGTACATGACAATCCAGATTCTTTAACAAAAAAACTGCAAGAAAAAGTAAAATAGAAAGGGGGACCCTTCAGATACTTAGGAAACAGTTTAAATGTAATACATTGATCTGTTTGGGGTCCTGACTTGAATAATTCATCTATTAAAATTTTTAAAAAGTATATAATGTCTAATCACTATGTTGTACACCTGAAACGAATATTGTATGTGAATTATAATTAAAATTCAAATTTAACTTTTAAGAAGTTTGGGGGATTTTAATGCTGACTGGATATTTGATAACATTAAGGAATGATTGTTTATTTTTAGGTATAATAGTATGTGGTTATGTTAAAAAATAGTCGCTGGTTTTGAAATATATTGTATTCAGATATTTACAGATGAGAAATCACGTCTGAGATTTGCTTCAAAAAAATCCAGTGATGGTGGTGGTGAGTAGGGGGACTACAGACGAAATGAGATTGGCCACATTGGTAATTGTTGAAGCTGGGTGATGATTACATGTAGGTTTAGTATATAATCTACTTTTGGATATGTTTTAAATTTTCCATGATAAAGAACATAAAAGAAAAAAGGTCCTGATTATACTAATCAAGTTTACTGCTTTGCTTTTTTTGGTTCACTGATTTGCACTTTGGTCTATAAAAAATTCCTTCTCTCTTTGGTTTTATTTACTCATTCTAGGTTCTTTTAGTACTTTTTTGTGTTTTTTTTCATTTTTTTGTTTTCTAATAAATGCATTAGGTTATACACACTCCTCTGAGAAACACTTTGGTGCACAGCACAGGTTTTCGTATGTGCATACATACTCTCGGTCATTTCCAAACAATCTGTGACTTCAGTTTAGAACTTGTTATATTTTAGTGACAGAGGGATAGTGAAGTTAACAAGAGATTTAGGACCAAAAAAAATAAGTCGATAGCAAGGGGGGAGAACTGGGAGGAAGCCATTGTAATTAAAAAAAATTTTTTTCCAACTACAGTTGACATTCAGTATGTTAGTTTCAGGTGTACAGCACAGTGATCAGACATTTATAAAACTGACAGTGACCCTCCCCTGAGCCACTGTAGTTTTTACTGTTTCCTATGGTATTTTTATCTAGGAAGACCTTTCCCATCAGAGCTTCTCTCTATCCAACATTCTAGTTCTGAGGCAGAATTCTCTATTCTCTTTCAGAGCCTTTGGCTTTAAGAGCACCAGGATGAAACTGAAGCAAGGGTCGTTTCTGTGGTACCTCTATCTGGACAAACTATACTGCTTACTCTCCCTGAGAAATGTGAAGGCCTTGCTGGAATACTTTCACCTTCTCGATGTGCACAGAAACAATGCCTTGAACGGTCAGTACCTTCAGAACTGTTTCCTCTGAGTCGTCACCTGGTTTTCCATCGCCCCCGGAGACTTGAGACTGGTGGCAGTTCAGTAAGGAGGGTAACACTGCTGGCTCTGGGACTAAATCCCGGCTCCACCCATTATTCCTTGGTGACTTGGAGGATGTCATCATCCTCTTTAAGTCTCATTTTCCTCATCTGTAAATGAAGATTCTAATACTAATGAAGTCCATCTCATACTTGGGCGTGGAGGTGGGGAGATAATTAAATGAGACAATATATGGAAAATGCTTAGCACATCGAAAGGACTTAGTAAGTATTCGTATTATAATTATTCCTGGGGGCTGAGCCCCCACTCAGGCAGGCAGTAACCTGAGCCCCACTCGGGCAGTAACCCTGAAGACCCCCTCAGCAAGACGTCTCATCTGTCAAGTGGGAGGTTTGAATCAGATAGATGAGCTGCAAGATCCCTTCTAATTCTTGGCACTTGTGAATGACCAAAAAGTATTGATGATGTTGACCCTGCCTTTGAATGCACTAGCTAAAAGAAGACCCATTAAAATACTTTAGGTGTTTTAGGACTGGGTATAAGTAAGGTATCCTATCTATTCATTGTGACCTGAGAGAGAGAAACGTCATTTGTGAATAAGGGTTTTCTTCCATAAAGATTTTTAAAAGAGTTCATTCAATCTTTAAACAATAATAAACAGGCACCTTCATTTTCTCAATTTCATGCCTTTTTTTTTCTCTTTACGTATAGATTTACGCAGGGTTTGTCAGCAAATCTTCACAAGAGCCCAGCCAGCCCCAGATAAGGCCACTGTAACACCTAGCTGTAGTTAGAAAAGCTGGGACTGAAACCCACAGCGTTGTGACTCCAAAGGCCACACACACACTTGGTCTCCCAGGAACGTTTGCTGAGAAGAGTCCGGTCTCCCTAGTAACTCAGTCACTCCCTGATGACGCAGTCCCTGAGAGGTGAAGTCACGCTTGTGTTGTCTGGTCACCAAGGGATTGGAGTGACCTGAAAAAGTGAAGGCACAGCCTTCAGCTTTGCCTTCTGGGGAGACTTGTGTAGGCCAGAGCTAAGTGGGTCAAAAACAGTGTTAAGTAGCTCCTAAGTGCCACACTGAAACATTCAAGGACCAACTACATAAACATGACTGTGTGTGTGTGTGTGTGTGTGTGTGTGTATGTACAGTGTTGTTCCTACATGCTCATACCTGGTGGGGCAAGGGGTAGGTACATCATCAGAAGCATGACATGGTGACGACTGGTTCAGTGCTCTTACCTAGCTGGAACTGGGACTCCAAACTACATAGGTATTTTATGTATTTAGTGGAGCCCTATCTTATGCAGGAGAGTTTCTGTAACCAGTGGGTAAAGGGAAATCACAAGTAGACAAAGTTACACGTGAAAATCCCTTAAGTACCATGGGCGATGTGTATAGTCTATGTAGCCACACACTACAGTAGAAATGTGTCACCGTTTGTTTCTTCCCACCTTATAATCCGAGAAAGATGACTCATGAATGAAATTTCAGGCACAGACCTTCTGTGTTCTTTCAATGACAGTATTTTTTCTCTGATTGTACATGATTGAATACATTAACTAACGCGCAGAAGGTATGGCTACCCTGTGAAAAGGGCAAGGCTGTGGAGTTGGGCGGCCCATTTAGATCCCTGCCACCAGCAGCTGCTACAGCACATAGGAGCTTATTAGACATGCAGACTCCGCCCCACACGACTTCCGGAATCAGAATCTGTATTCTTACAAGATCCTCTCATGACTGGTATGCCTATTACAGTGCGAGCAGCACTGAAATAAGACTCGTCACTACCCAAGGCTGAGTACAAAAAGGTGTGATGCCACTTTCCCTGTAGGGTTGTCAGGGTTCCACGAGATGTGGCATTCAAGTGCCGAGCACTGGAGGTGTTCATTAACAGTTGTTCCTTTCCAGCCAAATGCATTCGCTTTAATATAAGCCTGAGGAATATGGATACTTTTACAGAAGAGGAGTGACTTTTAAATTTCTCGTTGTAATTATCTCTTCAAGTGAAAGGCCCTGGTGAAATGTCAGATTCTAAGTGCCCTAGGTTCCCAGTGATAATCGAGCTTCTTCCTTCCATGTACGAGAATCACTCTGTGCCTTTTATTGGTTACCTGTACACACCTGTCTGCGCCATCGAGCGTGGGAGCCGGAGTCAGGAACCAAGCCCTCTCTACTCTCATTCGCCACAACTCCAGGTGGAGTGCTTTTCCACACAGCAGACGGGCAATGAAGATTTGAGGAAACGTGGAAGGCAGAGTGGCGAAGCCAGAAAAATATTATCATTACTATTCCCAGGTCACAAGCTTCCAACATCACTACCATTTATGTGGCTTCCAGTTACTCAGCATTTTGGAGCTGTTTCAGAATAACCCATCTCCTTGTTTCCCACCTTACCAGACGTGCTGTTTTATCACTTCCTTCATCATGTGACCAACTTGAACCAGAGACAGATCATGACTGTGTTTAACATGCTGGACTGGAATGCTCTGGGCGAGATCGGCTTTGACCAGTTCTACATGCTGGTCTGCATACTGCTGGCACACCAGGCGAGTACACGGTCCGGATGTGGGCGGAGCAGGCCGAGCTTGGCAGCTGCCACCATCTTGCTAACAGTCACACTGAATTAAGAGTACACCAAAAAATTTCTTCTTTTTACTCAAAACAGGAAGAAAAGAATGTGGGGAAAGACTACTTTTGGTTCCTACATGGTCCATCTATAACCTAGACATTTATTTCCGAGTCACCCAGCCTCTTGGCCCCTGCGGCCCGTGCCCGTCTTCAGCCCTCCCGCGTCACCTCTTTTTAAAGGACAGATCCCACCTATCATGTGTCTCCTTGGCATGCCCTTCCTTGTTCCATGTTCCAGCTGGTGATTCTTAGAGACTCACCAGTCATCCCAAGCGCCAAGTTCCCTCAGTGATCCCATTTCTCAGAGAATTTTCTGGAGGGGATGAATGACGCAGATGAGAAGCGTTCTTCTTTGGATTCCCACCTTACCTTGCACACACTTTAGTAATTACCTCTTTACTCCTAGAGGAAAGGAGCCTCGTATCTTCATCATTTTATCACCAGTGCCGCGATGCTTCACAAGTAGAGTTTCACTGAACGTGAGGAAATACAATCTAATGACTAGAGCTCCGTCCAGCAGAACTGGTCACTACAGGGGGCATAAGTCCCCTTTGAAGGCAGATGCCAGAGCAGGACTGAGGCACTGACCACAGAACCCTTTCAACACTGAGCGTCTCTGATTTTTCTTTTTGCTTTTAGCTCCCTGGGGAACGGACTAGGGAATATAGGAGTCTTATAGCGAGTTTAAAAAGTAGTCGCAACAACACTCTTGTCTTGCCTCTTTCTCTCAAAATAGAACCACTTGGAAGAGCAATTTATCTTCCGCCATTCCCGACCTGTTTTTGAGCTGCTTGACCCGAATGGAGAGCTGAAAATTGGTGTAGAGAACTTCCACATGTACAACTTTCTCTTCAATATTAAGATAAACGAACTCCGAGAGCTCTACCACGACTTTGACATCACAGGTGACCGTGTAAGTGCAGAGCCCCAAAGTGTGGTCTGGCAGCCTCTCTGTCCAAAGGCGGAGGACAGTGTCCTACCATCGACAGCAGAGATGAGTGAAAAGGAGGGTGGGAAACCCTCGTCGAGTGTGGTATGCGCTGGGATCAGAAAAAGAGCGATTTACAGGCCCTTGGAAGGGAGAGGACTGAATAACTAAGAGCTGCATCACACAATGTGGTTACAAAAGTACACAAGCTTAGAGGAAGACATTTGCTTACAAGTTTAGAGAAGGAAATGTATTAATATGGCAGGAGTTGGTGTTGGGGAAGAGCATATAGAATAAGTATAAAGGAAAAATTCTATGAGGGGAACACATGAGCAAAATTCTAAGACAACTCGGGTGAAGACAGTGAATTCTGCCTATTTAAAGAGGTTCATGTTGGGGGAGCAAGGGAGAGCTAAGATTGAAAAAGATGGATCACACTGTGAAGAACCTCGGGTGCCAGCCCGAAGCGTCGAGACTTGATGTTGTAGAAGAAAGAGACTCTTGGTTCCTTTAGAGTCTATAATAGACCCTCTGTTCTGGCTTCTAGACTACAATCAGACGATAATTTTGTCCTAATTACTGAGCCTCTTTAAGTTTCCAAGTTTTTAAATGAGAAATGATTACAATCCTGCTGTCATCTGACACAAAGTATCAAATCCTTCCTGCAATAATTTTTCTTTTTTTCACCCCAACAAAAGCGTCTAACTTACAAGGATTTTAAGCTGTTCACTATCTTCACCATGGACAAATACCAGGAAAAGCAGAAAGCAGAGAAAGAGAAAGAGAATAAGAAACAGAGAAGGCTCCGCTGAAAAACATTACATGAAGTTAATGTGAGTCAAAAAAAAATTCTTCTTGGAATAAATGAATCTCAAAAAACATATGTAATTGTAACTGTTAACATGTTTAAAAATAAATCGAAAAAGCCAAAGTGGGTATCTTTACACAGACTTTGCTATATGATGGGTTAAAATGAGTGTTCCTCAAACAGCAAGCTCCTAATAACCTCACATACGACTCACAATGATATAATGTGAAGTGATCACTTTCTCTGCCCTCTTATGAGTTTAATTTTTGGTATAATTAAAGCCTTGAATAATTTTTAAATGTTTTTAACACGGGACTTTTGACCCCTGCCTCCCAACTGTGCTGTTAATGACGCTTAACTACTCGTTAGTAAATACTCGCTACGGCTCGGACGCGTGCTTCAGAGGCATCACTTAGTTTATCCTCCCAGTCCTCTGAATTCCGTGTTATCCTCAATTTACAGGCAAGGAAACTGAGGCCTACAGAGATGAAGAATCTTATCTAAGAACACACGGCTCCTTATTGGGAGAACCAGGATTCAAATTCAAGGTCAATTAGATGCCTGTGCCTAAGAGCATTTTTGTAAACTGTATGGTTCTAGAACGAAACCAGGAAACTAAGCATTTACCTCTGATGGACCCCAACTGAAACTCTGTCAAAACTAAAATTCAGTTGCACCAGTAAAGTGACACTCTTTTGAGAGCAGGAATACAACAAAACAGTCTGTCAGTGTTCACTTTACGACTTTTTTCTCAATTGTATTATGTGACTTAAACTTTTTTGAAACGTTTGTGGGGCTGCCTCAGTTAAGTTTCATTGTTTCCACATTGAGTCAATCCACTGTGCTTTGAGGGTACAGCTCATCCGACCAAGTCCATCTAGGTGGTAAACTACATTATCACGGTGTCGCGGCTACAACCAAGCGTGTGCTTGTGCTTGTTCAGAGGCCTAGGCAGGGGCGGGACGGAGGCAGCACTTCCAGGGCAGGTGACTGGCTGGCTTGACTGAAGAGGTGACTGCAGTTCCAGCCCAGGGCCCCGGGACTGGGTCCTCCATAGGCTACATCTGCTACAAAGAGGGCAGAACCTCAGAGGACGCTAACTACTAAGCAAAGGGAAATCACTTCCCTTCTACTGGTCCTTAGCTCTCATGTGTTATCACCACACACCTCATGCCAACAACAAAGACTAGAAAAGGCCAAACTTGGCTGAGACCTGCCGAGATGGGCAGTTACCAACGTAAGCCGTCCCTAAAGGGCCAAAGAACAGAAATCACAGGAGACTTGCGTACGGCAACGGAGATTATCAGCCACAGCCCTCTTTTTTACTCTTTTCCGTAAGTAAAAACACTAAATCATAGCATTGAAGAGTTAAACACAAGGTATATTTGCTAATTTGTCCACGTAACAAGAAAACACCATTAGAAAAGTATAATCCTAAAAACTGTCATAAAGTGATTTTTTTTTCCCAGATCAATGGGAAACAGATGAAAATTATTCAATAAGTAGTATCAGGGAACATGGGGTAGATAACTGAAAAAAAATCTGGGCTGCTACTCTATTCCTTGTACCAAAATAAACCCCATATAATGAAACCATTAAAAAACAAAAAGACATCAGAAAAATTTTTTTATAATCTCAGAGTGGGTAAGACCTTTTGAAGTTAAGAAAATCCAGAAGTCATAAAACATAAGACTGATATATCTCACCATGCGAAACTTAAAATTTGCACATGGTAAATTACACAAAAGCAAAAACAAATGATAAATACATGATAGAAAATGAGTAATTTCCTTAATATAGAAAGAATATTTACAAATCAACGGGATAAAGACCACAATGCACTAGGAAATGGGCAAACATAAACAATTCACAGAAAAAAATACCGATGGCCTTAAAACATACAGTAAAGTGATAACTTTCACTCAAAGAAAAAACAAAGCAAAAAGTGCAGGACACAGATTTTCACTTAGATTGTCAAAGATCAAAAGGTTGGTCAGACTTTAGGGAAATCAGAGCAGTCGTACTGCTGCTGTATTAAACTGGTAAAATCTATTTGGAGGCCAATTCAGCATCTACTCTCTGAAGGTCAATACTCTTTGACCTCCCAATTCTCTCTGTTCAGGAACGCATTCTACAGATGTACACAGACACAAAGGTGTAGCTCTAGCAAAGGGCATTTCATGGCAGCATGGTTTACGGTAGTCAGACTGGAAACAGCCAAACTGACCAGAATTAGAGTCTGACATAACTATGGCACGCCAGACAATGGGATACTACTGCAGCTGTAAGAGGAAGGAAGAAGAGCTAGCTCTACTTATATGGAACAACCTAAGAGTCACCATTTTATAGAAAAATCTAAGGTGTAGAGTAGCATATGTATTTATAGGAAACACAGGGCCGGGTGGGTGAAAACAGGGCAAGGTGGGTAAACACACTCACAGAAACAGTGGTTCTCACATTGGGATTCCCCAGACCAGCAAAAGCAGCATCCAGAAACTTTCGGAAATGCAAATCATTGGGCCTCACTCAGACCTACTCTGAGGGAAAGTGTCCAGCAATCTGTGTTTTAACGAGTCTTCCAGGTAATTCTGATGCATGTTCAAGTTTGAGAACCACTGTGCTAGAGCATCTTTAAAGATATCCAGAAAACCGGTAACAGCTATTAACTCTGGAGAGAAGAAATAGGAGATGAGGAATAGGAGTGAAAGAGAGACTTTTTACTTTCGTATGGTCAGATTTTTTTCTCCATGCGTATGTATCACCTATTTTAAATAAAAATTTAACAAAGCCTGCCACTTTGATCCAAAATGGATAAGAAATGAGCTCAGTGCTCCTGAAAAACTGAATCATGAGTTTTGGTTTACAGCACGGTTCTTAAAAGAAGAAAGGAATGACAACCTATTTTAGACCATGATTTCAATGCAGAAGATAAAGCATATCTATAAATAACCATGTACAGTTTGGCGTAGCAGAGCCTAAGTCTGGTGATAATGAACTTGTTTTTTATTGAGCTGAGGTTTTATAAAGGGGGAAAACCTTTTTAGAGGTTTTATCAGAATGAGGCAGATTACCCTTATTATAAGAGAGTAATAACAATTAAAAACCCAGAATAAAGGCAAAGACAAAGAGAAAAATTGAACTTTTTTTTTTTTTAAAAAAACCACAAAAACCCTACATACTAAAATTGTACACATCAAGTATTGGTCCAATCTTGTATCAGTCTATTTACAATTAAACAGCACCATGGTTTTCTTACCTAGGTTAGTTAAACATGCCCAGAAAATTGTTATTCAAAGCACATGTTCCTTTAAAAGAAACTCTTAAGAAAGTCCAAACCCTCAACAAACAAAAAAGACTTTTTACCAACCATAGATTATTGATGATAAAGCCAAATTTACTTAAGAAAAATAGATTTGAACACTTTTTTTCCAGTTGACAAGCTTTGAGAGATGTTGCTATTCAGTGTGGCACACAAATTAACAAAACTTTTTAATGACAGAGCATTAAATGCCCTCACATACCTCCACCTCCATATATAAAAATACTCCTTTGGAATTAATGCTGCTGTATCTTCTTGAATTTAGGTTCAATTATTACCAGCAAACCTAAATTAAATGTAGCCACAATGTTTAAAATAGTTGCATTAAAAAGGAAGTAGTTAAAGCTCTCAGAAACATGACATATTACAATTATAAATTACATCTAATAAGCTATAGGAAGTTTAATACCTTTTTAAACATTACATTTAAACTAATTAGCAGTTTCATTTTTGCCATTGAAATTAATAATGGTGCTTCACATCCAAACAAGTGTGGAGGTTTATTTCCCAACTGCAAACTGCATACATGCCTTCTTCCTCTACTTTTCCATCTCATATATTCTCAGGGGTACAGTGATCATATGGTAACCCCCTCTCTAATGGAACAAACCTTGAGAAAGCTCCAAATTAAATATCCTCAGCAGCTTTATTACAGTCATAGTATCAAAGAATCAGGTTATCTTACCAGATTTTTCAGTCCTCTATGATCAAATCTGCAGATGGTTCTTAATTTGCCTCCTTGCTGGGAAAGATGAGAGGAAAACTATCATCAACCATAACTAAGGTAACAGTGAGCTGGAAAGCACTAAAGTATGAAGCAACATTTCACCATTTGGTCTCACTGCTGATGTTTAAGTGACGTCAGTAAATCTTTTACATTAGTAAAATATAAGTTGGGATATTCTCTAAAAGACTGAAAATAGGTACAATTCTCTCAGGCACAGAGAGAATGAGTTTTCCTTACACCCTTCCTGCAAAGTAGGGGAGAAGAGACAATTATTTGATTATCCTACAGACGGAATAGCTGTACTTGACTCCTTGCATTCCCTGGCCCAGTATCCATGCATCTGGGGGCACAGTTAGTTCTGAGAAGTTCCAAGAAGAATAAGGAGAACAATTAAGGTATGATATAGTACTGACCTTCTAAGCCTGGATATGAAAACAGCTTCGTTATACAGATATTGCAAAATAGCTATGCAGCAAGAGGACAAGAGTATCCAACTGAGTACCCGTTGAAGATCAGAGATCTGATTGCACTGACTAAATTATTGCCTAGTGTTCCAGAAGGGTGCCTGCCATCAATGTGCTCGAAGGCACCAAAACTTAGTGTGAATGTAAATAAAGAGCTCAACGTAAGTGGTGGGAAGCAATACCGAAACACGGTTTGCCAGTACCTAATCCTTTATGACTAAATATTGAGTAAAGAATTAAGACAAGGATAGAAGCAAAACTCAAATACTGCTCTTTCCAATTTACATTTTAAAAAGCTCAAGTTTATAACTGTTATTGATATCTGGAAATTATATTTGATTTGTTTTTATAAAAATTCTGTATTCACAAGGTGCTTGGTGCTGTCTTCATGGATGCAATATTCTATTTACAGTTCAAATCATTTAAATACAGCCATTATGCAGTTGCTGGGTGTTTTTAAAATAAATGATTTTCTATTTCCTAACTGCCCCTCAAATTAGAAATTGTAATTACATGAGTCTCAAAGGCTAGCTCTTTGTGTTTTATTAATTAATTTTGTTGGTCTCCATCACAGATGGAATTTTTCACTGGTAATTCCTCAGAACTAAATCCATTCATACGGAATTCAGAGCAGTGAAAATAAATTTCACGCCATAGAGTAGGAAACAAGAAAAAGGAGCGGTGGGTGGGATCTGGGGACCAGCCAATAGGACCAGCTCAGTTCTCAACTGGTGTTGGGTTTTGCAAAGGTTGGCTCATTATAACCTGCACAACATAGTCCTTTGGGATCTTCAGCTCTTCCAACTTCATCTTGTCAGTGAGAGGTCTGCCAGAGAAGAACCACCGCTGACTACACGGCTCCACCCCTTCTGCCGCGTGGAGCCGCCTCTTCATGTGATACACTGTGTCCGTGCTGCGGACCACGAGTTTGAGGTCCTTGCCCGTGGAAAGGCGCAAACGGAGCTGGCATTCATACCCCGAAGTGGGAGGTGGCTCGGGAATCTCTAGAGTCTCTGTGTCGCTCTTTTCCTCGATCATGTTGATTGGCGGTGCCAAGCAGTAGACTGGAAGCTGGTATCTGTTTCCCAGTTCATCGTAGCACTCTGTAAGCGCACCTGCAGGAAGAAGATATGAACGAGAGTTTAATCTAAATGAATGCATGCTTGCTTACACCACGCAAAATGCTCACATGTCTCTTGCTAGCTTGCCACTGTAGAGAAAACAATTAAAATAAGGCCAGTCACTGACCATCAATGATGATAATCAAGGCCCATGACCAATTATTTAAGTGTTTACTTAATTCTACATTAACCATGACGCTAGCTTCTTACTCTCACCTCTTCTAAGTCATTTCATACCAAATCACACTTTCATTACAAGATAAAGGTAAAGAAAGCACACAAAATTCAAATTGCACTGGGATACCTTCATCAGCTATCTTTAAAAAAAAGAAAGAAAACGCCTAAAACAGCTCCCTAAGCCCAACTCCTCACAACACAGTGTTCTAGAGCAGTTCTCTGAGTGCCTAGACGTTCTGAGATCCTCAGGCCTTAGTCCCAGGAGACCACAAACTAGAGATGCCGCTAGCTCCTGGCTTATACATGAATCTCATCAGAAAAATTACCACAGAAATGAGAGGGGTGTTTTATTTAACCCTAATTAGTTACCTATTACAGAGCAGCTGGGGGTTAAAAAGGAAGAGCAAGAAAGCAGGGATGCCCATGCACAGAGAAACGGCCTCAGAATGAAACCAAGCCTGCTGACACCTTGATCTTGGACTTCCAGCCTCTAGAACTATGAGGAATATATTTCTGTTGTTTTACCAAAAAAGGGGAAAGAACAAAAGGGGTATAAAGTTTATAACCAGCTGGCTCAAAGGAAGGAAAAAAGCATTTATGGTTTAAAAGAAGGTATTAAAGACTAATTTTTTATAAAGCATAAACTGCACTATAGTGACAAGGATTTCCCCTAGGGAGCTTAAAAGTATAATTAATGAAGGTTTTATTGTAAGGTTATTCATGTGTCCTTTGCTCAAACTGGAACATTAATGTCAGCTGATTTTCAATTTGGATAAAAGAACAAAAACATCTACCATAGTCAAAACACTTATATACAGGCTAAAGAATATGGGGTGTGGTTATCAATGAACAAATAAGTTACTGAACTGATCTGTGTGGCCACGACCAATAGGCTAAAAACACAAAGCATCAGAAATGAGACTGGCACAGTCGCCACGGGGACATCAGGTCTGCTCTCTAAGTTACATCATATGAGCTGCGGCGCGAGCTAAGTCACCAGGCACAACACACATGAATTTCCCCTTTCCTTTGTTGAAAAATATTGCTCAGCCTGTGTTGCTCACTAATTAATTGGAACACTGCTATTATAGAAATGGATATATTTCAAGTACAACTGTGATGACCAGCAGTTGCCTACACTCGTAACCATTACATTGCAATACCTGTTCTTTATAAACAGAAGTAGTATAGTCAGTCATGCAAACTTCACTGTTTATACTCAAATACTTCATATGGCCTAGTCCTGAGGCAAAGAAACCTACCAGTGCCTTTCAGATGGGCTGGCCATCAGGAGAACAAGAGGAAGTGAAGGGTTCACTAAACACCCACCACCTCTATTAAGAGAACACCTTCAGCTACATAGCCCACTGATATTGGCGGGGGGCGGTCAGTCATGTCACCCTGATAGGTACAAGATCATATTTACACAATTGTTCTGCTAGAAAAACATTCTCTTAGAGAGGCATCATTCCAAACCATTACCTTTGGAATCAGGAAACCAAGATGAAATTCCCAGCTTTGTTATTAATTAGCTGTACCCCCTTGAGCAACACTCTTTACCCTGAAATACCTTTCTCCATCAGCAAAATAAGGCAGAATCAAATTGACCTCTAAAGTGGTTTCCAGGTTCACATACGTGCTTTTTACCTTCACGCACCCCAACAGATAGGAAACGGCAATACTGCAAACGAAAGCCAACTGCAGGAACAAAGGCGTCTACATTTTCAGACTCCCTAGAAACTAGGACAAGAGGTGTCATGGCGGCCTTTTGTACAGTAGTGTGTGCCAACCTCAACACACACGTAAAGTCTAATAGACACTCAGGCTCTTCCTACATCTGAATACTCACTCCTCCACCACAATGGAAAGCCGAGTCTTTTCACTTCTGCCCTTCAGCCCAGCAAGGCAGGGGTTCAGTTTTCAGATTTCAATGGGCAAGAATAAAAACTCCATGAAAGAGGTACAGCTGGCCAGCTTATCTCTTATTCCAGCTCAGGCATTGCTCCTAGCTATAATGCTGGAAATAAGCTCTCTAGACTCCTTATTGCTTAGAAGCTCCCATACTTTAGTATTTCTGGGAAAGGTAACTTGTGTTGTATTTAACACAAAGTTTTCTGGTTTATGCACTCTTTTCCTTACTTCTGCCTGTCAAATTAGACCTATAAATATGCTCTAGTTTTAAATTAAAGTAAAAACTAAATAGGGGGGAAAATCCAGACCACGAAGTCAAATATGATTTAATTATATTTTTATCTATAGCTTTAAATATCTGGGATCATAAAGTATTATTAAAAATAACTGAAGAAGCATAGTATTGGGGAAAGGGTAAAAGCAGTTTGTAGAGGAATAATTTCAAACGTACAAGTTTAAACAGGAAAGCAAACACTTAAGGGTGCTTACTACTGTATATGAGATGATGGGTATTTAAATAAGCTTATTGTGGCAATCATTTCACAATATATGTAAGTCAAACCATTATACTATATACCTTAAACTTATACAGTGATGTAAGTCAATTATAGGTTAATAAAACTGAAAGAGTGCTTACTAGGTCTAGCTCTAAGCATTTTATACACATTAACTTTTAATCCTCACAGTAGCCCTGTAAATTAAGTCTATTATACTCATTTTATAAATGGGAAAACTGAAGCAGAGAGAAGTAACTTGTCCAGGATTGCAGTAAGTGACAGAGTGAATAATGGGATTCCTGAAGAAGTAAATGCATAGCACAGGGCTTGGTTCCCGGGTGAGTGACATGGTTAATAGAAAGCAGGAAATGTGCTTGGAAAAAAAGGCAGGGGACAAACACAAGAGGAATGAAGAAACAAACATGGATGACAAGGAGGAAGAAACCAATAGTTCCAACACAGCCGACAACATATTTGCCAGTGATGTTGACAGTAAATCCAAGAAAGTGGGAGTGGAAGATCGGGCAAAAGAAAATGGTGACTAAAAGGAGCATCAATGCTGTGAGGCCACCATATGTAGTAACAAAATGGACATATTACTGTCACTGTCTCATCTACAATATTTGCGCAAATATTGAGAATGTGTGAAAAATAGGGCACAGCTAAAAGATGGAGAGTTTTGCTTTAAAGAAACCCTGTGTGCTTAAACACAAAGGGAAGGAACCACTCTAAAAGTTGCTAATGTAGGGATTTTTCTACCTTTCCAAAATCACTTTCATCTGTGTTTGCATTTGCAATTTATAAAAGGTCTTAATTACCCCCACTGGCCATTGGGGGTACAGTTCATTGAGCAATTCTTCCCTAGTTCTAAAGGAGGTCTAGCTAGGCTGCTTACATTGCTCACCAAACGTCCTCTGTGGAAGGACACACTTTTTTCTGTCTCCTCGCAAACCCATTGTAGACCTCGAGTCCTAGCAGAGACAGATGGCTGCCAGGTAGATGACTGCCAGGGCATATCACCTCCCCAGGTCAGGAAGCGCTGAAAGCTCCCCATGGTAGGAAGAAAGCTGCCAAGACTCCACCTTCTGCTCTGGTTTCATACAGAATTTCCTGAAGTTGTTTTTATTTATCTTCTATCTAGATGACTGACTCAGATATTCTGTTTTCCTTGGTCAACTGTTTTCTATGGCTGTTTTTTCTATGGCTTCAAAATATTTCACGAGGAAAGTATAAAGATAAAACTAAATTACATGCCAAACAATAAAAATAGCTTTACTAAATGCCAGAAAGTCTAACACTTTACTCCTCAAGCAGTCAAGAAAAATGTCTTTTCAGGCGTTCAAAGGCTCCACTCCTTACTACTCTGCTCAGTTCTGTAAGACTGCAGCTCAGTCTTGAAATTTTTATCACTTGATAAAAAGCTCCATGAACAAAATCTGTAAAAACTTAAAAATCAATTTTTGCATAGGGAAACTTCTGGGGATATGAAAATATCCTTATTGTGGTGGTTTCATGGGTACACACATGTCAAAGCTGACCCAGCTGTACACTTGAAATGAAATGCGTGCTGTTTCACATACTCCAGTATACCTCAATACAGTTCAAAAATTTAGTGTTTAAAATACATTGGCAATCTAATACGGAAAACTGCCTTTGAAATTAGGCAGGCAGTGTCCTAGAGCTGCGAGGCTTTTGTCACATTGGGGGTTTCTTCCAAAGTCTATGGAAACGTCATTTTTCTTCCTGACTCCTCTTTTCCAACTGACCCAGAAGACACGAAATCTACTTTTCAACAAAACTAACTTCCTATGGCAAAGGAAGGCCTAAACACAGAGCTGGACACAGCTAAACAGGACAGGAACACGGAAACAACAGAATGCAAAGGGATGAAAGAGTGGTCAGACCTTTGCTTCAAGTGGCCCTCTTGGAGCCTGCTGGAGAACAGAAGACTGAACCTGAAAGAAGGAGCAGTGGCTTTGGAGTCGATCACACCTACATTTTAAATTAGATCATAATTTTGAACAATCTGACTTTCCTCAAAGATTACAGTATCCAATTCACAAAGTTGTAAGGATTAAGTAATAAAATACATGCAAAACTGCCTAGCATATATAATACAGAGAAACACTCAATAACGTTGTTTCCCTTCTCACACAAGTTTTAAACGTAAGAACCAGGCTTCTAGGGAAGAGCTCACCGATAGCAATAACAAAAGGATCAAAGTTTCACAAAGTTTGAATCCACTGCTTTCTGCTTCATGTGGCTCTCTATAAACCTGAATTACGATAATGTCAAAAAGGCCATCAAAAAATTACCCTTCCTCCTGATATTAGGAGCAGTCCTTCAGGACTAACAAATTACAGGCTCTTTCATGCAAACACTTTGCTGGGAATTATATTAAGCTTGTATCTGGTAGTCAGGCTTTAGCAGAAGCAGGTTTAGCTATCTCATCCCACCAAATTAGCTAGACTGGCATTCAGAGCACCAAGTCAATCATCTCACCTGGCAAGCACAGGCGCAAAGTGGCTTAGTTTGTATGCACTGCTCAAGTCACATGATGGTTAGACAGTGATTAAGAGCTGGTGTGCGTAACATTTTGCCCCATTTCTAAGGGGACACTGATCTTCATTCCGAGCTCTTTGAAAGAGGCAGAGGAACAGACCAGAAGTACTTGGACACGGAGGTTTATTTAAGTATGACCTGGCCTCATGCAAGTCGAAGTCGGTGCAGCATACTCCCCGGGACCACAGCAGGGACCACACTTTCCCTCCACCCCCATCGGCCAACCCAGGACGGCTAAGAACGGAGGACCTACAGAGACAAGCCTAACTCAGGGACAACCTCCCACCTCAACTATTTCAGGGTCTCTGCTCCTCTAATTGAAGAAAAAGGATGACAGCAGCAGAGGACTATATAAATTTATATTTGATAACTCTAAATCATTTTTGTTTCTTTGATAAGAGAGAGAAAAAGGATATAACAATTAATTTATGATTACTCAGTCATCAGATCCTTTCTTAAGGCTCTGCTGTATTTCTAAACACAACAGTCTAGTGAAAATCCTGTCTCCCATGTGTGCAATGTATCTTCATGCTGTCATTCCTAAGCTTTATGTTCATGACTTATCAGTTAAGTTTATTAAATGACAGATTCTTATAGGGACCTTTAAAGAACCCAGAATTCATGGCCTGCTTTTTAATGGGCCCTCTAAAGCACTTAAGGGAAATAGAAACGAGGCCTACACGTATGCATTTCCTTATACGTGTCTTAGAGAATCTTTCTGTTTCTCTTTAGTATTAATAGAACTACATATATTATTTGAAAGTACAGTTGACCCTTGACCAACACAAGGGTGAGGGGCACTGACCCTATTACCCCCGTGCAGTCAGAAATCCATGTATAACTTCTGACTCCCCAAAAACTTTACTCACAGCCTACTGTTGACTGGAAGCCTTATTGATAACACAGTCGATTAACACATATTTTACACGTTATATGTATTATACACCATATTCTTACAATAAACTAAAGAAAAAATGTTATTACGCAAATCATAAGAAAAAATACACTTAAAAGTATTGAAAAAAATCTGCATGGAAGTGGGCCCACACAGTTCAAACCTGTTATTCAAGGGTCAACTGTATTCTAAATAGTATGCAAGGGACCTAGAATTAACATTAGACCTGAAATTAACATTGAAGATTACTTTATGCAGTCACTTTACAGAAAATAGAAATGAAATGACTTGGCTGTGGCATTAAGCTGTTTTAGTTATTGTCAGATTCAGGACTTGAGTTCAAAATCTCGGTTCCATGACTTACTTACACCTTGAAAAAATGACATCACCTCTCTGAACTTCAGTTTTCTCGATTTAAAATGGGGATTGTTTAGGTGATTATCACAGGCATGAGAATTAAATAACATCAATTCAAAATATGAATTATTAGTATTTTATTATTCCTGATTCTTAGCCCAAATGTTCTTTCATCATATTCACTCCTTAATACATAGAAATGCTCTGTTTATGCTATTTATAAGTACCTTAGTTTTAAAAATCTTAAATTGTATTTGAGGGCATAATTTATGTACATTTGATATTTTGAGATAAGAAGACCAGGAAAAGGGGGAGGGTTATTTCCAGGCAACTCCTCTCCCACCTATATTTTGAAGGTGATTAAAAAAAGGCTGAATTTCTAAGAATTACTTTTTTCTACCTCCCATACTCCTCAGCATGAAAAAGGACAAAAGAAACAGTCCTTGAAGAGCCCAAATGAAGCACTGGTAATGTTTAGCCACAAGAAGTAAGAAGTCTAAAGTTAGAATTAAATCTTTAAGTACGAGAAGGGTGTTTGAGAAATAGCGAGCCGCTATTCCTCCTACACAAGGAGGGTAAGAGGGGAGCTTTTCCATTTTAATTGTAGGGAGATGGAAAACATATTCATTATAGATGCTAAAGGAATAAAAACAACCTTTCTAGAAAATTAGAAGGTAGGAAAAGGGAGTAGGCAATTTTTAAAATCCTTTTTAATATTCTGTATAATAATTCTAAGAGGCATTAAGTCCCCATCTTGACAAGACAAACGGATACTGTTTCTGAACAAACTTTAACTGAAAATTACTGTACAGTTACTATGAACGAAACTCTGAAAAATGAAAATATTAATCACCTTTTTTACCCTGTCTCGGCTAATTTGGGCAAGCCACTTAATCTATAACCTAGTTTCACTGGCAAAATACTAAGAACTTTTTTCAGGATGTTTAGGTAATGGCAAAATAACAATCACTGAAAAGGAAATAAGCTCAGTAAGAAATTTAAGACCATGGCTTTCCAACTTGGGCCTGGCAGGATGACTCCCGCAAAGAAGAGCGGCAAGAAAAGAAGAAGAAGGGCTATTCTTCCATCAATGAAGTAGTGACCAGGGAATACACCATCAATATTCACAAGTGGATCCATGGAGTGGGTTTCAAGAAGTGCGCCCCTCAGACACTCACAGATTTTCGGAAATTTGACATGGAGGAGATGGGAACCCCACATGTGCAAATTGACATCAGACTCAACCAAGCTGTCTGGGCCAAAGGAATAAGGACTGTCCCATACTGCCCCCGGTGCGGTTGTCCACAAAGCACAACAAGGAAACAGCTCTATGCGTTGGTTACCTACGTACCTGTCACCACGTTCAAAAATCTACAAACAGTTAATGTGGATAAAAACTAACTGCTGATTGTTGAATAAAGTTATAAAACTGAAAAAAAGAAAAAAAGAAATTTAAAACCACGAGTGAGAAATGCTGTGTAAATCATGAAAAATAAAGCTCTTCTAGGACAGAGGGGTACCAGGTATCAAAATCATCCAGGGAGCTTTTTCCATAACACACACGTCCACACCATCCTCAGCCTGCGTCATAATTTCCAAAGTGAAAATATATGCACACATATGAAATTCCTCAGTGGTTATGACACCAACTTCCCTATTAACAAGCCCTATTGCCATTTGAGAATAATGAACTAAAGAATTATCACTGATACTAACAGAGGAAGATAATTAAAAAGTACAGAAAGAATTATTTTGTGCTTGGACAAGGCAGGATTACAATGAGTACAACCTCATGATTGAATTGAGACAAGAATAATCAATGGAACCACCATACAAAAAAAGAAAGGAAGGAAGAAACATGGAGAAAGGGTGTTTTTGTTGTTCCCTTTGTCAACACATAGGCAAAAAGGCCACTGACAAACACATAATGTTTGTGTACATAACACAGATACTAAATACAACTTAAACCAAAAAGGATACAAATCCAGGGCCAGCCTGTGGCTCAGGCGGTTGGAGCTCCGTGTTCCTAACTCTGAAGGCTGCGGGTTCGATTCCCACATGGGCCAGTGGGCTCTCAACCACAAGGTTGCCAGTTCGATTCCTTGATCCCGCAAGGAATGGTGGGCTGGACCCCCTGCAACTAGCAACCACAACCGCAACTGGCCCTGGAGCTAAGCTGCTGAGCTGCGCCTTCCACAACTAAGAATGAAAGGACAACAACTTGACTTGGAAAAAAGTCCTGGAAGTACACACTGTTCCCCAATAAAATCTTTAATAAAAAAAAACAAAGAGGATACAAATCCTGGCTTAAACAGACAACACAGATAATACAAGACATACACAAACAACATTTACAAAAACATTTTCATACAGTATTCAAACTTTAAAGAACTTTTTATAGTTATTTATATTGTGAAGATAATATGAACCAGGTTGAGATAATAAAAAGATTATGGGAAGAGAAGACAAAGAGGATGCGATAAAAACAAGAAAGATGTGATTGAAGAAAGCTTAGAAAGAAGAGTATGTCCCAGGATCTCTTCAGATCATCTGTGATCAATTCATCACTCTTACAGGCAACACTGACAGAGGTAGATGAAGGGGATAGGGACGGATCAGGTGTGGGTTGATGCTAAACTATGTCCTCACTGCTTTGGTACCCAATTAATAAATCTACTATTGCCACTGAATCAACACAATCTCAAAATTCCATTAGGCATATGCCCAAGGCAGAGTCCCCTAAAAGCCAAAGAAAGATGTTACCAGTAGACAATACATCCAGAAAATGATCAAAATCTATAATTAAAGATTTTAGTTTAATTAAACCAAAATCTAATTAAAGGAATTGACTTGTTAATGTCAGAATTCAAGAAATACAATCATCAGCACTACGACTTACAAAGTGCTTTTTGGACTGTGATAAACAATTTACATGTGTTATTATCACATTTAATCCATATAACCACCCTATGGGGTAGGTGGTCACAATCCATATTTTACAGGTGAGAGAACGAAAGCTTACAGAAATGAGCTGCATAAAATCACATAGCTGTAAGGAATACTACAGAGGCAGGAAGTAAGATTACGTCTGATATCAAAGCCTGAGCTAAACAATGGCTAAAGTCTATGCTATTTTAAACTCAAAAGGTTAAGTACTTTGGAATGTATAGGGTATAACACAAAATATATCCAAAGTAAAATTTCAAATATGTAATTACACCAAAAAGATGGAAGGAGTTTCAGCAATATCATTATGTAGGTCTAGGTAAAAGCATGTAACTAAATAAATTATAAGCTGATGGTGAGTTAGAGTCGATACAGAATACAATTCAAAAGTCCACCTAAGAAATATTACTAATAAGTTTCAGATATGAACAAGAGAATTCAATCAAGGGTACCAATGACAATATTAATACCCAAACAGTTATTACAGAGCTTTGAATGATGAAAACTCAGACATCAGTTTGATTCTCTCACACTAAAGTAGAAAATATTTCTTAAACATAGAGGGGGAGTAGAGGCTCATGCAACGCTCTCAAACTTCCAAGAATTAGTCTCCCTTTCTGTCAGTTGGTAGGGCCGCCAGCAATATCCCTTTTCCAGGCAAATCACACATAATTATCCTGCTTAATTAACAGACAAGCAGAGATGAGGGACTGTAGTCTTTCTAGAGCTCTGAGCCCGTATCCAGTTGGACATGCACGGGCCCTCGCCTTCCATTAAACAGAGCTCCCCGCCTACATGAACTTGTAACGGAGGCCACAATTTATAGAACATAATCAGATACTCTGCTGGGTAACTCTAATAAATACAAAGTAAGGAAGTCAAAGTTCCAAAGTTCTGGACCTCAGGCTTCTAAATTAAGACAATCACAGATAAACAACTCTTCTTCCCCACCACTTGCAGGCCTATACAAATACAAACATATTTTGCTTTAAAAATTAGCAGGGTTCCAGACAAAATGGCAGAGTAGAATACTGTATGTCAATTGTAACTGAAAAAGAAAAGATTAAAAATATAATAATAAATGGGATATAGGTATTAAGAAAAAGGACAATAGAACAATTTATAAAAGAAGGCTCTTCTTCATATATCATATAAAGGTAGAACTTGGAGACAAATTGTAGAACTGAAAAAGGGAATGGAGTCAGATGATGTCCACCCCCAATCATATAAAAGGTAAAGAATTCAGAGACTATCCATGAAAACAGGGACTAAGGTCATACTGAAATAGCATTCTGTCATCCATTTTTCAATGTAGAAAGGATCATATTAACACAAACCGATGCTAATAAGCTTTCATAATAAAGAACAGGACAACTCTGAAAAATACATTTTTAAAAAGTTTCTTGGAAGTACAGTTAATTCAGATAATTAATGGAGATTTGAAAATTGGGAAGAATACTAAATTAAATATCTTTTATTTAAAAAAGTCAAAGGACATAAAGCAGATGATTAAACAGTGAAAAGCACCATTCCTCTGAAAATGTAAATAAAGGAAGATACTGAAAAAGAAACAATGAAGGAATGACAATGAGTAGAAAACAATGCATATACGTAAGGACCAGGGATGCCCAAAAAGCATATACGCATGACTTGTATTCATCTTTTGTTATCAGTATATATTTAGTATTACAATTTTAATACAGGTTTTTTCTTTCTTGGGCATTTTTTGGCACCCTCTGTATATATGGGGGTATAGAGACAACTTAGAAAAATAGTAACTTGAAAAACTGAAGAGAAAAATAAATTTATACAGTAATCAAAATAACAAAGAATACAATACAATAATAACACCTAAATCCCAGTGCAGCATGAAAAT
This sequence comes from Rhinolophus hipposideros, assembly GCF_964194185.1. Taxonomy (NCBI): domain Eukaryota; kingdom Metazoa; phylum Chordata; class Mammalia; order Chiroptera; family Rhinolophidae; genus Rhinolophus; species Rhinolophus hipposideros. Next base: position 39,078,778 of record NC_138069.1, read on the forward strand.
TTTTATTATAAATGTGTCTAATCAAGGAGACCAAGCAAGAGGACGCACATGGGTTCAGTACATATGCAACGTGATAAAAAACTATGACTATGGTGACTGTTCAAATTAAAAAACATTTATGACAGTAAAAGACACATTGTCATTGATCCCCCTCAAAACGCTTCCCCTCACTTTGAACACACTTGCTCCATAGGTCTGGCCACTTTCTGAAGCAGCTCTGGAAGTCCTCTTTTGTCAGTGTCTTTAGTTGCGCTGTCGTGGCTGCCTCGATGTCCTGAATTGATTCAAAACATTTACCGTTCGTGGTCATTTTGACTTTGGGGAAGAGCCAGCCAGCAGTCATACGGTACCAGATTTGGTGACTAAGGTAACATTTGGCACACCGTAATGTTTTTATTGGACATAAATTGTCATACCAGAAGCGGTGTGTGACACAGCCTTTTCACTGTGATCACAAAATACAGTGACTGCTGCTGCCAAGTGCCATCCAATGGAAAGGCAGGGATCGTTCAATATGGGAAGTAGCGCATCAAAACTTAGTAACAGTGTGTGACAAGTTCCAACTTGTTTGGTGCAGTCAGTCAGGTGTGAACTGCGGTTGAGAGAAGGTGTGTTTTAAAGTGTGCCATAAATCATCCTCCATCATGACAACACTCCATGTCACACATCCCCTCTGGTACAGCAATTTCTGTCAAATAAAAACATTACGGTGTGTCCTCATCCACCTTATTCACCGGATCCGGCACCCTGTGACTTCTGGCTCTTCCCCAAAGTCAAAATAATTCAGGACACCGAGGCAGCCACAACAGCGCAACTAAAGACACTCACGAAAGAGGACTTCCAGAACTGCTTCAGAAAGTGGCAAGAACGACAGGCTAAGTGTGTTCTAATGCGTCTTTTAGAGCAAAAAGTAATATAAGACCCAGCATATATTTTATATTATATATATTATATATTATATTACATTACATTATATTATGTTATATTACATTACCTGGTCTTATAGGAAAAGAAGACAGGGTCTTATATTAACTTTTGCTCCAAAAGATGCTTTAGAGCTGATGGTCCGGCTAGGTCTTATTTTCGGGGAAACACGGTATTTGGTTTCTTGCTGTTGGGAATGAGCTGACTGCGTTCCCCTTTGACCTTGAGTACGACCTACCATGCGGTAATGTGATGTTTGCACCATCAATGATTGCTTGTGCCAGTTCATGATCATTGCTCTCAAAAGCATGCGCTGCAGCCTTCAAGGCATCCCAAATCTCTTTACGGCCTTCAAAAGCTGGTGCAGTGTCCCAAAATTCGTCCCTCTTGCTGCGCAGCTGTCCATCTGTCATGGGATAATCGCTTTTCCATTTGGGTTTCTCCTTTTTCAAAGGCTGGTTGCGACCTAAAGCAACTGGGAAGGAAGAAAAATAAAAGACTGACATCAAAACCAAAATTTACAAAAGATGTATTAAAAATTATCTGGTCATTCCTCTGATTCTTTCATCAAAACTACAGCTAGAAGTTTGCCTACTAGCTAATTCTTATGTTCTGAAATTCCCCTAGCTGATTTTGGAACTGCAAGAGCAAATGGAGATATTAGATGACTCCATCCAAAACTTCCAGTGACAAGTTAATAGCTCTTTTCCACTCAGTATGCCTTCTCCAAAGGATGATTTTAAAAACGACCTAGAAAAATAGCAGTAAGTGTTTCACCAGACAATAATGACAGGATTTAAAAAGAGTCAAAGAATGCCATAAAAGAGAGATACTTTGAGAGGGGAGGTTCTAGGAAGAACCAAATGGCAACAGTAGCTTGACTCTCAGGACCCTTGGACATATGAAGCCAGAAAGTAGGAACTAAGAGATCCCAGACTTGGAAAAGACTGCTTTGCAGTGTCCAGAGAAGAACAGCTCAACGACCAGCTCCACAGGGAAACCTAATCACAGGGACGCTTCCTCTAGTTCCCCCTCTGGATTTCAGTCAAGGAACTGTGAATGCCTTTCTCTGAAACTCAAACAGGAGCTAACTTAGAATGGGATGAGGAAGAGGGATAGAACCAGTGCTTCCCTCTCTGGGGAACTAAGATTGGAACAGGTGACCCTGACACAAAGCCAAGAGAGAGGCTCCCAACCACCAGGAGCAGAACTGGGGCACCCTACTCTAGTTCCGATCCAAAAGGAGAAGAAAAAAGAGGACAAGAGTCCACTCCTGTCTTGCCCTAAGTGGCAGCACAGTTCCTTAGGGAATGTAATATGGTCATAGTGCAAGAACAAGTCTGATGCAGCTTCTTGGCACCCAGATACTTACCTGGAATATAATCACTAATCTCTACGGACATACAGAACCATTCTAATCTTATACAATGCCATAGATAAGAAATAGTTTGATAGATGGAAGAATAGGTTAAAAGACAACTGAAGCTCAATAAAGTGTTGGGTAAGAGTGGGTGGGAAATAAGTGACAGAGCAGGTGGGAAGGAGAGGGTGTGCAGCAAAATTCAATGTTCTATATTTAATTGTAGGAAGAACACTAATTTAAAAGAAATTACTCCCAAAATGGTTCTAAAGAATCCATGAAATTAACCACGCCCTCACTGGTGCAGGGCCAAATGAATCTGGGCTATTCGTTACAGAAATAAAACAAAATAACTCCAGCCCCTGGGCAATCTCTACTTCCTTGTACCAGACTGTGTTCCCGGATGACAGGACCAACTAATGCTGCAAAGCGTATCCAGTTCCATATTTGGATTAATCCATACTCGCTTCCCCCAATCTGGCCACTTTATCTCTAGGCAGCATACATCAGGTCTTGTCCTCTCGCCTTCAGAGTGGCACACCATGCCACAACTACCAACTGTTTTTCTCTTAAAACACTAAGTACTTCAACTCACTGTACTTTTTGGCCCTCTAACTTGTACTAGTGAAATGCAAACCAGTTGAGTTCTTAAAGGATATAGATAGCTGAGCAGGGAAACTGTATTTAGTAGCAAAGCTGGAAACAGAAACCAAGTGCTTTATTTAATTAACAAATATTTACTGAGTGTCCACTAAGGATAACGCTATAGATCTGCCTATCAGGTTTAATTCAAATGTGATAAAACACAATCTGTACAATGACTTTTCACTGCATCTTCCAAATAATATAGATAAATGCAGATAGAGCATTATTCTCCAAAATGTGTTCAGAATGTTAGATAATCGCAATCCATTCCCTATTAATTCCACCAACAAGGTAAAAATCTTTCATTTTAGGTCAATTTTATTTTCTGCTACATTAACCTTTAAATGAGTCAGAAATAGTTTAGGAACACCAGTCAGAATTAGCTTACTGAGCAGGGGATGGAAGACAGATGATAGGTGGATGCCCATTTAAATAGTTTTGGGCCTACCTGAGTAGTTCCAGAGAACTGTCTGGTACATAAGTATTAAATGTACCAGAGATAATTTGGTATAATTCTGTCATTGTGAGAAAATCACAAGGCAAAGACAAAAACAACAAAACTTCCACAATCTCAGTACTTGCACCAAAGAAAGTGAAAGAGGCCCTCAAACAGAAGAATCCAACAATCTCATAATAAAGGTAAAAAAAATACTTTGGAAAAATAAAGGTACCTTCCCTACCAATATGAGATAGCCTTTTTCGTCTCCCCACATCTGCAGAAGGCATAAGAACAAAGTCCCATAAAAAGGACAGATGACACATTATGCTGTATAAGAATCATCATCATTCCAAATCCACTTCCAAATCTATGTGCTGTCAAAAGTCCCAAAGTCATTACTTTTTGCAAAAGTAAATAAGACAAGATAAATGCCTGTGACGTGAAGTAAGCTGTCTGGGTTTTTATTATTTTTCCCTATATCACAAACATATGTAATACAGAATATCTGCCTATCAAATGTCCATTATTAAAATACTTAAGACTGTGCAGCATAAAATATTATTTTAGTGAAACCACTGAGCAGTGCAGAATTTTCACTGCAAAATATGAGATTAAAAGCTTCATGTTAAAGAAACTAGATGCACTTTATTGCCTACCTTACTTTTGCTAAATGAACTAACTGGGGGGGGAAAATGAACATTTAGCAAAAGCATTTCAACCATTCTCCTGTGAAAACATATAAATATTTATGGTTGTTACGAGGATTTATTAAGTTAGTATTCATAAAGCACTTACAATAACGATTGGTATATAATAAAACTACAAATAAGTGTTTAACCTCCCTTACTTTTAAAAATAGTTCTACGATTGTCATGCATTTCCTATACAATTATTAGAAATTTGCTCACCAAATCTTGTGCTTTAGATTACATTTTATGCTCTGAAACTTCCAGATTATATGTTTCACTCATCTTCTGAGTCCTGATACCAAGAGAAATGCCCAGTTTCACTCATACATCTGGGACTAAGTACTATGCTCAAGAATGAATTTAAAAACAAGAAATAGCTCTTATTCCCCAAATTTGTTTCTAAATCTTTAAATTGCAGGCAACCAACCATAGTTAGTTTTATTCTATGGCTTAACATGTAAGAAACAAAAGTTTAAAGAAATCTAATGTTTAGAAATCAATTTAAGTTACTTCAGAAAATACCTTTTTTTAATAAATTCACATTTACTAACTTTCAAAACTGCCAAAAACTCACTTTCTTCTTAGAAGTCTCTTAATCCCATTCATTTACTCCTTATCTTTCCTTGTAACCTTTCAATACTTCTCCCCACTCTGTGACAAATAAATAGATCTAACATGGAGAAAACCCAAGAAAGGTTTGCTTTTCAGATCTAAATAGCAACAGAATCTTAAATATTTTTATGCCACAACTGGATGCATTTTGCACAAAACTAATTTTGAGATTTTATTGATAAAAACAATGATTTCCAAAATGAAACGTTTATAGTTGTTTTCCTGCATTTGGTTCCTCTTTGAAAATCCTGATTTAATAATCCCACTCTACAAATGAAGAAGACGTAATGCAAAGATAAGGTAAATACCAAGATTTGACTCAAGTAATACTAGCTTTAACATACTGAAAAATGAAAGGATCAGTTTTCCTAAAACAACTGAATATTTAAAGAGCTCACCACCAAAGGACACAATGTTTCAAATAATTCTGAAGACTTTAACCTGGCAAGGAATAGGACTAGGGCCATGTTCCTATATTAGAAGAGTCTTAAAATCACGAAAATGAAGGGGAAATTTTCCTGTCACTCTCAGGGAGTTAAGAATAGATCCTACAGAACCATTCCATAACAGATTGTGCTAGCCTCAAAGGGTACGCGTAAAATATTTTATTCTCAAGTAAATTTAAAATGCACTACACACACACACACACACTCCATATATTCCTTTACCTAAAATAACTAACTGCCAAAATAAAACTAGGGATATGGGGATAAAAATGCCTAAAATAAGGGCATTAACATGACACCAGTGGATACCATACCCACATCTTCTTGTCTGAGAATTTAGAGGCGGAGGAGACCTTAGATGGTATGAACCAACCTTACTATTATTTTACAGAAAGGAAAGTAAGACCTAACAAGAACAGAAGACTTGCTCAAGATCAAGAAGAGCCAGTTCTAGAACCCAGATGACAAGATTCAAAGTCCAGAGCTCTTTCCCTTATCGCACTGCATATCTTACTGGCCTGAGAAATGTGTTTTCTTTTACAAACCAAATCAATTACAAAGGTTCATTCACAATGATGCATGTGTTGAGTTTTTTCTAGTAGCACTGATCTAGCTTCCCCCCCCCCTTCATTATAACCAAAGGAGTATCTGATTGGACAAAGGAAAAACTAAGCAAGCAGTATCAGCTCTCCAACCCCATGCAATCTATCACCTAATTCACTTCTTTGGAGATAGCATGTCCACCAATGAGGACCCGTACAGTGAGGGAGAAGGTAACGCGGTTTCCTGGCCTATCAGCTTCAACCTGGGAGTATTCAGCATCTGGAACAGATCAGGCCCTACAGATTACATGCATGCATACTTATCTTAGTACGTTACATACAGCGTTTTTAATGCTACTATTTTATAATAAATAGAAATGAATACTTTGACTATGTTTCTATCCTGAAGTTTATAAAAACTAAGCTATTAAGGCACAAAGTATATAATTTCTAATGTTGTTTGAGCTAAGCTTTACTGAGGTTATAAAAAACAACACAATTACCTCATAATGACTTCCTGGCCCTGTTTCTCAGAATGCAAGTCTACATAACAACGGCCTGAGCATACAAATAGGTAACAGAAAGCCTACCTGCAACATAATATGTTGAAGGACTTTTCTTAATGGGTGAGTCCTATTAAAAATGTTACAAAAGCATACAATTAAATCCCACAAACACAAAAAAAACCCAAGTTTATTAAGAAGAGCAATATTATCTAAAATTGGACTAAGAATATAATATGTATGGTCACGTAACACCAGACCACCGTTCCTTTTACATTTTACATTAAATGCTCAGCTGGTTCATCCTACTGGGTGGGGGAAACAGCTTTATCCAGTTACATTCTTTGGACTACAGGGAACTTTTCTTCTCTTAATTCGTGGGTAGTCCCAAGGAGAAGTGCACACAAGTCAAGGATGCCCGCTACCCCCCCACCATTTAACACAAGTGTCAGTCAGCACACTCAGAACAAAACAACTGGAAGTGTAAGAACCAGAAAGCAAGAGGTCAAACCATCTTTTGCAGATGATATGATAATATGACTGGAAAATACAAGAAAATCAGTGCTAAAATTAAATTTTGAAAGAAATGATAATCATAGCAAGATATAAAACATAAGCCTTCTTATATACATAAAAATACCCAGATATAAGATATAATGGAAGAAAAGGTCCCATTTATAATAGCAACAGGAAAGATAAAACACTTGAAATGTAACCCCTGTATCAGGAAAAATATTTTAAATTGAAAGTTACAAAAGCAGACTTGAACAAAATGAAGACATCTCGTGTACTTGGGCTTTAACATTATAAAGATGTCAATCCTTCCCAAGATAATATCTACATTTAACGATTTCAATCAAAATAATTTTTAAAAAGCTTTTTGAAACTAGATGAAGTGATTCTAAAACACATATGGAAAAGCAAACAAAGAAGAACAGGTAAGAGAATCCTGAGAAAGAAGTGTAACAAGGGAACTGGCCCTACAAGTATTAAAACATATTATAAAACCACTACAGGGGCGGCCAGATGGCTCAGTTGGTTAGAGAAGGAGCTCTCAATAACAAGGTTGCCGGTTCAATTCCCACATGGGATGGTGGTGGGCTGCGCCCCTTGCAACTAAAGATTGAAAACGGCAACTGGACTTGGAGCTGAGCTGCGCCCTCCACAACTAGATGGAAGGACAACGACTTGGAGCTTATGGGCCCTGGAGAAACACAGTGTTTCCCAATAAAAAAATTTAAAAATTTAAAAAAACAACACTACAATTAATAGTGTGCAAAAAATGAATTTTTAGATCAATGGAACAGAAGGAAGTTCAGAAAAAAATCTATACATACATGGATATTTATATATAATAAAAGTTTTATCTTAAGTCCTTGGGAGAAAAATGGGATACCATTTGGAAAAAGATAAAATTGAGTGGATACTTTAAACTGTACACCAGAATAAATTCCACATTAACCGAAAGTCTAAATGTAAAAACTAAAATATGGATTAATTTCTCTATAATTTAGGAACAAATGCTTTTCCAGAAGCAATGAGAAGATTGATAAATTTAATCTTATATAAATAAATTTTTGTATAAGCAAAGAAAAAAGGTAAATGACATTATGAAAAAAATTTCAACCTCACTCATAAGAGAAAGGCAAGTGAAAACTATGTGGGAATTATTTCTTCTGCTTTTAGGTAACAATAATCCAGGAATCTGACTGTTGATGAGTTGTGGAAAAACAGACACTCTCCTACATTTATGATAGGAATCTAACATCCCATAGAGTATTATCCAAAAGATTCCCAGATGGAAGGGAATTTGGCAACATCTAACAAAAATCACTTATTCACCCACCCACTGACCCAGCAATCCCAGTTTTAGGATTCTGCTTTTCATGATGTACCTCTATAAATCTGAAACATAAAAGGTTATATCCTGTAGGCTTATTTGTATTACAAACAACCTAATGGATGTACTGTGGTACATCCATATAATGAAGTACAATGCAACTAAAAGAATAAAAGCCCTATGAACTCAAATGGAGTAATTTCCAGAATATACGAGTAAAATTAAAGCAAGATACAGAACAGTGCATATATAGTGGTACCCTTTGTTTCAGGAAATAGTAGAAATAGAAATCATACATGTGTATATATGTGTCTCACACACACACACACACACACACACACACACACACACACAGCTGACCCTTGAACAACATGAGGGTTAGGGGGACCGATCCCATGTAGTTATTTCCAGTTAATTTTGAACATGATACTCTGAATACGCATCTTTAAGTGGGATAAATTCTAAGGAAAAACAAACTTCAAAGACATCTTAAACTTCACTCAGCAGGCTAAAATACTAAGAATTCCCACAGAATACTAACTACTATAACTCTGAAGCATTTGACATTTATTGTAGGATAAAGTAAATAGGGAACTATATTAACATCAACAGGAACCAAGATTTTTAATGAAAAAGAAAAGAAAAACAACCCAGTAGCAATGAGTGTACCGAGTCCCAGATCTTAGTTCTAAAACCACTCTCCACTAACAACAGGTGCTAGGGCTACCTGGAGAAACGGCTAGTTCTATGACTAAGGCTGGGGAAATTAAAAGCAACCTGGGACATCTGGATGAGACAAGGGAGCAAGAAAGTGCTCAAAAACCTAATGAGATCGCCTCAAAGGCTCAAAAGAGACAGTGTGCAGAAGACGACATCTGCGTCCATTTTGGAGCATCAAAAATAATGACTGCAATATACTCAAGAAATGAAACTTCATGAATCCCTACCATTACTAAAAGGGGAAGATGAGAGAAGAAAGGCTCTTCCTTACTGAAGAATGCCAGTAATATACGAAGAAGTGAATGACATATTGAAAACAAACCCAGCCCTGTAACTGATTCAGGTCGGATCGCCAATAGATAATACTAAAGCATCATGATCACGCCATGTATTGCTAACCGCCAAGGAGAAACCACAGTGCAAATATCTGACATCCATTACCTTAACCAAATGACCAAACTTAGCCTCCTGATGTGCTGCGACATGATGTATACAAAACAAACACGAAGCATTCTTATCCAAAACGTTTAACTTGAATCTACTTAAACTTGCAAACCTTGTTTATAGGAAATATAAAGGATAAAGTTTAAACATCTGCAGACATTGCCAAATATCCCCTGGAGGGCAAAACTGTCCCCAGTTGAGAACAACTGGTCTGTACCAAATGAGACAAAACATGAACTTTGGAATCTGGTGTGGAAAAAAAGTTATAAAAGACATTTTGGGACAACTGGAGAAATCTGAATAATACTAGACAATAGATGTCATTAAATTAAAAGTAAAAAAAAAAAATTACTTGTGACCCTCTGATAATCCCTTGGATACAGATTTGGGTTTGGGAAAGCAATTATGATATTAAACTAGATCTCACTTGGGCCCAAAGGACACCATAAGGGTGCTGTTTGTGTCTGGACAGAATCAGACCCTTAGAGACTTCCCTTGATAAACTCAAAATTCTTCAGGAATGTTCCTATAAGCATTTAGAAGACCTTGGGGGAATGATCCTTACCATTCTGATTGTCACATCATGGGTAAAGAAGGTAACAGTCTGCCACAAAATGTTGCTGTTCTCAGAAAAAATAGTAACACTAATGGACAGAGAATGCTTACGATGGCCCAGCCATTGTGCAGTGGTTATCTACCAGGGGCGCCAACAAAATATATAAAAGTGGCCACTTTGGTCAGCGTTGCTCAAGCAGCAGTTCGCCGTAATCAGAAATGTCTGGATGCTGATGGTAACCACTTTGAGCACCTCTCGTAATTGCAGAAGTCAAACGTGACTTGTTATTGGTATATATTATTACAATTTTAATACAGTTTTAATTTGTTAAAACGTGTATACATGTTTTTGGCACCCAAATGGCACCCTCTGTATATACTGTCCCACTGAATCTGCTCAATAATTCCATCATAAAATGAGGAAACAAACTTAAAAAGCTAAATACCTAGTTGGGGAAGTAGGGAAGGGAGATAACAGAAGTATCTATTTCATAGGATTGTTACAAACATTTAATGCGGTTCTCACGCAATTAGAACAGTGCCTAGCACATAAAAAACAATACCTAAATGTCTGTTAAATGAACAAAAAATAACAAATCTCCCCCAGATCATACAGTTAAATAGAACAGCTGGGATTCAAACCCAGACTGACTGACTCCAAGGTTCATAGTCTTACCCACTAGGAGTACGCTGCCTCGTGGCTTTAAGAGTTACTAGAATACACTTTCAACATAGTCCCAGACTTTGACCTACACTCCCAAAGTGCAATTACATCATCAATCCATCTGTAAGGTCTTGAGGCTCCATGAGGTTTCAAAGGTGTGACCCAGTGCTTAGGATGGCATGCCACGTTGGCACTGATCCTAAGTGCCCCAATAACACACTATTTCCCAGCTAGCATACACCAATTACCAAAAGCACGCTGATGCCAGTCCCAGCCCCACTGCCATGGGAGTAACTACCGTAAGTGCTCAGCAGTTTACAAGATTCTTTATTCAACGTGGTCTCCCTTTTCAATCTCAAATCTCCAATGCTTGAGAAATTCTAATGTTTGTTAAGAGTCTGGCAAAAATGTTGGTAAACACACTTTACTTGAAATTTTGTTCATTTGCCAAGTCCTTCTCCTTCAGTGGGTTTCTAAGTGCAGTCAAAGACCTCTTGCTTTTAAGAACAGGTAAGAATCAGAGAAGGCTCAACAGAACCATAGAAGGTAACGATATTTTGGCTTATCCAAGATTTTGACACAAAATGCAGAGCAGAACTGGGACGCAAACATCAAATTCTCTATCTCCCTACCAAGTTACAAAGAAAGTGATATTTGATGCAAAGAAAGCAACAGAAAAACTATTAGAAACTGTACTGCCCTTGGGTTAGATTCATGGGAAAAGAGAGATAGATACTCGTATATCTTGGATGTCATTTAATCCTTTTAAATTACATCTATGATCATCACCATTACAAAATCCCAGCCTTACGTTTAGGTTATTTCACTGCACTGTTCAGAAAGAAATACTACCAATTACAGTAAGAAATACTCTATTCTTGCCAGCTGCCCACAGAAAGCCTTGGGAAACTTGCCCGGTCGCAGGGAGGTACCCCCTTCGCGCCAGCTGACACTGCATTTCCTCAGATTAAGTCCTGGGATTGCATCTCACATCACTGTGCTTTCGCCGCTAACTCTGAACCTAGAAAACAGCCAGGTCAATTTCAGAAAAAATACTGACCACTCTTTCTAAAAGTGAGAAGCTAACACTGATACACCTATCACATCCCAAAGCAAGAACATCAGTAAGGTCCAACTGCTCTAGAAGCCGTAGCTGCAATGACCTCAAAAGGCACTTCACACTCCTCTGAACACACAAACCCACTGTGCGCAGGCGCTCTCTTATACACACAACCATACACCCCGGGTCTGAAAGGGCGGACACCAAAGTGTTTATGTGAGGTAGTAGGAGCAATGTGATTTACACTTTCTTAAATATGCTTTTTGACCTAAAAATTTTTTCAAAGAGTTTTTAAAAAGCTTTAAAATAAACATAAATATTGTGAGGTTTAGTCCTAAACACGTTCTCGTGTAAAACAAGGAAAACGATCATATATAACAATGAATATATAGTATGTATAGTGTATATGCTTGTGTATATATGTATATGTTGTATATAGGGTGTACATGTTGTATATATAGTATATATAATGAACATACATATAAGTGTATTTATTCAGGAATCAAAAGCTTTAACTGGTCTCTATTCTTACCTAGAAGGCAAAAAGTGATCTTACAAGTGCTCCAATCTGAACGTTGACCAGCTATTGATTTAGTTTAGCAACATTATAAGCAGCTTTTAGGTTGTATCCGGAGTAAATGCAAAGGTATCGTCAATCAATATTTTCCTATTTATTAAAATTATATAGCATGTCCCCCACCAAGATTTTACGGCAAAAATCACTTGCTAATGTGTATTATACGTTCTATTTATTATTAAATCAGAACTATTTATCAATGGAAACAACTGTACTCTATATCTTAATTTTCATCTCCTTCAGTGTTTCATCTGGAAACCTCTCTTCCTCCTGAGCAGTGGTGAAACTTCCTTCACATAAGACTTCCAGTATTCATCCTTGTCGCAAATTTAAAAACCTGCCTTTAGGATTGAAATGTAAGTGCTGTCCTTATTTACTATTTTCTTATTAAAATGCTTAAGGACCATCTGTTACAGAAAAAAAAAAGTTGTATTTTTCAGTCATTTGCTTGCCCTATGCAGTTACACCATAACTTCTATTCAGTACATTTAGTGCTGTTACGTAAAAAACAAAAATACAAACACACACAAGAACCTGTTTTCTATCCCATGATCCATCCAATGCAAAAAGATAGTCTCCTTCTTGCTTCTAGGAGTATTACATTTCATTCAATAACAGATAAGCCAATTCTCCCCATTCTCAGAGCTCTTGTTACAGCTTAAGTGTCTTAAGAATTCAATGTTCATTCCAGAAGTATTGGGTATCATTTTATGGTTTCTCAAGTTACTTTTCAATACGTCCTACTTATCTGTAGCGGCACATCTCACTTTTTCACTTTAAAATTATGAGAATTTAAAGGGCATAAAAACTACTCTGAGTCATTTAGGAAGAGAGAAGTATCTGTGACATGATACAACCATCACAAAACCAGAGCAGCAAAAGCCAAATTCACAGAAGGGTTTGTTCAGCAGGCCTTCTGTGTTAATTTTTGGCAACACAACAATGATCAAAGGCTCAAAAGCTTTTGAATCACCATCAAGTTAAAATGATTATTTCCAGGGTAACTGAAGTCCAAGGCAGCAATTTACTGGTGACAGCCAGAAAAAGCACAAGCTACAATAATGAAACTGTATTATTAGGGGACCACCATAGGTTCCCCCACACACCCATTTCGGAGTGAGACACTCCAGGAGTGGAATGGTCTCTGCTCCTTTTCATCAGCTACAAAATCAAGAGGTGGGTCCAAATGTCCCTACACTGATATTGTAAGTATACTCATTCACTACTGGGTTCCGTCCCCATCCTTTAACTGTTGGATATACAAATCAGAGAGAGCTTTCATGTGATCTCCTCCTTCAACTTACCTCTCGGGACAATCATCACTTTATGATTCAAGGCAGATGGATTTTCTAATACTCCATAAGGGTGATTTAAGAGCACAGGCCTAGAAAAACTTTATTAAGCTCTCTCCACATTAGACAAAGCCTTCTTTTCTTGCACTTACGGACCTGTGTCCCTATACAGTTCAACTGCTAAATTCAAGTCACGCTTGAATAAACTGAGTTTTAAGCTGAAAACATTCAGTCTGGGATAGGCAGCAGAGGGAACAATGAAAAGGAAGATAACTGAGTAAGAAACACAAAAGATGAGCCACATTATTACTTTTTTTCCATTTGATCCAGTTAGGTAATTAAAATCTTAGTTTAAAATTGTGAAATGCAATATAATTTGTTGCCTAAGATCAATGACAATGACCCGCCTCATTTTCACTGCTGCCATCTCCATTTTGGAGTGTGAACACGAGAGTCCTTAAGAACCACATTCCATCAACTTCAACTCCACTGTGTTTACTGCTACAAAGGAAAACACTCACACACACTTTTGCTGCAAGGAAAGAAAAGTCAACCAAAACCCCTCACCATCTGTGGGGAGAATTCTGAATTAGAAAACAGAGGACAAAGCTTACAGTTTGTGCTACTCTTTTTATTCCTTATTCAGATCAAAACTTCTCTATGTCTCAGTTTCCTCCCTTGTAGTATGGCAATATTAATATCAGCCTTCCTTAAAATCAAAGGGCCGTCGTAAGAAACAAGAAAAAGTATGTGAAGATTTTTTAAAAAACAAAAATTACAACGAAAAACATATTGCTATGGTTCTTTTCACATGTGTTAATTATATCTGTAAACCTTAAATGATTGAGAAGCCATTACTTTATTTAGTGACTTCAGTAACATCCACTAATTCAACAAATATTATGTACCTATTACTTACAAGCCACTGTGCTAGGACCTGTTGAGGTATTTCCATACAAGTTGAAGTATATCACACAGGTATACTCAATGCATGTTTGTTGTGCAAACACCATAGAATGGAGATTTTAATAAATAAAAATAGGACAAAAAGTGAAATGTATCTGTATTACTCAGTATCTCATAATATGTGTTACAAAGTTATACATATGTTATAGACACATTTGCATAATTAAATAAATTTTCCCCAAAACACAACGCTCTTTATAGTTTTTATATGGAAGGATGTGGTTTAGAAGATAAACAAAGGACAGATAGTTCTGACTCCCCAAAGTGAAATTAGTCTTTAATAAAGTACTTCAAAGCTCAGTTCTATCCTACAACTTGTCCCCAGACTTTACCCTCCTCCAACATCCCCCAAGCTGTCTTCTTAAAAAAAAAAATAAAAATCTAAATTCAGAGAATTCTTAAAAGGGTGTCTTCATTACTCCCGGTTTATATAATATTAGTGGGCCACACTGAAACCTGGATTTCTGTTGCATTCAATGTAAGCAAAAATCAGCTCTCGGACAGCTTATCATAATTCTACTGCAGGATGTGCCATAACCATAGTTAACTGCTTTTCATATGCAAAGCAATTCAGATCACCACTAGGTTTGCTAAGGGTGACAGAATAAAATAATACACAAATATACACAAAATAAATAGGGAAACCTTAACCAGCAAATTAGATCACTGCCTCCTTTCATCAAATGGGCAAGTAAGAAACTACCCAAGAGTTAATTATCATGAAGGAAGTCTCTAAAGATAATGGCCTTTTGTATAACTAAGGAACTAGTAATAAAATAATTTCACCCAAAGCCAAATAAAACAACTAAAGCCAAGTAGTAAACTTTTCATTCTCCAACTGATGAAACAGTCACAATTATCCGTTCATTATTTCACTTATTTGTTCAATCAGAAACTACTTAATGCATATAAACCAAGAACTATATGGGATACGAGGGATACAGTAAAGAAAAAAAAATGAGACCAGGTCCCTGACCTCACAGAGCTTAGAATATTGTGGGAAAAGGCAGGAAATAAACAAGTAAACAAATAATTCCTAAAAGCAATTAAAAAAAATAAAACATGGGGAAGGGCCACGTTATTTTTAAGAATTATAATAAAAAGCACCACACAGCAAATATTTATATTCCAAATCAAGGTAACTGGGCAAAGGCCCCAAAATGGGAAGGAGCTAAGCCTACTGACTAGATGCAAAGATCTTCCGTTGACAGCCCTTCTATTATTTCAATACACTACATGGTCCTATTTAACAAAGTTCTTGTTCTAGAGTTAAGTCTTCTATCAGGGGAATATTACTTTCTCCCTAACACCATTATAAAGTCAAAGTTGTGTTTCACACAATTGTCAATTGAGCCTAAAGTATTATGAGAGAACTGAAGTCTCTATCCCAGATCCAATGCAGCTTACATTCCGAGAAGTAATGTTCAAAAATAACCACGATAGAAGATTTCTGTAAAAATGGGAGAAGGGGGATGTAGATCAAAGGATACAAACTTTGCTATAACAAGCGTAAGTTCTGAGGATCGTATGTACAGCATAGTGACTATAGTGAATAATGCAGTATTGTGTAATTGAAAGTTGCTGGAATAGACCTTAAACATTCTCTCCACACACAAAAAGTTAACTATGTGAGGTGATGCACCTGTTAATTGTCTTGATCTTGGTAATAGTTCCACAATGTATATGTATATCAAATCCTATGTACATCAAATCATGACCTTGTACACTTTAAATATACACAATTATATTTGTCAATATTTCGCCCTCAGTAAACTAAGGGCAAAAAATGGAAGACGGGGAGTTAAGTACTCTAAGAATAGTACTATGGAAGTTCAGAGGCTGGGAGGATTTTTTTCTGGGTGGGAAAATGAAAAAAGCGCTCAGATTTATTCAGTAATGAAAGAGTATCTCAGCACTAAAAGTTAGCAGAAAAGAACTGGGAAAAGTTTGGATTTTGGATCCACTATAACCTAGGAAATAGTTAAAGAATCATATTCTTTTAGCTGATTTCCAGTTTAAAGACAATACAGAGGCTAAAGGAATACACTAAATGATACCACAGGGAAATAATCAGACAAATCCAGAATGTGGTACATTCTGCAAGATGTCAGAAAGTTAATGTATAGGGGAAAAAAGGGGGGAAGGGTTGTTTTAGATTTTAAAAAATTAAAGAGACAAACAGATGCAATGTTTAAATGGTAATTAGTTCCTAGTTTGAAAAAAATAGCTATAAAACATTTTTGTGATGATTGTGGGATTCTGATTGTGCACTGGATCTTAGGAAATAATAGTTAATTTTCCTAGGAGTGATAAGGGTATTGTTATGTAGGAGAACAATTTTATTTTTAATAGATGCATACTGAAGTGCCATGATGTCCTTATTCACTTTCAAACAATTAAAGCAAATGTATGCATGTTTGTATGTGTGTATTTGTTTAATCTAGGTGATAGGTATTCAAGTGTTTGTTGTACTACAGTCTTTCAACTTTTCAATATACTTGAAAATTATCATTAAAAATGTTTCAGAAAAGAATTAGATATAATCTTAATAAAGATGATCTAATCCATTCTCTTTTTTCAACATTGGAAGAAAGTGAGCCCAAAGTACTCCAGCTAATGCAGGCCTTTTCTTAATACAGATTAAAACTCAGGCAGGTCTGCAGAATCTTAACCCAAACTCTTTCCATATGTCAGAAAACTTAGGACCCAAGAGACAAAGACTGATCTGGGACAAACAGACACATGTGCGTGTACAAAAGTTAAACACGTTTCTCATGCTTAGTATGTGACAATACCATTAAAATTGCAAAAGAATAAAGACCTGGTAAAAACTCTAACAACCTAGTGCATCAGAAATTTGTATAAAATAACCTCGGAAGCAACAGTGAATGGAAATTTGTTTAACTGTCAGATGCACAAAAAGCGAAAAAAAATAACTTTTAAAACCACTTAATGAGTAACACCTACAATACTGTCTCACAACTTGGTCTACTGATTATGGTAATTACGCCTTCCAAAATCTGACAACATACCTTAATAATGTCACATTTCCCTATCCTCTTCATCAGCTTCTTGCCTGTCCCCAGAAATGCCATGTTTTTTCATACTGCTAGACAAGTAATTTCCTCTGCATACAGAATAACTGCCCTTCTGCCTTTTCTTCATCTGCTCCTCTCCTCCCTCCTGCAAGACAAACTTATGCCGCCTCTTCAGTGAAGCTTTATGACCCTGCTCCCCACTACTTTTTTCACTGCTGTGGAGACTTTTAAAACTTTTCATAATTACTTAAATGTACGATTCTTCCATTAGACCACAAACTACTTGATGTCACACAGCCAGCCTTCTTTATATCTCTACTTCTAGTTAGCTTCAAGAGCTGGCAGTCAGAAATAATGGAGGCAGGCTATTTTTAAGTTTCAGAAGAACCATCCTGACTCTCCTAAAAAACGAAGTGTCTGCCCTGAGTTGAAAGTGATAGTTTACCAGGAAGAAGACTAGCAACTTAAATGACCTGGACTACTTGCTACCCTGCCCCTTTACTACTCCTGTCACGTAACACAATCTGGAAACTATCTGCACCAATGCAAAGAAGCAGGCACCTTGCTTCTACCTACAACCAATTGTAATAAATGCAAAAAATTATCCGAAGGGTTTCCTATGAGGGTAAGAACTTAATCAGAGAAGCCCAAAAGTCACTAATTCATTACTTACTTAGTCTTCAGCAAATGTCTATCTTAAGACTTCAGACTCAAGTAAAATGCATTTAAAATAACTTTACACGTAACTTTTCTTAGACATCTAACTTCAACAGAAATTTCATTTCTGAAAACAGAGCTGTAATGGAAACTTCTAAAAGTTCTATTGCAAACATGCAAAAATATGGTATTACAACACCCAATGAATGTACAAATAGTTAACCTCTTGGCTCAATACGTGGATGGAATATATTCAGAAACAAGCTTGATTCTTGCTGACTGCAAGTCAAAGCAGCTGATGCAAGACGAGTGCATGCTAATTGTTCTTGGCCAGCATACATGCATCTTTAAGTACATACGCGTCAGTAAGTCTCAACCTATGGTCCTTGAACTACCAGTGAATCATGAGGAGCTTGCTGGTAGCCTAGTGCTGCCCGATAAGCAGAAGTAGAAAGCTGGGTAAGGATGGTGAGGGGCGGCAGGAAGAATCAGGTGAGTGGTCCACCAAATGAAGATAAACCATTCAGGTGGTCTGCAGTAAGGAGAAATGAGAGAATCACTAAATCAGCAAATTGATCAACATGCCCAATTATTATGATCATGTTGCTTACCAAACTCAACCTAATGCTTCTTGCAACTAGAGAAGAATGTGTTTTGGTCAAAAGCCACAAGAGCGATAACTAATCATTAACACAAAGGCAAAAGTTCCTTACTAGTGATTAACACCGAATAATCTTTCTCATTAGAAGTATTGCATTTACAGTAAGAAAATGAGACAGATTTAAAAAGAAAATCCATCTATTAAAATTTCTCCATAAGAGAGGTGTTATAGACTAGAGCTATCAAAAATCAGAAGAATGAAGATTCCCATCACTTCTAATGGCTTAAATCTTCTGTTCATAGTATACAGCACTAGCAAGTGATTCCTAAAGAAAATCAGAGATAAAATCAACAGCCCACTGAATATGAAAATAGCGAATATCTTCTTTAAAAATGCCTTTCAGCATAAATTCCAAGATAATCTTAACTGGGGGAAAAATTTCAATCCTTTATATTGAAAATATAAAATACAGTAAAAAACATAAATATTTATATAAAATGTACTATAATATATATAATATTTTCTATAGAAATATAGCAAATATCAAAGAGTGCCAATTTTTTGGTGGAAAATTGAAAACAGAGCGGGACTAGCCCAATGGAAGTCAGGTGATTAGGCAGGGGCTACAACATCCCACATCAATTTTCAATGTAAACGCGAGTGCTTAAATCTCTTCCCAAAGAGGATTCAGCTTTCCCCATATCCCAGTATTTTTCCATCTCTAGCTTCTCTGACCTAAATTCAGTTCTTATACCAGACCTTCCCACCACCCAGAATACCATTGTATTGTCAACCTATACCTACTTGCTGCCTATTTTCCTTTCGGTCCACTCGCCGCAACTCAACTCTTCCAAGTAAAATCAGCCACCCTCTACTTTACATCAAGTAAATGGCTCCTATTTCAAAAATCAGAAAGAAGGTCTCTCTCCATTTTGTATGAAATTTTATGCAACCCTCTTATAAAACCCCAGAGCTCACCAACACGGAAAATAGGAAAGAATTTTACTTCCCCTATCACACTAGGGACAAAAGGAGACTAAATCTTCAGTCCTCCTCCCGCTCAATTCTGGTTCATTTTTTACTATAGGCACAGCCCTAAGAGTAGAGGCATAAGAAAATTCAATAAACAACTGAGTTAGATGTGTAGAAGTAATATATGGGACACTGAAAACACACAGGGAAGAGATACGCATGATATTCTGCGTGAAGAAAGTAACTGGTGTCTTGTAGAGAATGTGTTTCTCTGAAGGACATCACCCTCGAAAGAGCTACTGGTATATTCTGGGGTTGGATGCCCAAGAAGTCTATCTTGTGTTAGGATATGAGCAACAAACTACAGCTAGAATTTCTGCAAATACCACACTAGAATGAAAAGCTAACCAAATTATTTTCTGAAATTATAAGAACGATCTGCTCAAATACAATCAGATGTATTAGTTTCACAGGAAGACAAGTTTTCCTATGTTTCCCAATAATTGAACAAAATTCAGTTTACTAAGTACCTCAGGTCAGACCCTGAGAGGTGACTTCTCATTTCTCCACTTTTTGAAATTTTCATGACTCAATTCTTAGTACTTTCCTTTCCTTTTCACTTCGTTGTAGCAGTCATTCACTTTTACACCTTCAGTCAACCTCCTCCAGCTGACTCCATAAATCCACATTTGTAAGCCTGACCATCTAGGAGTTCCATATCTGAACTTCTGCACCATCCTAAATGTTTCACCTTAAAAGTTCTTCTGCCAACTAATTCTTAACGTACTGAAAGGTAAACTATGGCTTTCCCCAGATAGCTCCTTCTTATAACCTAAAACCCGCCAAGCTTCCTCAATATTCCTGGTCACCAAGGTTCAAAAACATGGATTTTATTTTCTATATCCCTCCATCCAATAAATCACTAAGTCGTGCCATTTTTTTTTTTCCTTAATGGGTTCCTCGCTCTAGTCTCTCCCCGCTATAAGCAAGCCTAGACCAGCGATTCTCAAACTAGTGTGCATAGGAATCATTTGGGAATCTTGTAAAATGCAGATTCTGATTCAGGAGGCCAGGGCTAGGGCCGGAGATTCTGCATTTCTAACATGATCCCAGGTGATGCTAATGCTACTTGTTGAAGGACCACACCTCACAACTTTGAGCAGCTAAGATCATTTTGTTTCCCTTTATACCTTCAGCACTTGCACATTTTACCTTATGGTATTTTTAAAATATGTTCATATAGTGTTTTATAATTGTTTCATGTCTGCACACTTTATTAGGCTTTCCTAAAAAAGATTTTGACATACTAAAGAAATTGGATCATGATTCCTTCCTTTGGAACCACAGCAACCAACACAACATTGGGCATATTGTGGGTATTCAATGCTTGTTGATTTTAAAATGCTTCCCTAGAAAATACAACAATCATCTCTTGATTAAGAAGTTGTAGTGGGTTTATGAATTACCTTTGTCAACTTTTTAAAAACCATTTCACTGCTAATCAACCTTTTTACCAGATTAGACGGAGAAAAGAAACTTAAAACAGCTTTCTACTCAGTTAAGAAAACAAATGTTAGTTATAAGATTTGTGAATTACTGGTTACAGATTTATTTTTTCTCCATCAGTAAAGGTTTAAATATGTATTTAAAACTGAAACTAGAAGCACAGGCAATAAAAGGAAAAATGAATTGGACTTCATTAAAATTAAAAACTTTTGTACATCAAAGGGCACCATCAAGAGCATGAGAGGCAGCCAGTTAGTTCAGTAGGTTAGAGCGCGGTGCTCTTAACAAGGTTGCCAGTTCGTTCCCCACATGGGCCACTGTGAGCTGTGCCCTCCATAATTGCATTGAAACAACTACTTGACTTGAAGCGGATGGGTCCTGGCAAAACACACGTAAACTAAATAAAACTTTTTTTAAAAAGTATGAAAAGACAACCTACGAAATGGAAGAAAATATTTGCAAATCATGTTTATGATAAGAGTTTAATATACAGAATATACAAAGAACTACAACTCAATAAAAAAAATTTAAAAATAGGCAAAGCACTTAAAATAGACATTTCTCCAAAGATTTACAAATGTCAAAAGAGCATAATGAGGGGCGGCCAGTTAGCTCAGTTGGTTAGAGCACGATGCTCATAACACTAGGGTCGCCAGTTCGATCCCCACACGGGCCAGTGTGAGCTGCGCCCTTCACAGTAGATTGAAACAACTACTTGACTTGGGTCCTGGAAAAACACACTTAACATTAGGAAAAAAAAGCACACTGAAAGATGCTCAACATCACTAGTCCTTAGAGAAATGCAAACCCAAACCACAATGGGATACCACTTCAAAACCTCTAGAATGGCTGTAATTTTTAAAAAATGGGAAATTACAAGTGTTGGTGAAGATGTGGAGAAACTTTATATGTCCCTGGTAGGAATGTAAAATGATGTGGCCATCCTGGGCAAGTTTGGCAGTTCCTCCAAAAGGTAAACATAGAATTACTATATCACCTAGCAATTCCACTCCTAGGTATATATCCAAGAGAAATGAAAACAAGGACTCAAACAGCTATTTGTACACCAAAACTCATAGCTGCATTATTCACAATAGCCAAAAAATGGAAACAACCCAAATGTCTACAAACAGGCGAATGGATAAACAAAATGCAGTCTATACATACACTGGAATAGTATTCAACCATAAAAAGGATGAAGTTCCAACTTTGCAACAGGATGAACCTGGAAGATATTATGCTAAGTGAATATACCACAAACAGAAAAGTAAATGTTGCATGATTCTACTTATATGAAATATCTAGAATGGGCAAATAGAAAAAAACATAAACGTGGGGGAGGGAGGAGCAGAGATACTGCTTCATGGGTCCAGAGTTTGTTTGGAGGGATGGAAAATTTTGGAAATACATAGTGGTGATGGTTGCACATTGTGAATATAATTAATGCCACTGAATTGTACACTTAAAAACAGTTATAATGGCAAACTTTACATGCATTTTACTACAATTTCAAAAATGAAACTAGAAAAAAGAGACTTTATTATAGCCTTGATTTCAAGTTCTGATACTGCCATTTATATGCCATGCCATGTTAAGCAAGTTATTTAATTTCTCCTGGATTCAACCCACCAATAAAATAGAGATATTATCCACTTCCCAGAGTTGTTGAAGACTAAATGAGAGAACACAATCACTTAACACAGTACCTGTTACATAATAAATACTGGATAAGCAGTAGCTGTTATTATTCAAAAACCATTGTTACTCATCAAGTAGGTGTCTGCAAGGCTGCTATAAATGGATATCTGAAAGAACGCCATGATATTCTCAAGACATTCTGAAATAAAGAAATGAATGTCCAGCATCCAGTTACGTCCTGTAAACCTGGAAACTTGTGATCAGCAGGGTCAATCTTCTTGGGATATGACTTGAATGTATGGTATAAATGGTACACCCAGAAAGTGAGAACCTACACTGAACATCACTACGGTCATTAAAGAAGTGAACAAAATAAGAACTCTTTGGCTGTGTTCAATTAATTTCACTTTATTATTTTAACCCACATATTTGTTATTTTAAAAAATCTTAAGAGATTTAATTCCTTAGCAAATGGCATGGGCTAAAAGCCCGTCTAGAGGTTCTAAGTGCCAACCCAAGCATCACAATAACAAGGCAGAGAACCACACAGAATATGCTATCTAAAAATGTCAAAACAACTGGAAATGCTAGGAGGATGGAAACGTTGAGAGAACTGTTGAATAATCTACTTCTATAATATACTTGTCTTGATTAAAATTAAGCATTAAAAAATGGTCAAAGTAGCTGAAACTCAAAAACTGAATTCTAAGCAAGGTATGACAGGAAGATAACTACAAATGATTCCAAAACAACAGATAACACAAACCTTATAACATGAATTAAGTCATTTTCACATTTTACAGTCTTTTGCAGAAATTTCCCAAATCCCTTCAAAGAAGTAATCCACCTAATAAGGACGTTTTTCTCAATATACACACAAGTATTTGCCATTCTAAAATAGTGATGCTTGCACAACATTGTGAATGAAATTAAATCTGTCATGAAAATCTTAAATCTGTCATGAAAAGCATCAGAAGGCTGTATTTTACTCCATGTTGATAAAAGAATTTTTCATAACTCAGTATGTCCACATTAAAACTAACCACTATTATGTTTGAAGTGCGAAGGATCTGTGTCAACACCCTTAAGAAAAATTCTTTCCCTTCCCAACAAAATCCTAATGTAATAAGCAAGAACTATTTAACCTGTTCTTGAAACACTCACCTGAGCTAATTCCTTTGAACCACGATTAACTTTAAACTACCGTGACAATAATGAATCAAGGATTCCATAATTAAATTCCAGAAACAATCCTTTTATCCCACATAGCTCCTTCCGCCACCCCAGGGACCTGAGGACCATGCCTTCTCTCCAGAAGAAAATAAAGAGGCTTGGTGGTTGATGTTCCTTTTTCCTAAAGTTTAATTTAAAAAGATATAGCACAGCTTAAGGTCCAGGGGACTCAGTTCTCAAAGAAACTGATACGTTAGCTATCTAACTAGATACCACTGGTAACGAATTACCAAAGGCTAATAAGACTTTATGCTTTTAAAAGCCCGTGCTAACAATGCCTGGCTGGTCATAAGTCACACTACCAAGTCACGGCTGAAATAAACTGGCTCAAGTTCATTACCAAGAAAAGAAAAAATGTTTATTAGAATTTTTAAATGCGTCTGAAAAAAATAATAATTAAAACTAACCATCACCTATGACAAGCACTCAGGTACTTGTGTCCTATGAACGCTCACCTCAACGTCGGGAAGAATCCTTGTGACCCCCAATCTGACCTTGACTCAAGTGCTTTAAATCACGCCCCTTTGCTCTCCCTGCTCGGTCGTCACCGAGGACCTCACTGTCGCTGTACCAGCAAGTAATAACGCTGACTTGAAATGCACTCTAAAGTAGCATTTCCATGGACGACTTTTCCAAGAACCACTTCACGGAGCTTTCAAACCGTTCGCCCAGAATCTCGTCACACGGGACGTTATCATGTTCGTGTACATGGATGGTAATGAAGTGGCTCAACGTCCTGCAATTCCGAAAACTCATCAGCCCAAAGTTAGAGGCGCATGGTTTACTGATGGGCCAGGGTGAGCAACGCGGCACGAAACGTTGGCATGTTGAGCAGAAGTCGTCAACTTTGTCCGTAAGCCCGTCTATCGCCGAACGCTCTCGTTTAGGACCTGGTAAACACGCTCCGCGTTTTGAGACACCTGCCCTAAGGCCGCCGCCAGACCAACACTGCCATCGTCACCACGCCGAAAACCAGTTCCTTCTCCGACCACGATTCTAACCCGCGCACCGGCTGCAGAACGGGCTCCGCCAAAGGGGCATCTGAGCACAGGCAGGACGACCGTCACGATGCCGGCCGGCCACCGCTCCGGCTGAATTAAAACACCTCGCCCCGGCAAGCGGCTGTTTGCAACACGACGACGCGCGTTCCGCGTTAAGGACAAACAACTTTGCGAGTCCTGCTCCTCCCGGGAAGCCAGACTCCTCGGTACCCGCGCGCGTGTCCGCCGCGTTTTCTTCGACGTCAGACGGACGGGCATCCGCGCTGCCCCCCCGACGGCAGGCCGACCGCTGCCCCCCCCACGCGTGAAAACGACGCCCGTGGCCACTTGAGACTTCCCCAACGAAGCCGCGCAGACGTGCAGGTTTCAATGGCCACACGGGAACCGAGCGGGGCAGCTGTCATCCGAAACTCGGGAAAGCTGAGACCGGCCAGCCCCGCGGAACAGGGAAGGGCGCGGGGAGCCGCGGCGGGGCCCGTCGGGGGGGGGGGCACCGGGCTCCGCGCCGCCGCCCCCCAGCGATCCGCCGCCCGCAGCCCCAGCGCCGCCATCCTGTTCCTGAATAATTCAACGCGCCGGGGCCGGGGCCGGAGCCGGGCGGCCAGAGGGGCAGTTTGTGCTCCGAGCCCCGCGAGCCGACGCGGCGGGGTCAGGAGGCCGAGGGCGACCCCCCCGGCGCGCCGAGGACTTTTCTCGGGCGCCGGGGAGCGACGGGGGCGCCCCCGCGGGCCGCCGAGTGGCCGGAAGCGGGGCGCGGGGAGCGACGCGGCGGAGGGGACGACAAAGGGGCGCCGGGGGCCGGCCGCGCTCCCCGCGAGCCCGGGACAGGTGGCCGGGCCTGGGCGGGAACAATGGGGGGCCGAGGCCGCCCCCTGGTGCTCACCTACCTCCGGCGCCCTCCGAGTTCTCGTTGAGGCTGCCCGAGGAGTCGTGCTGGGCGCCCACACACCCGCCCATGGGGGCCCCTGGCGCCTCGTCCGCCACCTCCGGGCGCTCGTCCGGGCCCGCCGCCGCCGCCGCCGCCTCCTCAGGCGCCGCCGAGCTCCGTCCGCCCGCCGCGGCCCAGCCTCCGCCCCCCTCGCCGCTCCACCCACCGCCTTGGCTCGGCCCCTTCCTCCGCGCCCACTTCGACCTCAGCCCCCCGGCCGCCCGCCCCGCAGGCCCGGCCCGCGCGCCGCCCTCGCCTCCGGCTCGGCCTCGCCAGGCCGGGGCTGGCCCATCCCGGGCGCGCCGGAGCGCCCGCCTCGCCCGTCACAGCCCCGCACACCCGCGTCCCGGCGAGCCCCGCGCCCGCGCCCGCGCCGCCCGTCCTCCAGGCCCCATCGGCCGCCGCCCCGCGGCGCCGCCCTCCGCACCCGCGGCCTGGGCTCGGTCGGGCCCGCCCGGAACCGCCGGGGGGCGGAGCCGCGGGAGGCCGCTCGCTGATTGGCTGCGGGAGAGGCCGCGAGCGGAGGAGGGAGGGGGAAGAGGAAAGGAGGGAAAGGGAGGGTATCTCCCGAGCGGAGGAAAAGAGACGGAGGCGGGGATCGGCCGGGGGGAGAGGCAGGGGGAGGAAGCGAGGACGAGGAAGAGGGGAAGACGCGGGAGAAGAAAGGTTAGGAGGGCGAGAGAGCAGGAAAGGAAGCACGGAAGTGAGAAAGAAGTGGAAAAGGTCACAATCGAGTTTCTCGCCTCCCCTCGGACGTCAGCTCTTTTTCGGGTGGGAGGGGGCACGGAGAAGTAGTCATGGAAGAAGACTCGCCCGCGGGGACGGGGCGGGTCCCCAAGTAACTGGCGGAAGGGGTCCTGGCTGAAGGTGGAGGTCCCAGCCCCTTTTGGGTTTGTGTCGACTTCAGTGGATTGGTACCCCGGATCTGGGCTTCCCCTTGCCTGCCCCGCCCCTGTGCCCCCTAAATCACTGTGCCCCATTATTAGAGAGGCGGGCATTGTGGTTGCAAGCTGACCTCGGATTACAGAGGCGAGGCACCCCGTGTAGGGAGAGAGAAAAGCTGACCGTAGTTCACGGGGTATGGGTTCGTTTCATTTTCAGAAGATTGATGCTTCAGACACAATGCTACTTCCCCTCTCTTTAGGTATCTTAAATCGTCTCTACAACAACGTGAAGCATAAATAAATAAAATACCCTGCTTTTTCTAAACTAGAATTTGGTACATTGACCACGCCCAGCATTCTTGGCGACGGCTGTCCCAGTCTAAGCCAAACTGTTAATAGTCCGTTCAGAATTGTGCTGCTTGCTATGATGCCTTAAAATTTTTATCATCCTACTTGGACCTTTCTCAAGCTTATTTCTGCCTAAGAGCTGTTTTAACTATCTGCTCCATTTTTACATCAGACTTTTTTAACATCCTGGGTCACTTTTTGCGTAGCCTTAAAAAAAATGTTTTTTAAGTGAAATACCTAAGGAAGAGACTCTCGGCAGTTTGGAATTTGCATTTAAACATATTTTCATACACTGCTGGTGGGAGTGTAAATTGGTTCAATCTTTTTTGCAAAGCGATTTGGCAAGGAGGTTCAAGAGCCTTTAAAAATGTTCCCCCACTATGACTTGGGATTATTTCA
Organism: Rhinolophus hipposideros; assembly: GCF_964194185.1. NCBI lineage: Eukaryota > Metazoa > Chordata > Mammalia > Chiroptera > Rhinolophidae > Rhinolophus > Rhinolophus hipposideros. The sequence continues at coordinate 39,106,261 of NC_138069.1, forward strand.
CATGTGGGAATCTAGTTCACAGCAATAGTCCAAAATGCAGAGATTCCTGTCCTTGCATTCATTTGACAATCAGATAAAAATGAAGGCTCAACAAACAAACAAAACCCTATACTTATATTTAAGCACAGAAATGCCTTGTGAGAAACAAGCCTGCTCTATTAGATGTATCCTGACGAATCGGTGTTGTCCCAGGTAGTCATGAACCAACATACAAAGGAGCTTTGAACATTTATATGGACATTTCTGAGTTTGCAGAGGTTGCTCTGAGATTCAGGCCCTATGCACAGAGCCTTCTATCTGATCATTCTCAGCTGAGTGTTCACGTAGGCAGACACACACCTCTTCCCTGAAGGAGAGAAGCTGCATGCTAAATATCTTCAAAGGGATTGCTTTGTCCTGATTTTTGCTCTAGAAATTGCTGAAAGCAAGGCTTCCACAATGTCTATTAAACAGATGGTAGGCATCCAAGTGATGAGTGCTTTCTGATGAGCACTGTGGAGTTGGCACTAGGAAAAGAGCAATCTCACTGAGAGATTCTCAGCTATGGATGTTCTCCACCCTGCCTTTATCTTAGAGCAGGGACACAAGTTTCTGGGAGACTGAGTAATGTGGCAGTTAAGGTCCCCAGCTCTGCTATCAACTTCCTAGGGTGGAATCAATTCCATCCTGTTCTAGCTATAGGACCTTAAATTTCTGTATAGCTCAGTTTCTCACCTGTAAAACTGGGCCCTAACAATGCTCTAAACTCTAGGGGGCTGGGGAGGGTCTGTTAAATTTCCTCTTTACATCTAGCTTCATGGGTCTAAACTTCCTGCATGGCCTAATCCACTTAAGACCTTCTGTAGAAACTGCATTCTTTGTGTATGGGTACACGCATGTGTGTGCTTTTCTGTTTTTTATATCTTTGTTGAGATATAATTCATATGCCACATAGTTCACCAACTTAAAGCGTACAATTCAATTGTTTTTAGTATATTCACAATCCATTTCAGAACATTTTTATCACCCCAAAAAGAAACCCGTGCCTATTAACAGTCATACCCATTTCCTTCCCAACTCTCAGCCCCAGCCCTAATCCATCTTTTGTCTCTATAGAGCTGCCTCTTCTGGATATTTTATTTAAATAGAATCCTATGTGGTCTTTGTGACTGACTTCTTTCATGCTGTATGATGTTTTCAGGGTTCATCCATGTTACAGCACGTATCAGTGCTTCACTCCTTTTTATCGCTGAATAATATTCCATTGTGTGGCTAGACCACATTTTGGTTATCCGTTTATCAGTTGATGGGCATTTAGGTTGTTTCCACTTTTTGGCTGTTAGGAATAAAGCTGTTATGAACATTCATATACAAGGTTTTGTATGGATGCATGTTTTCAGTATATACCTAAGAGTAGAACTGCTTGGTCATAGGGTTACTCTGTGTTTAACTTTCTGAGGAATTGGCACACTGTTTTCCAAAATGGCTGCACTGTTTTACATTCCTACCAACAATTTACAAGGGAATATAAAATAGTGCAGCCGTTTTGGATATGTAGAGTATCTCATTGTGGTTTTGACTAGCATTTCCCTAATGACTAATAATGCTGAATGCCTTTCCATGTGCTTATAGCCCAGACTGACATCTATTTCTGGAAAAATGTCTACTTAGATCCTTTACCCATTTTTAAATAGGATTATTTTTCTTTTTATATTGAGTTGTAAAGGTTCTTAATATACTCATGCAGATACATGATTTGCAAATATTTTTTTCCCAGCCTTTTTCTTTTTTAACTTTTTAAATTTAAGTGTGTTTTTCTAGGACCCAACAGCTCCAAGTCAAGTAGTTGTTTCCATCTAGTTGTGGAGGGCACAGCTCACAGTGGCCCATGCAGGGATCGAACTGGCAACCTTGTTGTTAAGAGCACCGGCCCCCCCTTTTAACTTTCTTGATAGTGCCCTTTGAAACATGAACGTTTTTAATTTTGATAAAGTCCATATACCTATTCCTTTCTTTGGTCGCTTGTGCTCTGGAGCTCATATCTATGAAACCATTGTCTAATCCAAAGTCATGAAGATGTATACCTGTTTTCCTCTAAAAGTTTTATAGTTTTAGCTCTGACTTTTAGATCTTTAATTTACTTTGAGTTAGTTTTTGTATATGGTGTGAGGTAGTGGTCCGACTTCATTCTTTTTCAAATGTGAATTTCCAGTATCTCAGCATTTGTTGAAAAGACTGTTCTTTTCCCCCATTGAATTGTCTTGGCACCCTCGCTGAAAATCAATTAGCCATACATGTTAGATTTTTATTTCTGGCCTCACAATTCTGTTCCATTGATCTTTACGTCTATCGTTATGCCAGTACCACACTGTCGATTTCTGTAGGTTTATAGTAAGTTTTGAAGTCAGGAAGTTCTTTTTTCCAAGATTATTTTGGCTACTGGGGTCCCTTACATTTCCATATGAATTTTATCAGCTTAGCCATTTCTGGGGGAAAAAAGAAACAGCCGGAATTTTGATGGGAAAAATGTTAAGTCATCTGTAGATTAATTTGGTAAGTATTGCCATCTTAACAATATTAAACCTTCCAATTCAGGAATATGGATGTCTTTCCACTTGTTTACGTCTCAAATTCCTTTCAATGATATTTTGCAGTTTTCAGTGTACAAGACTTGTACTTCTTTTAAATTTATTCCTAAGTGTTTCATTTTTTGCATGCTATTATAAACAGCAAATTTGCTATTTATAACTAGATTTGTTTCTTAATTTCTTTTTCAGATTGTCCATTACAAGTGTATAGAAATAAATGGAGTTTTGCATATTGATCGGGTATCATGTAAACCTGATAAACTCACTTATTAGCTCCAATAGTTGTTGCTTCATGTATTTTGGGGCTTTGTTGTTAGTTGTTATGTGTTTGTTATTTCTTCAGGGCCTTCTTCACTTAGCTAATTATCCAGGGAGAATTAGCAAGGGAGAAGGATGAAGGAGAAGAAATAAGAAGGAAGGAAAAAAAGGAGGGAGAATGAAGTCAATCTCTAGTATGGATGTCAGTCACTTGGGGAGCTTGTTAAACTCCCAGAGATTCTGATTCAGTAGGTCTGGGGTGGAGTCCAGCAACCAGCATTTTTAACTCACACATCAGGCATTTCCTGGTGCAGTTTGGGCCCCAGATGGAATTTCAAAGAACACAAGTCCTTGGCAAAACTCAATTCTCCACATTCCTTGCCAAACTATTTTTACCTTAGTCTCTTTCATCCTCCACAAATGGCACCATAGTCCATCCAGTTGCGCAAGCCCCAAACTTAAGAGTTGTTGGTAATTTCTCCATCTTCTTTACCTCTCACACCCAATCCATTATCAAGTCCTCTTTACTCTATCCATGAAATACATTCTGAATCTCTCCATTTCTGTCTCTGCTGCCACCACTGTCTCACCTTGGCAACTGCAGTACCTTCCTAACTAGTCTTCCTGCATCCTTTCCTGCATCCTCCTACAATACAGAGGGTCCCCCCCAAAATGTATACACATTTTAAGAAAGGGAAAACCATATTAAAATTGTAATACTCAATATATACCTATAACAAAACATGAATACAAGTCAGGTTTGACTTCTGCCATTACAAGAGGTGCTCAGAGTGGTTACCATCAGCGTCCAGACACTTCTGATGACGGCGAACTACTGCTTGAGCAACGCTGACTAAAGTGTCCACTTGTATACATGTTTTTGTTGCCCCCAGTACATTCCCAAGCCAGCAACCAGCACGATTTTTAAAAATTTTAATACACTACACTGTACATACTTAAGTTTACACTTTTCTAAGTTTGACATATGTATATACCTGTGAAACCGTCACCACACTCAAGGTAATGAATATAGCCATCACCCCAAAAAGTTTCCTCATGCCCCTTTGTAATCTCTCTTTACTACACCTCCCCAGTCATCTGTCCCCAGACAACCACTGATCTGCTTTATGTCACTATAGGTTACTTTGCATTATAAATGAAACCATACAGTATGTAGTCTTTTTGGTATGGCTTCTTTCACTCAGCATAATTATTTTGAAATTCATTCATATTGCAGGGTTTATTCCTTTTAATTACTAAGTAGTTTTCCATTGTATGGGTACACCAGTTTGCCTAATCCCTTGTTCAACATGTAGGATGTTCCTTTTTCGTGATTACAAGTAAAGTTGCTAGTACAACTCAAGTACAAGTGTATGGGCATATGTTCGCCTTTCTCCTGTGTAGGATACATGCCTGGTAGAATGAATGAATCGTATGGTAGTTTTGTTTTAGTATTGTTTTGTTGTGTTAAATAAACTGCCAGACTATTTTCTAAAGTGGTCTTACCATGTACATTCCCACCAATCAGTATTGTAGGAAAACTTGTTCCTCCCTTTCCTCTCTAACACTTGGCTTGGGGCAGTTTTTAATATTAGCCATTCTAATAGGTGTGTAGTTGATATTTCATTGTAATTTTAATTTTCATTTCCCTAATGACTGATGATGTTGACCATATTTTCATGTGCTTATCTGCCATTTGTATATCTTTTTTGGTGAAGTATATGTTCAGGTTTTTTGCCCATTTGTGAATGGGTTGTTTTTTTATGATTGAGTTTTGAGAGTTCTTTATATTTTCTGACTACAACTCTTTTATCTGATGTGTTGCAAATACTGACTCCCAGTCTTTGCCTTGTCTTTTTATTCTCTTGACAGCATCCTTTGAAAAGGCAAAATTTTAAATTTTTGATGAGATCCAATTTATCAGTATGTTCTTTAATGGATCTTGTGGTTGGTGTCATATGAATACAGAAATGAAATCTGCCTAATTCAACGTCAGAAAGGCTTTCTTCTATGTTTTCTTCTTGGAGCTTTATAGTTTTGGGTTTTACAGTTAGGTCTATTATCCACTGTGGGTTAATTTTTGTGTATGGTGTGAGATATGGATCAAAGGTTTTTGTGTTTATGTTTCTGAATACAGATATCCATTTCCAACATTTGTTGGAAGACTATCTTTTCTCCTCTCAACTGCTTTAGCATCTTTGCAAAACAAAGAGTTGTCCACATATGGGGGGGCCAATTTCTGGACTCTACCCTGTTTCATTGATCTATTTGTCTTTCTTTATGCCAACACCACATTGTCTTGATTTCTGTAGCTTTACAATAAGTCTTGAAATCAGGTTATTAATCCTCCAACTCTGTTCTTACTTTTCAAAGTAGTTTTGACAACTAGGTTGTTTGCATTTTCATATGAATTATTGAATCATCTTTTCAATTTGTAAAAAAAAAAAAATACCTGCTGGGATTTGGGTTGAGATTACATTGAATCTATTGATAAATTTGGGGGGAAAATTGTCATTATTAACAATATTGAATCTTCCAACAACCATATGAACACAGTATATCTCTGTTTACATCTTTAATTTCTCTCAGCAATGCTTTGTAGTTTTAAGTGCACAGGTCTTGCATATATCTTTTATTAGCTGCATCCCTATGGACTTCATTTTTGGATGCTATCAAAAATGGTATTGCTTTTATAATTCCAATTATTGCTTGTTTGTTACTAGCACACAGACATACAATTGATTTTTGTATGTTGATCTTGTATCCTGAAACCTTGCTAAATCATTTATTAGTTCTAGTAGCTCTTTTAGAGATTCCATTGGATTTTCCAAATGATCATGTTGTCATAAAGACTTCTATTTATTATGATTTATTATAAAGAGTATTATTATTATTATATTTTTATTATTACTGTGATAGCCACCTTATTGGGTATGCAGTGGTATCTCATTGTGGTGTTGATTTGCGTTTCTCTAATGACCGATGACCTTGAGCATCATTACATGTGCTTGTTGGACCTTTGTATATCTTTCTTTCTTTAGAGAAATGTCTATTCAAGTCCTTTTGCCCATTTTTTAACTGGCTTTTTGTTGTTGTGTTGTAACAGTTAACTATAGGTCTTTATAGATGCCCTTTATTAGACTGAGGAATTTCCCTTTCATTTCTAGTTTACTGAGTTTTGGGTTTTTTTAAGTCAAAAATGGGGGCTGGCCCGGTGGCTCAGGCGGTTAGAGCTCCATGCTCCTAACTCCGAAGACTGCCGGTTCGATTCCCACATGGGCCAGCGGGCTCTCAGACACAAGGTTGCCAGTTTGACTCCCTCAAGGGATAGTGGGCTGCGCCCCCTGCAACTAGCATCGGCAAATGGACCTGGAGCTGAGCTGCGCCCTCCACAATTAAGACTGAAAGGACAACAACTTGAAGCTGAACGGCACCCTCCACGACTAAGATTGAAAGGATAACAACTTGACTTGGAAAAAAGTCCTGGAAGTACACACTGTTCCCCAATAGAGTCCTGTACCCCTTAAAAAATTAAAAAATAAATTTTTAAAAATGGATTTGGATTTTGCCAATGCCTTTTTGCGTCGATTGACATGGTTATATGGCTTTTCTTTTTAGTTTGTCATTATGATGAATTGCACTGATTGATTTTCCAATATTAAACCAATCTTGAATTCCTTGGATAAATCTGACTTGATCCTAATGTTTGTCCTTTTAAATATACTGTTGGATTCAATTTGCTAAAGTTTTGTTCAGAATTTTTGCATCTACATTTATGAGGGATATTTGTCTATACTTTTTTTTTCTTTAGAGATCTTCTGGTGTCTGATATTTCAATTTTATGCAAGGGGGAAAAAGGAATTCTAAAGAATAGAGGATAGCTGAATAAGCAGCAGCCATGCCCCCAGGCTTGAGCTAGTCCACTTAAGAAAGAAGTCTTTCCAGGGTTAAGAGCCAGACCTTCTCAACGAGGACCTGGTCCTGGTCTGGTGAATAGTAGAGAGGTTACTGTGGTGACACATCAGTGAAGTTGCTGGAAAGCCACTCTCCAGGACTGGCTGGATACCCATCGGCTAGGAAAGCTGTTCACAGGAGGTATCTCAGCAGAGCCATTCTGCTATACAACTGCCTGAGGGGCAATGGCTGGGGAAGCTGCTGCTTGCAAGGTGTTGTTGGCTCATGTCTTATAGGAGCTAGGCCTCGGAGAAGCTGCTGCTGCTGCAGGAGCCTGGTGCTGAAACAGCCATGTATCCTGAAGTTGCTACATGAGATTAGCTGTCTGTGCTGCAGGAGCTAGGCAAGGGGCAGGCTGCACACATCCCAGGAGCCTGGCCCTGGAGAAGCCACCCCTACTGTGGGAGCCTACTGAGGGAGAGAATGGGAATTCCTCCTGCAATGTCTCTCCACTGCCCTCTACTGTCAAAGCTGAACATTGTGCCAACTGACAAAGGCACAAAATTTAAAGGGCCCATATCCATTTTCACACAGCAGGCAATGAAGAGTGGGTTTGGATCTGAAGGAAGGGCTGGAGTCGGAAAGTCATCATTTTTCAACTATAACAGCTGCTATGGACTGAATGTTTGCGTCCCCCACCCCCAGCTCAAATTTGTATGTTGAAACCTTCATGTATCTGGAGCCCTAACGTATTTAGAGGTGGAGTTGTTAGTATCCACTTCTTATAAGGACACTAATCACATCAGGGAGAGTGGAGCCCTCATGATGGCGTTAGTGTCCTTATAAGAAGAGGAAGAGAGCTAGACTATTCTCTCTCTCTGTCAGGTGAGGATACAAAAAGGGCTCTCACCATAACCCCACCCTGCTGGCACCCTGATCGCAGACTCCCATCCTCCCAAAGTGTGAGAAATAAATGTTTGTTGTTTAAATGCCCAGTCTATGGTATTCTGTTATAACTGCCTAATCTGACTAACACAATAGGAAAGATTGGTTCAGGCCCAAATCATCAATGCATACTACATAGAGGAAGGAAATTTTGATGAGGAGCTGGATATTTGCATTGTCAAAATATCACCCCACAGATTGTTTATTCATCGCAAGCACAACATAGTAATAATACAGAAGAAAAAATGCACAATACCTTCACCAAGTGATGAAATGGACATCGTGTGACTCCAAGTGGGATTCCCTGAGAATGACGACGTCACTTTTTTAGGATTCTGACTGGAGATGCATTGCCTGAGTGGAATCTTGAGGAAATGTCAGTCAAATACAAATGGAGGGCATTTGATAATAAAGAGGAGAGAGGCTGTATTTTTTTTAAATCTAAATGTCATTAAAGTCAAAGAACACCTGAGAAACTGTTCCAGATTACAGGAGACCAGAGACACAATTCTATAAAGGACATTATTGGGTCAATTGATAAAATTGGAATGTGAATGGTAGAGTAGATAAAAATATTATCAATGTGAAATTTCCTGCAGTTAATAATTGCTCTGTGATTATGAAAGAGAATGTTTTTATTCTTAGGTAAAACACACTGATGAATTCAGAGGTAAAATATACTGATATATGAACTTACTCTCAAATATTTCAGAAAAAGATTACCTATCAGGAAGTCAAATAATAAAGCAAATGGGGGCAAAATGTTAATACCACGTAAATCCAGATCAAGTAGATGTTCTTTGAACTACTCTTGCAACTTTTCTACATGTTTGAAAGTTATTTCCAAATAATTTGTGGCTCCCCATGGGTCTTCAGATCAGCTGGGGCTAGCTAATATCAGTTGGGTCCACCAGACTTCGCTCCAGACTGAGGGATGATTCAGGGTTTGAATCAGGTGTCTCTCTTCTCCTTGGAGAAATATGCTAAACGGTATATTGTTCTCATGGCTAAGGCAGTGGTGCAAGAAGGCACAGCCCTCTGCACACACACAGCGTAAGCTCTCTGCTTGTATCACACCTGGCAACACGACTCAGTACATGTGATTCTGATGGAGCTCACTCCATCCCCTACTCCAGGGTGGTGCTGAGACCCAGGCTTGAGCCAATCAGTGTATTCCAAACCCATGATGGTTTAGGATGGGCATGTGACCCAATTGGGGCCAATCAGAGGCAGATTTAGGACTTTTTTGTTTGTTTACAACTTTTGTTGTTGTTGTTGTTGTTTAGTTGTTGTTAATATCTTTCTTTCTGAACATGAATTTGGGAGGAAGTAAATTTGGAGCTTCTTAGAATATCCGTAAGGGGAGAAATTGGAACCACTATCCAACAGCAGAGAGCCTACCCAAGAGAGAAGTCAAAATACAGAGGAAAATATAGCTAAGAGGGAAAAACCAAACCCTGAAAATCATCTGAACTGGATCCAGCGATGCCTGAATCTGCTTCTTCAAATTTTCAGCTCCATAAGTCAGTTTTCATTTTAATCCCCGTAAGGCCGTTTGAGTTGAGTTTCTTTTGCTTGAGTGTAGAAAGCAGGTGTTATTTATCTTTGTCTCCCAAGCACCTATAGAACAATGCTTGGCACACGCTTGAAGAATCACAGGCTTAGACTTTATCCTGGGAAGGTGAGGAGTAACTGTAGGGCTTTAAGCAACAAAGACACACACAGAGCATTTGTGTATCAGAGCTATCGGTGGGTAGAGCTTGGTATTTTTGCAGCTTTTAACAGCAAGCAGTGGCAAACAGGATGCCCTTACCTCATAGTCCACCTAGCTGAAATTACATACCTTCTGATGGCAGAACGATGGAGCCTGGAACTGAGTTATATGCTCCCTCCATAGGTATGTGAGGGATAGAGCTTCTGTTTGGTAGTTGCCCCAAATGCCTCCCCATCACCATCCTGAACTGTGCTTAGGAGACTTCTAAGTGTCCACGAGGCAAAACCGCCAGTAGAAAAGAGTTCCTCTTCCTGAAAATCTCCAGCAAAGGTCCTGAGAACAAGTCTCATTGATTTGGCTTGGGTCATGTGCCCATTACCGAGCTAACTGTACCCAGGAGTCTGGGCTGCACTGATTGGCCAAGTCTAGGCCATGTGCCCATTATTGCCACCAATGAGTGAAGCCCACCCAAATCACATGGATTGAGAGTAGGGGAAAAGTGGTTCCTCCAAGGAAAATGAGGGCAATACTACCTGAAGAAAGGAAAATAGATTATAGGCAGCTAAAACTCACAATGTTCACTATCCACAGACATTTGATAATTCATGTATGTAATTATATCTATAATAATGATAGCTACCACTGACTGACTGTTTACTATGTGCTAGGACGTTCTAATCGCTTTACATCTGTTAAGTCATTTAATCCTTACACCAACTCTGTGAGACAGGTGCTATTGTTATCATCACTTTGTAGGCGAGAATTCATTCTGTCTAAACTCAAATTAATTACCATGCTTCATTGTCTCACATGAGGAAAACATAAATCAGATGCATACGAGAGTATTTGATTTTTTTCTTCCCCTCCCACCATCCTACTAGGTGGGCCCATCCACACAGCAAACACTGAGCACTGTAACGACCTCTTCCTCCCCCGGTCTTTATTTACCACATATTCAGGGGACAGGGAAAAGTAACAGGAGATCCCTGCCCAGAGGGGTCCCAGTCTGGTGGGGAGACAGGCACATTAACACAGGATTACCATGTCGCAAGCACGGTAACTGTTACAGCAACCTTCCCTATAAGGAATTCTTGCTTTTGTTTCCTTCCACACAAAGGATTTTACAAATCTTATTATAATTCAGTAGTGTTATAAAAGAGGCTCAAAGAATTTCAATTAAAATCAAAATGATTTCTACCACGATCCTCATCAAGCATTATTAGATGCAGAAAAGGGTGACCAAACGGGGTGGTCCTGTTCAGCTTTCACTTTGTAGTTACGAAAATGTCCTACTGCTCCCCAGTTTCCTTCCCAGTGCCATGTTTACCCCTTCACATATGTCCCTTCATGTCTAGTCTAGGTTCGGTTAAATTGCCACATGCCCCCTACGCCTAACAGAAGCATGACAATTAATCCAGTATTTTTTAAAGCGTGGGAAAGGCGATTTGGGTGGTATTTTCATATGCATGAAATGACATCAAATTATAATGTGCAAGTTATTACCGTTTTCCATACTCCTGCAATTCTTGTGCTTACAGAAGTAAAAAATCTGTTTGGCGTTAGCTTGTCTTTAACACCTCCTTAACACATCCTAATCTTTTAAGAGACAGAGACAGAGAGAGAGAGAGACAGAGAGAGAGAGAGAGAGAGAGAGAGAGAGACAGAGAGAGAGACAGAGAGAGAGAGAGAGACAGAGAGAGAGACAGAGACAGAGACAGAGAGAGAGAGAGAGACAGAGAGAGACAGAGAGAGAGACAGAGACAGAGACAGAGAGAGAGAGAGAGACAGAGAGAGACAGAGAGAGAGACAGAGACAGAGACAGAGAGAGAGAGGGCGCCTCCTTGCGTAAGCCTGAGCTAGAACTTTTAACAGGTAACTAACTGGACCTAGCTGAAACTCAGTGACACCATTTCGCTTTCATTCATTACGTTTAGAGTTACCTTCTAGTTACAGGAAACTATACAGGTTTTCCAATTATTACCGTGATATAAAGCTTCCCTTCAAAAAAACATATTTATCTTTTGAGTTAATCTATTTCAAGTAAAATATGAAGTAAATGCTGGAACATGTGAGTTGTGGACATGACAACATTTGTGAGGTGCTACTCAAAACAGCTCAAGTTTTGGAAACACTGCCGCACCTACTGGGTCCCCAATTTTTGGCCTTTCAGGCAAAATTCTTACCCCCAGGCAAGTTTCCCCTCCCACTCCATGCCACTCCAACATTTTGTGTAGACGCTTACTTACTTGTAATTCTCCCCAGAGGCACCTGTACTTGTTGGTAGGTCAGCCTTTCTGGCTAGACAATACTTCTCTTACTCATTTCTCTATCTTCAGCTCCCAGCACCAAGCCTGGCCCAGAGCAGGCCCCAGGATTCGGCTGGTTGTTCCTGTGTTCTCATGCATGAAGATGGAGGTTTGGGGACTGTCCATATAGGCTCTCGACTCCGTTATCTTGTGCCTTGGCAGTTCTGTCCCTTGGAAATCTGTCACAGATCTGCTGGAGCCAGCACAGATATCTGGAAAGGAACCTTCGCAAGGGCACGTTGGATTCACAACGGATGTGAGCGGCAAGGGCACCACACAGCCAGTGTGTGTTCTTGGCCGATGTTACTGACCCACTACTGGAGGTGAGGGGTGGACTTTGACCAGCCCTTACAGGCTGAAAGAGCAATCTGCAAGGAGATGCTAGCTCCCTCTTCTCCCTGCCACCAAAGTTACTTGCCAGCCGACCACTGGGCACCTGTCTTTCAGCCCACACAGAAAGGATACTTTAGTTGATGTTGGGACATCCAGTTTTTGATGGTAAGCGATAGGCACAGAGGTGGGAGCCCTTATCCTGTTCACTGAGCTTGTGTCTGTGAGTGGGTAGGGAAGGGCAGAGGATGGGAAGGTAACACCTCAAAATCAAACTTATACGTGTGAGTCCTGAGTCCTAATTCTGAATATTTCAGGTGTATCTCTGGGAATTTAGGAGTTCCCTTTCCATCCCACCTCCAACCCCAAACCTGTACCCCTTAGCTGAAAAACTACCAAGTGGTGTTTTTTTTTTTAAAGGTGATTAAAAATACAGGCAGAACTTAATATAGGCATTCCCTGTTATGCGACCAGAAGAACTAAAAGAGTTTCGAAAAAAGGGAGGTTCTCGGAAGCATTTGCTTTTATAAACAAATCCTTTCTGCCTACACTTAGAGCACTAACATGGAGTATATTTCTGAGAATGTCTACAGCTCATCCCCCACGGGGCATCTGGTTTTGATTGAAAATAAGCCCAATGAGTAGAGTATACCTAGAAAGAGAAGATCTCCTAATGGGCTTTGCCCTACTTGCCAGTGACAGGAGTGATTAATCACTTAGTTTCTTAAACTTTACTTACTCAAGTTCTCTCAAGGGGCCTGGGGCCTGGGGCTGGGCCCAAAGCAACCCACTGAAACCATTTCCTTGAAGTCTGTAGTTTTATCTTAAAAGTGCAGGCGAGATTTATGTTCCATTGCACGACATATCCCTGTTTGTTTCAACATGAACACATGTAAAATAACCTACTGGTTAAATTGCTTAAATCTCTACTCCCAACTTTTTTTCCCCCCTACGAACAATTTTTGGGTAGAAATGAAGTGCCAGAAGCAGCTTTAGGTGTCTCTTAACCCACTGCTACTGTGTGTTCCCAACAAGCCATCCCCAGTGTGCAAGTGAGTCACTGGGTGATCGAGCACTTTCCAAGTACCTTCCAGAACAAACACAGAGCTTCTCTACACCCTTCTCCACACACTGAGGGTGCTTACGAGAGTGGAGAAGCTGGTGGCAAGACTTTCCAGGCTGAGAGCGTCTGTCTACTCATCCCCAGGGCTCAGCACAGTTAAGGGGAGGGTTAGGATTAAAGAGGAAGACAGTTTCTTAACTTAGGTACAAAACTTCTATGAGAATGTTTAAAGTTTGCAGTTCCATTTTGGTGATATTTTTTAAAAGATGGAAAGGCATATGCTCGATGATCTGAATGTCACCCTCAATAACTGAGTTCTGTTAGCAAGTGAATTGGGGTCCCAGGCTAGTACTTCCAATTCCCATGGGCTAATGAGAAAAGAACCATGTTTCACTTAACACACGCTATGGACTGAATATCTGTGTCCCTTCGGAAGTCATATGTTGAAGTCAAATCCCCAATGTGATGATATCTGGAGACGAGGCCTTTGGGAAGTGATTAGGTCATGACGGTCAGGCCCTCATGAATGAGACCAGCACCTTTTTAAGGAGAGACCAGAGAGCCAACCAGCTCGCTTTCCACCATGTGCGGACACAACAAGAAGTGGGCACTTTGCAACCCAGAAGAGGGTCCTCACCAGAACCCAACCCTGCTGGCACCCTTATCTCAGACTTCCAGCATCCAGAACTGTGAGAAATACATTTCTGTTGTTTATAAACCACCCAGTCTGTGGTACTTTGTTACAGACGAAGACGCTGCATAAGTGATATATTTGCACCACATGAGGGCGAACGACAGCACGATGTGCAGTTTCAACAAAGGCCTTCTGAGTATTTCCATTAGAGAAAAAGGAATCATCACAATGCACAAAATGCATAGGCAAATTGACTCCAAAAACCTTGTTCCAATGTGGTTGGCTCCATTCTGTCACTGTGAGTGGAGATAAAGTTTTGGCAAAGCAACGTCAGCATATATATATATATATATATATGTATATATATATATATACATATATATATATACACATATATATATATATATATACATACACACACACATATATATACACACACACAACACATGTATGTACATACACATACATATATATTAAAAAATTATAAAAAGCAATATTAACTCTTCTGTTAATGTTGTTAAGATAAACTCTTGGTTTTGTAGTTGTGTGTTTAACTTCTAAAATTGTTCATGTTTTATTTAATAGCTACAATGAGAACAGGTTTACATTAGGTAATGTTATAATAAAAATCATTTGAGTCTAAACACAGGAGCCTATGAGAATTTTGTTATCTTTAAAATGAGTGGGTACAAACTCAAATTTAAAAAATTATTTTTAACCATAAGGAGCTCCACCTCAAAAATGTGGTCCATGTCCATTCTTGCCACTTTTATTCAACATAGTACTGGAAGTTCCAGCCAGAGCAATTAGGCAATAAAAATAAATAAAAAACACCCAAAGGAAGAAGTGAAACTGTCACTATTTGTAGATAACATGATATTATATATAGAAAACCTTAAAGACTCCACCCCAAACTGTCAGAACTAATAAACTAATTCAGTAAAGTTGCAAATGCAAAACAAATATACACTAATAGCTAACTACCAGAAAGAGAAATTAAGAACATAATCCCATTTACCACTGCAACAAGAAAAATAAAATACCAAGGAATAAATTTAAACAAGGAGGTGAAAGACTTACACACTGAAAATTATAAGACACTGATGAAAGAAACTGAAGAAGACTAAGATGGATGGAAAGATATTCTGTGCTCATGAATAGGAAGGATTAATTTTGTTAAAATGTCCATACTACCCAAAGTAATCTATAGAGTCAATACAATCCCTATCAGAATACCAATGGTGTTTTTCACAGAAATTTGTATGGAGCCACAAGAGACCCCAAACAGACAAAACAGCTTGAGAAAAAAAGAACAAAGCTGAAGGCATCACACTCTCTGATTTCTAACTATATTACAACGCTATAGTAATCAAAACAGTATGGTGTTGCCATAAAAACAGATATGCAGATCAATGGAACAGAACAGAGAGCCCAGAAATAAATCCATGTATACATGTCAATTAATTTATGACAGGGAAGCCAAGAATATGCAATGGGAAAAGCACAGTATTTTTTTTAAGGAGGACACTGCTCACAGTAGCCCATGTGGGGATCGAATCGGCAACCTTGGTGT
The DNA here is from genome assembly GCF_964194185.1 of Rhinolophus hipposideros. Classification (NCBI taxonomy): domain Eukaryota; kingdom Metazoa; phylum Chordata; class Mammalia; order Chiroptera; family Rhinolophidae; genus Rhinolophus; species Rhinolophus hipposideros. The sequence continues at coordinate 39,121,545 of NC_138069.1, forward strand.
TATTTGCACCACGCTTTAACTAACTGAGCTCACCAGCCATCCCAAAAGCATAGTATTTTCAATAAATGGTGCTGGGAAAACCAGATAGCCACATGCAAAAGAATGAAACTGGGTGTGTGACAACATGGATGGACTTAGAGGGTTTATGCTAAGTGAAACAAGTCAGACTGAGACAGAAAAATACCACATGACCTCACTTATATGTGGAATCTAAAGAACAAAATAAATGAACAAGCAAAACAGAGACAGACTCACAGACACAGAGAACAAACTGATAGTTGCCTGAGGGAGTGGGGTTGGGGAGCTGGGTGGAAAAGGTGAAGGGATTAAGAAGTACAAGTTGGTAGTTACAAAATAGTCAAGGCGATGTAAAGTACAGCACAGAGAATACAGTCAGTACTGTTGCAACAACTATGTATGGTGCCAGGTGGGTTCTAGCCTAATTGGGGGGATCACTGCATACATTATATAAATGTCTAACCACTATGCTGTACACCTGAAACTAATATAAAATAATACTGACTGTCCACTGCAACAGAAAAAATTTTTTAAAAAGAGTGAAACTCACCACTCTTACGCTATGCACAAAAATTAACTCAAAACGGATTAAAGACAGGAACATAAGACCTGAAACCTTAAAACTCCTAGAGGGAAACATAGGCGGTAAGCACCTTGACATCGGTCTTGGTGATTTTTTGTATTTGACACTAAAAGCATATCAAATTACAAAGCTTCTGCACAGCAAAGAAAACCATCAACAACATGAAAAGGCTACTTCCTGAATGGGAGAAAATATTTCCAAGTCATATCTGGTAAGAATTAATATCCAAAATATATAAAGAATTCATACAACTCAATAGTAAAAAAACACCCACAAATATCCTATTAAAAAATGGTCAGAAGATCTGAATAGACATTTTTCCAAGGAAGACATACAGATGGCCAACAGATACATAAAAGGGTGCTCATCAGCACTGTCATCAGGGAAATGCAAGTCAAAACCACAGTGAGATATCACCTCACACCTGTGAGAATGGCTATTGTCAAAAAGATAAGCGATAAGTATTGGTGAGGATGTGGAGAAAAGGGAACCGTTGTGCACCATCGGTGGGAATGTAAATTGGTACAACCACTATGGAAAACAATATGGAGAACCCTCAAAAGGTTAAACATGGAATTACATATCCAGCACTTCCACTTCCGGGGTACATGCCCAAAAGAATTAAAATCAGGAACTCGAATAGATATTTGCACACACTCATGTTCACAGCAGCGTATCAAAATAGCTGAAAGATGGAAGCAGCCCAAGTGTCCATCGACGGATGAATGAACAAAATATGGTAAAAACATACAATGGAATATTGTTCAGCCTTGAAAAGGAAGGAAATTCTGACACATGCTACAACACTGGTGAACCTTGAAGACACTATGTTAAGTGAAATAAGTCAGCCACAAAAGTACAAATACTGTATGATCCCACTTACATGAGGTTCCTAGGGGAGTCAGATCAGAGATAAAAAGTAGAATTATGGTTACCAGGGGCTGCGGGAGGGGGAATGGGGAATTGTTTAATGAACAGAGTTTCAGTTGGGACAGATGAGAAAGTTCTGGAGATGAAGGGAGGTGATGATCGCACAATATTGTGAATGTAATTAATGTCGCTGTACTATACACTTAGAAACGGGTGAAATGGTAAATTTCACGTTGTGCGTATTTTACCACAATCAAAAATTCAATGAACGCAGTTTAGCAATTCCATGTTCACAGCTGCAAAGACATGGCCTGGTTCTCAGATCTCCCCTAAAGACACTCAGTAGCTGCTGCTTCGAGCCGAAGACCAAATGGGCCTGGTTCGTCTGCTGAAGGCAGTAACTGACACACCATCCAAGCCAGAGTCCTCAGATGTACGCATTCTGGGGCACAAACTCGTCTGAATACCCTGACATTCCAAATAACGATTGCACTTTAGGATCTATGCGGCATTTTCCAAAGTATGTTCCGTGGGATGTTCATAAATATGACGCGGAAAAAGGAATTCTGCTGTAAAATCCAGTTTGGAAACACTGGATGGAAGCAGGGTAAACAGCTTCTTTACAGCAGGATTCTCAGAGCCTTTAATGTGCTAGTGTGTGACACGGGTCCCCAAGGAGGAAGGCTTGGATGATTCTCACACAGTGTTTGCCAAGTGGATCTGACCACACAATGCTTTGTCACGATCATGTGAGGGACTCAGGTTCCATAAACAGACTGTGGAAAAACTTTCATTTAGAGAAAAGAAAATAGGAGACGCATATACACTAGGCCAGGGGGCTCGCAAACTATAGCCCTTGGGCCCAATCCATCCAGCTGCCTATTTTTTCAGAGTTAAGAACGGTTTTTACATGCTAAACAGTTCCATTTTAAATAGTTATGCAAGTCCTTGCATAACATTCTGGTTTTGCCTCTTGGCTCCCAGAGCCCCAAATATTTACTATCTGACTCTTTAAGGAGAAGCTTGCCAACTCCTACCCTAGGTAATGGAAATATTTGAAGATTAGGCATACATTATTTCCATTTATCATCACATCTCTGTTGGAAAGACATTCTTGTCCTCATTTCACAGGATGCTAAGTATCAGAGAGGTAAAGTGCTTATCAGACCCAGAACGCAAACCCAGCTCTGGCTAACCCCAAAAGTCCGTAACTATCAAAATGGGGTCTGAGTATCGCAGCGGCAGTGAAAAATTAGATCTTTTAATTATAAAATTTTATCTTATCCTTTAGACATCTTAAATTTTCTATATAATACATCAGCTAACATTAGCCTAATCAGTAGTCACTGGATAGTTTTTTAGGAGCCTAATACGTTTGTGCCCCTTTCTCCTCACCTGAGTTCAGAACTGAGAGAGACAGAGGGATCTGGGAGCAGAGAACAAAATGTCAGCTTTATTCCTGAGCAGGCCGTGGGGCACCTGGCTTGCTGCGGTGGGCGGCAGCCATGGGTCTCCTAAGCCCGCACCCCAAAATTAGACATGCTGACTGACGCAGGCACAGGCACTTCCAAAAGCACCCTTTTTACCACTAAGCCTCCCACTGTCAAGGGACTGAAGGGAAGGTGTGCTCTGAGGACTTCTGACCCCAAACAAGAGCGACGGAGGGGCTGAGCTATGCATGTCTGGCTTCTGCTCTTACATATCAGTCACTTAGATTCTCAGTCACCTAGAGAAGTCCCTCCTTTCCCCTAGGGAGAGAGAGAAGGTTGGAGCGTTAGTCTGGTGGAGCTCCCTTTGCATGGAAGAGAGCACCAGGCGTGGGGTATAAGGATTTCCCACCTAACAATCTTGTACGTGACATATTTATTCAGTAACGCAGGAAGGTCCACCATGAAAACTGTTTGAAGACCACTATTCTGTACTATACTGTACAAGTGCGTGGCCAAGTTCCAGGCAGTTGAAAGGAATGAGAGAAAATGCAGATATCTACGTCACTGAGCATTCTGAGGATGAAATGAACGTGTATGTAGTGTGCTCCACAGGCCTGGAACACAGAAAATGCTCAGGAAAATAATGGTGACATCGGTAACAGTACGAAGCACCATGTCTGGACGCCTTGGACTATGCCAGGCAAGGTGGTGAGTCTGGCTGTTTCTCAAAAGTGGAGCTTTCCGACTATTTTCTCATAATATACTCTCGAAGGGTTGCAGGTTCTAGCTGATTTCCACTTTCAGGGGTGCAGCCCAGGAATACGCACTGTGACAAGCTCCCTGGCTCATTCTATGGTCACTGCAACCTGAGAACCACTGACAGGGAGGCGTGGGTTGAAGATGGTGAGGTCCAGATGGACACAGAACGAGAGAAGGATGGGCATGGAAACCCCTGGCCTTGGAGAAGAGCAGCCTCACGATTGAGTACTGGACCCACCAATTCAACAGGACCCTGCAGAGGAGGGTGTTTGGCGTGGCATTGCTGGACCAGTGCGGAGAGAAGGTGTGTGCTGGTTCCAGGGGAGACCTGATGGGAGGCAATGGGGTGAACTTGATGCCTGACCATAGTCCAGTTTCCATCCCGTCCTGTGAAGCCCACGCGCCCCTCTACGCCTACGAGGGAAGCCCAGGCCACTGCCACCTGTATCCTATGACTAAGCACTCTGGTTTGGAAGATTTGGGGAGAAAATGCTCCCAAGGGGGGGCCTGAGATTTTCCTTCTTATGGGAACAGAGATGAATATAGTACATGAATGCCGGTTATTCCTAAGCAAGGTCTGCCAGAGGGCATTGCTTTCTTTAGTGTTTCCTCCAAGGGAGGGTGAATACGTATGTAAATCCCCCCCTTTGAAGTTCTCTGCCCTTGGGAAAGTAATGAAACTTCAGGCCCTGTCCTCCAACCCCTGGAGCAGATGGTTGGGGCAGTACCTGCAGAACCCCACAACCCACGTCAGCACACTCTTGCCCTCCAATAGGCAACGCCAGTCAGAGGCTCAAGACTCCCTGGCCATGTGAAGTCTTCGTTTAGGTGGAGCTAAGGATGTGTGGGAGACACCCAGCTTTCTCTTGGTTTCTGGACACTGCAGCTAAAAGAATCAAGGTGCATTAGGGCCCAGAGAGAGGTCACCCCTATTTCTGGGCAATGCCTAAACATAAGCTCACGTAGGCTTCTGTTCTTGCATTTCAAAACGCCAGGCCAAGATACCAGTGCACAAAGCTATGCACCCTTTTCTTCAGCCAAATAAAATCCATAGACACTGCATCTTCACAATGAAGCTTGAAACCAGTCAAGCATTTTATTTTAAAAAAAGAAAGAAAACATCTAATGGTAAGTATACAGTCTATACATGCTACAGCTAATTGTTCATCACCCCCCTCACATAATATATCCTCATGTACTTTTTTGTTAAAAGGAAACAAAAAACACTACCAGAATTTGTCCGTTTGCCGAGAGGGTATAAGGAGTGCCACGTATCCAGAGATGGCCCGCGTCATTTTATGAGTAGACAAGAGGTGGCGGGGCAATGCTGCCAGAGCCCACTGTTCCTGGAGGGATGCAAGAAATGGCCAATTTACTTGGTGGCTCCCTGAAGCAGGACACGTGGGTTGTAGCTAAGGTGACCAGTTTCTCACCACCCCTGTAAGAGCGAAAGGGGTGCTAGTAACTGTGACAGGGCACAGAAGCATAGACAGGCACACACGGGGGTCAAATATGGACACCTCCGTTGTCTAGGAATTGCTTATTGCTGTAACAAGCCATGGGGCACCTCCTTTTGTGTTTACAGAAGACCTAAAGGTGAAAGCTACTAGCTGTGGCACTGGGTTTGGCTTCTCCAAGAAAGAGATTGAGGCCCCTTGCCCTCGACTGGAACTAGGGAGGCTTCCTGCCCTTGGAGTAAAGGAGAGAAGCAGAAAGGTGTGACGTTGAAGCCCATGAGGGAGGAGCTCAGTAACTTGGCAGGGTAGCACCAGAAACCAGACGTAACCCCAGGGAGCTGGGTGGTTGGAAGGGTCCTGAGCAGGTGGCCCGAGTGCGTGAGGACGGTGGGGCCTCTGGATTTTAACTCTGCAGCCCCGTCAGAACCATAGCCAAGGTCAGAGCCATTCCTCCAGGCTAAGGGTGGGCACCCACACGCGGAGGCTTCAATGTGAGCCAGTGAGCACTCACTCAGGCCAGTGTGACACTAGGTAATCTTTGGTCTGTGGCATGGTATGGCTGTTTGCAGCAAAAGCCCTGAAGCATGGGCCTGGACAACTAAGGAGGGCGGACAAGACTGCCATGCGTGGCTGAGGCTGTTAGATGCTCACTGTCACGAGGCAAAGAGAAGGGTGAGACCTCCCAGGGAGCAGCCTCGCCCAACACTTAGAGACTCGGCACAAGGAGAGGATGGGAGCCAAACCACGGACATTCTCATTCTTGATGAGGTCGAGTTGCCGGCTATTTGAGAGTAGGAGCAAGTCCTTCTTTCTCCCACTCAGTTCTGGGTACTTGGTACAGGCTGAGTAAATACTAGACTGTCCATCCCTGAGCTGAAGGTCCTTCCAAACCTCGGGGAGATGCAGCACCTGCCCTTTAATGTGGCAAGTTTGTTTCCCTCTGTTCCACCTGGCAATGAAATTCCCAGTGGGCTCAGAGACTTTTTAAGGCCTAGAACTCTACCTAAGCAATTGATTACATGGAGAGGCCTGTGGAAGAAGCTTACTGGAAGCCTGATTTGGGCTCTAGCAATTCCTTACTAGGGCCGGCATTAGAAGTGGTTTGAGCTGGAGCCCAGCTCTCCCCTAGTCTCGTCCCTGGGAAAAGGACACACACACACCAAGGGCACAGACATTTTGAGGGCAAAATTTGAGCAAAGGCCTATTTGATCAAGTGGTGACCCTAACATTCAGGTTTTCCAAAGAGTTGATGATCCCACAAGATGTAAAATAAAAGTCATCACAAGGAAAGCAGCAAGGGTGAGGAAAGAAAAAACCCTCACCCTCGCTGGCCCTTTAGACTGGCATTTGCCTGGGACCTACTGACGTGTGTATCGTGGGGTAGGGGAAGAGAGATCCAAATTCAGAGGGAGGGCCACCTGCCTGCTTCCCTGGAAGCCCCAAGGACATTTCACTGCTGATGGCAGGGCCTTGGGGAGAAAAGAACCCTGGGTCTGAGTCTCAGCTTGGTCACTTTATCACTTGGATAAAGCTGGGCATGGGACCTCAGTTCCTGAACCTCGATTTTCTCAGTTGAGATTGGGGTTGATCCCATGCACCTCATGGGGTTGTCGTGAAGACCAAGTTAAAGGAGGGAGCGTGTTTAAGCCCCGGGGACCTGCCAGAGCTTGGGGTTGGGGTTATTCCTATGGCCTAGGCCATTTTCCACAGCTGTAATTCCAGGGGAATTTTGCATATGCTTCGTCAATTGCTCACAGAATAGTGGCCACAGGCATGGATGGAGTAACTCTAGGTCCCCAGGCAGGGACACCTAGGAAGAGCCTCTGCCATCAAGCCCCCCCCCCCCATTTCCAGGTGCCTGGGGAAGGGCCCGCTACTGGGGCAAAAGGAGCTAGAGAGAAGGAGGAATGGTGAACAGAGAAGAATGTGGCTTCAGTCCCATCAGAATAATAAAATAATCCAAAAAGGCAAACCCTTTCATTCGCAGGAAAATGTTTTGCCCAGAGGAAGGCAAAACTAGCTCATTCCACTCAGCTGGGAGGAGGGAATGGAGTCAAAGCCAAACCCCTTCAGTGGAATCAGCAAACAAAAATCACAGGCAGGCAGGGCGCCTCACGCAGCCTGGCCTACCCAGCGCCCAGTACACGGGAGGCGTTCACAAAATACTTGAAAAGAGCAATGAAAGCGGAAAGTGAATCAGAAAAAAAAATATTTAGAGCTTTGTCTTTTGAAATGTAGTCAAATCCTGCATAACAGCTTCACAAAAGCGGTTTAAACCAAAGTGAATCAAAAACAGGAAAACATGCTATGGGGCCTCCTCCCAAGTGAGGGGACCGTTAAGAGGTGGGTGGCCCTCTCCCAGCCTCCCTTCTTTCCCCCCGGGATCTGGGCACAGGGCCAAGGAGAAGTGGGCGCTGCCCCAAGATTCTCGGGGATGGGACTTACAGATTAACCAAAGGAAGGAATAAGAAGCTACTGTGGGTCTCAGGAAGCTCCTTCTGCAGAAACATCCAGAGCCCAGGGGGCGGGGGCGGGGGAGGGGAGAACAGAAGAGGGCTATATGCACATGGACCGTCGGCACTGCAGGCGGGCAGCGAGCAAACCCAGGAAAGTTGGTCTTTTGGTTCCAAAAGCATTGTAGCCAGTGAACATCGAATCGGAGGCCCTGGGGCAGGCCAGGGCCACTTCCCCTTGTCCTGTAGGGCAGGGTGGGATGGGGAGTGGTGCTGCCCTCTCACCCCCAGGTAGCCTGGTCCACAGGCTAGAGCTCTGGGCTGGGAGCCAGAAGCCCTGGGTCCTGGTTCTAGTTTTGCTATGCGGCCATGACACTAAGCGAACACACCTGTCAGTGGACCACAGCATCGAAATGGGTGGGAAGGCTGCCCTGGGCTCCTCCCAGTAAGATAACAGACAGGGAGAGTGCAGGGGCAACAAGAAAACTACAAAGGCCAGCGAGAAGCAGGAGCTGTTTGCCTGGCCCTGGGTCTGTCTCCTGAAAGGGCTACTGCTTTTGCTACGCTCAGTTTGGAGGAGATACAGCTGCCGGTCCTTGAGCCACCAGGGCCTTTCATGGCGGCCATGTAAGACCAACTCAGCTCCCTTTGCTCCGTAAGCTGTGTCCTCAGGGGGCACACCAGCCCAGGAGCCAAAAACAGCGCTCTGGCACCAACTAGCTTGCCCTCCGCCCCCACCTGGTTTGCCTCTTACAGCGCGAAGGGCACACACAGGCTTGGAAGTCAGGCCGGCCTGGATTCTAATCCTCTTTCCTCCTCTTCCTAGCTAGTGTGCCTTGGACACCTCAAGCTCGAGTTTCCACATCTATAAAATGGGTACAATATTACAAGAGAGGGTTGTTGTGAGGGTTAAACATGAATGTGAAGTACCACGTAGAGTTTGGCACCTACTAACTACCTAGCAAGGGGCGTAGCTTGTGAACGGTCCCCCTTTTCAAACAGGGGTTGAAACTCTTGCTCTAAGTAGACAGAAGTGAAATGCCCAAGGCAGGGCAGGGATTCTTATATAAAAGCCCTGGGATGGACCGGAGCCTGTGGCAGGAAGTGAAGCATGCTCTGGGCTAGAACCATCCCTGTAGGACCAACCAGGCTCCCAAGACAGAAGACGGGAGGCAGGATGGCCAAGTGGACCTCCACGCCCACTCCTGGGGCCGCTGCATCTGGTCGAACCTGAGAGGCTCATGGGCCTGTCTCACCATACCAGAGGATGTCACACAGCTCTACTATTTAATGACATCAAGTGAATGAAATTGAAGAGTTGGGAATAAATGATATCCTACACAGCTTCATAATTCCATACCAGAAAGAAGGAGAAAACCCTCCACACAAATTCAGAAAGAGGGTACCCCCTGGGATTGGCCACGGAGCCCACTTCTACAGGATGAAGTCCTTTCTGGTACCAGCCATTTTGGAAACTAAGTGAATAAAGTCACTGGGCTTTTAAAGACATGGAGAAGTGGGAGCAAGCCGTCACAGACTGAATGGGGTGCCAGGGGGCTGCCCCTTACTACGCTGGGTCCCAGCACAAAAACCCCTTTCTGCAGTTCCTCCACAGTGGCTTCTGGTCCTGGAGGCCTTGCCGAGTTATGGTCCCGCTGCTGGGTGGGCAGGGAAGCTGGGTGGCAGTGCCACTGGCCTTACGGCAGGGATACTGAGCGGAGAGCAAGCAAGCACGTGGCCTCTGAGCCACCAGGGGCTGCTGTGTGGGAGGGCTGACTCTACCCACGGGAGGGAAGAAACCACGGTTGTCCAGTCTTCCTGCCTTTGAAGTTGCGTGGAGAATGATAAATTAAGAGGCATATTAAATATGTGGGTAAAGCCAGCAGGGACACCCCGGACCTCCAGCCAGGGAGGGAGGAGGCTAGGGCTTCTTTCTGAGATAGTTGGAAGGAATCCACCCTTCCCAGGAGGGGGCCCCACTGAGGACCTGGCAGAACCACCAGCCGCTGCTGTTCTTTTCGCGGACCTCGAACACTGTCCCCTCCTGGAAACTGCTGGTATCTTCATCACCTTCAAAGTTGGCCACGGCCACATACAAGTCCTTTGGGCTGTCGGCACTGAGGAAGGGGGCTGCAGCCACTTTCTCCCTGTTTTCTCCTATCTTACCCACCATCCGTGGCCCCAGCCCGCCTTTGCCTCGAATGTCGTCTTGGCCTCCCGAGGAGTTGGAGAGAAAAGGTTTGGCTTTTGGAGGGACGAGCAGGGCCCGGCCAGGGGCAGGAGATGCCTTGCCTTCACTGGCCTCCCGCTGCAGCCCTCTGGCCTCTGGGAGGGGCCCTCTGACCTCTGGGAGGGGCCTGGAGGATGATGAGGTTTTCTTGGGTGGGGGTGGTCTCCGGGGCGGGACCATAGGTCTCTGCTGGGGAGCCTCTTGGAGAAGCGGGGGCACACTCTTAGGCACAGGCTCTGCCGCCTTGGCTGGCTTTGGAGGGGCTCTGCAGGCCATCTCCTTGGGGCCAAGCCCATCCTGTTTGCCTGTCCTGTCCAGGGCGCGGCCAGGCCCCTCCCCTGGGAGGAAGCTGCGGCTGAAGGCCACGTCTTGGCCCCCAACAGCCTGGGGGCTGCTCTCTCCATCCAGCAAGGGCTTCTCTTGGGACTTGGCAGGTCTGAGCTTGCTCCTGAGGTTGCAGATGTCCACTTGGTCTTCCCCCTGAGGTGGCTCTGTCCTGGGGGAAGGAGCTGGTTTGGGCCTGACCTGAGGTTTGGACTTCAAGAAGGGATTCTGGGGGGTGGCTTCTGGCTTCTCCTCCAGTGGGTCGGCTTTGGATTTGGAGATGGGCCGGAGGTTGGGCTTCTTTACTTCCTTGGCCAATACTTTGTGGCCACACTCCAGGCCCATCTCATTTTTCAGTTGGAACAACTTGCTTTTGTCAGGTTTGGGCTCTGGCCTCCTGCCATCCCGGGCTGGGGGGTTGTGTTTAGCTGGAATCATTGGCAAAATCATGCCAGGAGGCTTGGGCGAGGAGCCCCTGAGCTGCTCCATCCTCTGCCGCTCCCTCTCCTGCAGCTCCCCTTCCGACTTGATGATGGATTCTTTCCGGGGAGGGAGGCTGGGCTTCTCCTCCACATCAGGGTCTGAGATCTCCTCGTAGCCGGCGCATGACGACATGTCTAAAGACGCCTTCCTCAGGACCTCCTTACCGCCCTTCCAGTCTTTGGACCACGGCATCCCGGAGTCCACAGCACAATGTGGTGCATCGGGCAGGGGCCGAGAGGGGCCAACGGCTTCGCTGCCCGTGTTGTTCTCCATCACTGCTGCGTCCCCCAGGCGGAGCTGGGCCACCTCGTTGGGCAAAGGAGCCAGAAAGTTGGGTCTCGAGGCATTGCTGGTCTTCTTATACTTGTCAATGAAGGTTGCTGGGGCCCATCCTTCCTTATCCTCAATCTGAATGTACCACCAACCACTCAAGTTCTTCTCGATGACCTAGAAGGGAGGACAGAGGAAAGCATTTAATAGGTGTGGTCCCAAGGCCCGTGGACCAGTACAGTCTGGGAGACCCACATGTACCTGCAGTTCCAGAAGCAGGGATTTGTGTTCCGCAGATTCCCAAACAACGTCTATGGTGGACCATGTCTAGAGACTTTACCGGGTATCAGAACATCTCACTTGGGGGTAGGTCCTTATTTAACTTTGGATTCCCCTAGAAGCAGCCCCTGACACATGGACGTGGTAAGGTAGTTAATTTGAAAGTTGATTTCGGGAAGTACAAGTGAGGAAATGGGGAATGCGAGAGCCTATTACAAGCAGGTTATTGTCCTGGGCCACTGGGATATAACCCACCAAGCACCCTACGAGAGACCATGCAGAATCAGACATTTACTTCCTGACTTCCAGCCCCACTGCCCAGGGCACTAACTCCCCCCTTTCTGGGCGGTACCCTCAGGAGGTGGGAAGCTGTTGGCAGCGGGGACCTGTGTGCAGCTAGAGGTCAGCTCAGGTGCGTCAGGGTACAGGGCAAGCCACCAGCAGTGTCTGCTACAATTCTAAAGAAGTATGAGGCAAAACCCACAAACAGCCCAGACTAGTCTTGCTCACTGCTCCTTTGGTTGAGAACCAGATGAAGTGGTTGGCTGGTGTTTACAAGCCATGCTGATGAGAAATGCGTATCCTTAAATGTGGGAATTACACACAGCTCATGTTTAGATACAGGGGAATGGATGTTGAAGGAGGTAAAACAAAGTTTCATCTCATCTCCTTCTCCCTCTGGGATATACTCCCATTGAGTAGAGCGGCGGGTGGACTCACCCACGGTATTTAGGACCTTATGTTCCCTGTTGCCTTTTTGTTTAGCACCATATGTCTAAATTCACACGGGTGGAAGCTATGCATGCTGCATTCTATGGGCTGAATTACGTCCCCCGCCTCCCCAAATTCATATGTCAAAGCCCTGACCCCCATACCTTAGAATGTGACTATATTTGTAGATCAAGGCTTTTAAGAGGTAATTAAGTTAAATGGGATCATTAGGGTGGGTCCTAATCCTATAGGGCTGCTGTCCTTACAAGAGGAGAACATACAGAATGAGGAACAGCCATGTGATGACACAGTGAGAAGGAGGCCATCTGCAAGCTAAGGGGAGAGGCCAAGTAGAAACCAACTTTGCCGACACTTTGATCTTGGACTTCCAGCCTCCAGAACTGTGAGAAGGTAAATCTCTCGTTTAAACTACCCAGCCTGAGCTAACTAATACCTGCAATTCTCTGGCAGGTGCTATGTGTGGAAAATCTGCTTAGTGCTCACACCGCCCTATGAAATGGGGATTGTTATCCCATTTTCCAGACGTAGAACTGAGGCTCTAGCCGAGGACTCAAAAAAGGTCAAATTAGTCAATGGCGAAGGTATGAGTCAAAGGCAGGCTGGTGGGCTCTCGAGCTGAGCCTTTCCCACTACCTGACCCTGCCCAGGAAAGGGAACCCTGTTTGGAGAGGAGCTGTGACGGGAGAGAAAATGCTCAGGGCACAGAGGGCCATGGGCCTGGTTTTGCTGCAGCACCCTGTGCCCAGCTCAGAGGAATGGCAGCCACAGACCCAAGCTAAGGGCAGAGGCTGGGTTCCGGGGCCTCCAGTCCTGGATTCTAGTTCTGGCTTCACCACTTACTGCCTCAATGGTCCTGCACAAGACACGTCTGTGATGCCACAAAAAAGAGATAATGGTAAGAATAACACCCACTCACCCGTTTTCATGACGGCCACATAAGCTAATGCATACAACAGCACTTAGCAGATGATGAAAGATTAATGTTACCTATTATTAAAGTATAGTGGAGATCACCGAGAGAGCAGGCTGCACGTGATAGAAATATGCTTCACAAGTCGCACTGGATTCTCTCCAGGAAAGGGCACTAATAAATGTAAGACCTCACGTGAGGGTCCAGCATCTTATCAACACTTGGTGGCTCTGGCGATAACGAAAGGTGGTTCTGGGCATACAAGTTATCATTGGCACACCCAGAAATTCAACAATTCGAACACTAAGTATGTACAATAGTCAAACTGAGATGTATCAATACGGATCGGCTAAGCTTACGTTCTATGCAAAGTACTATAGCAGAAGCTCCAAACATTGGTGTTCTTGATGACGATGTATGGGAGTTTTCATTTACTACGGAGAAGCCAAGAACGATTAGGAATAAAAGCAAATGCAAAATCACAAGAATCAGGCGGAAAGAAAAGAGCCTGGGCTTTAAAACCAGAGAGACCTGGGTTCAAATCCCAGCTCCAGCGCTTATTAGCCATGTAACTTTGGGCAACTTACCTAATCTCTCTTTGTCTCAAGTACATCTGTAAAATGGGCTGAATATATAGACCTCTAGGGACTTCTGTGAAGATTAGTTATCAAGTATGTAAGGTACCTGGCTAAGAGGTGCCTGCATCATCATCACCAAACATGTAATGAAGATACAGAGGCCAGGCGAGGAATTAAGGGGCTCCTAGCAGCTCCTCTGCTAGGACACTGTTGTTCCCTTAATGAATTCTGAAGGCTAACAGAATGTTGAAATGAACCAGGGAGCAAAACTGGAGAAGAGGAAAATAGATACAGAACTTATCATAAGAAAAGAATACTTGGTTAAGCCTAAAACTTTATATAATATTATTAACCAATGTTACCAAAAAAAATTAAAAAGAAAATCACAGGGTCGGCCCGGTGGCTCAGGCAGTTGGAGCTCTGTGCTCCCAACTCCGAAGGCTGCCAGTTCGATTCCCAATTGGCTCTCAACCACAAGGTTGCCAATTCAATTCCTCAAGTCTAGCAAGGGATGGTGGGCTCCACCCCCTGAAACTAAGCTTGAACACGGCACCTTGAGCTGAGCTGCCTCCCGGATGGCTCAATTGGTTAGAGAGCGTCCTCTCAACTACAAGGTTGCCGGTTCGACTCCCACAAGGGATAGTGGGCTGTGCCCACTGCAACTCGACCTGGAGCTGAGCTGCGCCCTCCACAACTAAGACTGAAAGGATAACAATTTGTTTTGGAAAAAAGTCCTGAAGTACACACTGTTCCCCTTCTCCAATAAAATCTTTAAAAAAAAAAAAAAGAAAAGAAAATCACACGTAGGCAAAGGGGACACCAGGTTCACTCACCTCGACCTTCAGGCCCGCCTGGAAGCTGATGCCATCAGGGATGGTTGTCTGGAATTCGGCAATGGTGTAATACTCTTCCTCCACTTGGGGTGGGATGGGAGGCTTGGGCAGGTTGAGACCTCGAGGCTGGGACAATTAAACACAGTGCTAAGTCCGATGTAAATCCATTACCGTGGCGATGAAGGTGGGGAGTTAGGGGGGTGCTAAGGGACAGGGGCATGCAATCACCCTCAAGGGGCGCACTGGTGGACCCATGGGACAAAACAAAAAGGACTGCTCAGATCGTCATCTCCTAGATGAGTCACTGGCCCTTCAGCTTTAGAGTGATGAGAAGAAACATGGAACATTTGTCTATAATCATGAAAATCTGAGGCAAGACAATATTCTCTGACCTTAACAGGCAGCGAGGGCTGTGGGAAGAATACAGGTTTTCAAGTCACACCCATCTGGGTTGGTAATACTGATTATGTGTGCAACTGTGGGCAAGCCCCATCCCCTTCCGGAGCCTCAGTTTCATCTCCTGTAAAATGGGGATCCTAAAAGAGTCTACCCGGTGGGGTCACTATAAGCATTCCACGAAGTTAATGTAGTAAAGCACCCAGCACGTGGCACAGCACCCAACAGGTGCTAAGGGACAGACACTTAAACAAGGCCAATTTTGCAACGTATTGTTTAGGAAGGTACCTAAACAATTAAAAGTGGAGTATGCAAGTAAACTAGCAGAATGGCACTCATCCCACTTTCGCTTTCAAGCCACCTTGTTTGAGAAGACTGATCTAAGACAAAGGGAAGTGGGCTGAGGAAGCAGAGGCCTATCACAAAGCCACGGGCAATTCGTTTCACCTCCCTGGACCTCAGGCTTTCCACCTGTTCATGGAACTAGCACTTGTGCAGCCTGCTCCACAGGCTGCTGTGTGAACAGGAAGAAAGCATTCTAGAAAGGGTGACGTATGTGTACGGGGCCAGTCTCAGGTCAGAGGCTGGCTCCCAGGAGCAAGGATCCACTTACTATGGTCATATCCCGGCGAGGAGGGGGTCTCTGCCTCATCTTGGGTGATCCTATAAAGAGACAAGATATTATTTCACACACGTGCACAATTCTACAGATAAAATGCCTGAAATGGACACTGGGAAAGCTCTAGTCTCTCCTGCAGAAGATTAGGCCTCATGCACTGCATAGGCGTTAGCAAGCTGCTGTGACCCTTCCCTCGAGAAGAGCCTGCCTGGAAGGGGCTGTTCAGATTTGGCTCAGGACGGTCGCGTGCTGGAGCAACGGAAAGCTTTCCAGGAAGCGCAAAAGTGTAGACTTCAGAATAATGCAGAGGTGGCTGCTACAAGTTATTTGACTCTGAGCCACAAGGTCTTCATCTATAGAAGGGAGATGACGCCTGCCTCTCAGGGCCAATGGTGGGGAGGAAAGTAAACAGCACGTGTGAGGCTGTGAGTACGTGGCAGGCACGCAACAGACGTGACTGCCCCTGGCTTCGTGCTCTAGAACGAACACAAATGAAACAAACAATATATAAACGAAACCAAACAAACTTGGGTGGATGATTTCAGGGGTTTTTACTCTGAGTTGGGCTGCCCTCGCCCTGGGCCTCAGGCTTAGGAAGAGGATGACCGTGCAGTGGACGAAAGCTCCTGGCGAAAAGCACAATATTGAGGAAGGCACCTCACATGTTGCCAGAGCTGGGTTAGCAAGGGTCTATACAGAGGGGTAGTTTGGCAGTTGGAGTGTAGAGAAGACTGCTAATCTCTCAAATAACCCTTTCCCGTCTTCTATTAGAATAAACAGCAACAGTTTTAGCCAGACACTTAGCTGCCTATATAAAGACTATGTTCCCCAGACTCCCTTGCAGCTAGGTATTGCCATGTGACTAAGTTCTGGACACTGGGATATGAGGGAGTGGGAAGAGAGTGGAAAGCTTCTGAGCCGAGTCCTCCACTTCTTTCTGCCTCTTTTCCATTGGCTGGACTAGTGGTGCGCCATCCCAGATGAGGGCAACATATAACAGATGCAGCATAACAAGATTCTTGACCGAATGCAGTTGTCATAGCAATCCTGGACATATATCTGAACTGCTTTGTGAAAAAAAGAAATAAACATCTAAATTATCTGAGCCACTGTAATTGGGTGTATTCATATGGTGAGGGGTGGGGTGGGAGGCGTCTTTGCTTGAGTGTCTGAACCTATCCTAACAAAGACGTGGGGTTTCAGATTTTTATTCACTCCTCTAGGTTAATGGGACTCCTCCTGTGCTCTTGACTGTGATACAGTAGAATCACAGAAACTAGGGGCAGGATAAAACCCCTGCCGTAGGGTTTTCATCAGAGCTGCTAAGCAGAGAATGAGACACTCAAGTTCACTGCCTATAAATAGTTGGAGAAGCCCAGTCTGGGGCAAGTGACGTCATCCCTGCGGCTAATTGGAAGTTCCTTTCCAATAGATTTCCTTCTGCCCTGAGCAACCAGGACAGGGCCATGTGCTTGAGGCTGGAATCCTGGATATGCAGCAGACAATAACGAACCCTACTCTCAGGGGTGTGGGGAATATTAAATGATAAAAAATATATATGTTTATCCATCTTGAAAAGCAAGATAGGTAAGGAACTGTTGCTGGAAAAGACCCAACAGAGGATCAAGCAATGTTTTCTTCCCCTGGCTCAGACATGACGGCATACAGAGAGAGCACTGGCGCTGGAGTCAGACGGGCCTGGATTCAAGTCCCGACCCCACTCTTTACTAGCTGTGTGGCCTTCGACAAACCACCTCATCTCTCTGTTTCTTAATCTGTAAAACAAAAGTCATGAGTCCCTCAAAGGTTATTAGTGGGAGTCAATGAGACTAATTGTAAGATTCCTGGTACACAGTTGGGGCTTGAGAAGTAGCTATTGTGATCATGAGGGGGTGGAAAAAAACGTGGTCTGCAGTAGAAAAGCAAGTTTCTCCACTCAGGTCCCACAACTTGTTGGCTGAATGATCTGGAACCAGTGGCCTGGGGTTTCTGAGACTGTTTTATGGGGGACAGCAGGGCTGTTGTGAGGCACACTGAGCACAGAGCCTGGTACACAACAGGCCCTCAACCTCCGAGAGCTCGGGTGGGTGTCACTCACTCTGCTTGACGTCCCCGTCAGGCGGCGGGCGGCCCTCGAACCGGCTGTCCCTCTGATTGTTGAGTAGCTCCTTTTCCCTGCCCACCGAGTTTTGCTGCCGGGAAACGCCATCCAGGTCGAGGACGCCTGTGTGCGCAGATGAGCCAGGGCCCAGCTTCGGAGGTAAGGGCTCCCCACTGCTCTTCTTCAGGTACGAGGCTGGGGCCCAGCCCTCTTTGCCCTGGTACCTGGGAGGAGGAGGAAGGAGGTTGGTCAGGCAGCTCTGCCAGGACCATGGCAAGAAGCCACGACCCTACTGAGTCACATGATGGGTCCCAAGTGCCCAGGGCTAGAGGCTGGCACACCGCTTGCTGCTTCCTAATGAATCCTAAGCCTTCAGAGTGTGGCATTCAGGGCCCTTCCCACCCAGCTTCTGCTTGCTGCGCAGCGTCGGCTCTCACAGCAACCCCCACGTCCCACCCATCTCACGCAGCCTGCAGCCTCTCAAACGCACCACCATCTTTCAAACCCCATGCCCCTGTACTTGGAGACCCTTCCCACTCTCCCACCTGCTCCTCTGCTTCCTACTAGTCCCTCTCTCAGGCCTTTCCTTAGCTTCAGAGAATGAAGCCCTCACTCCACGGCGCCCGCTATCAGCCACACGTCACAATCCAGTGCCTATAACACAAGGTCACTTGGCAGTGGCAGTCCTGTCTCCCCAGTTAGAAAGCGAGCTCTAGGGCAGCGCCTAGTCGATCCATCTCTGTGTGTCAAGGGTCTCAGTGCCAGTGCAGTGAATGACAAAATAAAAGGACAAGTGGACAAACCGCAAAGGGGCCTGTAGCAGCCTCTGCTGCAGTCGCTGTGATGACGATCATGATATTGCTAACTGGCACTTGGGCACTTACTGTGTCAGTTCTGTCCTATGTACTTGATGGCTATCGATAGGTTTTGTCCAGTCAACCTGGGAGGTGGCAGGCGTGCACTCAGACCGAGGCAGCTGGCACCGGTCTGTGCTCCTAACCTGTGTACTTTGCCGTCTCTTCCCAATAGCCCCAGATGCAGGCACAAAGTCTGACACAGGCAGAGCAGGGCTCCATTCACAGTGGTTAACGTGTAGTTTAAATGTGCATTCAGACGGGAACAAAGCAGGTCAGAGGCTGCTTCCAGGGCTTACCAAGGGTCAGCGGGCTGTCACTGAACTGCTGCATGATCGGGAGGGACCCAACAGACCAGCTCACTGAATTCCCTTTAGAATTCACTGAATTCTCTACATGGAATTCAGTTTAATGGCATGACCCAAAGGGTTGGTCTGTATCAGAGGGCTGCTGGGGCTGCTCACTCCACTCGTGACAGCCAACTGTGCACGTCTCTTTAGTGACATCACACTGGGAGCTTGAAATTGGCCACCATGGGAGTATTTACACCATGGACATTGACAGACACGGTGAACAAGAGTTTTTCCCCTTGAAGAGCTGGTTGTTAAACATTCACCAGCACCACACTGGTCTGGCCCACAAAACAGGTGCCCCCACCTCCAGGGAGAGTTGAACACACCTAACGGACTGGCAGTGATATATGGCAGTGCCAAGTATCTTGTCAAAAATCAGTTTAAGAAGTAAATAGCACTGTGTCTCAATGAAAAAAAAGGTCCTTTATAATTGGACACTAATTTATAAGGAGATAGAAATCTGTGGAGTGTGGTGTATATTAATGTTAAAATGCCCTCTGAGCACGAGTAAATCTTGTCCGAATTGGAAACCATCAGGCTACATACAATCCACATCCTCAGTATGAGACAGTTCACATTTGGGGGCATAAAGACATAAGCAGAGAGGCAACACATGAAGTGGTGAGTGGGCTTTGGGGGGAGAGGTACAGGTTCAAATCCTAGTTCTGCCACTTTCGAGCTTCAGTCAAACCTTCAGATGACTGCAGCCCTCACTGACAACCTACTGAAACCTCATGAGGGATCGAGGGCCAACTGAACCACCAAGTTTGGGGACAATTTGTTCTGAAGCAGGATAGCATATACACTCATGATACGTTAGGTATCATTGCCTTTATTCCTTCTTCAAACCTCAGTGCTGAGGTTCCCCTCCCTTAGCAAGCCTCTCCAGACTCCTCGTGCCTCACGCCAACCCACTTTCACTGCCCTGGCCTGTAACTGTGTATGAGTTTGTCCTCTGAGCCTGTTGGTGTGAACCTCTGTATCCTTCTCCCTGTTGATTCCCCAACTCCCAGAACAGGGCTTGGCCCAGAACACATTCTTGGTGTGTGCTGAATAAATGAATGAATGAATGAAGTGCCACACACTGAGCCCCACGTGAATAACCCTAATGTCCTGCCTCACACCACAGTCCAAACACTGGGTCACAGGGACCTCAGAATTCCTCTCTTGCCCTAATTTCCTGCAGTCACAGCCTGTCTACTAGGTTGACCAAGGAGGGGTTCCCAGGAGTTTCATTACTAAACCTGGGAAAGTCCCAGGCAGACCAGCCCGAGTTGGCCACCCTACTTGCCTACAGGGTTCTGATTTCAGCACACAGGTAAAAGAGCTGTGACAAGGTTTGAAAGGGCTTTGCTACTGGACTCTGAGAGATGAGCGTAAATGATCTGCTCTAGGATGAGTTCCAGTCCCTGTGGAGTTATGCATGGTCTCAGAGGAGGGCTGGAGGGGGAAATCACACACAGGGCAGCTCAGCCTCCACTTACTTGTTACGAGAAACATCTGGACGTGGAAACCAGTCTTGCTCAACAGAGTTACTGCTATCTGTGGTTCGTCGTGTTTGGAAAAGGTTTTGCTTATTATGGATTTTTAGAGAAGGATCTGGGTAGGGAAGGAAGCCAAACAACACAGAGAAGTAGCCTCTAATGGCTCAGGCCGAAACCTCACCCCGTCTGCAATGGCTTACAGACCTCTGTGCAGCTGGAGCCCACGTGACCCGAAACCCACCCAGCTGCAGCGGGTACCTGATCTTCCACCAGCCTTCCAGGTTTTTCTGGATGACCTCCACCACGGCCCCTCTCTCTAGGTTCATTTCATCCTGGTCACGAGCTGTGTATGGGTAGATGACCATGTATTTCTCCTCTGCAGGGACAAAGGGATACTGGAGTAAGTCAAGGACACCGAGAGTCCCAGGACGCTGATGGCCAAGGCTGTGGTCCACGAGATGCCTTTGCTCATTGGAGGGAAGGATTTCCTCCAGAGATTTCTGTGCGACCCCCCAGGCCCTCACTTAGCCCTGGATGACCCCGTGCAAACAGCAACAGGACACAGTACAAAGGGCGGGTTCCAATCCTTCCGGAATCCCTCACATATTCATCCTCACCTTCCTCCAATCTGTGCCTTCAACGTCACCTTCCTTGACCTTGCTTTACGCACTATTCAGACTCATGGCATGCTCATCCCCTTACCTAGGTTTCCCCCCCGCCCCTTACCAGGAATTACATTCCAACACACCACATACTCTACATATTTATTGTGTTTCAGGTCTGTTCCCCTTGCTAGAATATGAACACCCTGAAGGCAGGGGTCCATTGCTCTGTCTCCAGCACTGGGCATGGTACCAGGAGTATTTGGTAACTGGTTAGTAAATGAACAAGTCCCGAGAGCCTGATGGGAGCCATCTTGCTCACAGCAGAAGCGGTTAAACCCTCTGGCTCCTCTCACTGATGGAGGGCTCAGGGATGAGCTGGAATTGGCAGCACATGGTCTCAGGCTGAAATCACTACCAAAGAGACAGCCAGCAATTTTCATTACCTAGTTGGTACCCGATCTTCATTTTTCATTAATTATTTCCAAGCCCCTGAATCCAACCATGGCTGAAGCTCAATTTTATTTTTAAATTAATTTTTTATCAAGATATAATTGAACATTGTATTATTTTAGGTGTATAACATAATGATTTCATATACACATATAATTATATACGTAATATATAAATGACTGCCTGCTTCAACTTGCATTAATGTGACCGGGATGCCTTCTACCCCATTCTCTCATTGCCCCGTTCTTTCTCCCAAAGCCAAGGGGCCACCCTCATCGCCCCTCCCCCTCGCAGAGAGCTGCCTCCAGCTGCATCTATGGCCCTCAGGCCTGGCCTCAGCTGAAAGGGTTGCTTGCTCGTTGTCACACTCAGGCAGGGCCCTCCAGGGAGCAAGAGAGTAAGTGCCATCCCTGACACGGTCAGCAATGGCTGCTAAGCAGGAGAACAGCTGAGTGTCCCAGGGGAGCCCAGAGGGCTTTCCTGTTTTGGTTACATCCTGGCCCCCAGGGAGTGACCGCGCTAGCTGTGGGCTGGGGTGGATGCTTGTGGATGGTGAGTGTGTTGGGACTGACTGTTTGGGAAAACACCGCAGGCTGTCTGCGGCCTGCGCAGCTGGTGCAGAGGGAGGCAGAGAACACACAGCGCGTTTGTTTATTTATTGATCTAGCCCACTGACCTGCTCCACGGGGGCTGAGCTGACTCAAGTCGCACATATCCTGTGCACAGCAGTCAGCTGTTCCCCAGCTCAGAGAGGCTGCAAGGTGGGGTGTGGGGAAGTTCAACCCTGTGAATGAACGCACAGTTCTGTACGGCTGGGTGAGAAGGGGTGCTGCTTGGGTCCCAAACTACGTGCAGTCAGTCCCACAGGCCCTGGACTCGTGGGGCTGGCCCCCTTCAGCTGAACTGCACAGGGGGTTCTCTAGCACCCAGAGGCCTCCATGGGCCCCATGGAAGCTCAGTGATCCTGAACAAAGCTTAAGGTGGGAGACCTTGCAGACTGCATGGTGGGTGCCTGCTGGCACTGCTGCCCTTCCTCTGGTGGTACTACCAGCCTCTGTCCACAGGGTTGCGTGAGGCTGACCTCACCGCCTCCTAACGGGAGAGGAAGGTGTGTGATCCCGACCTGGCACCCCCCGGCCACTGTAATTACCTCAGGGAAGGCATATGACTCAAATGGGTCAGTTGGAAGCAATCCTGGGATCTGTGTTGAAGGAGAAGCACTTTCTTTGGTGGACCCTCTGAAGGGTGCCTAGAAATACTGTCACCATGAGAGAATGGTTCAAGTAAAGTAGAGAACAGAGCAGAGAGGTGGCGCAAGTGAGTCTCAGGTCCCAAGGATGTTTCCAAGAGCCTGGATCCAGCCATGCCTGAAGTTAGACTCACCCTGGGCTTTTTAGTGATGTGAGTCAACATACGTCCCTTTTGGCTTACGCCAGTTCGAAGTGGGTTTATTTCCCTTGCAACTCAAATGTGCCTAACAAAAGGAAGGGGTCACTAGCTCAGCATTATAGAGGGCCCTAGGCATCATCTTTAACCTGGAAAACTTTAGAGCCCCAGGCTCCCTCTTCCCCAAACCTACATGCCAACACACACATGGCACAGCCAAGAGCACTGTTTCTCACATGCAACAGGCACAGGCAGTCCCAGAGCAGGAAGGCACATGCAGACGCAGGGACCTGCTCCAAACAGCGAACAGGGAAGAAAACTCCAAGGCAGACACCTTGACGCCAGCTGATGGCATACAAGTCCCCCAGGGTCCGGCGGCGGCCCACGGGCCGGGGCAAAGACCAGTACCTCCATGAGACTGGACGGGCAGCAGCATGTGGAGGCGAAGGGCAGAAGGCAGAGGTGAGAAGAAAGTCCTTCTTGTGTCTCCAGGCAAAAAAGGCACCAAGCACATGTTCTCACTTAGGAGCAATTATTTCTGAGTCTATGCCAAAGCCAGGTGTCTCAGAAGGACCAAGTTCCTGAGTATTAACCTTGAACTTGAGTGAAGAGGCATCCAGCAGATACAATTCTATTCCTGGCATGATTATAGAGAGGCCCTAAGAGAAGTGCTTATGGCAGGGGGAAGAAAAACGTACACATCCTTAGGAAAATGTGGTCTCTCTCCCATCTTCTAGCTGTGTGACCCTGGGCAAGTGTCTCTACCTTTCTGAGCCTGCTTTCTCATCTGTAAAATGGGGATAATAATCAGACCTTTATGGTGGCATGCCTGTGGCAGTCATCATTAATTGTCTAAGAGAGCTGTGGTTTCCATGCAGTACACCACTGCTCCTTAATCTGAGTGGATTCTGTAGTATCTCCATGGTAGCCCAGCTCCTGCTGGGCCTCACAAACAAAGCAAACCAATAGATGCTTTACTCTGACGTCTGTTGGCCACTAAATGCAAAACCACATACAATTATTTTGCTAACCTTTGAGCATAGAAATATCCGCCTTCTTCTCACCCTCTTATCCAATACATATATATTTAAGTGGCTTTGTGCTTTCTCAAAACAGTTAACTAAAAGCCCCAAATATTCAACCCTAGGCAAGACACAGCTATATGATAACAACTGTCCCTAGTTATTATTTTAGGTTTCCTGCCAAGTTCTTTGCGTGTGGGATCTCATTTAATTAAAAAAAAAAATCCCATGATGTAGACTTCCCCATTTCCATTTTTAAACGAGGTGGCTGAGTTGCAGAGAGGTTAAGTTGCTGGCCAAGTTCACTCAGCCAATAAGTGGTGCAGCTGATTCAAATTCAGGTCTGTCTGACTTCAAAACTCTTCGGTTTATGAGCTAAGATGAACTCATACTCTAATTTTAGGAATTCTTGGCTGGGGGGGGTGCGGAGGGGGGCGGGGAGTCAGTTGGGCCTTAGAATTTCTGACACGCAGGAGCCACCCTTCAGGACACCTGTAGGTAAAGTTCTCTGGGAAACGGAAGCGTGTGTGTGGTGAGTGGAGGGAGTCCTGACTCCTGGTCAGGGCCATTAAACCAACAGAGAAAGCACAGATCTTTACAGGTGGCTTCAGATGTCTTGCAAATGAGCTGGAAGCAGCCTCGGCATCTTGGCTATGAGAATAATTCAAGGGAGGAAAAGTGACGTGTTGACAGCGAACAGGCTGGGGCCTCCTGGGCTCCCAGGGAGGTGTCAAGGGCCCCGCTCTGGCCAGGTTCACCCAGGTTGGCTCCCAAAGGACTTTAAGAAAGGGCCCGCCAGTGCTGACCCCATGGCCTGGCTTCGTGTCCAGGGGCTCCAGAGCCCAAACCAGCAAAAGCAACTGACACATGGAGGCAGAGGCGAATGGCAGATACTGGGTGAGGAGGCCCTCCCAAGGGCGACAGCTGGCACAGGTCTCCCCAGCAAGCCCGAGGCTCGAGCTGCTGCCTACCTTCCTCAGGCTGGAGAGAAAATTCATCCTGCACACCATCCTGTCCTTCGAGGCAGGTCGCGGGGACCCAGCCTTGCTCTTCAGCGGTGCTGACGAACCACCAACCTGGGAAAAGGAGGGTGCAGACTGACGTTAGTCAGGTCAGGTGTGAGATCTGGGCGTCAGAATATAGTAACACATTCAGCCACTGTATTAGTCACTGCTCAGCGTAAGGCTAGTTGGTGACACACAACTAGCCATGTTAGCTGACCACTAACTGCTAAAGACGGGCTAACGAGAAACCGCTCCTGAGCACGGACAGAAAAAAAAGGGGATCCTAATGGTGAGTGTAAAGAACGCAGCGAGCTTCACTAAGGTGCGTGAGGCGCTCATCAGTTTACTGCTTTGTCTCATATCATCTTCACGTTACCATCCCCCCTGCACAGGTGACGCAACGGAGGCTCCACCAGGTGACCGACTTGTCCTCACACTGAAGCCAGCACCCTAGTAACTTGTGTGATTTTGTATCTGTTCACGTCAAGGTCAACCTGGCTGCAGAGGTAACTGTTTGAGGCCTTTCCCCCAGACTCAGGTCTTCCGTCTTTAGAGAAAAGAGCTTATGACGGGCAGAGTAAGAACCCATCAGAGACGTCGGGTTCTCACCACTGGAACCTATGAATATGTTATGTGGCAAAGGGGAAAGAAGGTTGCAGATGGGATTGAGGTTGCTAACCAGCTGGCCTTCAGACAGGGAGATGATCCTGGATTGTCCAGTTGGGCCAATGTAATGGCCAGGGCCCTTACATATGGAAGAGGGAGGCAGAAGAGTCAGGGGCAGATCTGGCTATGGAAGCAAGAGAATGTGCAGCACTGCTGGCTCTGAAGACGGAGGAAGGGACCGTCATACATACACACACATACACAGGCACACTGCTTGATTGTGTTCACTTTACCGCTTGTGGCAGGTAGTGCATTTTTTTACAAATTGAAGGTAAGACTCTCCACCAGCAAAAAAAAACAACTCGCTGAAGGCTCATGATGGTTGGTATTTTTTAACAATATTCTTAACCTAAGGTATGTGTACTTTTTAAAGACATAATGCTACTGCACATTTAATGGACGATAGTATCATGTAAACGTAACTTTTATCTGCACTGGGAAAGCAAAAGCTTCCTGTGGCTCGCTGTATTGCAGTATTTGCTTCATTGCACTGGTCTAGAACCAAACCCGCTATATCTCTGAGGTCTGCCTGTATGCACGCACGTGTGTGAGCGTGTCTGTGTGCATGCACGTGTGTGTGTGTGTGTGTGTGTGTATACAATTATCAAGAAGGAGACATACCAACCTGACAGAGGGGCTACCTGGGGTTGAGAAAGGGGACTGGGGTTAAAGCCAGTGGAAAAAACAGGTTTTAACTTAATCATTAGTGCTTTAAGAATAATGTATCCATGTAGTACTTGGGTAAGTAAAAAATATATATAATTAAAAATAAATGTTGCCAATTTGTTGGCCACTTGAGGATTTGACTATCCAGCCTTTTCTCCCCTCTGGACACTCCAGGCTGGTCCCCAATACCCCCTCTGGCTCCTCCCCTTCTCCTGCAACTTCCCTCGGTGGACCCCATGGGGAGTCCAGGGGAGTGGGTGCTCCTTCCTTTCGTCCCCACCAAGCGTCCTAGCCACACCCAGAACCTGCAAATACTCATTCCCAGGAATCTGAGGTTGCATGGCCCTGGGACCAGCTGGAATTGGTTTGGAATTCAAGCTCCGAAATGTGCTGGGAGATCTTGGATGGGGTCCCGGTTTCTTTAGCTGTGAAGCAGGGATAACAATTGGTACACCGAGTACTTAAGGACTTTTGGTTGGCTAGTCCTGACCTCCTGACTAATGGGAACACCGCCCACATGCTGCTGGACACACGGCGTTTCCTGTTTGTTGGACCTTAACTAGCCAGTGTGGTATCAGAGACTGGCCCTCTAATATGAGCCAGTGTCACATTTTAGCCACAACAAAGCCAGTGGGTTTATGCCACGCTTTCCTGGAAGGGGATTCACTCATCCCCTGCTCCCTGCACTTCGCTTTCCAAAGCAGCCAATGGCTGCTTTGTGCCTAGGGCAAAAGACAGGAAACCCATATTTTTGAGCACCTACTGTGTGCTTGGCACAGGTTTAGGCATTCCCGCTAGAGTATGTCCTTTAATCCTTATAACAGCCCTTTGGAGGGGAAGCTTGCTTCATTTTGCAGATGAGAGACTTGATGGTCAGGGAGAAGAAACAACCTAGACTGCTGAGAAACGGAGAGTTCAGGTGGAAACCCAGGCTATGTGACTCGATTGTACCAAATTCTGTCCCGGTCCTGGCCAGTGTATGTGCCCAGTCCACACGAGAGCCCACAGCTGGTAGAACCTTTGTGAAGACTCCCATGGTAATCCCAAGAAAATCAACAGGGCACATTTCCAATGAATGCTGGCCTTCGTGTCTCTGGATGCTTTGAAACCAGAGGAATGTTCATGAAATGTGAACCTTAGAACAAATTGGTAACATCTAACCCAACAAGCTGCTGGTGAGTTGTAACCAAATGGGGACAGCTTTCTAGGAGGCCATCAGCTGGATCTGTAGAAACCGACCGGCTTGGATTGGCTACTGTAGTTTCTGCGTTCCCAAGTGTTTCCTACGCTAGGGGCTTGGTGGGAGCGTTGGGCAGGGACAGAGGTGATCTAGGTCCCTACCTGACTCGTTCTTCTCGATGATGTCCACCACCTGCCCCACACTAAGGCTGATCTCTGAGCTCTCCTGCTTCTGGTAGTCTGCCACCACCACATACTGCTCCAGGACCATGGGGTCCACCGAGGTCAGGTCACTCCCTGTGGGTACAAAACACTATGTCTCATCCGGCCACCACCCATCCATGGAGGAGCAGGAGCCAGGGGAGTAGGGTGGGTCAGGAGGACATTCCAAATAGAGAACATAGGTGTTATAGGACTTGTCTCAAGGTCACCTCATCCGTTCATTCTTTCATTCACTTGCTCACTCAACCACCAATATTAGCCAAGTGCCTGTCCTGTGCAGGCACGGTGCTGGGTACTGGAGGTGCAGAGGTGATTAAGACATCGTACTTGCCCTGAAGCAGACAGACTAGTGGGCAAGTTCATTCATTCGTATCGATCTATCTACCCACCCATCCATCAGCCATTATTCACCCATCCATCCAAATACCCATCCATGCATCCAACAAAACGTACATTTACGCATCTAAGCAAATATCCATCCATCTATCCATGCATTCCATTCACCAACCCTTCATCCATCCCAAATCCCTCATCCATTAATTCATGAAGTCACCAGTGATGTTCCAGACACCTTCTTAGGTGCTAGGGGTACTCAAGTGAATGAAACAGATTACGACTCCCGGCCTCAAGTAACCTAATCTAGTTGGGAAGACAGGCACATACACAAGTATATACGATCAGTAAGTTTACCAGGAAAAAAAAAAGGATTCATTTTTGATAGATGTATTTCTTGAAACAGCCAGGCTGCTGGACAAAGAATGAACGGAAAAGGGCATGCTACATTAAATGGGTGATCAGCAAGACCTCCCTAAGGAGGTGACAGGAAGCAGAGACCCAAGAGACAGGAGTCATGAGGAGAATGGAGAAAGAACAGTGCGGGCAGACTGAGCAGCGACAGGGCGCAGAGCCTTCCAAGATCTGGAAGGAGGGCAGGGTGGCTGAACCAGCAGTGAGGGAGAGTGGTCCTGTGTGAAGTCACACATGTAGGCCTGGGTCAGAGCAGGCGGGACCTGCTAGGCCAACGAGAAGTTTGGTTTGTTTTTAAACCCTGAAGTAGAAAGCCACTACAGGGCTTTACACAGGGAATGGCGAGTGAAGGTATCCATCTTTAAAAAGGTAATTCTGGCTGCCACATGGAAAACGGATTCGAGGCTGGAAAGAAAGAAAGCAGGAGACCAGATGGAGGTCATGGAGCTGTCAGGCAAGAAATGATGGTGGCTTTGGACCAGGGCGGGGGCAGTAGGGGGAGGAGCCCCAGGAGAAATGTTTCCACAGGACGCAGTGTGGATGGTGCCCCCCTGAGTTGTGTGGCTCTGGTTAAGTACTAAGACACACCTGGTCAATAAATAACAAGATAGATATGGGTAATGTAAAGAGACATCTGAGTTCAAACACTCCAAAGAGAAGGGGACAGTGCTTTCAGAGCGGCAGGCTGACTGTGTGGGAGGGCAGAAGAGATTTGCGGCCGTAGGACCCTGCTTTTCTGAAAGCCCTAATTCAAAGTATTCCTTATGGTTTCCATCAACAACGGAAATATCCAGGAAACCCCACATTTCTGTACCAAATGCCCTCAGTAGTGGAGGGATGGGTGCGGGCTGGCGCACACTGAGGCGATTTTGTGCATCTTTCCCCAGCTCTCTTGGCTGGCATCTTGGTGGCTGGAAATTGACCATGGCGGGAGCATTTATCCCATGGAAGTTGGCCAATGCTACAAAGCAGGGCTGTCCACCAGGGAGCTGGTTGTGAAGTATTTCCCAGCACACCACTGTGCTCCAGCCTCTGACATCCGGAAGCAGCACAAGAGCCCTTTGTTAGAAGCAGGCACTGTGGATTTTGGATGTGGAAAACCAGAACTGTGCACGATAGCCACGTGAAGGGTCACTACTGTCTTTTCTACCACACGGAGACTACTTCCCACGTCTTGCTCACCTTTGCATTCCCTGCGGCCCTAGAGCACTACCAAGCACACAGTAGGTGCTTAATAAACATTGAATGAATAACTATGTCTGTCTTGTTCACTCAGCACTTAGCACTGACACTCAATGGACATTTGTGAGATGAAAGAACAAAGGATGAATGGAAACTTCTAGAAACTCCATTTCTGCACCAACTTTCCTAACCAAGCTGCCAAGAGGATTTGGGATAACTATGAGCAGTGACAGAGATAGGGACTCACTCTGAACAAGACAGGAAGCCAGGAAATAAAGAGCGCAGGGAGTAGAGTTTAGGAATCTGGGCTGGCATACAGCATCGCCTCTAAGACTCGCTCAGGGGCCAGGCCCGAGTCTTGACTATAGTTCCGCCATTAAGTACATGGGGTTGCTTTTGCAGCCCCAGTTCTTCCGGAGCATGCTGCCTCCATTTCACCCCCAGAACTGAATTTATCAAAACCAGGAATGCCAGGATGCCAACTAGGCCTCCGGGCATTTAGCTGTTAGGTGGAGACACCTGCTGGTGGCCTGTGATACTGCAGCAAAGCTCTACAACGCAGTCACAGCAAAGCCTCAAAGCTGATGCCGGCAGCTCAATTCTGGGAGCTGCAGGCGGGAAAGCAAAGTATTCCTAAGTAAGGAATGTCGCTTTGTGGTCTAGCAGGAAATGAGAGGAGGAAACGGTCAGCAGAAAGGAGGAGATTCAACAGTGAAAGGGTGATTTTATCACTGAAAGAGCTATAAAATATTCTCAAGAAGCAAGTGCCTAATCTACCCTAGAATCTCCCATTTGGGCACATCTTTATTCATGATGACAGGTCTTGAAATTTTAAAATAACTGCTATGGATGGAACTGCGTCCCTCCCAAATTCATCTGTTGTAGCCCAAACCCCTGTGAGGGTATCGGGAGGGGGGGGCCTTCTGGAGGTGATAAGGTTCGATGAGGTCATGAGGGTGGAGCCCCCATAAGGGGATTCGTGTCTTTACAGGAAGAGACACCAGGGAGCTTGTTCTCTGTCTCTGCCATGTGAGGACATAGAGAAGGCAGCAATCCTCAAGCCAGGAAGAGGGCCCTCACCAGGGCACAATCACGCTGGCAAGCTGCACTTGGACTTCCAGCCTCCATACCCATGAGAAAGTAAGTTTCTGTTGTTTAAGCCTCTCAGTCTACAGTATTTTGTTCTAGCAGCCGGAGCAGACCAATACAACGAGTAATGGCAAAACGGAATTTTCTTTCCAGAAATCCATTAGTCTGCCAGTCTAGCTCAAAGAGTCAGTAAATGAAAATATACTTCAATACGTAAAGGGCAGAAAAATTAGGAAGAAAGGTGCTCCTTTAATATAATTACAGGACCTGTTAAATTTTGGTGGGAGGATTTTTTTTTTCCCCTGCAGGATGAACAGACATTAGCCAAAGTCTGAAGGAGCCAGCCAGCGAGCCATGACTGGGAAATTCTAGAGACAAATAAACCTTCTCCAACTCGGAATTCTCGCACAGAAATCTCAGGGCTTGGCTGTCACCTTAAAGCCCTTTCAAATTCAACCAGTAAGGCTGGTTCTAACATAAAGGAAGTGTTCACAGGTCAACTAAAAAAATAAGGTTCATCCCAGCATGGGTTCTTCGTCTGCATGAAGAAAGATGCTATTTTCCATCCAGCTAAACTAAAAATAAATCCGTCCCCCATCATTGCAGGTGAATGATGTAACCGTCGTTGCCACAAATTAGAGCTTCTTCTCTCTTTTCCAGACCAGTCCCCTCATCAAGCCTGTCTGACCGGACACTTTGGTTTCACAAACCAGAGCTGTCTCTTTCCTCTCTGCTTCCCACCCATACCCTCCAGGAAAGTCTCTGCACACTCAAGCCAGAAACTCTGTGACCAGCCCACGTGGCCGCTCTGCTCTTTTCTAAGAAACATATTATTATGCTCGGGGTTCAAGGGCTATTTGCAGCTCTAACAGGATACCATGGTTCTGGCCAGTGCCTATTAAACAAGAAAGCAGAGCTGTAAACAGACTGTTTGGGAAGAGGTCAGAGTGTATTCCAGACGCCGGACCTTGGGGCAAAGAGATCCAGTTCTTCTCCAATCTTCCTTGCAAGGATGGCCTTGGAGCCTGTACAGCCAACCACAGGCCTTGTACTGAGGACTAAAGCTGCTGAAATTGGAATTGCATGCTGCACATTCTGGGCACTGTTCTAAGTGGTTTATACGCATTATTACAAATTCTACAATAATTCCTGTAAGGTAGATTACTACTCTTACCCCCGTTCTACAGATGAAGAAACTGAGGCCCCCTTTTTTACTTCTGAGGCCCCCTTTTTTACTTCTGGGATCTCTGTTTGGCCCCTCTTCCCCCATCCTTATCAACCCCCTCAAATTTCTTGGAGTCCTACATAAACAAAAGAACTTAGAATTCTGGAAGCTTTGAAGACCGTTGGCTCCAGGTGGGGTACAGGCCAGGGCCTTTGCAGATGTGAGGTATGATCTTGGGTCAGAGGAAGAAAAAGTCGGGTGACTGTGAATCTAAGTTTATGAACCCCAGGCCTGTGAGAACTCAACCATTCCTCAGCGCGTACCCAAATGCCACCTTCTCTTTTTCCACGATTGTTCTTCTTAGAAGAGTGTGCTATGCAGAGAATGGAAAGAGCGTTAGGAAGGAAGAGAACTTTGAGGACAGTGGAAGTGAGTATGGAACTGCTTGAAATAGGAGGTGTTATTGCCCAGAACAGTGGCTGACTGAAGGAAGTACAGGGCCTGGGCCTAGAGCTGAGGATGGTAAATGGATTGGGCCCAAATCTCCTGCACAGTCCTATCTCCTTGCCCGTGTGCTGCCCCCTCAGCCTCGAATGGCCTTCGCTGTGGGAAAGCTCCTGCTCCCCTTCAAGACTCAGGGGCCCTCCTTTTTGACCCCTCCCTGACACCTGAGAAAAATGCTCTTAGTTCTGAGTTACCACCTTCCTTTGTCTAAAGCAGAATCAAGTATGTAATACCCTTCAGGGTGGTTAGGAAGCTGTCTCTCTTCCCTGCCCCTCCAAGGCGTTCTCAGGTCTCATCCACTTTGTTGTTCTTTAGGTATAGCATGAAATTATTTCCAATCCTTCCTTTTGGGGAACAGGATGGGGTACCTGTTCCCCAAAAGGATTGATTTGGGGTACCAACCAATCAATCCAGCATCCATCCATCCATCTACCCATCCATCCACTCACCCACCCATCTATCCATCCATCCACCCATCCATCCAGCATCCATCCATCCACCCATCCATCCATCCATCCACCCACCCACCCATCCATCCATCCACCCACCCACCCACCCACCCATCCATCCATCCACCCACCCATCCATCCATCCATCCACCCACATGGCCGCATACTCAGGGTGGAGCCCACGGCCTGGTGCATCAAAGCAGCTCAGCAGAGGTATGCTAAACATTAAATGAAAAGGAGAAAAGGGAAAATATTCTTACCAGATTTCTTTTTCCCAACATGCTCCCTGTATAGGAAAGAATGAGGGTGGGAAAGAGTGATGAGTCAGTAGGTGTTGCATATTGACACGAGTTATTCTGATAGGGAATTGAGATTCTCTAGCCCACGACATCCTTAGTCAATGACTAAAATCCAAGCCAGCGCCAGGGACCCAGACTCCTTAAAAAATAATGAATTCCTCTTTGTTCTCTCCTTTTGCTGGTAAGTGCTCTGGCGCCCTGGGGACCAGCTCTCCATTCTATTTGTAGAGTAGGGGACCCTGGTGGGGAGCTAATGGGTTTGGGGCAGGCAGTCTGAAAGCAAGTTAGGTCCCCACACTGCACTGAGCCTGATGCCCACCTCGCCAGGCCCAGCGGAGGCCCTGTCCCACTTCTTGGGGTCCTAAGACATGGAGCAGAAAGCACTTGATGGTAAGTGGTAAGTGGAACACACTAAAACTGGGATATTTGGGGAATGAAGGCATTCGGAGGAGCTGACGCACTGCTGGGGGAAGGGAGAGCTTCTGGACATCCTGTGACTTTGACCTTGTATGAGAACAAGCATCTCCACGTGGTGCTCACTCCTTCCGGAGACTTATGACAATCACACAGACCAATTGGCTTCTCTGTTACCGTCTGTGAAAGATTGCAAAACCCAAACATCTTGGCCCTGACAGCCAAGGAGCTGTGAAAACTGGCCATGAACCTACTGTGTGCCAGGCACTGCACCAAGCACAGCACACACGTTATCTACCCAAGCCTCCGCATGACTGTTATTCCCATGCAAGTGAAGATATGGACTCTCCTGGAAAGTATCAGAGTAAAACTCTAGCTCCGGGAAACTGAGCAAAAATCCTTTGAATTATCAAATGTAACACGCAAGGGGTGGTGGGGGTGCCACCGTGATATCAGCCCCAAACTCAGAAAATTCCCTGTTGACCGCATCCTAATTCTCCCACCCATTATTTCATTTCAGCCTCCCTGTAACCCCATGATGTGGGTGGGATAGGTGACGTGATCTCATTCCACAGACACAGCAACTGAGGCCGACAGGGAGGGAGGTGATCACGTGCCCAGGGGAACAGCTGGCTGCTTGGCCAGCAGACTATAAACCTCCTGGCAGCACAGACTGCGCCTGTCGCTTCATCCCCGTGCTCCCTGAGTCCAGCACGGTGCCTGGCACCTGGCAGGCCCCCGACACCCAAGGGCTGGATGGGTGAACAATGCCCCAGGTCTAGGATTCCTGGTCCCGTGGTCCTGCTACCAGCCCAAGCCAACCGGCCAGCAAGCGGGGAAAGTTCTGCTGCGGTCACCAGTGTGACAAAGCCACCCCCGACATCTTGACTTCTCTCAAGGGCTGGCTGCTGCCCTGTATACCCCCGTGTCCTTCCTGAATGAAGATACTCTTCACAGGCCCAGCAGCTGCCCCTGGCCTGGCTCTGTCCCATGTTGGTCAGCTGGTCTGATGCTTACTCAGAGGCTGGGAACCCATGTCACTCACCCTTGCCAGCAGGAGGCCAAAGATAGCCTGCCATTAACATTCGGAAGGGGCTCCAGGGCCAAGGTTCTTCACCTCGGGCCCCTGGCTGGGATGGAGCACAGCCACGGACCTCCTGAAACTGGGGGCATTTTTCTGGGGAGAAGGAAGCAGCTTTTTATTGAATTCTCCCAGTGGTTCACGATCCCCCAAAGCGAAGGTCTCTGGGACACTGAGATGATGTAGAAGAAAACCTAGCTGTCACTGAGCCCTGAGCCCAAGGTGAGTCCCTCAGGCAGGGGGTCGGGTCCCTCCTTCTGCCAGAAGGACACTAAGTGAGGTTTCTAGGGCACCTGTCTTGCACTCCTCTACACACATTCTCATTGGATTCCCAAGCAGTGCTGAGAGGGAGGTGTTAGTAGACCCACCTCACAAAAGATGAGACTGAGGCACAAAAAGCAACCTGCCCAAGCCCACCCCGCATGAAAGCAGTCAAGCCATCCTCCCCGCCGAGGGTCTATCAACGGGACATCTCGACCAATTTGGGGAGTAAAACAGCTACTGTTGAGTGTTCAGAAAGAAAAAATACCAGACACCGCTTTTGAGCCTTTGGCAAGTTCCTGGAATTTTTACTTATGGCAGCCTTTCACTCCTCACTGCACCACTAAGGCGTCCCGCTAGTTCCATTTCATAGGAGGAAATCAAGGCCCAGGGGTGAAGTAACGGAGGTCCAAGGCTACGCAGCCCACGAGTGGTGCAGGTGGCATTTGAACCCCAATTGCAAACCCAGGCTCTTTCCCCTAACCCGGGTCATTCCTCGTGTGGGAGGCACACACGCGGGCTGCAGAGAGCTTAGGCTGAGACTCAGGCAAACCTGGGGAAAATTCACCTCCACCTCTTCCAAACTGTGGGACCTTGAGCGAATGTCTTTCATTATTCTGAGTTTCAGTTTCCTCATCTATCAAACAGGAATGACAGTTCATTACCTGGCAGTTTCATGAGAGAATGAAGTGGCAACTGAAGACAATAAGCTCCAGTCTTTGATTCACCTAGGAATTAGCATGGAAGCGGGAGTTGGCATTCTAACTCTGGAAGCCCAGGGGGACGGGAGACCAAAGTGCTCTGAGAGAGAGTATTTTACCCTGTCTTGTTACGTCGATAAAAACTGGGGAATGTTTACCAGACACAAATGCTAAAGACATCAAGAACAGACACATTAGTCAGGATGGGCCAGGGGCCCAATATTATCAAATTTATACTTATCATGCATGCATCTTGTTTTTTGTTTTTAAGAAACTGTCTTGTCTCATGGGTCAGCAAAACATTCTCTTACGAGGTTCGCATTCAAAGGTTTACTGTTCCTTATGGAATGTCTTCCTGACTTTCAAAGCCACTTGTCTGTGTGCTGGTCTGAGGAGCTAGGTTCACTACGTGCTTGTCATAGGAAACGGTTTTTATGGGAATATGTTTATTGCAGGAAGTTAAGTTTACTCATCGGTGTGGTAGTTAAACCATTAGTGCTGAGTGATCAACTCACTATCTGTGACCTCTGGAACTGAGTCCGCGTGCCATGGCCTGTGTATGCATAAATGGCCTGATTCCACTTGCTGAAGCCCTTTGATGCTTCCTCCTTGCAGGGCTACTTTTAAAAATCAGCTTTGTGATTTCGACAGATTCATTTCCAAAACGCAACGTGAGTCTTTCTAGCTTGACATATGCAAAGTGCTTAGCACACTGTAACTGTTTTACAAACATTAGCCTGGGTTTTTACAGCTGTTTGGGGCACTAGGTCAGGCTCAGAGCTCAGAGGGGCGGTTCCCACTTGTGTAACAGAGCCTGGCCGGCGCTTTTTGGCCCTTCCTGACAGGTGCCGGCTCATGCAACTGTGACCCCCAGGACACTGTGTCAGTGTTTCATGCCAGCAGGGCTGTTGGCACCATCAGCTCTTGGTGTGTAAAGGCCGGCACACTGCACGTTGAGAATCTGGGACGTGCACTGAGCAGCTGGACATATGCCCCAGCAGACATGTGCAGGGAGAAGCGAGCGGGAGGCAGGGGCTGCGAAGGGCATTCAGGACAGCCTGCCGAGCAGCCTCCAACCCTGGCACTGGCACTCACTGGTGATGGGACCTGGAGCAGGTCTCGGTCACTCTTTCGCTCACGTTTCTAATCATCCCAAGCACATCTGCCTTGGTGCCTGCCTCGGGGGGTGTCTCCTCTATTCCAACACTACGTGCCGTGGAAGCGAGGCTGTTAGGGGTTCCCGGCGTGCACTCACCAGCTTCCTGGACCTGTCAAACTCGACTGTTGTAACCCACCTAAGTGACCATGAAGGCTACACAAAGTGAGGCCCAGTGGGGCTCACTCAATGGAATCCACGTTAATTTTTCCTTTGCTTTCCTCCAGTTCTTTCTGGAGCTGGCTGGCTGGACAGGAGGGAGGGCAGCGAGGGCACACGCAGGTGAGCTCCACAAACCAACTTACTCTTTGGGGGGATTCAGGTCCTCGGGTCTTGTCTCAAAGAACTGCAGCACCTCATCACACTGAGAGATATAGGGGGGCAGCTGGATCAGGGCCTGGAGAAGAGACACAGGTGAGTCCAAAGGAAGGAAAGGTGTGTCAGAACTGCTATCAGCCAGGGTTTCTCCAACTTGTGCAGGCAGCAGAATCACTGGGTGTTGTTAGAACACAGATGCTGGATCCCACCTCCAGATTTTCTGATTCAAGTCTGCAGTGCGGCCTGAGACTGTGCATTTCCAACAAGTTCCCCGGTGCTGCTGCTGCTGCTGGTTTGGTGACTGCACGTGCGCACGCGCGCGTGCGCGCATACACACACACACACACACACACACACGCAGTGTGTATATACACATTTATATTACAGGCATATCTGGACAAAAACATACATACTTAGACAAAACAATAAATTGTGAACTTCATGCCATGTCATCATTCTGCTACCTAACCATCTATGCTGAACAATGGGTGTCTACTGTACAGACGTGTCACACCTTAGTCAACTAGCTGCCCACTGATAAACATTTAGGTTGTTTCTGGTGTGCCTGAACATATGTCCTAACTCATGGATCTGAAGTGTTAAAGTGAAGGGACTGTTTTATAATTTGGATAGAGGTTAGTTTCCAGGTTAATGAGGTTGAAACATCAGGACCTCCCACTGCCCAAGGCCATCGGCTCATCAGTTAAAGAAGCCTCAACTGTCTCTGCCATGAGGAGGATAAGGAGGTGGGCGGGGGGGACAGGGTGGGACTAGGCATTTTTGTGCCGATTTATCTACCAACAAGTATTCATTCAATGATTCAGTGGACATTTTCATTACGCCCTGCACTGCACTGGTTTGTGTGCCAAATAGGAGAGAAGTACAGGGTATATGAAATCATGAAAGGACCTGAAATGAACACGTGGTTCCACATTGAATGAACAGCTCAGTTTAACAAATATTTACTGAAGCCCCCTCTGGCCCAGGTCTTGGGGATTCAGATCCGAGTACAGTAGAGATGTTTCATGCACACACTTTATTATAAACTTCTGTGCAGGGGGTGTCTGTGCACACCACGAAGTTAAATGCACTGCCAGCCATTTCACCCACCAGTGGACACACTGGAGTGAGGCGGGACCCTGCTCTCTCTGCACAAGGCCTGTTCCCTGGTGCCTCTCATGTGCCTTCCTGCCACGCGGAGTGTGAGTTGGGGGTGGGAAAGACGCACCTTGTATTTTCTATACAATGAGCCTCTAGAAGCTCCCCTCCCTGTGATGTTACAACCCTGCCACCGGGCGATGATGGGGAGATGGATGGGGGTCTCCAATGTGGCACCTTCTGCAGTTTCAGGGTATTTTGACGCTACATAATTTTTCCACCTGTTAAAAACTTTTAATTGTGGAAAAATACACATAACCTAAAATTTAGCATCTTCACCACTTTCAAGTGTCCAGTTCAGTGGCAGTAAGTACAGTCACATTGTTATGCAACCATCACCACCATCCGTCTGCAGAGCTTTTTTCATCTTGCAAAACTGAAACTCTGCACCCATTAAATATTGATACCCCCAACCCCTGGCAACCACTAGTCTACTTTGCTTATATAAATTTGATTACTCTAGGGACCTCATGTAAATGAAATCATACAGTATTTCTCTTTTTGTGACCAGCTTATTTCACTTAGCGTAATGCCTTCAAGGTCCATCCATGTAACATGTGTCGGAATTTCCTTCCTTTGCGATGCTAAATAATCTCACTATATACAGCTAGACCACATTTTGTTTCTTCATCCATCAATCGATGGTCCCTGGGTTGCTGACCTTACATGACCTTTGAGTCAGGCTCTGACTCTAAGCCCCCCCCATCCCCAGGTGTGACCTGCCCCAGACCTACAGTGGGAAAACCTGTGATGTGGGTGGACACGTTTAGTGGGGTGCCTTCCATGGTCACTGTCTACTCGCTATCCTTCTAGGGTGAAGGATGCTGACCTGGTATTTATGGCTCATTGAGTTTTTTATTAACCTCGAAGTGACTCCTGTTCTATAGCAAATCCCCAGGGACTGAGCTTTTCCAGAGCAGAGGTAGAGTGCCCAAGACGGAGAGCAGACACTTCGCGCCTCCCATTTCTGACCCCCTTCTCCTCCTGCTTTGGAACGGCGTGTATGCATTCTCTTGCCCAGGACCAGCTGCTGTCCCGGACCCCTCGTGGACCTCTTTCCTTTGAAATCCTGCGGCTCTGGCAGTTGGAACCACATAATGAGGGAGCTGATTATATGCTGGATTGCGGAGTGTCCTGGCTGCTTCGCGTGCAGAAATCTTGTGGCTCCCCCCAGACTGCAGCAACAACATCGCTTCTGTTGGCTCAGCACTTGATAGCCTCCGAAATGCTGTCGTCTGCACTGCTTCATATACTCCCGGGGTGGGGGGGCTGGCCCATGTTAGAGTTGGGGAAACGGAGGCTCTGGTGAAAGGACCTGGACTTGAGAGCTCTAGCTCCCGTACCCCACATCCACAAAGGGCAGGGCTGTGCAGCTGTTTCTCCTGCATCTCCCTCCATGCCCACAGTGCCCCAGAGACCCTGATCCAAAGTAGTCACTGGTTAAGTGACAGGAGGAAGAAGCCTGGATGTGGCCATGCGGCCCTGTTTGGGGAGAGCTGGGTGGGCCTTATGGTGGCCATGGTCTCTGCCTGGAGCAGGCCTCCCAGGGTGCTCCCTGCTGAAGTGGGTAGAGGCCCTGAATGGACCAGTGAAGGGAGGGACAACGAGGCCCACGGAAACCTCCCGACAGCGCCAAGTTCTCTTTTGGTTTTGAGCAATTCCTGGGAAGGAAAGGCCAAACCAAACCCCCAAACCATAAAATAAAGCCAAGTTACTAATAAAAGGCAGCACTGAATACTTTGATGTTTGCCTCTTTCATTTCAGGCTAACAGTAAAAACATGACCAGGGGCACAGAAATAATTCTGCTTCTGAAATCTTCCAGAATTGTCTTGTATTTGGTCAGTAATGACAAAAAACCACAGTTCAGGAAAACTCAGTTTTGTCCTAAATGGAATCCTGGTCCTGTGGACAGATGTGGCTGGTTGATGCAGGGCCAGATGGAGAGGTGAAGAGAGCAAGTTCAGCTTGCTGAGGGTAACAGTAAAAGGTCAGGCAGATCCAGCTCCTAATTCTGGCTCTGATCATATCCCATCACCTCCCTGAACCTCAGTTTTGCTCATCTGTGAAATGGAAACAACCAACACCTGTCTTGGAGGGTTGTGCTACAGACTAAGTGAGGAAGTGGCTATAAGTTTTCCATCATATGATAGGTGCTTGATAAACATTAAGTTAATCCATTGGCTTTCGGGTCTGTAGCAAGTACCACAGTGAGCTGATTCCCGGAGGTGATTCTGCAGTCAGCAAGATGATTGTTAAATGACAACACCTGGGTTAGAGAGCAAGCTCGTGGTTTCTCAGCACTCTTTCAATCCTCTTTAACTTCAGAAAGAATGTCCCAGAGAGTTAACACTTCTCTCTATATTTTTAAAATGTTATTCTATTGGGGTAAGAACACTTAACATGAGATCTACCCTCTTAACAAATGTTTAAGTGTTCAATACAGTAGTTGGCTGTTGTACAGCAGACCTCTAGAGCTTACCCATCTTGCTTGACTGAAATGTTATGACTGCTGGTTAGTAACTCCCCATTTCCCTCTCCCCCCAGCCCCTGGCACCCACCATTTAGCTCTTTGATTCTGTGAATTTGACTATTTTAAATACCTTATGCAAGCAGAATCATACAGTATTTGTTTTTTTGTGACTGGCTTATTTCACTCAGCATAATGTCCTCAACAGTCATCCACGTTGTCACATATGACAGAATCTCCTTCTTTTTAAAGGCTGAATAGTATTTTACTGTATGTATATACCACATTTAGGTTGTTTCCACATCTTAGCTGTGGTGAATAGTGCTCTAACAAACACGGGAGTGTTAGTTTCTCTTCAAGATTCTGATTTCAATTCTTTTGAATCATAAGGTAGTTCTAGTTTTAATTTTTTTTTTTAGATTTTTTTTTTTTTATTGGGGAAGGGGAACAAGACTTTATTGGGGAACAGTGTGTAATGTATTTCCAGGGCTTTTTTCTAATGTTGTCGTTTTAGTCTTAGTTGTGGAGGGCACAGCTCAGCTCCCAGTCCAGTTGCCGTTTTTTTATAGTTGCAGGGGGCGCAGCCCACCATCCCTTGTGGGAGTCGAACCGGCAACCTTGTAGTTGAAAGGACGCATTCCAGCCAACTGAGCCATCCGTGTTCAATCTTAGTTGCAGGGGGCGGAGCCCACCATCCCTTGTGGGACTTGAGGAATTGAACTGGCAACCTTGTGGTTGAGAGCCCACAGGCCCATGTGGGGATCGAACCGGCACCCTTCGGAGTTAGGAGCACGGAGCTCTAACCATCTGAGCCACCGGGCCAACCCCTAGTTTTAATTTTTGAGGAACCTCCATATTGTTTTCCATAGCAGATGTACTATCTTACATTCCCACCAACAGTGTGCAAGAGTTCCAATTTCTACATATCCTCACCAACACTTGTCTTTTTTTAAATAATAGCCATCGTCATATAAATGTGAGGCTATAGCTCATTGTGCTTTTGATTTACATTTTCCTGAGGATCAATGACACTGAACATTTTTATGTTCAGATATATGTACCTACGTATTGGTCATTTTCTATGGAAAAATGTCTGCTCAAGTCTAGCTCATTTTTAAATTGGGTTAATTAGTTGTGTTCTGTTTCTGTTTATTTTTGTTTTTGCTATTGAGATGTAGGAGGAGTTCCTTACATATTTTAGAGATTAGCTCCTTATCAGATATGTGGCTTGCAAATATTTTCTCCCATTCCATAGATTGCTTTTTCACTGTTGATGGTTTCCTTTGCTGTGCAGAAGCTTTTTAGTTTGATGTAGTTCCACTTGTGTATTTTTGTTGCCTGTATTCTTGATATCAAGTCCATGAAAACATTGCCAAGAGCCCGGAAATTAATCCATGCATATGGCCCACTGACCTTTGACGAAGGTGCCAAGAAGACACAATGGGGAAAGGACGGTCTCTTCGACAAATGGTGTTGGGAAAACTGGGTATGCACATGCAGGAGAATAAAATTGGGCCCTTATTTTACACTGTACACAAAACTCAACTCAAAATGGATTGAAATTTTAAACATAAGATCTGAAACTAAAATTTCTAGAACAAAACTCCTCTAACTTACTTCCCATGCCCCAGAGCCACATTTTGCTGAGCCTGGGGCAGGCAGGCAACAGGGGCTGGAAGGGCTGGATTTATAAACGTTGTCATTGCTGCTGGTGCACTATTTTCATTTTTACTTTTATGGTGGCTGATACTAGTTTTATATTATGGGTATGATATAACATTTCCTCTAAACACGTATTTTTAAAGAAGTTAAAAAAGTGAGTTCATTTAAAGAAAAATATTAATAACACAGGTGGTGGTATATGGTAAAAATCTTGAAGGGAGGTCTCAAGTGACTGGAGTCTGGTAAACACTATTCTATTTCATATAGTTGACGTTAAAATACTACGTACAACACAGGCAACATACTCAAGGGTGTGTGTGCTAGATTTAAGCTACACCCTAATGATGTCTAGTTCATAACTGAAGTCCCCTCATTGGGAACGAACTCTTTAGCAAGTAAAAGACAAATTGTAGTCCTTACTTGAGAAAAGGCTACATTAAGGCTTCAGCTACCTTCACCTCTGATCAACACCACTACCATTACTCACTAGCATAACAGTTGTTAGAAATGATTATCTTTCCTGGTGAAATGAAACCCTTCTAGAAATATTCTCAGACACTCTGGCCCTTGCGTGAACAGAACTTGGTGAGCCCAGCACTGTCTATTCTTCCGAACGGCGCCCTAGGTCTAAGATTATGAAGCCTCTGTGTTCTGCCTCTTCTTGAGATATGACTGTCAGACCATGGTTAGGATTAGCTGGTCCTGCCACCAGGATATCACTGCATCTGTCTCGAGGAAACTTTCCTGCAAAGTGGCATCAGACAGACAGCTGGTATTTCAATGAGCTTCCAGGACCACTGGAGAGGTTGTCTGGGGAGCTGCCCGATAATAAATGCTGGGAGGTGTGGCAGGCTGTGGCTGAGTCTTATTTTCATTGTGTATTCTAATGAACTGAAGTTCTTAAATTTAATGTAGTCGAATAAAGCGAATCTTCCTGTGGTTGGAATTTTTTGTCTTTAGAAATCCCTCTTTACCTAGAGATTATAAACACATTGTCCCATTTTTATCTTCTAAACCTTTTTATAGCATTACCTCTTACATTTAGGTCTTAATTTCCTTGGAAATAATTATGTGTGGTGTGAGCTAGAGGTCAGTTCTTTTTTGTTTTTTCAAACATGGATACCCATTTACTATGGAATCCAACCCCTCAGTGATCTGCAAGGCTGTCTCTGTAAGTATCTAAGTATCCAAATACACATGGGTCTCTTTCTGGTTTCTCTATTTTGTTCTAAAGTTTTGTCAGTACCAGACTGCATGAATGACTGTAACTATAATAGACCTGGTAGAGCAGAAAGTTTCTTCCACTGTAATGTACACCTTGTCACTAGGCTTCGGGAGATCTGCAGCCCTCATCTGTCTTTACCTATTGGTAAATACCAATTTGCATTAAAATAAAGCTAATAGTGACAGATCAAATTGGCTTAAGTCAGCTTATAACAATGACATTAATGAGTACCAAATGCTATGTCAAAGCCTATATAGTCTGTAAGAGATATTGCAGACCATGTGACAAAAGGGATAGTTTCATCTCCTTCCAGGAGGGCAGTTAGTTCTCTTGAAGCCAAGCCCAGGAAATTTGGCCAAAACCAAAATCCCAAACTATCCGCTCTGCTTCTTACACTGCATCAACAGCCGGGGGCGGTAACTTCCGTGGGGCTCCTAGGACATAAGCAGTTTCTTCCCGATGGTTAATCCAGGCAAATTCATGATCTCTGTGTGGTTTCAAGCAGCAGCCAAATGCAGGCAGCTGCTGTTATCTCCCACGGCTTCAGGATTTTAAATTTCCTTTCCCAAATCAAATGTCCAGGGGCTTGTGAAGCCCTGAGCAGGAGGAAACTGACTCTGGAGAGAAGTGGAGGGGGCTGGGGAAGCAGCAGGATCGCACACTTAGAGACAAC
Source organism: Rhinolophus hipposideros (assembly GCF_964194185.1). Classification (NCBI taxonomy): domain Eukaryota; kingdom Metazoa; phylum Chordata; class Mammalia; order Chiroptera; family Rhinolophidae; genus Rhinolophus; species Rhinolophus hipposideros. The sequence goes on from NC_138069.1 coordinate 39,165,313, forward strand.
AGTTTCTGGAGAAGGTACTAGCTGGAACTCCCCGCCCGGGCAAGGTGACCCCAAGCGTCCAAAGTTCTTGCCAACAGGACTTGGACAAAGGAATTTTAGGCTGCAGAGATTTGGAAAGGAACAAAGAGAAAAACATCTGAACTTTTCTGAGAGCTGGGACGAAGGAGTAGTGTCTTTGTGCCTGAGTGTATCTGCCTCCAGGAAATATATGCTTGACTATTTCAGCCTCTTGAATTTTCACTTTCTTAGAGATGCCATGAGTGATATGTGAGTGCTGAGGCTGAAAAGGCCTGGACTCAACTATCAAACCCGCCAATACTGTTATTGTAATTGTGTTGGGTCTCCATTTCCTCATCTACACGATGGGAACAATAAAACCTACTTCTCCAGGTTATTGGAGAGATGAAATGAGGTCATGTCTGGCAAAGAGAAGATGCTCAAACAGGAGGGATTTTATGCCCTTCCTTGATGTCTTCTGCCACAAGAGGGGTCATATATCCCCATATTGCCTCCCTTTAGGTTTTCTTAGATTCATTCACTGAAGTATAATTTATGTACCATCAAACTCACCTGTTATAAGTACACAATTCAATGATATTTAGTAAATTAGAGAGTTGCGCAGCCATCACCATTGTATAGTTTTCAGACCTTTTCTATCACCTCAAAGATTTCCCCCGTCTAACTCGCTGTCCATCGCAACTACCTCTGTTCCCAGGCCCAGGAAACCCCTAATCCGCGTTCTGTTTCTATACATTTGCCTTTTCTGCACATTTCATGTAAATGGAATCATACAATCTGTAGTCTTTCATTTAGCATTAGGTTGTTGATTTATCCATGCTGCAACATTTATAGGTACTTCACCGCATTTTATTGTTGAATACTCTTCTGTTGCATGGCTACTCCATGTTTTATGTATTCACCAGATGATGGACGTTTGCATTGCTTCCAGTTTGGGGCTATTATGAATTAATACCGCTATGAATATTTGCATCCAAAGCGCTGTGTGGACATAAGTTCTTAATTCTCTTGAGTATAAATCTAGGAAGGATCATATGATAAACTTCTTTTGAAGAAACTGCCAAACTGTTTTCCAAAGTGGCTTCCCCATCACATATCCCCATCGGAATAAGGGTCCCAGTTTCTCCACATCCTCACCAACTCTCGGTCTTGTCTGATTATAGCCATTCTAGTGGCTGTAGAGGGATCTCGTTATGGTTTTATTTTGCATTGCCCTAATGATTAATGATGCTGAACCCTCTTTTCATGTGCTTATTGACCATTGTACATCTTCCTGGGTGAAATTTCCATTCAAACCTTTTGTCTCTTTTTAAGCTGGGTTGTCTCCTTTGCTGAGTCCTAAGATCCTTTATACAGTCTTCATACAAGTCCTTTAATGGCTGCATGATTTACAGACATTTCCTCCTAATCTGTGGCATGTCTTTTCATTTTCTTCATGGTGTCAAGTACAGAAGTTTGAAAGTTTAATGAAGTCAAATCTACCAATTTTTCTCTTTTGGTATCGTACCTAAGGTCTCTTTGTCTAAACCAACGTCATGAAGATTTTTCTCCTATGTTTTCTTCTACAAGTTTTGGCTCCTATGTTTAGGCTTACGATCCACTTTGAGTTGATTTTTTTATGCATGATGTGAGTTAAGGGGCCAACTTAATTTTTTTTTTGCATATGGATATCATATTAACACACACTATTTGTTAAAAAGATTATGTTTTCCTATTGAATTTCTTGGTACCTTTGTAGAAAATCAGCTGCCTATAAATTTGTAACAATTTACTTCTAGGCTCTCAATTCTGTCCCACTGACATACCATGTTTCCCCGAAAATAAGACCTAGCCGGACCATCAGCTCTAATGAGTCTTTTGGAGCAAAAATTAATATAAGACCTGGTCTTATTTTAATATAAGACCGTGTATAATATAATATAATATAACATAATATAATATAATACCAGGTCTTATGTTAATTTTTGCTCCAAAAGATGCATTCGATCTGATGGTCTGGGCTAGGTCTTATTTTTGGGGAAACACAGTATGTGTCTATCCTTATGCCAGTACCACACTGTCTTCATTAGTGTAGCTTTGTAGAAAGTTTTGAAAATGGGTAGCACAAGCCCTCCAATTTTGTTCTTCTTTTTCAAAATTGTTTCGGTTATTTTGGGTCCCTTGCACTTCTCTATATACTTTAAGATCAACTTGTTAATTTCTACAAAAAAGCCTACTAGGATTTTGACAGAGATTGTACTAATTTTGTAGATCTATTGGGGGAGAATTGACATTTTAACACTATTGAGTCTTCCATTTCATGAGTATGGACTGTCTCTCCATTAATTTAGAGCTTTCATTTCTCTCAGCAATGTTCTGTACTTTCAGTGTACAAACCTTGTACTTCTTTTACTAATTTATTCCTAAGTATTCTTTCTGATGCTATTGTGAATAGAATTATTTTCTTGATTTCATTTCTGAATTGTTCATTACTAGTGTATAGAAAAGTACAACTTGTTTATTCTGATCTTGTACCCTGTGATCTTACTAACCTCGTTTATTAGTTCTGGTAGGTTTCTGGTGGATCCCTTATGATTTTCCACAACAGAATCATGTCATCTGTGAATCAAGGCAGTTTTACGTCTTCCTTTCCAGACTATATGACTTCTATTTCTTTCTGTTGCCTGCTTACCCTGGCTAGGACTTCAAATGTGGAACAGAAGTGACAAGAGCAAATGTACTTGCTTTGCTACTGATATTAGGGGGAGAGGGCATTCACTGCTTCATTTCTCAGGCATGTATTGCTATGCCTACCCTTTTCCCTTCAGAACTGCTGCTGATTTTAATTTAAAAAAATAAACACTAAAGACAAGGGAAGCTAAGCTAACTAAAAAATATGCTTCTTTCCTGATCACAGTCTCAATTCAAACAAAGTATAACCGACTGGCAGGCCCCTTTTTGTTTAAAACAGTCATGCGGTTGGAAGCCAGCTGGCCTGTCCTACAGCAGGGGTTGGGTGAATAAGCTTTTGATCATTCACGCACAGTGAAATATTATGCAATCATTAAAAGTAGGCTCAAGAAGGTTTCTTTAACAGCACGGGGAAATTTTTATGTAACAGTATTAAAGAAATGAGAGAGAGCAACAAAAATCACACAGATGGGATGGTCTCAACACCACAAAGAAACACATGCAGAGGGAAAAGAAAGATGTAAAAACCTTCATAATTGTTGCCTCTGAGTTGAAAGATCATCGATGACTATTTTTTTCTAATTTCTTTATATTTCTTTCAATTGCACAGATTTTTCACAATGAGCATCTTGTAGCAAGAAAAAAAAAAACACCAAAACCTCCCCATAGGGCAGACACGAGACACTGGGAAGCGTCGGCATTTTTCAGCCTTACCTTACAGTATTCATCGATTGGTATCAGGCGTTTGACAGCCACGTCGCGGATGTGGCTTCGTCGGAAGAGAATTTTGCCTGCAGACAATGAGAGTTGCACAGCGTTGTCAGCGAGCAGTGACAAGTCCTCAGCAAACTGGGGGGTGATGTGGATGTCTCTGGTAGGCCTGAGTGGTACCCAAATTCCGGGCTGCCATCAATATCTTTTGTTGGATGTTAGCAGGGTCTGAATGACCCCTCCTCCCAAGGGGTCAATGGTCCTCCAAAGCCCTGTTCCCAGCTCTAGTGCAAGGTCTGGAGCAGCGGTGTCCAAACTGCAGCCCGTGGGCCAACTGCGGCCCACAATTGGCCCACAGCAAATTCCAATTGGCCCACAGCAAATTCCAAAAATATATTTAGTTTACTTAAATAAACCAGATGAGGCAATATGTACTTCACCTCAAGTGACTGGCCCGGCTGTTTGTATATTTTACCACATATGGCCGTTGGTGAAAAACGTTGAAAAAAGTTTGGACACCCCTGGTCTGAAGGAAGGGGACCCAGTGGATACGTTTCAATGCGTTAAGGGAGGCGGAACTAACCCATGGGAGGAAGGGACTCCTCCCCGCTGAAGAAGGAAGGTCCCACCTCATGATCTGAGGTCCCCTGGCCAGCTCTAGGATTCCAAGGCTGGCTGGGTAGTAGTGTGGATACTCAGATTGCCCTCATCTACAGTTCAGTCTCCTTTCCTCCTTTTCTTCATACACATTCTGCTCGAGTCTCATGTTCCACAAATACTCCCTGCTCTCTCATGATCCGGTGCCTTTCCCTCTGCCTGGAATACTCTTCCCATCCAACCTCATCCACCATCCCTGTTGAGAAACTCAGACCCACTTCAAATGGGTTAAGAGTTCCTGTCTCTTTCTGATTACACGCATCGCATTATCGACTTCCTGTCCTTCTTTCCTACCAGTCATGGGGCTATGCACAAACAGGGACTGACTGGGCCCGAGTCAGTCTTGTGCCCGCACCGCGTAGCACAAACATTGAATGAATGTATGAAGGTGGCTTCCACCTGCAAAGATGATGAATACCTCCAATTTCTTCCCTAATCAGTGTTTGCAACAGAAGGTTCCAGGTCTTCCTTGCTCACTGAATACCGATAGCCCATCACCACATGCTCGGTGACACCCTGAGCACTGGGGTGAGGTACCAGAGTCTCCAGTATGACATATGGGCACAGGATATGGGTCACAGGCAAAGACAAGCATATACGTGGTGCCACCCAGGGCCCCTGGAAATATCTAAGATGCTGAAATATTAAGGGTGAACTTTGTTTAAAGCCAATCCATGGGTTCCCAAGAGTCCCATGAGGAGATGGTGGCAAAGAGCATGCATGGAGGATAAAGTTGGTCTGGGCTCACGGTACGGATCTGTCACACAGGCAGGGACAGGCAAAGCAGAACTCAGACATCACAGAGCATCAAAGAGGTGGGAGACGGAGACAAGCCCCAGAGCCACGAGGAGACATCTTGGGGTCCAAGGGGGAGGCACAGGGAGTCCACAGCTTTCCAGACAGCGGAGCACAGAGACCTCTTACTAGTAGCTTCACCTACTTCTATCCGAGGAGGGAGGTCAAGGATAAGAATTCGGGTCACGAGGCTGGCAGGGCCAGGAGAGGTTCACTGCTGTTCTAAGATGCTCTGGCAAGACATCAAGCTTGTGCGAGCAGGGACAGGATGCAAGAAGGGAAAGTTTTCCTAACAGCACAGAATTGAAAGGGATGATGAGAAACAGCCTCCTGACTCTGAAAGCAATGCACGCTGGGGCGGGAGATTTGCACTCAAAAAGATCATCTGGCTAATCTAACATGTTAAATAACCCGACAACTTGCTCTTGAATAAAAGAGCATTATTAGGAAATTAGGTAGGTATGGTCAACCTAATAGCGAGCCTTTTTTTTTTCTTCTCATTTCTACCAATTAAAAAAAGACTCACAATGAGATGAAATACATATTTCTCACATTTCTTAAGAACTAGGAAGGAATCTCTCTCTCTTTTTTTTGGTGTGACCAGCACCATGGTCTAACTAACTAAGCTAACCAGCCACCCCATGGACTCTCCTTTCTTTATAATGGTGATAGTTTTCATTCTGCTTTTGAGTTGGTCACATTTCTGATACACCATGCTTGTTAGAAAAGAAAAATCTAGAAGAAAATTCATTACAGGGTTCAGAGGGTTTGTCTCTGAGGGGTGGAAGAGACTTTGTGTTTTCTTCTTTATACTTTCCCCAAAGTTCCTACCATAAACATTTATGGCTTCTAGAATCAGAAAATGTTCATGTCATTTAGAACAACGACAACAAGCAAATAATGCAGCAAAGTGGGTTCGTCACTGGGCTTCCCTGGAATGACGATCTTGTTCCCTCACACACTCAGAAGACACGGCCCGTCTCTATATGAGCCCTGTGTGCCCGCCCTGGGGGCCTGCCATCCTGGCACTGATGGTCGGTGTTCCCCAACAGGGAAGGACCCAGCCTACATTTTGGGTGGGGCAATCCTTCCCTGGGTGGAAGTGGCCCCTGCCCTGCAGGATGTTTGGCATCCATGACTCAAATGTAGAAAGTGCTGGTGGCCTTCCCATCCCCATCCCACCCCCAGTCACTGTGAGAATCAAATCACCGCCGTCATGCGTGGGATTACTTGTAGTATAAAACCCGCAGGAGTGTCGTGAGCCTTCAGGAAAGAAGGATGTGTGCCTGTGAAGAGAAATCCCGCACAGCAAATGCTTTCTGCTTTCTAAGCTACTTCTCAAAATGAGACGAGCATCTACCAAAGATGTTTCGCCCCATTTGGGTATAATTTCCCCCTCTGCAAATCAGAGGAAGGGTGCAGAACGGGGTGTACAGGCCTCCTACTAAGAAGGTTGTAAGCCAGCTCAAAATATTTACAACGGGCCCAGTGCTAACACCGGCCTGCAGGAAGAGCACAGGCCTGTCCTGGAACAGCCACCACCAAAGGAGTTCAGCCAAGGCCCAGCCTGCAGGGGCTGAGACAGGGATAGAGAGCTCAGGCGCCTTCCGTGTCTCCTGAGAGTTTGACACAATGACAACAGCCTCACTACTCTGTGTAGCCTCAGTGGGACAGGAGTCTTTGGGCTCATGTCAGGTATCTTGCCAGCAAGGGGGACAGGAAGCTCTGTGGCAGCAGGGGCCTGTCGGGAGGTCACAGGCTCTCAGTCAGCGAGGCCCTGGGCCCATCTGAGGGCTACCTGTTACTGACTGTGCTGCCTTGGGACATGCATTTCCCTCTCACAGACTCTGTCTCCTCATCTGTTAAATGGGACAGCAGCCCCTATCACTTTGTAGTAATCTCCATGACACCCAATACAGGATTCAGCCCTTCATAGATGCTCACAAAAGGGTGATTACTTTTTGCTTTTCCAACAGGTTAGATGATACTGAAGAACACTGTGCACTGAAGAGCACACGTCTTTCCTCAACCCCCAGCTTGGCTTCTTGAGACCTGCATCCTACTGGCTAATTGGTCATTTATCTACAGGCCGTGGGACAGAACCAGATGGCTGGCATGTCCTTGGCCGGTACCTCCCGGGTGAAAGTCTGACGGGGCAGCAGCCCCTCGTCTGTGCCTGACGTGAAGTGTTTCTGTGAGTTGTGAGGAAGCAGCATGAGCCAGACTGCGCCCATCACTCGCCGGCCAGCCTGCCTGGGGTGGAAAGGGCGCTCAGCGGAGAGAACAGCTTTTGGTGGGAACCAGCAGGCTTTTGTTTTCCACAGTGGAAGAAGGCCAAACTGTAATTTTTAATTTTCAAGCCTTGTCCTCTGCCAACTTGGCTTTCCCAGCTCTTGCTGCCTGGGGTGGAAAAGTGTACAGGGCGGCTATCCCCTCCCCCACCTCTGTGCTAGCGTGAGACTTGCTTTTGTTCTGCTGACGTGGCAGTCTTGGCAGAAAAGTGACCCCTAGCAGAGGGGGCATTTCCCCCACGGGTCCCTGCCCTTGGACTCAGCCTTGAGGAGAAGCTAAGAGAAGGGACACTCCAGGAGTCCTGAGGCCCAGTGCGACCTCTCCGAGTGACAAGTGGGTGCCCTGAGCAGGAAAACCAGGCCGAATCCCTGAGAACAGCATTTTCATGAATTCGTGGGTAGAAAAGGATTACGTAACCACAAAAGCTTTCAGGGGCTGGGGAGAGGGTCGGCTCAAGTTCCTCTCTGTTCTGGCAAGTTTTTCCACAGCTGGTTTTGCCTTTTATCCAGTCAAGAGTTGTAAGGCACTCTTCTCCTTTTCTTAAGAAAAACCCACATTTAGAGCCCAGTTCAACCCGAATATCCGGAGTGACATTTAAGTACGACTCCAAGATATGAAATACCAAGAAATTCCCAAGGAATGTCACGGGACCCTGTTTCTGTCTTTACTGAGAATCTACTACGTGCCAGGGAGATAAGCTTGTGAAAAAGGGGTCATGTTCCATTTTACAGATGTGGAAACTGAGGCTTGGCAGGGGGGAGGGGTGGGGCGGATATCATCTGCTTGAGGTCACAGGGCTGGGTCTAGCTCCAAAGCATGTGCTCTGGAACACTGACATTTGGCCGTTGGCAACTGGCACTAAGAACTTTCTCCAATAGGAAAAAAAATTCCAGTGTGACTATACACTTTCCCCGTTGGAGAACTAAAAACATTAGCCTTTTAGACAAACGATCCTCGCAGTGGATGGGTGCCTGGCAAACACATTTACGCCTCTCTAAAACCACTCAACAATGACGACACCTGGAAGAACCCACTCATGTGCCAATGACAGAATGCGGGAGTGGGGGAGGGAAGACTGGGCTCCCATGTGTCCCATCACTGGGCCTGCTCCCTTCTCTGCAAAGTGAAAAACATCTGAAGGACCCTTACAGCTCTAAGTACTTGTGATTCAGGGTGGCTGTCAATTTGCTGACAGTCTGTATATAAAAATAACAGTAAGTACTTGATTGCTGCTAGTTCTGTGCCAGGCACTTACCTAACCTGCGTAACAACTCTATTATTTATGCACTACTTTATGCACTCCGATTTGCAAATGAAGAAATGAAACTCAGTGTGCCAAAGTAACTTACCCAAGATACCAGAGTGAATGGGGAGGCACTGGGATTTGAACCCAGGCCGCCTGACTTCAGACATGAATTTTGGAGCCAATCATACCTGTGTTTGAATCCCAGCTCGGCCATTTGGGCAAGTGATTATAATTCCTGAGTCTCAGTGTCCTTATCTGTGAAATGAGCATAGTAATGTCTACCCTGCAGGGTTGTTTGGGGACTAAATGAGTTAACAAACGTAAAGCACTTAGCCCAGCCACTGGCCCACAGCAGACACCCAATCCACGGCAGCTATTATTACGTGAGGCAACAACACTCGTTTGGGTGGCCCACTTTCTGAGCTGAAGCCTTGATGCTATTCCTTTGGGAAGGAGTTTTTTTGTGGAAGTGGGGAAAGGTACACTGAAAGCCTTGAAAGCAAGGACTAGCCCTGAGTGCATTCATTTCTCCCTAGGCCTGGAGTGGTACCTAGCACTCAGAAGGTGCTGGATAGCTATGGTAGGTAGGCAGAATATGCAAAATGGCCCCCCAAAGATGTCCCAGCCTAAACCCCAGAGGCTGTGACTATGACGCGATCACTGCTGGCACCTGTTACAGCATATGCCACAGTGCATGTCAGGAGGGGGACAGTGTGCTGCATTAGCCGGGTGGGTACCATGTAGTCACACGAGCCCCTCAAAGCAGACAGCTTCCTCCGACTGGTAGCAGAGGCCATTCAAAGCAGAAGGAAGATTCAACGCTTCACTGCCAGCCTGGAGATGGAGACGCCACCTGAGGAGGGATGCAGGTGGCCTCTGGAAGCGCCGGCTGACGGCCAGCGAGGAAACAGGCATCTCAGTCCTAGAGCTACACAGAGGTGAATTCTGCCAACAACCTGAGTGAGGCTGGACGTGGATTCTTCCCCAAATCCTCCAGATAAGATCCCGGCCTGGCCAAGACCTTGGCGTCAGCCTTGTGAGACCCTAAGCAGAGCACCCAGCTGAGTCTGCCTGGACTTCTGACCAGCAAATTGTGAGATAATAAATGGGTGCTGTTTTAAGCTGCTAAATTGGTGGCAATTTGTTATGAAGCAATAGGAAACTAACACGGTAGCCATAATAACAGATGCAACTCATCCCAAAAACTTTGTGAGCTCCAATTATTCCCATTTTAGAGGTAGGAGAAACTGAGGCTCCCTGAGGTGAAGTATCTTGCCTAAGCTAGTAAATGGTGCAGCGTCTAACCGTAAGGCACATACTCTTAGCACATTTCTCCACATGACTGAGACTGGTCACTGGGCCTATGCTCCCAGGAGGACGAGCCGAGAGCTCCGGAGGCCATACTGGATACGCCACAGACCCCTTCTCAGAGCACGCGTCTCACTTACCTGGCAGAAAGGGAATGATCCGCTGTTTGGGGTCCTTCTGACCTCCTTCCATGGGAAATTTGTCCAACATCTGCATCTAGAAAGGGGGAAGAATACCAAAACCATATGATAAAGACATCTCTGACATTTAAAAGAATTACGTGAAATATGTGATTTGATATACAAAAGCTCACTTTGTTCAGCTTTTCAGAAACCCAAACTAATGGAGAAGGCAATGTCAGTGGGACCTCGGAGCACCATGCAAACAATTCTCTATGTCCACAGCTGCCAGATTTGTGAAGGCTCAGAGCTGACAGAGACCATTCTCAGTTTTCCTGGGGGTCTCCAGCCACAGGACCTGACATGTGACCAACACCCCCAGGGCGGCCAGACTTCCACGGATGGCGTTTCATCCTGTTTTCCCCAAATTGCCAGGTTGTGTTACAGAACAAACCACGGACACCCAGTTAATCTGCTTGGGTCTATGAGATCATTACACTCCCCTGCCCCACTAAGGATCATGGAAAACCAGGCAGAGATGAGGCAAGTTTAATATTCCACACACAGGTGAACAGCATGCTTTTCTTTTTAAAACCAGCCCCTATACAGTGTTTTAGGGATTTATAGGTTCTGTCTTAAACAGTCTTCTTTCCCCCCTCTCAATTTATTGAAGACAATGTTGGCACACCATGAAAGGGAACTTTGAAAAAAACAGAAAGCTGTATGCAAGTAATCGGGCCACTCTCCCACGCCTGTGTCCATTCTCCTTGGTTCCCATCGGGCCACAGCCACGCGCGCAAACCAGCTGAGAAGCCCCACCCAGCCCAGAAGTTCAGTCCCCCTGTGGCCCTCACCGTCTTGTCGTAGAAAGTTACTCTCACCCTCTGTCCTGACTTGGTTTTACCCAGATAAATGTGGCCCCAAGAGCAAAGGTGTCTCCCAAATGTTATTAATTTGAGGCAGCAGACCTGGGTTTAATGCTGCAAAGTCTAACCACAGATACTTTACCCCTGGAACCAGACAGTCCTGAGTTTAATCCGCTTGCTTCCTCATGCCAGCTGTGTCCTTGGGCAGATAACCTCGCCCATCGAGTCTGATTCACCACCTGCAGAATGAGGCACACGGCCTGCTGGGCAGAGTGGTTGTGTAAATGATTCTGAGTGGGGACCCTCAGGGGACACTCCAGGTGCTCAACAAGAAGTCCCCCTCCTCACACTCTGCCCACAAGGATTATCTTATCCGGAAAGCTATTTGGGAATAACTTTTGGTCGCACGTGAGGCTGTGTGGGGTTCTGTGTGTGCGCATGCTGAGTATACATAACATAAAATGATCTCACCCATTGTAAGTGTGCAGTCCAGTGGCATTAAGCACACGCACACTGTGCCATCATCCCCATCATCCGTCTCCAGAACATCTGTCACCCCAAACTGAAACTCTATATCCGTTCAACACCAACTCCCTGTCCCCTTCCCAGCCCTTGGCAACCACCGTTGTGCTTTCTATCTCTACGAATGCGCCTACTGTGGGTATCACAGACAAGAGGAATCATACAGGAGCTGCTCTTTGCGGCTGGCTTATTTCACTTAGCAGGACTTCAGGGGTCGCCCACGTTGTGTCTTGTGTTGGAATGTCCTTCCCTTTTTAAGGCTGAGTGATAGTCCGTTATGAGGCTGAGTTTTAAGGTTGGCAAAACCCCTCAGACTCTCCGAGTCCTCTCAGTGGCCAGTGCTGGGCTGTCTACTAGAACTTTCTGCCATAACGGAAACGTTCTACATTCTGCTGTCCCTTACGGCAGCCACTAGCCCTAGGTGGCCACTGAGAGCTTGAAATGTGGCTTCTGCGACTGTGGCACTCAACTTCTAATTTAATTTTAATTAACGTAACTTTACATTTAAATAGCCCCACCTGACTCGTGGTCACCATATTGAACAGCATAGGCCTAGAGCACAACACTTACCCTCCTGGTTTCGCCATATCCAGTTTTACTTCCTTTCCTTTCTCATCCTATCAGTGGTAACTGCATTCATATGGACAAAAGATCAGAGGCCTAGGAGCTATTTTGCTTTTGGTCTTAGTGTGTCAAAGTTCATAGGCCACCAGGTGCTTCTCTCCAGGGGACCGTCACACTTGGCACCCATGGCTTGAAGCAGACAGGCAGCATTCCAGAACCTCCCTGGGGACCCAGGCTGTCTGCAGCAAAGCACCAGAGGCATGCTGGGCGAAGTCCAACTGCACACGCTATCCTTGGAAATCAGAAAATACACGCCTCTCTGCCCAGAGAACAAAAGGAAGTGAAGCTCAGGGCGAGAAAGAATGGAAACCAAGGAAGAAAGTGAGTCACTCTGTGGGGTAGGAAGGGAGCGGGAGCCACATTAAGCTGCCACATCACAAGCCTCCAACAGAAACGAGAACACTCCATCAGCAGTTTTCAAGACATCGGCTTGTGGTGGAGGGAGAGGAGACATGCTGTCCAAGGAAAATACCATGGAAGCTGGCGTGGAGGTCCACACGTGGTTCGTGTTAGCGGCAGACTGGACTTGGAGGGGCTGACTTCCTCAGTCTCACAAAAGCCCCATGTCCTGGAATAGCCAGAACAGGCTTGGAGAAGGGTTGGGGCGACTGTCACATACAGCTGCTGGCTGGAGGGACCCCACGTGGTTCCTCGGAGCAGGACGTGACGATGTACAGGGGTCTGCTCTACGATACATGGGGGGCTGTCTTTGGGGATTCTGTCCCCCGATGAGCTGGTCTGTCTAAACGTCAGCGTGCCCTGGCACACTGCCCTGGCATCCTGATGGACCTGCCACACGGAGCCTGGGTCCCCCCGTGTGTCCACTTCTCCCATCCTTACTGGCCCCACCACCCATCCAGGTCAGCGTTTTCTGAGCCCAACCCCGAATGGCCCGTCTGTCTTCTGGCCTGCCCCACCTCCTCAGCGGCACATGGTAGATATCTGTACAAAGAATGAAGCAATGAAGGAACAAAAGAGTGAAAAAAAAGTGGTTCACTGCTTTGGTCCACCATTCTCTAGGAGAGGAGAAATTATGTTCCAGGTAGCAGGAACAGGACCTGGATTGGGGTTCAGACTAACAGACCAACAGAACATTGCCTCTCTGTAGTTTACAAACAATAAAGTGCTGTGTGGGAAAAGGCCACAACTGTATTTTCTCAGCTACACACCATCGATATGGCAATAGCCTTTCTGACCGAAGGAAAAAAAATATTCCATTAAGTGTGTACAACACGTGGGAGGCACACCCCAGTTTCAGAAGACAATGTCTGGGGGAAAGAATGTGCCTGAGTGTCCGGCAAAGGCAGCAGTTGGATAAATATGGTGGGTGCGGTCCTAGCAGGTGTTGGCTGGGGTCTCGCTGGGAAGCCTTCCAGTCTGCCTGGGGAGTGAGAACTTTTTAGTTCTGCCACCCCTATATCTGCTCCCAGAACAGATGGGAGAACACGCTCCCTTCTCTTTGGCTTCTGTGGTGGAGCGTGGGGGCTTCTTGGCAAACAGTTCCCAAAGCTCCTGAGGGCACTTGCATTGTCAAACTCTCCGAAGGGGGACAGGTCAGCCCTATCTCAATGGAAATCGGAAACAATTTCTGCTGTGTGACTTGAGATCTGGAGACTTTCTCATCTCCAGATCTCAGCTCCCTTCCCTGGGGAGAAACGAAGGCACCCATGGCTGCTGCTCCCAGCTTGCCGTCAACTCTATGATTTGATGTGTCTAGGATACAGGTCCTCCTGAAAGAAGCAGCCGTCTCTGGGTCCCCTCAGTGCGCAGTGTTCCTACTTATAGGACACATGTGGCTGGCGCTTCTCCCAAGAGCTCCATGCCAGGCAGAGAGACCCAGAGGCTCCATAGGCCCCGCTGTCAGAATTCTGCAAGATGCCCAGACAAAAGCCCTCTACCTCAGGCCTCTGCACCTTTGCATACCTGGTTTCCTCTGCACGGAATGCTCCCAGTTCCCCCACAATCCTGTCGGCAGGTCCGCTCCTTACTCATTGTCGGGACCCTGCTCTGATGTCACCTCCTCCAGGAAGCAAGCCCTGCCTGAGCTCCCCAGCTGGGACAGGGTCCCTCTCTGAATACCTGGGGGTCTAGCTCAGCAGAGGTTTACCTGCTTCCATGAGGGAAGCCCTGGCTCCAGAGATGGTCATGACCCTCAGCCTGGGGGCCACGATGAACCACTGGGAAAACTCAGAGGGCAAGGGAAGCATGGCACAGTGTAAAGTGGACCCCCCACACCCGAAGCCTGCTTGGGAAGGGCTGACGCTCTGCTCAGAGCAATCCTCTACGGGCAGACTGCCGCCCCTTAGGGGGAGGCAAACGGCCTCCCAGGGCGGCTCTAGGTCCAACTCCAGGAGGCAAATCTATCTTTGAAGAGATGGACTCGAGGGCAGTACCGGCCCTCGGGAGGCAGCGGGGAGCAGCAGTCAGGAGCACAGCTTTCAGACTAGGCCACACCTGGGCTTGAATCGCAGCCATGCTGCTCTCTGGGCACGTGACTCTGCCCCTCTGAGCTTTAGTTTCCCCATCGGAGACCTGGGCATGACTTCATGCTTGAAAGTGAGGACTCAACGAGATGGCATATAAAATGGGTACCTGGCAGGCGCATCGCTCAACCAAGCCACATTTCCCCTGGGCAGGGTCCTCAGCTCTATGACATTCCAGTGCCCTGTTCTGATGCCATCCCCCTCTGCCAACTCTGATGGACTCTGCAGCGTGGACCCAGGCTAGGGCAGAAAAGGAGAGGCAGAGAGGTGGGGTGGCCTGTCCAAGGCCACGCAGCTGGTAAGACAGATGGCTGGGACCTGCCATTCCAAGCCCAGCTCTATCGCCTGCCCCTCATGTAACCGAGACATGTGGCCAGATGTCAGCCAGTCAAGGCGGACCTGACTAGTAGGGTCCAGCTTTTCTAAGACAAGAGAGTTAGGAGATCACATCGGAAGGTGAATGTCACAAAGGGGACCTTCTTGCCAGTGACTGTGAGTCTTTCCCCACAAAAGAGCCTGAGTCACACTCCTTCCTTCTACTGCAGGCGACTTCTCTGCAGACTGTTTCCTCTGCCTGAATGCCCTGTTCCCACCAGAGGGGACATTTACTGCTTTCTGTCACCCACAGGCCATTTCCCCTTCTTTGGCGGCAGTTCTCTGATTTCTTCTAGGCAAACAGAAATGCCAGCTGTTCCTACACGCATCGGCGTGATGCTGATTCTCCTCCAGTCCCTGAGTTGGCCCTGACAAGCCCGGCCGTCGACCCAAGATGAACCAATGAGACTTTTGCTTAAACTGTTGGGGTGCTCTCTCTCTTTATCCTGAACTGACCTGTGGCCACCACCACACCAGGAGGCACCCGGCCTGGACATGGAGAAAGTCAGGAAGTGGAGAAAGGCAGGTTCTCACCGACTTTGTGGTCCCTAGATCCAGCCATACCTGAAGCCAAATGCCCTTCATCTTCTCTGTGACATTTACTTAACAATGTTCTTTTTGAATAATCCATCTTGACTGGGTTTCTGTCATCTGCAACTAAAACAGTTCTGACTAAAACAAGATCTCACGGCCAGAAAGTGGCAGCGTATGGATCAAAGCCCAGGATCTTCACCACGCCATGAAACTGGCATCATCTCCTGCTCTCACTATGCCAATTCCTAGCAGCAACCTACACCCATCAACAATCCCAACAGCTAACGTTTGCTCAGGCCTTGACAGCCCAAAAACTGCTCTCACCCACACCATCACTTTCTTAAGAAAAGAAACTGAGATATACTTCACATACCATAAAATTCACCCTTTTAAAGCATACAGTTCCGTGGTTTTTAGTATGTACGCAAAGTTGTGCAACCACGACCACTAATTCCAGAACACTTTCATCACCCCAGAAAGATACCCAGTACCCATTAGCAATCTCTCTTCCTTTCCCCCTCCCCCCAACTCCTGGCAACCACTAATCTGCTTTGGGTCTCTATGGCTTTGCTTCTTCTCAACACACATCATCACTTTTAACGCCACAGGAAACTTGCTAAGTAGCCACTAGAGAAAGGTGCACTAGACAGCAGACTGGCTAAGACTTTGGACTCTGGTGTTGCCTGCCCAGCTTCAAATCCAAGTGCTGATGCCCACTAGCTGTGTGACCTTGGGAAAACGACTTAGCCTCTCTGAGCCTAAGTGTGTCTTCATCTGTATAATTCGATAAGCTTGACATGAGGATTAAATGAGTCACTACGTCTAGATGCAGTCAGTGCTCCAGGAATGTCAGCTGTTTCTATTATCATTACCTCATGTGACTGATGAGGACAATCAGGCACAGAGGGGTTAAGGGGAGTGCCCAAGGCCACACAGCACAGGTGGCTGGGCCCCAAGTCTCCTGACTTTTTCCATTACACCATACTGGCCTAACTGTTCCTCCACGAAAGCTTGGCCCTTCCCATACTCTTTGAGCCAAGCTACTTCTGAAAAAAACCAAGGCTACTCGCCAGACAGGAGGGAGGGGAGGGTGGAATCATGAAATCATCGAGCTTTAGGGTGTTGCAGCCCCACAAGGGCTTGCCTCCTTGCCTGGTCCTTGGGAACAGCTGACTCTGGCCTTGCCTTCTTCCAGTTTCCCCCTCTGGGGTGCGGGGGTGGAAGGCAGGCCATTTCCAGGATAGCAGGACCCTCTGGAATTCCATGCCTTTCCCATTCCAGCCGCCCATCTGGGATTCTTTAAAAGCTGCTGAAACCTGTCTTTGGACAACTTTGTTTGAGGAGGGCAGTCTGAGGCAGCTATTCATGTTACAGCAAACCCCTAATTATTACCAATTATTCTGAGTGGGGAAGAAAACCTCACTTGTAAGTTCTGGTGAAAATAAGAAAGTTGAGTGAGAACAGGAGAGTGGAGGGAGTCCAGGCTCTGGGCCAGAGAGCCCCATGACACTACCCTGGGAAGCATTCCCAAACGACGTCGCCGCGGGCAAGTCCCATCTTAGCAGAGGGACAACAAATGACAGCTAACACGCTTACCGAGCAAGGCAGAACTCAGTCACAATAGACACACGAGGGAAGTGCTTTCATTCTTAATATGCAGGCGGGGAGACTGGCAGAAACATACAGACATGACACCAAGCTGAGACCCGAACGAGGTCTGTCTAAGCCCAGAAGTCAAGGTCTGAAGGCCTGGGCTGCAGTGGAACAGGGAACGAGTCCATCACACCCCGCCATCTCCCTGTGTACTTTCAGGGCTTCCACTCATGCCATTCTCACTGAAGCTCCTCCTCCAGCTGAGAGCTGAGGCTGTACCAAGGACGCCCCACCTCGGCCACAGCTGACAGGCTTGGGGTCGGCTCTGACCCAGGACTCAGACAATCAGATTCTCTCTGCTGGAGACCGGAACTAGCACCTGGAAACTGCAGTGCGTTGACAACAGAGAAGGGCATTTCCACACTTGGGCCAATGGGCAAGTGTGGGAAGCTGGTCTAGAGAGGCTGCTGGGAAAAGAAGGCAGGCGCGACGGGAGATCCTGCAGCCACAATGACACCCAGCCAGTGAGCTGCTGGGCCTCTGGGGGGTCATTCTGTCTCCGGTTCTGAGCAGTGAGGCCAGCTGCATTTCCTACTTTGGGTTCCATGGGGGCACACCTGCTTCCTCCCATCAAACTGCCCCTATATCTCTCTTCCTCTCTGAGCTGGTCGAGTGGGTGTTTGCTCTTTGGTGTCCAGAATTCCTAGGAGAGCAATCCCTTGTCATTGTTCTCTGCCTCCTGCGTCCTTTCTTGGAGGTTTCACACAGGTAAGAGGCCTCTGAAAGCAAAATACAGGTAGCCCTCCCTTTGCAGCCCCTCAGCGCATGAAAAGTCAGTCTAGCAACTTGCAAAATGTTTACCCAGCTTTCACGCTTTCATCTGCAGACCTGCTGTTAGGGACCCGGGTAAGCGGGTGTGGCTCTCGGTCATTCTCACTCAGGACTGTGTCTGTTGCTCATGGCGGTTAAAGGCACTGGGCTCACCGCTATCTTCTGCCCTTCCTCTCCCCCAGGGTTCAGCCCTTCCCTGCCCGGGCCTGCTCCTGCCACGTCCATTTTAGACAGTATCTTAGCATTTTAACGTACAGCCTCTTTGTGTATTCACATTCAGTACCTGCTTGCTGCAGTCCAGAAGAAAAACATAACTTGTATACGATCCTGGGATTTTGTTACACTGTGAACACGAAACATCACTGAGTTCATTACATTTTAAATATTTCCGTACTCCTGTCTCAATTGCTTTACATTACGCAATGACTCTTGGCAGTTTGTTAGGAAGGCATTAGAGATGATTTTAGAGATCTCTGGGGAAAAGGTTAGGAGCACATTGTTATTGCCCCTCCCCCTATAAAATAACGAAACACAGGCTCTGAAAATTCTCTGTTCAACACTCCCAAGAACAGATTAGGTCCATACAACCAAGGAGGCCTGTAGTTAATATCAGAGAGAACATGTGAGGCGAAGAGACAGGCTGGTGTGGGGAGGACGAGGGCTGTCTTCTGCCGGCCCAGAGATGCTGACTTTACATCTGATCACAGCTGCTCTCTCCAGGGCTCATTCCCCACCCCGACTGCAGGGGCAGAGTAGGGACCCACAGAAGCCCACAGTCCTCAACCATCCTTATAGGCTTAGAGATGAGCCCATGAAACATAAGAACATGTTTGCTGGGACTTCAGGGAAGTGACCTTTCAATCCTTCCTGCTGAGTGTGAGCCCAGAGCATTTTGTAATCATGTGGGATCTGAGGACAGAGCCAACACCATGGAAGGAGGAGCGCAGAATAAGAGGAAGGAGCTGGGTGGAAGGCCACAAAGGAAAACCCTGGATCAAGCTGTGCCTGAAGCCCACAACGTTTCTTCTTCAAGGATATTCAGTTGCACCAGCCAAAAAAATCCCTGTTGACTTAAGCCAGTTTGAGTTGGGTTTCTGTCATGTGCAACTGAAGTGTCCTAACTGGCACACAGAGGAAAGGAAGTTCAGGATGAGTCCTGTGTAAGCCTGTGAAGTGACAAGTCCCTCACCACTGTCTCATGGGTTCAGGAAGGAGAACTTGTGGATTCAGGAAGCTGGGCAAGTTCCCATTTACTCCCGAGGCCCATGTTTTCTAAAGGACTTTATTATGTCATACTGGGCCCTGTGACTTTTCATACAGACACACTCGTTTGAGTTGCTGGCTTTTGGTGACGTCAAGATAAAGCTACTGCCCCACAGATTAGAGTTCTTTTACCCCAGTGGGGATGGGTTTACACTGAGCTGTCCACATTTGCCTGGCACCCTATGAGACTGGTGGCGCTCATGGTGGTTGTTCATTTGTTTGTTCATTCGTTGATTCGTTCATTCATTCACCAAACCTGACTGGACACATTTGAATCCTTGAATAAAACATTAAGGAGAGAGAAGATGAAGATATGGTTCCTGTCCTTAGAGTCCCAGTCTAGAGGGGAAGACAGACAAGCAAGCAACTTGAGTAGAGTCAGGACAGAGGGACACACAGAGCTGTGAGGTGCAGAGGAGGCAGCCCTTGCTGGCTGGAGAACAGAGTCAGACCAGGCTTCCTAGAGGATGAGAGTCCTGAAGGGCAGCAGGAGTTACCTGAGCCGACGCGTGGGTTAGGGGGGCACAGGGGTGTGTCCCAGGAGAGGAAGGGCAAACGCAAGGCCTCGGGGGTGAGCATGGTGCCCTCAGAGCTCAGCAGGCATTTCAGGAGCTGAGCTCGGAGATCAAAGTGAGCAAGAGATGTGGGCCTGTCTTCAGAGCGGAATGGCCCCAAGAGCTCTGAACCCGCTCAACAAACTGAGCTCAGCAGCAAACACGATGACGGCTCACAACACAAGTTCAACATCTGCACTCCAAAGCCACAGATTTCCAGATCGCCCTCTATTCTGGAGCAGTCAACAAGCAGCCTTCGTTTGATTTGGAAAAGACTGACTACACAGCGTAAAGCGATGAGGCACATTACTCATGTCGCACCGTGACGGACACCTCTCATTAACACGGCACACTCCACAGATCTGCCTGTCATCCTTGTGCTCGTCCACGCTAATCACTGTATGGCTCCAATTTCAGTACATGTGATGCTAACGTGAGGGCGTGGGTGTCATTTTTAATTCTAGGAAATAAAAAGAATACTGTACGGCCATCGTGTCGGGGCTCGGAAGTCCAATTAAAGTCTTTCCCACGCCGCAGCTCACCGGAGGCCCCAAGTCCTTACCTGGAGGTCAAAGAATTTGCTGTAGCGCCGATAAATGGCCTCAGTGGAGCCACTGGACCACGTGACCCGGATAATGTAGACCTGCAGAGAGGGACAGAGGACACAGGTGTTAATACCAAAGTGGGGGAGGGCACGCTTACCATCTCCAGGACTTAAGAGCAAAGCACAGGGCTCAGAGTCACAAAGTCCTGGTTTGAATCTCAGCTCTTCTGCTGATCGGCTGTGTGACTTGAGACAAGTTACTTGCTCTCTCTGAGCCTCTGCTTCCTCCTCAATAAAATGGGTACAATAACCCTCACCTTTGGGAGTTGTGCCGAGGACTAAGTGAAACCAAGTATGGGAAAGTGTTAGTACCCTGCTCAGCTCAGGAGGTGCTGTGATTTTCAGCAGGGTAAGGATTTCTTGCTCCCCACTCAATTCAGAGAGCCCCGGGGCCGGCTGTTCTACCAGAGTCATTCTTAAAACTTTGACTTGTCAGAAGTCAGAGGGACCTGCAGCTCTTAGCCTCCTTATATTGCTCATAAGCTAAATGCTCACATCACAGCATTTCCTCCAACTAGGACCCGGGCCATTTGCTCCCTCTGAGTGCCAATTTCTCCATCTGAGAGTTGGGCTAACAGCATCTGCTTCATGGGATACTGTGAGGAGCTGGGGAGACTGAGGATGGGAACCACTTTACAAACCACAGGACCATGTTTCCAATTTTTATCACAAGTCACGACACACACAGAAAGTAAAAAATACACTGATGTCATAGTTGGGCAAACGGAGGAGGCAGCACGAGGTCAAGAAGCCCCTGGCTGGGGACTGGCGGCCCTGGACACCACCTGGACACTCAAAGGCTAAGCGATCCGCACAATATAACCCATTCCTGGCTCGCACAAATTATCTGTTGTTATAGGGTAGTTCTGCCAATTAAAACATGAGGACTCAGTGCTGTTAGACGCCATGGGGGCAACAGGCAGGGCTCCTGCCCGCTGTGAGCCGAGCGTTAGCTGGAGAAACAACACATACATGAATGAAGATAACACGTGGGCAGTGGACCTCTGTTACTTTTTGCCCAGTATTGATTAACCTTTCTTCCAACCAGAGCACCTTGACTTTTCTTCTGGGAACCTCCTTCCCCACCTCGGCATAGTCCCTTAGATACAGAGGTGGGTACTGTTCACTATCCATGGTGATTGGTTGAAGAATGAACACATGACCTGTGCAGGGCCAATCAGAGCCAGTGAGAGTCAGCCCTGGGACTTTTGCTCTGACACTCAAGAGGGAGGCCCAGAATATAACACATCAAAGGTCCCCATCACTGGGAGATGTTTAAGCAAAGTTTGAATAACCGTTTAAGACAATACCAATGTGGATTAAAAAACAAGGGGGGAAAAAAGGAAAGATCATCAAAGATTGTATTTTTTCTTTAAACCAACAAAAAGCATACACTCGTAAATGGGAAAAAACTCCGCTTACACAATTCATTCTTGCTCTCTTGTGTACAATTTTTCAAGTTCTGTACGTACAGTACAAAGACTCTGCAGCAGGCCTGATTGGCTTATTGGCATCAACCCCTGAACACAAGTTGGTGTCTGCCTTTTTAGGCACAGATCTAATTTTTAAAGGAGAATTGTCCTAGCACAAAGCTTTGGCCTTGCCCAGGGTTTGGGGGCTGGTGAGAGAGCATGTACACTGGGTTCCAATGCCAGCCCTGCTGCTGGGCGAGTCTCACAAGGTACCAACCTCTCCGGCTGCAGTGTCCTCACTAAAACAGGGACAATAATCTCCCCTGATAATCCACCACAATGACTAACATACGTGGGGCCCTGCCCAACGCCTGGCACACACGAGGTGTGCACAGAGCAGCTGTCCAATATTCCTGCTCACCTGTACCCCCTTTCTCCTTCTTTTTGTAATAGCACCTGATTTCCTTGGAAGACCACCCCTCTACCTCCCCTTGTCTTTGGGATAGGGAGTGGGCACGTGTCCCAGGCCTGGCCAACCAGAGCACTGCTGTCCCTGGCCACACGATGGCTCCCCTGGAGCCAGCATCCTGGACATTTCACTGACACAAACCAAAATCTTCCCTTTCTTGTTTAAGCCAGTTTGAGTTAGTTTCTGTTACTTGTAACCAAAGCAATCCTAACACATCAACCTTGGCGTTTAGATTATATCATAAACCAAGTTAATACTCAGTGGACTGGCATTAAGAAATGAAAACTGGATTTCTTCATGGCAGCACACTCACAACAGCCAAAAGGAGGAACAAGTCCAAGTGTCCACTGATAGATGAGCAGACAATCAAAATGTGGCATATAACATTATGGCATATACCATTATATTCACCCTTAAAAAGGAAGGACATTCCAACACATGGCACAACACGGATGAAGCTTGACAACATTATGCTGAGTGAAATAAGCCAGTCACGAAAACACAAACACTGTATGATTCCACTCATATGAAGCCCTTCGTCAGTTCACAGAGACAGACAGCAGACTGGTGGGTGCCAGGGGCTGGGGGAAGGGAACGGGGAGTTAGTATGTAACGGGCATGGAGTTCCAGTTTGTGAAAATGAAGAGCTCCGGAGGGAGATGGTGGTGACATCTGCACAGCAAAGTGACTCTGCTTAATGCCACTGAACGGTACACTGAGAAACGGCCAAAATGGTAAAATGTATGTTACGTATATTTTATCACAATTTTAAAAAAGGACTAATTTTTTAAAAAGCAGATTTCTTTTAGTGACTTACATAGCTTATGTCATGTTCTCTGGAAATGACACTAAAACTTTTTTCATGGTATAGCCTTCACAACACACGCTGTATATCTGAGAAAGGACTTCTATCTGGAACACATTAAAAAATTTCTCAAAACTCAACAGTAAGGAAACAACCAACCTGGTTACAAGATGGACAAGAGATCTGAACAGACACTTCATCAAAGAGAATATGTGGATAGAAAATAGGTGCAAAAAGATGTTCAACATCGTTAGCCATTAGAGAAAAGCAAATTGTAACTATGTCGAGATATCACCAGGCATCTACTTAGAAAGGCTAAAATAAAACAATACAGACAAAAACAAGTGCTGACAAAAATGTGGGGCTACTGGAACTCTTATACATTGCTGGTGGGAAGGCAAGATGGCACAGCCACTCCGGGAAAGTTCTTGGTGGACACTGAACCGCTGGGTGAAAGGCCACTGGAGAACAGGACAGTCACATGATTGTCTGCCCACGATTCCATTCCCAGCAAAACATGTCCCTTTTCAATGGAGAAACCTGGCAGTCACAACTAACCAAGTGATCAAATAGCATCACCAATAGAAGAACAGTCAGACACTGTGTGGCCCCCAAAGTGACGCAATATTTTCTGGCAAGTACGAGTATTGTCGCCAAAATGTTTAACCTGAAATCAAGCCTCTTGACCTAAGTTTCAATTTATAGGAAATAGACAGAGGAACAAGCTGAATGACACCAGAAGGAAACGATCAGACAAATCCAGAAAGTGGCATGTTCCACAAGTCTACTGAGGGCGTAGCTCAAATGTTACTTCCTCCAGAAAGCCCTCCCTGACTGCTCCCTCCTCACCGATATAAGGTTGGGTCTTCAGACAAATGTCTCCTTGGCACCCACTTCCTCATCACAATCATACTTTACTGCACTGCCTGAGTGTATGCTTTCCCACTATGGTCTAAGTTTCATGACGGCAGGGAACGTGCCTGTCCTGTTCACTGAGTGCTGGGTGTCCGGTGATGAGCACGATGGAAAATCCATGTCTTGTGAGCAAATGAGGAAGAAATCCAGACGCAGGGAGGTCGAGCCCTCGCAGACGGGAGTGCCCATCCTGGGAGACCTGTGGTCTGTGGGAAGGGAGCCTGGCTGTGTCTGTCAGCTCGTCCCACCCCTTTGCCTGTCCCCTCTGCCCACTGTCCTGCTTCATTACCCCTCGCCCCCAACTTATGCCCAGAGGAGCAAGTCTCAGGGAACAGCTGGACTCCCTCCTTCTGGGAATGAGGAAGCACAGAGACCACACTGGCGTCTGAGGGACACAGGGTTTCCTCCTGCTGCCCCACAGGAAGCTTTGAACAGGAACTGGCCACCATCAAAATCCCTTCTTACACAATCTCAGCCGTGGGGCCACTGTGATTCACAAAGTCCAGGCTTTCCAGGCCTGGGTTTCCCACTAGGGCTCAGTGTCACCAGAGCCAGAAATCCTGGGTTACTTTACTTCGTCTCAGTCACTGAGGAGGTGAACTGGTGGCAAGGGGCGAGCGGGTTAGAGGTGGGCCTTGGTCTCTCCCAAATCCCCACAAGCGCAGGCCCGGCTCCCACTTCCCACGCTTTCCCAGAGAAAGACGAGGCTCAGCAATGCAGTGACTTGTCTGAAGTCCCCATGTACGAAGCGCAGAGACTGGCCCAGGTTACGCCCAGCCCCGCCGGCCTAGCTGCACCAGGGGATCCTGCCCCTGCCCCGGCAGCTGGGCCACGGCCTGACTGTGGGCCAGCAGGGTGATGCCCGCGCGTTCTCCTCACTGTTGTGAGCGCCTGCCTGCCGGAAGGCTGTGGAGCGCAGGGGTTAAGACGGCCCGGATTCTGCTGCCATCTCAACTAGCTGGGTGGTCTTGGGAAAATGGCTTAGCCTCTGTGCAACTCAGCTACTCCTCTGTGAAAAACGGGGATCGTAATGGTATCAACCTCAGAGCTGGGGTGACGATTAACCGAGAATATGCATGTAGAGCGCTTAGCACGTGTCTTGCATATGATAAATGTTCCATAAAGAGAAGGTGTCATTATCATCATCGGGACATAAAACTGAGGGAGACCTCGTCTCTGCTCACTGCCTCTACTGACACACCTCCCACAGCCACCCACCTGTCCCCACCACCCCATGTTCCCAGGGCCCTGCCTCTCCCACTGTCTTCTCTGGGCCCCACTGGGGTGCAGAGGTACTGCCCTCCACGGTGCCAGGTATGCAGGCCCCGCTCCTCTGAGCCTGGGGCACAGGTCAGGTCCCCCAGCTGCTGGGTGAGTCAGGGTCCTGTGCTCTCCCCACGGGTGTTTGTGGGGAGGGCGCTCTCGCCTCCTACCCTTGGGCCTCAGACTGGGCCTGTGTGGTGCCAGCTTCAAGTGCCGTGGCCTTTCCTCCTCTATTAGGGTTGGGGACTGTCCCAGAGAGTCCTGGGTCAGTCTGACCTTGCCAGGAGCTGCCCTAGGAGGTCAGAGAACCCAATCTGTTCAAGGATGGGATTAGGTATCCTGTCACCTGGGTCACAGTGACCCTGTTCTCTGAGAACTGCCCTGTCCTGGGGCCTCCAGAAGTCACTTTTCTTCAACTTAGACTGCTTTTAGAAAACAGAAACGAAGCCCTCTGGCAGATGCCTCCAGTTCGTCTGTGGACCCCACACTTGAAAAGCACCACCTGTCCTGCCTGTGCCACGGCCACAGCTGACTGGCCCAGGCAGGCCAATCGGTTGTCTCTCAGGGATCTGGAATTAGACCTAAATACGTCAGCTCCATCCCGAGCCACCACAGCCACACTTTGTGACAGACATTTGGTCTGCAGAGAGGCAGGGAGAACCATGCGTGGCTCCCGCCAGCACTCCAGTTCCTGCTTCCAGGGCCAGCCGGTCCACCGATGGCTTCTACGACACACGACAGGGTCCTGGGCCTTCCCACTAATTCCCCTTTTGGCGCGAAGAGGGTTTTTGTGCAACTAAAAAACATTGTATGATATACAGGGGAAGCTCAGGTACTAGGTAGATAGAAAGAACAGGCTAATACAATGTAACCTCAATCCCCCTCAATTACGTACATTATGTATAAACGTGAGTGTGTGTGTTCACATGCAAGTATCATATGTAGTGGTCACGTTCTATGAAGTCATCGCGAGCACTGAGCCAACACTGGACCACTGCTGCTTCGAGGGGAAGTAGAGGGTTAGGGTCCTGCGAGCCTCTGGCCACGTTTTAGACAACCCATCAATACACAGCCTTGCGTGTTTCTGTTCAGACACCTTATTTCACATACGCTATGAATTCATTCACACTGAACTCGTGGCCAACAGCACCGTAACTCACGCCTGAACGAACCTCCTCTAACATGCGTACTTTCTCCGTAAGGCCCATCCCAGCCCTCCTGAGGTTAGGAACACAGACAGCAGGCACTTCAGTGCCCCCTTTGGGAGCCATTTTAAATGGTGAAATAAATGACCAGCAAACACCACCAAAATGTAAAGAAAAATGTGGTACTAAAGAGAGCATGAAAAACACACTCGCTTAGAGCATAAGAGCTGAAGCAAAAAGGTAGAATGTCACCTCGCTCAACCTCAGCTAGGAACGTGCACATCGGGCGACACAAATTTTTGGCTGCTATGCACATGCCCAGGTCTGCAAGTGACTTTAAAGGTGCTACGAGTATTGATGTTGGATTACAAATAGATTTTAGCAAGTAGACCAGTTCCCAAATATGGAATGTGTGAATCACGCAGACTGACTGTACCGTATATAAATGTGTGTACGTATGTAAGCCAGACACACACACACACAGTTTGCTCTGGGTTGGTAGGAATATGAAGGACTTTTAAAAATTCTGTTCTTGAAGCTCTCTTGTATTTTCCAGATTTTCTACAATGTCTTTTCTTTTATAATCAGAAAACAAAAGGGGTCACTTTCCTAGGAGGACAGGAAGAAACGTGCTGTGGCCTTGACCGCCAGGAGAGCGTCTTCTCATTACCACAGCTCAGTCGTGGGGCCGTCCCTCTGGAACATCCTTCCAGACCAGAGCACCCACTGGGTGCAGGGACAGCTGATGGCATAAGTGGCAGCGTGCGGGTGGGGGGAAGGGGAGTCGGCAGTGAGGCCTCGGCCCGGACCTCAGAGTTAGGGCAAGTTCCCTGCCTCTTTGAGCTTCCACGCTTCTCAGGAAAATGGGGATTAAGGGTGCTTGTCCTTTCTACCTCGTGGGCAATTGTACAAATTGAACGCAATGTACTTTTAGCGCTCCAGAAATGGAATCTGCGTTGGTTAGAATCTCCACTTCTGCCTGGGACCGGAGGGAGAAGGTTGGATCAATGCTGCCTAACCCTTTCACCCTCACCTTCCTTGGAAGGTCCAACCCAGCCCAACGGAGTGGGGGTGCTGGAGGGCCCCCATTGGCACATAGAAATTCAGGTCCCATTTCCAAGTGACAACAGTCAAAGGGGCAGTTCATCCATGAATTAAGGTCTAAACCAGAACAAAGCTCAGCGGACCGTGAGAAACACCAGGGGCCGGGCCTGGGCGAAGCTAAGCAGTGGGCAGAAATGGGGTGCGTGCCCCACGTGCCCCCAGTAGCTCTGGTTACGTGCCATGTCCTGTGCCTGCAGGCCCACTGGCCCCGATCTCTGCCCGTGGCCGCAGCTCTGGGACAGGTCTCAGAATCCATCCCCCAGGCGGGCGCTATAACACAGCTGCTGACCCACCCCGGGCCTCAGGGGCGCTGTGATCTCATATGTCTTCATCATGTGAACTTGAAAACATGAAAAGGTCTTTTTGCTCGTGAATGAAATCTCTGAGGCTCAAGGGAACGTCCTCCAACCTCACTTTGCTCTGCAAAGCTATTTGGTGGGGCTGAAATTCCAAGTTGGTTCGCAATTAGGAGTGGGGCGGCACATCGGTCACCTGTTGCAGCGGCCAGAGGTTTGATTCTGGGGGTTTGGGAGTGGGGGTGGGGAAAGGTCTGGTCCCAGGGCTTTTCAAGATGATAATCTTTCCTTAATCACTGTGTCTCTAGGAGTAAAGGAGCTACCTTTAGGTGATACGGGGACTCAGCACTAAAATATAGGCATACCAGAGTGAGAAAGTTAGTCTCTGCCACTCCCTTCGTACCAGGCTGGCTCAGAAAGCGAGCAAGAATGGCTTTTCAACACCCTCTCCACCACTTGCTGGTCTCTTTTCTTAAAGAAGGGACAGAAGACCTCAGGGCAGGAACACTAGCCAGGAAAAACTTCAACACATTGATTTTCTTTTTCCTTCGTATTTAGTTTCCTATTTCTAGCAAGTGCTATTGGTTTTCCATGTATGGTAGACAGCTCAAGTTTCCCCTTAAAAATAATTTAAGTGAAAAAGTGAGTCCATTTGGAGAAAACTACTGAATTCAGACTATATAGTACAGGGGGTTTGCAGACATGTCAATCACTGTGCTGGTGCCGGGGGTGGGGGGAGGCTCGGGAATGAGGGCGGTACTGTTTTCGTGGAATTCTTTGCCATTCTCACTCCATCTGGAGTTCTGTTGTTTATACGCCAATGAGCCCACAACATTTCTGTAACTGGAAGCCTTTTCTTTCCTGGCTCTGCAATGCTGGGGGCGGCCTGGAATGACCTGGGAGATGGAGCAAAACATCTAAAGAGGGAGCGCCAGTGGGGCACGGGGATTGGGGCTGTTTTCCTGCAGGGGCTGGGAGAAAGGAGCATCAGCAAGACAGAGTGATCCATTAGCAATGTCTGCCATGGGCACCGGATGGCCAATGTGCATGCCCGGCATCCGTGACCTAAACCAACACCTCCCATTTTACAGAGGGGGGTAAGGAGGGGACGAGAGGAGCAGCGATTTGTTCTGAGTTACACTCTCAGCTGCGGCCTCTTTCCAGTTTCATGACAGTGTTCAGATTTCTTTGCGAGATCCTCATGGCCCTCTGGGCCTCCCGCACAATGACTTGCACAGATGACTTTAAATCTGGAGAGTTCTTGGAAGTGATTAGGCCGCCAATCAAACCGGCCGGCAAGAAGCCCCGGGGTCCTGGGGAGGAGGGCAAGTCTCTGGGCTCTCTACCCTGGTTTCCACTGGGCAGTGCCACTTTGAGCTCTTCTGTATATGGAAGAGGGTGTCGCCCTGCAGACCCAATCACCAGACCTTGGGAGTCCGCGCCAGCACAAGGCAGCCATCTGTGGAGCCTCCACACTAGGACTGAGCTCCTCCATTGCCCACAATCCTCCTGGGCCTCCACAGGCGACAGCAGTGGCTTCTAGGACTTTAACATATTTGAAAACCCTGCTCTAGACCATCGCTTATTGTATAGTTGGAATTATGAGGTCAGAGAGGGGAAGGGACTTGCTAAGGCCACACATACAGGGAGGAGAGCTGGAACCAGATGTGAACAGCAGAGCTATTAGGTAGAGGGAGGACAAACTGTCTCTCGTGCAGCACATTGAGGGGCTAGGCTTCGGCTCAGAGGCCACACAGTTTCTGGAGCGGGTCCTTAGCCCAGGACACCGAAAGCTGTCCTGTGCTACAGCCAAAGCAATGGCAGTACAAAAGCACATGCAGCCCTGAAGTCAGCAGCAGTGTTAGTTTCAAGATCCAGATGAGCCCACTTCCCGCAGAGAAGGCTCCCAGGAGTATGTTGCAGGGTGCCCAGAAGTCTACAGGCCCCAGGTGAAAAACAGCCCCTTTCAAAGTTGGGTGCGACCCTGCCCCGTCCCAATCAAGCCCCCACACCGGTTGGGTTTCCAGATTGGCAGGTGCTCGGAGCAGCCTGGTAATAACTGGCAGGGCTCCAGGTCACTTCTCTGGCAACACGCAGCTCTGGCCAATGGGGGAGGAGCACAGTCTAACCGGGAGGCAGAGAAAAAGCAGGCGGGAGGAGAGGGCGAGAGTGAGTCGAGAGCCCTGGCAGTTGGGCGGCTTGGCAGGCTCTGCTCAGGGAAACGTGATTCTGCTGCTCCCCGTGGAGCCCAGAGCGCCCTCTGGTTCCGAGGTGCCGGCCCTCCCCAGCTGTCTGCCCAACACCTGGCCTATGTAGGTCGGCTCCCAACCTCTCCTTAGGATCGCAACAGCCTGTTGTGTTTGATTTCCCAACACCGCAGCCTGGCATTGCCACCGGAAGTGCTGAAGAGCGCGGTTATCCTTTTAGAGAGAGTACATTACAGTTATTCCCAGAGAAACGCAGCCAAATGTCACAACGCCTTTGAGACCTAGGAGGGAACTGAGGGATGACAGAGCCAAGGTGAGGGGGGCCCAAGACAGAATCAGGGCCGGCGTTGGGGCACATGCCGCTACACTGGCCTGTGCGGGGTGCTTTACAAACATAGGGCACAGTCCTCATGAAATGCCTGCCAGGAGGGGGGCCGCCCTGAGGGTGGAGGAGACCCAGCACGTGCTGCCTGAGGTCATGCAGTGGGGAAGCGGGTGACATCAGATTCAATCCCA
Source organism: Rhinolophus hipposideros (assembly GCF_964194185.1). NCBI lineage: Eukaryota > Metazoa > Chordata > Mammalia > Chiroptera > Rhinolophidae > Rhinolophus > Rhinolophus hipposideros. The sequence continues at coordinate 39,195,510 of NC_138069.1, forward strand.
GCCCCTTCAGCCTCTGGGGTCCCATATCCTTCTCCCAGATCCCCAAGGTCAGGCCTCGGGTGTCCTGGCCCGAGGCCAGCGCTTTCCTGTCCCTACCACAGCGTCAGAAATCACCAAGGGCAGGCACCACCGCAAGCGACACACTGGGGATGGCCGGCTGCCAGTGTTCTTTTTTTTTCAATCTTTTCAATTAAGTGAATGCTTGGAATGGGGCCCAAACACAAGTGCTCGTGCTGTTAGCGGCAGATGAGACGCTCCGGGTTAGGGCTACGTGCTGACGGCTCCTTGTCCACGGGGCACAGCGTGCGTGTGCAGGTGCAGTGGAGCTGAGCTTCTCTGCCAGCACCTGCGCAGAGGGGTGCCAGGCCAGGTGGGCGAGGAGTGCCCTCTCTACAGTGAAAATCCAATCGTGTCTCTCCTCCGTTGGAAACACTTCAGTCGTTCATTCGGCAAATACAGACAGAGCACCTACTGTGCACCAGGCTCCCTTCCAAGGGCTGGGGATATGGCTGAGAATGAGGGAGACAGAAGCCCCTGCCCCTCTGGAGCTATCAGCCTTGTCAGGGAGACAAGGGAGGCATGTCGTGGGCTTAGGGGGCCTCCTCCCACTCCCACCTGGCTGGGCTCCCTGGCCTCCCAGACCTGGCACATGCCACTGCCTCTGGCGGGAACATTTCTCCCTTCACCTGCTTAGCAATTCTTCACATCTCAGGTGTCAGCTTACACTGCTCTTAGGAGGCATTGCTCGGAGTATGCTGCATTATTTGGGTGACTGTCGCCGCCCCTCCCCTGGGAGCCTTTAAGGGGCAGGGGCCAGGTCTGTCTAGTTTGCCACAGTCCTCCCAATGCCTGGTGACATGGGGCTCTCAGGAAATGTCTAGTAGAAGACAAACAGGCAGACAGAGACAGACAGACAGATGGACAAAAAGCCTAGACAGGGCCACACAGTCAGACGTCAAGGTGACCTCACTCAAGGCTCTCTGTGTCGGGAGGGCAACAATGCTCTCGAAATGGCTGAATGAGCAGGTCAACTGCTAAGGGTACTAGAAACAGAACCCGCTTTGTGACAGAGGAGAACGCAGGCATGGGGCCCAATCCTAGAGAAGTCCACGTTTCACCCCAGGGTTTCTCTGAACAGGCAACAGAGAAACAGAGCACAGCACGGAAGCAACTTCAACCCCAAGTGGAAGCATCATTCTGTGGCACGAGGGAATTCTTTGGGGTGATGGAATTGTTCTGTATTCCATCTGTGCTGGTAGTTACAAGATCCTAGGCATGCATCAAAATTCATAGGGTGCTAAACCAAAAAAGGGAATTTTCTTGCATACATGTAAACTGAACATTATAAATAACAATAACTCTTTAATGTCATTCAAAAAAAATAAACAGGATAGGCACTGGCTTTAGAGTAGCTGGGTATGAATCTCAGCTCCATAGCTTGAAGCTGCTGTGTGATGTTGCAGGTCACTTCATGGCTGTGAGCCTCCATTTTCCCATCTGTAAAATGGAGAGAACAATAGTACCTACTACTTTCTACGGTTGGCTGAGGATTAAATGAGCTAATGCACAGCAGGTGCTTGGCCCATTGCCTGACTCCAGGCAGCTGGCAGAGCTATCACTGAGAACCCCATTACAGAGATAAGGCACCGGAGTCTCAGACAGAGTCTGTCTCTCCTCAGATCTTTCGAAGTCAGCTGTGTTAACAGGCAAAGTCAGGAATGTCAGGCTGTGAAACCCGATCAACTGCCCCCTAATTGTGAGCCCACACATATAGTGCTGCCCACCCTTGGAGCCCATCTTCCCCTCACTTCTGGAGTCTTATCCTGATGGCAAGCAGCAGGAACTGCTTCCCGGGCGGGCCAGGCCGAACACCTCCATTCTTCTAGACCAAGACACGGAACTCGTGGAAACACTCGCTGATCCAGGCATGCAGCTCCAGCCCGGACCTCTGGCTGCCAACTCACGGCCTCGCACACATCTGGCCCAAAGCGGCACAGGGAACTTGCCAATGGCAAGCAGAGGTGCTGGCAGCTGGAGCCCAGGCTCAGTTGAAATCAACCTGAAGGCTGGCTTTCTAGGAAAGCCTCCAGGGCAGGCACTTAGGGCTTGTGGAGATCTCCAAGGCTGCCAGGCCTCTAAGGAGCGCAGGGCAATGCAGGAAACAGAGCTGAGAGATTTCAAGTTGGGCCTTTGCCTGTGTTAACAGGGCTGCCTAGAGAGAACTGGACAGCCAACAAGAGCACCCACTGTGTGCAAGGAATACAGGCAGGAGGGGTAAAGCTGCCCCATTAATGAAGAAGAATCAAAATGGGCCACACTGATAGGGCTGATTGGGCACCACGCTAAGTACTTTATATCACAGGATCTTGAGACTCATAAAGGGTAGCTGGCTTGCCCAAGGTCACGTAGCCAGCTTGCAACAGGGCCAAGATCTAACCCAGGGTGTGACATGAGGGTAAAAGCCTAGGATATGTGGTCAGATGGGTCTTGGTTCACACCTAAAGGGCCCAGTACAGTGCCTGGTGCATAGTAGGTACTCAAGAGAGAAGAATTAGTAGTATTCTCTCATAGGCCTCGGTACCCTAAGAAGCACTTACAGCTGCAGTGGGAGCGCAGAGGTGACGAGGGCTAATTCTGCTGGCGGAGCCTGGAGAGACTTCCCAGATGAAAACACAGTCGTGCTGCGTCTGGAGGAATGAGGAGCTCTCCAGCTGAGGAACGTCACCTAGTAACGAGCACTTGCTAATCAACTCTCAGGAAACCCTAGGGAGTGAGGCGCATTATTCACCCCATGTCACAGCAGAGAAAACTGACATTCAGAGAGGTTAGGTCACTGGCTCAAAGCCACACAGCTGGTTAAGGAGGATGCCAACATTTGAGTTTGTTTAACTCTAGAATGCCCGTTCCTAAGCAAGGAAACAAATGAGTTGTATGGATCATAAGCAACTGTGTTCACTTCCTCTGGCTCCCAAGAACAGCAGAGCTCAATTCAAATCCTGCCACCACGACTTACCAGCCAGGTGATTTGGGGCAATAACTCTGTTTTGAAAAGTACATGAGGCCACACGTGTGAAGCCCAGCACAGCGCTGGCGTGTAGTAGGTGCTTTATAATGTGTAGAGTAAATGGCTCAGAAGCCAGTGCATAGCTCTAACCACACTTACAGCCACCCCACCCCCCCCATAGCGGTTCTCAAACCTGGCTGCTCAGCAACCTTGGGGTTGCTTGTTAGAAAAACCAGTTTGACCCTCGCCAGCTCCTCATACTGCCTGGGTTCAAACCTTGGCCCTGCGACTTCCTAATTGCACAGGCCTGGCCAAGTTCTGTCTCAGCCTGTTTCCCCAGCTGTGAAATGGAGGCGACAGGGGTCCTTACCTCACGGGATGAGGGTAAGGACTAACTGACTCAATGCACGCGAAGCCGTAAGCCATCGCACCTGACACAGACAGCACAGTAGGCAGTGACAGTTTGCACCCAGGCCTTGCTGCCTCTACCGCCCGTCGTAACCACTAGGACACAGGGCTCGGTCTGGGGCCGGAAGTCATCACAAGGAACCTGATTGCGTCTCAGTGAAAGGCTGTCAGCAGCCATCACTCCAGAATCACAGGACCTCAGGACTGAGAGGGACCAGGCAGTTATGGCTTCATTCAGGTACACACCCGGCACCTGCTCTGGGTCCGGCCCTGGACAGTGAGGGACCCAGGGCCTGGTGGGACAGACGACTAGACGTTGCATGGGTGCCACGATGGGGTTGGTGCACTGCAAGCCTCAGCCTCCAAGCTGGGCCCTGGCTGAGTAACAGGCAGAAAGAGGCTGTTACTACGATGGGCTTGCATGCTCCCGAAACAACCGCCCCGCCCCCCAAGTCCATGCTGTGTTCCTGAACCACTGGGCTTGGGGACATGAAGGGGGAGAAAAGAACTCGATGAGAACGTAGAGGGACTGAGTGCTCAGACCCTGGGGACAGCTACCTATTACGGCTATCCTTAGGAGGTAGTGGGGCTGCGTCAGTGGGTTCCAATCTTTGTACAGCCAAGGAGCCCCTTTTCCTGCATGAAACCACACGTGGTTCCCAAGGGCCAGGTGCTATGGGCAGCCTTGGCCACCCTGGCACCCATGCCCTGCCGGGCTCCTCATGTGGCAGAGGCTCTTTCTCCAGCCACAGTTTGAGCCTCCCATGTGGACTTTGCTGCCAGCTTCTCGTGCTTCAAACGTAAGTCTACAAGACAGAAAAAAGGGAGCAAGAGAAGCAGCGTCCCTACCCTCTGCTCCCGCCTGGAAGCTTTCCTGACTCGCCATCCTACCCTGTCCTCTCCTCTCTACAGAAACCTAGGATACACATAAAAGTATAATACAACTTAAAACAATGTAATTGCTCACAACCACCAACATGTGCACGTGCTTCCGTCCCATCAGGCTACCCTGCTTCCATTCTACAGGACGGCCCTGGGAGCTCGAGTAACCTGGTCAGCCCGGCTGGTAAGCAGCAGCCCGAGCTCGTAACTGCACATTTTCACCAGCAGAGACGATGCTTTGGACATATTTTCTTCCCAGGCCTATTTCCTATACATTGAAGTATTTTTCAAAATTAAGATGCCATTGTCTATACGATTTTTCTTTTTCCCTTGCGTTATATAGTGAGGATTTCCCCATTTCATTAAAAATTCTTTGCATAAACCATTTTTAAAGGATCCTTAACAGTCCACCATAAGGCTGTATGTCCCTTATTTAATCATGCCTCCAATGACAAACGTAGGCTATTTCCAACATTGTTTAACTACCACACTGCTAAATATCCAAATATATAATTCCAGGGAACACTGCTCTAAATCTGAGGGGGCATATCCCGGGCCAGTCCGGTTAGAGTACGTTTCTCAATGTGTGGGCATTCCAGACTGCCTGTGTCAGACCACCTGGGGCTGCTTAGTAAACATACACGTTACTAGTCAGGTAAGCTGGTACATACTAAGAGGTACCTGTTTATTCAGCACTTCTGTGTGCCAGGCACTGCTCTAAACCCTTTATATGGCATAACCCACAGTAGGTATAATTCTCAGAGAAGAAACTGAGGTACAGAGAAGTTAAGTCACTTACTATACAGGTCACACGCTCTGCCGGTCAAACCCATGCCATCTGGTTCCAAGCCCAAATTCTGGAACTTCTATCCCAAAGTCTCATCTTTTTTCTCCACCACAGGCCCTTCTGTGTAACCTGATGAAACCTATGGATCCTTTCTCAGAAGGACTTAAAATGAATAAAATAAAGCACATGGGATTCCAAATGTAACTCATTGTACTGAATTATAATAAAAATGTTTCAAAAAATAAAATCATAAATCTATGTACACTTCTATTAACCCAATAAATAACAAAATCTCGAGGTGGGTTAAATACCACCACACTTCTGAGGTAGTGATGAATGTAAATGATCTGTGGGAATCTATACAACAACTGTAAAATGACATGAAAATATCGGTGAATTTCTACTGGTGACAGTCACAGGTATCACTACTATCACTGAGGGTTGTTGCCTTCATTTATAATGAAGGGAATGCGAAATTATTGTTGGAGGTTAGACTAAAGATGTACTTTCCAGGGCCGGCCCGGTGGCTCAGGCGGTTAGAGCTCCGTGCTCCTAACTCCGAAGGCTACCGGTTCGATTCCCACATGGGCCAGTGGGCTCTCAACCACAACGTTGCCAGTTCAACTCCTCGAGTCCCTCAAGGGATGGTGGGCTCTGCCCCCTGCAACTAAGATTGAACACGGCAATTGAGCTGAGCTGCTGCTGAGCTGCTGCTGCTGAGCTCCCAGATGGCTCAGTTGGTTGGAGTGCATCCTATCAACCACAAGGTTGCTGGTTCGATTCCCCCAAGGATGGTGGGCTGCGCCCCCTGCAACTAGCAACGGCAACTGGACCTGGAGCTGAGCTGCGCCTTCCACAACTAAGACTGAAAGGACAACAACTTGACTTGGAAAAAGTCCTGGAAGTACACACTGTTCCCCAATAAAGTCCTGTTCCCCTTCCCCAATAAAAAAAAGATGTACTTTCCTGTCTTCCAAGTTCAAGGACCCTCTGAATTCTACCCATATGAGGAACATCTCTGCTAGTCAGCTTTCCCCGTCCCAGCACACCCATCTCCTTTTGACCCCAGCTCACCCCAAGCGTCAGACCCCTTCCCTGTCCCCAAAGCCCCACACCAGGCCCTGTACCCCACACCAGGCCATGTCACAACCCTTGTGCTGTGGCGACACGTTCTAAACAGATGGTGACCTCTGCGAGGACAAAGGCTGCCTGGTCATCTCAGCCTCTCTCCGGCTCAGGGCCAGGCCTGGCCCAGGGCAGACAACCCACATCTGTGCAATTGACTGGCAGCCAAGGGTGGCCCGAAGCCACAAGCTGACGATTCACACCTTGGCTGGGAAGGAGGAAATGGTGACGCCACCGCGTGGGTTTCTAGCTTTCTTTGCCAGAGCAGTAAGTTTGGGGGGAGGAGAGGTACGGGTCGATGCAATTCGGCCTAATTGAGCAGAATAGAAAATATTATCCTTATATGCTTTAAGGCAATGTTTCCCTTGGAATCTGAGGGTGAGGTGACTACCATATTTATAGTCAACAGGCAGCAGAGCCAAGTGTGATCCTGGGCAAATTATTTCACCTTTCTATGCCTCAGTCTCCACATGTATGAAATGGGCTAATAACAGTACCCACATAGCAGACATCTGTTGTTTCCGCCCACCCTGGCTCCATGCCCCCTTCTTCTAGCTGCAGCACCCTGAATCTCCTACAAGGACAATCCCTCCTTCCTGCTACTTGGACTGTCAACCACAATATCCCACCCTTTCCTGACCCCGGAATGGTCAGGTGATCTGGCTGGGCCAATCAGATTTTGCTCTTCCTGAAACTAGACTCATGAGTGGCCATAAGGACTGGGGGATGGAGCAGCAGCCTGCCTCTGGTGATGCTGATGCCTCCTAGGACTTCTACTCTCTGGATGGTGCCAGATGCCGGGTCCTTCCCGTGACTAGGTGGAGAGTTTCCCTTCGATTCTGTCAGAGCTGTCTTTCCAGTACATTCCCTACGGCTTCAATTAGCCGGGTCTGTCTCTGTCACGTGCAACCCAAGAATCCTGATTAATACTCCTTGTATCACAGAGCTGCTGAGTGGACTTGAGCACATAATAAGCACTCAGACAAAGGATAGCTATTCGATGATAAGAATAATTAATAATAATAACAAACTTATTTATAAGCCTTGAGAACAAAAGAAGTCTGGAATAATACCTCCCAAACTTCAGAGTCCCTACTGGCTTTCACAGTCCCCTCTCCTAGTCCCCAACCCTCTCTCCTCCTCTCACTCCATGGTTTTGTCTACACACAGCACGCCTTGTAGAGAGGTGCTCTCTCCCTTCAGCCTCCCAGGTTTGTCTGTGCTCTGCCTCCTCCGCTTTCCTGTGAAAGGCCTTCCTACCCACCCATCAGGCTGGAGGAGTACGTCTGAGTACCAGCCCCCGCCAACTACTCCACGGACTTCCAGCGTGGACACCTCTGGGCCTGCGCCGGCTCCTCAGCCCGTGTGTACTGAGGGTGGGGTCCACGCCTTATATTGTTTTATGGTTCAGATCCTTCTGGCCCACACCTGTCAAGCTTCACCTCCATCACTCAAATCTCTCCTGCTTTTTTCAAACATGCCACATGCCAGAGTGTGTACTCTTTGCCCTCCTGTTCTCTCTGCTTGAAATTCCTTCACCGTCCTCCACGTGGCAACATCGCTTCTCTGCTTTGTGATCTGTGTGGGTCATCTCCGCTGCACTGTCTTCTCGCAGTCCTACTTCCCAGAACCAAGGGCAACAGGCCTCTGCTCACTCCCCACGTTCTAGACTAGCCCTGAAAAGCCCCATCTACCTGTCTCTCTCAGGCCACTGACCCTGAGGTCTCAGGTGTGCGTGTCTATATAGCACCCCTGTCCTCAAAAGTACCTGGCCCTGGAGGGACTTACATTTGTGCAGTGAATCCTCAAGAAACATTGTGGTTTTTCTTCTCCCAAGAAACATTGCTGATATGAAAAAGTAGAAAGGTTTCTTGGTGGCTGTTTTTTTGAAAGTGATAGTTCTGGCACCATTCCCAGATAAAGTACAGGAAGCCCAGTAACATCTGAATTTCAAATATACAATGAATAATGTTTTAGTGTAACTGTGTCCCTAATATTGCATGTTGATCTGAAATTCAAATTTAACTGGGCAGCCTGCACCTCCGCTTAGTAAGCTCCGCAACCCTCACTCTGGGATGGCCTGAGCGCGGCTGCAGAAGCCGCTCTGTGGGCTCTGTCCACATGACAGGAGACATGTACCTCTAGTCCCTTTGCCCTGCACCTCTTGAAGGCGGCCCTGGGCGTGGGCTCACCACCCACCTGCAGGCCTGCATCTGTACCAGCAAGGATGGGGAGACAACGCCCTGCCATTTGGAGAATGGGGCGGAGGATCAATGGCTGTGCAAAGTTTGGCCCTTGGGGCTCCTGGCAGAAGCAGAGTCCCAGAGGCATGAGCCACACCAGCCCCTCCCTGCCCACTGCCGGAAACACCGAGTCTCCTGAATCTATCACATCAGCCCGTCCCCACGTCATGGCAAGGTACAGGGATGCCAGCTCCACCCAGGGTCTCCCTGACCCGACCATAGGGCCCCGGCTTCTGGGCATGACCCCAGGCCAGGAGATCCAAAGACAACCGTCCCAGCAGAACCCTTTCCGAGGTATTCTGCACAAAATCTCATTTAATTTCCCCAACAAAGCTGCTCACTTCCCACAGAAGTCTCAGGGCCAATAATGAGTGAATGGCAGAACCAGACTAGAGCCCAGTCTCTAAGTACAGAAACCACGCTCACAACCCTCCAACCATCTGGCCTTTTTAATAAGCCCGTTTTCGGTCCTTGGGCCACAGAAGGTGCTCACAGTTCATGGCCTGCACCCATCAGGCTAAGAGGATGCTTGGTCTGTCCTGCAGCTGCAGTGACCCACAGCTAGCCTTCCTCTGCAGGGAGGAGGAGAAAACTGAGTCCTGCAAAGCAAGACCCTCCCTGCAACCACAGCTCTTTCTCCTAGGAAAGCAGCAGGCACAATCTGCGACGAGAAGGACAATGAACGGTGTGCCCCCCCCCCCACCCGACCCCGGGTCCCTGTATGGCAGCATGATAACTGTGCTGCTTGCTGATTCCCATGCACATCTGGTGGGTGACAAGCGGATGTATGAAATGCCCCGGGGAGCGGGCTGCAGGGCACAGCTCTAACCTGGATGATCTTTCGGGTGCCCCTGTGACCGTGGGGTGCAGACCACAGAAACCAGAGCTGCGATTCTTTCCAACCCTACTGAGCTGTAAACGCTATGGGACAGGTCCCGGATCCACTGAGCAAGGAACATTTTAACTAGAGAATCATCTGCTCAGGCCTTCCCTTGTGGTATTCTAAACTCAGCTCTGTCTACTTCTTGGGCTCTTGGACTGGAAACCCACACCCAGAGACCTCCCTCCGCGCAGGATGGGGGCAGAGCCTTGGAGGCGGGTGCCTCCCTCGGGAGGACAGGCTCTCTGAGCAGCTGGAGAACCCCAGCACTTCAGGATAGGCTGGGCGGCAGGATATGGAACCCGGCTGGAGCCACCACAGCCTGGCATTGCTTTTTCAGGCATTCGCCGCTTTTTTATTTTGACTAAAAACAGGAATATGTGTTCACTGCAGAACATTTGGAAAACAGAGAAAAGCATAGACAAGCAAAAAGAAAAAAAAAACAACAACAAAAAGTGACACATCTTATCAGCTATCGTTTTGGGCTTACACACACACACACACACACACACACACACACACACACTTTCATCCTTGATTTGTAATCAGGTGGGAATCTGCCTATGTTGTTTTGCAACCAGCTTTTACTATTTAATATTCCCACGAAAGAAACCAGAACACACTTTTACCATCTGGATGGTATTGTAGCATGTGGGTATAATACGTTTTATTTTATTTATCTTGTTTTCTACTGATGAGTAGTTAAGTGGTTGTGAACTTTTTATTATCATAAATGACATTATGTTTGTACATTACATTCGTGTAATATATATATTAATATACACACACACTACATTAGGCTATTATACTATGACAGCTCATCATATTGAGCCCTTACTATATGCTAGGTCCATTTAATCCTCACATCAACCCGATGAAATTGCATTAGGTTGGTGCAAAACTAATTGCCATTTAAAAGATTAAAAATTGCAAAAACTGCAATTACTTTTGCACCAACCTGATAGTATTATTCCCATTTTACAGATGAGGAAACTGAGGTGCAGAGAGGGTAAGTAATTTGCGGTTTCACTGTTGGTAAGTGGCAGAGGAGGGATTTAAACCCAGGCTGTCTGGTGTACTTTCTCTGCTTACCAGAAGCAGGGAATGGCACCAATTCAAAGTTTGAACTAACGTGACAGTTAAGTAATCTGAAGATACGAAATCCCCACCCCTTTGACCTTGAGACCACAATAGGAGCCCACAGTTTAAGAGAAACAGGCTGAGGTACCTCCTACTGAGATGACAGCGTCAGGTGGGATGAGGAGCCTGGCTCCCTGCACCTGTCCGTCCGCCTAAGGGATCAGGATGGCGCAGTGCAGCTGATGAGGCCCAACAAAGCAACAGCCATTTTTTAAAAAAACCTACCCAAGGGGCCCTAATGCATACTAAGGGCACTACACCTGTATGACACAGAGCGTAGGACAACACACCTATAAAGCAGGTAGACAGGCTCTGCCTTGCTCACGGGCCTATCCCAGGGGCAGCAGGTGTCCAGCCGGGAGCAGGCATGCTACAAATGCCTCTTGAATGAAAGAGGCACGGAAAACACGCAGCATGCCCCAAGGGCAGCCGGCGGAAAGGGGAAGAGATTTTGGTAATGGCTATTATTAATATGGCTTTTCCTGGCTGTCATCCATCGAGTGCCTTCTATGTAGGAGAAGTCAGGCTCAGTACTGTGTGACATGAGTTCATCTGCACAACTGCCCTATACTTACAGGTAAGCACTATGAGAACCCCCATCTTACAGACCCTCAGGTACCTTGTCGGCGAGGTCACCCAGCTGAGGAGTGCTAGAAGAGGACTCCAGGCCCGGTCTTTTCCTCTCAAAGGTCATGGTGGGTCCTAAGAACCGCGCTAGTCGCTGGCATTTAGCTCCCCCCCACCCCCGCCCCCAGGAGAAGGGATGGAGTGGACTGACGCATATTATCAAAGCAGCACACAAAGTCTTAGAAGGAAGACACCGAACTCACGTACAGATGCAGACACACGCACTGTGGGCTGTGGGAGGCACCCAAAGCCGTGCAGAACTTGAATCCAGATATGTTTGTCTCTAACACCCAAGTTCTTTCCACTGAAGTTTGCTGCCCTGCTCTGCATGTTTCTGCCAAAGGGGATGCCAGGGCTGGCTGGGGAGAGGCAACTGGTGGCTGGAAAACAGAATGCAACTATTCTGGGCAGCAGATCCACAGTCTGTTCCAGACCACTGAGCTCACCAGCCAGAGGCCTCCCACAGACCAGATGAGAACGCCAGTAACGCCTGTTTAAGGTGTGACCTGCCCTGCAAATCTCAGCTGCTCAGAACAGTGGCCCCTGGGATCAGAGCCGGGGAAACCGAAGAGGGAGGCTTTAAGGTTGCAGGCACAGGGCCTGCCAACCCATCACTCCAGGGGCATAATCAACCCAGGGCTGCCCTGGAGTGAGAATGACTAAGGGCTGGTGGAATCTGACGGAATGAGGGAAGGGCCAGGATGGGGAAACTGGGGCCCATAAGCTCAAGTGACCTGCCCAAGGTTACTTGGCTCAGGGGTGGGATCCTAGGGCTGCTGACTCACTCAGACACACAGGCATCTGCCTCATCCCCACACTTCCTCTCCCTGCTGTGTGACGTCCGGCAGTGTCTCTACGTCTCTGAGCCTCCAGTCTCGAGGGCAAAGTAGAAACGCTAATGTAATGACCTGAAAGATTGGGGTCCTAAATGTATTAAATAAAGCATACAAGTTAACAGACGACAAATAACCCAATAAACCTGAAAAGGGAGCAAAAGATAAAACAGGCAATTCAAAGAAGAGAAAACTCAAATGGCAGATAAAAGCAAACACTACCATGAGATATTATTCTGCACTCCCCAGATTGGCAAAAACTAAAAAGTCTGACAATTCTGTGTTATCAAGAACACAGAACTAGGACCCACAGACACTGCTCCCAGGAATATCAATGCAAAGGTAAAAATGCATAAACCCCAGGACCCAGCAATCCCACTGTAGGCAAAAGCAAACTGCTGAGAACACCCTAAAAGTCCCCAATAGGAGCTCAAATAAATAGGGATATATTTACAAGTGGAATTTTAAACAGCAGTTAAAATGAACTGGAATCACAGTATCAATACAGATCTCCTAAGTGCAATGTTTTATATAGTTTTTGGGAGTGTTAAAAAGGTAAAAACATTAAAAGGTACATGGGCTGAGGTGAGGAGGGGACTGATTGCAAATGGGCAAAAGGAATCTTTTTCGGGGTGATGGAAATGTTACAAAACCAGACTGTGGTGATGGCTGCACAGCTCTATAAATTTACTTTAAAAACGAGCAAACTATACACTTACAATGGGTGAATTTTACAGTATGGAAATTATACCTCAATAAAGCTGTTAAAGAAAAAACATCCTATCTAATATTCTAATAGTCTTTTTAAGTACACAGGAATGATAAACACCAAAGGCAGGATACTGGTTTTGTTTTTGTTGTTGTTTTTTTGGAGGTGGGGGATTGGGGAGTGTACACAGGGGACTCTGCATCTGCAATGTTTTCTTTCTTTGTTTTTTTAAAAATATTTCCTACCTTCATTTTTATTTTATTTTTTGAGGGCACAGCTTACAGTGGCCCATGTGGGGATCGAACCGGCAACCTTGGTGTTATTAGCACCATGCTCTAACTAACAGCTAACCAGCCACTCCGGCAATGTTTTATTTCTTAAAAAAATATAAATGATCAAATGAAACAAATAAGGCAAAATGTAAAGATCTGACAGCTGAATGATGGATAGGTATTTATTTTATTCTATGTATCCATATATATGAAATTGTCAATATAATTAAAAAGTACCTATTTTAAAGAGCTGTTGTGATGACTAAATACAGAGAACTTAATCCAGTGCCTGGCCCCCAGGGACTGATCAGATTTCGGCTCTTATGAATATTGCTGCTCTAACTTCTACTGCCATCTTACTCCTGTTCATATCTAGAGATCTCACAACAGAGCAAGCCAGCAACTCCTGATGACGAGGCCTCTTCTAAAGCCCCGGCTCCTGTACATGCCACTCCAGTGTAGGAAATGGGGTGATCCAAATAAAACCCACCAACCCCACAGGGGAAACTTCCTCCTCCCCTCAACCCAGTAGATAACCCAGCCCCAGCGGATCTCCCCAGCATGTCACCCTTGAAAGCCCCCGCCATTCCTTCGGAAAGCCCTGGCTCTGGGGCAGGAAAGGTGCTGGCAGACAAAGCCAGCAGCCCTTCAAGTTTACCTGCCTCCGAAAGAGGGTGGCTCCAGGGCAGCCCTCTCCAAATAATATCATCGATATTACCATCAACCACAATCCCTTCCAACTGGTGCCTTTCAGAGGCCCCGAGAGCTTCGGCCTCTGCATTCTTTAGATCTGGCCGGTGGCTCTGCCCACAGGTGAACGAGGCTGGGGTCAGGCATGGAGAGCATGCCACCCTGATCATGGAGAAGAGGCCATTTAAGGTGGAACAGGTGACTAAGCCCTAGCAGGCAGCCCCAAGCTCCAGGTGAAGTTCTCCAACAACATCTCCAGTACCTGTGACCTGTTCCCTCCAAGGAAACTGAGTGATGAGCGGGCGGTGTTGGCGCTAGCTGCAAATGGGGAGAGTGCTAGAGGGGAGTTAGGGGTCTTGGTAACCAGAGGTCTCCACATCTGACGGACATATTACAACGCAGTGGTTGGGGTTAGGTATGTGTGTGATTTTGGCCCCTGGGTGACACGTCTGGAGACATTTTTGGCTGTAAAATTGGGGAGGAGGATGCTGCTGGCATCTAGTGGGTTCAAGCCAGGGATGCTGCTGAACGTTCTACAAAGCACAGGACAGCCACCACAGCAAAGATGAGATGGCCCAAAATGTCAGCGGTGTTGAGGTTGAGAAATTCTGCCCTAGAGGCAAGTAACAGTATTTACAACTTGCAGATTATAGAAGCTGGAGCCAAGAGAGGTAGATCCACCAACCCGAGGTCACACAGCAGGAAGGAGCAGAGCCCAGGACCATCCACCTCCCCTGCTCAAGCTCTCTCTTCAGGGTGGCTGGGACAGGTTCAGAAAGGAGGATACCAAACAGCATGAAAGTCCGGGCCCAGGATGATCGCTGCCTGCGCCCATTCCTTCCAGAGCGGTGGGCTGGGTGTGGCTTGAGCACAGAAGTCGGGGGTGCTGGCAGTTTCCAGCGGGTTCAGATTCCCTGCCATCCCGGCACTAAATTTGCTCCGTGCTTATGGATGACTCAGGCTTCAGTTAAACCCATCACCCTTCTTCATCTGACGAACCCAAAAGGCTGGATAGAAGGGAGGGAGCCCCCCTTGAATCACAAGAGTGACTAAACCCACATGCAGAAAAACAAGTTCTTAGTGAAATTCCTCCCTATGTGACTTCCGCAGGTTTCCAATCAGAGTGACATGGACACCACAGGGAAGGGAGGCAGGCATCTAACAGTTATGGAAAGCCAACCCTTCCAGTCACATGGTCCCTCCCCGTAAGAAGTGGGCACCCTCACCCCCAGCTTCCAGACGAGGAAACCGAGGTTCAGAGACGCCACACAGCTAGCAAGTTGTGAGACCAAGATTTGAATCCAAATCCACATTTGAACATTTAGAGACTTGTCCCAAGGGGCCCCTAAAAGGCGATTGAAAGCTTCGAAAGATGCCCCTCAAAGCAGCAGAATCTTCAAAAAACTGGCAGGGAGGGATGTGACAAAGCAGAGAATGAAAAGCCTCAGAGTGGTTGGTCACAAATGATGACAGACTTCCCGGTTTTCAGGGGACTTTGCTTAGGGAAACTCTGAGGGTATGGGATCTGGGACGTGGTGTGCTCTGGCGGAACACTCTTGGGATTCAACACACTTAGATTTACAGCCCTGCTCTGTCCTTGACTGTGACCCCAGGCATAGAACCTTACCTTTCTGAGCCTTAGTTTCTTCACCTGTCAAGTGGGCTCAAGAACCTCTGCCTCACATGCACGTGACAGCAGAGGACAGGAGAGTGTGAACAGACAATGGTGCCAGTTCTTGTGGCTTCTATCTATTCTGGTTTCACCAACTCACAGATCTGGGAGGAGGCAGCATGGAGCATTTCAGACTTCCTTGTTGCCATCTTGGTGAAAGTGTCTCATACCAAAGATGCAAGTTGGTTACACACTCAACAGGCTCAAACAAGAAACCAAGATCTGGCAGCATTTGAAACAGTTGACACACACACACGCACACACACGCACAGAGAAGAGACAATTTAGCTCAGTCCCAGAATCAAGGGAAATTTCACTCTATTTAAAGATGCCACAGGTCCAGGAAATAGCTTCCCACCGCCTGGCTACGGGCTGAATAACCAGCTGCCCAGCCAATAACAATACAGACTCACACAGCACACCCGTTCTCGCAGGGCGCAGAGTGGATTCCGGCTATCTCCTTTCAGAATTTTATAGGCTGCTCGTGGAGGGCACAGAAATCTGATTTATAAGAATGAGCCTCTTAAGAAAATAGATCCACAGACGACTTGCAGGGCGGCCAAGGAGCAGAATTTCGCCAGCCAACGCCCTTTGCTATTCATTGTTCTACTCTTCTTTGTTAGGATTTTTTCCCTCCCTCTTGCTCTTTTTTCCTTCCTGGTGAACTTCTCTGCAGCTAGTCGCTGCCACTGCCCCCTTCTCACCACCAGAGACACCATAGCCCCCTTCCCTCCAATAGGGAGGCCTCCCCAAGGCCTCACCTGGGCCTAACCTCCCACAGCCCCATTAGCCCACCAACCAAAATCTATGAGGTGGTCCCAGAGCCCCTTGAACCCCGAGATTCACCTCCTAGGCTGCTGTGGAAGCCATTTCCCACCTGCGGGTAACCATCTGCCCCAGGTACACTTTCCATAGGCAGGGAAGGCCTGAATGCAGCTCCACCTTCTAGAACCTGTAGCCTCTTTGAGCCTCAGCCTTCCCATCTGCAAAATGAAGCCACTAACCCATTTCTCAAGTCCTCGCCAGCTCTACCAAGATTCCCATTTTACAGAGGACGGTGCCAGGAGAAAACTTTCGTACATTTTAAAAGATGTTATTGGAGAGGGCCATCTTTTTTAAAACCTTTTCAGGGGACAGGCACTCAAAGGATCCATTCTCAGAGATTTTTCTTCCATCGCTCAGCCTGGCTCCTCCAAAAGGACGGAGCCCAACTTGGCGATGTTGGAGGCGCTACCTGTGGCTGCTCACTGCGGGTCCGACTGCCTCCCGACACGGAGGGGGCAGGACGGGCGGCCCGAGAACGGGCGCTTCTCTCTCTCTCTGTCTCTCTGTGCACTACACTGGCTGGGGCCAGACTTTTTCCACGGATGGGCAACACAGGAGTGGGGAGGGGGACACGGGGGAGATGGAAAGGGTAAGAGAAGCGGCAGAGAGTGGGGGGGCGAGGAGGTTGGACGGGAAGGAAAACGGGGCAAAAGAGAGGGGGAGGGGAGGGGGAGGAGCCGGGAGAGACCCGGGCGGCGCAGCAGCAGGGGGGAGGGGGGAGCGGAGGGGAGGGGGAGGTGGGGGGAGAAAGAGCAGGAGGCAGAAGTTTTCAGAGCCGAGGGGCTCCGGGTCGCTCCGGCGGGGCAGCGGCTCTAGGGGGCGTGGGGCCCGCGCGGCACTCACATAATGCTTGTTGGGCACCCGCCGCTTCTGCACGTCCAGCACCTTCACCTCCACGATGCTGCGCCGCGGCGGCATGGCCGCTGCTCCGCGGGGCCGAGCGCCGGTGCGGGGTGCGCGGGGTGCGCGGGGTGCGCGGGGTGCGGGAAGCCGAGCGCAATCCGAAGCCCGGGCCAAGCACGAGCCACAGCCACCGCCGCCGCCCTTCACTCCGCGCGCCCTGGAGCCGGCCCGCTGCGCCGCCCGCCCCCGGCCCGCCCCCGGCCCGCCCCGACACGCCCCCGACACGCCCCCCGACACGCCCCCGGCGCCGCCGGCCCGCCCCCCTTAAAGGGCCCGTCCCCCTACCCCCGCCCCCGGAGCTTGCGGACCCGGCTGGCCCACGTCCGGCCTCCTCCGGGCCTTTGTCCCCGCGCCCAGCCACCGCAACGGGGGAGGGGCGGCGCGCATCCGCCGTCCGTTCACTGTGAGACAGTCACTGTGTGACTCCCTCTCTCCGGGAGCCACGGTCCAGCGCCGGATTTGAGGGCCGGACGCCCTGGTTCAAATTCTGGCTCTGCGACCTTGGACGAGTTGCTTAACCTCTCTGGGCTCAGTTCCTTATCTACAAAGTGGGCCTGTAGTACTGCCCACCCACGAGGGCTGTCCTCACGACTAAGTGTATGTGAAGCCATTGGCAGTGTCTGGGCTCAGTATACAGGCTGGCAGTTGTGAACCCTGCGCCAAGCCCTGGGGATTCAGGGAGGAGCAGGGGGGCCAGTGGTTTCTTCTGGGCTCATAGTCTGAGAGATTTGGACAGAGGGAGAGAAAAAGCGTACCAAATGCAAGTGCAATATAATTGCAAACATAGTAACAAAACAGAGTAATAGGGTGGTGAATGCCTCAGGTGAATGTTTGTTAACAAGGCCATTGATTCCCAAATGTGAGGCTCATACTCCATCACAGGCGCACTGCCTCGCTCTCTTCAGCAATGTTCTCTGAATCCTCAGGACAACTCTCCCAGGAAAAGATGATTGACTGACCCATTTTACAGAGGAGGTAACTGAGAGCAGCCTCCAGACTCAGAACTGGTGGACGGGGACCCATCCAGGCTGTAGGCGTATTTTACAAGTTGCAGTTAAGCGGGGCTGGAGCTGCTCCACACTTCATCCAGTGCCTGGCACTGAGGCATTTTCAGGAGAGGTTGGTTGAACAAATGACTGAATGAATGTACACATCACTGCACGGATAGCAGGTTGGGGCCCCTGGCCAATGCTCTCACACTAGTGAGGATGAAAAAGGGACCACATACTAAACCTGACAAGCTCAGGAGAGGCCAGCATGGCAGGCCTTACAAAATCAGAGATCAACAGTAACTACATATGTGGTTAGGATGGGCTGAACATAAAAATTCCTAACTAAAAGTGGGTCGTGGCAGGTAATCATGTCCTGGGCCTGTAGCTTCCGGGACAAAGGTCAATCTTTAACTTAAGTGAGCTTTCCATTGTCTTTCTGCATTTAAGATAACATACCTTTGAAATGTCAGAGTAATCTCCTTTTCCAGACCCACTGCAAGAGCACAAGACCACAGAACCCCTCATGGTTATCTTGTTCCCCACCTACCATGTCTGTGAGCTGTAAATGTTAATTAACTATCCTGTACCCACCAATGTAAAAGAAGTATGTGTTTCTCTGTGTTACTTCTTAACCAATCCCAGAGATTTCCCCGCTTTGCTTTCTCCCGCCCCCTTAATCTACCACCAATGGATTTCATGTAACCCTCCTTACGTCTCCTCCTTTGATTCTAATGTATAAAATAAGCTGCAAAACTGCCATTCTCTGGAGCATTTTCTCAATCCATTGAGATTTTGCTTCCCGGCAATTGTCATGAGTTTGGCTCAAATAAACTCATTAAAATTCTCTGCAGGATTGGATGTTTCTTATTTCGACACTAGTAATCAGGGCTCTTTCCAACTAGCCACATAGCTCCCCTCCAGGCCTAAAAGAGTCTAGGGCTCCCTCTCACCCCGGGTCCAAGGTTAGCCTTTGGAAGAGGGTGGGGGTCACCCAGGGAAGACGCTGCTCAGCAGCCCTGGCCAGGCTGCTGGATAGTTCAGTGCTGATTGCTTTGGATCGGCCCCTTCATTTGCCCCTCTGACTCCTTTGCAGGTTTTACCACCTTGCTTTGGCTTGGAGGCTGGCCTGTGTGGATTTTACTGATGGCCTCCTTGTCCTCTGGCTTCCTGTTGGGTTTGGCCAAAGGGAGGCCCTGGCAGGAGAGTGAGGGCCAGCGGAGAGAGAGGGCTGGGAGGTTGTTTCCCCAGCCCCCTTCCTGCAGGGCTGTCCTCACCCAACGCGCCCTCCATGCTGGCTCCGTCAGGGTTCGTCAGGGTTCCCGTATCCACCTTTCCCTGCTCAAGGCGGTAACATGCCTGCTGGTACTGCACCATCCCCTTTGGGTTCCCCAAGCCCCACCCACACCTCTGTAAGTGGATTCAGTAAACCCAACTCAGTGACCCAGATTGAGGGTGGCGTCTGTTTTGTGCCAGGAGCCTCACTGGTAGAATTCCTGTAAGGAACCTTCTTCTGAAGCATCACTGTAAGTCAGAGGACTTGGAAATGTCCAGGATGGTAAAGGCCTGGCTTTTCCGTGCCTTTTACCTCACCCTCTGCATGAGCTGAACCTTCCTAATAAGGCAGAACCACAGAAGGCTGACGCTAGAGGAAATCTGTGAATCAGCCTGCTTCCTCGGTTTTCCCAGAAAGGCGAGGAGACCTGCCCCAGCCACACACATGGAGCAGCACTTGGGCCCTGCAGCCCTCTGGAGTGCGTGCACCTATTCAGCTGTGGCCAGCCTGGCCTGGGGAGACAAACTTCCCTCCCAGCTGCCAAACACACAGTACCTATGTCTTTCCATGCCCTTCCTTTGTTGCCTTTCTTCTTAAATTGTAGTAAAATATGCATGACTTAAATTTACCGTTCTAACCATGTGTAAGTGTACAGTTCAGTGGCACTAAGTACGTTCACACTGTTGTGCAACTGTCACCACCATCCATCTCCAGAACTTTTTTGACCTGTCCAAACAAAAACTCTGTACCCAGTAAACATTAACTCCCCATTCCCCGCTCATTCCCACCCCCTCCAGCCCCTGGCAACCACCACCTACCAAGTGTGTGACCTTGGGCAAGTCACTGACCTCTCTGTACCTCCATCTCTGCATCTGTAAGATGGGCCAAGAATAATTCTGACCTCTTAGGCTTGGTCTGAGGTCTAAATGAGATAATATATGTAAAGCAAACGCATTTTTGTTATTTTGCTATTAGCCAATCTGACACAGCTAAACGTCTCCTTTTAACTGCATTCAAATCTCAAAGCTAATTTTAACCCTAACTCTGCCTTGAACTAAATCTACTCTTTCCTAGTCCTGAAGCCTCATCTCCCACCAGTTGCTTCCATTTTCCTTATATCCCAGCAATAGGAATGACTTGTGATCTCCAGAAGAAAATATCTTCTATTTTTTTCCTATCTACATGCTTTGGCGTAAGCTAGTCACTTCCCCACCTTGTCTGCCGGCAACTTCTTATTCAACCTTCAAAGCCCAGCTTGGATGTCACTTCCGCCAGGAAGCCCTGCTTCCCAGATATGTAACTGCTTCCTCCCCCGGCTGTCACCATGCATTGGCACGGCCATATTGCCTACTTATAGAGCTGACTTCCAAGGAGCTGGAATGGGTATTATGTGTCACATCCCCCAGCATCTGGCATAGTCTAGCATAGAGAGGCCTCAGGGAAATGCTTGTGGTCTGAATGAACTCCTCTCCATCACTGTAAGTCCTCAGCCCTCCAAGGCTGGGCTTACTTTTGTCCCTAGCCAGGGGCCTCTTCTTGTCAACCTTCACTGTGTCCACAATGCTTCTGGGAACACTGGCATTCTCCCTGATTGGAGTGTGGAGAGGACAGAGCAGAGAAGAAGGTACATCTGCTGCCATAGCTGACTTTATTCTTCTAAATTCTGGTTCTAGACATGCGTTTTGCAAGCTCGAGAGCTGCAGACCATAGAAAATCAATGCTGAAGCCGACGAAGCACAGAATTCCATATGGCAGGTTTAGTTGGGAGGAGGGCTACACATTTGAGGCGCATCGAGTCTATCAACCTGGATTAAGTTCTGGTCTTTTTGTGATATCTGGTGTCTGCCAGGCTGGCAGGCTGCACTTCTCCCAAATCTCAAGTTCCCAGGATGACAGCCAGGACCAGCAAGCTGAGGCCTGCTCCTTTTCTGCCTTTCTCCACCAACTGTCTCTGAGAAGGAATCAGGCTTCTTTCCAGGACAAAGGCAGAGGACTTGGAAAGAGATGCTCTCCCTCCAAGCTGCTGTCTGATTGGCTGGCACGGCAAGATGCTCATAATTAGCATGGCCAAATCTGCAAACGCTTAGTGGCCAGACACACAGGTCCTGGGAAACAGATCATGGGCTGTAAGGAAGCAGGCTGAAAGCAAAGTTCCAGGTGCCCAGGCTACAGGACACAGCTTGAGGGGTAGGGAGGAGGCTGAGAGAAGCTACATCTCAGGGGCGGGGAGAAACAGATCACAGTTGCCTTCCTTCCACCTTCTCCCTTTTCCTGGCTGCCAACATTATTTTCCTCCTAAAACGAAGCTCTCCATTCATGATCCTCTTCTGCTCAGAAACCCTCACTGGCTCCCACTGCTCACATACGGTCATGTGCTTTAGGGTGGCATTCAAGGTCTCCAGGACCTGGTCCTTTCGGTACTGCTTTCATCTCTACCTACTTTGTGTTTATAAACTGTTCATATATATGTCTTTCCCTTACTTTGTCAAGGGATATGCGTGCGTATTGTAATATGACTTTTATTGAGCACCTACCCGTTTCCCCAAAAATAAGACCCGGTCTTATATTAAGCTTTGCTCCAAAAGACACATTAGGGCTTATGTTCAGGGGATGTCCTCCGGAAAAATCATGCGAGGGCTTATTTTCTGGTGAGGACTTATTTTCGGGGAAACATGGTACCAGGTGCTATGTATAGTGCCAGACATTCCATGTGCATTTCTTTATCTAATTTGCCCAACAGATCCTCAGTATGATTATTATTTTTCCTACTTGCAAGTGAGAAAACCAAAGCTTAGAGAGGTTGCCCAGGGTCTTGGCATGGGAAAATGGTGAAGCTAGAATTTGAACTCAGATCTACTGGGCTGCCTGCCCCATCTTTTCTCCATTGAAACAAAAGCCCCTTTGAGGACCTTGTCTTCTAAATATTTGTATCCACTCTCCTCCATAAGTAGGTGCCCCTCTGCTATAGACTGAATGTTTGTGTTCCCCCAAATTTCATGTTGAAATCAAATCCTCAGTCTGATGGTATTAGGAGGTGGGGGTCTCTGGGAAGAGATTAGGCCATGAGGGCAGAGCCCTCATGAATGGGATTAGTGTCCTTATAACAGAGACTCCAGGGAGCTTCCTTGCTCCTTGGCCATGTGAGGACACAGTGAAAAGACAACAGTTATGAACCAGGAAGTGAGCTCTTGCTACACTCCAAAAATGCCAGCACCATTGAGCAGGGATTGAGCTTGGAATCCCTGGCCTCCAGAACTGTGAGAAATAAATTTCTGTTGTTTATAAGCTACCTAGTCTATAACATTTTGTTATAGCAGCCCAAATGGAATAAGCCACCCTGTAAAGCCATTCTCTTTAAACAGCTAGGTGGGTCTTTAGAAAAATGCAAGTTAGGTAATATCTATACAGGCCAAGGCCTTTCCATAGCCCTCAAGGTCCAGCAGGATCTGGGGTCTGCTGACCTCTTGACCTTATCTCTTCCCCCTCCCCCAGACACATTCCTCTCCAGCCACCCTGACCTCTCCATTCCTAGAATACTCAACCACTTAGCTCATGCTCTTCGCTCTCCCTGACATGCTATTCCCTCAACTGGCCCATTCCTACCTTTCAGGCCTTAGTTTAAACGTCATCTCTTCTGAGGCCTTCCCTAAAGTAGTCCCCCTCATCTCTCTCCCACGTGTATTTCCTTCACAACACTTTTCACTATTGCCATTCCCTTATTTATCTGTCAATTAGAACATCAGCTCGATGAGGGCAGTGCAGTCTGTCTCATTAGTTATTATCCACCAATGCCGGCACAGTGCCAGCAGGCTCTTAGCAAATAATTGTTGAATAAATGGATGCTGTTTTTCCATCCATCCAAGAGGCAGGGCATCTTCCTTCTCATGTGTCTGACTCCTGGTACCTGCTCCACTAATGGTTGTTGAAGGGACAAATGGATGAATGAATTGATGTGTGAGTGTCTGAAAGATCATGTTGGTCACAAAAATATTTGGGTTCGATTTCAGGTCAATGGGCACATACTCCACAGGAGTCTCCCATCTTGTTCACAGAAGCTCGGAGAGACTTGCAGAAACTGTCTCAGAAAGGCTGGTCAGACTGAGTGTATGTCCTCATTCAGCCACAAGGTGGCAGCCTATCCCGGCTGCCCCTAATGCCCCACCCTCACCCGGCCAAAGAGAAACAATTACTGTTTAATCATCTCCAGTGCTTCTTCCCACTCCCCACAGTCGCAGACAAGGCTAACTGCTTGGGTACCCTATAAGATTGTTCCCTCGGATATGAAGGTTATGGTTCAGCCTTGCCTCCTCAGATAGCGTGTCAGAGGCTGATCTCAACATGCAGGCAGCTCAGGGAGATACGTGTTCGCTAGTATTTATTTATACAAGTATTTACCACTTGTACAAACAAGTGTTTATTGAGCACCTAGTACGTGTCAGGCACTGTACAAAGTGCTTGGGATACATCTGTGAAATAAACAGGGAAAGATCCTTTTTTTTGTGGCATTCACATTCTAGGGGGGAAGACAGACAATAAGCAATGAACAAGAAATAAGGAAAATGTACGGCACATTAAAAGATAAAAAGTCATGAACAAATTAAAACTAGCGCAGACTAATGGGTACTGGAAAGCGGGGTGTGGAGGGAGCAGGGGGCAATCTGAAATAGGGTGGAATGGGGAGGCTTCACTGACAAGGTGACTCAGTCAAGACTTGAAGGAGGTGAGGCAGTGAGCACAGCCGGTGTCTGGAGTAAGAACCCTCCAGCAGGAGGGAGCAGCCAGTGCAAAGGCATGGCGGGCTTGTCTGCCAGCAGAAAGGAGGTCAGTGTGGCTGGAGGGAGCCAGGAAAGGGAAGAGAAGCAGGGCGGGTGGGGTCAGAGGGGTACCAGGCACCAGGTTCCACAGGGCCTTGTAGGGACCGTGGGAGCTCTGGCTTTGACCCTGAGAAAATGGACAGGGGCAGCATGACCTGACGTGTGTTTTACAAACATCACTGTCTGCTAGAATGAGAATATGTTCTAGCTCTCCTGGGCACACGCACGGATTGCAGCTTTCCAGCCCTAGAGTTCAGAGTGGGTCGTGTGACTTGCTTGGCCATTGAAATGTGAACAGAAGTAAAGTGCTTCACTTCCAGGCAGAAGCACCTAAGGGCAATTTTGCCTCCAGGCTGTACCTGGCAATGCTCTGGATGGTGGCTGCTCTGCCAGCTGGGGTCCTGGAGAGACTGAAGATGCTCTGTAGTCTGAATGTGTCTCCCCCCAAATTCATACAGTGAAACCTAACCCCCAAGGTGACGGTATTAGGACATGGAGCTTTGGGGAGGTGATTAGTTCATGAGGGCAGAGCCCTGACAAAAGGTAGCTCCCTTGTCCCTTCCACCATGTGAGTACACAAGAAGTCTCCTAACCGTGCTGGCACCCTGAACTTGGACTTCCCAGCCTCTAGAGCTGTAAGAAAATTAATGTGTTATTTATCAACTACCCAACAATCTCTGATATTTTGTTATCTCAGCCTATATGGATTAAGTGAGATGAGCAGAGCCTTTGTGTTGAAGGGGAGTGTGGTTAAGTGTCTGGGCTTTTTGTGTTATTTGTTATTAGTGCCTAACCTGGCCTGTCCTGACTGCTAGAAGCAAAGGGAGAATATCTATTAGGTTACTGTAATCATCCAGATAAGATATGATGGTGGCCCAGACCGGGGTATCAGCAGTGGAGATGCTAAGGATGGTAGGTTCTGGATATGGTGAATTTTACCTTCTTGGGTGCTGGATATTCTTATATTCATTTAATTGTTCTTGAGCTTTGTTCTGCATTTAATCTAGGGTTAATTTTTCCCCACTACTGAGGAAAGAGCCTTCTTAGAAATCCAACCCTGTGAGTTGTGAGGTTTTCCACTCTTGCTGCTGGAAATAGGCACTATTCCCAGTCCTGTGTGAGCATTGTGCACATTTCACTCTAATCTTTAAAGGTGGTTTTTCCCCGACCTTGGGTAGTTTCCTCATGTGCATGTGCTGATAACATTCAACTGAATACTCAAAAGGGACCCTCTGGCAGATCTCTGGCATTCTCTCTGTGAATCTTTCTCCTCTCCAATACTTTGCCCTGCAAACTAGCTGTCTTGGCTTCTACTATACTCAGGAAGGCAGCCAGGATTTCTCCTCCATGAACTGCGGGCAGGGCATCATAGGGCTCCCTCATTTGCTTCTTATCCCTCAGTCCTTTGTTGTCTGATGTTCAATATCTTGACTGCCATTGTTTCATACATTTTGTCACATTTTTCAGTTGTTGCAAATGGGAGGGTAAATCTGGTCTGTTATTCTATCTTGGCTAGAAGCCATGTATTAAATTTTAATACTGAAATCATGTGAAGGATTGCCCATCATTCATCAAGCAATGCAGCTGAAAGCAGGGAAAATTGAAATAAATTCAAAGCAGTGAGAGGTTAATATTACCTTTTGACAGTCTAAGTTCGTAGAATATCAAATAATGTTGTCTCTTACAATGAATGGCATTTTGGAGTTGATAAAATACAGTATTTCCAACATCCACTTATGATTAAAACACTTAATAAAATAGGTATAGAAGGAAAATACCTTAACATAATAAAGGCCATGTATGACAAACCCTCAGCTAATCTCATAATTAACTGTGAAAAGCTGAAGCCCTTTGCTCTACGTTCAGGAACACCACAGGGTTGTCCCCTATCACCTCTGCTTTTCAACATAGTATTGGAAGTCCTCGCCAGAGCAATCAGGCAAGAGAAAGAAATAAAAGACATCCAAATTGGGAACGAAGAAGTTAAATTGTCACTCTTTGCAGATGACATGATGCTATATATAGAAACCCTAAACACTCCACTAAAAAGCTATTAGAAACTATCAACGAATACAGTAAAATTGCCGGCTACAAAATCAACGTACAAAAGTCCATTGCATTCCTATATACTAACAACGTAATCTCAGAAAAAGAAATACAGAAAACAATTCCTTTTGCAATTGCAGCAAAAAGAATAAAATACCTAGGAATAAACTTAACCAAGGATGTGAAGGACCTATATGCTGAAAACTATAACACATTTTTTAAAGAAATTGAAGAAGACACAAAGAAATGGAAAGACATTCGTGCTCATGGATTGGAAAAATCAATATAGTTAAAATGGCCATATTACCCAAAGCAACATACAGATTTAATGCAATCCCCATCAAAATCCCAATGCATGTTTTTAAAGAAATAGAACAAAATATCATCAGATTTGTTTGGAACCACAAAAGACCCCAAATAGCCAAAGCAATCTTAAGAAAAAAGAACAACACTGGAGGTATCGCACTCCCCAACTTTAGCTTGTACTACAGGGCTACAATAATCAAAACAGCATGGTATTGGCAGAAAAACAGACACGTAGACCAATGGAAGAGAATTGAGAACCCAGAAATAAAACCACATAAATATGGACAGATACTTTTTGACAAAGAAGCAAAAAACATACAATGGAGAAAAGACAATCTCTTCAATAAATGATGCTGGCAGAATTGGAAAGCCACGTACAAAAGAATGAAACTGGACTGCTATCTGTCACCACGTACCCAAATTAAAACTGGATCAAAGACTTAAGCATAAGACCTGACACAATAAACTGCATAGAAGAAAACATAGGTACTAAACTTATGGACCTTGGGTTCAAAGAGCATTTTATGAATTTGACTCCAAAGGCAATGGAAGTAAAAGCTAAAATAAACAAATGGGACTATATCAAACTTAAAAGCTTCTGCACAGCAAAAGAAACCATCAACAAATAAAGAGGCAACCAACTGAATGGGAGAAGATTTTTGCAAACAGTGCCTCTGATAAGGGGCTAATATCCAAAATATACAAGGAACTCATGCAACTCAACAACAAAAGAACAAACAACCTCTGCCCAATAGAAAAATGGGCAGAGGACCTGAAGAGACATTTCTCCAAAGAGGACATACAAATGGCAAATAGACATATGAAAAAATGCTCAACATTACTAATCATCAGAGAAATGCAAATAAAAACCACAATGAGATATCACCTCACCCCAGTCAGAATGGCTATCATCAACAAGACAAATAGCAACAAGTGTTGGAGAGGCTGTGGAGAAAAAGGAACCCTGATACACTGTTGGTGGGAATGCAGACTGGTGCAGCCGCTATGGAAGGCAGTGTGGAGGTTCCTCAAAAAATTAGGAGTAGAATTACCATATGACCCAGCAATCCTTGGTATCTACCCCAAAAATATAAAAACATTTATCCATAAAGACACCTGTGCTTCATTGCAGCTTTGTCTACGGTGGCCAAGACATGGAAACAACCAGAATGTCCTTCGATAGACGAATGGATAAAGAAGTTGTGGTGTATATACACAATGGAATACTATTTGGGGGTAAGGAAAGATGATATAGGAACATTTGTGACAACATGGATGGATCTTGAGAGTATAATGCTAAGTGAAATAAGTCAGACAGAAAAAGCAGAGAACCATATGATTTCACTGATATGTGGTATATAAACCAAAAACAACAAAAGCACAAGACAAACAAATGAGAAACAAAACCTCATAGACACAGACAATAGTTTAGTGGTTACCAGAGGGTAAGGGGGGTGGGGGGAGGGAGATGAGGGTAAGGGGGATCAAATATATGGTGATGGAAGGAGAACTGACTCTGGGTGGTGAACACACCATGGGATTTATAGATGATGTAATACAGAATTGTACACCTGAAATCTGTGTACTTTACTAACAATTGTCACCCCAATACACTTTAATTAAAAAGAAAATACAGTATTTCACAGCCTGCATCTGAGAATTCCCACATCTGGAATTCAATGGGTCTATGTCTGGGGTCTGTTGTTTCTAGTTCATTTTGTCTTGTCTCCTCGTATCTCTAATTTTTCTCTACCCCAGACACTTTGAGAAAGTATTTGAGGAAATACTTTGAGGTCTAACATGACATTATCTTCCTTCATACAGGACTTTGGGGTCCTTTAGCCTAAGTTCCAGGCTTGATGCTGCAAAGCCAGGCTACAGGTTAGTCCCTGCCTGGCGTCTTTCTGATTCACTCTATTCCTAGAAGGCAACCCCTCACAGTCCCAGACCCAAGGTGGTTTACTAAGCTCCCTGCCCTTTGCAGACCCTGATTCGAAATTGTGCCCACCTAACACTTTGAGGCTAACACAAGGGCAATTCAGCTTCTCAACTGGTCAGACTGGCAAATGCCTCCAGGGTAAAACGGGCCCTAAAGTTCTTTTGTCACCTGGGCCTAGGGACATTTATACTGGACATCTTTGATGTTTTGGGGGAGATGCAAAATATTTCCAGATTTTTAAAAACTTATCTTACTGTATACCCTATTATTAATGTCACATATGTATTTTTATTTATTTGCTTTACGCAAACATATTGCATTTATTTTGGGCCAGGCATTACCGTGTTTCCCCGAAGATAAGACCTAGCTGGACCATCAGCTCTAATGCGTCTTTTGGAGCAAAAATTAATATATAAGACCCAGTATTATATTATATTATATTATATATTATATTTTATATATTATATTGTATTATATTATATTATTATATTAAAGATCTGGTATTATATTATATCCAGTCTTATATAAAAATAAGACCGAGTCATATTAATTTTTGCTCCAAAATATGCAGTAGAGCTGATGGTCCAGCTAGATCTTATTTTCAGGGCAACACAGTACTAAACACTGCATATAAGGAGTCAATCCTCACCACAGGCCTATGGGATAGGTGCTATTTTGGTTCCCATTTTCCAGACAAGGACACTGAAGTACAGTTTCAATGACTCATTCTAGGTCGCGCAGCCAGTAAGGGGCAAAAGCAGGATTTGAACCGAAGCAGCCCGCCTACAGAGCCGATGCTGTTATGTCCGTGGCTGCACACACACTTACGGCTCCCTGAGTTGCCACGAGTGACTCGTGCACAGAGTACGATGGGGACCAGTCCCGCATGCTGGCTGCCCCAGAGAATCACGGTCAAGTGGAGGACTGACATACGTGGGACTTGCCTCACCGTGGAGTTGGATGGCAAACCAAGGAACGGCACGTGGCAAGGTGCAGAGGCAGCACATTCACGGCACGGTGAGGAATCTACTGAAGAGCAGTGACAGACGATGCGGTAGGAAGGTGGGCAGTGTCAACTGCTGGTAGTTGGTGCCAATCCCACGCCGACAGGAACCACTAATTTGGGGGGCGCTGAAGGAAACTGTCTTCAGCGCCAACAGTTCAATTAGGAGACGGCAGGGCTGTGAGGCAGCTCCCCTCGGGAGAGGCGGCCCTTGGGTGAGGCCCCTCTAGTGAGCTCAGCGCGGGTTTGCTCCGCCGGCTCTGCTCTGGTCCGGTGGGAGGCCAGACCGCAGGCGAGGCGCGAGGCGGCCCTTCGGCGAGGTCCCTCTCCCACTAGACGGCTCTGCTCTGCACCGGTTTGTTCCACTTGCGCCGCCCCACTCCGGTATTCGCTGCTCCGGTCCAGTGAGAATCCGGGCCTCACGCGAGGCATCGAGGTGACGCTTCGGCGAAGCCCCTCTCCTGCTACACAGCTCTACCTCCTCTGCTCTGTTCCACCTGCCCCGCTCTGGCAGCCTCTGCTCTGGTGAGAGTCTGACGACAGATTAACCACCAAAGAACTCGCCCTTTTATACAGAACGTACGCTTCCCAGCCAGCGAGCAACTGACTTATATAGCGAGAAGTCCCCGCCCCTGGCGCCTGATTGGTCTGTCCACATGCAAATGAGGACTCCAAATCCTCACAGTTTGATTGGTCCAAAAAATACTGTTCTGATTGGTTGGAATGGAGCTGCTCTGATTGGTCAGTGAAGACGCTAATGAGGATATCGCTGTGCAGCTCCAGTTGAATGGGTCAAGTCTCAGTCTTATTGGCTGAAAGAGGATTGTAGGAACTTCTTTATAAGGAGTGTCTCAGCCAGCACGAGCACCGTGAGGGCAGGCCGGTTCAGTGCAGGCTTCTTTGTAAAGCGCCGTTTGCACTGAGAGGCCCGTTTATAAATTTGAGCCAAATTAACCACCCGGAGTCCTTCTTGGTAGGTATCTGTTTTCTTGGGGTCAACAGTGGTATTAGCATTTTGTGTTTTATCCAAGGGTACCTAAAAAGACTTTGGAGGATTTTTGAGAGTGACATGGTCAGATAAATATGCTAATGTTTGGTGGGCAGAGCAACCACGTGTGTATGCACGGGGCTTGGGGAAGAAAAGGGGGTTTGTGATCTTTAGTTCCTCATTGCCCCATGTCACACCAGGGAGTGAGGACTTCTTTAAAGAGATATATTTGGGGATTATGTTTTCTTTCTCTTCTTGGTTCTGTCCCCACGCCTAAACCAAGAGAGGGGGTAGCCTTTAAAACAATTGCTTGTAGGATTGGGGGTCAGCCAGGAGTAGACTGACTTCTCTTTATTTGCCTCCCAACAACCCCATGTTTGCTGAGCTGCAGACCCTGGAGGGTCCTAGCAGGATGTGGTCAGAGTCTTCTGGAGAACATGTCCTCGGCCCGGTGGAATAGGTGGAGCTCAGAGCCACTGGAACCTGACTGTGTTCTAGAAAATGCTAAGGGTTGTGCCTGGTTGGAGCAGCTCACAGGGCAGAGTCCAGTGAAAGGGCTCAGGAGGCAATGACCTCCACTTGAACCAGGCAGCACCCACTGGGAAAGGAACTGGGCTGGGCCACCTGAAAGCCCCTGCCCAAGGACAAAGGACAAAATCATTCCCACTGGACAGAGGCCAATGGCTAGACCTGCAGAGCAGGGATTCCAAGGGGAGTCAAAGAGACCTATGCCCAAGACTGGGTAGACGAGGGCCTCAGTAGGGGAGGGAGACTTGGGCGATCCTTGAAACTCAGTGAGAGAAATACCTACAGGTCTTCCAGAGATATTGCCGGGAGATGGGGCGGGGGGCCTGGCAGTGGTTTTGAAGACTGGTGGGAGGAAAATAAGGTTGCTTTCTGTTTGACCCTAATGAGTCCGGCTCCTTCAATATTCCAGGTGTAGGCAGCCAGCTCAAGTCAGAGCCAGAAATGAGGCAGCCACAGCCAGCTGCCTTCCTTTCTCTCCTTGCAGTAAATTTCCAGAGCTCGCTTTACTCCATTTCTATTCACTTCCCTTAGAGAGGGAAGATCTTTGGGAAATTTCTGCTCGGGACTCCCAGATTTCAAACTACATCTGCAATTTCATTTTCCATTAGAAACTTTCAAGGATATTGAAATACTTTCAGAGTCTGATAAGTTTTGTACCTATTTAAGAAACTGCTGCCAACTATTTTCCAGAGTGGCGGCTATACCATTTTGCATTTTCACCAGAAATGTGTGAGCGATCCGGTTTCTCTGCATCGTCTCCAGCATTGTATTGCCACTCTTTAACATTTTAAGCTGTTCTAATTGGTGTTACTGATATTCTGTTGTGTGGATAGATCACAACGAATATTCAATCATTCATCAGTTGATGGGCATTTGAGTTGTTTCCACCTTTTGGCCATTGAGAAGACTGCAGCTATGAACACGTGAGTCTAAGTTTTTGTTTGAACACCTGTTTTCAATTCTGTTGGATGTATACTCAGGAGTGGAATTGCTAGGTCATATGGTAATTCTATGTTTAAGGTATTGAGCCGCTGGACCGTTTTCCCCGGTGGCTGCACCATTTTCCATTTTCACCTGCAGGGTATGAGAGCTCCAATTTCTCCACATCCTCGCCAACATCTGCTATTTTCCATTAAAAAATATGATCCTGTGGAGGATATGCAATGGTGTCTCATTGCAGTTTGCTTTTGCCTTTCCCTAATGACTAATGATGTTGAGCATCTTTTCATGCATTTGTTGAATATATGTTTATTCAGGTCCTTTGCCGAGTTTTATATTGGTTTGCATGTCTTTTTGTTGAGTTGTAGGGCATCTTTAAATATTTAGATACAAGTCCCTTATCATATATTTGATTTGCAAATATTTTCTCCCATTCTGTGGGTTGTCTTTTTATTTTCTTGAGAGTATTCTATGAAGCACAAGTTTTTAATTTTGATGAAGTCCAATTTATGTATTTTTGTTGTTGTCTTTGTTGCTTTTGCTTTAAGTGTCACATCTAAGCATCTGTTGCCAAATCCAAGGTTATGAACATTTACTTCTATTCATAAGAAACTCTATTCATAAGAGTTTTATAGTTTTACTTCTTACATTTAGGTCTTTGATCCATTTAAAATTTTTTTTTTGTATATGGTGTGAAGTAAGTGTTTAACTTCATTCTTTTCCATGCATATCCAGTTGTCCCAGCACCATTTGTTGAAAAGATTATCTATAGCGTTTTTGAGTGTATTTTTTGTTTGTTTGTTTTTCGATATGGCTTGTTCATACACAGTATCTGACAATCAAAAATAACCAGGCAGGCTGGCCTGGTGGCTCAGGCGGTTGGAGCTCCATGCTCCTAACTCCGAAGGCTGCCAGTTCGATTCCCACATGGGCCAGTGGGCTCTCAACCACAAGGTTGCCAGTTCGATTCCTCGAGTCCCGCAAGGGATGGTGGGCTGTGCCCCCTGCAACTAGCAACGGCAACTGGACCTGGAGCTGAGCTGCACCCTCCACAACTAAAACTGAAAAGTCAAAAACTTGAAGGTGAATGGCACCCTCCACAACTAAGATTGAAAGGACAACAACTTGACTTGGAAAAAAAAAGTCCTGGAAGTACACAGTGTTCCCCAATAAAGTCTGGTTCCCCTTCCCCAATAAAATCTTTAAAAAAAAAAACAAACATCAAAGTCTGCTGGTGTCAACATTTTACAAGTTCAAGTATAGAAACCTCTTTTTTTACCTCTTTTTTTATGTCCTCTATCCTCCCCCATTTATAATATTGTTGTCTTAAATATTTCCTCTGCATATATTGAGAATCCATTAGACACTTTTATAATTTTTGCTTCAACCATTAAAAATAATCAGAAAACTCAAGAGGAGAAGGAAAGTCTACTGTATTTACCCACATTTTTTTTTGCTGTTCCTGTGCCTTTTTTCCTTCCTGATGTTCCAAGATTCCTTCTTTCAACTTTTCCTATGTTTAGAGAATTTCCTTTATCCATTCTTTTGAGATAGGTCTGCTGGTGACAAATGGCTGGTCTCTCCTGGAAATTTAGAACAGTGACTAAGTGATTCTCTCTGGGTCTGAATAGGCTGCTTGAAAGGAGGAGTCGGCATTGAGCACTTCGTGTGAACCCTCTCAGAGTACATGGGCTCACCTGTTTCTTCTTGAAGCCTCCTTTGCAGGTGAGTGCTGAGTAGGCTCTGGCCAGCTTCCCAGCTTCATGCAGGAGCAACCTGATACCACTTTGGCTCAGGCTAACACAAGGGCAATTCAGAGAGCTACCTGCTCTCAGTTGCTGCCCCAGGGCTGCCCTCCCAGGGGTAGTTTCCTACTACCTGGAAACTTTCAGGAGCTCATGCATGTCTAGCCTGCTGTGGGCACAGGCAGTAGGAAACTGCGCATAGCAGATACAAGCTTTCCCCACTCTTCCCCCAGAAGGACAGCTTCTCAGGTGGGCCCATGGGACCAAGCAACCAGTCATCTGAAGCCCTTTCTTCTTAATCCATTATAGTAAGTGTGGAACTCAGGCCAATGTAGGTCTCCAAGAAAGACCTCATTTTTTATTTTCTTAAATCAACATAATTTTTACTTTGCCTCCAACCTGCTGGGTTGTTTGGGTGAATTCATATCAGCCACTTTTAGGGTAATCCCTCCCACAGGCTCTAACAGAGCAGATTCTCTTTCCAGTTGTCATGTCCAGCTCTAACTGCTGAGCTGCCTGTGGCTCCAGGCACATGGTCCCTTCATGTGCCCTGCTCAACATGCCCACATCCTGCTAGTGGAGCAGGCTCTCTGGGGAGGCTGGGGATGCCCCAGGCCAGGATCCAGCCTCCCTGGTGATTGCCAGGGTCTCTGCAGAGCTTCCACCCATCCTCAAGGTGCAGCCTGTGGCAGTTGTGGGCAAACAAAGTTGGGTGTATTATTACCTGCTGCTTCGAGAGAGACACACATATGGGGAGCCTTGGGGTCTGGGTAAAACAGGGTTAGGAGGGCCTTGTTGGAGGGTTGGGCCTGGGTGAGGGGACTTGGGGGAAAGCCCAAGGAAGCAGGGGTTTGGTCTGGATTGGGTGCTCTTAGGAAGCGGTGATCAGACAATACTTTTAATATCTGAGGCTGAAGGAATGGAGCAGCAGTCACTCAGGTCAGGCAGGAGAGGATGTTTGCATTTTCGGGAGACTGTTTTTTTCTCTTCTTGGGTGTGATTAAGGAAGGTGGTTTTGGTCTGTTTCATGACTGTCACATCTGTCAGTGTCCTAGATCTAACACCTAGGAAATACCAATGTGTGTATCTTCAGCACATGTTTAGGAGGGACCGGCTCAGCCTGGCTGGGAGCAAGAGGCCATCGGGGCAGCTATTCTCCTATTTACCCTCTTCAAACCCTGTCCTTCTCGGGGGCTCAGGTTTGGGGAGGAAAAGCCCTGCTTTAAATCTCCCAAGAGGTGAGGAAGCCGGGAGCCAGCTACTTGTTTGATGAGAGAGACAAAGGATGTCTATAGGGAAGACATAGGAATTCATTTGTTAATATGTGTTTCCAGCCACATGGACTTGAAGGGCTTTCTGCTAAGTCTAATGAGATTCCCAGTGGCAGGAATCTCCCGCTTTACAGAACCCAACTTCAGAGAAGGGAAATGTGGGGTCTACAGTAAGGGGTAAAGCTGGATTCCAAAAATAGCTACTTAGTTGTCGAGAGTCATTGTAGGGTGAGAAAGAGGTACAATTTGCATTGATAATATGAGTCATGTGCTGGAAAACTTTGCAGCAAAATGGAT
The DNA here is from genome assembly GCF_964194185.1 of Rhinolophus hipposideros. Taxonomy (NCBI): domain Eukaryota; kingdom Metazoa; phylum Chordata; class Mammalia; order Chiroptera; family Rhinolophidae; genus Rhinolophus; species Rhinolophus hipposideros. Next base: position 39,230,651 of record NC_138069.1, read on the forward strand.
AAAGCAGAACAGAAACCCAAGAGAGGAGAGGCTTGTTAAAACACCCACCTCATTCTTTGATAAATCAAATAGACAAAAAAATACGTGCAGACACGGAGCAGTGTTTCTTGATCTTTTTGGAGACTAATGAGCTCAGTGAACACTCGCTCCAGAAAAATGCACGTCTGCAAGTAAGTTAGTATTTTGCACATAACTGGGGGGCTCGTAATGTCTGCCAGGAGCTCCATAAATTTTTGCTATGGAAGACTTTAACCGTAAAATGTTCCATAAGAGCCTGAGCTTAAGAATCAGACGTAAATTTGAATCCCAACTCCATGCTTCTGGTTGTGTATCTTGTTCTGGTTGTGTTCTTGTTCTCCTCACACAAGTTATGGAACCAGGCCTAAACCTTAGTTTCCTCATCAGTAAGATGAATATCGCAGGAGATATTTCTTGCAGGGTCCCAGAGGATTCAATAAGAAATGCATACCAGAGGGCTCAACACAGAGCCTGGCACGGAGCAATCTTTCAGTGGATGGTGGCTCTTCCTACTGTTACCATTGGAACGATAAGGTGGAGTTAATGGACATACCCTGAACTTTGTACTTTGTAAATAAAGACTGTGTAAAGACCTTCTTTACGGTGCCCATGGACCAACTACAAAAATGGATCCTATCGGGAACCATGAAGAAGAGTGAAATTAAGCACAAAAGGTAGAAAGTATATTGTCCATATCCTTTGACCACAATACAATAAAATTGAGACATGAATAAGACAAGTTTAAACTAAACGGAACTTTTTCAACTACTTAGAAATGGGAAAAAAATAAAAGCCATTCTCTTAAATAGATTTTGGACTCAGGAAAAAAGATCAATGAATGTGTTCTTATTGTGATGAGAAGTTGTTGGGATTTCTGCCTTGTGTCCCCAGGGCCTGGGGTGCCTCGGTTTTCTGGCATCTGGTGCCCGTAGGGCCATCTTCTTTTCTCAGCAGAGTTAAGGCTAGGCGGTTCAGGTTCCTGTCGCACTGAGATGTAAGGAGGATCTGGGGACAAAGGCCAGGGTAGAAGAGCTGCCTGGGAGTGGAGCCCTGACCATGATGGTTTTGACTGTGGCAATGGGCCCTTATTGTAAAGTTAATCATAACTGAAATGAATTCAGGAAGACAGAAGCTTTACAAATGGATGCATTAAATGGCACTGGGGACAATTGGGAATTACTATACAGAATGGATATCAATATTTGTTGCTTTGAATTGTACAGGCCAGGAAGCCAGAGAGTAGAACTGGGCCTAGAACATCAAGATTCTGAATAAAAAGCAAGTAGAAATAAAATGGAAAATGTGGCATGGGGGTTGGGGGAGAGAATTAATATATTATGGAGTAAGGAAGGAAAAAAAGAACAATCCAATTAGAGAAAGATTAATAATTGAGTTGTATTTAAAAGCCAGCTAGTACAGGAAGGGCCTGGAACAAATGGAATGCAAGTTGAAAGATGGATGGCTGTGAGTTGAAAGATCGTAAATAAGCAGGGAGGCTGGACTGTAAGAATGAAATGGTATGAAACCAGGGCTATTCTGACCACCAATCATTTACACAAGACAGTGTAGCTATATCTGAGGACATTCTGGACATCAGCTTGGGAAGGACCCACAGTGAGTCTGTCAATCTTTGGCTGGTCCTAGGCCAGTCTTCCATTTTACCTGTGCTGTGTCTGGGGGTCCCTAGTGTGGTGCCACCAAGGGGAGGGATGAGGCCATGCGCTGGGCTGGCTTGGCAGACACAGCTGAGTGGGGCCTTTTGTTCATGGTTTGAGCAAATTCTTTTGTATATTTTTTTCTATCCATAATTTTTTGGAAGGGGGCACATAACTACTTCTACCTCCTGACATTCCAGTGAAGCAGAAGTATCCCTGACATTTTTAAAAAGTATATTTTTCTTGCATAAGTAATACATGGTACACAATTCAAGTGGTATAAAAAGTGTATATTGTGAAAAGTAAGTCTCGCTCCCCTGTCCTCTAGTACTCACTTCTCTCTCTCGAGGCAACAATAGTTACCAGTTTCATATGTATCCTTATAGAAATAGTATTTATATATGTATGTAGACACACTATATATGGTATATATAGTATATAATATATATACATACACTATATAGTATACTATATAGACTATATGTACATATATACATTTATATTTATATATGTGTATATATACTCTATTTCTATAGTCTTCATATATCAGGCTATTATATACACTAGTCTATATTTTATCTCTATATATGTGTATAGTATAAATATAGAGACTATGTATATGCATATACCCACATATACATATATGAAATATGTATTAAATAATGTCACATAAGAAAGACAATGTCTAGAACACTAAATACATAAAGCAAATACTAACAGAACTAAAAGAAGAAATAAACAGCAGCACAATAATAGTTGGGGACTTTAATACCCACTCTCAACATGGATAGATCATCCAGGCAGAGAATCAGTAAGGAAACAGTGGACCTAGCAGATACATACAGGACATTTCATTCAACAGCAGTAGAACAGATATTTTTCTCAAGCACACACAGAACATTTTCTAGGATAAGTCACATGGTAGGCCACAAAATATGTCTCAACAAATTTAAAATGATAGAAATTCTATCAAGTATCTTTCCTGATCATAATAGTATGAAACTAGACATCAATAATAGGAGGAAAGGTGGAAAATTTACAAATATTAGGTTGGTGCAAAAAGTAATTGTGGTTTAAAAGGTTAAAAATAGGTGGCCAGTTAACTCAGTTGGTTAGAGCGTGGTGCTGATTACACCAAGGTTGCCGGTTCGATCCCCACATGGGCCACTGTGAGCGGTGCCCTCCTGAAAAAAAAAATCAGTAAAAGGTTAAAAATAATTGCAAAAACTGCAATTACTTTTGCACCAACTAATACATGGAAATTAAACAACACATCAATGAATAACCGATGGATCAAAGAAGAAATCAAAAGGGAAATCAAAAAATGTCTTGAGACAAATGAAAATGGGAACACAACATACCAAAACTTACAGGATACTGCAGAAGAAGTTCTAAGAGGATAGTTAATAGCTATAAATGCGTACATTAAGTTAACAACCTGACATTACACCTCGAGGAACTAGAAGAAAAAGAACAAACTAAGTCCAAATTTAGTAGAAGGAAGAAAATCACATGATTAGATCAGACATAAATGAAATAGAGAACAACAAACAAAAACAAATAGGAAATTCGTTCCTTGAAAAGATAAACAAAATTGACAAGCTTTTAACTAGACTTATCAAGAAAAAAGAGGACTCAAATAAAATTATAAATGTAAGAGACAGTACAACTGATACCACAAATATACTAAGTATCATAAAAGACATCTATCAATAATTATACGCCAACAGATTGGACAACCTAGAAGAAATGGATACATTTCTAGAAACATCCAACCTACCAAGACTGAGTCATGAAGAAACAGAAAACATGAACAGACTAATGATAACTAAGAAGGTTGAAGCAGTAATAAAAAACCTCCTAAAAAGAAAAGTCCAGGACCAGATGGTTTCACTGCTGAATTTTACCAAACTTTTTACAAAGAATTAACACCAATCCTTCTCAAATTCTTCCAAAAAATTGAAGAGGAAGGAACACTCCCAAACTCATTTTATGAGGTCAGCATTACCCTGATACCAAAGCCAGATAAAGACACAACAAGAAAACCACAGACCAATGTCCCTAATAAATACAGTTGCAAAAATTCTCAACAAAATACTAGTACACCGAATTCAACAGCACATTCAAAGGGTCATACCATGATCAAGTGGGATTCATCCTGGGACACAAGGATGGTTCAACATACCAAATCAATAAGTTTGATACATCGCATTAGTAGAACGAAAGATACACATCCTATGATCATTTCAATAGATGCAGGATTCGACAAAACTCAACATCCTTTCATGATAAAAACTCAACAAAAGGACCGTACCTCAACTTAATAAAAGTCACACATGACAACGCCCACCATTACCATTGTGCTCAATGATGAAAAGTTGAAAGCCTGGGCTTTGGGGACTCTTGGGCTGGGTTTGTCCCTAGTTCTGCTACTGAATAAGTTAGTTGCGTTGGCCAGAGCAGCAAACCTCTGGGAGCCTCCTGTTCTCTTTTCTAGAATGGGCCCTCGCTAGGTTATGAATACAGCCTGGCACGTAGCAGGCGATCATTAAAAGGCAGCTTTTACTAGCTAGTGTGTCAGCTTGGCGCTGTTGGGCCTCTTGGCACTTTAATCCTATGTTCCGGACTCCTGCCAGGTGGGGGCAGTCTCTGCTTTCTCATTTCGTGTGAGGTCCTCCTCCAACAGCAGGGCTAACTTGCCACCAGAGGGCTTTGTGACTTCTCTTAAAAGCATCCTTGGGTGGACAGACAGACAGTCCTGGTTGAAAGGCAAACCCATCAGATTCTAATTTGTTTCTCAGTCAATTGCTTCGTCATCTGACAGGAGGGGTCAGGCCATCCATCAGTCTAAGCTCTGCATGACAGGGACTGCCACCCCCATTCCAAGTGCCCTGGTAGGGACCCAGTCTTCTAGAGACATCGTGCTCCAGACACACGGGTGAGCCCCCACCAGCTGCTCCGTGCAAAATGGAAGTCCTCTGGTGGCCGTGCTTGCTGGAAGCGGCATAGCCAAAGACACACGCAGCCCATTCGCCTGCCTTCTGCTCCACGAGCCCCCGCAGTGTGGAAGGTGCAGCGGGATTGATTCAGCGCCAGCCTTAGCAAGTTGTTTTTCACTCAGTCACAATTTGTGATGGTTTCGCACAGCGCCAGTGCGACTAGAGCATGCTGGGCAAGGGGGGCGGTGGTGCAGGGTGGGGACAGAGGTGTCAGTCGGCCCAGGCCAGGTCACAGGGGAGATGTGAGGCCAAGGGAGGAATTTGGAGTTTACTTTCAGTGCAATGAGAGGCCACTGGATGATTTCAGAGCAAGGAGTGTCGTGATATGATTCAAATGTGCCACTTTCTAGAGTGAAGTCCCTCTCTGAGCTCTGAGTGGTGGGGCTACTACATTCAGTCCGGGACCTTGGTGTCACCCTGCTGGTCATCCCTCCACAGTGAGCCCTGCTTCTGGTCTGGACAGGTTCAAACAGGAGGCAGAGTCAGCTCTCCTGCTTTCATCCTGCCCGCTGCCTCCTCTGCACCCTCCACATTGCCTCCAGAGGGGTCCTTGTGAAAAGCAAAGCCACAGCCCTCCGTGGGCCTCCCATCACCCTCTGGAGAAAGTCCTACCCCTGTAGCCTGGGGCCCCCATGACCCAGGCCCTGCTCACCCTCCAGCATCATCTCTTGCCTCTGCCAATTACTCTCATATGCCTCATGGTCCAGGAACCAAGGGGGACCCTGTTCTTTCAGACCTCTGGGTCTTTGTCATGCTCTCCCCGCTGTCTGGAATGCTTTCTCCCTCTGGTTAATCTGGTGAGCTCCTCCTAATCATTCATTGAGGACCCACGTAAAAGCACTTCCTCTCAGAAGCCTGCCCTGATTTCCCAATGCTTGATGAGGTGCCTGCTTCTGTTGGTGAACTTTCGGCGGAACGTAACAGAATACTCAACTAAAAGCAGCTGAAGCAATGAGAATCGCATTTCATTGAATAGGCAGTCTGCAGGTAAAGCAGTTCCGGAGTTGGTGCTTTCTCAAGAGCCCCTCAGGTTCCCTTGGCCAGGCCAGGATGAGCCTCTGTACATTCTAAGCCAATTCCAGTTAAGGAATACAGGATTACCTGATTAGCTCAAATCAGTCAGATTCTCTCCTTGGAGCTAGTGAGGGATCATCAGATTGACATTGGGGTTTTATTAGCAAGGGAGGAGGAGAGATTATTTTTTACATAAGAAGAAATTTTAACTTTTCACCAATATAGATGATAAATCCAAAATAAATGGTTTGTTTTTCACTTAAATCCCACTGTTCCTAGTTATTTATAGGTATTATAATTTTTGGTGAATCTTCATCCCAGCCATAAATAAAATACACCCCTTCGTTTTAGCTACTTCTCTTTTTCTGTGTTTTCTCATTTCTCAATTTTTCACTCTGCCATGATGAAATAAAGATTATTAATATGTGAAGGGTTCACATGTTTATTTTCTTCTTTTGCACACTTGATAAGCACTTTCCTCTGATGTCTGTTTCCTCTAGAGGCAACCCCTCTAAGAAGTCATGTACAGCCGACTGCATCTGTCTCAGTGCAGAGAGGACCAGAATGTCATTTGCAGGGTCCAGATCCCACTCTCAGGTATAATTACTGACCACCAAGATGTCAGAAAGAACAAATCCAAGTTCTCTGTGGCGGCCTCTAGCAATCTCCATGTGGCTTCTTCTGTATGTTCTTAGTTATAGGACTTGTGTTCAGCTAGACTTGGGGCAATTCGCAATGATGGTTGTCTTGTAGTTTAGTTGCAATTTTGATGTGGTCGTAGGAGGAGGTGAGTACAGCTTTTACCTACTCAGCCTCCAGCATCAGAAAAAGAGGAAGATGGTTATTGACCAGAAAAAGAGGAAAGATGGTTATTTAGTGTGGTAGTTGGCTTCTGAGATGTCCGCAATGATCCCACCTACTGGCATTCACACTTTGGGTAGTCCCCTTACATTGTATTGGTTGGTCTGTGTGACCAATAGCATAGAGAAGAAGTGATGGGAGTGTCACTTCTGAGATTGGGTCCTAGAAAACTATGGTTTCCATCTTGTCTGTTCTATTGATCACTCATGTACTCTCTTGTTCTCTTGGATCACTCGCTCTAGGGGGTGCTATGTCATGTGGCTGAGAGCTGGAGCCCCTGGCCAACAGCTTTGTGAGTGTGCTTGGAAGCAGACACTCTAGTCCCTTCAGAGACTGCGGCCCTGCTGACAGCTTGAGCCCAAAGCACCCAACTCGGCTGTTCCTGGATGCCTGACCCTCAGAAACTGTGTGAGATAATCAATGTTTGTTGTTTGAGGTGGCTAAGTTTTGGGGGTAGTTTGTTATGTGGCAGTCGGTGACCACTACAGCAGGGACACAACAGTGGCTACCATGGTGCTTCCCACCCAAACGGTTCTCTTTCTCTGCCCTGTGAATTGCAACCAGAGCGCCATTTCATAATCTGTACGCGTATGTCTCTTACCCCCACAAACTTGTGAGTGCCTTGATTTTTCACTTGCCTGTGTTCAGGGGTCTACGAGTAGAATGTGTGAGTGTGTGCATGCGTGCATGTGTGAATGGGCAGTCAGGTCACCAACCTCCTTCAAGGCTCCGCCCTACCGTGCTCTCCGTGGACTCAGGAGTGTCTCATTTCCTCTCTGTGTCCAGGACTGGAATGGGCCTTGGCACAAAGCGGCCTCAGAGAATATGGAGGGAATCAATGAAATTAACAGGAAGCTTGGGCAGGGGAGAATGCATTTGGCTGCCATGGCAACCACAGGGTGGAGAACTTGGAGCAGCCTAGGCCCCGCTGAGGAGCTGGAGGTTTGGCAGTAATTTTTCTGTGAAATGGTTCAGGCAGGAGAAGGCAGTTTCTGTTCTCACCATCTTGGAAAGAAGGCACAGGAAGCATGGGGGCAAGTGGGGGGAGGCAGACAAGTACCCTTGCCTACTCAGTGCCCTCCCACTTCCATGTCCTCAGCTGCGCTTCACCATAGCTCCTCCAAGTCCACCTTTTGTTTATGGAAGACCTACTATGTGCCAGTCACTTGGCTGAGCATTTTCAGCCCAGCTCTGGTCTATAAGCCTTGCAAGAGCAGATGCTGTGTCTGTCTTGTTGATAACATGGTACCTGGCACATAGTAGGCATGTGATACACATTTTGTGAATGAATGAATGAATGAAATAACAAATTAAATGAGTGAGTGAGTGAGTGACCCTCTCTGACTCCTCACATAAAAGATAAAAGGAAGTAAGCCATGGGAAGAGTTATGCATAGGAGGGTAGGTGGAAGAATGGATAGGATGGGAGGAATATTCCAGGCATCGGAAATTGCATGTGCAAAGGTCCTGGGGTGAGAAAAAGCTTGTGATTGAAACCCATGCCTCTTTGGCTCCATACATGGCTCTTCCCTTATACCCTGTGATCCTCTGGAGTAAGTCCTTTTGTTACCGCCATTCTCAATATAAAAAGTTATTCCCATCCCCTCCAAAGGGGTGAGGTCATGGGGAGTGTATAGTGTTGTTTGGAGAGCAGGCTGCCTGGGCCCGGCTCTGTCAGTAAGTAGCTGTGCTTACCTGGGGTACTTGCCTCAGTCTCCTCATCTGCCAAATAGAGATAATAGCAGAATGTACCTCATAGGGCTTTTGTGTCACTAGGTGAACTTATGGATGTAAAGTACTTAGAATACGTCAGGTGTTATCTTGTGGGGAACAAAGCAGTGCAGAAGCAAACAATACTGGGTACCTTGGGAGGGCAACCCTCTCGTGGGGCAGCTGGGACAAGTGAAGGGAGGGTTGAACATCCCTGTGCTGGAGGTAGGAGCATACAGTTAGGCTTCCCTCTTCTGCCTGACTCCCCCACTCCTCTGCACTGATCAGAAGGGACATTTGGTGTAAAGGATTTGTCCTTGGTGTGAGGCCTCTAGCTTCTGAGAGTTGGAGATGGTGTGCAAGGCCCATTGTCTCTATTTCCAGACACTTTCAGACTGCTTCATGGGAGTGAGACAAAGCTACTATATTAAGGCAGCTATGGGAGCTGCAAGTGTGCCATTTGTGTTCTCTTGTCACAGGCTCATCAGAGAGGGAGCTGGAGCAGGTGAAGGGGCTGAGTGAGAGGGGGACCCTCCCCTTGGCAGACTCTCAAACAGACCCCAGGAAAACAGACGCAGCAGGAGGACCCCCAGCAGGATATCCTCACAGGGCAGAGAAAATGTTTAAATCACAGGCTGTGCAAATGTCCATAACAATCATTTAGGCTGATGATCCCATTTTACAGATGAGGAAACTGAGGTGCAGAGATGTGGTGGTGGGAGGCACAAGTGTTTTGTCTTTCTTTGTCAGTTGATACAAGTTTTTTGTTTTGTTTTAAATGATCACCACATTAAATAGTTGAATGATGTATGGTACCTCAATACTATGGTCTTTTGTGGTATTTAAAAAGAACAAAAAGGATCTGCATGGACTTAGGTCTCTAAGACTTGTTAGAGAAAACAAAAAGTTGCAGAAGAATACTGGGGGTGCCAAAAATAATGTATACAGATTTTAAGAGATGTTATCTATGCTCAAGCAGTAGTCCTCCGTAATCAGAAGTGTCTGGATGCTGATGGTAACCACTTTGAGCATCTCATGTAATTGCAGAAGTCAAACACGACTTGTATTCGTCTTTTGTTATCAGTATATATTGAGTATTACAATTGAAGTTTTTTTCTTTCTCAAAATGTGTATACACTTTTTTGGCACCATCTGTATGTACAGAATGTTGCTACTTGTTAAAAAACCAAGCCAAGCCAGGATGAAGTATTTCAATAGGTCCATGATGTATACAAAGGCCTCGAGAAAGTTCTGGAAGGGTGTTCATCAAGTCAAGTAGGAAGGTCATGTTCCAGAGGGGATAGGGAGTATCGGGCAGAACCTAAATTTCATCAGGATTGTTTGATTTTTTTAAAAGAGAATCTTTTCATATATTAATTTGTATAATTAAAACGGAAACTACAAAATATTTTTTAAAAAATATTATCAAAGGCTTGTTTGGATTTGTCCAAAAAAAACCCCATTTCTCTTTTGGGTACTAGACCTAATGAAACCCTGACCTCTCCTCTCTAGAGCTTCATCTCCCTACCCCCTACCATGTGTTGAATTTTATAAAAATACCACACACACAAAACAAGATGAAACTGCTAATTAAAAGACAGCCACCCAACTCCCTTTGACCAAAGGCCATGAGAAGATGCTGTTCTCAGGATGTCTCAGGCTTCCAGGAAATTCCCGAGCCCTGGGGGCGGGCTGATGGGGAAGAGATTGTGGGGAAAGGGGGTGGGAGAGGTGGAGCTTCAGGCCTTATCCCCTCCCCCTCATGTGTTTCTTCTCTGCCTAGAGGTGGGCGGTCAGGACCCTCGATGCTCTTCCCAAGAAAATGCAGTCGTCATGATTTAACTACGTTCACATATTTGATGTTTTTCTCAGAATTATTTTTTAGGGGCACAGATAAAATAAGAGTACATTCTCCTCAGGGGACAAATACTGTGGATGTGGTTCAAGTCCCTTTGAACAAGCCCCCATCTCCAGAGGTGACCACTGCTTGCTGTCTGATTCTTACAGCTTCTCCTCTGCATTTCTCTGGTTATTTGTATTCATAAAATATAGTCATCGCATACGTGCATGTGTGCGTCTGGATGTCTGTGTGTGTGTGCGTGTACGTGTGCGTGTGTGTGCGTGTACCTGACCATTTCCTGTCCCTGGCACCCAGGCTCCTCAGTCACCCTCGGGTTATATCCTTAAACCAAGGGCCCTTACAAACTCTGTGTAAGATGGTGACGCTGAGCTCTAAAATAAACTTCAGTCTGATAAATGTTTATTGATCAATCCTCTGCTGTGGGCCAATATCAGTTAGGATTCTTGGTTGCAAGTGACAGAATAAAAAGCTCCTGTCAGTGAACAAACAGCCCAAGGGGAACTCAATCCAGGACGTATCAGTTTCTCTTCATCTATTTTGTGGGTTGGCTTCTTCTGGGAGGCCTCTGTTCACAGGCAGACCTTCCATCTGGGGTCCCAAGGTGGCTCTTTCTTCACTCACATCATGCAGGGAAGGACAAGCACTGATTACAGCATTTGCAGCCAACCCTTGAGATTCACTTGACAGGTCACCTGGGGCCCCAGACCCTGCCCTGAACAAGTCACCTCAGCTGGTCCTTGGACACTTTAAGTAGCTATGCCCATCACAGGTCAACCCTGCTGTGGGGTCAGTCAACTTTCCTGACTTCCACACGGACTGAGGGTTGCAGAGGACACTGGGTGGCAAAACCCTGTGCCCTCGAGGCATCAGGACCATTGAGCTCTCACTCTGTACCTGTGAGGTTGAAAGATGAGGGAGTTTCAGCAGAACATAGGTGAGACTGAGACACCTGGTCTACACACACAGGCGGGACCTGGGCTACCTGTCCTGGAAGAAGAGGTGTAACTCCAGTGCCGTAAAACTCACCCCGTGAGCATCTTAGCTTCTAGATTTCCCGGCAGAGACAGGGAACAACAAGCTCAATTATTTTGTGAGCAAACAGGAAAGTCATGACTTGCCCAATCACACAGAAGCTTTGTGGCAGAGCTGATGGTAGAATGTAGGATTTTCGACTCTCAGGGGAGTGCTCAGTCACGGGTGTGATTCATTGCCCCAGAGGTCACACATATGGGATGTGGGTGGTGAATAAATGCTCCTAAGTGGAGGCAAATGGGGTCTGTTCCATGAGGATCACCCCAGGACGTTTCTTTTCACTGTCCTTGTGTGCTGGGGGAGCAGCCGGGACCCTCTCGAGTCTGATGTGACCCCAGGCTCTGACTGCTGGTTACTTCCCCGGGGGCAATCCCAGAAGCATTCCCTGAATTCTGGGTCTCATCTGTCTGGTATCACAGAAAGAACGTGGAGGCAGAGCCAGACAGACGTGCCGCTTGTATGTGACCTTGGGCAAGGGCAAGGTACTTCACCTCTCTGTTGACTCCTGAGCTGTATAATGGGACCGAACATCCCTACCTCTCTAGGGGGTCATGAGGAAGGAATGAGGTGAGCAAAGCACCCAGCAGGATGCCCGCCATGGCCAGTGTCCAATAGTGTGCATGGCTCCCACGGGAGCACCAGACGGACCATCCCTGGGCACATGTCTGCCCTCAGGGCAGATCCAGGCTTAGTCTCCAGACTTCCTCCTGGTGGTTCTGCCTATGTCTGCAGGTGAGCTAGAATTGCTTCTAGAATGATCCAGGCCAGCCTGGGCACACCACTCCCGATGCCTGTCTGCCCACTGGCCACCCACACTCCGGGGAGACTGCTTTCCCAGCCCAGCCTCTGGGGCTTTGAGGGGAGGCCTCAGGCTGCCAGCTAAGATACACTGCAGATTAAGTCTGGGTGACTCATGGCAGAGAGGGAGGCCAAGGCAGGGGATGAAAACAAGACAGAGAAAGACTTCTTTTTTCCCCAGGGACCATGAGACGCTCCAAAAGGGACCCACGCATCATCAATTATTCATGGATCCTGAAGGCACCTGTGCAAAAAGCCCAGCTGGGGAGCAGGGTTGGGCGATGGGGTAAGAAATGGGAGAGGCTTCACCCCATGGCAGCCCCTCCAGGTTGGTTTCCTCCCCAGTCTGTGATAAGCTAAGGTAAAGCACTATGAGGTGACAAGTATCACCTGTTCCTAGAGGATTTGCATTGGGAGGGGCAAGCAGTAGCAGGTCTACTCAGTACCAGACCTTTCCACAGCCATTGTGTTGAGGCCGTCCCACTCTGCTGAGTATCATGGATGGTTAACCCCATTGCATGGATGAGAAAACTGAGGGGCAGAGGGAAGTGACTTGCCCAAGGTCATACTGCTATGAAGTGGCCAAACCAGGAATGAAAGAAAGGGATCAATATTTGTTGAGCATCTATTGTTCTAAGTGCTGGGAGTATAGCAGTGAACAAAGCAAAGTCTTTGTCACCATGGGATTTATATATTATTTGTGAAGTGACATGCAATAAACAAGATATAAAGAAATGTGTTAAATAATTTTCAGTAAGGGTAAGTGCTATGAAAAAAACAAATGGGGGAGAGAATTAAGAATAAGAGACGAGATGGTATACAGTGCCAATCTGCCATTTTAGATGGAGTGCCCAGGGAAGGCCTTTGTGAGGAGGTGACATTTGAGCTGAGGCCTGAATAAAACAAGGGACTAAATCCTGGAAAGATCTGGAAAAGCATTCCTGGCAGGAGGGAACAGCAAGTGCAAAGGCCCCGAGGCTGGAGGGTACTTGATATATTCAAAGCACTGCAGGAAGACTGGTGTGTTGTAGGGAGGGCAGGGAGGTAGGAGAGAGGGTCAGAGGGGAGAGTAGGGGCTAGGGTATGGGGGACCTTGGAGGCCATGGTAAGGACAGATTCTTATGGGGGAATACAAGGTGCTGTGGCCCCAAGGGTGCAGATTCATACTGTGCACATTCTGGACTCCTCGCCTCTGGGTCAGGTTGGTCCAGGGTTCCTGTCCTCCTTCCCTTCCAGGGGTTGGTGAGGGAAACCTCAACTTCAGGCTCTGGGTGGAAATGAAAGAATATTCCTTGAGCATTTGAAATCTCAAGCTTGTACCATGGGAGTGAGTGGAGATTGAATTTACACTATCCAACTAGTATGGGAGACCCGAACCAAGAAAACATTGTACAAATTTGTCTTGATTAGCGAAAACTCAGGAACTCTAGAATGAGCAAATGTAAAATTGGTTTTAAAGGACAGTTCTCCAACTCAGGGTGCATGAGACTCCCATAGATGTCACAGCCCTAGGAACAGATGAGCTTACAACTAAAAAGAAAAAAAAAGGCAAAACTACAAATTACACAAGGAAAATGATGATCAACCATAGGGCAGGGTCAGCAAAGAGAACAAATTAGGAGTATGTGTATTTCAATATTGTGTGAAAGTAGGACAATCAGAGAAGCACCAGCAGGAGCAAGGGATGGAGGGGAGAACACACCAGCTTCTCTCCCCACGCTGGTGTTTGCTAATATTCTAGGAACAGTACTCATTTCGCGCTTGCCCTGTGCCAGGCTCTGTATGAAGTGCTGGAGCCTAGGGGCAACACCAGGGACACAGCTCCTGGCCACATGGAGCCTAGGAGGGGACTGGAGCTCATATAATCAGGGCAGTGCTCTGATGGTGCAGTCACAGGGACCAGAACCAGTCTGAAGTCAGGGAAGGCTTCCTGGAGGGGGCGAGCATGCAGGATGTCACTGGGCCTGTAGGTGGAGGGAAAACACTCTGAGCAGTGGGGACAGCAGTTGAAAGCCCTTTGGCAGGAGGGAGGAGGTCGTGCTGGGGGAATGAGTGTGGATTGCAAAAGCGCAGGCCAGGACTGTCAGGGAGTGCAGCTGTCTGTCCCAAGGGGCCCATTTAGAAGCAGGGATGGTGCTGCCTGAGGACAGTGTTGTTTGGGTCCCCGGACAAGCCAGTGAAGTGGAGGTTCTTGTCCTCCCAGGGTTCTGACCCTTAGGCAGGTTGAGTGCCACCCAGGGGCATTCAGCCCACAGGGCAGCTGAGGGAGGAGTGTGACTCTGGGGGAACGTAGCGAGAAGACACCTTGAGAACGGTGAGAATGTCGAGAGCAGAGGTGGACGTGCTTCTCGGGGAACAGGGAGCCATGGAAGTCTTAGAGCCCAGCAGGCGCCTGGCACTCACAGCAGCGATTTAGCTCCGGTGTCAGAAGGCGTGACAGTTGCCAGGAACAACATGCAATGGCCTGCCACACCACATGCCACGTCTAAGTCACGGTCGGTCGGCAGAAACCTCAGCCCTCTGTCTAAGCAGTAAGTGATGGTGGTGAGGGAATCGGAGTTTAATTGGATTAAATGTCTGTGGCCACTTTGCCCTTTGGAGGAGGAAAGCCAGTTTCCTCCTGTGAGGTGTCTGTTCCAGGGCAGTGGGGCCAGAGAGAGGAGGTCAGGAGTCTGAGCACCGGCTGTGCACCAGCCCAGGGCATGCTTCATGTGCTTAAGAGGAGGGGACAGGATGGCCGAGGGTCTTCTGACCTGGCCTAACGCCATCTAGAATCAGGAAGGTGAGAAGTGCACCTGAGGCCGACCTGTGAAAGTGGGTCTTTAGCACTTTCAACACTTTAACACTCCGTTGCAGGATTCACTGTATAAATGCCTTCTATTTATGGCAAATGTGCTTGCTTTTCTTTATTAAGGTAGTCATAGGAAGTTAGTTTCAATACATTTCCAATAAATATATTTGAATACTAAATCATGATCCATTTAATGAAAAAAAACTTTCGTAAATAATGCAGGGGAGATGTGGGTGTGCCAAAAACTGGCCTGCAACACAGGAAGAGGGGACGCCCATTTTACAGCTGGGAAAGCTGAGTCCCACGAAGTGAACTCTCCCTTCGCCCCACCGCTGGCAAGGGCCAAGCCAGTTCTGGAACTTGGGTGTCCCCACTACCCCACCCCACCCCATCCCCAGGTTCCGCACTTTTGGTCTGTGGGAAGCCTACCCCACCTCTCTGGGCCGCTCCTTGGCAGAGCTCTCCTGATGACAAGGGTTCTAACTGAGGCCCTGGCCCCACCATTTACTAACCTGTGGCCTGGGGCAAATGTCTAACTCTCTCCGTGCCCAGTTACTCATCTGTAAGATGGGAATGATGCTCGTACTTCAGAAGATTGTTAAAAGGATTTAATGGGATGATTTCTGTTATTATTCCCCACTTAAAAGTGAGCCAGTAGCAACCCAGGGCCAGGAAGCCACTTGGCCAAGATCGCGCAGGAGGACAGACGAGGAGCAGGACCTGAATTTAGGTCGCTCCGTTACCCCAAACTGCTGGTTTTAGTAATCCCATGTTGGAAGAAGCCGAGAGGGTCTACTATGGATCAGAAAGGTATCTGAATGGAGTGTCCATAGGGAGCCCCCAGACTCTGCCAAGATCCCCAGGAACAGTGTGGAGTCGGGAGAGAGGGAGGGCGATTTCCTGTGGGAAAATGTCAGGCGTTTCCACTTATGGCCTGATAACTGGGCCCAGTGAGGTCCAGAGCACAGATGATGTCATTTATCCTCTGTGGCCTTATGGGTTAGGAAGCCTCTGGGGAAAACGGGTGGGGGAGGAAGGGCTGGAGGTCAGAGAGTCTGGAAAGACAGATACAAACAGGAATCCAAGTTCTGGGCCCCTGCACTGTGGCCGAGGGCGCTTGCGGGAGGCGGGAAGGCGCAGAGAATTCAGTGGCAGATGCAGGGGGTGACAGAATGAAGGAGTGGTCGCTGAGTGGCTGTGGTGCAATGCTGAGGAGCTCCGATAGATTTCTGGAAGGCAGCTGCGTCTGGGGTCAGTGTGCTCTGTGACATTGGACAGAGCTGAGTGCAAATCCCAGTTTTCATTGATCAACTTTGTGACTTTGAGCAAACGTTTTGACCTCTCTAAACCTCCATGAGGTAGACACTGTCAATTTCCAACCGGATAGTTGTTTCCCAAGTCATCCTAGCTATCAAAGGCCGTTGGGATGGTTAATTTTCTCAATTGGTCTAGACTGTGGTGCCCAGCTGTTTGGGCAAGCGCTAATTGAAGTTGCTGTGAAGGTATTTTGTAGATGTGGTTAACACCTGCAATCAGTTGACTTTAAGTAAAGCAGATTGCCTTCAGCAGCGCCGGTGGGCCTCCTCCAGTCAGCTGAAGGCCTTCATAGCACAACACTGAGGTTTCCAGAAGAAGCAGGAATTCTGCCTTAAGACTGTAGTGTGCTCTTAATCCTGCCTGAGTTTCTAGCCTCTGGGCTGCCTTACAGATTTTGGACTTCCCAGCCCCCACCATAATGTAAGCCGATTTCATAAACTAAATTTCTCTCTCCCTCCAAATATGAGTGTGTGTATATGTGTGCGTGTGTGTGTATGTGTGTGTGTCTTGTGGTCAAGGTCATACACCCCCTGAGTGGCAGGGCCAGGACTGGGACCCAGGAAGCCTAGGACCGGCATCCTGACTGCCCACCTCGTGCTGGGATCGGGGTCTTATCCTCCTTCAGACATTTCCAGGTACCTGGAGCCAGCTTCCTGATTAAGTGGAATTGATCAGTGAATGAGCCCCTTCCTGTAATGCCAGGGCAGTTTACAACTCTTCTCTACATTGGGGTTTCCAGGGGAATGTAGTGAAACTTCTCTACGTATGAGAAGAAAAGTAAAAGGGAGGATCTGGGAACAAACCTGTGGGGACAGAGTCCCAGAGAGCAGTTTCCAGGCTCTCGGCCTCACGTGGAAAAGTGGTGGCTCGATTATTAGATGGCCATCAGCTGTGGCTGGGTGGCCATCGGCTCTTACCAGTTAGCCATTAGCCACTAATATAACTGCCGTGGCTACGCTAGGGGCGGAAGGGGGTATGGGTTGGTTGGCATAGAAGCAGACGGCGGATTGCGGCTAGCAAGTGGGGTTAGCAAGCGTGGATGGCAGATTGTGGATCGTGTGGATCCTACTTCCTGTGTCTCGCCCAGCCACCAGCCAGACTGGGGTGCAGGATGACCCCCCGCTGGGGTAAAGGCGGATGTTTGCTTTTGTATCTCAACCTTCCGCCAGCGAGAATATAGTGTCATGAAGCCCCATCCATGGCTTCGTTGGTGTTCCTTTCTGGCCTCACCATATCCTGCGTTCTTGTGCGGGGAACGGGAGCTGAGATCCTGCATGACAAAGCTCTTCCTTCCACTTCCTGGCTGTGTGACCTTGGGCAAGTACCTTCCCCTCTCTGGGCTTCCTTTTCCATAACCTAAAATTATCTTAATAGGAGACCAGTTAGATACATTATGGTACCTCTGGATGGTGGGACAGAGTCAGAAGATTCTCTGTGTATTGATATAGAAAAATCTTCAAGATAAAAATGTATGGTGAAATAGCAAGCTGTAGGACAGTGTGACATACATGTTCTCTTTTGTATAAGAAAAGGGGGGGATTTAAGAATGTGTTCTTGTATTTATACAAACAAACTCTGGAGAAATACACCAGACACTATCAAAAATGATTCCTTGAGGAAGGGGGTGTATAGGGACAAGGATGGAATGAGACTTCTCACGGTGTACCTCTTATTTTTGAAACATGTGAATAAATTATCTAGCAAAAATAAATAATTATTTTAACATGTGGATGATAGCATCTCCTTTTTAAAAAGGTATAAGTAGGGTTAAATTAGAAAATATGGGTAAAATGCAAAGCACACAGTAGGCACTCAAAAATGGTAGCTGGTTGTCTTCTCACCATGAACCTTTGGGGCATTCCCCAGGGAAAGGGGAAATAGTTATAATAATAGCTCTACTTTCCATTGGAACTCCCAAGTTCATCCTCACAAACCCCTTCAGATTCCTTTTCTAGTTCCTCACAGGATACCAGGTCACCCCCTTGGGCATCACCTTTGACATGGCCACATCCAACACGGTGTAGCTGAGACAATCAGCTGATCAACCAAGGTTTAAGTTCCCCTTGTATTATATGGCAGTGATGCCAGGAAGTACCTATCCACCCGGGAACTACATTTCCCAGCACCCCTTGTTAGTCATATGACTAGTTCTCACCAATGCAATAGAGCAGTAGGGATACAAGACATTTTCAGGACTAGGTGCTAAGTAGTGGCTATGCTATTTTCTTTTTCTTTTCCCATTCTGCTGTTTGGATGACTCCAGGATGACCTTGAGACCACAAGATGGCAGAGGAGCCACAAGATGGAAGGAGCCTGTGTCCTGGAACAACCATTGGTGGGAAAAAGCCATCCAGGAGAGAGGGAACCAGGAGTATGTGCATTGGACTTCTTATGAGTAAGAAATAAACATATGCAAATGTTTCAAATATACAAAAGAAGTAGAGAGCATAGTGTAATAACCCACTCTGGCCATCCATCATTCAGCTTCAAAAATTATTAACGTTTTCCCAGTCTTCTTTTATTCACAACCCCCACCCTACTTTTTAAATTGTTTGCTGGAGTTTTGAAAGTAAGTCCAGATATTATGCAAAAAGGACACAAAACAAAACAAAACCAAAACAAAAATGCAAACACCCCTTATAGTGCCTCACTGAGATGAGGGGCTGTTTGTCACAGCGGTTAGCCTGTCCTGACTAATGCAGTGGACACTTGGGTACCTAGCTGCTGAATCGAACATCACTGACCTGTTTTCCTAGGCTGTGCAGTGCAGAGGAATGTGTCTGGGCCTAAAGCAGCAAGAATACCAAGCCTTCTATCTCTCTGAGAAGTGGTTCTCTTTGTTCTCTTGGCCCAGCTGCACCCAGGCACACCCACTTTCCCTCCTGGCCCCTGCCTCATACTTTTTCCTCCTTCCAGGCCCTGGGCTGCCCAGAGGACAAGCGGACCCAAGGTGGGATCAGGCATAGAAGGTTTTCTGGGCCATGTCCTGGCTTGGGCTTGGCTGGGTGTGGTGGGGTGAGGCTGGAACACAGAGAGCAGCAAAAGGGATGGAGGCTGGGAACCCAGAGCTGAGCAACAGGGGCTGGGCCAGGAGAGCAAAACCTTCGGTGCCTTTTAGCTTGACCTGTGTTGGTGACCCTGAAGCACAGAGGCTGGACGAAGCTTTGTGGTCAGATCCTGGGGCTGGGGGAGAATTGAATCCATTCAAAAAGTCTCTGTGATTGAACATGGTGGGTCAGCCTGTGCTTCGAGCTGGGATGTGCTGGTGGCTGGATCCTGTCTTAGCCACTCCCAGCTCTGTGACTTTGGGCAGATTCCCCTACCCCTCTGAGCCTTAGACTTCCCATATTGAAAACGAGGATGGAAACATCAATCTCACCAGGCCCTGGGGAAGTTGGCTATGATGAGACCCTGGCACCCAGTCTCGATGACTCATAGTGATTACTATTGATTTCTATTAACAGTGATAAGTATGGGGAGTAGGAGCAGGCACCCATCCAGGGAGTGGATCAGGGGTGGAGGGTGCTGAACCCCACCCTCTTGGGAGCTGTTTTCAGAGAATGAGAAATGGAGAATGCAGGAGCCAAAGGGCTTTCTCTGGGAGTGGCCAGATCTAATTTTGCGTGTCAGAGGAGTGAGGGTGGGTGGGATCCTGCAATTCAGGGGTTCTTTCCTGGAAGGGGCTGGGTCAGCCACAAAATGCTTCCTCCCTTGAAGCCAGCCTCACAGCTGTCAGGAAAAAAACAGCTGTGTGGCTTCCCTTCAAAGAAGTGAGCCCCCAATCTTGTGGGGAGAAGGACAAGACATGACAGAAAACAAGAATTCCCAGGCAGGTTCTCTTGGGACAGACAGTCTGGATTCAAAAGCCAGTCCCCGCTTCCTGGCTGTGTGACTTTGGGCACATCACGGCACCTCTCTGAGCCTTAGTTGTGTCATGCTTTAAATGGGGATTCTGTTGCTCATCTCACTCCCTATGTGAGAAGAAAAAAAGATAATGTATCTAAAACATTTACACAGTGCCTGGCACACAGGAAGCACTCGATAAAAGGTCATTTTAAATCACTCCCCCCCCCCAGGCTAAATGAAAGTCCCTTTTCTCTCTCAAGCAACTTCTAAATATTGGAGGCACTCATTGCCTCTTCCCTTTCCCTGTGTTGATCCTGGGCATGGGCTCATCCATTTTGGCAGCAGTAAACACATCTCCATGGCATCGCTCCTGTACATGGCATTTGAAGCTATGGTGCCCATGCTATTGTTAGTCACAGATTCTTCATAGTATTCCCCCTAAGCTGCACCACCTCCACCCCCAGCCTTACCCATCCTCAGAAAGAACCTCCACTCCATTCAGCTAAAGAATCTTGATTATTTTCTTTCCCTAAGCCCCCAAACCCAATCCATTAGCAAGTCCTGAGGTCTGTACCTTCCAAACTCCCCATCCCTCTCACCTGCACGGCCACGACTGTGGTCCACCTTTCTCTCTCCTGCTCTCCTGTGCAGCCCCTGCCCCACCTTACCTCTCCCTGCTCCCACCTTGCCTCTCCTACAGCCAGCTCTCCACGTAGCAGCTTCACCTTTTTCTTTTCACTGTTTGTTTTGACATACATCTTAGACTTACAGAAAAATTGTACGGACAATTGTAAAACGTGTACAAAGACTTTCTGTGTACTCTTAGTTCCCTACATCCATTTATCATTCATGTCAACGCCGCCCACTTTTTGTCTAAAAAAATTTAAGAGTAAGTTGCCGACGTGATGCCCCTTACCCCTAAATATTCCAGTGGGTATTTCCTATAAATTGGGGCACTCTCTCACCTAACCAGCGCAATGATCAAAAACTGTCAATACAGTACTATTAGCTAATCTATAGACTTCATTCACGTTTTGCCCACTGTCCCCAGAGTAAAGCCTGGAGCACGCATTGCACTCTGCGGTCATGTCCCTTTAGTCTCCTTTAACTTGGAACATTCTTAGTCTCTTTAATTTGGTCTGTATTCCCCTGTCATGACCTTGGCATTTTTGAGAAGTCCAGTCCAGTCATTTTGCGGCGTGTCCCTCCGTCGGGGCCTGATAGTTCCTCCCACAGCGAGCTTCTCAGAGGTGACTGAGATCTCCTCACTGCCCGGCTGTAGTGGCTGTCCACTGCACCCAGAGGAAATGCACACTCTCCACCAGCCCCTGGAACAGGCCGCGGCCCCCGTCCTCAGACGTATCTCCCCGTTCGAGGCCCACCTCCCCAACCCCACCACGTTACTCTCTGCCCTCTTATCCTGCCATGCTTTTCTTCATGGCATCTTCTGCCACCAGAATGTGGGCCCTGGGAGGACAGGGATTGGCGCGTCCTGCCTGTCACTGTATACCCAGCACCACAGCAGCGCCTGCCCTGGCACTCCTCTCTAGGGGCTGATGGAGGGTTGGGGGCTCCCTGTCTTCTCACTTCTTGATGACCCTTGGCCCATGTGGGTGCCTCCTTTCTTCAGTAAAGTATCTTCCTTAATGCAGCCCCTGCGATGTTGTAGGATTTGTTCCAAGCCCTGGTGCACGACGGGGGAGACTCAGGAAGGGTCCTTTGTATGACACAGACAGACCGGGAGTCCAATTTCACTGTGTTACTTTCTAACTGTGTGGCTTTGGGCAACTTGCTTAACATCTCTGAACCTCTGTTTTCTCATCTGGAAATAGGAAATAAGAATACTTAGCTTGGTGAGATGTTGGATAGAGAGTTGATCTAATGAATGTAGAGATACCTGACCTGTAACAGGTTCTTTTGATCTATCTTTTTCTCCTTGGTGAAATGATAAGACCTATATCTTCAGGAGAAATTGGAGGGGAGAAGTAGTGATGGGTTGAATGGCGGCCCCCGTGAGTGTGACCTTAGTTGGCACAAGCGTCTTTGTAATAATTAAGTACTGATATAATTAAGTACCTTGAGATGAGATCATCCTGGATTATCCAGCGGTCCCTCACTCCAATGACAGATGTCATATTTATGAGAGATACACAGAGACACACAGAGAAGACGGTATGAAGATGGAGGCAGAGGGATGTAACTACAATTCAAGAAACACCAAGGATTGCCGGCAGCCACCAGAAGCTAGGAGACAGGCATGGGACCAGTGATTCCCAGAGCCCAGCCTGCCAGCACCTCGATTTTGGACTTCGGACCCCTAGGGCAGTGAGAGAATAAATTTCTGTTGTTGTAAGTCACCAAGTTTGCGGTGCTTTGTTACTAATACAGGAATGAACTTTGGCAAAACAACAGATGGAAGTTCCTGGCCCATAAGGAGCCCTTTTTGGATGGGACTTAGCACACTCAGGGATTCATTCTGTCTTCTCGGCACTGTGGGCGGAGAGCAGGAAGTGGTGGAAGCCTCATGAGCCAGAGGGGTCCCCATGTCCCTACCCTTAGTAGAAGGGAGGAACCTTCCCTGAGGTTAACCTTAGAAAGGGGAATTGTGAGAGAGTGGCCCAGTCAGCGGGGGATTGTAGGCTTCCTGGAACCAGGCAGAGGGAGTTTGGGTGCCTGCAGTTAACAGGGATTGTCTGGGGAGGCTGGCTGCCAGTACCAGGGACCCTGGGGCCTTAGGAGCCAGTAGGATATTACAGCTCATCGGTGGTGGTGGGGAGAGGGAGCCGCTGGCCTGTGGGAGCAGGCCACCCCCATAGCTCATGGCTGGGACAACACAGATCAGGACTGTGGCCCCTTTTCAGATAGCTCTGCCTGCTGCACCAGTCTTCCTCCCAACCCACTCCATTTCCAACGCATCATACGTTTCCTAGGAAAACTTGGCGTCGTTTACCTGAATCTAACATGCAGCCTGGCTCCTGCCTCGGCTCAGTAATTTCCATGACACCTCCAGGAAGCAGGTGCTAGCAGCACAGAGCCCATGGTCCTTATGTGACCAGACACCAGACTTAGGCTGACTCTTATCCAGAGGCATCCACAGAATCTCTGCAGCCCCCAAAGGAAGGCCATGCGTGCCAGTGGATCCCAGGCAAGGCAGAGCTAGCAATAACACTTGCTTTCCAGGTTCCCTGCCTGAGCTTTCTTCTGGGAAAAGCCACCCCCCAGTTGCTACAAGTCAGTTGGGCCAGAAGGTGGGCTGGGGCGCCCATGCCAGTTGCATGATCTCCCCACTGCACCCCCATCTCTGTTAGGGCCAGCTCAGGGGCTGCTCATGATTTCTCCTGCGTGGCTCGTGCACCAGGCTGGAAGAGGAAAGCTGCTCTGGGAATAGCAGACCCCAGGGAGCCCGGACCCCAGGAAGCACGTGGGGGAGGCAGCTGTTTCACACCCTGTCACAATGGAGGTAGCACTTTCCTTTTTGGGGACTGGCAATGTGACCTACTTCCTGGTAACAAGGATGCTTCTTCAGCACTTGGATGGAAAAGGCAGGTGAGGAACACATTCCTCCCCAGAGAGAGCAAGAAAGAGAAAGGTCCGTGCCCCAACGTGTTCCACACATTGTTCCCCGGCCCAACCCCCTCTCAGCTTGTCCATCTGGAAACCCTTCCCTGTGCTTGGTAAGCCAGCTTGGGGGACTCCCCTGGGGCAGCCTTCCAGCACCCCCCCCCATGCTGAGCTGCCCACGCTTGGGGTGAAGTCACAGCTTTTAGAGTTGAATACTGGGTTCTATATCTGGATGGCTTAAGGTTCTGCCCATGGTAATGAGGGACCAGGGCAAGGAGGGGAACTTCTGAGGCCAGGGCGAGCCTGAGCAACCACCCACAATTTGAGGCTTCCTGACCACTCCTTGCCAAGGGCAGGCAAGGTCCCAAGGGACAGAACAAGGCCACTTCCCTGGCCTTTACTGTCTAGCCAGTTCTGGGGACCTTCTTGGGCCATGCTGTGGACTAGGCTGACCATGTCCAATATCACATGACCCTGACTCCCAGCTGGCCCATACACTGCAAGCTTGGGGCCATGAAATCCACAGGCTGTGAAACTGAAGGTGCTCAGGGCTGTCTCCCCTCGAGTGCACGGAACAAAGGGGTCCCCATTAACACGTGAGCTACAGGGGCAATTAGGATGAAATGATCTATAATTAGGTCAGATTGTAGTAGGGTTCAGTAGGACCTGGATTTTCCAACAGTGACTTCAACTCAGTTCCCCATAGCTGCCTTATCCAGCCCTCTCCTGAGCCTGGTGTGGCCACACCTGCCATACAAGTGAGTGCTTCCACTCAGACTACCTGTAGGCCACTTCCTGACACTTCAAGTGGCAAGAGTGGAACTGGCTGCGGACATTTCACTTGACCTAGTGATTCTTGCTGGGCGAAGGTGGAGCATGGCTTCCCTTCCTTCCTCTCTTCCTTATTTTGTCCACACTAGGATTTTTCGTTGCAAACAGCAGAAATAAATCTTGGCTTACTTAAACAGAAAAGGGGTTTATTGCAAAGGCATTGGGTAGGCAGCTTGCAGAATGGCTGGCAGGGGAGGCTGATGGGTCAGAAGCAGACAGGTCAGCCCTTAGGTGTGGTCTGATTAGGACATGGCTGTGCCCTGGCTGCCACTGGTCACTGGACCGCTGGACTCAACTCCATACCACTGCCACCTGCTCTCACAATCCTAGATACCACCGCCCTGGTGATGAAATGAAATCTGAAGGACTTCTGCTTTTCTCTCTCTCGTCCACACTTGTGTCCCAGATGGGGGTCATGTGACAGGCTGGCAGAAGTGCAAGATTGGGAAAA
Source organism: Rhinolophus hipposideros (assembly GCF_964194185.1). NCBI lineage: Eukaryota > Metazoa > Chordata > Mammalia > Chiroptera > Rhinolophidae > Rhinolophus > Rhinolophus hipposideros. The sequence goes on from NC_138069.1 coordinate 39,255,395, forward strand.
CACACATCTGGGTCTTTTGGGTTCTGTAGAGAGAAGTAAGACTTGCCATTGCCATTTCTACAAACCCAGGAAATGGGCTCAGGGGCTGGGCAGCAAGAAAGTGATGAGGACGTGCTGTGCCGTGGGCCTATCCAGTGCAGGACACTGAGGGTGACAGCAGAGTCAGGCCCAACCCCTGCCACTAGGGTGACAATACAGGCACGAAAAATTGTAAATAGGAATCAAAAGGTCACAGTGTTAGTACAAAGAAGGGGGCACTAAGTCTGGCCTCAGTTTTCCCATCTGTAAAATGAGAGTAGGAGTGGTAGTGCTTGTCTCATATGGCTGTTTGGAGGTATAAAAATAGTGTATGTAAAACACCTTCTGTTGTTTTGACACTAATAGCAGGTGTTCTCTTTGAAGAGGCAGTCAGCAAAGTGGTCAGTGACATTGTCGCTCCTTGCTTTGGGGTGCCAGTAGCCCCCACCCACACCTCTTCAGAGGCAGAATAGTGGGGTGGTTAAGACCACAGGTTCTGGAGCCTGTTTGACTGAGCTTGAAATCCAGTTCTGATACATACTAATAAGGGAGCCTTGCGCGACTTGCTTTACTGCTCTGTGCCTCAGTTTCCCCATCTGCAGCATGGCGATGGTCACAACTTGACTTCACAGGATTGCTGCGAGGATTACGTGAGTAACACATAAAGCTTTCTGAGCAGTGCCTGGCACTGGCCACGATCTCAATAAGTGTTAGTAATTTTTATTAGTCAGAGGTCCATTGTGGGCGCAAAGCCTTGACAAACTCCAGACGCCCTGCTTCGGATGGAGACACAATTCACACGTGACAACTAAGGAACTGTGTGGCACAGAGTTATTCACGGCCTAAGGGAGCCATTCAGACTCTATATCAGCAGGGCCCTCCCCTCCCCAACATCACTGGCCCAGACCCTCAAGCTCACCGGGGCTGTGAGTTTCGAGCTCTCGCAATGCTGCAGCTCCCGGCAGAGCTCCTTCTCGTCGCCAAGTCCCTGTTCCTGCACCTGAGCCCACCATCTTGGTTTGGCCTCATCACAACTTTCCATGGTCCATTCAGTCTTGCTCAGGATTTTGAACTCCATAGACTTGAGGGATTGGAGTCTGGTCAGGTCAGTATCTCCCGATCACTCATTGCAAGTCTTCTCTTGGGAGCAGCCTTACCATCCCTCCTGCCTTCCTCTTTCTCTAGGACAGCAGTTCTCAAGAAGGCATGATCCTGCCTCCCAGGGGACATTTGGCAATGTCTGGAGACGGTCTTGATTGTCACAACTGGAGAGGAGGGTGCTACTGGCATCCGGCCGGTAGAGGTTAGAGATGCTGCTAAACATCCTACAGTAGATAGGACCGTGCTGCACATCAAAGAACTTTCCAGACCCATACAGAATTTTCCAGTGCTGAGATTGAAAAATCCCATTCTAGGAATTCTGCTGAAAAAAATGGTCTATATTTGTTTGCAGGACAAAAGTACAAAGAAGAAAGCAAAACCCCCCAAATCTCACTACCCAGAGACAACCACCGTTTACATTTTGGTGATCGTCCCTCCCAATTTCTGTCTCTGCATGTTTACATGTAGATTTATAGACGTGTGTAATCTGACAGAAATATGCTTATGCTATATATGCTATTCTGCTAACTCCCCGCCCCCCTTTTCACTCAGCAACATACCATGGGCATCTTTCCACTGTAAACAAATGTAGATTTGCAACATCCTTTTTAGATGTCTGCATGGCATTCCATAGTAGGGATGTAACACTTTATTTAGACAATCCCTTATTGATGGATATTTAGATCATTTCCAGTATTTTGCTATTATAAACACTACGATGATGAATATCGTTGTATATCCATCTTAGTGCGCTTGTCTGAGTAAATCCTTAAGATAAATTCTAAGAGTGGAGTTGCTGGCCAATGAATAACATGCCCTTTTAGGACTTTTGATACTCAATGCCGAATTACCACTTGGAAAGGAACATTAATTTACATGACCTTTAACAGGGCATCTCTTTGCCCTTTCACCCACACAGGATATTATCAATTGTCTTTAGCTGCAAAAGGATTTTTTTTTTAACTAGCAGAGAATAGCCAGGAATGCTGAAAGCTAAGTGTGTAAGTTTCTCCTTGGCAGTTGAATTTGATGTAACCCTTCTGGAGCCTGATTTTCTGTCTCCTCTCCCTGATCCCCCCTCTTTTTGTAGAGTCCTCAGCCAGGCCAGAGTGGGTGAGGGGAGCTTGGTGAGCAGACTGGGGCTTCCTCACCCCTTGGTTCTCTCCATTTGGTTGCGAGCACTCTTTGGTCTCCCTTTCTCTATGTTCCCTGACTTTTAAGAACTTGAGATTGTGTTGTCATCAGGGTGGTCTCTATCTATGGCTTTGAACTGAAGCCACCTGCTCTTTATGGCCTAATTGGGGCATTCTCTTACTCCTCGTGAGGACTAACATAATAATAACCCATATAGACAAAGTGGCTTCATGATTGGAATGTGTGGGTTTTCTTTCGTTTGGGGTTTATACTACTTCTCTAAACAACCCGTTATTATTACTCTCGCCCCTGTTTCTCTCAATGCAGCAACTGAGGCTCAGAAAGAGGAAACAATTGGCCCAGGTCCCACTGCAGGTGAGTGGCAAGGCTGGGATTTGAACCCAGGCCTTCCATTGTAAAATGTAGCCAGGATTTGTCTTGACCAGGCACCGTAAAACATGCAGACACAGAAATGACAGTGGTGAAGAGAGAAGTTAATACTCACAGGTCCCTGGAAACAGGAGGGGCTGCATGGCATGCAGGGCTACACAGAGAAGCATCAGGGGTGGTCAGGAGATAGAAGGAGCAGGGGAACGCCTGGGTAAAAGGCTTTATTGCCAGATGTGCCTCACCAGTAAATTCCTAGAATGAAAGCTTTAGCATGTAAGTACTGTATTTTAGAATGGTGTGGTTTATGTCTCTGCAGTCAGGATGCATCTTGAAGTTGAAGTGCATATTTCATGTTACCAGGCAGTAGAGTGTGTTAGTTAAAAGAGAGGTCAGTTATTGAATGACTTTCGTTCAAATTTTGGTTCTACCAGTTCTTTGCTGTATGATCAAATTCTTTAACCTTGCTGCCCCTCCATTTCCTGTGTGCAAAATAGTGCTAGTCATGCTATCTATCTCATCTAGCTGTGGTGAGGAATAAATAAAAAAATGGTTCTGATTGAGCATAGTGCCAAACACACAGAAAAGTCTCAATAAATACTAACTATTGTTTTTATTTGTATCCCCCAAAGCCAAAATCAAATTAATGGTTGGAGAGTCGGGGGTCTTGACTACAAGCCACAGAAAGGAACAATTATAGTGAAAGGGAACTTTTACTGTAAATGTTTGGAGAAGCATTAGGCCTCACAGAAGTGATGGGAGAGTGTTCTCCCCGCCATGCCCACCCAATCCCAGAACAGTCAGCAACAGCAGCTGGCAAGTGAAAAAGGGGGTGAGTGGGAAGGAAAAAGAATGGCCTGTCTCACCCTCTACCCAGAAGGCAGGCAGCTTTGCAGCAAGCCTTGGTTTTCATCCAAGCACCCCATAAGCTTTTCCAGGACACTGATTTGAAACCAGGCTCTGGTTGGGTGTCAGGGGTATGGTTATGGGTGAAAGTGAAATGAAGGTGAGTCCAGGAGAGCCTTTACCATCTAGAAGCTCTCATTCTAGAGTAAAAGGCTGGCACATAAAAGGTAATTACAAAATGGTTGGATGCATATAATTTAAAGACTGATCTTTATCGAGTACCCATGTGCTAGGGACTTTGCCTGAATGATCTCACTTAATTCTCGTGACAACCCAGTGAGATGGGTATTGTTATGCCCATTTTACAAATAAAGAAATTGGAGCTCAAAGACGTTAAGTGGATTTGAATTTGGTCCTTTCTGACTCCAAAGCCATGCTCTTAACCACTCTGCTGTTCAATGACACGCAGAAGCAGCCGCTAGGGGTGAGGAGTGGAAAATGGGCTTTGAGAGGATGTGCCGATAAGAGACAGAAGTACATTCCAGAAAAATGAATCAGCGTTTTCAAAGGCTGCATACTTGTGTGGGTGTAAGGCATTGTTTGTATAGCTGCTAATTGGCATTTATTGAGCATTTACCACTTTTCAGGCACTTTACAATCTTCACAGCTTGCTACCTATTCTTATCTGCATTTTTATAAAGAAAGGACCTTAGGATCAAGGAGGGGTTGCCCAGAGACACACAGACAATAAAGGAGAGAAGTCAGAACTAGAACCCAATTCGACCTCACTCCCCAGGGGTGTTCTTTCCCGGCCCTGCGGCTGGAAATTAACAGCAATGGGGCCCGCCCCCTGCTTCGAACCTGACTCCTCCACCACCACAGCGATTGGCTCAGATGTGAACACGTGACCCAAGCTAGTCCAATCAGAGTCAGTTCTGGGCTTTGAAAAAGTGCTTCTGGAAAGCAGCTTTATGCCTGCGTGCCCTGAACTGCCTAGGAGGGCCGGGGCTGAAGCTTTGGTAGTGAAGGGAACGAGGACGGGCTGCGGCAGTGGGCTGGAGCTGCAGGGGCGAGGCTGCAGACATGGGCGGTGGGAGAACCCAAATTCCCACATGATGTGCAGAACTGGGGGTGAGGGTGAATCCCCCCCGCTCTACTTTGGCACCTGGTGGCCGCCAGTGCCCCTGACTGAACCCGGCAGGCAGAGCCCATCTGTGGGGGAGACCAAGTGTTCTGTTTACTGCGAGACCATGCTATAAATGACGCTGGGGAGAAGCAGGCACTACTTGTTCTTTCCCTAATAACCGCCCACCAGACTTGCAGACACAGTGTCTCACGTGGGTCATCAGGCAACTGCATTTCATGTCCCAGTAATAAATGGGAGGCTGAGATTACCGTCAAAAAGCAGTGTGGACTCCTCCATGCGATGGCGCGGTGCCTGTCACTGTGAATAATGATTCGTTCTTTCCATACCTCCAGCATGCCAGTCTCGCTCCAGCCGCTGGCTTTGGCACACCCAGTTCTCTGTGCCTGACATGCTCTTCCCCCATCTCTTCACCTGACCACCCCATCGTCCAGGTCTCAGCGTAAGCACCACTTTTCCCAGAGGCCTGCTTGGACCTCGTGAGGCCGAGCTGGAAGCGTCTCTCCCCAGCCCTTGTGGGTCCCGTCTACCAAGCAGAGGTCAGCCTGCCATGTAGCCAGGCTTCCAGCTTCCCAAGGGCAGGGACACCTTCCCTCGAGGTCTCGCCTCTCTTCCCAGTGCCTGACACACACTATCACCCAAATACAGACAGAGGGCAGGGACTGTGTCTGACTCATCTCTGGACCAGCTCCAGCCAGGGCCAGCTTCATGGGCCTGTCACACCAGACTGTGCTCAGAACGGCCCTGTGCTTGGGGTTTAATGCTCCACGGTCACCATCTTGAAGTTGTTATTGATCGTATCTTTAAAGTTGCGTTTCGTGAGTGAAGTGTCATGGGACAATGGAGCATGCACTGGGGACATAGAGCCTCCGCTCAGGTGCAGTCCTGCCTTCCATCGCCTCCCTCGCGTGGGTTCTCAAGCATTTATTTCTCCTCTCCTCGCACCCAGGACACTGCCTGGCTTTTCCATCCCTGTCCCCTCACTGCTGCTGCCCTCTGCCCAAGCAGGAGCCCGAGTGTAGGCACACAGGGACTTGGGATCAGTTATGCACACTTGGTAGCATTCATACAGCAGGCGTGGTCCCCACCCTGGGTTAAACACAACAGTGGTCTGGTGGGTGGCCAGCCAGAGGCTGTGTCTTAGCGAGGCCAAGCCTGATTCAGGTTTTAAGCTGATACTAGCATCAGAGGTTTAAAGATCCTCAAAGCTCTCCCATCTGCCATGGGTGGGGCAGCACACAGGGAAGGAGAGATGCCTGGTTTGACACCCCCAGGCCCTGCCCCATCTAGGGCATGTGGTATCAGGCCAGTGACTGGCAAAAGGGGGACCCAGCATTCATCCTACCCAAATAAGAATGTGGGTGCCTGTAAGCCTCCAGTACTGTCTCCTTGCTAGTATTCCGGAATCCAGAGTGCTCCAGCAGCTGGCTAAGCGCCTGGGGGAACGAAGGGTGGGGGCGACGTGGTCTCAGAAGCCTCTCTCTCTCTTCCTCCTTTCAGCCTTCCTGTGTTTGGCTTGTTTATCTCTGTGGCTCGCTCCAGGCGCTCTCCTGGGATGAGCCACAAAATACAAATTGTGTAATTGCAGTGACTTTGTTTGTGAATTAAATGCCCTGTTATTTACATTTAAAACTGGAGTTACACAATATAAAGATGAACAGTAAATTCATACTAATAATTTAAAATTTGTATATTTCTGTACTTAAAATGACACCAAATAACAAATGAAAAACACCATAAAAAGTCAAGAGAGAGGCCATGGAAGAAAGAAGAAACTGTCTGTGTACCTCTCCTTAACAGTACGTTTTTCCTGCTCTTTGAACAAGGAGCTCTAAATTTTCATTTTGTACTGGCCCTACCCCAGCTCGTGTTTGCTGAACGAAAGACTAAATAAACAAATATTTTAATTAAAAAGTGGAACATGTTCATGATCTTATATTTCCTGACAATGCTAGATGTAAGCAGGATTGCTGGCATGTTGTGAAATACAAGAATATCTGAATAATACAATTACTCTTGAATCATATACACCTATTGTTGGATTTATTTGCTGCATGTCTACAAAGTTAGCACAGTTTACTCAGCATCAACATTCTACTCTCACTCCAGACCCAGTCCTGGTCCTGCTAGAGTAGCTTGTATTAGACTAATCCTTCCACAGATGGCAATTATAAACTCTGAACAAAATTCAAAAACAACTGTTTAAAGATGACAGAGAGTAAACAAAAGCAGACAAAAACTAGAGCCACTTCAACCCATGAAAACGGGAAATATACTGACTGTGACACACACACACACATGCACACACATATTACACAAGCTCTGTGGGAGGAAGATCCTTGTCTATCTTATTGATGGCACAGAGTAGACAATACATTTTTGTTGTCAAATGAATGTTTTGTTTGGTGTACATCTTTTTTTCCAGTGAGGTTTATTGAAGCATGGTTTACACAAAGCAAAATTCACACTTTTTAATTGTACCATTTGATGAGTTTTGACAAATGTATATAGATTTGTAGCCTCTGCTACACAAATTCCATCACCACCAAAAGTCTCAGGGGCTGCTGTTGTCGAAAGTGGACGGGTTCCAGGTTGGATTGGCTCCAGGCTCTGTTCCTTACTAGCCGGGACCTTGGATGTCCTCTTCTGTAGAACAGGGATAATAGTGAGGTAGCCTGGTTTTGTGGCTCTTTGCTTTCTGTGCAGATAGTAGGATTTTGTGTGCTGGCCTCCCTATGATTGGGTGGGGCCATAGGAATAGTTGTAGCCAGTGAGCTGTGAGCTGCGAGCAGAAGTGTCATGTGTCACCTTCAGGTTGGAGCATTTAATTACTTGAATCCAATCTTCCCTTTTTGTGTCTTGGCTAACCTGTATACAGATGGGGCCTTAATCTGGGTCTCTAAGTAAAGATCGCAAAGAACAGCACCCTAGCTAACATATGTTTATGAGCACAAATAAGTGCTTTTTTGTATCAGCCATTAAAATTATGGGGGCTATTTGTTACCACAGCATAATCTTGCCTCTCCTGACTGATACAAATCTCTGCTTCCCAATGTGGTTGTAAAGATTCACTGTGAAGGTACATGTAACCTTCTTGGTGCTGGACCTGGCAGGTATTAGTGCTCATTGAATGGCAGCTGTTATTTTATTATGGTAAGAATACAACAAGAAACAGCTGTATTCAAATTCCAGATTTGCCCTTAACCCTCTGGATGACTTTGGACAAGTAACTTAACTCTACAAAATGGGGGTAATAAGACCTCCCATGGGAGTTCCTATGAAGATTCCAGGAGGTGAGATGAGAGGAAGTGTTTTTTGTGGTTTTCAGGCTCCAGAGTCAAGTGCCTAGGTTCAAATCCCTCTGGTACCACTTATTAGCTGCTATGTGACCTTAGGCAAGTCAGTTAAACTCTTTGCACCTCAGTTTCCTCATCTGTAAAATAGGGATCAGAGAAGTACCTACTTTAAAGGGCTATTGGGAGGATTAAATAGGTAATATATACAAATGATTAAAAGGTTGCCTGACATACAGTAAACCCTCCATAAATCTGGGCTCTCATTATTATCCGTTGGGCAATATAGAACAGTGATGGAAAGCCCCAGCGTGGATTCCGGCCCTACCTCTTATTAGCTGTGTGACCTCGGAGCTGTCATATTGCTTCTCTGAGTCTCCCTTCCCTCATTCATTAAACAAGGATAATACCACCTGCCCTGAGGCATCTTGTGAGGGTTAAGTGATACAACGTATGAAAATGCTCCCTGCAGGGCCTGACTGGCTATGATGATTTGGGCAGCAGGTGCTCTTTCCAAAAGACGTGAATAAAGACCCAGCACATAGTCAGTGCTCTGTCAATATTTGTCCCTCTGCCGGCCCTCATCTGGAGCCATCTCTCCCCTTGCTTCCACATTTGCACCATATGCAGAGTTGGGGCACTCTCCCCAAGGGCCATGACGAGGGTGAGGCAAGTGAGATGCTGAGAGCCTGCTCTTCCCACTTTACAGAGGGGGGAAAGCAAGGCTAAGCTGGGCAAAGATGTTGCCTCCTGATCTGGTGTGGTTGGTAACCACACTGGGGTGGGACTTTGTTCTCTGCATCCCTAACCACCCCCACCCCAGCTGGAAAGGCCACGGTCCTGCTGGCGCCCGGGCAGGCCCGCTGCTGCCCGCCTGTGCTTTGTGGTGGGACAGTGAGCGTGGCAGCTGGGCTCCGTGGGCCAGGTGGCTGAGGGGCGAGTCTCTCCCCTGGGCATTGGCAGCCACTCTGGTTACCCTCTTGGATTTCCTCATTCCCCAGGCTCGGCACTGGGTGGGCATTTGGGGGCTGGTGAAGCGCTCAGAGCCTTCCGTGCTCGCAGGCCCAGGAGTGCCGCCTGAGCTGGGGTGCCCCAGCCAGGACCACCATGGCAAGAGCCGGTCTCCAGAGAACCTGTCCCCAGCGGCCACATGGGGGTTATGAGACCCTGTCCCTGAGGAGTGAGCTGAAGGCCGGGAGCTGCCAGCAGCTGCAAGGTAGGAAAGGCCCCGCCAGCCCCGCCAGCCCTCCCCAGCACACACCCCTGGGGAGGATTATGCTGGGGACTCTCAGGGGGCGACAAGAGGGACCACTTGTTTTTCTCCACCTGCCCAGCACCACACATGGGTCCAGCCCTGACTCAGGCCTGGCCTGGTGCTGAAGCCTCAGCCCAGCTCAGAATAGAGCCGCCAATCTGGGGTCCCTGAGCTGAGCAGGAAAACGAGGGATGCTGAAGAAGGAGGAGGCCAATCAGTGGGTGTTGGGACATTCAAATCTTCTTTTTAAAAACAGGCACCAAACCAGATTTGTGCTTCATGATTAAAATGTACCGAGCGCTGTACCAGTCTGCTCAGCAGCCATAACCAAATACCACAGGTTGGGCGGCTTAAAGGACAGCCATGGATTTTCTCACAGTCTTGGAGGATGGAAGTGTAGACCAAGGTCGAGCAGGGTCGAGTTTAGGGGTGGAACTCTCTTCCTGGCTTGTAGGTCGCCACCTTCACACCTTGCCTCACGTGGCCTCTTCTCTGTATACACGTGGAGAGAGAGCATGAACCCTCTGGTCTCTTTTTATAAGGACACCGATCCTGTTGGATCAGGACTCACCCTCATCTAACCTCCGGACCCTCTGCAGAGAATACGCTAAGGAGGGTGCCATGAGAAAGTAGAAAGATGGGTCAAGAGCACGTAAATAAACCCCAGAAAGACAGTAGGTGCTTGGGCCAGGGTGATGAAAGTGGCCGGATTCTGGACACATTTCAAAGGAAGAACTGAGGTGAATTAGATCTGGGGTGGGACAGAAAAACCAAAAATGGTCTCAAGAGTTTTGACCCAAGTAACTGGGAGTCCAGATGCTGTTGCCTGAGGTGGGGGAAGGGTGTGGGAAGAACAGGTTTGGGGGGGGTGGGGGTGAAATCCAGAGTTCAGCCTGGCATGTGTCAAGCATGAGTTGCTCATTAAACAACCAGGTGGGAATGTCCAGGGGATGATTGGATAGATGATGCCATTTCAGGGGAGAGGTCCAGACTAGAGATATAAACGGAGAGTCTCCAACCCAGGTCCTCCCTGTCCGCCTGGAACAAAGGTGTCTTTTTCACCCAGGGAGGGTTTTGGGTAGTCATTCTATGTTGCAGTGTCCATCAAGTGACTGTCCTACTCCAGGCCTGTGCTCGGCCCTTCAGCCCTTCGCACACATTCTGTCTGGTGTTCCCCAAGCCTTTGAAGCACCACTGTCACCATCCCCACTTTGCAGATGGAAACAAGAAGGCTCAGCAAAGAGAAGTGAGCTGCCCAAAATCATCAAGGAGGAAGAGGCAGAACTGGGATTTGAACCCAGATCTGCAGGGACACCAGGGGACCTTCAAGTGTTAAGCAAGGGGCTGGCCAGTTAAATTCCTCTCGATGCAGCCTCGGATGGTGGAGGCCATTGTTTTTAAACCATTCGGGCAGCAGATGCCCTTTCCAAAGGCTCAGAGAGTGTGCCAGGAACACCAGGTGGGGGATAGAGATCACGTGGCCAGGAAACGCTGAACTTGCTCAAAGCCTCATGTTTCTGATCCTTTTGCCTTAGGCATCCCCAAGGCTGATCACTGGGGAAATTGAGGCAGCACACCTACCATGCTCCTTGAAATCCTGGCCCAGGTCAGCTCCCTCTCTGCCTCGCACGTCATACACAGTCCCCTACCCACGGTTTGGGAGGGGCTGATCGCAGACTTGGGGACGAAAGCCTTTCTCTTCTCGGTCCTCTGGTACCTTCTTCACTCTCTGAGCCTTGTTGGCTGCAAGGCTGCTGCACCGGCTGGCTCTCGGAAGCCCACACATCTGAGCGAGTTAAGCCAACAAGGTGTGTTTGTGGCTACACAGAGGGCATGATGGGCGATGGGTGTGTGTGTGTGTGTGTGTGTGTGTGTGTGTGTGTGTGCGCGCGCGCGCGCGCAATGAGAACTCTGTTGGGATCTTGTGTCTTGAGAAGATGTGTGAGCTGTAGCTGTACACCAACAATACAGGTCTTCTCCCCAGAATGCTGAGCTGCCGCCTGGCCTCTGGTGGCAAGAAAGAGCCTTTTGTTTCCCCTGCATGGAGGAAGGCCTTTCTTGTCTGTTTGCTCAGCTAATAGGCTCTGCCTGATTGAAGGCCATTAATAAAGGCATCTGTTTGGATTTCACAAGTATATTTGAATTCCCAAGTCTTCCAGGCCATTCCAGGAGCAACCACAGCTAACACTTTCAGAACTCACACCCCAGCAGGACATATGTGGGATTAAACTGGAAACTGCCAGAATGGAAGTGTGCAGAGCAAGCACCTGGCATATACTGAGGACCTACTGTGTGTTGGGGGAGGTGGCCAGAGCCCTGCTATAGAGTCAGACAAACCTGTACACCACTGACTGGCTGTGTCATTTTGGGCAAGGGACTCACCTTTTCTGAGCCTGTTTCTTCATGTGCTCTGAGAACACAAACCACTAATTGCATGGGTTGTGTGGTATAATGTGTGCAGAGTAGTTGCACTGTCACCCCATTCATTTCCCACTCTATAAGGTAGGGATTAGCCATCCCCATTTTGCAAATAAGAACACTGAGGCTCAGAGGTCAAGTCATGCAGCCACGAAATTGGGTCTGCTGGGTTCCAGTGTCACTGCTAACAGCTAATCACTGCCTGGGACATTAGCCAGGTGAGCTCTTCAGCCTTCATAGCCTGTTCAGGGATTGGAACGAGGGGAGTGGCGTGACCTCATCAGCCCTTCTTGTTGAGACTGCTGCTGGCTGCTGGTAGGCTGCGTAAGGGAGCGTGGGCCTTCCCTGTGGACCCCAGACCCATCCCAAAGATCAGGCTTGGGCCTGGTGGCAGCTCAACCAGCTGTTTCAACACCACTTGCTGCTCTCAGCCTTCCAGTCGTGGTTTACATGCTCCATTCCTCCTGTCACTCAGGGCCCCACTAGAGGCTCTTCACCGGCCTCCTGCTCACCCCATCCTGGTGGATGTGGATTTCCATGTATGGACTGGACACGGTTCATCCAGACCCCAGGTTGACTTTGCACACAGATGTCTTTTTTCCCCTCTCTCCTCTAGCTTCCTGGAAGATGGCCCATTTGATTTTCAGAGGTGCTGTCACTGTAATTAACCTTCATTGAGTTCTAACTCAGGCTTCGTCTAGGAAGGACTCATGAAACAATTTATTTCTGCCACTTGCTTGCTGAGCGGTCAACCTACCTGATGGGATTTCACACTCCTGAACCTCAGTTTCCTCCTCTGTGAAATGAGCACGATAATGTTTGAAGGAGTCAGTGGGGTGACATTTACCTTAATCCTGGGGACGCTTAAAGGCGATAACACACATGGGCCTAGCATATTGTGGGGCACATTCATGAGTGAGCGGGAACCCCACGAGGGCAGGGCCCGTGTCTGCCTTGTTCTCCGCTATATCCCCAGAGCCTAGACAGGTCCTAACGGGGCTCGTAAGCGTGTGTTAAATGAATAGTAATAGCTATTGTCTGTCTCTGGGGGCTTCCACTTAGAGCTTCAAAATCCTGGTAGAGATTTCCTCAGAGACAAGATAGATGGAACAGTTCACGCGTACAGAGATGCCTGCAAGCAGAAAAGCACTTAATTAAATCAGTAGCCAAGTATTTAAGGAGCATCACTGTTCCAAATGACAGGCATTCCTGCTTGGGTATGGGGTGCCCAGAGTGGGAAGGGGCAGCCAAAGCTTGGTGCTTCCTGTGTGCCTGGTACCACACAAGGCTTTCTTGTATGTGCCTTATTGAATCCTCTCAAATATTCCTCAGAGTTAGGGTATCACCCCCATTATGCAATAGAGGAAACAGGATCAGGAGGGGACATGACTTGTCCAAGGTCACCCAGCAGGGATGACAGAGGAAGCCAGATAACGGCGCTGGAGAGAGTGTCTTTCTGTGTCTGCCCACCCCACCTCTGCTTTCTTCCAATGGCAGTAGGACCTCTCTTTTCCTTTGGGGAAATCCCCTCCTCTGCTCATGTGACCCAGGCTTGGCCCCCTGGTGGCTGGTTCTGGAGTGGATACTGGAGACAAGCAGGGCCAGGATGGTTCCTGGGGAAGAGGAGCTCTGTCTGCTGGGGTGATTGAGCTGGTAAGAGGGGTCCTGGGTATGGTGCCCATCTTACTCCTGAGGGAAGGCCCTCCTGAGACTGAAGCCAAGACAGAGGACAGCAGAGCCCCGGATGACATGGTTGAGCCCCTGAGGTCAGCTCTACCTTTCGGCTTTTCAATCTTGGGATCCAATAAATGCCTGCTTTGGCTGAAACCAGTTCACGTGATGTTTCTGTCACTTGCAACCAACACCATCGTGGCTTGTATCATCAATGTGGGAGACCAGATGAACCCTGAGAAATGGTAAATCAGGAGGAGGATGTGACTGATATGGATGAATTGAAGAAAAGACTTCCTGGATGAAAGAGAATTTGAACTGCGTCTCAAAGGGTCAGGGTAGTCAACCAGCCAACATGATGTTGGTTTGATCTTTTCTTCCTCCCTCTTTCCCTTTTTCTCTTTCCTGTCTTCCCTCTCCCTCTCCTTCTCCCTCTTCCTCTCCCTCTTCCTCTCCCTCTCGTTTTCATTTTCCCTCTCCTTTTCTATTTCTCTTTCTCCTTGGGGCAAAGCCTAATTGTTAGGGACAGTTAGGCAAAGGGTCTTCATCAAGATGACATCCTATGAGTTGACTCAGCGCTTTGGGAGAAAAAGTGACCTCTTCCCTCTTGGGCAGAGCTTTCTGTCCCAAGGAAGGGACTTGAGGGCATTAGAGAGGCAAGAGAGGAGTGTCATGCAGTATCAGCAAGGACTTGGGAATCAGATCTGGGGGCCAGTTCCCAGACCACCAGTTCTCATAGCTGGGAGAACTTGGGGAAACCTTTCAACCTCTTAACCCAACTTCCCTGAGCCTCCATTTCCATGTCTGTGAAATGGGCACACAATAATTTTCATAGGGTTGTTATGAGGATAGACAAGTATTGGTCATTTATTTAACAAACTGGAGATATGGCCTAGAATGATGGATGGTCTCCAGCCTTCAGGGCCTCCTACTTGGAGAGGGGAGGAAAGTGCCTGGCACAGGGCAGACAGGGCCTGGTACATAACAAGTCTCCTTCTTTACCCTCTTCCTGAATTGACAGAGGAATTAACTTGGGCTATAGGGATTTCAGCTAAGCCAAGGGAACAAACAGCCAGCAAGTGCCCCCCTGAGCCAGCACCCGGTCCTAAGCTGTTACCTGAAGGAAAGGTTTTGAGTGGTTGACTATGGACTCTGCATTTGGGGTTGACTCCTAGCTGTCTCACTCTCTGGTCCTGAATCCTTGGATAACTTACTTAAACCTCTCTGAGCCTCAGTTTTCACATCTATACAATGGGGCTTGTATCACCTCTTGTAAGGCTGAAATGAAGTTGAATCTTACTTGGCAAACATAGGATAAAAAGCCAGTTATCATTTGTGGGGATAGATATTATCATGCCCATTTTATTGATGAGGAAACTGAGGCTCAAAAAAGGTTCATGGTCCATTGGACCGGTCTCATTTTTCAGATCTTTCACCAAAGGATCTGAGCAGAGCCAGGCTTCCCATTTCAGGATCCCTGCTAGGATTGGGGTGTGTGTGTGTGCTGCAGTCAAGGACACCTCCAATGAGCCAGGACCTCATTGACTTGCCAGCTCTCCCTGACCTCTGGCTGCCTGGGACTGCTAACTCTCTGAGAAGGGGCTCGACTGAGTTTGCCTCCTTGTGATTGGGCTCCACAATCCCCAGCTGGGAGATCTGATGTGTTTGAGGAGACTTCCACCCCCAACCATTCCTTCCCAGAGTCCCCAGCCAAGGGCAGGAAGAGTGAGTAACAGCTCAGTACACATCGACCTGTTCTAGGGCTCATACCCTTGGGGGAGAGCTCTATTCCTGGAGCCCAGGAAGTGCCAGGGCAGCATTCTTGGCCAGCAGTTCCCCCTCCATCTTCCAGTCCTCCCTTTTTCTTCAGCCGCTGATTCCCCATCACTCGGAGCCAGCTGAGAGCAGCAATTCTCAGAGTGTGGTTCCTGCACTAATGGTACCAGTATTACCTGGATGCTTGGCTGAAATGCAAAGCTCCAGCCCCCACACCGACCCACTGTCAATGTCTGCTTGGGCTGCTGTCCCAAAATACTGCAGGCTGGGCAGTCTAAAGAACAGACATTTACTATCCCATAATTCTGGAAGGTGGAAGTCCAAGATCACGGCATCAGGAGGGTTGGTTTCTCCTGAGGCCTCTCTCCTCAGCTTACAGATGGCGTCTTCTTGCTGTGTCCTCAGCGAGGTCTTTCCTCTGTGTGCTCACGTGTCTGGTATTTTTTACTGTCTGTGTCCTAATTTCCTCTTCTTAAAAGGACACCAGTCGGATTGGATTAGGGCTCACTCTAAGGAACCCGCTTTAACTTAATTACCTCTGTAAAGGCCCTATCTCCAAATATAGCCACGTTCTAAGGAACTCAGGGTTAGGGCATCAACATAGGAATTTTGAGGGGACACAATTCAGCCCATAGCACTGTGTTTTTGCTGCGAGAAGCTTTATTGTTTCAATTTCGTCCACGGCCTGGGAGAGGGCTCCAGGGTGGTTACAAGGCTGCCTGGTGGTGGCAGGGAGAGACTGAGGCAGAAGCCCAAAGCCAGGGGGATGCAGAGGGACCCCTCAAAGGCCTCTGGGCTCCAAAGGCTCCCAGTTATGCTTGAGGGTGAGCCTCTCAAAGAGATAATCACCCAGCCCGGCCTGAGGGCTGGCCGACCTGCAGAGGGTAGTCAGGTGGTTGCCATCTTCTTGATGAGTTTCACCTCCTCATCCAGGAAGTGGTTCTCCAGGAAGTCACAGAGATGGGGGTCTGTGCAAGCAGAACCCAGCACATACAGATCCGAAAGGTCCTGGTTCAGGTTCTCCATGACCATGTGGCTTCCTTGGCATCTTGGGAAGGCAGCAGCAGGTCCTGGAACAGGGTGCAACCGCCATGCTGGTCCTGCATCTACAGGGGACGTTTGGCGCCCTTGTGCTTTTCCTCAGCCAACTCTCGGAAGAAGTGACCCAGCCCTCTAGAGCCACATTGTCGCAGTCAAAACAGAAGCCCAGAGAGAGGTAGGTGTAAGAGGCCCACAGATGTAGGTTGACCCGGTGGTTGGTGGCGGCCTCCATCTTTGGTGGAATAATTCTGACGAACTTGGGAGCTCATGATTGCTCAGCAATAAGGAGTTAAGATCAAAAAACAGTGTAGGCTGGTCTTGGAGGCCTAGGATGGTTGAGTTGGTTCTGAAGGTTGAGACTGGAAAAGAGGTTAGAGGGTGGTTGGAGGCTGGAAGAAGGGGCTTGCCTGGGTCTGTTCCATCCAAACACTGTTGTAGCAAGACACAGTGACCCCAGCACCTGAGGGCGCTGAGGGTTCTCCCATAGCAGCTATTGAATCAGGCACTCTGGAGCAGAGCCATGCCGGTTTTACGGAGCTCTCAGGTAATTCTGATGAGTCTTTCAGTGTGGAAACTGCTGGGCTGGGGCTTCGAGGGCCCACGAGCTGCCAGTCCAATGCTAGTCACTTAATCGGTCAACAACTTAATCGGTCTTAGCTACTGAGCAATGGGTGCTGGGGTCATTGTAAACAGACCTCCACTTTGTCCTCATGGAGAGCACGCATGGTCTGGACAGGGAAACCAACATGACAATTGATTAAAATATTTCATTAAATGATTACAAGTGAGCCCAGTGTTGCAAGGGAGACGTGAGAGGCGCCCTGGAACAGAGAAGGCTTCTCGGAAGAAGCGAGGTTGCAGCCTGGATCCGAAGGAAGCATGGTAGTTACCAGGCGAGGTAGCAGGTGGCTTCAGATGAGTGCCCAAGCCAAGGGGTCGTGTAGACCAGGAGGCTTGACTGTGATCACAGGCAGCCTAGGGCGTGTGCAAAGCGATTCCTTAGGGTGCAAGAGGAACGCAACAAAATCCCGATTGATTTTTCATGTTGTGTTTAATTTATTTAAATTATATGTGAGTATGTTTAAAACTATATAATAGGTTAACACAGGAATAGGCAGTAATTATTTTTAAATTAAAAAGTGTACAGATATTGGAGGTGTGCCGGAAAAATTTTTTGGATGGGGTGCATGTCAACACAGTTTGGAGGTCATGGATATAGTATATTAGAATATTGTGAAGGAAGAATATTGTAAGGAAGCGACAACAGCTCCTACTTAGCTGAGATCTCTGGGCTCTTGGGAGCAGCATTCTGATGGTGTGGTGAAAAACATGTTCTAGAGGTTCATAGCCTTGCTTTCAATCCCCTCTGCCCTTCTTATTAGCTGTGTGATCTTGGTTACAGTGTTCAACCTCTCTGTGCCTTGTTTCCTCATCCATAAAAGGTGAGTCATAATAGCCCATCACAGGGCTGTGGTGAGCATGAAACGAGGTCCCGCACGTCAAGGACTGAAAGCAGGGCCCTGCCCAGAGGAACACTCAATGCGTGTGAGTGATTTTTATTGTTGCTGTTATGGTTGCCTCTGCCATTTGCCTGGGCGTACCTCTAGGGTGGGACACCTGTCTGCTCCACTCTGCATCTCCAGCAGCCTGGACTCAACTTACTGTGTGTCCACGGGCAAGTTCTTTGTTCAGAGTCTCAGTCTCTCCTGGTGCAAAATGCGGACCTAGCTCAGCTCAGTGGTCTTCATACTTGGACACATAGAACTCCATGGAGCCCTGGGGCTATGGAGATGCCCGCTCCCCCCACCCCGCCCCAGGATGGGGTGCACTGAGCATCTTTATTTTCCTTTGTCTAATATACTGGGATTATGTTTATGATTTCCTTTGAACAAAGGAATCCGGTGTTTTAACAAAAGGTTTTAAAAGGCTCAAGTACAAACGGATGAGATGTTCTCCAAGGGCCTCCCAGGCCCAGAGCGGATGAATCTTGCTGCAAAATCATAATGGGCTAGCAGTTTAAGCCGTCCGTTATAAATGTCTTCCCTGGCACAGAGTTCGAGTTTCCTGCATGTAATCCTTGCCCCCATTAGGCCCGTAATGCCTGCACCCCAGGATACGTGATCCTTCTCAACCCAGGCTGCCAGCCGTCCCGCAGGATTTATGTATGGCTCCTGCTTTCCCTCACAAACACTGCCCCTCAGCTCCTTCCATCTTTCCTAATAAGTCATCTTCCTCACCCTTGGTAGTCTCTCTCCCTTTTCCCTGGACCGCCTCCAGCTGGCCTCTGTTTATGCAGCGGGCACATGCTCGTCGGGAGAGTCCAGGGGCTCCACGTGAGATGTTTGAGCTGACCTTGGAGCTGTGGCTCTCAAAGCTTTGGGGGACATCAGAATCCCCTGGATGTGTTTAAAATGCAGTGTTCTGGGCATCGCATCTTCTGATTCAGGGGCTGCCAAGGGGCCCAGGAATCTGAACATTTAAGTAACGCCACATGGGCTCTGGAAGAGCAGAGATGTTAGCCTGGGCTGAGATCAAGCTATCCAGCTGGAAACCACTCTCCCTTTCACTTCATTCATTCATTCATTCATTCATTCATTTAGCCAGCTGGCAGATCCTTACTAAGCACCCCTCGTGCCAGGCATTGTGCTGAGAATGAAAAGATAAGCCAGGCTTTGACTCTCCCCTTGCCAAGTGCACAGCACAGTTTCGGAGCTTCTGACCTCACGTCTAATAGAAAGAGGTATTAGACGCAGCAGGTTAAGGAGATGACCCAGGTTTGGGAATGAGACAGACATGCCACTCAGTAACTTCACGACTTCACATAAAGTACTTCACCTCTCTGAGCTGTGCTTTCCTGGACGGTTAAATGGTAATCATCACAGTATGTGCCACTTGGGGTTATTGGGAAGATAAACAGGGTCAAGCATGTGAAGCTCTTCACCGGTGACCGGCACACAGCAGTTCTCGGTAAACCGTAATGATTTCATTTTATTTGGAATTTGCTTTTGATATTTGGTTTCCGCTTTAATCACCCAAGTCATTCAGCAGAAGAAAAACGTATTTCTATACTTTGCTTTTTGTATTTATTTTTTTTTCCAGATCAAGGTCCCTTGGCCCCAGTACACCCTGGGCTGGGGCGTGATTAGTCCATCTCCAAACAAATCCACGGCCATATCTGTTCTTGGGTGGTGGCTGAGAGCTCAGGCTCTGGCACCTGGTGGGTTTGAATCCTGACCATGCGCAAGCCACTCCTCTCTGAACCTGAAGACAGTGTCTGCATCATAGTATTAACAAGGTGTTAAATAAAATGAGATATACAATGCTTATTAAGCAGTCATGAAATATTAGCTATCATTAGTCATTCACTGAATAGATATTTATGGAGAGCCTGCAGTGTGTCACATCTTGGATCACACACTAGGGAAGGATATAGCAGTGAGTCCCAAACAGGTCTGACAATCAGTGAATAAATACATCGCTGCATCAGCTGGTATTAAGTACTATGGAGTCAAGTAAAGCAGAGGAAGGAACTGAGTGTGAGGAGGGTGGTTGGTGGGGGCGGTCGTCTAACTAGGATACTTCAGGAAGTCCACATGGAAAATTTATTTGAGCAGAGACTTGACGGGGAGGAGAAAGCAAGCCTCTCTATCTGGAAGAGCATCCCCAGCAGAGGGAACGGCAAATGCAGAGGCCCTGAGTTGCAAGTGTGTTTGGAATGTTAGAAAAACACCCAGGAGGCCAGTGTGGCCGGAGCACAGTGAGTGAGGGGAAAGAATAGGCCAGAGAGGCAAAGCAGGAGGGTTACAGTTAAACCATGCCATCATGCTGTGAGTAGGATCGAAGCTGTATAAAATACTAGATTTTGTGATTGAGTGTCAATGATGTTTGAAGAGGCTGAGCTGAGGAAGGGGACCAATGACCAATGGAGTTACCATGAGGCAGGTTTTGGTGGCATTTTACTGCACTTTGGATTTTATTCTGGGTAAGGTAGGGTGGAGACAGGGAGACCAATCTGAACGTTATATTCAGGTGAGCCCTGATGGTCACCGGAACAAGGCGGAAGTAGTGACAAGGATTGGAGAGTGGTTCCATTTTGACAGTAGGTCTTCCTCCGTGATGGGTTCTTCTTCCCAGCCCCCAGCCTCCCTCCTACTGGCTGTACTTCCCTTGGGTAACCCCAGATGCTGAGAATGGCCTCAGCTGTTACTGCCACCCTAGGCCAGGTGGCAGTAACTCCCTAAGAGGGAGTCCAGGCTTCCCCAGCCTTATATTCACGCAGGAGTTCATTACAGTATTCCCTGAAAGCAAGTGAGATGAAGACACCCCAGGAGTTAACTAAGGCATTGAGCTCCTGTCTCCACTCAAGTCACATGTTTAGCTTAATCTCTGACTTCTCTCTCTTGACCTCTCCTCCAACCAAGTAGATAAATGGCCTCACTCTGTTGGCGCTTGGCTCAGGTCACCATAAATCAGCTGGCTGCATACGCATGCACGCTCCCTCTCCCCCAGCCGGGACGAACCTTCCTGTGCTAAACCACCAGTATTTATCTCAGCCTGTCCCGTGTGTGTCCTGGAAATAGGAATGATCTGGGGTTGGGGCGTATTTTCAGGATCATGCTCTGTTCTTCTCATCCCCCAGAGTTTGACAGGCCTAAGCCAAGCCAGGGTTAAGTTGACACACAAAGCTGACATCGGCTAAATCACGAACCCCCCTTCCAAGGACTGTTGAGCGCCGTGATCTCTATCCCAAAGGCACGCCCCTCTTCCTCCAAGTAAGGATACCTACGTGTGCCAGGCCATGCACGGGGATGCAGATGGGATAGAAGCCCCCTCCTGGCTTGGTGCAGTTCTCAGGCCAGTGGGGAGTGCTGACAACTTATTAAAGTCATGACAAGGAGACCTCACGTTTCCTCGCATGAATACATGCGAGGTGCCAGAGCTGTCCTAAGTACCCAGTTAGCACTGACACGTTTAAACCTCAGAGCGACACAACAAGGTAGGGGAGTGTCCTAGTCACCACACGCGTTGACCTCAGACTGCTCTAGGAGGGTCATGGGGAAAAATCGGGGTATGATCCTGTGGCCTGGGGTCAGACAGCTTCCCAGAAAGAAAACGCTTGATTGAGCCTTGTTGGGGTGAAGAGGCACTTAACAGGTAGAAAGTTATTCTAGGCAGAAAAGGACCAGTATGGGCCCAGAAAGGCACTCATGATCCTCTTGAATTCCCTCAACCATTCTAGGTCCTATTATTGTGCCCATTTCTAGAGATCAGGGAGGTTGAGCCAGTTGCCCAAGGACCCACAGGAGACTCTGTTCAGAGTTCCCACATCTGGGGGATAACCACCAGGTCTTCTGGCGCCAGATAATACATGTCACAGCTATACTTCACGTAGGGCCTCCTCGAGGGCTAGTTCTTGTCTCAGTTGTTGGGAAGTTTGGCTCAGAATGTACAGGGCCCCAAAGGCTCTGCTAAGAAGCTCGAACATGAGATTGTGTGGACGAGTTAGGTGTGCAGGGGCAGAGTCTAGAAGGCTCTCTCTGGAAGCTACAGCCTGGTAGCCCCCACCTCATGCAGGAAACGCCAGTCTCTCAGACCACAGCCTCAGGCCCTGCGATGCTCACTTCCAGACTTCACACCCCCAGCCTCTGAGAGAGGTAGGACGTGATGCCAGGGCCCTCAGACACCCTCCCCCCAACACCGTCCCCCACATCCGCTCCTTCTTCCTCAAGGGCTTCCCTCAGGAGGGATATTTGCGTGAGAGAACTACACTGCTTCAGGAGGATGGCAGGCCAGCCTGTGAGGACTTGGAGCCTGGCCACCCTTCTGTACCGGGAAAGGGGGGCACGTCAGAGGATAGGGGTGGGGTCGAGTGAGGAGAGGGAGCTTAGAGACTGTTGGGATGAGGTGGGCTCGGTGGCAGGGGCCTTCTATAAAGGAGGACTCTAAGCCCCAGGGGCTTGGGTGGGTGGGAGGGAGCCAGGCAGCTGAAGATCCTGCCCCATGTTCCACGCATTTCTCAGAGCCTCAGTTTCCTCATCTGTGACGTGACACATGAAGCGGGATGTGGAGAGGGCCTAGCTCTGTGCCTAGCGCACAGGAGGGTCCTGTTACCAGTGTGAGCCTCCATAATGCTGCTAACCTCCTAGACCCCTTCTGTGGCAGCAGACCCCAGATGGCCGAGCGAGGGTGGGAAAGGCAGGCCTGACTGTGCTCCGCCCCACGGCTGTTTTCCTTCTGCGGGTGGCTGTGGTTGTGTAGGGGGTGGTGGTGGCTGAGCTCAGCTCTTAGCCGGAGACGTCTTGGCATTTGATGTGACGCTGCTGTTGTTTTTGGCTCTCTACTGAAGACTCCTGCGCGGCTAATTACTCATTGTCTTGGGAGACTGGCCCAGGAGCCTGAGAAAGGAGGGAGGAAAGTGCTGCTTGCTGTTTTTTTCCCTGTTAAGGAGGTAGCAGCGATGGGACAGAGGGGTTAAGTTTTTCATGTGCTCTCAGCTTTATTGGGCAATAATCTACATACAATAAAATGCGCAAGTTTTAAGAGTGCAGTTCAATTAGTTTGCGTAAAACCCTGTAAACTCGTAAAGCCACCAGGATATGGAACATTTCCTTCTCGGGATACAATTGCCTCTTGCCCTTATCTGTCAATGCCCGCACCTCTGCCACAAGGAATCACTACCCCCCTCTGTCACTATATGTTCGTTTCACCTTTTCTAGAAATTCACATAAATGGAGTCCTCCATACGGACTCTTTTACATCAGGCTCCTTTCACACAATGTAATGTTTCTGAGATTCACTTACCTTGTTACGTGGGTCAGTGATCCATTCTCTTATTGCTGAGTTGTATTCCATTATACGAATATGACACAATTTATTTATCAATTCGCTTATTGTTAAACACTTTAGGTTACTTCTAGTTTGGGGCTCACGAATAGAGCTGCTATGAATGTTCAAGTACAAGTCTTTAGGTGGGCATATGCTCCCATTTCTCTCAAGCAAATACCAGAAAGTGGAGATGCTGGGTCTTATGATTAACTGTATATTTAGTTTTATAAAGAAACTTCCAGACCTTTTCTGCAAGTGGTTGTACCATTTTACGTTCCCATCAGCTATGTCTAACCATTCCAGTTGTTCCATTTCCTCACCAACACTTGATATTGGCAATCTTTTAAATTTTAGCCATTTGGGTAGTAGGTTGTGGTATCTTACCATGGTCCCAATTTGTATTTCTGGTGGTGAGTAATAACGTGAAGCATTTATTTAAAGGCCTACATCTTTCATGGGGTTTTGAAAATAAAATGTGGGGAGTCCTGAACCAGGCCCTTGAGTTTTTCATGAGGAGATCTTGGAAATTTGGGATGGGATTAGAGGACCATGGGCCACAATCTCTATATCTACTCACCTAACTTTTTAAACTTGACTTGTTCATTACATGAGTAAAATACATAAATAAACTCACATGATAAGAATATCAAAACATTTTGTGTAAGACTTGAGACTCCCTTGACTGCACAAAGGGGTCCCTTCCAAATCCCCTTGTCTCCCCTCAGAGGTCTTTCTGTATATTTGCAGATATGTCTTCATAGAAAATATCCAGTATTTATTTTTATATGTGTTCTTACATACGATATAATACTCTGCAAGTCATTCTTCTTGCTTTTTCCCATCATAAAACTGTCTCAGAGACCTTGCGACATCACTATACCTGCATCTGCCTTGTTCTTTTTAGTTGCTTAGAATTCCATTGTAAGGACAAGTCATAGCTTATGAATTAATTCCCTTCTCGCAGTGTATTTAAGTTTCCTTGTGGTGTTTTGCTCTTACAAACAACCAAACAATGGTGTAACGAACACCTTCGTCCTTTCCTCTTTTGTTGCTATGTGTGTTTCTGAAGGCAGATCCCCAGGAAGGGAACCACTGAGTTGTCGTATCAGTTAGCTCTCGCTGCAATAATGCTGTATAACAAACAACTCAAGACTTAATAGCTTAAAGCAGCAATCATTTATTTTCTCTCACCAACAGCAGGGTGGACGGGCAGCTCAGCTGCTTGTGGCCACTCTGACTTATGTGTCCAAGGTTGGCTGGCAGGTAGTTCTTTGAAGTTTGTTTTGGGGCTGCTGCTGGCAGGGCCAGGGCCTGGGAGGGGCCGCATTACCCCAGAGAGGTAAGCTGGATTTCTTTTCTAATCTATCACCTAAGCAAAACTGTCATTTGCCGCAAGGGCAGGTGAACCAAGATGAGCTGGGCCCAAGGATGGCGTCACTCAGATATAGGCACGCACGTGCAACACCAACACACATCTTAGACAAACACGTGGCTTGTCTGTTCAGGTTCCAACACGGACAGTACGTGCTACATGCCAGGGCTTTTCACTGTCGTCTCATGTGATATGTTCCACGGAAGTTGGGGAGCAGCTTGGCAGCGAGAGACACTGTCTTTTAATTCCAACCAGCTATCAGGCAGCTTCATACATGTTCCCTCATCCAATTCTTCCTCACCGTTTGAGGTGAGGATTTTTATCCCCACTGAACAGATGAGGACACTTGTCCAGAGTCACACAGAGTTGGGATTTGAACCCAGGTTTGTGATCTTGTCCTTCTCCATCTGTCTTTGCCACCTGGGTAGGTAATAATCATAAATATAATAATAATAATAATAATAATAATAATAATAGCAATAAAGCTGGACTGAAGGCATAGCACCTCTCCGTAGGGGTGGGAAAACCCAGACTGCTGGCAAACAAGGCCTGTCCCTTACAGAGAAGGCCAGTGTAGTAGTTTTCTGGGGCTGCTGTAACAAAGTACCACAAACTGAGTGGTTTCAACAACAGAAATGTATTGTGTCACATCTCTGGAAGCTGAAAGTCTGGGATCAAGGTGTCACCAGGGTTGGTTCCTTCTGAGGGCTGTGAGGCAGACTCTGTTCCAGGTGTCTCTTCTAGCTGCTGGTGGTTTGCTGGCCGTCTTTGGTGTTCCGTGGCTTGTAGAGGTACCACTCAGTCTCTGCCTTCACCGTTACACTGTTGAAGTGTGTGTGTGTATGTGTGTGTGTGTCTGTCTAAATCTCTCCTTTTTATAAGAACACCAGTCATATTGGATTAGGGCTCATCCTAGTAACCCCACCTTAACTGGATCATCGGCAAAGACCCTTTCTCCAAATGTCACATTTTGGGGTGATGGAGGTTAAGATCACAACATATGAATTTTGGAGGGACACAGTGCAGCCCCTAACATCAAAAGAGGGAAGGAATCATGCTGGCCTCTATCATATGCCGTTCCCAGGAGCCCTCAGCAAGTCTGGACACCTCTCTGCAGCTCTGTTACCCAGAGGCACCCTGGTCCCCATGAAGTGGAAGGACAAGCCCTCAGAGAAGTCACATGAGCTGCCCATCACATACACTCAGGGTGATGAGCAGGCCAGCAGAGCTGGGCCGGGACCCTCTCCCTCTCTGTAAACATCTGGCTGTGCATCTTCAGAAGTATATAGAAAATAGTGACCACACCTGAGTTTTCTGAAACACCTTTCCAAGGAAAAGGCCACCAAATTCTCCTCAGGAGCACCTCAAAGGCAGGGCCTAGATGTTGATCAAATCTGTTTGGCACAGGGCCCAGTTGGTGAGCGTGAAGAGCTCTGGCCTTCGAGTCCTGATCCTACCTCTTCATTGCTGTGTGGCTTTGGGCAAGTTGCTTCACCTCTCTGAACCTCAGTTTCTCGACTGATAAAATGAGATATGTATTATACCTACTTTCCAATGCTATAAAGATTCACTGGGGGGCTGGCCCGGTGGCTCAGGCGGTTAGAGCTCCGTGCTCCTAACTCCAAAGGCTGCCGGTTCGATTCCCACATGGGCCAGTGGGCTCTCAACCACAAGGTTGCCGGATCAACTACTGGAGTCCTGCAAGGGATGGTGGGCTCTGACCCCTGCAACTAAGATTGAACACGGCACCTTGAGCTGAGCTGCCGCTGAGCTCCCGCATGGCTCATTTGGTTGGAGCGCATCCTCTCAACCACAAGGTTGCCGGTTCGACTCCTGCAAGGGATGGTGGGCTGCGCCCCCTGCAACTAGAAAAAAAATGGCAACTGTACCTGAAGCTGAGCTGCGCCCTCTACAACTAAGACTGAAAGGACAACAACTTGAAGCTGAACGGCACCCTCCACAACTAAGATTGAAAGGACAACAACTTGACTTGGAAAAAAAGGCCTAGAAGTACACACTGATCCCCAATAAAGTCCTGTTCCCCTTCCCCAATAAAAAGAAAAAAAGATTCACTGAATGTGTGAGAAGACTTGGCACAGAACAGGTACACGATAGCCATTCAAGAAATGATGGCTTTTCTTATAGTTAATTATTTGATTGGATAGATGAATGAAGAAGGTAAAAAGTAACTGCTCTTAATTAAGTTCATTGGTTTCCTGGTTATTCCCTCCTTTGAGAAATCATGAAATCTGCTTCTGGCTCAGATTCAGATACTAGCCCTATCACTAGCCTGGGATCCTGAGCAAGTTATAACCACCCCAACCCTCAGCTTCCCATCTATAAAATGGGAAGAAAGACAGGCCATCCCCAAGAGTTGGTGCAAGAATAAGATGATGTGATCACATCTGTAATGAGCTTAACCCCGTGCCTGGCACACGGGCACGCTCAGGAAACACCGGCTCTCTCTTGGTGGCTGAATAGGCATTTGGGTGACGCAGCTTCCATCCGCAGGCAGGCGGGCTGCCTGCACAGTTGGGGAGGCAAAAGGGTTTCCATGGCAGTCCAGGCAGGTTTCTATTTTCAGATGACACTTAGTGACATCTTAACAATGCTGGAACGAGATAGGACCCGGCGAAAGCACCATTTCCTCCCAAGGATCCAAAGCTTGATGGGCAGGGAGGATGAGGTCCCTGACCCCAGTGGAGTCCAGCTGGGTTTTGGCTGGACAGTAGAGACTGGGCCTGCGGAGGGGGGCCCTGTGGTATCTATGGCTGGGCCTCCTTGCCCTCCACGTGCCCTGGGCCACTCTGGATTCCTCCTCCACCCTCTGCTCCCTGAGCTGGCCCCGGAGACCCACCTGCACAGACTCGTGCAGCAGCTCCCTCCACGATGGCTTCTGGCTAGGTCCAGTCCACAGGAGACTGGCAGGGGTCAGGGCACTTCTTCACCAGCCGCCTCCCTACAAAGCTCTTCCCCAGTCACTCTGTTTCCTTACCCTGTCAGCCGAACAGGCTTCCCCAGTGACCAGCCCGGGGCCATGTTGATTTCCTATACCCTGCCCAGACCTTTGCAAACACCCTCAAATTACCCAGTTTGAGTGGACCTCAGGTTTCCTTCTGGATCTGATACACCACCTTCAGTCCCATTCCCTCCGGCCCTCTGTCCCTCCCTTCCTTTCCTACCGGTCACCTTCCCTCCATCGCGTCTTGAACAAACATTTATTGAGCACCTGCATTGCTCGGGCAGCACACACCTAGCAGTGAATAGACAAGGCCCCTTCCCCTGTGGAATTTACATTTTAGGGATTTTAGGGAGACACGGACTACAAACCTACACATACATAAATATAATTTTAGAGTATGATGTGTGCTAAGACAAAAAAAGCTGAGGCATGGCCAGAGAGTGAGGTAGGGCAGAGAGGGGCTATAGGGGCTGGTCAAGAAAGGCCTCTCTGAGGAGGGGGTGCCAGCTGGGCAATGAGAAGAACCCAGCCACGGGGGGTTCTGGAGGAAGGGCATTCCTGGCTGGGAAACAGCAAGTGCTACGGTGTCGAGGCAGGGGTGAGCTCAGTGAGTCTGAAGAACAGAATCAAGGCCAGTGTGACCTCCACGAAGAGCCATGTCGTCTCCTCACCTGGGCCTTTGCCTCAGTTATCCCATCCTCTTTCCTTTCCTCCAGGTCAGGTGAATGCCAATTTATCCCCCCATACCCAGGTCACATGTCAGCCCCCTGAGAGGTGGAGACCGTCCTCTCAGCCTCCAAGCACCAGGGGACCCCTCCACTGAATCCTGACTCTGCATTATCATAATCTATAGGTGCCTGTCTCCTCCAATGGGGCAGGATGGGAGTTCCTTCCAGCCCAGCCTAAGACTGAGTCACATTAACTCAGGGTTCATGCATGCTAAACATTTGTTGGGTTAAACGAGTACACGGATAGCAGGTGTCCAGGGAGTTCAAAGGAAAGGATGATCAAAGGAGCCAAAGCAGTCAGGGAAGGCTTCCTGGAGAAGGTGGGACTTGACCTTAACTTCAAATCAGGGGGTGGAAGGGAAAAGTGAGGGAATTCTTGGCAGAGGGAATGGCATGTGCAAAGGCCCAGAGGTGTGATTGACAAGATGGAAACTGGGGAATAGCAATCTTCTTCTCACTGAATGAAGTCATACATAGGAGGCACTGGGTGTGGCAGAGACCTGGCCCATGGAAGGCTGTTGATAAATCAGAGCCGGTGACACCTCAACACGTGCAGGGCCCCAGGTCCTGGGCCCGTCTCCACAAGTACCCGAGCCAGACGCTCAGTTCTCAGGAACTCAAACTACTTGGCTTCCCATATCTAACTTGGCTGAAAATCAGCAGACCTCTGCCTCACCTGGCCTCATCCAGCGCCATCTCCACTCCCAGAGATGCCCAGCCTCCAAGCTCCACCCTGCTGTGGAAAAGGCTGGTGCCAATAGAACTTCCCCAGAAATACTCAGAAAAGGGGTTCTCTCATATGTGTTAGACTTGGTTCAGCAGCTGATGTGAAGTTTCCCAGTCACATGTTAGAAAGATCACAAGACGCAGGGTTGACATCTTAGACACCTTCCGGTAGGTATAGAACCAAGGGTCTACCAGACCGTTAGGGGGCCATGAGAACATTCTCATTTCTTATCAAACCATGCATCTAGAATCTACTCTGGATACTTTCCTCTGTCTACCAATGCAGTTGTAAAATATGATTTTGATGAAGTTTATATAGAGTAAGGGGACATGAGACAAAAGTGCCCAGGGCCCACATGGTCACAATGTGGCCCTGACCGTGGGAGATACGGGCCAACCCCGGGGGAGGAAATGGATACTGAGGTTCAGACCAGGAGGCCCAAAGTCACACAGCAACTGGGAGTTGGAGCTGGAATTTGGACATAGGACTACCTGGCCCCTTAAATCCTTGCTTGTTGGTTGGTAGTTTTCTTCAGGGGGAATGGGGAGGTCTATCAAACCCCCATGTTTCAGTCTTTGTTGAGGCCTCAGATTTCCTGGTTCCAGTGGCCAGGAGTTTGATCAACAACCCCCTTCTCTATTCCTCTCCCCACGATGAGGTCACCCTCTTAACACCACGGGTGGTCTAATGGGCAGAGCTGGGAGGGACTTTCCTGAGGGAGGGGGCATCTGGTCCTCGGGCTCACTGTGCAGATGGGCCCTGAGGCTCAGCGTGGGGAGTTGCTGCTGCTCATGGTCAGGGCTCGAGGATGGGGTTGAGACAAACCCTCCCCCAGCTCCTGATTCACCACCCAGTGCTCCCCACTCCCACTCCTCGTTTACGTTGAGCCAGAATTAGACAAGAATCTGACATTGTCCAGATGGAAAAGTCCCCCCCATTTTTGGCTGAAAAGCTCCTTGCTCAGGGAACTATTGGAGGCGGGTGTACTACAGCCCAAGCCTTGCTGGAAACACTCCCCCGGGCTCAGGGATCTGCTTTCTCTCCTGCCCCCATCCCGGCCCCATCCCACCTACCCTGTCAAAACAGCTGGAGCCAGCCAAGAGGCCAGGCCCCCTCCCCCCTCCTCTTGGGGTGGGGGTGGGCTAGCTGTGTCCATTCAAGGGTGGGCTCTTATCATACACAGTGATGGGGAGCCTTCTCAGAGGCACACTGACCTGAAGGCATCTCTCTCTGAGCGCCTAAAATCCCATCATGTGTGCTCTATTCAGAGCAGAAAGGCTGTTTACTGGGCATTTCCTTTAAAGGCAAAGAAGTGAATGACTGTGTCAGATCATCTTTCACTGTGGCTAAGTGCCTGGGCAGCATGGGGACGCTGAGGTTCTCTCTAAGAGTTTGTACAGGGAGGGGGATGGGAGATGTAATCACCATCTGAGCCCTATATGGCCCTTTAATGTCGATGGCCTTGACCAGGGCAAGGAGCCACGAATTCTGCCTGGGTTAAGGGCCAGACATGTGTGTATTGGGGCAGGGCGTGTTGGGAGTCCTGGACAATGATGGTGAGAAAGGTGAAAATATCAGCCGAGTTGGTGGACAAAGAGCGGAGGCCACCCCAGGCAGAAGAAACACCATGAGCAGAAGTATGGCGACCAGAGAGCTCTGGTGTGTTTGGGGAACAGCTATAACCGGAGCACAGGCTACAGGGGTGTAGAAGGGGGTGGGCAAGTGTGGGGTTGTTAGGGGGTCAGAAGGGAGGCTAGAGAGACTGGCTTCAGATCCAGGAAGTGTGAGATCCAGAACCCAGACGTCTGTTTTTGATTAGCACCCAAGTACTTCCCACGTGGGTAGTCCATGGTTTACACTTTGGTGATCACAGGCTATATAGCCAGACAACCAGCCCTGAGGTCACTGCTCCAGGGTTAGCAGGACAAGATGGTAGAACTCAGCAAGGAGCCAGAAAGATCTAGATGCCAGTCCAGTTGTGGCATTTGCTGGCTGTGTACCCTGGGGCAAGTTACTTTACCTCTCTGAGCTCCAGGCTCCTTGCAGGTAATACTAATATTTGATTTCCAAGGTGGTTATGAACTCTGAAAAAAACTCACCCGGCATGGTGCCTGATACACAGCAGGTACAAGAACTACGGCTCCTTTTTCCCTCCACAAGGTGCCCTTATCCCCCTATGTTAGCAAAATCATAGTGACCAGATGAATTGGTGAGGTTGGCTCAATTGTCAGAGACGGAAGCCAACTCAAATTAGCTTAAGGGAAAACCGAAGAGGCTAATGGCAAAGGACCCAGCACGGAAGGAAGCAATGTGGGTGCTGACCAATGAACATTCTGTCTCTTCCTCTCCTTGCCCGTTAGCCTTGTTTTCTCCTGCTGCCGTGCCATCTCCAGAAGGCCAAGACTGAGGCTCTCAGGAGCCCCTGTTCAGCCACCTGGGGAGGGAGAGCTGCTTTCTCTATGTGACTGTAGTTCAGTCACAAGGCAGGACTCTGATTGGGCATGCGTGGCTCATATGCCCTTTCATTGGCCAATCACGCTGGTTTGGGATAGAGTATGTTAAGTGGCAGGCCTATGCCAATGGGGGGTGGGGTGGGTATTGACTATGATCAGAGGAGTAAGGACCCCTCACTGGACAGAAAAAAAAACAACCAATTCAGGATAATTTTACAAGAGAGGAGCCCAAACCATTCAGCCAGAAATCTAGCAAGGTCTTTCCTATGCTATACAGCTGTCCATCTCCAATTCTTCCTTTTAGAAGTAGGTTGGGTGTCCCTCCTCCTTGTGCACCTCTTGACCCAGACACCACCTTCCACACTCAGTCTGTCCTGTCTGGGAACTCCTTGAGGCAAGACTGGACTCTGCACCTCCCTGGTTCTGATGCCTGCCTGGGGCTGGGCAGGGAGCAGGGTTTGAACCCACATCTTCACAGCCAACATCCTGTATCCTCTCCACAGCCTCTATCTGAACCTACCTGTGCTCTCTGCCCACCTGAGCCCTGCTTTCTCCTGGGGGATGTCCAACCGCTGTGTCCTCTGGATAGAGGCAGACGCCCAGTCCTTCCTTCCTTCTGAATCCCCGAGGATCTGGCTGGAATCCCCAAAGGGCTGGCATCCCAGGGCACATGATTATTTAGCCTACCTGATGATGCTTTTTCTTTTTCCCCCTCTCTTGTCAAACGGGAAGCTCAGAGGCCCTTCGCAGAATGATCGGGCTGCTTTATGTTCCTGTGCCCCCAACTCTGACCATGAGGCTGCAGAGGAGAAGGGCTGCAGCTGTTCCCACCCGGTTAGGCTGACCCGGCAGACAATGTGAGCCATTGACTTTCACCAAGATGAGTCCCTGAAAATGCTGCTGGGCCATCCCTGTACCCCAACCCCATCCCCGTGGTTCATATCTCGTTAGAAAGAGATATTCTTTTTCCTCTTTCTTTCCTTTTTTTGGGGGTGCTGTTTAAAAGAGAGTAATGTAAGTCTCAGATCCCCTCACATCATGTTAATGTTAAAGTAGGACTAAAAATAAATCTTGGGTTGCCATAGGAACCCTGACTGTTGCTAGGTTTAGTCTGTGGGGGATTGGGAGCCCGGCTTTTTCTGGCCCTGCTGGAAGTCTGCCTTTGTAGCTGCACAGAGCACCTGGGAGGGGACCCCAGGGCATTGCCCCACCTGCTAAACTCACTAAAGGTGGCCTGGGAGTCAACTCCCCACTGGGTGTCTTATGGGGCATTGAGATCTGCCCTGGAAGGGGGACTTGGGCTCTGCAAAGCCTCTAAAGAGATGGTTCCAAGAAGGGTGGAAAAGAAGAAAATAAAAGCAGGAAGAGAGAAATAAATGGTGGGGGGAGAAGCAGGCAGACATAGAGAGGGTAACTGTTTGCTGGCTCTCTCACCCCGTGCTGAGCCTGGGCCTCTCCTCCCGCTTCCTGCTCCCCTCAGGCCTCTCCCAGACTGGGTCTGCACAAATTCTGTGGGCCTTGGGCTACTCTGGCCCTGTCCGCCCTTGTCCCCCAGTGGGTTCCCCAGCATGTCTCTTCTGATTTAGGCTCACCAAGGACACTTTATGCCAACTCCTGGCTGTGTCCCATGCATTGTGGAGAGTCCCTGTGTCCCTTCTCGGTCAGCTCCATTTGCTTCAAAGCACGTGGTCAAGAGGACAGACCTGAGAGTCAGGCAGACAGGAGTTCACATCCAGCCTCAGCATTGACTGCTGTGTGACTTCAAACAGTCTCCCCACCTCTCTGTGCTGCCGTTTCCTCCTCAGCGCAATGGAGGCATTTATACCTCCCTTGAGGGGTCACTGTAGGAATGTGTGAGAAGGTGTGTGGGCCTGGGGCCCAGGGCCTGGCACGTGGCAGAGCTGGCAGCTGTTTCGATGATCTCAGAGAATGGCGCTGCATCTGCTGGGACAGCCTGTGGCATTGGCTCAGGTCCACTTTGGAGGGTCAAGTTTCATTTGGGGGGTTTCTATCTTGGTAGCAGTAGGATAAGTAGATGCAGGGGGTTAGAGATTCAACTGCTCTGGAGAGTCGAAAGATAAGCTAAACCTGGGCTTTTTGAGCTGGGGCTCTGCCCACGGGCTCCAGGCCTGCTCTTGAGGTCAGAAGACCCATGCAGCCCAGATGAGATGCTCAGAGTACCCCAACTTGTTGCTTAGTATTTCTCAAACACCATAAAGGAAATTCCTAGTATGTAACAACTTTTCTCAAAATCCTCTTTTCCTCTTCCAGCTGTGTCCTCTATGCGCTGCCTGCCGATCCTCCAGGGCCTCCTGTCCCTCCCCTTTTCTCCCAGATCACACACACCTCCTCTCCCCACACACACACACACAGAACTGACAGCAGCAGATCCTTCCTGGGAGAGGAGGGGAGAGGAAGGGGGGGGGGAAGAGGCGGGGAGCTGAGTGGCCCTATCAGTGCAGGCCTTAGGAAACAGATGGTTCAAGGAAATGGGGTCTCCAAAGAGAGGTTAATACAGTTCCTGTTAGCAAAGGTGCGGGCGAGATGCTGGAAACCACAGGGTCTGAACCATCAAGCCAAGGGGAGGGAGCCACTGAGCAGAGCCCAGAGGTTGTGTGGAGAGGGCCACCCAGGAGGGGGCTGTAACCGTCAGCCAGGAGGGAGCCAAGGCAATCCGCCCCTGACTTCACTCTCCTGCCTTCTGCCAGCGCTGCCCACTGGGCCACCCACCTGGAAGTCAAAGGACATGAAGGGCCTTTTATGAGGTCCAGACAGGCCAGCACAGTGCAGTGCCCAGCCAGGTGGGGGGAGAGGGGCCTGGAGAGACAAAGATCAGACGTCCAAGCCAGGACACTCTCATGGCCGGGACACTCAGACCTTCATCATTTGTGCTTGGCACAAACGATTGCGAACAAAGGAGAACAAAGAAATAATTTTTAATAATAATAGATTTAATTTTTTATAATAATACATGTCCTCCAGGAAAAAAAACAGAAACCAAGTCTAAGAACATGCTCTGAAAATTTCTAGAAGATGATGCCTCATGTCAGGCAGCTGAAAGGAACCCAGAAAAGGCTTTAGTGATATAAGTCTCCAGAGCACAGAGCCACCTACCTGGCACTGAAGAATCGCATTCACTGACAAGAGGCTGTCTAATTTTCATTCATTTACATATCCTAATCTAAGGACCCAACCTCCGGATTCACACAAAAAAATGGAAATAATTAGTGCAATCTACTGCGATTGTTTCCAAGCTTAATATTCTGCCTAGAAACTGCGTAGGGAAATATAATTGCATTTTAAACCACAACATCAAAGAAGGGGTTGAGGCCAGACAGCAAAAGTGTGGGAAGAGAATCTCCGTCTTCCAGACCAACCAGAGGCTGAGAAAGAGAGCTGGAGGCGCAATGGCTCTCCGGGGAGCCTTCCAACAAGTAAGGTTAATGAGGGTGAGCGAGAGTGTGTGAGGCAGAGGGGCTCACTCAGGAAACCCCTCTAAACCCAGAGGAGCTGGGGAGACCCCGAGACTACCTTGTGCACTCAATAGGGACTGAAGTACTGTTCAAATGAAATCAGTGCCACAAAATTGATTGAAATTTCATTTCTCGTCGCGTATCGTTCATCCTGCTAGCCCCATGAGGTGCCTTCGCAAAAGGATTCATGGACAGATAACTTAGGGAAGAAATGCGTGCAAGTCACGGGGCTCATTAGGCGGTTTGGAGACTGAAAAGAAACACAGGCCTAGTCTTATTTAACCCAGACTGTCCATTCGCCATATGGAGCACAGAACCTGTGGCCTTGATGGCTGTAAACATCCTGCAACCTTGAGCCTTGAGCAGAACTCCTGGATGGGTGTTCCTGGATTGGACCAGCGACAAGGAAACCCCCTACAAAGGAACCATGTCCTTTTTTTTGAAGGTGAGAATGTCATATATGGCCCTAATAAGGCTGCATCTAGCTCTTCGTTTGGCAAGAACAAGTCCAGATGCTGGGCTTCATTCATGTGACAAATAGTTCTTGAGTATCTACTGTGTGCCAGGCACTGTTCTAGGCACCAGATGTGTCAGGGAACAAAACAGATAAAAATCCCAGAAGGAACTTCTGTTCTGAGGAGAACCCTGTCATCTCCATCTTCCACAGCCCTGGAGCCCTGGGATCCACCCCATTCTTGTGCCCGTCCCTGATTGGGCCAGGAAGGCACACCTGCTCCAGAAGAAGCAATCTGGAAGCTGAGTGGGGCCACACATTTCCAGGACATAGGCCTGCCAGGGTTCAAATTCTTACTTCCCTGCTCACAAGCTGAGTGACCCTGGGCAAGGTCCTTAATCACTCTGAGCGTCTATTCCCTTCCGTGGGAAGAATAATAATAAAACGTGCCTCGTAGAGCTATACTGAGAATTAAATGAAAAAGCCCATGTAAAGACCTTGGACCAGTGGGTGCATGTATTTGCTGGTGGTGGTACTTCTCGCTCCCAGGTATGAAGAGACTGGTTGGCTGGGCCGGGGGCCCCGGTAAGGTTTGAGAACAAAGGCTGCCAGGTGGGAACACTGAGCAACAAACAGAGAAAGCAGATCTGCAAAGCTCACCAGAGAAATGGTGCAGGTGGGCTGAGAGAGGGGGGCCGGATGTAGAGACAGCGAGTGGCGCCTTTGTGTCCGACGTTCCCTCTGTGGGCTCAGTGGCCCCTGGGGCCCATGCCCCATGCTGTTCTTCATCACCCAACTAACTCATTTCTGTTATCTTGACTGGGTTTCCTGCTCCTGAGAAGCAAGCTGTCCCTGAACAGGCTGAGGTGTCCTGAAAACCCTGCTTAACAATGTGACCTAATCAGGCAAATGTTTACAGCAAACGCAATGAGAGGATGAGTGGGGCTTCCTCTGCCTGGCCTCCCCTTGCTACCTGGAGCCTTGTAGTCACACTTCCCCGCTCCTGGAGAAGGAAAAGGAAGGTAGAAGAAAGGCCATGGTGTCTAATCAAGGCGGACCCAAAGGCCTCCGTCCTCAGCCAGGCCTGAGAGAGGACGTCCAAAGCTGATTAGCAGATCCCAGGGCTGCTTCCTGTGATTCTTCAAGGCCAGTGGGGTCACTCAGGGGAGCAGAAGACATCTGCTGTTTCTTCCCCTGTTGGAGATAGAGTACCCCTCTAGCCAAGGAGAAGCCTGGAAACATCCCAGAAAAGCCTCCTATTCTGTTCCCCCTCCCTGAAAAGAGAGCTGAGTAAGACTGTGCCCTCCACGGCCCCTCTGAGGGCATTTCCCGCTCTGAGAGGTCCGAGCAGAGTATTGATGCTTAGAGAAGCCGGGAGGGTGTGCACTGGCACAACACAGAGGTGTGACCATGCAGGAGTGTGAGGAGTGGGCCACAAGACTTCTGGATAGTAAGGTGAGGGATAAACCCAGAAAATGGCTTGGAAGAGACAGAGGCCTTGAATGCCGTGCTAAGGAGTTGGGAGTCACTGATGGTCTTTAAGGGGGCATGGCGTGGCCTGTCCTGTGTTTTAGGAAGACTGTGCTAGAAGCACAAAGGACTTACCAATGACAACTGAGGCTTGGTCACAAAGAACAAGAAGCCGGATATGAGGCAGAGGGCATGGTGTCACACAGGGACCCCAGTCAGACTGTCGATTTCCAGCTCCTTCAACTCCGCAGCCACCCACATCACGCCAGCCTGCAGGTGTGGCTGGGTCAAGCAGGCTGCCCTAGCTAGGGAGCGCCTTCATGATTCCTGGGTGACCACGGAGGGCGGGGAGCCCTGGGCTGGAGGAGGAGATGGGTGGGAGACAGGACAGAGAGAAGCACGACTTCGTATGAAGGAGACACGTTCATTCAACAAGTACTCTCTACACATCTGGACTGAGCCCTGAGCAGACAGACATACTTCAAGCCTCTCTTCCTCCTCCCCCTTCTCCTCTTCCTTCTCTTTCTCCTCTTTTTAAAAAAACGTTTGGCCTGGTCTAATACACAAGTAAGACAAACCCAAGAGCTGCCCTAACAACTCACCAAGAACTGGGTGGCTTAAAACAGCAGGAATTTATTCGCTCTCAGTTCTAGAGGCTCCCAGGCTGAAATCAAGGTGTCAGCAGGGCTGTGCTCCCTCAGAAGGCTCTAGGGAGACTCCTTCCTTGCCTTCTCCGAGTTTCCGGTGTTGCTGGCAGAGCTTGGAGCTCCTTGGCTTGTCACTCCTTTCTCTGTCTCTACCGTCACATGGCGTTCTCCCTGTGTGTCTCTTCTCTTCTTATAAGGACGCCAGTCATATTGGATCAGGGCCCACCCTAACCAAGTATGACTCAACTTGATTAGGTACATCTGAAAAGATAACTATTTCCAAATAAGATCACATTCACAACCCCTAGCAAAGGGGTTAGGACTTCAACATATCTTTTAGGGGGACACAATTCAACCCACAATACTCATTCTAGGAAAAAGATAAAGAAAATATAGATCAATAGATGATAGATAGATAGATAGATAGATAGATAGATAGATAGATAGAGAGAGAGATAGATAGATAAAATCATTAAAAATTTGCATCACGCAGACATCACCACTCCAACATTTTGGGATGCCTCCTTCTGGATGTGCTTTCCTCTATCAAAAATCTGTTATTGTTTTTGCAAAAATTCTGTTACCCTGAGCATACCTTTGGGGTATGCTTATTTCACCTGATGTTATATCGTCCCAGTTCTAATCTCTGTTTTTTGTGCCCTGGCTTAGAGCTTACCTGTTACATTTGGGGATCCATTACCGGTGGTTTCTTCTGAGTGCAGAAAAGAACAATGATGTGGTCATAGCTACAGCTTATTGGGCCATTACAACGGCAGGGTCGAGTCAATCAAGTCAATATCATTGGCCCCACTTTGAAGATGAGTAGATTCAGAGGGCTTAAGCACCTTGCCTTAGGTCACACAGCCAACAATCAGTACACTTGGGTCTTGCACCCAGCCCCATCTGGGAGCAGACTAACACTCGAAGCTGCCTCCTTTAATGGAGCCCAGGTATTGCTACTTCAGGAGTGCTATTAAGATTTGCCTTGCAGGTCTTGACGGATGTGCATGAGGGGGAATTTGCCAGGTGAAAAAGCAGGTGGAGGATATGGTAGACGCATGAGCACAAAGGCCTGGTCCAGATCACCCCGGGAGGGGAAATAAGTGCTCTTTGCCGTGGTGCAGCTTGTGAGGCAGGCAGAGGTCAGCTATAGCAGCGTCCTGTGAGAATCTAGGCATTATCCAGAGCACAGTAGGGAGCCCTTGAAAGTGTGTCAGCAGAGAGAGAGCCTGTGCTTTGGAAAGTTGACTGCTGCAGGGTGGAGGGTGGATGGGAAAGGCGGGCAGGGGCAGAGAGATCAGGGAGAAATGGGGGCAGGTTGGCCAGTTCTACGAGGAGAAACAGGGGTGGAGAAGGCAGAATCAGACCCTACGAATGAGTAGCGACTCCCTCAGTCTTGGGAGGAAGCTGAGGTGAGAGCCGTGCCTTGGGCGGCTCAGTCAGCCCCCGCAGACAGACGCACAGAGGGCATCTACTGCCATCCATTCTTTCTCTTGGCACTAGACCTCCCGGCGGCATCAGGCTGAGCCTTAGCCTCGCTGGTGGGAAGCCTGGCTCCTTGCCACAGAAAGGAACAGAGGTAGTGATGTGATGAGTGTACTGAAAACACAGGATTAAACACTTGGGAACTGACATAAAGCCACCCTTCAGAGGCCAGGAGGTGGGGACCAGGCCCTGTCTCCTGCTCGGGAAGGTTGGGCAGCTGCAAATGGTGGAAGCAGGCTCACCCCATCTCTTATAGAGGCTGCTGCCTGGTCTCTGCCCCTTTTCTCTTTACACCCCTGGATCTGCCCCCCATGTTGGGGACCAGCCTACACTTTCGAGTTCTCAGCAGTGTCCTACCCACCACAAACAGCTGCTGTCATCCACCCCTTGGGCCAAGGCATGACTGAAACCATCTGTGTAGGCCCCGGACGGATGGACGTGTGGGCAGAGAATTCTGGGGTCCTGGGTAACTAGAGTGAGGTCCTAAGGGGAATTGTGGGCTCTGGGTTTCTGACTTGGGCAGCCAAAGGGACTGCTAGGTGCCACTGCTAAGTGTGGAAAGTGGGAGGGATAAAAGAGGAGGCGGTGGGGTTGGGGATATGAGGAATGAAGAACTTGGTTTAGGCAAAGGCTGCCGTAAAGGCCTGTGGACAGAGGAGACTCTGGGGCAGAGTCAGCAGTGAGGGGAGTTCACCGCCAGGCTTAGCTGCAGACCCTGAGAAGGACCCCGAGCTTGACCCCTGAGAGACAGAGATCCCTTCCAAACTCCTGGGCTGAGTGCGGTCCTCCCTTCCTGGGCTGCCAACAGTAGTTACAGGACGTGAAGTACGCTGGACGGTCAGCGTGCCTCCCTTGGACCTTCCCCTCCCCTATGGAAGGTCTCTGTGGGGCTGGGCCTTTCGGGAAGAGGAAAAAACAAGATGTCTTAGTCAGCATCAAGGTCAGGGCAGTTTTCTAAGGAGCATCTGGAAGTGGAAGAAGTGGCAAAGGCATCTGAAGATTAAAGCTGGACAGGCCCGAGTATAAAGACGCCGCAATCAGGGCCAGCAGGGAGCCTCACCTATGGGTTGGAGCAAATCCACACAACATAAAAACTACCATTTAACCCTTTTAAACAGCATGATTCAATGGCAATAAGTACCTGCATACACTTGTACAACCGTCACCACTATCCTGTTCCAGAACTTTTCATCACCCCAAACGGACACCTCCTAAGCTGCCATTGATTGAGGGCCTACTATGCGCTTTATACTCACCAGCTCATCCTCCCTGTGGCTTTGGGAGGGATCCATTTTACAGGTGAGGAGAATGAGGCTCAGGAAAGGGCAGCAACTTGCCCAAGGCCTTGGGGTCGTAAGCACCCAAAGCAGGATTTGAGTCCAGGTGTCTCTGGCTCCAGAGCCCACCATAACTGAGGAAGGCCGTGCAGGATGTTAAGACTGGAGTGGGCAGGTGGGACAGCTAGCTCAGCTGCTGATGTTGTTCTTTGGGGGTTCAGCCAGAGAAGACAGTGAGGAGCCCTGCTGTGCTGGGGAACCATCCAGATAAACAAGGGCTTACAGGATGGGGGCTCGGCTGGGAAGTGGGGGAGCAAGGCATGCTGCCAGGGTGCTTGCCTATTGAGGGTAACCCCAGTTAGGGGCTGGTAGTAAGTTTCAGGTCCTGTCCTGAGGGGAGAGTGCTGGCTGCAGCTGAGCAAAGGGTCGAGATCCCAGCTAAGTGGGTGCCAGGAAGACCCACTGCCAAGGGTATGCAGTGGAGAGCAGGCCGAAGGATTGGGCGAGAGAATGGGGAGCAGGTCAGAGAAGGCCTGTGTGCCAGGCCCACGGGCTGCTTGACAGCTGCCGGAAGGGCCAGGAGGACTCACGGCCTGACTCCACATCCCAAAGCATCCTTGGCAAAAGTCTGAGATCAGGGCAACAAGTACCCATGGCCCTCACGTCTGGGTCTCCAATCAACCCTGAAATTCAGGCTCAAGACTATTGGGACAAAGGCTTCAAACTGGCCTGTCCAGTAGAAGAGCAGAAAAGCATTCACGTTTTCGCTCAGTCTCTCCTTCCTCTCCGTGTATGCCTACCAACACAGAGATGTACAAATGAGATTCTAGAATACATCCAGCTTTGCACCTGTCTTTTTTATTTTTTCTACTCAAAGCTGTCGTGGAAGTCTTCCCAAGTCATTTATACACCACCCCTTTTGAAGGTCTTGCCGTGCTCCACCGTGTGGCTGCCTCTTCGTTTATCTGACCCAGAGATTCTCATTTGGCCGTGTCTGGGGACCTTTTCAGTTGTCACAACTTAGAGAGATGCTACTGACAACTGCTGGGTAAAGGGGAGGGCACTATTGCCAGTTGACCAAACTATCCTACAATACACATAACAGCCGCCCCCCAACAAGGAATTATAGGCCCCCAAACATCAACAGTGTTTGGGTTGAGAAACCTTGGCCTGACCAATCCCTACTGATTCGCAATTAGGCCGTACCCAGTGGTTTTGTTATTCTAATGGTGCCGTCCTCATCCTTTTCTCATATGGTTGATCCTCATTATTCTCAGATTCCATATTTGCAAATTCACCTACTGGTTAAAGTTTTTTGCAACCTCAGAAATCAATACTCCAGGCACTTTCACGGTCATCCTCAGACATTCACAGAGCAGCCAAAACTGGGAGTCACCTGACATGTACATTCCCGTCTAAGGTCGAGCAAGGTGACATTCTGCCTTTCTGCTTCAGCTCTCATACTATCAGTGTGTCTGTCCTTTTTACAGTCTATTTAGTACCATGTTTTTCACATCTTGGTGCTTTTTCTTCTTGCTGCTTAAAATGGCCCCCCCAGCCTCGTGCTGAAGTGCTGGCTCAAGAAAGCTGTGATGGGCCTTTTGGAGAAAATCCGTGAGTTAGATAAGCTTTGTTCACGCTGAGTTCGGGTGCCCCTGGCTGTGAGTTCAATGTTAATGTGTATTAAGTAGGTTTCTCTCACTTAACAGAAACACGCATCAAAGAAGCTTATGTATTGCCAGTTGACCAAAGGTGACCAGAGGCTTGCAGGACCCTCACCCTGTATTTTCCCTGGCAGCAGTGGCCCAATATTGGCTAATTCAGTGTTTGGGATGAGTTTCTAGAACTTTATTGCAAATAATGACAATCAACTGTATCCCATGATTGTTTTGCAATGTATATCCTGGATGTGTGATGGTTGGATGTGGTCCTTCTGAGGGTTTTTCCCCCCATCTGTATTGAGGTATACTTGACAAATAAAAATCGTGTATCTGTAAGGTATACAACTCAATGTTCTGATACACATGCATTGTGAAATATTCACCACCACACAATCAAGCTAATGAACATGTCCATCACCTCGCATACTTATCTTTGTTTGTGTGGTGAGGACACTTAAGATCTACTCTGCTCGGAAATGTCAAGTATCCAGTATTGCTAACTAGAGTCACCATGCTGTACATGAGATCTCCAGAACTTATGTATCTTACACACCTGTACTTGAAACTTTGCACCCCTTGACCAACATCTCCCCATTCCCCCCTCCTAACCCCTGGCAGCCACCATCCTACTCTCTACTTCGGTGAGTTTCACTGTTATAGATTACACATGTAAGTGAGAGCATGCAGCATTTGTCCTTCTGTGTCTGGTTTATTTCACTTAGCATTACATCCTCCAGGCTCATCCATGTTGTTGCGAGTGGTAAGATCTCCATCTTTGAAAAGGCTGAATAATATTCCACTGTATCAATGTATGCCATATTTTCTTTATCCAGTCATCCACTGATGGACATGTAGATTGTTTCTTGGCTAGGGTGAATAATGCTGCAATCAACATGGGAGTGTAGATATCTCTTTGAGATAGTGATTTCATTTTCTTCAGATATATATCCAGAAGTGGAATTGCTGCATCATAAGGTACTTCTATTTTTAACCGTTTTAGGAACCTTCATACCGGTAGTTTTCCATAATAGCAATGTATCAATTTACATTCCCACCAACAGTACACAATGGTTTCCTTTTCTCCACATCCTTGCCAACACTTGTTATCTTTTGTCCTTTTGATAGTAGCCATTCTAACAGGATGAAAGAGAAAAGAAACACATGATCATCTCAATAGATGCAGGAAAAGAATTTGACAAAATTCAACATCCATGCATGATAAAAACTCTCAATAAAATAGATATAGAATGAACTTACCTCCACACAATAAAGGGCATATATTAAAAGCCCATGACTGGTATTATGATCAATGATGAAAAATGAAAAGCTTTCCCTCTGAGGTCATGTACAAAGCAAGGGTGCCCCCTCTTGCCGTTTCTATTCAACATAGTACTGAAAGTCCTAGCCAGAGCAGTTAGACAAGAAAAAAGAAATAAAAGGTATCCAAATAGGAAAAGAAGAAGTAAAATTATCTCAGTTTGCTGACGATATGATCATATATGTAGAAAACCCTAAAGATTCAACAGGAAAAACCTGGAAGAACTAATAAATAAATGTGGTAAATTTGCAGGATTCAAAATCAACATACAAAAGTCAGTCATGTTTTTATATACAAACAACAAGCTATCCGAAAAGGAAAGAAAGAAAACAATCCCTTCACAATAGAAACAAAAAGAATAAAATACTTAGGAATAAAGTTAAAGTTAACCAAAGAGATGAAAGACTCATACACTGAAAATTGTAAAACATTGATGAAGGAATTTAAA
Organism: Rhinolophus hipposideros; assembly: GCF_964194185.1. NCBI lineage: Eukaryota > Metazoa > Chordata > Mammalia > Chiroptera > Rhinolophidae > Rhinolophus > Rhinolophus hipposideros. The sequence goes on from NC_138069.1 coordinate 39,298,779, forward strand.
GAAGACACAAGAAATGGAAAGACATCCTATGTTCACAGATGGGAAAAATTAATATTGTTACAATGTCCAAATTGTTAAAGTGTCCCCATTGTTGCCCCTGACGAAGTTGATTCATTTAGATTTTTTCACAACCTTAACCATTTTCTCAAAGGGACATTTGTTCACATTATCTCATTGCTAGTGGATGGCCTGACAGAAGTCATCTTTGCAATTGTTAGCTCTGAATGCTGTATCTATAGAATACTGCCTTCAATTGCTATATCTTGAATTCCTAGTTAGGCAAATCACTTAGATTGGATTCATTTGGCTCAGTTCAATTTATTTCGTTTTCCTTCAGAGCAATAGCCATGACCTGAGCCTCTTTGATGTGCCAGGCTTGTGTTGGGTCAGCAGCTTCGGAGAGAGGCAGAGAATGTTTGGTCCCTGACCCCATGGTACCCACGGCTACTGCAAGTGAAATGAACAGGATGTTAATTGGGGGGGCCCAGGAGGCATTCCCTGAGCATTAGGGCAAGAAGCCTTCCTGGAGCAGGAGTGTCTGCATCTGAGGATAAGCAGGAGTTAGATACCCCAAGAAAGGGAACAGTGAGGGCAAAGTCTCGGCCGTGAGATGAAACAGGGAACAGTGCTGGGAGAGAACTAAGTCTGGGGGCAGGCTTGGGGTGTGGCCCGGCCACAGCAGTGAGTAGGGCCAGATCACCGAGGGCTTTGCAAGGACACTAAGGAAGCTAGGCGTCCTTCCAGACAGGGAGAAAAGTTTTGACCAGGTCAGATTTGCATCTTAGGAAGAGTACTTTGACTGCAGAGAGATGCTAAGGGTGCTGGAGGGAGGGAGACCAGTGAGAAGGCCAGTGGGGAAGGAGAGAGGCGGTGGGTCTGCGGGAGGTTCTAGCGGCCAAATGCTGACTTGAGTGGGATGAGGAAGGGATAGGCGAGGAGGGTGGCAGATGGCCTGGTGAATGGGGTTGCTGTAGACATCTGCTGGGGAGGACTGTCCGAAGCCCAGGAAGGCAGAATCAGCAGCAGACAGATTCACTCATTCACCATTGTGCCTACCTGGGGCCAGGCCTCTGCTGGACCCAGTGGAGCTTGTGCACTAATGTGGGAGAAAGGCAGTGATGAGTGGAGAAGGTGTGAGAGGTCTGTCAGGATGTGCAAGGTGCTAGGGAGAAAAGAAAGAGACGGGGGCCGGGAAGGGAGATCCCGGGATGGGGGAAGGGTGGCAAGTCTGCACAGGGTAACCAGGAAAAGTCTCACTGGGAAAGGGCCTGGGAAAACCCTGTCCCTCTGTCCTTGTGTCCTCCCATCCATTCATTCATATATGCAGCATATCCAGGGGGAGATACTAGAGGGAACAGCTAAAGAGGCCACTGCAGAATTTAGGGACCCAGTGAGGACATCTGTGCTCTGAGGGTCAGGGTGGGTTTAAGGAGAATCAAGGGACCAGGCCCCTAGCCAGGTAAGGCGGCAGAATAGGGAACCTCCAAAGCTGGCAGCACCCCGACCAGCTGGCTTTTGGGGATCGCCAACAACTACAAAACAAACCAAAAAAAAGTAAAGCAGGACACCTATTACTTGACTTGGGATTTTTTTCTATTTATAAATCAGGTCTTTTCAATTTCATTTCAAAGGCCTGTGGTGCATTGTTCCCCAGGGCCTAGCCCCAGCTCGCTGTCCTGTCCCCTCCCTGTGGCCTGGCTGGCCTCTCACTTTCATCGTCTTTAGAATGGCTGAGTGCAAGCCTGTCCCCTGCAGCAAGCAGGCCAGAACACAAGATTGAAGCACAGTTGCCATGGATTTCAGAGGTTCGGGCCTAGATTCAAACCTCTGTTCACCTCTCGCCCCCCATGTGGCCATTGGGTGGTCACCTCACTTCTCTAGGCCTCTCTTTTCTCTCTGTAAAATGGGTACAAAACTCCACACCCACCTGCCTCAGAGGGTGCCTGGGAGGGTCAGATGAGGGAATGGCTTGGGGTAACACAGCTATTTCTTAAGTGCCTACTGTGTCCCACCGTCATGGGGCTTATGATCTGTGGAGACAGAGACATTAGCCAGATAAGCCCCAGGCTGGGCTCTGCGGACACCCAGAGACGCAGGGGACACAGACATCCAAACTGTGGTGAAGTGGGAGACAAGTCAGGGATGCAGGAAGCCATTCATACCCCAAGGAAGCAGAGTCCAAGGGGCACTGCCCCGGGAAGGGGACTCAGGCAGTGTGGCAGGTTGGTCTTGAAAAGACAGGCAGTGAGGTCTTGAAAATCAGCTATTACCACCAGCGTTTTAAATGTTGGTTTTATTACCATTCAGGTCCTGTGAGGCCAGCAGATCAGGAGATGACTGCCATTGAAAAGACAGTTTGCTCCTCACAGTTTCTAAGAGGAGCCACCCAGAGCCACCCAAGGAAGAACCACTGTTAGTCAAAATGCGGGGAGCCAGAGGGAAATTGTGGGCAAGAGCCTGGATTGTGGTATCTGGGAAGGAACAGGGTGAGGCCGAGTAAGCAGGTTTAGGATTGGCTAGTTTGAAGGATTCCAGCCGGCTCTGGGGCTATGGCCTATCTCTAGTTGCTCTGGGGTGATTAGGGTAGAGGTAGTGGCACTGAGTGTGAGACGGGGTGGGCCCTGGATTGGTTAGTTTGTATATGAGAGACTCTCTCAGAGGCGCCTAGTTTCCTATCTCTAGGGATTGGCTAGCCCCAGGGGGTGGGGGTGGGGGAATCTCTCCAGGGTCAGGATGGCAAGTCCCCAGATACAAGAGCATTCCCCGGTGTGTGTGTCACAGGTAGAGAGGTATGTTCTGCGTGATGTTACTGAGAACGTGAGAGGTGTGTACGCTAGGTGCAGTGCATGGTCTCTGGTACCTGTGCTATTTGTGGCTGTGTGGGGAGTGTCATTTGTGAGCTGGCTGTGTGCACACACTGGCAGGTCCCAGGAGCACAGGCCGAGTGGGGAACACACGGTGTGGGCAGCCTGCCCAGCTCCAGGAGCAGTTTCTTCCCCCAGAATCAAGTCGTAGCCTTTCTGTCCAGTTTCTGTCTAATTGCCAAGGGGGATCTGGTGCCAAGATTCAAGGCGGGTGTGATCCTCAGGTTCTGGAGCTTTCTAGTAGCCGGAACCTTCATGGGCAAAGGAAGATGCAGGTGTCAGGAGGAGAGGACGCTCTGGACACAGGGAATGGTTCGCGTAGCAGCCTGCCTTTTCTGACTTAATAGATCTCGGAGGTATTTCCCTGTGATAGACCCATTTCAATCTTTGAATACCTACCCAGCATCGCCTGTGAGACTATCTTATTAAACCACTTCCCCTTGATGGACACCTGGACACCACTCTCTTGGGCTGTCACGGAAAACTCTTTATTTTAGGGCAGGGGAGAGGTCTGAGCAGGTTCTGACCAGGCCCCTGGGAGGGTGTTTGGAGGAGAACTCCTAGTGTCTGCCTGGTCTCTCTTCAGTGGCAAGGAGAGAGCTCCCCCCCACCCCAGTTTTAGTCCAAGCTCTGCCCCCTGATTTGCTGTGTGGCCTTAGGGAAGTCACACAAATTCTCTGGGCCTCTTTTTCCTCACCTGTAAAAAGCGAGGCTTGGACTAAGTTCCCCCACACTCTGCCTTCCTGTCTCATCCCCTCCTTATTTCAGTCATTCCCCCTATCCCCTTGGCAGCTGTGTTAAAGACATTTTTCCTTGCCATCCCTAGCACCAGCCCTTTGCTACAGCTTTATGACCTCATTCACCTCTCCCAGAAATCTTGCGATGGAGGCCTCGCTGGGTTCTGGTCTGACTGGAGGGCCAGAGAGGGTAAGTGTGTGTGCCAGCAGGTGTGCCGTACTGTCAGCCAGAGCCAGGCTTCAGTCCTGGTTCTGCAGCCTCCTGGGCAAGTGACCTCAAGCAGGGGACATTGCTTTGCTCAACCTCAATGTCCCCCTCCATGAAGACAGGATAGTCACTGTCCTGGGAAATCTCTGTCTGCCCCTCTGACCAGCCCGCTCTGAGCACGGGGTCTGACCCCCCTTGCGTTTAGCCCAGGCCCCTGCACCCTCGGACTTCGGGTCATCTTGGCCAATAAGAGGCTCTGATGGCGCTCAGACAATGGGAGCAGAGAAAGGCTCAGTATCTATTCCCCTGGCTCTTCTTTGCCGGCGGGCAGGTGCTCGCCATGGATGCATTCCTGCAAGGAAGGCGGCAGCTGCTCTTTGCCTCCCCACCTCACCTTGCCAGGACCTCAGGGGTGACAGCACCCACAGTTGGCAGGTCCAGGGGCCACTCTTCAGTCTTCCTTTTGCTGAGTCCCTGACTGATTCGATGACCCTTTCCCGCAGGGTCATAAAGAGGACAGAATGAGAACAGGATAGCCATTGGCTGGTCCCATTGATTATGGCGATGGTTCCACAGCTCTGAATTTACTAAAAGCCATTGAATTGTACACTCTAAATGGGTGAATTGTATGGTACGTGAATCCTATTTCACTAAAGCTGTTTTAAAAATCAACTTGTGGAAGAGTGAGTATAGTACGATTCTATATGTGTAAGAAGCACACGTGTGTGCTTGTCTAGGCATTAAATATCTCTGGAAAGATGTCGGCAGCACACTGTCTGCTAGGGTTGCTCTAGGAGAGGCAGTGGGCGGGACACAGAGGAGCCTTCCTGCTCACTGTACAGGGCAATGTGTCAAGTTTTCACCACTTGTGTTGCTTTTATGATGGGAACAAAGAGGAGCCCAGCCGCCTGCATTTGCCCGCCTTGGGCTGGCCTGGCCCTCCTTGAGAAGCAGGCCTTGGGGCAGTGCGAGCTGGGCCCCCGAGGTTCCCAGATGCTGCGGCCTGCTGCATGAGCTCATGGGAATAGCTCTGTCCACCAGGACTTCTTGAAGTCCTCCTCCCTGGGCCTGAAATAGATTTCCTGTTAAAAACTTAGCAAAGCAACTATTTTTGGCTGCCTGGACTGCCAGAGGCGGGTCCGAGAGCTGATGGAGGCCCAACACCCAGGCTTTCGGGGTGGCTGCCCCAGGACCATAATCAGAGAACCTCCCCTCCCCTGTTCATGGGGTGGAATTTCTGGGGCTCCTCTTATAAGCCTAGAAACAAGACTGGTCTGTACCCCGAGGACAGTGGTTCCGGAGTATGGAATACTTGGTGCCAAACACGTTGGTGGCTCCCAAAGCCCAGTCTAGCCAGGGGTTGTCATCATCATCTAACAGGTAGGGAAACTGAGGCTCAGAGACAGAAGTGACCCACCAGTGACCCACACCTAGAGCTAGGTCTCAATCTCTGGGTTGTGGCCTGACCTAACTAGATCACATGCTTCATTCAAGATGCAAGTGACAAAAACCCCTGGTCAAGCTAAAGCAGACCAGCCTGGCCACACCGAAGGCCCCCTCCCAGCCCAGGCAACTCAGGACAGATGAACTTTCCTGCTTCCTGCCAGCTCCATGGAGAAGACTGGGAAGAGAAGGGGTCAGGCAGCAAGCAGGTGGCCCCAGGACCCAGCCAGGCAGCATTTCCATGAGCCATTTGCCGCTGTCCCTGAAAAGCACAACGGTGTATATCTTGTTGGCCTCGCCCTGCAGAGGCTTTGGATAAACCCTCATAAATCTCCATCCAGGGCCCAGAAGAAAAATCGGAGGAGTGTGGCAATAGACAGACTCACAGTCGCCTCTCTTTCCCTCATCCTCTCTCCCTACTCCATCTCTCCGGTGTCTTACTCTGCCTCTGTTTCTCTCTGCCTCTCTTTAGAGAACACTCTCTGTTCTGTCTATTTCTCTCCAAGTGTTTCCTTGTCTGTCTGTCAGTCTGTCCCTCCCATTTCTTCCTTCCTCAGCTCTTTCCCCCCAATTATTAAGCTGTGAGAGAGGCCCCAGCCTACCAAACGCCCACAGAGCACATATTTTAATGCGGCTTCACAGTCTTCCAGAAAAACAGATGCAACATCTATGACATTCTTCCTGCTCCCTGAACAGCAATTAAAGAGAGAGGCTTGGGTGAAGGGGGAGTCAAATCGGGGGCAGGGAACTGGGAGAGGCTGGGGGGAGAGGAGGAAAGAAAACCTCCTTGTGGGGGCTGGTCCTCTCAGCAAAGGCAGCCGACGGTGCAAGGAGCCACTTCTGTGACTGGCTAGCACTACGACATCTTTCTTCCCTGGGCATTAGCTTGGGAAGGTGGCTGGGCTGACAGCGGCTCAGTGGGTAAAGCCTGGCATTGGAGAAGCAATCGGGACAGCAGGTGGTCTAGTGCCCAGACAGAGTGATATTGTCAGAGCACAGGATTCTGAGTCCTGCATTCAAGTCCGAGTTCTCCTCCTTGGACCAGCGTAACCTTGGGCCCCTTTCAGTCTCTCCACCCACATTTTGGTTCATTGCCTAACTCATTCATTCATTCATTCATTCATTCAACATATGTGCTTTGAGCCCATGTGTTACAAGGTCTCTGGTAGTGGCAGCACCCTGGGTAAATAATCACAGAAAAGCACGCGGGCGTATGAACGAGGGTGACCTGGGGATCCTGGCAGCCCTCCCAGAGATAAGATGGCTCAAGTCTGAAGGATGGGAACGATTTGGGTGAACGGGATGTGAGGGAGATGGGTGTCTGAGGGAAATGGAACTGCTGCAGCGGGGACTGCAAGTTACAAGTGGGAAAACCTAACAGGACCAGGGTCTGCCAAGGCTGCACAGGGTGGCAGAGGGTCTCCAAGGAGGCAAGAAAGGCTGCCCGGGTCCCAGCGTCATAAGCGTCACCATCAACCAGGGCTCAGCCTCACACACGTAGGTCAGTGAGGCAGGCCAGGCAGTGGGGACCAGTTCAACACTCAAGGAGTTGTGCCCATCAGAAGAGGGCACCGATGGTTGCCATGTGGAACTGGGGGCCCAGAGTTGCCGAATTTTCCAAATTTTCATGAGAAGATACAAAATATGTCATCTGTGTCCTGTGTGTCCAGAAAGAAGAGGATGACACAGATGTTGGTGAGGGAGCTGGTTAGTCACTGGAATCTCAGCAAACAAACTAAAGTGTGATTCTGCAAGGTAGCCAACCAGCCAGGCAGCTCTGGGACCACCAAAGTCTCCCCCTGTGGCCCACCCTTTTTTCAGATACCCTCGCTGCTTTCTGTGGTCTCAAAGCACAGGAAACGTCCACATTGGTCACTGACCTTTCCCATACGGAGTTGTTTTTAGGTTTCTGGATACTTGAGAGAGCAGAGACCTCCCGGGTCAGCATTTCCTCTCTGTGGCTAAGGCTTCTTTGAGTTCCCCACTTTTCTAACATTCCATCCACTCATCCCTTCAGCTTAGAATGCACTGCAGGGGGAGGGGAGGATCGAAAAGAAGTAGTCCTCACTCTCAAGGGACCCGCCGTCGCACTAAGAAGACAAAAGCAGCTACATGCAAGCAGAATTTTTTCATACAACATACGAGATCTTTTTAATCAGAAACATTATACACAGTTTCCAAGGATACATAAGTTAGAGCAAGCTGCACACATAAATAGCAGAGTGCGTGAAGAAACAAATGATAAATTTGGGGCATAAATAGAGCATGAATACAGCACTTGATGTCCTAGACATTTGCTATGGCTGGGTCATAAAATTGACATTGAGCTTCCCAGCAGTCAGTGGGAAAAGGGAGATTTGGATCACAATGATCATGCCATTGGAACAAACAAGTTACCCAGGAGAATTATAATAGCCAGCACTTACTGGGTGTTTACTACTCCCCTTCATCCCTGTACAAAGGAGGCACTATTATTATCCTCACTAATGGGTGAGGGGGAAAAGTTCACAGCCTGCCAATGGTCACACTGGTAGAACAAGGAGTGGAATACAGACCATCAGAATTCAGAGCCTCAGCTCTAATCCATCTCATGGTCTGAAGATAAGAATCTGTCCTGAGGGTTCTCACAAGTATGGACACTGTGTGATAACCAACATTCTTGCAGTGGACACAGGAGAGATTTCCTGTTCTATCCCATCCCTCCACACATTTCTGCTTTTCTGCCAACACACATTTCAGTCTGCAGCCCGAGTTCCTATGGTGACTCTCCATTCCCAACTGGCTGCCATCTGGCTGCCTCCAGGAGACTCTGGAGAAGATCAGGAAAGGAAGGTGAACAATCTGTCTTTTAAGCAATCCTTACCTCATACTGCTCCTCTCATTGAGCTGTGGCTAAATATTGCCTTGCTCATTCAACAAATATATCCCGTATGCAAGCTGCTGGGTATACTTCTCAGCTCCAGCCCCACTGCCATGGGGACAACAGGCAGTATCCCCACCCCATGAACTTACAAACTTGCAGAAGAGACAAATGTCAAGTGAGTAAAAACACAAAGAAAACACACCTTCACGTATTACGTATGTGAAGCCTATGAAGGAAGCATAATGATGGGGCATAATTTCGGTTGGGATCAGTCAATGCACATTCCCTTGGATGAAATACCATTTGATCTGGAAACTAAATGGTGAGAAGGAAGGAACTGGCCAGGCAAAGAGGAGAGAAAACACCCTTGAAGCTGAGGAATCAGCAGGGACAAAGGTCCCGAGTGGGGAACTAGCTTACAGTAGTGTTCAGGGAACTGTAAGTTGACTGAGTTGCTGGAACACCGTAGGTGTGGGGGAGAGTGGTAATGGATGGAATCAGAGGATGGGCAGGGGTCAGATCATAAAGCTCCGGGTAAGGAGGTCTGGTTTTTCTTTTTTCATTTGCTTGAAGTTACTCCCTGTTAAGTAGATGATTTCTGTGATTCTGTGGGTAGCTGAGAACAAACCTAAGTAATCAATGTGTTGATGGATGGATGGATGGATGGATGGATGGATGGATGGATGGATGGATGAAAGGCTGTGTCCTAGAAGACTCAAGAAGCTGTCTTTGGCAGGACAAATGTGCTGGGGGAGAGATAGGAGGCAGGTGCCCCATGAGGACACTTTTGTCCCCAGACAAACAAAGCCAGAAAGGACATTTTGGAGGAAGCTTCTTGAAGAAGACTTTAGCTCTGCTCTGAGAAAAGTCTGTGTTTGGTCAAATGAAGGCACTGGGTTCAAAGAATTCAAAGGGGGTCCAGTCCACTCCAGAGAAGACTGGCTTTGAAGCTGGACATGTGAGGTCTAGGGTGACCTTCCTCATCAGAGCAGAGGGCTGGGGAAAACACGAAGGATCGTCATGTCACTACTTTACCTTCACACAGAGTGCTGTGGTTTACAAAGCACTCTGACAGTGCAATAATAAGGATGACGATGATTGTCACTTGTTACCCGCGTACTATGTGCTAGGCCCTGGCCTAAGCACTTCAAATGTATTCGCTCATTTATTTCTCACCGCAATCTTGCACACGCTATATTATTACTACCCCCACCACCATTTTGTAGATGAGGGCACTAAGGCTCAGAGAGGTGAAATGACTTGTCCAAGGCCACACAGCTACTTCTCCAGGACACACCTTTATTCGTAAAGCACCACAGATATGTCATACTGCCCAGCTCGACCTTTTCTAAGCACGGATGTTAGCTGGTGACAGTTCCCACAGCATGGTAAGTGAATGCTGTGTATTTGCCTGACACAATGGTAGGAGGCGGTGGTGATGTGATTGAGACAAGGTGGGGTTGAGCAACACAGCAAGGTGCCTTCTGGGAAAAACTTGGATGCTCTTTGGTGTGTGAATGGATCTACTATTTGATGTCATCGATGAGTAAAGCCATGATTCCCAAATTGCTTCTTGGACACCTATAATCCCCAGGGGCTTCATGAAGTGTTCCGAAAGTTGCCCACATAAAATTTCAGTTGACTATAAATATTTCTAAAAGTTATTCACCAAAAGCAATGCAAATGAAAACAGCAACGAACTACTATTATTCTATCTATCACGTGGGAGAGATTAAAAGGCAAGATAACAGCCATTGTTGGAGGGGTGGGGTGAGAAGAATAGGCCAAGGGAGCATAACTTGGTAACTTCTTTCTGGATGGCAATTTGGAATTGCTCATCGAAAGCCTCGTGCAACTGCTCTAACAGCCATTTCACTTTGGGGAATTCCTTCCCAAGAAAGCATTAGGGATATACACCAAGGTCCCAAAGGCCATCAGTGGGGTTTGGGTGTTCTGGAGTGTATTGTACTTACTCCGTGACTACACATTCCAGCAGCTTCAAGTCTGCCACAGTGGGACTACTACACCATGGAAAAGAGCAAACAACCTGACATAAGCTGTGATGCCTAATCCTTGCAAACGCACTGGGAATGATTCCCATTTGACAGTTGAGGAAATTGATGTCCAGGGAGATGAGGCCACTTGTCCAGGTATGTCTAGATACAGACCCTCCGGTGTGAGAATCTCTCATGAGAGGGCATGCCTTCCTTCTAGACTGAGGGTCTCTTGCAGGATGGTCACGGCGAAGTGACAATCATCAGTCTTTGGAAATTCACTCCTTCCCCATTTTCTCCTGGGCAGCAAAGGTAATAGCATTCAGGAGAAGAAGGGTCGCTCTGACCTCACCATGACCTCAGCACAGGTGCCTGAAAGGGCTTCTAGATTAGCCCACTGCCCCGTAGATGTACAGATGAATGAGGGGGTTCTCCTTCTGGAGAACCTGGAAGACAGGTTCTCCTTCTGCCTCACCCCAACCTGCAGCCACACCGGGCCCAGGAGGGGTGAGTGCAAGAGTTGCTGCCACACATCCCCTCTCAATGCTCTCACCTTTGCCTATTACCTACACAGGGCATCCCCACTCCAATTGCTAAGGCCTGGATGGCCTCACTCCTGACCTGACACACCACCAGGGTCCAGGGAATGGAGCAAGTGGGCAGGACAGCAAAGCAAGGCTCCAGAATCTTCAATAGCCTCTTCTTGCCTGCAGCCCAGCCTATAGCTGGTGAATGTGAGTCTCAGGGCTTGAGGCACAAGCCTGGCCGCTTGCCCCCACTGCTTCTCAGCCACCGCTGGTTCAGGCCAGCTCTCTGCCTGGGGACAATAGTTGGAATGGAGAGAAGGGACTGACTGTACATCAGCCAAGGCTGGTACTGATCCTGTCTCTACCACTTACTAGCTGTGCAACATGGGCAGGTCACTTTACCTCGCTGTGCCTCACTTTTCCAAACATCTTGGGCCCTAAAAAAGGCAATAGAGCATGGAGGTTAATGATCGTCGTTAACCTAGCGGGACTTCTGCTTCTGACCACAGTGGAGTAACCCTCCCACTGATCTAACAATACCAGAGGGTGTTTGCTGTGTGCCAGGTAGTGCTCTAAGAGCTTACACATATTAGCTCATCTACTTCTTATAATTCTTATCAAAGCTCTGATTCTCGATTTATCCCCATTTAAAAAGGAAGAAACAAGAGAGTTAATCAATTGCCCAAGGTCACACAGATGATGTGTGGCGGAGGCAGGATTGGAATCTGGGACGAAACAGACTGTTCAAATCTTGGCTCTGCCCTTTGTGAATGTTTTCAACACCAATACACAGCATCCATGCATTCTTTTTAATGGCTGCATAGTATCCCATTGCTAGAGTTTCCTGAAAAAAATTCCCTGTGGTTGAAACATGGCTTCTCGTTTTTCACCCTTATGAAGAATGTACCCAGGACATGCGCAGAGCTGAGATGTTGAGGCTCTTGCCTGATGATAGTCCTGTTTCTAGAAGTGGAGCAAATGGGTCAAAAGCAGGCACATTTTCAGGGCTTTTGCTGCATGCAGTCAAATTGTCCAAGGAAAATTTGTACAGGCCCCAGAGGCCCCACCGCTGACTCCCTGCGCTGTGCTGCGCTGGGCAACTGACTTAACCTCTCTGAGCCTCAGTGTCCTCTCTAAAAGGGGTATAATATCCCCCACCGCTCGGGGCTGTTGTGAGGATTAAATGAGACACTGGACGCCAAGTGATTGTCACATTACTCTGTGTGGCACGGTAGGTGCTCCCTTTTTGTGACATGGCTGTCTCCCTTTTTGTGACACGACTGGGTCTGCGCCTCCTGTAACACTGAGGCGCAGGGGTGTGGGAGGAACACAGAGGGTGCCTTCCAGCTTTGAGGCCAGCCCCCACGAGTCTCCTGAGAGAACCGAGGGCTGCTTTGAGTGTCTCCAGCTGGAACCTTCCCCTCCTCATCCGCCCGCTGACTCACGGTCTCGCCCAAGCTGTGGAAAAACAAACCCTCGCTTGTTTTCTTTGTATGAGGGTTCCTCCCCCCTTTTCTATCAGCTTCTTTCAGGTAGAGGAGGTTTACACTTCCCAGGTATAACACAACACCCCCCACCACTCTACACACACACACACACACACACACACACACACACACACAGTGTGTCCCCATCGCCACCTCATCCCCCTAGGGACCCATTATGACCACAGAGCTATTTTTTCACAGGGACTTCTAGAGGGCACAGTTAATGCAAAGGGGTGATGCCAGCGGTGGAGCCGTGGAGCTGTAGGCACGGTGGGCGCACTGGCTGCGTCTTACCCGGCGCTGCACGAGCTGGCCCCGGTCCACTGGCTGTTCCCATCATGCCTTCTTCACAGTTCATGGGATTGGACCCCAAACAAGAATTTCCTAACTCAAACATCGTTTCCCACTAAATCAAATTCACAAAGAAATGTCTTCTCTTCCCTTCCTTTCCTCCTCCCAAGAACACAGCTTTTAAAAATATGGTGTTAATGTGGTTTTTCCAACCTGCTAGCTAATATAAAGAAAGACAAAAATCCTGTGAGAAGCATGTTCTCCTGACGGACTAAATTACATGCTTACTTGCCAAGAGGAGGGAATGAACATTTATTGAGCATATACTGTGTGCCTAGGGCAGGGCATGCCACTCTGTCCCCAATTGCTCACCTCATCCTCCAGAAATGCATAGAGAACAGCTGTGATTGTTTCCCAGATGAGGGACCTGAGGCCCAGAGAGGCCAAGGGACTGGTGTAGGTCACACAGCAAGTTGTGTGAGCCAAGCAAATGGGTCCAGGCCTATCTGACTCAGACATGCGGTAGGGGGTCCCCTCCTTTTGGGGCTGCAAGGGGTTAAATGAGTCCTTCGTGGAAACAGCTAGCCCAGGGAGCTAATGCCTGTCTCTCCACACCCTCACCTCACCCGTCCAGGTCCCGGCTTGTCTCAGCTCTGCACACATAGTAGGTCCTTCTTCCCTAAGGACTTCTGTGCTTCATCTATCCTTTGTTCATTCAGCCAGCATTTGTTGAGCACCTACTATGTGCTGGCCCTATGCTAGGAGCCCAGGGGTACAGCAGTGAACAGATGGCTATGGTGGCCGCCTACAGAAGCTCACAGACTAGGGGAAAAGGAAATGACTAAATAACTTCATGAATCAATGCAGACTTCTACCCCATGAAAGGTGCCACAAAGGAAAAGTGAGGGGATCCATGAGCTTCAGAGCAAGGGGAGAGGGAGGAAGGGGAAAGCCAAGGCTCCCCAGAGGCCTGAGAATTGTGCCTATGGGAAGAGGGAGGCGTGGAAAGTGTTCCCAGCAAAGGAAAGAGAATGGACAAAGAGCAGGTGGCTGAAGGGAGCAAGTCTCCTGGGCGGAACCAGGAGGGGCAAGATAAAGCCAGCAGATGAGCAGAGGTCAGCATGCATAGCTCTATGGACCATAGGCAGGAACTGGGGGTGGATCCCAAGATGACAGGAAACAGGCGTTTGCAGCAGACGTCTGACATGAGCAGATCGTGTAGAAGAGACTCGAGGAGAGAAAAGGTTATTGGACGTGAGAACTTTAGGGTGCTTAGGGTTATGTCTAAGTCTGGAGGTGCTGCCTTGATCAGAACAACGACAAAGGGCACTGGGACAAAAATCACTGTGCAGTCTTGAGGAAAACCAGCCTCCTTCTCCAATGTTCCTCGGCTCTGTCTGCACCTGCTTCTTTCTACCAGTGTGGCCCCTGACCCAGTCCCGCCCCTAACACTTACAGGCTACTTACATTCCAGGTATGCCACCTATCTACTTCCTCCTTGGAATTTTCCAACAAGCCTGTGAGGCAGGTTTTATTCTGATACCCATTTTATACAGGTGGGAATTGAGGTTTGAGGCAGAGAATCAAATTGCTCCAGGTCATTGGCCTCTGCAAGGTGGAGCAAGAATAGAGGGAATTTCTAGTGGGCAGGTTCTTTCAGACTTTTGTAAAATAAACGTGTGCTTCCTGGAAGAGCACGAAGGAACTACACATCCACCTAGCCAAGGCACTTTCTGGCAACAGTAATGTCCTGCAATAACCTGACTTTATGACAACAAGTTCAGGTGAGCTGCTTGTCAGAGCTGCTGGCCTGAATGACGCAATCGTCTTTATGGGTGGCGCTCTGGTCCTGTCACCTGTGGGCTGTGATCAAAGGCCCGTCCTCTCGCCTAGTGCCCCAGCACTGGTTAATTAGGTGAGCTATGCTCAGCCTTTCACTGCATGCGCCTCAAGTTTTATTCGCTGGGGAGCGAAGGAATGTTTGTGCTCAGTACTGGATTCCCAACCCCAGACCGACAGTGGGGCTCACGGGGAGGGATGGATCCCCATGTACACGTTGTATGACCTCGGAGAAGTCACTTAACTTCTCTGAGTCTGTTTCTTCATCGGTAAAATAGGAAAAATAGCAGTGGCATTGCTAAGGGTTGTTGTGAGAAAGCATTCATTCATTTAACAGGTATTTATTGAGCACCTACTATGTGCCACGTAGGCTCCGAAGACACAGTGGTGAAAAAAGCAGATGAGATTCCTGCTTTCATGTTGCTGACCTTCCAGTGGGAAGGAAGACGACAAATGAGTTACCCTATCAATATAGTTTCAGAAAGTCTTTGACAAAAATAAAATGAAAGGCGTACCTGAGGGAGGAGGGGCAGGAAGTTTAAGTCCAACTAGTCAGGGTCTAAGGATCTTCTCTGAGGAGCGGACACTTGAGCTGAGACCCAAATGATGAGCTGCAGCCACGTAAGAGACCTAGGGAAAAAACATTCCAGGGTGAACAGTAGGTGCAAAGGCCCTGGGGCTTGATGAAGCTCGGTGTGCTTAAAGAGCAGAAGGCTGGTGCAGCCAGGACCATGGTGAGCACAGGCCAGCCCGGTGGGAGACAGATGGGGTCCACAGGAGCCGGATCAGGGAGGGCCTTATGGGCAGATTAGGAAGTGGGCTTTCATTCACTGGGAGGGACACCGTGAGAGGGGTTCAGTCAGGGACAGGCCACAGAGTGAGGACTCTGGCTGCTGTGAGCGGAAGCCCAGGTCAGTAGCTGGTCGGTCACACTGTGATTACTGCCCCTTCCCTGGAGGATTCAGAACCCAGATCCCTCACACAGACGACCAGGCTTGAGCCCGGGGACCCCCACACCCCCTGAGTTCACCAATCTCTTCCCATTTTCTCAATACCCCAAACAATGGCTCACGTAATAAAATAGTAAACGACTGCTGTGCTTGGGTTAAAATCACGCAGACCACGTGTGATATTAAAAATCCAAGGAGCATGTATTTTGAACACAGGGAATGCCAAATTGTAGCTGCTTTATTTAAGAAATGACTTGGCTGGTGTGAACAGATGTTTATCTGAGGTTTTGCTCCCGGTATGGGGGAAACAAGTACATGCAGCTCGGTTGCTAAAAATAAGGGGTCCTCAGCCTGTTTTCATGTGATGGGTCCTGAAATATTGCCCCCGCCTTTCCCATCCCCACCTCAGGCTGACGGTCGGAACAGGTGCGCAGAGACCTGGCCCTGGATGAGCTTTGCCTGGGGAAGGACCTGCAGCCCCAGAGGTGTGTGCAAGCCCAGGGCCTCTGGAGTCCAAATCCAGGCTTGGTTCTGGCTCTAGCTCCCTGTGTAAACTCGTGCTGGGACCAGGGTCCAAGTAGCCACTTCAGGCCCTTGAAGCAGAGACAGTACTGCCCACAGTGAGGGCTGCTGAGAGGTTGGAAGTGGAGACCTCCGGGCTGGGGTCTGCACTGTGAGCAGAGGACCTTCATCCCAGGGACTTCCCTCGGGCGGGCGGGCCAGTGCGTTCGAATTGGGGCAGGGACCCTGAGAGCCTGACTGCCTTTGGTCAGAGGTCAGAACGGGCTGGAGGGAGGGAGAGGCGCTCACTGGCCACACGGTCCACAGGGGCCCATTTCACATCCGCCTGGAGGTGGAGTCGTACGAGGCCCAGGTGGGTCTGGCCCTTTCAGGGGAGAAGGCCACCTTCTCCTCTGAGCCTCCTGCCAGCCAGCACTTTCCATGCCACCTGTCTGCTTGGACATCACTTTCATTCAGTCAGCCGCTCCCTCGTTCGTTCGTTCGTTCGTTCATTCATTCATTCATTCATTCATTCATATTCAGCAACTGCTGTTGGTCCATTTCACTGCTTGGTGCACGTCCTCCAGTGCAAGCCTGAGGCCAGAGAGTGGCCTGAGCTGGCAGGAGGCCCAGACCAGAGAGGGCATTGCCCTCAGCTGTCTGAGTCCTAGGAGGGAGCAAGGACTCCAGCTGCACTGGGCAGGAACTGCACTCTGACAGAGTGGCCCAGAGTAGTCAGGGTGGGTCAGCCTCTGTCCCCAGGCAGAGGGCTAAGTGGCAGGGTAGCCTTCCACCTCCCTCCCCTGCCCCCCATCTGGTGAAGACAGGGCCAGTGTTGCTGGGAGACCCTGGAGATCGTGGGGGATGGGAACTGGCGGCAGATGGGTGGGCACACGGCTTTTTCCAGGCAGCTGCCCAAGTATGGGGCCTGCTTTGTTGGGTCTTTTCAAGAGCTGTGGCCACACACAATGGAGGGTCATGGATGCCCCCTTTCCTTGCTTTGTTCTGTTACACCTGCTCGACCACCTGTTCCTCAGAAGGCCCCCAGCCCCTTGCCTTTTCTTCCTGCTCGCTCCATCCTCTTCCTGCTCCCCCTCCTTCAGGCCCCCAGGAGGGACTCTTCAGGACTCCCCACTGGCCAGATGCCCCTCTCCTTCCTCCCTCATGTTCTTCCCAGCGTAGCTTGGCTTACAGGCCTCTGTGCTCGCCTACCCCACAGAGCCCTTCTTGCCTCTCTCCCCTTGACGTTCTACTTATAACACCTGGGAAGACAGGGCTCTTCAAATTTGGGGCTCGTGTAGCCCTTAAAAGAATTTTGAAAACTACAGATGATGCAAAAACATTTTTAGTTGGCATCTAAATGTTTTCATCATAAAAGTAAACAGTTGCGAAAGATGTCATTTCCAGCACACTGCATAGAGAACAAATGTTTTAAATCAAATCTCATCACCACCTTGGAGGCATAGATGTTGCCCATTCATTTTCCCGAAAACTCCATCATGCAAACTGGACGGCAAAGCCAATCCTCTCTGCCAAACTGCATAGCCAGGTCTGCCTGACTTTCAGTCAGGAAACGATATGAGTTCATTTTTCAATTCGTAAATCTGCCAGTGTTCATCAGTGCATTGAGCCTCTCTCTGAATTCTATTTCTAATTCTAGGATGGGTGAGGCATTTGATGCCTGGATGAAAAAAGGCTTCGGTGACTTCTGTGTTTCTTACTCACGCCACCTCACTTATCCTGCCCCCCCACCCCACCACCGGGGAGGGTGGGGGCGTTCCCTCTGGAGCTAGACTCTTTCAAATTGCCTTCCCTTTGGTGCCCTGGAAAAATTCTTTTCTTTTAAACTTTTGACTGTGAAATGTAACATGCAGAAGCCCATTGTGTGAGGCTAAAGCTCACATCTAAAGTGCGCAGCTCAATAATTTATCTAAAAGCAAACATCCAAGTCAAGAAATGTCTAGCTCCCCAGGAACCACCGCCCCCCCAGCTCCTCTCAATTGGTACCGCTCCATCCTGCTCAAAGGCAACCCCTAGCCTGAATTTTATGATTGTTGTTCCTTGCTTTTCTGCACAGTCTTATCACCTACAGCTGCCTGGTTTTGAACATGATACATAGATGAAGTCCTACAGCATGTGCCCTCTGGTGCCCGGCTGTTTTCACAGAACATGGTCTTAGGAGCCATCAGGTTGGTCTTCAGCTGTGCTTCGTGCCTTCTCATTACTGTATGGTATTCCGTTGTATGAATATACCCCAAATTATTGGTCCATTCTGCTGTTGATGGACATTTGGGTTGTTCTCAGTTTGGGGCTATTTCAAACATTCACAAGCAGGTCTCTAAGTGCATATGAGCATGTATTTCTTTGGGTGTATGTCTGGGAGGGGTTTTGCTGGATCATGGGGGTAGATGTATGTGTAACTGTAAAAGATACTGCCAAGTGGTTTTCCAAAGTCGTTGTGCCACCCTAAAGTTCCATCAGCATCATGGAAGAGTTCCCATTGCTCTACATCTTTGTCAATTCTTGGTACTGCCAAAAGGTAAAATTGTAGCCAATCTGACTGGGGAACCACGTGACTCAGTGTTATCTCATTGTGACTTTAATTTTTCACTTCCCCTGTTATTGATGAGATTCAGTACCATTTTATACGTTGATTGTTCATTGGAATATGCTAGTTGTGAAATGCCTGTTTTCTACACATTTTTAAATATTGAGTTGTTACATCAATTTGTAGTTGTGTTTATTCTGGAAACAAGTAAGTCTTCTGTTGGTTATGTGTGTGATAGATCTGTTTCCATTCTGTATGTTGCCTTTTTATTTTTTTCATTAATGTCCTTTGACAAAAAAGGATGTTAAATTTTAATTCAATTTAATTCAAATTTTAGTCAATTTTATCAATCTTTTTTATGGACAGCACCTTCTGTGGCATGTTAAAGAATCTTTCTACCACTCCGAGGTCATAAAGACATTCTTGTATATTACTTTCTACAAGTTTTACTGTTTTGCCTTTAATATTTAGCTCTACAATGCCCCTGAAATTGATGTTGCAAATATTACGAGGTAAGGATCCAATTTCTTTTTCTTTTTTTTCTATATCGATATCCAATTGGCCCAGCACTAGTCATTGAAAAGATTGTCCTTCCCACCCCCCAGGCTTCTTTGTGTCACATTTAGCATAAAACACCAGTCCATCTATGTCCAATATCTCTTTTCTTTGCTGTTGATCTTTGTATCCATCCTTGTAGCAATACCACACTGTGGTATTGGAAGACTCAATATTTTTTAAAAATCCATTTCTCTGCAAACTGATTTATAGATTCAATGCATACAGCCCTAATCCAAATCCTAACAAGTGTGTGTGTGTAACTTGGAAAACAGATGGTAAAATCTATGCGGAAACACCAAGGGTGAAGGATAGCCATTTTTTGAAAAAGACATTTTTTAAAAAAAAAGGACAATAAAGTGGATGCCTATTATAAAGCTCAGTAAGGTGGTGTAATCCTCCTTCCTCTGGGCCTAAGAAGCCTCTTTCTTCTGTAGGTGAGGTGTCAGTGAGATGGAGGACCCAGCTGTGGGGTCCCAGAACAGGCCTGAGTCCGCTGCATCCAGCTGTGTGACCACGAGCAACCCTTTCACCTCTCTGAGCTTCAGTTTCTTCATCAGTGAAATGGGCAAAGAGGGTCCCATGAAGCTGGAAAGAGGCCATGGAAGGGAAATAGCTCTGTGAACTGGAAAGCACCCCAGGTGTTGGGTTTCCACACATGGTTTGTCTGCAGGAGCTCTCAGATCTGGGGGAGGAAGGAGGCTCCCTCTCAGTTGCCCGCCCTTGGCTCTCCCAGGATCCCAGCTTTTTCCATGTCACCTTGACTGACTGATTCTCTCAGACCAGCTATAGTATGATGGGCAGCCATTGCTGGTGGTCCCCAGAAAGAGTGGCTGCTCATCCCATTGTCCCAACTGTCTGACCCTAAGCCTGGCACAGAACGGGTGCTCCAGCAATGGTCGTGACATGGAGTTTTAAAGAGCTCTGCTGAGATTTCACCCAGTTAAGGGACCAGTGATGGCAGAACAAGTGGGGGCCAGAAACTGTTGAGGGAAGATGGGAGAAAAAGGGCAGTTACCTTTCCAGATAGCATTAATGGCCCTCATTCATAGAGATTCGAGAACCCTCTGAGCTCTGCCTTCTCCTAGCTGTGTGAACTTGGCAGTTTCTTCCTCTCTTTGCACTTTGGTTTCCTCTCCTATAAAACAGGTATTGTAATAACCATGCTGCTGGACTGCGAGGAAGATTACTCAAAGGGCGCAGCCTGGTGCCCGCTATGGGGTTGGCATTTTGTAACCAGGAACTGAAAAATACTGCTTTTGCGGGTGAAGACTTGCTGGGTTTGGAAATCGAGGGTTTGATAGGCAGGGTTTGCTGAAAAGCAGAGCCTTCCTACAGCAATTGGAAGACTAAGCTTTGTGGTTTGACTGCACCCTGGATGATGGGTTCTCGAGTTACGGGGAGGATTCTCAGCAAACGCCCTTGGGTTCCCAAGAGGAAGGGGTCTTTTCACCTAGGTATCTACCGTGCACTTACACGTCCCCCCAACTTAGTGTGCACCCTTTTTACGTTATGCACCTGACTGCCTGCTATTGCATGGGGCCGGGCCTGCCAGGGCGTGCCCAGAGGGGGCTGTGCCAGGGAGCCCCGCCAGAGACCTGCCTCTACCCACTGCCCTGGGAGGCTGTGCCAACACTGCACATTCAAGACAGCAACCCCACCCAGGGGCCCCTGCAGCCCAATCGTGGGTGTTGGTGCCAAAGGAGGGTGGCAGAGTCTCGGTGATTCTGGATGTGATTAAGGGCGGGAGGGGTGTGGAAGTCAAATCCAGGAGAGGTTAGTTATGACTGGAGGCTGTTCTTCCTGCCCAGGAATGTGCCCCCATCCCCTACTTCTGTGTGCACACCTCCTGTAGCAGAGATCCTCTCTCCCAAAGCCACCTGCCCCACCTTTGTTCTAGAAACGATACTTCTGTTATTGCATCCCTATTTTGTTTGTTTGCGTCTCCCTGCACCTATCACTGCCGATCACACCAGTGTCCGGGGCTACTATCAACTAAAACTCATTCCTTCACACCTCTTTCCTACCCCTTTTTTCTTCCCCTCCTTCCTTTCTTCCTTCTTTCCTTTCAGAGCAATGCATCTCTCCAGTCGGTCCATTTAAATGTGTATTGAGTACCTGTGTATGCTAGTCCTATTCTAGGCACTGGGGATTCATAAACGAACACAGCCTGAATCCTGCCCACAGGAGAGCACAGAGGGGTCGCAACTACTGCATCTGCCCTGAGGGTGCAATGGAAGGAAAGACAAAGCGCCCCATGGCTTCAGAGGGGGGAGCGACTACCATATATGCACAAATATGAGGTAACTCCAATAAAGGTTAAGGGAAATCCCTATTGCAAAATAAAGTTGAATAATATCAACTTTAAGGGATGGAGATGAAATAGTCAGACATCGACTTGAAATATTTATTTCTTTACTGAGACGTACATATTTTAAATCTTTTTTATATAAAATATCAATTTGGAAAGGCTGCTTTTGTTTAATCTCAAATTTCACGACACTATTCGGTTCAAATTCTTTTCATGTGGCTTTACCTCCAGTGTCCCCATCATCTCGTGGTGTGGGGCGGGCGGGGGGAGGGGGGTGTGGAGTGTGCTTTTTTTAGTTTTCTAGAGCCTGTCTCATTCAGAGACGCAAACGCTAAAACACACCCCTTTTGGCCCATGTGTCAGATGACCACTGGACACTGTGTCCCCTCTGCAGGTACCATCTGCATAACATTGGGACAGTTGGGGCTTCATTTACTGGCGGTGTGCATTTGGGATCTGCACAACATTGCCACTGATTTGAGTGCTCTGAAAGTGACCTTTAAAAGGCCTGTGGACCACAACCTCCCTCCCTTGCAGTCACAAAGTCCCATTTGCACTGCATTTCTTTATGTGAGTGAAATTTCCTCGGCTCCTTTTATAATAAAGCTGATCTCTATACGCACCCTAAACTCACATGGATTGAGGGTGTATCGAACTTATGTACCGTTCCCAAACTGGACTTTGTGTTTTCAAAAGCAACTGAGAAAGCATTTGTAATATGAGAAGTTAGTAACTACAAGGCAACCTTCTGTTCAGATACACATGATAAGTCAGGGCATGGTGGGGATTAGAGAAGACTTCCTGGAGGTGAGGGCTTTGAGCTAATCTTGAAGAAAGAGAACACTCTGGGCTGGGTCAGGCATCCGGGGCAGTAGACACAGGACAAACCAAGCTGGGGGGCAAGGCAGGAGGCTCTCCTGCCCCCCTGTCATTCACACAGCTCTAGGCCAGCTTTGCCCCTTCCCAGCTGGGAAATCTTGGGCATCTCTTCTCCACTCTCTGAGCTTTATTGCTTATCTGTGAAGTGGGGGTAATGACGCATATTTCATAGTCTTCAGGGATACAAGCGCATGGAAAGTAGGGCCAGAAAAAAAACTGGTTAGGAACTGGGCCTTTTGGACAAGTCATTGCACCTCCTGAGCTTCAGTGTTCCGATCTGTAAAATGGATCCCAGTGAGGGCAGACACTAGCAGGCTTCACTCCCCGCTGAGTGTGGTCTAGGTTCCTGCACAGACAGGAGAGGTGCTCAGAAAATACCGGTGGGGTGAATGAATGAATGAGGAAAGCGTGTTACTCCCTCTGCCAGGAACACTCCCCCCCAGCTCTTCCCATGGCTGATTCCTTGCTGACACGTCCCCACGTTCTTCTTGAGACCCCTCCCCCACCACCCCATCTCTCTTATCTTGTTTTATTTTCTTTCTGGCTTTGATCATTATATTATGTGATCTTAATTGCTTGTTATTTCTGTCTTTACCACTAGGCATGCTTTGTCTGTATTGACAGTACCCAGCACATAGGATGTGCTCAATAAACACTTTACTGAATGAGTGAGTGAGTGGATTCATGAATATGGGGTCCCTCCTCCCAAACTTTGGATACTGCTTATGTTTCTCCTAATTGTAGGTATGTGATCCCACCCGTACTCCAGTCACGTGGCTGTCGTCTTCAAACCCTTCAGTATGTTGTCTGAGGTGACCTTCTGCCTCCACCCCCACTCCTTGCACTCAGCATACGTGCCCGGCCTAGTGGAGGGCTTGGCCCCTGTGGCCCAACGCCTAGGAGAAGGCCTTCTCAAAATATTGGAATAAATGAGCAAAAAGCCAACGAACTGACAAGCCTGGCATCCCAGGGCACCCAGGTGCCCGGCGTGCCTCCCAGCCCCGGGCGCAGGAACGGCGAGGGCGGGAGGCTCGGCAGTTGTCCTCCAGCCGCCTGGTACAAACTTTCAAAAGATGCGGCGGCCTCGGCCCCGCCCCTCCCGGAGAGGTTGGAGGCGGCAGGAGGTGGGGGCGGAGCCCGCGGGCCGCGACTGGTGACTCCGCCCCCTCCTCCCGCAGCCGCCGCCTCCCTCCAGGCTCCCGCCGGAGCTGCCGCCCGCCGGCTCGCCCGTGCAGCCGCGATGCCCCGCAGCCCGACCCCAGCCCAGGTCCCCGGCCCACCGCGTAATTAGCCTCCGTGCGCCCCGAGCGCGCCGCCACCAACGCCGCGCCCCGAAGCAGCGATGGGCAACACGGTGCACAGGACCCTGCCAGGTACGCCCGGGAGCATTGCCCGGGAGGCGGGCGTTGGGGTTCTCTTCTCCCTGGGGGAACCGCTGGGTGACTTCCGGAGAGCCACCCCCGCCTTGGAGCCCTCGGCATCCAACGGGCTAGAGTCTCCAGTACCTCCCGTACCCCGAATCCTCGTGCGCCCCGAAGCTGGGCTTTGCGCTCCAGGAGGGCGGGTACCGCGTCCTGGTTACCTTGGGGACCCTCGTCCTTGTTGTCCTGGCTTTGGCCAGATGAGCGGAGGGGCCGCTGGGGCGTTGCCGAGCGCCCCCTCGCCTTTGTTCCAGCCGGAGGGCGCAGATGAAGGCGCTTGGGGCGCCCCGGTGGGGTGACTGGAGCCGGGCTCCCCAGGGCTTCCGACGGCCAGAGCTGCCTGTTGTGTGGAGACTGCAGCTGCTAAGAGTGGGGTTGCCTCAGAGGTACCCCAGTTTCCAGCCGCCTAGCGCCCCCGCGGCACAAGCTGCCTTGGTTTGGCCACGTTCCCACGCGCACCCCGGCTGCGCCCCCCTCTGGTGTCCGCTCAACTAGGGACTCTAGCCCCTCCGAGTCGCCGCTGCAGAGCGCATCGCTCCCTAGTTAAAACCACCGTAGAATTGCCAGGGCCAAAGTAAGGGAATAGAGGGTGGGGTCGGGTGGGAATGGGGAGGCAGAGGAGGCCTTACTACAAAATACCTGGTAATTGTGGGAACAGATCAGCGCGTGGAGGCTCTGTGCCTGGCACTTTGCATAGCCCGGTGCGATATGCAAAGAGGGTATGCAAAGAAGCTTCTCAGTAAAGGTAAAGATGTGAATCCCAGTTTTACAAATGAAGAAACTGAGGCTCAGGAGTGGAAATGACTCCCCCAAGGTCACATCACTAGTAGGGGAAGAATCTGACTTGAGACTCGCGTCTGTCTGCCAGCCCTCCTCCCATCCCCCAAGTCTTTAGAATAAGTCTTTATTTTGGTTTAAGGCTGGGCATTCATAGCATCCTTTATGCAGAAGGTAAGAGATGTGTGTGTGTATTTAAAGCACAAAAGCCCAGCTCAGTGGGGAAGCAAGTCAGCTGTGGATAAATTTAGTGTGAGGTTTTAGGAGGAGAGGGACATATAACCCCATCTCTCATACAGCTCTTCCTTCTAGGTGTTATATCAAACAATGATTATTTCTTACCCTGGAGAGGATTGAAATGGACAGAGCTGAGTCCTGGATTTCCAAGGTCAGCTTATGGAAGAGAAGCCAACTCCTTACACTTTATAAGCCTCTGGGCAGCTTTCAAGCCACTGCACTCAAACCTCCAAACTCTCAGGTGAAGTCACTAGCTAGTTAGTGGCAGAGTGCAGATTCGAACCCAAGTCCATTTACTGGAGGGCGGCCTTCACCTCCTACTGACAGGGCTACTGCCTAATGGAGGAGAACCCACCCACCCAGGCAGGAAGTGTCCAGGGATGTTGGCAAATACCACAGCATCTCCCAGCCAGAAGGACATCAGGTGGAGGCACGGGCCCCTTTGTAGGTATTCTTAATTAAGAAATGTTCATGCTGTTCTAGTAAAAAAGCCATTCTGCCACCTGTGGGTCAGGTTGGGTTGGGTGAAGGGACAGACACTGCCAGGCGAGCTAACTGTAGCTGGAGGTTTATGTCGTCTCCTTCCAACTCAGCTCTCGCTCTGTGGACTGGGCCACCCTGGGCTGGGAGCCTGAGGTTAGGTTTGTTACCTGCTGCAGTACATAAGTGTGAATAATTCAAACTCTCCACTGGTGCTGAAGCTTGCACTGAGTTTGAGGAAGGGGGCAGAACTGGAATCCCTGAGCCACATCAGGTGGCAGCTGCCAAGAATGTGAAGGGCCGTTTATGGTTTTTTGACCTGCCTGTGATTAGTTTCTCACACACATTGTGCTGTTTTTTACACCACTGTGCTCAGTATGCCATGCTCCTCACACCTGGAATATCCTTTCTTGTCCATCTTTCAAAATCTCTTCCTCCTCCAGGAAGCCTTTCCTGACCACCCACCCCAAATTCCATTCTTTGCTTTGCTACCTAGATCCCTTCTTTAGTCCCTGCTTGTTCATCTGACCACATTGCATTGTGGTCACCTGTCTCCACAACTCACCTCAGGACAGAGGCCCTGTCTTGACATCTTGTATCACTGGTTGCCCTCCAGCCCAGAGCCTGGTGCCTGGCAGGGACTCAAAAACTGGCAGTGAAGCTCATATGTTGCCTGCATCTTAGGCTGAAGGAACACTTGGCTCAGTCTTGCCCTGTAGAAATCCTTGTGCTTTCGTTCTCAGGAAAAGGACACATGCGTGGGGTTCCTTCTACGGGACTTGAAATAGAGCGCTGGCATTTGCTGAGCACCTGGATTCCGTGCCAGGCTTCCTGCATATGTGGCTTCATTTACATGCCAAGCACGCTTTTCCTTAAGGCTCCTGCACTTGCTGATCCCTCTGCCTGGAACCTTCTTCCCCTAGACCTCCACATGGCTTCCCCCTCCCTTCCTTCAGGTCTCTGCTCCAATGCGGGCCCTGCCATTGCCCCTGCCCCCAGCACTGCCCTCTCCTCCCACCCTGCTTTGTGTTTCTCCTTAGCCTGGATCCCATGTGCCATGCCGTGTGTGTAGTTAGCTGCTGATTGTCTAAACAGGGGATTTTGTCTTTTTATTCACTGCTATGTAGTCATCCTGTAGTAGTCACCTGGAGCAGTGGCTAGTAGATGTTCAGTAAACGTTGAATGAATGAATGCGTTTAATTCTTGCAACAGCCCTGTAAGGTCGAGATTGTCATCTTCATCCACAGCTGACAGGGCTCATCCAGTTGACAGAACCAGGGTTGAAATCTAGATTTATTTAGCTCTAAAGCCCTGCACTGTGCCTCTGACATACAGTACCCTCCCTATCCGTGCTTCAGATAACGCTGATTGGGTGCCCCATAACCCATGCGGCATGCTATTGTGTACAATAAGGAAATGCCAAAGAAAGGGAATGTCCTTTATGATTGATTGCAGGGATGCCCCTTGGCAGCCCTGGCAGAGGGCATCAGCAATTCAGATGAATGCTCTATAAATACTGTGTTTCCCCAAAAATAAGACCTAGCTGGACCATCAGCTCTGATGCGTCTTTTGGAGCAAAAATTAATATAAGATGCAGTCTGATTTTACTATAATATAAGACCCAGTCTTATATAATATAATGTAATGTAATATAACATAATATAATACTGGGTCTAATATAATATAATTAACATAATATAATACCAGGTCTTATATGAATTTTTGCTCCAAAAGACGCATTCGAGCTGATTGTCCGGCGGGGTCTTATTTTCGGGGAAACACGGTAGTGTGTAGGGTTCAGCAGGGAACTCTCATTTGCTAAGCTCCAGCTGTGTGCATCACCTATGCTTTCTAGTTGCAATTCAATTCTGCAAAGTAAGGTGCTGTTCTCCATTTTACAGGAGATTGAGGCCCAGAGAGGTTAAGACACAGGTCCCAATTCACACAGTTAAGCAGTGGTGAAACTGAGCTTAGAAGACCCAGGTCTATCTTATTCCTAAAACCACATGGGTCTTTTCTCTGGACTCCATTAGCCTTATCGTGGGCTTTTTAAGGGGAAGAAACTTGTAAACACATGGGGCTGTGGAGGGCAGAATTCCTGGGGGGAGAAGAGGAAGGATTGAGGAGAAGGAGGACTTCTTCGCCTTAGTGTCCCACCAGCACGTTTCAGTCCCTTCCCTCAGCGTACCTCTGGGCTCACTGTAGTCCTGGCTGGAGAAGAGGCTGAATTCAAACTGCCCTTCCGGTTAATCATTAAGTCGGTCCATGCTTGACCAAGTCAGCTGCCGTTTCAGTGTTCTTCAATCACCTGGCTTCCTGGAGCTTTGGAGCGAGGGAAGTGTGTTGACCCTGCTCTGTGCCAAGCTCTTATTGTCTATTTTAAATCCTTATAAGAACCCTTTCGAGGGGCTCGATTTATCCCCATTTTACAGGGAGGCAAATGGAGGCTCAGAAAGGTAAAGGACAAAGGCACTCTCAGAGTAAAGGGGGACCCAGTCCTCCTAACCTAGATGGACGGTCTACAAATGCTGTGTCCAGAACGGGAGGTGCCTGCTCACTCCTACGCGGGCCACTCCTACACGGGCCACTCAGATGTCCCTGCAGAGCCCATGGATAAGGGGCTCATGGGAGCAGGACCCATATGGGTCAGGTCTGCTGCTCCCTGGCAGTAGGTGGAAATGCTCCGGGGGCCTGAGCCACTCTTTCCCTGGATCTGGAATTTCTCAGCCCTTGGAGAGGGCCTTTGTCCTTTTCATTACAGCCATCACAATAGCTATGTGGATAACCAGTGACATTCCCCTCTCCCTGCACCTCTCCTCCTCCTTTACCCAGTCATGATGTAAAGTCCGGCTCGGCTTGCCTGCCTTATCCTGCCCCATCTGCCTCCCTCCCTTCCCTCTGAGCGAGAGGCCCCAGTGATAGTGGTTCCTCTGGCAGCCCTGAAACCTGCAAGGCTGTCAACATGTTGTCAGGGGCCTGACGAGTCAAGGCTCCTTGGAGACAGCCCACAAGGATGCTGGGGTTGGAAGGGTGGAGGGGTCTTATCCATCAGTGGAAGAGAGGAGGAGGGACTGAGTTTGTCCAGTGCACAGACAGGAAAAGTGGAAAAGGTGCCCATGGAGAATCAGGAGCCAGAAGGAACTGGTACCTTCCTTTGTTTTTAGCCTCTTCCCGTTCCTACCTCTGCTCCCTTCACTTTCTCTCCCCTGGCAGGAAAGGAGGGAGCTCTGGAACTATGGGAATACAGGAAGGCTGCATGGAAGAGGTGACATCTGAAGATAAGTTCAACTTGATGTCTGCCTCTCCCACTCGAATGTCATCTCTGTCTGCCTTTAGGGTCTTCTGTGGTTCTGTCACCCCAAGTCACCCTGATCTCCACTTAAGTGGCACGTGCTCAGGCTGGAGTGACCCTGGGATGTAGTCTGCTGTGTATTTTCCTGCGTGTGCACCTTCATTCATTTATCTGACATCTATTGCCAGGCACAGGGGGTTCAGCTGTGAATGAGATGCCAGCTATTATCGGTCCTCATGGAGCTGGCTGCTGGTAGAAGAGGAATAGAATGTTCTAATAGAATGGGGCACTAGTTGATTATATCACTGGAGAGCATAGGTGCTAATACCCTGTGTGTCCGAGAGGAAGGAGTCTCTCCCTAAACCCCAAACAAGGCTTAGCCACCAGACCAAGCAATCTATAATGGCATAGAATAAAATATGTGCATTCATGAAGTAAGAGTATTTTTGCTTCATAAACCTTTGTTTCAGACATGTGTGTGTATGTGCACACACATGTGTGTATTTGTGTGTGTGTGTGTCACAGTGTGAAATGTATTTCTGTCTTGGGTCGCAGTGGTCTCTTCATGATGAGACGGGAGGGCTGGTGTCCTGGTCTAGAACACAAATCTTGGAGTCAGCCTGCCTGGGATCAAATTTCAACTCAGTCATCTGCCAGTGGAGTGATTTGGGGCAAGGTACTTCTCTGTCTGTGCCTCAGTTTCCTCACTATGAATCAGGAAGCATGGGAGTGCTGCCCCACCGTTGGCAGTGGTGAGAATTCTCCAGAGCAGGCAGTCTTAGCACAATGCCCAGGGCGTTCACTGTCACGGTTACTGTTGCTGTTGTCTTGGGCCTGCCCCTGGGGTCCCTGGACAGGACTGGCTGATGGCGCCCTTCACTTCCTGCCGTGAAAGCTCGGTGACCCTGACCCTGGAACCCAGGGACTGGAGTGAGAGGTGTCCCTTTCATGTATGCTGACAACTATCCCCCAGGGTTTCTCAAGTTCTTTCCGGAACACCTGATTTCTGATGAGAATTTTCTTAGCACGTCGCATTTTCTAGTTTTTCCTTTGTCCACCAGACCTCTAGGCTGGGCTCCGTGCTGAGCCTGAGGTCATAGCCTGGAGTTGGGGACTCAAGATCTAGGGGGTGAGACCAACAAGGACAGGCAGTTACAGCAGTAACTGGGGGAGGGGGAGCCCAGGGGTGCCGTGAGACCTTAGCAGAGACTGCAGGAAGACTTCCTGAAGGAGGTGCTGTCCACCAGAGACCAGAAAGCAGAGAAGTCAGCCAAGAGAAGGGACCAAGAAAGGCTGTTCAAGGCAGAGGGGCTAGATGTGCAAAGGCCTGAGGGGAGGGAGAGCAGGCCACATGACGGGAGCTGCGGCTTTCTGGGGGTCCCAGTGCAAGTGGGGGTGTCATGTAGGGTCAGAGATCAGGTCAGAGTGTGGGGGATGGTTCTTGCAGGCCAGAGCAGTCGGGAGTCTTAGGTTTCCCAGCTGCTACACGCCCCGCCAGGATGGTGTGTTTCATTCGCCAGCAGGGACATAGCATTGGCGCTGGGCTGAGCCGCAAGGACTGTTCAGAACAGGCTGTTTAATCTTCCTCATGGACAAGAAGAGTCAGCTCTGCCCTCTTTTGGACCAAAGGGCTTTCTCTACTTAGTGGTGCTCTTTGCTTAAAATAGAAGCCCAGAAGGCAGGTGTGTGGTTAGAGCTTAAAGCAGAGAGGGAGAAGCAGCCCTGGGTGCACCCCTGGGTGCAGCCCTGTAGGTCGTAAGCGCTCACCTGGGCAGTGGAGCAGAATGGCCAGAGCTTTGGCATGCTTGTTCATGCCAAACCCTTCCTCTATTTCATCCCATTTAAACCATCAGGACCAGATTCCCAGAAGTAGTCTCCCATTTCACAGACTAGGAACTGAGCTCAGACGAGTAATGAGACCTGGTTGGGGCAGGTGGCCAGGAAGTGGCAGAGCAGTATTTGGCCCCAGGTTCCAAAGGCCCTTCCCCTCCATCACCAGGAGGCACTGCCCACAGGTAATCGTCTCACCTTCTCCGTCCTGGGAAGGTGAATGACTTCTGCCCACAGCAGCCAGAATGAAGCTGCCTGGGGAAAAGGTTGGTCCCCACCTCACCCCAGGCCTGTAGACTCTGGAACTCAAAAGCTGGAGCTGGCTTCTGGGAATCACGCCCTGGAAAAGCGATAAGCCTCTTCCTCCTGCCCAACTCTGGCTCCAGCTTCTGACATGTCTGCCTGGATAAAACTGGCCTGCGGTCGGCCACACACACTCTCCATTGCCAGGTGTCACAGTGCCGCCCCACTGTTTCCCCTGCGCTCACAGACGCTTCCCACCCAGAGCTCCAGGCAGGCCCCACCAATCAGTTGGCAAGGGCGTGTGCTGGGGCCAGGCTTTCCTCCTGTGCTGCCATTCCGCGCAGAGCAGGTAACAGCACAGGCAGGTCTCCTCCATCCCTGGGTCCGAGTCTTAGCCCTATGCCTTATTAGCAGGATAAGCACCTTGACCTCTAAGCTTCAATTCCCTCTTCTGCAGAAAGGGGATAATGATGTTACCTCTCAGGCATGCAGAGCGTCTGACAGATAGTAAATGTTCACAAGAGGCACCTGTTAGGATTATGTATTCACTGGGCAAACAAGCCCCTGCTCCTGCTGAGCCCCGCGCTCCTGAGGGAGGCAGACACCAACGAATAATAATAACCACGGATTTGTATCATACAGCCAGTCTGTGCCAGACACTGTTGTAAGCAGGTACCTGCATTTAACCCTCAAGACAAGCCGAGCCCTGTGAGATAGCTGCTATTATTAGTCCCGTATAACCGTTGAGAGAACAGAGAGGCACAGAGAGGGAAAGTAACTTGCCAAGGGCACACCGCTTAGGGAGTCCGGCTGGAAGGAAGGGATGTTGGTGTGAGAAATCTGCCAGGTTGGGGTGGGGGGGTCGGGGGCGGGCATTTCACATTTGCTCTGGAAGTCTTCAGAGTATTGAGCAGGAATCTGTAAGCATTTAGAAATCCTGGCAGATTTGTTTTTAGTTGCTCACCTACTTTTGTAGTTATTTGTCTCTCATCCTTCCTCTAGGCATGGCGGGGGGAGAGGGGGACAGTCACAAGGTGCCTTGTGGGTTCACTGTCACGTCCTTAGCTGATATTCCCTAAGGTCTGATGTGTGGATCTCCAACCCCCTTCCAAAGCAGGTCAGGGTCCAGCTGATGTCCTGAGGTCTTTCTAAACAGCAAAGCGAGGGCCATGTTATTCCCAGGGGTGGCAATGAATCCCAGCAGCATGGCCTGGGGACCCCGGGAGCCTGAGAACTACCTGCAGATCCCTGAGTCCAAAGAGCAGGCTTGATGGGGAAGAACACTGTGGACCAAATACAGATGTGATCAATGTATACACGTCATGTGGAGGCAGGTTTCAGCTCAGTCAAAGGAAGAACTTTCAAACTGTGGAAGCTGTCTGGAAGTGGGAAGAAGGCAGGGGAGGAAGCGCCCCTTGCTGGAGTGGCGCTGGTGTTTAGCCCAGCTGGGACTTGACATGAACATGGCAGAGGCAACTGGAACATCAGATGGATCTGGGATGAATTGTCCATTAAAGTGCCTTTGGCCCCACGGTCTTATGGGGAGTGCTGTCTCGTGCTCGTCTGACGAGCGCCTGCAGGGCTCTTGACAGCCTTTCACATATGTAATCCTCCTGCTAAGTCTGCATGTTGGGAGATTTTAGCACCGTTTTAGAGCTCAAGAAATGGAAGCACAGAAAGATGAAGCCACCTGCCCCTGCCCGGGTCTGTTCCCTCCCCACAATTTCCCAGCCTCAGCTTTTTTGCAGGCTCAGCAGTAGGTATTTCTGAGTGGGGTTCGGATAGCCACCCTTAGATGTCAGTCCCAGCTCACCCTCATCCCTTCTTCTGCCTTCATCCTTCAGGACTCAGGGTGGCTCAGCCTCACCTCTGGGCAGCAGGGGAAAGTTCTTTAATGAGTAAGCCGTTTGGGGGAAGGGGTGGGGTGGGCGTGTCTGGGGCAGCACTGGCACTCAGAACTGGCAGAATGCCCATTGCTATTAAAAAGTGTATTTTGTTTACATCCTCAACATTGCACATTGTTTATATCACAATTATATCCCTCGGGCACGTGTTTTCTTTCCTTTTCCCCCAAGGATGATGGATTTATGAGATGGGTGGGCACACGCATACCCCGTGTCTCCAAAGGCCTGTCTGCTGGGTAACTTTCCACTCCAGAGGAGAACTTCCCTTCCCCTTAATGTTCGGGTGATTCAAGGGCAGGAGATGGGAGATCAGAATTTCCATGTCTCTGGGGATGACACAGACCTTCATCCCTGCACACAGATTTCCCAGGGGCTCTGTTCCGAGGACCAGAGCCTTGTGCAGGATTACACAATGATTACAGATGTGGTCTTTGGCTGGAATTCCAAGAGAGGTAGTTAGAAAGAATACTGGTTTTGGAGGCAGTCTCGAGTTCAAATCTCAGTTCTATATCTAAGCTGTGTGACTCTGGGCAATTCATTTCCCCTCCTCTGAGCCTCCGTCTCTCCATCTTTAGGATGGGGATAATGAAGATACCTCCCTCATGTGGCTATGATGGGGAGACTTCATGAGATGTCTGAGCCCAACCCCAGGCAAGGCCTCCCTACGTGGCCACTGAAGGCAAGGCATCTACGCTCCTGAAAGTGATGTAGGGAGAGGAACAATCAGACCAAGTTGTCCTGCTGTGTCACACCTCTCAAGTACCTGCCGTTTGGCTAGGGAAACACTTCTGCATTCAGGCACACCTCGTTTTATTGCGCCTCACTTTATTGCTCTCCCCAGAAGTTTGCGTTTTTACATATGGAAGGCAAGACCCTCCACCAGCAAAAAGATTACAACTCACTTTATTGCTGTAGTACTCACTTTATTGGTGGTCTACAATGGAACCCACAGTAGCTCTGAGGTGTGCCTGGAATGCTCAAGAGCACACATGGGCATTGCATTCAGATCTGAATTGAATTCTTACCCAGCTGTGGACTTGCACCATGATCTTGGGCCAGCTCCTCTCCTTCTGGGCCTCATCTGTGCAATGGGTCCGTAGGGCTGTAGAGAGGCACCAGTGAGCCACCAACCTCAGATCATCAGAGCTTAAAATATATGGATGGAGATTCTTATC
Source organism: Rhinolophus hipposideros (assembly GCF_964194185.1). Classification (NCBI taxonomy): domain Eukaryota; kingdom Metazoa; phylum Chordata; class Mammalia; order Chiroptera; family Rhinolophidae; genus Rhinolophus; species Rhinolophus hipposideros. Next base: position 39,332,135 of record NC_138069.1, read on the forward strand.
AGGGCTCCAGAGTTTGCATTTCCAACACGTATCCTTTACCTCTTTGGATAAGGGGACCGAAGTCCATGCGGGCTTCCTGCAGGCCTTAGTCGGCACACACATGCCCCTGTGAGCCCTTAGGCATTTGGAAAAAGGCCAGCATGATGGAGGAGAGGGAGAGAAAAGAGAAAGCTGGCTCTTCAGAGAAGGAAGCAGAGTGGAAACGGCACGCTTTAGAGTCACTTCTCAGTGGGCCTCAGAGCCAAACACGGCAGGGAAGGAATCAACATCAGTTGAGGACCTACTGTGTGCTCTTGTTCTTCCCTGCAGGGATGACTTCTACACTTTGCCCCAGGCAGCTATAGCCTCTTTCTTCTTCCTAGCCTTGGGAGCCAGGCTGGTATGGGTTCAAATGCTTCACCACTTCTTGGCTGTGTGACCTTGTGCAGCTCTCCCAACCTTTCTGAGCCTCCCTTTCTCACTCGCAATAGATCTACTGGAGGATCACAGGAGACCTGGTGGGCGGGTTTCAGTCTCTGCATCGCCCCCTTCCCCCCCTCCCCCGGGAGGGTCCGCCTCTCTGACCATGACCCACCCCCAATTCCCTTTTCAACTTTAGGGACTTAGGCCCTGGGGCTCCGTCCAGACTATAATTAGTCATCCACTTTCCCTTTTTAGATGCTTTGTTTATTGTTCATCCCAAATTCTGCCAAACCAAGGCCTTTAAGCAGCTCAAAACAAGCCGATTGATGACCTTCACCACCCCCCTTACCTCTCCTTGAGACAAAGCCAGGGTGTGGCTCACCCCCTTAGCCAAAAGGGGGTGAGCTACTTGTACATAGTCTAGCCTTTTTCCTTGCAGGGCAAGGGTTAAGTGAGAGACCTTGGGGAGGAGTGAGGCATAAAACAGGAAGGATACAGCCTTTGGGGGCAGACAGGACCAGATTCAAAAACAGGCACTGCCCTCAGGCTGGGCGGCGTCTGGCAAGGATATCTGCCTCTGGGCCTCAGTTTCCTCATCTGGGAGCCACCTGGCAAAAGTGGCAACGAATGGATGGGCTGCATGGCGAGCGCCTGGCACACAGTGGGAATGCCGTGGAGGAGGTCCCCACCCCTCAGGGCCAGCAAGCAATGGCCAGTGGTGGGGCTTGTGAAGCATTTTCTCAGCTCCAGGGGTGAGAACAGCCCCTGTTCAAGGGAGCTTCTGCCTCCAGCATTGCTTTTGACCCTGAAAGGTGCTCCCCTGGGGCAGAGGTTAGCCAACAGCCAGGCATCATCCAGGTTAGGTGAATGGCCACCCTCAAGGCAGAAAGGAGAAAGCTGGCAAATTCAGCCCAGGGTGGGGGTGGCGTGGGGCTGCCTAGAGGGGAGGCAGGTGCTGAGGGCCAGGCCTGTGGAAGCGACTTTCGAAACCTGAACTGCTTTTCTCACTTCCACTGTCCTGGGTCATTTTGATAGGCAGCGGAGAGAGAAAGGCACAGTTTCCTTGGGAAGACCCAGGGCTCGAATATCGTTCTTTAAAGAGGTGGACCCTAGGGTATTCCCTCCCTGCTCCAAACACTTCAGTGCCCCCCAGAGCCTTCACAAGGATCTTAACCTCTGCGTTGCCTCCAAGCCCCTTGGTAACGCAGCCCCTGACTCCCTCTCCATCTTCCCCTTTCCTCTCCCTTCTGCTCAGTATTCTTTGCAGTTCCCCAAGTGCATTCAGCTCATTCTCACCTCCAGTCCTTTGCCTGTGCTGTTCCCTCTTCTTGAGACACACTTCCCAATCTTTTATCACCCTCCCGGGCACTTCTCCCTCAGGCTGCAGAGTGGCTTCTCTGAGAATTGTTCCCCTTGGCCCCATCCATTCCTGCTGACCACCCTGTGCAGTCATGGTGTCAGTGTTTTCCTTCTGCTGGTCTCTGACTCGGGGGCAGGGACTGCTTGGGACTTGTCAGGACCTGTGTCCCTGCAGCCAGCTCAGGCCCTAGCATGGAGCGGATGCTCCATAAATGTCAGATGGAGAAGGAAGTGATGTACTCGAGAAAGAATGAGGGCACATTCCCCCACCCCGTCGTTAGTGGGGCCCTGACCCTGGGAGCTGGCGCCTCTGAGGTTGGAGTTTCCTGGGTCCGTTTATCAAGAGGAGACCTCACTCAAGGGGCCCAGTAGAGGGTTGGGACAGGCTTGGGAATCCCAATGCCACTGAACACACTTGGAGGGGGTGTTGGGATGACCTCACCCCCTGGGAACTCGGTACATCCAGCCCACTTGAGCAAAGAGGGCTGCCACTGGGGCCTGGAAGGAGACAGCTTTTCTCCCAGTGAGCAGTGTCGCGTGACCTCTGGCCTCCCGCCCCGGCCTCCTTGTAGCTGTTGACAGGAGTTCACTGGCTGCACTGGGGTGACCGGTTTTGTTTGCAAAGAAAAGGGGAGGGGAGCAGAGTGACGGTTTCCAATGTGGGCCAGCCCCTTTCCAGCCAGGGTGCTGGCGACCAGGCCTCTGAGACAGAGAACAAAGTCCCATTAAGCTGGCGGCTGTCTTCTGGGCGCATGTCACTGCCCCATTTGGCAGAGGTGAGGGAGCGTTGGTTATTTTTTTTCTAGTCCACATTCAAAGCCACCAATGGCAGAGGTGCTCTCTGTTGCCAAAGGAGACCGATATCATTGCCCTGCTTTGGGTGGTGGGAAGCCTTGCTGGATACGAGCCCTGCCCTTTTCTCTCTGTAGCACACGCCACGGAACACACACAGACACACACACCATGTGGCTTCCTACCACCCACAGCGTTGGTTTGAATTGTGGACTCGGGCACATGTCGCTTGAGTCAGACTTCTCACTTGAAGTCCACAGCCTGAGGCTGGATGTCATGTGCGTCCAGGAAGCCCCTGGTGTTATATGTCAAATGATGTGTGTGGAGTGTGAGTATGTTCTGGGGAAAGATAGGCCTACACGGCTCTCAAGACCCAGGACCCGGCCCCCAACGGTTATAGGGCTGCCTTGGAGATGGGGTGGGTGTGCGACAAGGGCCTGAGCCTGCCCAGAGTCGCTGCCTCTCAGAGCCTTGGTTTCTTTGGAAAATGAAGGGGGTAAAACATACCCTGCAGTTTGTCCTGAAGACTAAACCCCGTACACAAAGGCCCAGGCTGGCACATAATAAGGGCTCAGTCAAGAGCTAGTTGTGAGAAGGAGGGTGCAGAATAGCCTGTGCTCCCACTGGTGACTCTCTTACCCTGTGGAGCAGAATCTGCTGAAAGTTTCAGCCAGAACGCCATCTGCTGAATGCCAACACCCTGGAAGCCATCATCTTCGCGTCCAGAGGAGTGAGAGTTGTTGCTTCCTGCCATCCCCCCAGTGGTAAACACCATTTCCTTGGGCTCTTTCTAGGGTAAAGGAAAGGCTGGGCTGGGGTGATGAGCGGGATTCATTCAGGGGGTGGCACTGTGCACATTTGGGACACTGCTGAGATGGCTTAAAAATAGGCCTCTGTCCTTGGATGCCAGGGGAAAGCGACCCCAGGGTTTTCCAAAGGACTTTCCTGGCCAAGGTCACCAGCCCTCCCTACACAGAAAAAATATTTCAGGATGTATTTCCCCAGGCTCCCAGGTAGACGGTTCTGATTCAGGAATAAGCCTTTTCTCGTCAAAAGAACTAAATAAAAAAGGGGACCAAGTGTTTAGTGAACACCTACTATGGGCCACGCATGGAGTGTCTGATGAGTTTGCCTCATTCGTCCTCACAGCAGTCTTGCAACATGCAGATGACTCTCCCCAGTTTTCTAGGTCTGGTTGGGGGACCCAGAGAAGTTAAGCACATATCGCAAGATCACACAGCTAAGATGTCACACAACCAGAATTTAAACCCGGGTCTTTCTGACTCCAAGCCTGTGCTCTTTCTAACCACCTCTCAAACTGAGATTTAGAAAATAAAAAAAACACTAGAGAGGTGGAAGTGAGAGACTCAGCGGGGATTGGACCTGATGTTCCCCATGGGGAAGGTAATGAATGTTTAGTGAGCATCTACTATGTGCGCGGACTTCCGCTGGGATCTTTCTGTGCTCTCACTGCCCCTTCCAGCAGCCTGAGACGGAGTCTGAGATCATGCACCATTTAGGGATGAAAATCTGCAGCACTGGGAGGCGACATGACTGGCCCTCAGACAAATTAGCAGCAAAGCATAGGCTCCAACGCAGAGCTCAAGAGGGGCATTCTAAAGCACCGGTGCAAGTAAACCACACAGCTGCCCCCAGAGCAGCTCTTATGTCTATCTGTCTTCCCAAAGGACTTGCCCAAGGCTGGGCAGTGGCAGCATTTACTTAGCTAGAACAGAGTCCTTCCTCCCTCATCACCCACAGCCACTCATCATGCACCCCCCAAAATCTCTTCCCATATGTTTACAGTTGGGGCATCTCTTCCTTGACTGGAAAGACCCTCCCTTCTGATCTTGGTGGGGCTGGAGCCGCCTTTGGTTAACCAGGAAGTCGGACCAGAACTGCCCTCTCCTCGGTCCCATGCACAGGATGGACCACTGCAGAGGTCTTCACAGTTCCCACTTCACAGAACCCCCTCCACACCCTGCCCAATTCCTGACCAGAAGAGGAGGAGGCAGCTCTGGCTGGAGGCAGCACCCCCACAAAGCCAGCGTGTCCTCAGCCTTGCCTGGAAGAAAGGGGACATGGAGTCTGGTCCCTGGCATGGTGTGGGGGCCTCTTCCTGGCAGGAGGTTTTCTCACCAGTGACAAGGTATCCTTTTGAATCTGGTCCCAGTGTGCCAGCAGCTGGGAACCTCTGTGCCATAAACTGAGCCATTTGGGCGACAGCTCAGGTGATCTCTAGGTGGGAGACATTTTGACCCTTGATGGAATATTCTGCAGCCATGAAACATAAGGACAGTGAATGCTTGGGAGCCATATGGGCAAAAGCTTTTTATGTAATGTTGAATTAGAAAAAAGGCAGGAAGCAAAATTAGATGTGTGCTCTGATTGCAGTCAAGTTAGACAATTACTTAATACTATTTAGTTAGTACTCCCGTACTACTCATGGGAGAAAGTTAGGGCAGGAGGAAGGAGCAATGGGTTGGGGTCAGAAATTGCTGGGTTCACATCTCAACGCTGCCCCTTGCAGCTGTGGGAAGTATCTCTGCTGCCTGGAGCCTTGTTTTTCTCCTGGAAAATGGAGACAGTAATCGTGTAGGTGCAGATTTATTTTGAGATTAGCTACAATCACATATGGAGAACATCCAGTATAAACCATGGCCCGTGGTTCTTACGTGGATAAGAGCCGGGCCGGGACCATGAAAATGCAATGTGAGTTAGGCTGTGAAAGTGAGGGGAATTTTTCTTATTTCCAGACTTTCTATGATGTGGCTGCAGTGTTTATTGCAGTAATTTAAATGCTAAAGTTCAGGTTTTCTGTTGATATCTCCAAAGTAGGATATTCTGTGGGGTACCTGGGGGGGGGGGGTGTCCACATGTTTCTGTTTTTCTAGAAGCTACTTTCCCTGAGCCAAGCTAAAAGCAGATGTTGGTGTACAATTCAGAGGTTGCTTATTGCTGCTTTATTTTAAGCATTTTCAATTTGTGTAAATAACACATCCTCTTAGAAATTTTTTCACTCTGGTTTTCTTTAACTCACATCAGGGTTCTGGCCACAGAGGGGGGGGAAATAGTGTTTATGCCTCATTCCCTGAAGGAAGTTGGATCACATAATCAAGATTAAACAAATATGTAAACTTTGCTGGTTACTTGGCTGCATTTTATCCTAACATATAGTTGGTTTTGCAGAAAACTTCCCCTTACAGTAACAAAGCAGGATTTCTCCCCACGCCAGCATTCATTTAAATTGCAAGGCCACTCTGAAAGAGCATCTGCTGAGGATTTCAAGTCGTTTAGTATAAAAACTCGCCGATTGAGAGATAAGGTTGGCAAAACAACAGTGATGGCAGGAGAGATCAAAATAATCAAATGAGAGTGGCTTGTGGTCTTTGGTGCTCAGAAGGACTTTGATCTGTGGTCATATTTAATGTTTCCTGAAGAGTTTGCCAGCTGTGGGGACCTTGGAGAGAATCCGGCCTGTTGCACATGGGAGGAGGCCACAATCCAGAAGCTAGTGGCTTGGACAAGGCCGTGGCGTGCATGCGTGGAGAATGCGGGCTCTGAAGTCCCTGAGCCACCTCTCCTGATGGTTCATGCCCTGGGGTATTTCTGGAAATAGCTCTCCAGTGAGCCCTTGCCTTCTTACCCTTGTGGTTCTGGAGATGGCTGCAGCCTGGCTCTGTGTCCCCTCTCCTTGCTGCCTCGGGCTCCTACCTGGCCGGCAGTGCTGGCCTGCTCTGCTGGAAGCCCTTTATGGCTCCCTCTCTCCTATACTGTGCAGTCTGAGCCTCTCTGACTGGCATTCAGGCCCTTCCTGTCTGGTCCCTGTGATGGCAATGACAACCTCACCCCTCACCCCTGCGAGGCAATGGCTGCCCAACCTGACACCTTCTGCCTCACCTACCATAGGACTTATCCTTCTCTGCCCCTAGTGTTCCCTCAGCCTGGAATGTTCCGTCTCCTCCCTCAAGAGCTGGCTCTGTGGGCGTCACTTTCTGTCCCCAGCCCCTGTTGAATCTGGGGCCTCTTCCAGTCACTCAGGCCTAAGGTGGTCTGGAATGTCAGCACCATCACAGTGGGCACCCTATGTCTTGGTGACTGCTGTATTTCCAGTGCCTAGTGTGGTGCCTGGCACATACTTGGTGCACACTAAACATGTGATGATAGATGAATGACTCAAGTCGTTATGTGGGACCTTGGCTTTATTCCATGTATTTTGTCTTCTGTGGGTCAGTGGCTTCTGTTTGTAGAGAGGCCTCCCAGCTTTTCTACATGGTTTCCTCTCTCAGTGACTGGGGCCTTCCCCTCGGGCCTGGGGAGGGGAAGCCATGGTGTGCCTGCCTTGTCATTGCCTCTCCCTCTTTATTTTCTCTTGTCCTTGCTCCCATTAGCCTCAGTATTAATTGAACCTCTAGATGTGCCCAGAGCACAGTGAACCCCATGGCTAGGCATGGGAGGAGTGGTCCCTGCAGTGGCCTGTCATTCCCTAGGGTCTCCATTCTTCTCCCATGACTACAGCCATTGTATGCCAGGGTTGCCTGCAATTAATGAGCGCTTGCTATGAAAACTGTACTTGGCTGGATAGATTGCAGTCATTACCCACACTGCCACCTCCCTGGTGGCCAGAGGCCCCCAAGAACTGCCCCTGGGACAGAGGAGGGAAGGTGGGAAGGATGAAGACTTCACTCCAGTACTAGGCTGCCTGGGTTCATGGCCAGCAGCCAAATCCTTTGAAAATAGGCTATCACAAAATTCTCTAGATCCTTCTGGGCAAACTTCCCTTAGAAATGAATCCTGAAAGGTATATGTTCTAGAAAAGTCACCTTGCTTATAAAGAATGCCTTTATTTTCTGTGGGTACAGGAGAGGGAAAGTCACAGAATTCTAGCTTGAGTCTGTTTGGAACCTCAGTATTATGATCATATTATTAGTTACCTATTAAGCACATTCTTGTGCCAGGCAGTATTCCAGAAATTTCATCCACATGATCTTTTAGCAGATATGTGAGTTAAGTAATGTCGCCATTTTCCAGGCAAGGAAATGGGCTAGAAGAGTGACATGGTCTCCTGCATGTCACCCAGCCAGGAAGGACGGGAGAGCTGGACTTCCAAGCTGCACTCTTGCTATTGCCTTTCATTCTATTCTATTGTCAGGGGATCCCGAAACTGCATTCTTTCTATTGCTTTTTCTGCCTTGCTTTTGAACAAAAATTGCACAGAGAAAAGCAGCCAAAGACACCCACTCTTCCCCCAAAATCCAAGGCCCCTGTTGCCTTTGGATGGACTCTGCAGCGCAAAGTGGCCCTTGGAAGAAGGTTTGGAAGGATTTGATAGGGGTGGAGAAGTCCGTTGAACCTAGCCTGGTTGTTGTAACAAGCTTGGCTGTATTGGTATGTCTGGGAGTGAAACAGCTCTGAACAGTGCTTCACCACACACGGCCTCAGTTTGCGCATCTGTGAAGTGGATACAGTGACTTCACGGTAGCAGCATTGGGCTAATTTCAGTGCCTGGAATCTTCTCAAGTTTATCAATTATGGGACTAATTAAAATGGAATGTAAAATAGAAATGATTATTAAAAGACGAATCGAGACCGCAGAGTTCCTGGGGGCCCTAATCCTCCTGCTTGTCTCTTCCTGCAGACTCGAGCCCGCAGGCGCGCCTCCTGGCCACGAGGCCGTGCTGCGGACCCGGCCCCGAGCGGCGCCCGATCCTGGGCGAAGCGCCGCGCTTCCACGCTCAGGCCAAGGGCAAGAACGTACGGCTGGACGGCCACTCGCGACGTGCCACGCGGCGCAACAGCTTCTGCAACGGGGTCACGTTCACGCAGCGGCCCATCCGGCTGTACGAGCAGGTGCGGCTGCGCTTGGTGGCGGTGCGTCCCGGGTGGAGCGGTGCGCTGCGCTTTGGCTTCACGGCGCATGACCCGTCGCTCATGAGCGCCCAGGACATCCCCAAGTACGCCTGCCCCGACCTGGTCACACGGCCCGGCTACTGGGCCAAGGCGCTACCTGAGAACCTGGCGCTGCGCGACACGGTGCTGGCCTACTGGGCGGATCGCCATGGCCGCGTCTTCTACAGTGTCAACGACGGTGAGCCCGTGCTCTTCCACTGCGGCGTGGCCGTGGGTGGCCCACTCTGGGCACTCATCGACGTCTATGGCATCACCGACGAGGTGCAGCTCCTCGGTAGGTCGTGGATTCCGCTACAAAGGGGCGGGGCGTCGCCCTGAGGACCAGGCAGTGGTTCTCTGTGTGCATGGGTGTATATTTCTTTCATACAAATGCGGAGTGCTCACTTTGTCGGGTGTTGTTCTAAGCATTTGATACATTTTAACTCATTTATTTCTCACAACTCGCCACCCCATTTTATAGATGAGAAAACTGAGGCACGAATTGGTTAGCTGACTTGCACTGCTAATCCAAAGCCTGATTGGAACCCACATGGACCCTGGTTGGGTCCAGGGTCCATGGTCTGGCCCAGATTCATTCATTTACTCCTTCACTCAGTTACTTGCTCACTCATTCTTTCATCCATTCCTTTGCTCATTCCTTCACTCCCTTGTCTATTTGCTCATTCACACACTTGTTCATTCATGTATTAATTCATTTGCTCACTCATTCATTTACTCCCACCTCCACTCCCTCCCTCAGCAGTCAAGCTTATGCCTTTATCCTTGAGTATCTACACTGTCAGGCACTGAGTATGGATATGTATCAGATCCAGGCCCACTGTTAAGGGGCTCAAGGTCCACCGGGGAGGCAGGCAGACAAGTGTGGCCCTGGCGCTAACAGAGACAGCCACTAAGGCTGAAATCCTGGTGGGGAAACTCATGGGAATAGGAGTCTGCTGCAATTATCTTGAGACTTTTTTTTAAAACGTTTTCTGTATTGAGGCATAATTCCCATAAAAGTAACCATTTTAAAGTATGCAATTCAGTGACATTCAGTTGGCAACCACCACCTCTGTCTAGTTCCAAAATATTTTAGTCACCCCATGGGGAAACCCAGACCCAGTAAGCTGTGAACCCCCTTTCTCTCCTACTCCCCACCCTCTGGCAACCCGACCTGCTTTGTGACCTTATTAGCTCTTGAACTCACAGGTTGCCCTTGAGCCAACCCAGCCTTGATTTCTGGGCTTGTGACAGGACAGCAGGTTTCTCAGGGATACAGCTTTCCATGTCATTTACCTGCTATGAATGCACTGACCTCAGGTTTGAATTTTGGCAGTTTTATACACCTGTCCAGAACCCCAGAAAGCTCCCACTTCTGAGTCAGCCTTTGTCCCCACCAGGCAGCCACTGTTCAGATTTTTCACCATGGAAAATACCACGTCTTCCCTCAGGTTATGGGCAAACATCCTCTAAGGCAAGACATACACACTCAGATGCCCACAGGGTCCCAGCAAGTGGCTGAGATGGGTGAAGAGGGCCAGCTCAGGCCATGGGGAGGGAGAGCAGGTATCTTCAACAAAAGGGCAAGCTTTAACTGGTGGTTGCCATGCCAAAATTCAGGCCTCCTGATTTACCAAGAGAGGCTATAAATCCAGTTTAAGTTAAATTTCCTGATGCATAAGTATTGGCGACTAATTCAAAAAATTTTTTAAAGACCAAGTGGTGGTTTATTCAACAAACAAATGGAAGTGGGGAAAAGAGGTAATGAGACAACCTACAGCTTAAAAGAGACCAATGACAAGTGAACTTTATTTGGATATTTACTCAAATAAACTTGGAGGAAAGCGTATTCTCACATACATGACAGTTAAGGCCTTAATTTTTAGAGACTCACTAAAATGATTTTCAGATGAAGTGGCATGTCTAGGATTTGCTTCAAAATATAGGAGGGAGAGTTGGTGGAGGTTTCAATGAAAGGATTGGCCATGAATTGATAATTGTTGAATCTGGATAAGCGGCATTATTTGCATAGGTTTCCTTTTCAAAATAGATAAAGAAAAAACAGCAGGAGACCAACCAAACAGGCCTGTGAGCCAGGGTCAGAACCTGGAAGGCCAGTTTACAAAGTGTGCCCTGTATGGAGGGGGTGAGGGTGCGGAGTAACGTATCAGGCTGTCACCAGGGCCTAGGGCAGGCTTTTTGAAAAAGCATGTTTGTTATTATGACGTAATTTTATATTTGGAAAACTGAAGGGGAAGAAATATTTTATTCCATGATATAAATTACAGAATAGTAACACTTAACAAAATCTTAGCTAGAGGGATCTGGTTTTAAAAGTTTGAGAAACACATTCTCTTGCTTTGTTTACTTACTAGGGTTAACAAGAATATTTTTATCACTTAAAAAAAAAACTTCAAAATACTTTAGTGATTGTTTCTTTTCTTTCCGATTTCTTACGAGTGGCAGTCTCTGCTAGAGACCTCCTTCCTTCATTCTCCATCCAACAAACTACATAATAATGAGGACTATTTGCCAAGCCCTCTGCTAATCCCGGAGGACGTGATGAACGTACTGGCACAGACCCTGCCCTCCCGGGACTCACCTTCTAGCTGGGGAGACAATTAACTAGGCATCGCCCCAAGTTACCGGAATGATACATACTACTTCTGTTTTGCTGTTTTACTTAACATGTAGTATCAACAACATTTTTTTCGTATCACTGAAAATTGAAAAAATATTTTCACAACTGTGACTTTTTCAACAACTGCGTTAGTTTCTTGTTTCCAGAGTGAGGCCCTGTCGTATAGAAGTCGTGTCCACGCAGTGGGTCCCTCCCGGGCACTGTGCCCTCTGCTGCCCTTTCCAAGTCGGCACGTGGGGCGTCGGGACTCCGGGGCCTACAGCTGCTCGTCCCGGCGCTGCCACTTAGTTGCCGCGGGACCTCGGTCACGGTCGCCTCGGTGCCTCAGCACCCTTATTTGCTAAACGGCAGGTTATAACCACACACACCTCCCGGGCTGCGTGAGGACTAAAGAACCCGTGAAAGGAGCTTAAAATAGTGCTCGTTACATAAGGCCACCAAGAGGGCACAAGTGTCCGCTCTTTTCCTGGGAGCTTTGTGTTCTGGTTGGGGAGGCAAACGAAGGTTTGCAAAGGCCCTTTACATTTTCAAAAACATTAGCACCTCTGAGGGAAGGCAGGAGGGAGGAGGAAAGGACCGAGAAAGAGGGAAGAAGGGAGGGAAAAAGGGCAGGAGAGAAGAAGCGGAGGGACACGGAAGCGGGGATGGCAGGAGGGCGGCAGGAGGGGCCTCACCCGCCCGGCCCACGGATGAGTGTGTTTGGGAAACTGAGGGTTCTGCTTAATCCGGTTATGTGCGCTGTGGTTCTTCACTACCTTCGCGACAGAACCGGAAACAGGACGGGGAGCGGCGGGGGCGGGGGCGGCGGCCGCCTGGGGCGCGGGGAGGTCCCGTGCGGGGCGAAGCAGCGGGGACGCGGCGGGGACGCGGGGCGCGGGGCAGGTTCCGGGCCGGCCGCGCCCTCACCGCCCCCCCGCCCCCCTGTCCCGGCAGAGAGCGCCTTCGCCGACACGCTGCCGCCCGCGCGGCTCAGCCAGGCCCGCTTCAGCGCCTGCCCGCCGCCCAGCAGCCTCGACGCGGCCAACTTCGACAACAACGAGCTGGAGAACAACCAGGTGGTGGCCAAGCTGGGCCACCTGGCGCTGGGCCGCGCGCCGGGCCCGCCCCCCGCCGACGCCTCGGTCTCCGCCATCCCGTGCGGGCCCCGCGAGCGCCCCCGGCCTGCGTCCTCGCCCGCGCTGCTCGAGGCCGACCTGCGCTTCCACGCCACGCGCGGGCCCGACGTGAGCCTGTCGACCGACCGCAAGGTGGCCTGCGCGCCGCGGCCCGACGGCGGCCGCACGCTGGTCTTCTCCGAGCGCCCCCTGCGGCCTGGCGAGAGCCTCTTCGTGGAAGTGGGCCGCCCGGGGCTGGCGGCGCCCGGCGCGCTGGCCTTCGGCATCACGTCGTGCGACCCGGGCGGGCTCCGGCCGGCCGAGCTGCCCGCCGACCCCGACGCGCTGCTCGACCGCAAAGAGTACTGGGTGGTGGCCCGCGCCGGGCCCGTGCCGAGCGGCGGGGACGCACTCAGCTTCACGCTGCGGCCCGGCGGCGACGTGCTCCTGGGCGTCAACGGGCGCTCGCGCGGCCGCCTGCTGTGCGTCGACACCACGCAGGCGCTCTGGGCCTTCTTCGCCGTGCGCGGCGGCGCCGCCGGCCAGCTGCGCCTCCTCGGTGAGTCCCCAGACCGCGCGTGCGCGGAGCCCGTGCGCGTGCCCTGCGCGTGCGCGTGCCCGTGCGCGTGCGCGTGCCCGTGCGCGGGGCCCGCCCCGGGAGCCCGCGCTGAAACCCGGCCAGCGTTTTCCAAACTTGAGCGCGCATCGCAACCCCCCGCCTCCACCTGGACTTTCCTGTTCAGTGGGGGTGGCCCCTGAGATGGTGCCTTTTCAGCGCGTGCCCCGGGGATACCCAGGTGGCAGCTCCCTGGACCACTCTTTGGCCACACGGCCCTAGTACCCGGGGTGTCAGGACCTGGCAGGCTTTATTTAGGCAGTCGGTGAAGGGTGGGTGCAATTTTTGTTTTCAGTGTTACTATTTTTTTTTACATGTCATACATATTAAGTGTAAGAAAAAGTACCTACAGCTACACTTAAACGAGGAAAGAAGGAGAACACCGTGCACAGAAAATGGAATGGAGGCTTGAGCCATCTTATCTTGAGATGCACCTGCCTTCATTCGTGCCACGAATGATCACGCAGCCCACCGGCCGTGGGCCAGGCCCAGGGCTGCAGGACGGGGCCGGGGAGGGGCAGGACACAGACCCCCCAATGAGAGCTGCACTGGGAGATGTTTCACAGGGCACCGGGGCTGTTCTCCCGCTTGGTGGGAAGGGTGTGGTGGTCGGGGAAGGTGGCCAGAGAGCACAGCGCCATTTGCATGGTTCAGGAAGTAAAGTCCGAGTGACGACAGAAACGATGAACGTTTCACGTTACCTCCTTCAGTTTTGTCCTGATGACCCTATGAGACCGTTACCAGGATCCCATCTCCAGGTAACGAAGCACAGAGAGAGGAAACGACTGTCCCAGTCACACAGCGGATCAGCTGTGAAGACGTTGGGCAAATCACAGATCTCCTCTGAGCCTCAGTTTCCTTCTGTGTAGAAAAGGAGTAATTACCTACCGCAGTAATTACCTGAGGCCGAAATGATGCGGTGCACACAGTGCTTTCAGCAGGTGCCTGCCACCTCCAGCATGTTTAATATGTAGTGACGATAACAGCAGTAATGGTTAGATCTACGTGTGGGAAGAATGTCATCAGGATCCCATCTCTTTCCATGTCGAAGCTCACTTTCCTCTGTGTTGGTTTCACTCTCAGGCAGGCCCTACAGTGTTGGGCTCACCTCCCAAGGGAATGAGCCCCGTCTTTCCCCCCAGTTTGAGCGAAAGCTCTAGTGAAGGCCTGGCTGGCCTTCATCGGGTCACGTGGTGGCCTTCCCCGAATCACCATTGAGGCCACAGGGTGGAAGTCATTGGCCTGGCCTGGATGGTGTGAATGAGGGAGAAGCAGTGTTCCAAAACAAAACCCTAGTTCTGTTTCCGAAATACATGGGGATGGAGGCTGGGCAGGCCAAGAACAGCTGTCCACCACGCATGTACGATTCCATCAGTCCTTAGCAGAGCCCTGTGATTCCCTGGCTCTTATCCTCTCATGGGACAGACAGGGAGTCTGACGTGCGACACGGGAGAGCCAGGGGCTAGCAGAGCAGCGCTCACCTCCCACTGCCCCTGATGGAGTCTCTTTGGTCTCAGGCACCCTGCAGTCCAGCCCTGCGACCACATCACCATCAGGGTCCCTCAGCGGCTCCCAGGATGACAGCGATTCTGATATGGCCTTCAGTGTCAACCAGTCGTCTTCAGCCTCCGAGTCATCCCTGGGTAAGGAAATGCAAACCCTGGGTGGGCAGGGACTGACAGCTGGCCTGGCTCCTTTGGCTGTGTCAGTGCCTTCCCAGGCCTATGCAGAGTGGCCTCCTTTCCCTGCTGAGTCCTCTCCTTCCTCAGCTGTGCATTCATTTGGAGGGAGGAGAAACATCTAGATATGGCATCCCAAAGGGCGAAAATGGTGCTTGATGCTTGGGGTAGGAGGGTAGCAAAAAGGGCAAAACCCAGAAGAAAATTCAAAATCGGTGTCTCCCAAAGTTGTTTCCCCACGGTTCTACCATGGACGCTCTGTCTTGGGGTGCCCCAGCAGAGCTCACCTGAGAACCACTTATTCAGGGCTGGTCCTGTTCTTCCTTTCTACAGTGACGGCCCCCAGCTCCCCACTGAGCCCCCCGGTGTCCCCCATGTTTTCCCCACCGGAGCCGGCAGGCAGCAAGAACGGTGAGTGCACAGTGTGCTTCGATGGAGAAGTGGACACAGTCATCTACACGTGTGGACATATGTGCCTGTGCCACAGCTGTGGCCTGCGGCTCAAGAGGCAGGCCCGGGCCTGCTGCCCCATCTGCCGGCGGCCCATCAAAGATGTCATTAAGATCTATAGGCCATAGCCTGGCCCACTGATGGGCCCCGGCCAGATCAAGGTCACCTTTCTGAAACCAACCTGGGCTCGGCAACCACCGTAGCCACCAGAGAGTCCAAGGGCAGCAGCCATCTCATCTGCCACTCTCCAGTGGTGGGCAAGGCGTGACAGTCATGGAAACAAGGCCCCCTGGGGGCTGATCCCAGCGCGGATTGCTTCTGGCTCAAAAGCCCTTGCCCCCAAAAGGCTGTCCTAAGAGCAAGCTCAGGAACTGCTTGGCAGACTGCCCATCCTCGGTGACCCCTTGGCTGGGAAAGAGCGTCCTCTGTGCAATGCTTTTTGCTGGGGGTGGGTTGAGTTGTTTGTGTTTGTGTGTGTGAGAGAGAAGAGGGAGGGGAGGGAGGGGAACCAAGAAGGGAGAGGGCATGTGTGACAGAAAGAGAGAGAATGCATCGGTATTTATCCAGGGATCCTGGCTCTAGGAGGTTATTTAACACTTAAGGAATATGCGATCCGGAGCCCAGCATGACTAGAAATTGTTCACTTTCTGGGGCTGTGATGTCAGCTGGTTTTGAATGTATGAAGCCTGCATCTAAACAGAACTCCCTGGGGAGGTATAGAAAAAACAGTCAGATTTTTTAAGAGGAGAAAAAAATAGCTCATTGTTTACAGCTCCAAAGCAGCAACTCCTTGGGGTAGGTGGGAGGAGAACATAAAAGAACAATTTGCCTCTTTGGTTTTTAACTCTGTCCTGGAGAGTGTTGATGGGTGCTGCAGCCAGCAGAGAGCTCTGGGCAGTGTCGTCCCAGAAGCCTTTTCACCCCTTCACCCCCCAGACAGCCTAATAATAAGCACACTGCACTTGACTCTGTCCTTAGATGCTTTTAATCTATACCTACCATGTCCAAGGAGACTAACCACGGGTTCTCTTTTCCTGGGTGAGGGAAGGAAGCCTAGAGGGAGGTCACTTCCCTGGAGCTGCAAAGGCCACCGCAAGGCAAGGCGCAGACAACTCCTGTTGTAACACCGGGCGTGTGAGCGTCCTCAGGGCAACCTGTGGGCAAACTAGGAGGAACCAGAGCTTTGCAACCCATCTTTCCTCTGATTCTAAGCTTATCTTCCCCTGCTGATTAGTAAGATGTTAACTGATCATTAGGAGGTTAACAAATAACAGACATGAACTGAAAATGCCGACACAGGGACTTTCCCCCTTCCCAGGGCTATTTGCTAGACATTTCATGGGACCCTGACCCTACCCCCACACCTTCCCCTGCCTAGGCCCATCTCTGCAGACTCCCAGACCCTCACCTGCTCCTCCTTTCTTGCCCCAGTTCTGGTACCCACATCTGCCCTGTCTTGTGCTGTGCCTTTAGGGAAGTCCCTGGGCAGGGGGGACTTCTCTGTTTCTCCATTCCCAGTCTATCCAAAAGGAAGCCTAGCACCTGCCCCTTCCAGAGCTCTCGGGGGGACCACCACAATACTCTAAAAGGCCTGAGACAGCTTGCAAAGAGCAGGTGTCATTTTTATTACAATTCCTAATCTGTTCATCTGCTGAGAGAGACAGGCAAAGGAGAACATTCAGGGTTTATGAATTCATATAATGAATGTTTGCAGGGTGTCTGGGGCCCAGAGCCCAGCCGGGCCGAGCCCTCGTCAGATCAAGTCCCATGAGACCAGCCAGTTGTGCCCTTGTGATGCCCCAGGTCTTAAACTACTTGCTGCTTCTCTGTCTGGAAGTGGTCAGTTTTCTGATCTCAACTTTAGAACCCCTACTCTTGCCCCTGCAAGAAACCCTAGTTGGTTCTTTTCCCTAGTGAATTTGGGAAACATGCCCACATTTTAATTTTGCAGTAGAATCTTTGAGGGGAGTTCCTGGAACCCCAGCATCTGCCAAGATAAGAGTTTGAGAATCTAGGCAAGCACTTGATACCTCGCTGAATTTGGTCAGTGGGATCCTTCCATTTCCCCATGTGCTGGATGTGGGCAGAGGCCCTGTGTAAGGATTTGTCGCCCCCCAGGACTGTGGTTCCCCAGGCAAGTCCCCCTGACTGGCCTGAGCCAGTCACAACAAGCTCTGGTCGTCTCAGTGGCCTGGGAGAGCCAGCTCCTCTCTCCTGCCACTGGCCCTTCCTGACTGCCCCCTTGGCGTCCAGCCTGGGTAGTGTACAGACAGCACCAGGAAACCAGTGGCTAAGGGCCTGGACCCAGGGTGGACCAGACCATGCTCCCAGTGACCTGTTACCTGGACAAAAGGAGCTGGTGGCCTGTTCGACTTGCTCTGCAGCTGCTATAAATAGCCTCCCTGTGTCAAAGAGGAATTAAGGGGGTGTTTATCTCCTAAAAACCAGACATTTCCTGATGCTGTAAACTGACTTACTCAGTGCTGCATTGGAGCCGCTCACATGGCCTTCTATGTTCTGTCGCGAGTCCGGGGCAGGGGGAATCGGAAAGGGAACCACTCTTTCATTTCCCACACTGTGTGCCCCGGCACTGGGCTAGGGAGCTGTCTCCACACATTGATCCTGGGAGCAGGTCTTATTACCACATGGAGTCATGTCTAAGACACCACCGATATTTGGTGTACCGTTAAGGAAAGAACACTGCCAATTTTAACTGTCAGATGCCATAACTATATAATTCATTCCAATCAGAGATGTCGAAATGTGAAAAAAAACTGTTGCTTAGAATCCATGAAATGTGGTTTTATCTCCATTAGGCAGGCAAGAGAACTGAGGTCCTGAGAGTGAAATGTCGTAGGATCCCAGAGCAGGAATTGGCAGGCTAGGATTCAAACCCAGGAGTGTGAAGAGCGTGAGTGCTCTTCACTGCGTGGCCTGAGTTCCAGAAAGCCTGAGCTTGCCTGACTTTTATTCCTTGACACTCATTTGAGCTGCACCTGGAAAGAGACTGGGCACCTGTGCCTGTGTGGAGGGTCCCAGCCCCAGGCTGGGGCCCCTGTGCCACCCACACGCTGGAAGGACAAGTGTCCTTCCTTTTAGTCTCATCTGCCCCCCACCCACCTCATCCCCGTGGAGCTGAGCTATGTGAGAGCTTGTGTCCAAACCAAGGGCCTCCTGTTCCCCGGGGGCACCCATGTGGGACAGCTTCAGGGAGGGGCCGGAGACCTTGTCCCACCATCTTCCTGGGCCTCGTGACCACCTCCCCCTCAAGCAGGGCCCCCAGGGCTGGGACGGGGGAAGGGGGGCAGGGGAGGCCCCATGTTGTACATGTTCCTTTTGAATCGTCAAAAAAATTGTGCTTATTCCAAATCAAAACAAGCTCCTTTTCCTAGTCCACTCCTAGAACTGGGAATCTTCTGGGATTTAGTTTCCCCGGGACAGCTGCTTCCCTAAATACAGCATTACTTTTTCAGCCATTGAACACCCACTACTCAGCATGGCCTGTGTTCTGGACACAGGTTTGGGAACTGGGACTAATGACGCAGCCCTCAGGGAGCTCGTGGTCCAGAGCAGGAGATGGACAGATTTGTAAACTTTGATATGATCCCTCTTGTGTCGGGTTCTGTGTTCTACGTAGTAGGTACTCATTAAAGATTTGCTGAATAAATCAGAAATCCAGTTATAAGTGTTCAGAGGTCTGATAAAACACATGCACACAGTCATTCAGCAAACGTCTGCTGAGTGCCTACCAGGTGTGGGATGCTGAGAGGAGAGGGCCCTAGGTCTGACTTCAGATGGAGAGACAATGAGAGGGTAATGAGACAGTAGGGGCAGAATCCACTGGCCCTTCTTGGCCATTCTGTTGCTCCAAGGGCATGTGTCTTGGTGAGGGCCCAATGACTGCTTTCCAGACCCAGAGTGTCCTGCATGCTTCGAAAAGCCTGCTGTGCATTAGAAATGCCAGGCACCTCGCAGTAGGTGAGCTGCTGCCAAACAGCCTTGGGCAAAATCCCCAAAGTCCCCACCAATTGATGACAATTCTCAGGTCCTCCCAGAAAGATGTGGGGCGAGAGCTACCTACTACTTTCAGGCTGGAAATCAATTCCCAAGTCCCTGGAGAATCCCCAGCAAGTTCCGGTTGAGAAGGGGATTATGCAAAGTCTTGGAGACTGAGAGGCAGAAACCTACCACTGCTAGATCCCATCTCTGCCGCAGTTCCAGCAAAGGGACACTGGCTCAGGGACACATGGTCACCTGGCATTTCTCGGTATTTGTCTCACTATCTTTTCCAAGTCCCTACTGAAATGACTTGTGCAACAATGTCTGTGCCTTATGAAAGTGTCTGTGCACTTTTTATCCTTTTTAAAAGCAACTTTCAAAAGTGGGCAGGGGACTAGCATACATTGTAGTGTTCGAGAAATTGTGATAATCACTGAAATCCTTCTGCATTATGTTTTTGATGGACTGATGAAGTATCTGTCCCCCACCCCTCACTACCTGTGTACAGACCTTTTTAAAAATGTCTCTTACTTTTCTTACTTTTCTGATTCAATACTGTGACCTCTCCAATACAGTCTAATCTTTGGGGATCTGTAATAAAGGTTTTGAAACTTGGGGCAAATGGGTTGGGAAGGGTTTGCACTGGTCTTGTGTGTTGTGCTTTTATGTGTTGTGTGTTTTGAGTTTTGTCTGTTTTTATCTGTTTTATATTACATAATTTTCCTGTTTGAAAACAAATACAACTTTGGCTTGGTAAGAAAGAAAGTCTCTTCAAAGCTCATTTTTTAAAATCACAATTATATACACAGTTGGAGAGTGGAGGTGAGGGATACAAATCATTGCCAACCTTAAGGAAACAATTTGCAGAATGTCTATAGAGCCCTGACAATGTTTGATCCTTTTGCCAAGTAACTACTGTGAAAATATGACGAGGAAATAATTCTAATCAAATAATTCTAATTCTAATCAAAGGGTAAGCTCTATGTAATGATGTTCATTGCAGCATTATTTTGCCTTTCGGTAAGAAAAACTATAAGCAACCCTCATGTCCAACAACCAGGGTGTTCTTGCCAGAACTCTTGGTTATAAGTGACAGAAACCCAACTCGCACTGGCTTAAGGGGATTAAAAAGCTCAGGAATCAGAAGTCCAGTAGCAGAACCCAAGAACCCACTTCAGGTGCAACTGGACCCAGAATTTGAAATGCTGTAACAGGACTTGGTCTCTCCCCCTCTCCCTCTGCCCTCCTTTGTTCCAGCGTCATTCCCAGGCAGGTTCTCAAGACATCCAGCTGCGGGCCCATGTTACATCCTGCCATTCAGCAATCCCTGTGTGGACCAACCTGGATCGCGTGCCCTATCCTGAACCAGTCACGGAGGCCAGAGAGATAGGGGGCTCTGATTGGTCAGACCCAAGGACGTGCTCTCCCTTAGCTCCACTAAGGAAGCTCCACCCAATAGCTTCCCTAGTGGAACTGAAAGTGGGGAATGACAGTCCTCAGGAGAAATTAGAGCAATGAAAGAGTGCTGGGCAGGCGAAAACAACAGGCATCTCTCTAAGAAAGGCTCAGTAAACGGTGATACAGAGAGAGACCTGGTTAATAGCATGGGCTGTGAAGCCAGACAGCCTGGGCCCCACCACGACGCCGGCGAGAAACTAAACTTCTTTGAGCCTCAGTTTCCTCATCTGCAAAGCCAGAAGAACGAGAGCTGATGTTAGGATGGGTGTGAGCATTATTGAGACACGCGAGTGACGTGCACTCAGCAGAGTTCATGACACAGGAATATCTTTATGTTAAAATATGGTGGGAACATGAAGATAGGAAACTCCATACACTCTGATCTCATGGATGTGAAAAGGAAGGAAAAGAAAAACCAACAGCCAAAAACCTGACCGTGCATTGAAACGACCAACAGAAAACAAGCAAAACAGCGCCTGGGGCTGGGGCTGGGTGATGGTGTTACTGGTGACGTTTTCCCCTGTGTTTTCCAAATTTTCTATAATGACCGGTTATTACTGTTAATGTAAACTTGTTACTTGGAAAAATTATCTCCCTTCTCTGCAAAAACCACGGAGAACGGCTGGCCCTTGCTGGAATTCGTCAGGAATTCCCAGGCTGATTGTCTGAGTTTGAGATCCAAATTTAGTCACGGTCGAGATAAGGGCCTGCAAGTTTCTAGTAGAGGCCAGGCCAGGCTGACCAATTTGGGCTTGCTCCAGGCCAGGCTTGAGGGCCCAGATTTCTGGGGTGGAGACTTGCAGTGGCATCAGGAATAGTGGGGAAAGGAAGAAGGTAAAGCAAGTGCACAGGCCTGTCCCTCCTGGCTTGTGAGGACAGCCTGGCTTGCTGACACTGTTTTAGGAGCAGTGGGGTAAGAGACGTGAATATTCACCAAGCAGAAGAAACCCCGATTCTCACACATTCTCTGAATGAATGTTCACAATAATGTTTGTCTCCTCATTTTACAGGTGAGAGAACCAGGGTCCCTCCAAGGTAGAAGCAGGACTGAATCCCAGGTGTGCCTGCTCCAGAGTTAAGGGAAAATCTTGTACCTTTCCTCTAGGTCTCGGGCAGAGACTTCCCAGAACCCAGGCTCCTTTCTCCCTTCCTAGGCGTCCTTCCTATGATATCACCCACTTATACTGGGTTAAGGGTCATTTTCATAGGTGTCATCTAATAATTAAGACTTATTTTTTTTAAATAAAGGTTGGTGGGGGGTGGCATGTTAATCTAGGCTCTTTGGGTTCTAAAAGAACGAAACCCAACTTAAGAAAAATCTAACTTAAGAAATAACTCACACAATTCAGCGTGTCAGTTCTGGATTCAGGAATGGCTGGACCCAACTGTTAAAATGTGTCATTGGGTATCTCTCGCTCTCTCAGTTCTGCTTTCCTCTGGGTTGACAGACTCTCAGGCCGGCTTTCCCTGTGTGGTGACCAAGATGGCCTCTAGTGGCTCCTAACTTATGCCAGCTAAATAACCCTTTTAAAAAGTTTCAGGAAAAGTCCCAGGGCTGTCTTTCCTTTGACTCCTTGGATCAAAAGCCAAGTCCCTGAACTAGTCTTGGTGACATGCTCATACCTGATACAGAACCAAGTATGACATGGCTCTTGCCCTCAAGAAACAACCAATCTGAGGTGGAAGGCAGACCCATTAAACAGACATGTTCAGACCAGTGCAGTTCTAAGGCTGCTGGGACAGATAAAATTCAAGGTATAAAGGCTCTGGATCATTTAGTGATGTCATTTAGGGATTGTTCTTTCTCCTTGGTGTTCAGGCGCTTACTCTTGCCTGGGCCATGCTCCTGGTCATACTATATTTCTCCTCTAATGTTTCACTCTCCAGAGCCTGTACCCTGACCCCCACCACCCCTGACCCCCACCACCCCTGCCAGCTGAAGTGTAGCCTCGAGCTTTACCATTGTCTGTGTATGGGGACCTCTTGTCATCATTCCTCGTGTTCCTGCAAGACAAATACTCCTCCACAAAAATAGTGGTAACAACCGATCATTTAATCATTTAATGGCCGCTTACTATGTGCTAAGGGCACCCATTACATCATTGAATCCTCACAATAGCTCTTTGAGGTATAATAGTTTCCATCGTGACTTTCATTTTCTAGGACAGAAAACCAAGACTCAGAGACATTAAATAACTTTATCCCACTCTGTATGGCCTCTCCACGACAAAAGGATTTCTTCTCTTTCTTTTTGTAATTATTTTCCAGGATTTAGACCCAGTGGTTTTTATGGGCCTGGAACATAGACACTTGTGATTTCATTGACCCCACAAACAGCCCATGAGGTAGGTATTATCCTCCCATTTTAAAGTTAAGGGAAGAGACTCTCAGAAGGGCAGTGATCTGCCCTGAATCACACAGCTTGTGAGCTGCAGAACCCAGATCTGAACCAGGGCTGACTCTTTCCTCAGCATCACAGCTTGTCTGTGGGTAAATTATCAGAAAGAGGAGGAGAAAGGAGAAGGAAGAGGGGAGGTGGGACGGGGAGGGAACCAGGCTCAGCCCCGAGCCAGGAGAGTAGAGAAAAGCCTTCAAGCTGGGTCCTTGACTTACAGAAGGTCTATTAATCCAATTCCAGGGAGGGAAATCTTCGCCTCTCCCTTCAGACTCAACTCGATTGGCTCTTGGAAGCTGGTTTTGGCTCCCACACAGGGATATGGAAAACATGAATATTCCAGGCATCCATTGTGGGAACAGAGCCCCGACCTTGGCTGTTAAATGCACCCAGGGGAAGCTTCCAGAAGCCTGGGGGCAGCTGCATCAACACAGAATGCCTCGGGCAGTCTGGTCCCCTTTCTTAGCTCCTCCTCTCCCCGCTATGGCCTGCCAGATTTAAACCTTTCTCTCTGAATCGAGAACCTCCTCCCACTGCCTCTCCTGCCTCTCCCCAGCTGCCTCGGGAAGGCTTCAGCAATCAGAAGAGTCCAGAGAGCCTGCTTAGGAGTGGGCTGCATAGGCCTCAGTGCATGTCCACACCCTGTCCCCAAAAAGAGGGAGCACTTGCCCCCCTCAAGAGGCCCAAAGTTTGGTGGACGTGCCCATGGAGTTGTGCGTCGGGGAGGCCCCCTCTCTGCGCCTCACTTCCCTGCCTCTAGGTGGCACCTGTAGGACCACTTTCAGGTCCTTAGGAAAGTGTGTCCTGGCATCTCAGCTCTGCTCTGGGCAGGCGTTTCCAATGTGATGGCGTCTTGCCTCTGCTGTGGGGTCTTGGGCAAGTTACTGACTCGCTCTGAGCCTTGGTTTCTGGGTCTCTAAAGTGAGAGCGGTGTCAGCTCCATCGTGGATTGTGTCGGGATGAACCGTGTCAGGGAGTGGCTGGCATTAGAGAGGCTAAGTAATGGTGGTTACTGTTTTTATCAGTATAGGACCTGCTGCACCCTCCCCCAGCTGGACCAGGGGCTGTCCCTCTGTCCCCCACACAGCCCCCTGGGCCTCCCTTCAGGCTTTGTGTGCCTCAATGAGTCAGCTCTGTGACACTGTTAGCAGTGAGGATTCTAATATAATTTGTGACCAAATATCTGGACCCTTCTACAATTTGGTTTCTGACCCTGCTCGAGTGACTGGGCCATTTTGCAATTTAAATTATCTGTCTACCAGATGAACCACATTCTTTGCACTGTCCATTTCACCACAAAACTTGTTTTCCTAGTTTATTTTGTAGACTCCAAAAGAAACGGAGGCGTTTGCCCCTGCCTTGTAAACCCCCACACACACTTTGCTGACCCTGTCTTATGACTCCAACTGTTGGCCATATCCTGTGACTCTCTCTGCTGACCATGAGTCAATCGAAACTACCCATTGTTCTTATCACACAGCCCCACTTGCTGACCACTGAGTTAGCAGACCCCTGAAAATCCAGTTGCTCTCACCAGTCAGAAAACGAATGATGTAAGTTTATAGTCTTATTTCCCTAACAACCCATCCTTTTGATCAGCTGGCAACTCGCCTTTAAAAGTCTTGCCTTATCCTTCCCACTTTAGAGCGCATCTTCGGTTTATACCAATGGCTATGTTTTCTGATTTACAAATCGTATCAGAACGAAACTCTCTTTTATCCCTCAGAAGAGTGTTGTGGAACTTGCGTTTACAGCAGCATGTACAGGTGACCAGCACAGGGGTTCCCAAATAACTTTGGTATTTACATCCCCTCCCCCAGTGTGGCACTTCTGGCATTAGACACCTTCTTTCCGCAAGGAGTGGCAGCTCGGGGCCATCAGATGGCGGGCGCTCGGGCCTCTGAGCTTGCCCCGGCCCCTCGCCCATTGCTTGTGTTGGATCCCCGTCAAGAATGCTGGCCCCGGCCTGGGAGGCTGACTGACCTCAGACTCCAAAGGGAAAGTCACACTTTTGCTCAACTCCCAGGACCCCTGCATTCCAGGAGGGGCGTGGGAAGGGCCAGGCCTTCCCCAGGCTGAGCTGATGGGGAACTGTCTGCAGCCTTGCCTGCTCTACAGCCTTAGGCACTGGCCCATGCCCACCTCGATGTCCCCAAGGGCGATCCGCCCCCCCACCCCCATGGAGGGATAGAGCTGGGGTGTGGGAGAAGATTCCCATTGCCACCACAGGACAGAAATGTCAGGAAGTTCCCAGTGAGGTGCCTCTGGCCTTCCCCATCTGTCCCCAGTTCCCTGTCCCCTGTCCCCAGTGCCAACTGGTTTGCCTCTCCTTTCTCTGCTGTCATCTGCCACCTCCACACAAAAAGAATCCTGTCCATTATTTTGAGCAATTCCCATCTCTCTTAAGCCTCTGTCTCCCTTGGCAGGGAGTTCCAAAGCAGACTAGATCCATTCCAGGGCCATCCCTCTTGCCCAGCCTCGCTGTCTTTCCGCCCTGGGGTTGTTTTAGCCAGAATTGTTCTTCACAGAGGCCCCAGTACGGGGAAGGCTTCCCTGAGGAGCTCACACAAGAGCCTCACGCAAGAGGCTCACCTTGGACGGTGGGCAGCAGTTGGCCAACAGAGATCAGCCTGGGCACACCCTGCAGAAGGCAGCCACCCAAGCACAGAGGGGGCGGGGCTGCGTGTTGGAGGAGCTGCCCACGGTAGGGGCAAAGGTCCCAGACACATTTTGTTTCTGCCATAACCAGACTCTCTCTCTTCAAGAGGCTCCCACCACTCCCCTGGCTGGCAGCTCCTGGTCAGGCTTCCTCCCACAGGCTGCAGACAGATGGGCAAAGGGCAGTGGGGTGGGGGGTGGGGGGCTGGGCAGGGGTCTGGAGGGCTGTTTGATGCTGGATGAGGGCCCCATCCCCCCAGCACCTCCTTTTCCCCATTCTCACCAATAAGCAGTGATCCTGGAAGTCCTGAAGTCCAGGGAAGGGGATTCTCTGGGCTCCTCCTTGGGAGGGATTGACAGTTTTCTTTCTAGAAGGTAGAGCACTGTCGTCCTCTAGTGGTCTTGGTGAGAGGCAGCAAAGAGGTGAGCAGAAAGAAACTGCCAGACAGATAGTCAAGGTCCAGGGGCTGACATCCACTACCCCCACCCCACCCCACCCCCAGCGCATCCTCCAGATGTCACCAGGTGACCTGGGGAGGCAGGCTCCTGCAAATGGCCTCATGGATATGGGGAAGCTTGAGGAGGCCGTGTTAGGGTGACACGGGCCGGGCTGAGGTGACATCTGGGGTTGGACTGGAACTGAGGTGGGCAAGGACTGGGGCTGGGACCAGGACAGGTTCTTTCTCAGACCCTGCAGTGCTGAGAGGGTGGTACATGGCCCCTAACTCTGGCCCCCGCCTTGGGCCATGATTTACCCCACATATGCAACCCTGTATGAGGCGCATCAAAAGAAAACAAGCAAGGGGAAATGCAATGAAAAGAATCCCTCAGGACATTATGCTAAGTGACATAGCCAGTCACAAAAGACAAATACTGTATGAGTCCACATATATGCGGGCTCTAGAGTAGCCACATTCATAGAGACAGAAAATAGAAGGGCGGTCACCAGGTGTTGGGGGAGGGGCATGGGGAGCCAGTGTTTAATGTGCACAGTTTCTGCTTGTGATGCTGAAAAACGTTCTGGAGATGGCCAGTGGTGATGGTGGCACACAGTGTGGATGGACTTTATACCACTGAGCCGTACGTTTCTAAAAGGCTAAGATGAGAAAGAGACTCATAGAGACAGAGAACAAACTGATGGCTGCCAGAGGGGCGAGGGGTGGGGGGGAAACGGGGAAGGGATTAAGAAGTACAGATTGGTAGTTACCACATAGTCTTGGGGATGTAAGGTACAGCACAGGGAACATAGGCAATCCTATTGTAATAACTGTCTATGGTACCAGGTGGGTACTAGACTTAGGAGGGAGGGTTACTTAATAGTTATATAAATGCCTAAGCATACGTTGTACACCTAAATATTGAATTTGTCAGCTGTAATTGAATAATAAATAAATGGTTAAGATGGTCAATTTTATGTTATGTGTATTTTACCACAATTTCTAAAATTGGAAAGAAAAATAAACCCTCAAATATAGCCAAGGAATGGCAATGCTGCGAAAAATGCCTCTTTGGCCATCAGGGTGACTCCTGTGTCCTAGTCCCCGGGGGTTGCCATAACAGGACACCATAGGCTGGGGACTTATACATAGCAGAAATTGATTTTCTCATAGTTCTGGAGGCTAGAAGTCCAAGATCAGGGTGCTGCCAGGCTTGGTGACCTCTCTTCCTGCCTTCTCTGTATCCTGGCGTGACCTTTCCTCTGTGCACATGCAGAGAAGGAGCTGTCTGGTATCTCTTCCTATTCTTATAAGGACACCAGTCCTATTGGATGAGGACCCCATCCTATGACCTCATTTAACCTTAATCACCACCCTAAAGGCCCCATCTCCAAATACAGTCACATTGGGGGTTAGGGCTTCAACCTCTGAATCTTGGAACTATTACTATTATTGTTTAATGCAAGATGTGTCTGGATAATGGGCATGAAGAAACCTGACAAGAGGAACAACCGTCTAAAGAGAGTGGACCAAGTGGAACCCAGCAGGTTAGCAAATTAACACAACACACGCTGCACTCACCAACCTCACCATCAGCAAGCGGGACTGAAACGGAAGATCTTACAAGAGTGGCCAGCGTCATGGCTGGGGTAAGCCCAGAAGAGTGTGGGCGCTCTGATCTAGGCTGAAGGAGTCAGGAGAGGCTTCCAGGAGTAGAGCACCTTTAAGGAACAGATGGTCTCTATGCAGAGAAGAAGAAGGGTTTGCCAGACAGATGGAACAATACATGCAATGTCTCCGAGGCAACTTCATTCCAGCTTGGGTGACTTGTCAGGCCCATAACCAAACAAACAAAACAAAACAAAAATAAACAAAAAACAAAACAAAAACAAGAAAACAAACTGAAACGAGAAAACTCCCAAAACAAAACACACACACAAAGGGTACAAGAATGAGCTGGTTTGGATAGGGAGGTATCCTCCACTCTGAGAAAAGCTCTTGAATATTTCTTTGTAAATAGTCCCTTTTGTTTTTCCTTCCTCTTGCATATAAGATAGAAAACACTGAAGCTCTGATTCACCTGGTAAGCCTCTCCCTCAGAGCTGTGGTTTTCCTGATAAATTGCAAAACTGCCCAGCTACTGCTAAGAAGGTAAGTCAGATTACATCAGAAGAGTGCGTCTCCAAAAGCTGTTTGATTCCCTACTTGTCTTCCAGCGAAGGAGTTGTGCCTGGGGTAGGTGTGAGATGTGGGCTCTGTCACCTCCGTGATCCAGCAAAGCCATTGGCACTTGTTACTCTCAGTTTCTCTAGTAACAGAATAGGTATCTAATTGCCGCAAACCACCTAGAAACCTCTCCCTGCATGTTCTTTGTAGAGTGAAATTAAGGCCCCCGGGTGGCCTTAAAGAGCCCACCTGCTGTGTGGGAGAGAGCAGTGACAGTTGTCAGACTCAGGCCACCACCTGCTTTATTGATGAAAGAGAGAGGGTGGCGGGGTCGACCCCAGCTGTTCTCCTCTCCCCCGCAGTTCCCACCACCAGCACCACCATACCCACAGCTTGCTGTGTGCTAGCCAGAATGAACTGCCTTCAAAAATGTGGAAAGCTCATACTTTTTAAAATATTAACTGAGTCTCTTTGACCTCCTGAACTTTCCTCCTTACCTGGCATCTCTCTCTCCCTCCACACTCCAAGGAAAGATGCCACAGGGCAGAAAGTGAACAGGATGTAAGGACTCCCTCCATAACAGATGCTCTAGGACCATCCTGGGTTACCATGTGGACAGATGAAACTGAGGATCAGCTCCGTGTTCTACACCTACTCCCCATTCACATCGCAGCACAATACAAGCCCCTGGAATTTGGCCATGACTTTGGGGAAAAGGGAGGGAGCCCCAGTGGAATGTGGTCTCTAAAGGAAATGAAGGTGTGGGGGAAATAAGCTCATTTCATGCATGCCTGGGTTTAGGGGCTGAGATTCATTCATTGTGCACATGCTTCCCTCTCCATCTGGAATGTTCCCCCCACACACACATTGCAGGTGCACACATTCACACATGCCTGCATCACGCCTACTCACCTGCTCTCCATTCAAACAGTTTCCATGACTCCTCCTGAAAACCTTCCCTGGCAGAACCCCCTCCCACGCCCCCTGCCACCCCCCACCAGGCTGGGTTAATCTGTAACAATTTGCTTCCTTCTTGTCTGCTGCAGTAAACCATTAGCTTCAAGGGCAGGGCTCTTCGGAGCTCCCCACAGCTAGTTCTTCAGGGAACCAACAACTGTGTGGTGGGTGAGGAAGACAGATGGGGGAGGCGTCCAGGAGGGAGCTATTTTTAACGGTTGCAGTGCCTGTAGGACAATTACTCCAGATTGAGCGTCCTGAGTCTTCCTTGGCTCCCTCCTGCTGCCTTTGTTCCACTGCTCCCCTCTCCACCTTTTGGGAGGTTCCTGAGAGGAAAGGCAGAGGGGGAGATGACATGAGTCCCGCAGGTGGGGGCTGGGGGAGACTGTGTAGGATTTGGAAGATAGGCTCGGAGCACCTGGGGTGGGACAGGAGGGTAGGATGTCAGTCCTCTTTGTGGTGACACAAATACACGCAGAGGAATTGTGCTATGTTGACACGCTTTTGTCTGTTTGTTTGCTGGACTGTGGTCTAGCAAATCCCACAGGGTTTACCTCAGACTGGGCCCTGTGAACCATGCCTTTATAAGTGTTACGTCCTCGAGAAACCATAAAGGATAGTTCCTGCCTCTTTTGCAGGCTTCCTGGACCGGCAGCAGTTGAGAGATCTCTTTCCCTCCTGGCATACACGGCCCTCCATACTTTATACCTAGGTAAGCTCTTCACTCCATAGACTTTCACTGAGCCCCCAGGTGTCAAGGTCCTTTACTTTCTTATGCTCTTCACGTCCATCATATTCCCTTTGAGGAACTCCACAGTGGTCCCTGATGTGGAGAGCTATCTTTTTTATTTTCCAGCTCTGCCGTCATTTCCTTTCTTCAGGAAAGGGCACCTTGATTTTCCTCAGGGGCGCCACCCACCCCACCCCAGCCGCAGGGGCGTGGGGGGTCAGGGTGCTGATCTCATTCTCTTGGCTGAGAGCTGTGCACATGGCCTGGCCAATCTGTGCTTTCCACCTCCTAGGGACGTCACCCCACCCTAACCCATTGTCCTCCCAGCAGCTGGAGGCATTTTCTTCAAACATAAACCAGATTGTATCAGTTCTCTGCTTAAAATCCTTCAAACATTCTCCGGTCAGGCCCAACGCTCCTTAGTGGGGCACGCAAGGCCTTGTGACACTGAAATTTCAGCTTGAATGTCACTCCGAAATACTTTTCCTGACCACACTAGGCAGACCTTGGTCTGTTTCAGCACCCTGTTTATGTTCTTCCCAGCATTTGTCACCCTGTGTCGGTGACTTTCTCTCTCACCCTATTAGAAGGTGAGTGGGGCAGGATAGGTCTTCCCGTTCGCTTTTTATCCTCAGCACCTGGCACATGGTAGGTGTTCAGTCAATCTTTGAAGATGGCTGTGGACAATGGCCGGGGGTGGGGCAGAGGCCAGGCAGAGAGCGGTGCCAGGGTGCCACAATGGTCCAGGGCAAAGATGGAGGGGGTCTGCCTCAGGGGGCGCAGGACCAATAGACACAAGTGGACAGAACAAGAATGTGTTTGGGGGGACAGACAACAGAATGTGCTGAGGGGTTGGATTGGGTGGGAGGGAAAGAGGGACTCAAGGATGACCCCAAACTTTCCAACTGGAGCCACTGCATGGGTGGTGGTGCCAGTAGACTTGGAACAAGGGGGCAAGTTTTATGGGAAAGTCTACACTTCATGTTTGGGATATATTCATATTGAGATGTCTGTGGAATACTCTAGAGGACAGGCAGTGGACTGATGAATCTGGAGCTGGGGGGAACAACCTAGAAGTGAGGTATAAATATGAGGCTCAACAGCATAGAGAAGGTATTTAAAATCACGAGATTATATGAGCTCAGTTGAGGAGACAGTATAAGTAGAGAGAAGAAGGGAGCTCAGGACCACACCTGAGGATTCTCAAGGTCTGAGATCAGTTAGGGGGAGAGCAGCCATCGGAGAAGCAGGTCTGTGTGGTGTCCTGACCAAGAAGAGTTTTCCAGGAGGGAGAGGTCAGCTGCTGGGAGACGTGGTCTGATAAGTACAGAAAAGTGGCCATTGGATAGCAATGTGGAGGACTCTGGGAGATTGACAGGAGCAATTTCAATGAAATGGTGGACACCGGTGTCTGATTAAAGTGATTTAAATGGGGCAGGGAGGGTCTCCTTTAGAACCGCCCAAAGGAAACAATGCTGCGGATACCTTGCTTTTGAACTTCCAGTCTCCTGAGCTGTGAGAGAATAAATTTCTACTGCTTTCGTGACATAGTCCTAAGGTGGATAAAGTAAAAGGGGGCAGAACTGAAAGAGGAAATATTGAGTCCACAGTCACTGAGAGAAGGGCTCATGGCATTGGACTGGCTGGCAAAGTCACCCAAGATGACGGCAAAGCTTGGGCCAAACAGGAAGACGGTAGGTCTCGAGCTCTCCGCAAATGAACAGGGAAGGGTTGGGAAGTGGGTCCATGAAACGGCGTCAGGGAGGTGGAGGAGCAATGGCTGGGCGAGCTGAACGCCATGGACCTCAGAGCAGTGGGTGTTTTGCAAGAAGGTGGGAAATCTTGAAGAGGATCAGGTGATCCAGGAAGACGCCGCCCCATCGACTAACCCTGGGATCTGTGAGTGTTGAAAATTCAAACCACCCCCATTTGAGGGACCTCAGGGAAGAGGCCTTCCCAGGGCGCAGAGGTAATGGAAGGCAGGGAGAGTTGTCAGAGCTGTGGGGCAATTGGTGGTATCTTTACTGTGTCGGCTACACAGTAGGGGCACACAGAGGGAGGGTCTGGAAGAAGTGGAGTGGGAGGAGAGGAAGTAGAAAGAATTAGTGGAATGGCCACGCAGTGGAGGATAGGTGGCAAGGGCGGGGCATTTGAAAGAAACAGGGAGAATGCACATGGCGAATTTAGGCTGAACAGTCCCTTTGAGGAAGGAGGGCCCAGGTTTGGCAGACAGAGACGCGCCTTCCTGAGCCAGGTGCTGGTAGAACCAGAAACTCTAGCCCCGAGGGTCCTTCCAGCCCGTCCTGCCCTCCCCAGCCATTGCCGGTGGGTTCTCAGCTCTCAGAACAAGGCCTCGCCTCCCCCACCTCTGTTTTCTCTCCTTCATGGAGACATCCTCGACTGTGGCTTTAGTCACTGGCCCTATGCAGGTGACCCAGAATCCCTTTCTCACCTGGGCCACTCTCTGAGCACAGTACCCTGAAGCGTCCATCTCCTGGACAGCTCCTCCAGGCCACCGCCCAGGAGCTGCAAACTAACCCTGGACCTCCGGCTACTCCAGTGCCCGCCCGTCAATCACTCAGTCCATCCGTCAATCCAACAACAACCCCCCCCCCCCCCCGTCGTCCCCATCTCGTCCTCTATCCAGTTGTGAAGTCCTGGATCTCGGGAGTGATGTTGGACCCTCTCTCTCCCTCACCCCCAGATATAATCCATGAACCAAGCCCCACTGACTTTACCTCCTAACTACATCTGGAATGTGTCCTCTCGTCCCCACAAGCACCCTGGTCGAGGGGGGGTCGCCCTCTCCCCTCAGGAGGCTGCAGCAGCCCCTCTCTGGCCTCTCTGCTCCCATGTCCCTTCAAATCCTCCTCCTCAGAGGCTGAGTCCTCCCGCCACTGGGATTCTGATCTGTCAGCCCATCCTGGATCCCTCCAACAGCAGCAGCAATATCTGCCAGCATTCATAGGGGCCCCCCAGGGGCCTTCGCTGTTCCAGGCAGGTCACTGTGCAGACTCAGGTATTCCTCACAGGAGCCCTATGAGGGGAGCTTGGTTAATCTGTTACCATCCCAACTACCTGAGTGAGGACACTGAGGCACAGAGAGCTGAAGCAACTTGCCCAAGGTCACCCAGCTGGCAAAATGCAGACAGGATTCAAACCCAGGCAGCCTGGGGCCAGAGTCCATGTCCTTAACCATGACAGCTTCCTAATGGACCTGGGAGATACGAAAGCTTCCCGCGGAGGCTCAGAAGGCCCTGAGAGGTTCGGCCTGCCCACCTCCCCAGCCTTTCTCCCACCGCTGCCCCCCTCCCACCTTCCCCACTCAGCTGGGCTCCAGCCTGCACGCTCAGCAGGCTCCCTCCCCACTCAGGGCTTTGCACATTCTGTTTCCTCTGCCTAAAATTCCCCGACTGATGCCCACCCACTTCTGGTTAACTCTGAATCAAGCCTGTCACCTCAGGAACCTTGGCTGACTTGGCCTCGGGCCAGTCCCGCAGGCATACACTGGCATGCACCCTGAATTTTTCCTCCACGCCTTTCTAATACACGCTGTATTTATACATCTGCATAGGTATGCGACTAACTTCTGGCCTCCCAGAGCAGCCATCGCGTCTATCTTGGTAAAAGTGTGTCCCTGGTGCCTATCCCCGTGGCGAGCCCTCAGTGGGCAGTGCAAAAATGTTTGTGAAATGGATGGATGGGTGAATCAAGGAATTAATAAATCCCTGGCAGAGGAGGACCGTCCGATTCTGGAGCCAGGCTCCGTGCCTTCTTCGCCTCTGCACGCTGACCACCGGAGGGCGCCAAACTCTGAGAAATTGCCTGGCCGACTCGAGCATTTGCCATGGGCAGGGGGCGGAGCCCATCGTCTGGGGGCGGAGCCTATCGGCAGGGGGCGGAGCCCATCGTCTGGGGTCTCCTCCTTCAGGGGTGGGCGCAGTGACCTCCCTGAGAAGCTCTGCGGGCCACTAAAGACGGAGACTTGGTTAGACTCCCTCCCCTGCCATTCGTGTCCCAGCTGTTCCAGCGGAGGACACTCAGCCTGTGTCCCCATCTGTTAACTGGGGTTGTTGAACCAGTAGCTCGTCCCCCAAGGAGTTCCCCCAGAACTCAGGGTGATGGCAAAAGTCCTCGCTGCCCTGTGGAAACCTGAGCCCAGGAGCCTCAAGGGAGAACGAGGTGTATTTACTCAAAAACGTTCGTGGAAGGAACCAGCCTAAAAAAGGACTTCTGAGCGGGAAAGGAAAACAAATCCTGCTCCCTTCCCCTCACGTGCCCTTCAAACCTTACAGCAGCCCTGAGAGGTAGACATCATTGTCTCCATATTTGATAAATGAGAACTGAGGCACAGCGGTACCGGCTGGCTGGCCTCCCTGCATCTGGCCTCGCCCACACTAAGTGTGGTCCCGGGCAACAGCATGGCATTTGGTAGAAAACCATGGCCTCCCAAGCACCGGCATGTAACCCCCCTGGAACCATCCTTCTTTCCAAACTGTCTTAGTGACACACGGGTGACTGCTAGTGAGTGTGCAGGCCCAATGAGATACTCCAGGACACCAAATGAGATTTTGAAACTAACCCCAAGAATCCGACATTAAGGTTCACCTTGAATGACCCAGAAATGACTGTTTTGTACCATCAGCAGTACCGTCGGGAATAATACCCTTCCATCAGCCCGGGTCCCCTCCCATCGCTATGAGAAAGGCTGGACGTGTGGAGAGCTTCAAGGTTGGGAGAAAGAAGCTGTGCCGAAAAATTTTAGAAAAGACCCAGAAATGAATCCTTAATCAAGTTGGTGGTCGGTCAGTTATTGCTAAAGGTATACACAGTATTACAAACTAACAGGGCCTTGTTTAAGAATTTGGAGAATTTGTGCTTTTAGTTGAAGGAACTATAGAGACATAAGATGGCTTCACCAAGAAAAAAAAAAAAAAAGGAAAAGAAAAGTGAAGAAGAAATGCTTGCTCTAGGGCCCCACCCAGACCTCCAAATCAGAGATTAGGGGGTGAGCCTGGCCATCTGTGTTTAAAAGCCCCCCAGGGCATTCTGCAGCACAATCAAGTGTGACAACCCCAGTCTGCACCAGCCCTTCCCAGATGTGGGAAACACTCCTGCTGGTGGGAATGTGAGGACAGTGAGGTGGGAAGCATGGAGTGGCCACTGTGGACTTGTGAGGAAGAGGAGTGAGACGTCAGGGCTGCTGCAGGGGAGAGGTGGCCCCTAGCTGACATGAACCCTGGGAGGGCAAGGCCCCCGGCTGGAAAAACTCCATAGGAAGGAAGTCTGGCAGTTTCTGTGACAACTGGGACCCCTAGGACAGCTCTGAGGCTGCAGAGGATTGGAGAGCAGAGGTAGACTTACGGGGTAAGATCACTAACAATGCGTGTTCCCAGGCCCCTCCCCTGCTTCTCCCAGGTGGGGCCTAGGGAGCTGCCACCTGAACAGGGCCCTGGCTATTCCTCCACACCATAACATTTGGGAACCTCAGGCAGGGAAGGCTTTGCACCAGCCAGACCCAACGTGACTGTGACTCTCCTCCTCCTTGGTTCTGTGACCTGTTATAAATTCTGTCCCCTGTTTGACCCTTGGATTTCTCTTGTATAAAAAGTGGTCACAACGAAAAAATGAGAGTGGTTTCCAGAATGAGAAGTGGCTCAGTACATTTAAAGCAAGAAAGCCGGCTGGGAGGTAGAGGCGTAGAATGCTTCCCTCAGGGCACAGAATTTTGTCCCTACAGTAAAGAGGAATCATGGGAGGGGTTAGTCTTGGAGAGACATGATCAGTTTTTTGTTTTCCAACAGTGATGAGAAGGGGCTGAGATGGTGAGGAGGCCTGTGTCCGAGAGTCCAAACCCCTGCCCACTCCAGACAGCTGTGGGACTTTGGGCAACTGATTTAACCTGCCAGTGCCTCCATTTCCTCATCTGTTAAAGGAAGATAAGAGGGTTGTTTATAAGAATTAAATGAGAGAACTCATGTAAAGCGCACTGCTAGAGTAAGTGCTCAACCCAAAATAGCCATTCTTGTTAGTCGGTGAGATTAAACAATTTGTGAAGACCAAAAGGGATGACGTCCCTGAAGGCCCTTTGTACGTGTCTTAGGAACAGTGTGACCCTGCGGGCGTATTATAACAGGACCCCTGGCCCTCCCTGGATGCCCGGAGCCAGGTAGGCGCCGGCTGGGCACTGACAGCCCGGATTGGACTCCCACCTCCTCCTCCCGATGCCCTGTCCCGGACCCACCCACATGACCCTGCTTCCTGTTTGTGATGCCAACTCCAGAGGGAGGAAATCAGTGCCCCCGCCCTGGAGCTTGAGGGCAGGAATGTGGATGTGTTGACGTCAAAGTGTGTCCTAGTTCAGGGAAGTTGGGATGGGAAGGGCTTCCTGCAGCACTGCATTTGATCCCAGGCCTGAGCGAGGCAGAGGAAGCCAGTCCTGAGGGAGTCTAGCTACCAGAACTTTCTGTGTAGACACTGCTGAGGACAAGTCAGGGTCCTATCCCAACACAGCTGTGTGATCCTGGGCAAATCACCTCCCCTTCCAAGCCTCAGTTC
Source organism: Rhinolophus hipposideros (assembly GCF_964194185.1). Lineage (NCBI taxonomy): Eukaryota > Metazoa > Chordata > Mammalia > Chiroptera > Rhinolophidae > Rhinolophus > Rhinolophus hipposideros. The sequence goes on from NC_138069.1 coordinate 39,368,415, forward strand.
CCTCATCTGCAGAGCGGGGGTAGATGTGCATACCAGCATCATTCACTGACCAGATACAGATTCTGCGGCCCAGGCTGCCCTTTGCGAACACCCCCGGCTGGTGGGACGGGGAGGGAGAGGAGGCACCGAAGCCAGCAGACGGGGGTGTGAAGCATTTCTGGAGGTGGCTACAAAGAGGTTTCCCAGCATTAGGCCTGTGACTCAGGCTGAAGCTTGGGCCCAGGCACTTCCTGGCCCAGTGACTCAGTTTCCCCAACTCAGCAGAGCCATCAAACCACACCTGCTCGTTGGCCTTGAAGAGGACTTGAGGCATGGCTGGTATGTGTGCGTGGGGGGTCTTTGATACCATTCATCAAGCACTTACCATGCATTCAGGGCTTTACCTGCGTGTTTTCATTGGAGTTCCAGTTGAGCCTGAAATGGTAGGGGCTGTGATTAGTCCCATTTTACAAGAGGGTAAATTGAGGCTCGGGAAACTGAAGGAACTTGCCCAAGGTCACAGAGCTAGAAAGTGGCAGAGCCAGGAAGAGAGGCAGAGCTGACCTTTCTGACATCAGCAACATGCTCCCCATTGGAGAGACCTCCTAAGGTGGCAGACTCTGGACTGCAGCTCTGGACTGCAGCAGGGCCATCGTTTCAGAGCGCATGCCCAGGAATCTCTCCAGCCCACTCTGCCAGCCCGACTTTGGCCCCTCGGGCATGAGGAGCTAACACAGACCATTGAAACCTGTGTGCAGATCCACCTTCCCTTCCCTGTTGATCATCTGTGCCCCCAGAGCGCCGAGCTGGAGTCAGACTCTCCTCTGCCCCATGCTCCCTGGAAAGCCGTGATCTAGGCTCTCTGCTCCTGCACACCTCGGTCTCCCCAGCTGTGATTTGGGTGAGGGCCTGTATGTCCATGGTGGCTGGAAAGATGTCCTGAGGACGGCTCAGAGCAAGGCCTTGGCACAGCATGGATACCCCGAAGGTGACTGTCAGGGAACCTTCCTGGGAAGGGCACCAGGAGTAGTTTCCGGAGCCTTCTGTGGCCCTCCACTCTGTTCGTCCCCCTTTCCTGCCCACCCTCACATTCCCTCTCTAGGACACTGCTCAGCCCCTCTTTGGGGCCGGAGAGACCTGGGGTAGAATCCAGGTTGGGCCACTCACTAGCTGTGTGACCTTGACCATTCTCTCTGAGTCTCATCTCTCTGTATAAATACATAAGGATAGTGCCAGCCACATTTCAAGGTTGTTAAAGATTAAGACATCATGTCTTGAAAGTACCTGGTAGGAAGTCTGATGTAGAATAATCATCTCATAAATCATGGCCATTGTTATTGCTGTTGTTGGCATTAATTTATAAATGTCCAGATGACAAAGGCGCTCCCTGGGTGACTATAGGGCCCTTTCCCCAGTGCCCAGTAGGTGGTGGCAGAGGTCCCTATTAGTGCCTAAGTGAGCACTCCTGCAATGAATGAAACCTTCACAGCGCCACTGGGAAACCAGATTTAGAAGTTGAGGTGTCCCTGAGTTTCCAGGCCTGTTAATCCTTCCTGAGCACTCCAACAACATGTGTGGGCCCAGGGGCAGTGGGAATGAGGGAAGGGCAGTGACTGGCCAATGGGCACCTAGGGAAGGAGAGTACTGACCACTTCAAAAGAAAGCTTGGTGTCAATTCCTTTGGGTGTATATCCAGAAGTGGAGTTGCTGGGTCATATGGTAGTTCTAGTTTTAATTTCTTGAGGAACCTCCATACTGCTTTCCATAGTGGCTGCACCGTTTTGCATTCTCACCATCAGAGTGCAAGGGTAGCAATTTCTCCATGTCCTTCTCAACACTTATGGTCTTTGTTTTTTGACACTAGCCTAACAGATGTAAGGTTCTGATTGCATCTCCCTGATAATTAGTGACGTTGAGCATTTTTCCATGTACCTGTTGACCCTTTGTATGTCTTCTTTGGAGAAATGCCTATGAAATGTCAAGTCTTTGGACCATTTTTAAATCGGGTTATTAGTTTTCTTGCTATTAAGTTGTAGGAGTTTCTTATATATTGTGGATGTATATCTCTTATCAGATATATGGTTTGCAAATATTTTCTCCCATCCAGTAGGTTGCCTTTGCACTCTGTTAAATGATTCCTTTGCTGTGCATAAACTTTGAAGTTGATGTTCTCTGCAGCATTATTCACAAAAGCCAAGATGTGGACACAACATAAATGTCAACTGATGGAAGAACGGATAAATAAAATGTGGTGTATACACACAAGGGAGTGTTATTTGGCCACAAAAAAAGAGGGAAATCTTGTAATATGTAACAACATGGATGAACTTTGAGAACACTGCTAAGGGAAATAAGCCAGACACAGAAGCACAAAGACTGCATGATTCCACTTTTATGAGGTACCTACAAGAGTCAAACTCATAAAAGCAGAGAGTAGAATGGTGGGTGCCAGGGGCCTGGGGGCCGTGGGAGGGGGGAAGAGAAGTTGCTATCGCTGAGTATGAAGTTTCAGTATAGCAAGATGAGTAAGTTCTGGAGACCTGCTCTACAGCATGGTGCCCATGTTAACAGCACTATATTGTACGGCTGATAACTTGTTGAGAGGGTAGATCTCATATTAAGTGTTCTTACCACAATCAAATTAAATTTAAAAAAGAAAGAAAGCTCAAGTGAAAGCAGCCATGGGAATCTGAAAAATGGTTGTGGGGAGAAGCAGAGGAGAGGGCGGCTAGCCCCTCCTTGCCACCTCCATGGGTTTCCACTGCCCTCCCTCTCCTCTCCTTTACCTCTTCTTCTTCCTCCCTCTTTCCCTTCCTTCCTTCCTTCCTTCCTTCTTTTCTTCTCTCAACATGTATGCACTGTGTACCTACTATGTGCCAGGTTCTATATCATGAGCTGGGAACACAGCAGAGAGCAAGACAAGGGCTGGGCCCTCTGGAACCTCCAAACTAATGGGGACAGATGATAAACAGATAAATAGAAGAAATAAGAAAGATCCTTCCAGATCCTGGCAAGTGTCAGGAGAAAATAAAACAAAGTGGTAAGAGTGCCCAAGGAGAGGGGGTGAGGAAGGCAGGGGGGAGTTGGCCAGAGGGAAGGGTGTGCCAGGCAGAGGGAGCAGCTTGAGCTAAGGCCCCGAGGCATGCAGCTGTGACATGCAGTGGTGGCCAGCTTGGGAAGGGGGTCTGTAAGGCGCAGACTAAAATGTCATCTAACTGCTGCAGCAACCATGACAGCCACTAACACGGGCTATAGGTGCCAGTCACTGTTATTCCCCATTTCACAGTTGATGAAACTGTAGGAGAAGCCACAGCCAAAGCACGCTCTTCAGGGTTCCTGGAAATCTCCGGGAACTAATGAGGAGAAGGAAGAGAGAATGGATCGCAAAATTAACATTTGTCTAGCATCTCCTAGGTGCAGTGCACCCTGCTGGGTTATTTGATTTTATTTTAAAATACTTATCATCATTACTCAAGAGAACAGTGCCATTATGAGATAATGAAACTGAGGACCCAAGAGGGGAGGTGATTTGCCCAAGGTCACACTCAGGGAGTGGCAGGTCTTCCCCATCTGGCCCCTCTGGGCTCCCTCTGCCCAGAAGCCTCAGAGCTATCTGAGAGCCTTCCTTTCTCAGGCCCTTTGAACTCTCTGGCTGCAGCAACTCAGGACCCCTTGAGGCCAACACGTGACCTACAGCATCTCCTGGAAAGGGCAGGAGCAGGTGCAGTACCTGGAAGTGGGAGCAGAGCAGTGAAGCACATCGAAGCTCTGACTCAGCCAGGCTCTATGGGAGTTTGAAAAACTGGGTGCAAACACCCACGCCTGCATAGCCATGGCCCTATACCATGCATTAAGGACTCTCACTTGTGGCATTGCTGAGCTTCACTGTCCTTGAAGCGGGTGGGATTCTGCCCGTGGCTCAGAGGAAGAAACCGAGGCTTCCAGGGGGCAGTAACTTGTCCAAGATCACCCAGCCGGAGAATGACAGAGCTGGGTTAGGTGACCAGATGGGGTGACCCAGACTTTGCTTAGTGTGCCAAGCGGGGCCTCTTTCTAGGGAGACAGGCTCGTAGATGGCTCAAGAAGGAGTAGAGGCTTGGGGTATAGGAAGTGTGCGGCCAGTCTTGACAGAGTCTCCAGGTGCCCCCCCCCCAATTGGCCCAGCTCCTGGATGACCGTGCCCAAATGCAAGGTGCCCACATCATGCTGTCCTTCAGAATCCTTCAGGGGCTCCCCAATGGTACAGAATAAAGGTCCAGACCTTAACTTGGCTTTCTGGTTCCTTCCTCTGTTGACCCCTGCAGACCACATTGGCCTCGTGCCTCAACTCCTGAGCCCTGCCTCCTGCACTCCACCACCCTGATGTCATGACACCACAGAGAAGGGACAAAGAAAGAATTCCAGCAACCTCCTAACACAGCCATAGATTATGTTCCCCTTGATTTCAAAGGCAGTGGAACTGGAAAGAAAGCCTGGACTAGACTTGATAGGCTTCCTGTCATTCACCAGGTCTGAAACTATTCTGTGGTTATTGCAGCGTTGAGTAGACGGGCTGTGGATGGGAGTCGGGGTTTTCAGCCAGGGACATGCACATATGGAAGGACAACCACGAGGAAGAACGCTGCCACGTTGGACTCGACTTTGAGGTAAAAGTGAGCTCGTGCTCTAAATAGAGTTAAACCTTGGGTTCTTGCTCTGTCTGCTGAAAGGGCCTGCGATCAGTGACACCCCAGGGGCAATGAGCCCACCTGGAACCCAGGTCTTGGTTTCTAAATATCATTCCCCAATAAGAGGGACCAGAGCAATGGGGACACTGGGCAATGGGGATGATTCAAGGCTGAAACACGAAAAATGCAAGATGAGCCTGGAACATCAAGTTTTGGCAGAAAATATGGAAATGACCAAAGAATGGGGGAGGAGGAGGAGGAGGAGGAGAGAGAGAGAGAGAGAGAGAGAGAGAGAGAGAGAGAGAGAGAGAGAGAGAGGAAGTGGTGGCTCTGAGTAGGGGGCCAGAGCTGGAGAGAGAAAGATGTCATTGGGTTCTAGATATAGCTGAAGGTGGGGCGAGTGGATTTCCTGAGAGACATGGGGATAAGAGAAAGAGCAGAGTCAAGGAATTTTCCAAGATTTGGATCCGAGCCCCTAGAAGGATGGAGGTGTCAACTTCTTTACAAACAGGAAACTAAGGCACACAAAGTCAAGTCAGCTGCCTGAGATCACACAGCTGGTCATTGGCCGAGCTGGAATCTGAACCCAGGCCTCTGGTTTTGGAATCTTTGAGCACCCCAATCTGGTGTTGTGCTCAGCAAATGTTAAACTTTGACAGAAGAGTTTTTGAGAGAGGGAGGAGAGAGAGAGAGAGAGAGAGAGAGAGAGAGAGAGAGAGAGAGAGAGAGAGAGAGAGAGAGAATCTGTATTGGGAATGTGACAGCTTCCCTGGTTGGGGTGGAAAGTGTCACTTTGGAGCACAGACTCGAAGCCAGGAAGGCTGGTGTTCTGAGGCCCAGCTGCCCCTGTAGTTTCATTTGGATGACATTGGCCATGCCAGCCTGTGTGAGCCAGCCTGTTTCCTGCATTGTCCCAGGGATGGGGACAGCACCTGCAGGTGCCTGGCACAGGCACGCCCTTTTCCCCCTCCCGCTCAGGGTGCCGTCACCATGGAAAGGAACCAACAGGCCTCCGCAGTATTTGGGCAACTCAGGCTGGAAGGGCTCCTCCTCATGCTGGGGACGTGCCCAGGCCCAGGCCCATTGGGGTGTGGGTTGCAGGTGGGGCGTGGGGAATTCTGGGGCTGACACCCCAGAGGAGAGCAAACCCAGAACCAGGGCTGCTCCTGAGTGCCCGTGGGATGGGTGCCCAGCGTCCTTCATCCCAGGGCTTCTTCCTTCAACCCTGCCGAAGAGCAACTGCTAATCTCAATGTACAGATGGGGACACTGAGGCTCAGAGAGGCAAGGTCACTCGGCCAAAGTGAAACAACTAAGAAGTGATAGAAGCGGTTTAGATCCTGAAGCCTATGTTCTTGCCCTCTGTCACAGGCCTGTGACTGACCCCAGCGTGAGGGCAGTTCATCCCTGAAAACCAAAAGGTTTTCATCAATTTTGTCCCAAAACTCATTTGGCAAGTCCCAACCCTGCCACTTAGCTGTGAGGCCCCAGGCACGCGATTTCATGGTCCTAAGCTTCAGTGTTCCGTAAAATGTTCCGTAAAATGGGAGAGTGGCCATGCCATGCTCATCGGCAGGCATGAGGCCTGAGGGACTGTATGTGGAGCCCAGCCATCTGTTTACCAAGCCCACAGGGGATTCTGATGCCTGCTCATGTTTGGGCACCAGTCTTGTAGTGACACCGACCGTGTCACTTTCCTGCTCTAGACCCTCTGATGGCTCCCCGTCACCTTCTGGAAAAATCCAAGAGCCGTAGCATGACCTGAACTGATAAGTAACTGTTTATTGATAGTCTTTGTTATTTGCACTTACGTTGCATATTTGTGTTTTGATGCAGAAACATCAGTGTGCTTGCTTATAGAAGACCCCCCATTGTGTATGTTGTGTAATATATGGTGTATTTCCTTTTTTAAAATCTTTCAGATTTTCAGAATTCTGAAACCTCCAGCCCCAAGAGTTTGAGATAAGGAATTGTGGACTCCTGAGACTCGAAGACGTATTTCAGGCACCAGGCTGAGCACTTTACACAGGTATTTAATCCTCATGGTAACCTAAGCAGACACTATTATTGTACCCATTTGATAGATGAAGACACTGAGGCTCCAAACAGCGGAGCAACTTGCTCAGTTCACTAGAGTGAGGTCCAGAATCTGAACCTCAGCCTGCCACTGGGAGCCACACGCGTAGTCAACACGTGCCATTGTTTTCTCCTGCCCACTTTGCAGTCCGCCAGCAGCTGGGGTCAGGCACACAGGACTGAGGCACAAGCCACAGCACTACCCTCCAGTAGCCTGTCACCTGACTTGGGAAACAGGCCAGGCACCTCATGTCAGTCAGGGCCATCAAGGGAGGGCTTCGAACACGTACAAGCCCTTGGACTTTATCCAAAAAGCCATGGGGTGCCAGGGAAAGGTCTAGAGAAGGAAAGTGACATGGTCAGCTTGATGCCCTAAGAGAATGGTGATCACACGTGAGTGGGCATCCCCCAGAGGCTTTGTTAAACACAGACCACTGAGCCCCACCCCAGAGTTTCCGATACAGTAGATCTGGGAATTTTCATTTGTAACAGGTTCCCTGGTGACGCCGCGGCTGGTAGTGCGAGCACCCCACTTTGAGACCTGCTGCTTTAGAACAACAGTGGTGTAGAGGGTCACAGGAGCACCCCAGTATTTACAGGGGTAGGGCTGCCGTGTATGGGGTACCAGGAACATGCCCATGGGTCACTTAATCCTCACAGCTCACAGATGACAAAGCACTGAGACTCAGGGAGGAGAAACTACTAGCACGTGGCAGGGACTCCATCCTGGGGACTTGGGGCTCCAGAGGGACCCACACTGCCCCGCCTCTGAGGTGGGGCCTGAGATGGGCCCTTAGAGGACAGAACTGGGTGCTCTGTCCTTAGTAACCTGCTCTGAACAGTCACTAAGTCAGGTGAGCAGACAGGGGCGTTGCTGCGTTTCCAGGCCCTGGACCCTTGTTCACTCTACCTGTGGGCCCCCAGCTGCAGTGTGTCTGCCCTAATCCCCGCCATGCAGCAGGGCAACCAGGTACTACTAGGTCAGGTTCTACCAGGCTGCTGCAGAAGGACAGAAACGGGTCACCTGGGCCAGCCTACAGCCCCCATCCCTGGAGAACCCCGGCCCCTGCCTCCAATTCCCCAAATGGCTGCATCAGGGAAATCAAGGTGACTTCCCTCACGGTACCTGTTTGCCAGTAGGTTCTTGACGTCAGCACCCCTCGGAGGGGCCCAGCCTGGAGATGGCCCTTTTCCCTGTCCCCCCAGGAAAGGACAGCACTGGGGGAACCAGCATCTGTCCTGTCTCTGCTCCCAAGAAGGCTCATCGTCCTGGTCCCTTTCCTGGCTGAGTCACCTTGAGCCCCGATCTGGCCTTCTCTTTCCTCATTTGTAGATTGCCTGCCTCACGGCTGTAGGAAATGGCAGGGGGGGGGGGCGAGGGGCAAAAATATCAGGAAATCCACTGCTCCCTGAGCACCTACTATGTGCCAGGCCTATTGTCAGGTATCTGCTAGGCACCCTCCCATTAGCATGACAGATGCAGCGAGGTTTGACTGGGCCATGCTTCCCCTTCCAGGGCCCTCTCTCCAGCTCTGCTGATCTACTTGTCTCCCCAAATGGGCCTGGGGACACCCCACCCCACCACCACCTCCCATGGCTGTGCTCACGCTCACACAGCTCTTGTACATCTGTCTTTTTTTGGAGAGAAAGTGAAAGATTGGAAGCTAATAAGGCAAATCGTTAAGGGTTAATAGGAGTGAGGGGTGCTTATCCGCAATAGGATTTTCTGAACTTTTTCATATGTTTGAGACATTGTGTGATATAATCATGCTGCCCCAGCGAGTGTGTAGCTGGCCTTGGAGGAGGAAGGTGGGACTGAGGGATTGGGTCAGGAGTGGGCCCAGCTCCTGCCGTCCAGATGTGATGGTGGAGAACACTGGAGGCCATGACTCCTTGAGAAATGGGATCACCTGAATGTTTCTGAAACTCTGAAGTCCCCCATCCCCTGGTCAGCAGTTGGCAAGGGTGTGGACCTGGTGAGCCCATCATCCAACAGTGAGCCGGGGGCCCAAGATGGCCAAGCCTAGGTATACCCTTCAGGGTTCCCTTCTCAGGCTCCCTGCAGGGAGGGCATGGGGTAATGGTGGGAATTTAAACCATTCCTGGGAGCCCCTGTGGTTCCACGGCCAGCATAAGCCCCAGTCCATCGTCCTGGTGGCCAGTGGGGTGGCCTTGGGGTCCTGCGAGCCCGCCAGGCCCCAAGTTCCCAAGCCCCGGGCATGGTGGAAAGCACCGCGGCCGCAGCAGTGGGTTGGCTATGGCATGTTGTTCTGTTGCTAAGTTCTGCGCTGATCAATCTGGGCCCCATGGGTTTTTTTCCTTCAGTTTCATGTTCTGACGGGAACTGTGTGAGTCTGGAGCGAGTTAATCGCAGCCACAGCATTCCAGAGCATGTGACGCTGCGAGTTTCTCCTTGGCCCAGATCCTGAGTCCACACCCTCCCCAGCTGCCTAGCAGGATGGGTGGGAGAGCGGCTCCGACCGAGGCTGGGTGATGGGCTATCGGACTCGACTGGCCCTCACTGTCCTTTGGAGAAGTCTACATGCCTTCTGGTGAGAAGGATGAGGTTGTCGGGTCGTGACCGAATCCTGCTTGTTGGTTTCACAGGTCCCCATTCTGGTATTTAAAGCTCCAAACATTTTTCCCCAAAAATCATTCCCAGCCCCAGGTACCACAGTGCTCTGCACCGTCTCTCTGAGCCAGGCCTGCCGTTCCCCCAGGTAGCCTCATGCCTGCGTTGCCCTCTCCCTCCTTCCTATCTCCACCCAGCGGATCTGACCCTTAGTTCCCTCCTTCCTTTCCTCTTTTCTTCAGGCAATAATCATGCTCTCCTAGCCCTTACACTTTAGAGAGACAGACAATATTGTAAAAATGTTTAATTCTTTACACATTTTAAATAATGTTATAATGTAACATAATTTCAGGTAGAAGTGAGCACTTTGACGAAAAACTAAGGCGGGAAAGGGGTGAAGAGGATTCTGTGGTGTATGTGTGTGAGAGAGAGTTGGGGGGGTCAGGGGAGGCTCTAAGGAGGTGATATTTGGACAGAGACCTGGAAGGGAAGGCGGCCGCCATGGAAACGTCTGGAGAAGGGCATGTCAGGGGAGGGAATGGCAGGAGGCCTGTGTGGTCACAGCCTGTGTGGCTGAAGGGTGCCGAGGCAGGAGGAGAGGAGGTGAGAAGAGAGTTGGGCCCTGAGTGTCTGGGGTCAGTGAGCTGTAAGGATTTAGGATTACAAGTGTGATGGAAAGCAACTGGGACATCCAATGCGAAGAGGTGCCATTATCAGAGTTGTGTTTTGAAAGGATCTCTCTGGCTGCCTCCGGGCCCTGGGTGCAAGCAGAAATGGACTGGAGCTTAGAGGCTCCCACTGTAGAGATGGGCCAGGCCTGGGGAGAGCACTGGTGGAGGCAAGAGAGGTAGCTGGTTTAAGGAAACATTTTGAAAGGACTGGCGGCTGATGCAAGGTGGAGAGAGAAAGAGAGAGAGTCAACATCAGCTCCAGGGTTCAGCTCCAGGGTTTGGGGCCGAGCTACTGCTGGGCGGGGGGTGAGCAGAGCAGGTTTGTGGGGGCAAAATGAAGAGGTTTGTTTGGGTTCCAGACAGTGTGGAGCCTTATGAGCCATGGAAATAATAAACAAACCCACTCAGTGTTGGTTCTGAGGAGCCATTGTTGGTTTTAGACAGGAGAATTCCAGAACAGTCCAGATATTACCTCCTCTGAGGAGCTCCCAGTGCAAGTGGCCTCCCCCTTGTCATAGAGTTACTGCATCTTGGCATTTTGACTTGGTTTCCCCAAAATTGTGCGTCACTCTGAAAGCTTTTGCTTATGTGCCAGGCACTATGCAGGCCCCTATACCCGCTCTGCTGCGTTAATTAGGAGGTATGGACTATTTACCACTCCCCTGCTTCCCAGAGGAGGAGATAGGCACAGCGAGGGGCGGTAACCTGCCCAAGGTCACACAGCTGAGAAACTGGGATTCAGACCCAGACATGCTGGCTCCAGAGTCCATGTGTCAAACCACTGCACCCACTCTCTGACTCTTTGATCGTCCTCACCAGCACCAATCCATATGCACAGGGCGCCGTGCAACTGTGCACGGAGAGACCTCCAGCAAAACCTGTGGTGGACATTTCTGCTCCAGGCTGGTTTTATCTGCAGGCCTCCTCTCTGTGTTTGTTAATCCACTAGATAAATATTTATATGTGATGGCCAGGGCTGGGGGCTGCTAGGAAGACGAGACGAGGAGCCTGTTTCTGCCTGCACAGTGATGGAGGGAAGAGGAAGGCAGGTGAGCACTGGGGTGCCCAGGTAATGACTTCTGCAGAATGCTCAGTGCCTGGAGAGCTGGCCCGGACAGGGCAGGAGAGCACATGGGGGAACAGAGCCTGTCTTAGAACCACCCCAACCTGTGTGACCCCGGACAAGTCACCCACCTCTCCCAGTTTGTTTCCGCCTGGCTGTAAAGGGGCAGTGATACCTGCGTCCTAGAGCTGTCACGAGGGTTCTGAGACTACTCAGCAGCAAACCTCTCCTCGTCGTTCTTTCTTTCTAACTCAGGGAAAAACTGGCCACCGCCACTCAGTCAAGAGACCCTGGACTTCTATTTTCCAGGCTGGGTTTAATAACACACAAATTTCCTGTACTTTTCTTTACTCTGAGAAGTTTCCTTTCTCAGAGAGGCTGGAGTGTGGCAAAAGGTTGAGTAGTGGGTCTTGGCTTTCCAGATCCCCCACCCCCCGCCATGTCACTCTGGGCTGGGTGGTAGAGGACACTGGGACACACGGATTCTCAGCTGTTCCTTTGACACTGCAGATTCCAGGGCCTTATTTAGAACCTTTGCTGCGGAAGGGGATCCACTCCCCCCACAGTAATTCACCTGCTGTCCCCCCACCCCAGGGTGAGCAAGGGCTCAGGTTCTGGAGCCAGGCTGGTTCACTGACCCGTCCTGCCACAGGGTCAGCTGGCTCTGCCCCAGGCTCCTCAGTGTAGTAGCCATGGTGGGGTGAGCTTGTGACCCACAGAGGAAGAAAATGAAGGCCTTCCTCAAGGAAGGGAGGTGTGGCTGCTTCCTCCTCTGAGATAACCTGTGCCTCTGCCAGTACCGTGAGAATTAAAAACCACGTAAGACTGTGTGTGTCTTAAAAAGAATATACGTGATATACCGCCTAGAAGGAAAGACAATAGGTTGACAGTTCCTGTCTCCAGGTGGTGTGAGACTGAACAATTTTTATTTTATCTATTTCTTCTATAGCTTCTAAATTTTTCTCCGTTGAACGTGCACTACCATTAAAATCAGGAGAAAAATTACCTTGTTCAAAAAAGGATATAGTGTATTGTTTAAATATGAAACTCAAAGATACAGTAGAAAAATATAAAATATCTTCTTTTGGGGATGAGAAAAGTAAAACACTGAAAAGCAAAAATAACATATAAAATTAGATATAACCCAGATGAGAACAGGATATACGTAAGATATGTGACTAAAATAATATGTAAGATATGTGTGTGTATTTTCATAATCTAAATGAGAAAATTACATGTGAGATAGAATAAAAATAATGTAGTTTTTATCTAGTTCCCCATTACGACACATACTCAGGGCTCTCTGTAATTTACTTGTCTTTCTCTTCTGCTAGATTACTCAAGGTACTCAAGGGCAGAGGTAAAGTTGTATTTGTCTCTGTGTCCCTCTGAGGAACTGCCACATAGTAGGCACTCAATAAATGTTTTATGAATGAACAAATGAATACATTCTTTAAAATAAAGACACATTAAAACTCTAAGAACTTAAAGTATACCAGGAAGGGGTATAAGAATGTGTCTGACAAGTTAATAAACCATAGAAGGTTGTATGTTCTCTGACGGGAGCCCCCAGGACAGTTCCAGAGCCAGTGACCAAGCAGAGTCCTCTTATCCATCTGGGTAGCTTATGGGCCCTGTGTCTTGCCTTCCAGGCTGCAGGTCAGGTGGACAGAGTGTCCTTGGTCCTCTCTGAACCCAAGGTGCCCAACACAACCTGGACTGACTCAGGAATCTGGTGACAATGTGTCAACAATCAGAAAAAGGCATCGGTAAGATGCTCTTTATTCCACAAAAGACTAAGATAGGCCCCCGATATCAGACAAAAAGACAGGAGAGGGGCGCCCCAAGGATAGGTCCTTAAAGGTAGATTGGAGCCTTCCATTCCCACCACTGCTTCTGCCCTGGGAACAAGAGGAATCCCACATCATGAATTTGGGGGAAGTGCCATTGGCTCAGGGGGGAAACACCAATTGTGAGAGGGAACAGAAAATAGTCTTATTTCTCTTCCATGCCTTGGTGCTGCATTTACTTGTCGTTTTCCCTTCTAGCCTGTGTTCCACACATAGGGGTTGGAGCTTTGCCATCTTTGTCCGAGAAATTCTAAATAGTTGATTAAATTCAAATGGCATTTAACTACCATGTACTACTACTGTATGTATTGAAGAAATGAATGGATCGAGACCCATTTTTATAGCATTCCCACTCCCACCGCCCAGGCATTTTCACTGGGGACACCAGAATCAGTAAGAATTTGGACATTCATTCAGAAATAGTCACTGGGCTTCTAGTCTGTTCCTGGCACAGCTGTTGCTCCCACAGTCATGAAGTTCACTTGTTCTGTCATAGCCACAAATGACATTTTAAATCCACTCCACGCTACATGTTTTGACTTGGGGGATGTTTTTTCCTTTGAGAAGAAAGTAGATTCTACTCCTAGATGAATACCCAAAGGAAATGAAAACATACGTCCACACAAAACTTGTCCGTGTTCATAGCAGCATTATTCATAATACCCCCCTAATGGAAACAACCCAAATGTCCATAAACCGATCAATGAATAAATAAAGTGTGGTATATCTACACACTGGAATATTATTCAGCTATAAAAAGGAATGAAATACTGATATATCCTATAACATGGATGGACCTGGAAAACATTACGCTACGTGAAAGAGGCTAAACACAGAAGATCACATGTGACTCCATTTATGTTGTGTCCAGAAAGAGATAAATCTATAAAAACAGAAACCAACTCGTGGTTGTCTAGTCCTGGTGGGGAGGGGAAACGGGGAGTGACTGCTAATGGGTAGCGGGTTTCTTTTGGGGGTGATGGAAATGTGCTGAAACTAATTGTAATAATGGGTGCACAATATATTGAAAAACCACTGAATTGTACATTTTAAATAGGTAAATTATATGGTATGTGAATTATATCTCAATAAAACGGTTACAAAACAAAAAAGGAAGAAAGGAGAGAATTTCCCCTTTTGAGAGCATGCAGTGTCCTGGAAATGGATTTCACAATCCAGTGGTCTGCTTTGGTTTATGAGTGGAATTTTTCTTTTTCAACAGCTTTGAGCTCATTCTTCACAGCAACTTTTCTCAAGGTTTATGCTCAGAAGTCCCTGCCCCCAAGCCCCGGCCTCGACCACTACCTGTCCCCAAGCCAGACAACCCTCTCCGTGGCCCTTGGCCTAGCTAATTCCACATCCCCAGCCCACCCGCTGTGCCCACACTGCTCAGCTGCTGCCAACTCCCAAATGCCAGAGCTGCCACCTGGGCCCCTGGCGACGCAAGGGCCCACAGTGTTGTGATGTGTTTGGATGGGAGTGTGTTTGGTGCCAGCGTTTCTAGGCTCCAAGGGTGAGTAATCCCATCTGCATTTCTGGTTTTAGTTGCCTGGACTATTCAGCTGGGAGACCTCAAACCTCTCAGCTGTTTCTGGGGAAGCTTGCCTTCCAGTTATGGATACGTGAGCTTAATTAAACCCATTCTCCAGCCCCCTTATCCACGCTCACACATGTGTGTGCCCAACAAATATGTACTGAGCACCTTCTATGTTCCAGACACTATTCTGGGGATATAGCAATGACAAGACACAGTTTTTGTTCTAATGGAACAACAAAAAGTACACCATTTTTTTTTAAGGAAATAAAAAATCTAGATTGTGTTAGAAGTGATGTTCAGATAAATGAACCAGTGTAAGGTGATTGTGAAGACGTAGAAGAGCTCCTTCTAGTTGTGGGAGGTGGAGGAAGTGGCTTCTTAGGGGAGGTGGCTGAGAAAGAGGCATCTGTGTGAAGATCTGGAGAAAGAATGGTTCAAGCAGAAGAACAGACAGCATGTGCAAAGGCCCTGAAGCAGGAGGAACAGTGAGGCCAACATGACCCCCAGCTACAGCCAGTGTGGAAGGTTGGAGCAGGCTGGGTTACGTAGGGCCTTCTCTTAAATGCGATGGGGAGCCATGAAGGGGCGTTCACAAGAGAGGAACAGGTTGTGGCTTACATTTTTCAAAGGTCACTCTGGCTGCAGAGGAGAGGGGGAAATGGACAGGTGGTGGGTGTAGGGAAAGCTGGGACCAGGACAGCTGTCAGTCTCTTTAAGAGCCAGGCTCACTCTGTCATCCACCATTTCCACTGTCTCCAGGAGGGCAACAGGGTACAGACAAGAGTGTCCCTGTCATTCTAGCATCACTGTAGTGTTGTTTTCAGTATCTTTACTGTTTTTCACTTGAATTTTTCATTTAAATCAATTGCTATTTTTACTTAAAAACAACAATAACCCTATTTTAAAAGAAAATTATATCCTAGCCAAAGGCCATAAGTTTAATGCATGACTTACACTTTCTTCTAACACATTAATATAAACACATAACTTTTTAAAAAAATTTTATAAGCATTTATTTGAGCCAAACTGATGACATATACCCGGGATAAAGATCTCAAATGCTCCAGAGAATAAGTTTTGTGGCTTCAACACATAACTATTAAAGGCTTTTAAATGAACAAGTGAAAATAAGACTAGTCTTCAGACTAAAGATGAATAGGGAAATTATAAGAACAGAATTTTACCAGGAACACGAATCTGAAACATTGGTATTGTTTTCAAATATACATTAAAATAGTTATGTAAAAAAATTAATAAATCCCAGACCTGTTCAAATCATCTTATACTGGTTTGAGAAATAGCAATAAATAAGCAGGACTTCTTATTTATCGCTATTTCTAATGAGGACTTCAGCATTGAACAGGCCCTGGCAATGCTGCTTACTGGCTGTGTGACCTTGAGTTGGTTATTTAACCTCTCTGGGCCTCAGTTTCCTCTTCAGTGAAGAGATAATACTAACCCAACGTCATGAGGTTGTTGTGAGAACTAAATGTGTGAGAAGTATTTAGAACAGTGCTGCACACAGAACCGGCTCAACAAACATTATCGAGTGTTGCAAGTCCAACCGACCCCAATTAAGCTCAGGCTTTCCTGAGCACCTACTATGTGCTGGGCCCTGTAGTAAGGGCTGAGAGTCCAGAGATAAATAAGAGCAGTCTCTGTCCTGACATTATTAATCATCTAGCTGGGGAGACAGACAAGCCTATATGTAATCACAACCTCCTGGAAAGGGGCCGTACGAGAAGGGTGGCATAAGGGACATGGGTAGTCCAGAGGGAGGAAGACCTGGTTCTGTCTAGGGAAAACTCATAAAGAGCTTCTAGGAGAAGATGTTGGTAATGTGGGTTTTGATGGATAAACAGGAATTTGCCAGGTAGACAAAGAGGAATCGGAACATTCCAGGTAGAGGATATGCAAAGGAGTGGAGGCTTGTAATAGGCGACTACTTGAGCAAACAGTGTGAGAGGTTAACTGGAAGATATTACTTTGACCTCAAGCTCAGCAGGCACCTAAACCAATGGGGATAGTGAACCCTGGTCCCTGCCTCCCATCAGCCTGAGATGAAGACAAAGAAACAAATGAAGAATAGATGAAAAATAGAAAGACAGACTCTGGAGTAGATGGCTGGGGGCTGGAAACCTCTTTTTCACCTGTGCGAATTGGGGCCATGGGAATAAGGTACCTGCTCAGTGTGAGTTAAATGAGACAATGTGACTGGAGGGCTGGGGCACAGGCCTGGCTCACAGTAGGTACTCAATGCCTCACAGTAGGTACAGGCTTCCTCCTTCCAGCTCCCCACCTCCTGCCCCACCCCCACAAAAGTGTGCAGTGGGCTGAGCCACCCTACAAATGGTGGGAACAAGTCTCCCAGGTGTCTGCACACCCGGCCCAGCCAGTACCCAGACTGGCCAAGCCAGCCTGTCCTTCCCCTTCCCCACTCTGCCCTTTTCCACACCCCGGGAGTTCCCAGGTTGACTGGGCCTCACCTCAGGACGGAGGGTCATGGCAGATGAGGTGAATCCACATTGCTCAATTTAGTGATTTTGTTGTTGAGAGCAGGGCCTGGGCCTCCCAGCAGGGTTGCCACAGGCAGCTTCACAGACCATGCACTGCACAATGCTAGCGTGGGTGCCGAGCACACAGACTGAGAGGTGAATGGTACCGTCAGGAGGTGGGCTATGGCCTGCCCCTTGGCTGTTCTGGAAACATCTGCAGGCCATTAGGTGTTGGAGCAGACAGGGCACAGGCGTTGGATTCAAACTCACTTGATTTCAAATCCATTTTACCACTTACCCACTGTGTGTCCCCGGGCAAGTGACTTAACCTCTCTGAACTTCTGTAGTGAAATGGGACTAGGTACCCACATCACAGGGCTACTTGGGAATTAAACAAGGCAACGTGGAAAGGCCTAACATAGTAAGCCCACAATCACTCTTCTGTCCCGTCCTTGAACTTCTGGGATTCTTGTTCCCCTCCCCTAACTTCCAGACTGTTTTCACACCAGGCCAGGTTCCTCCTAGATTGGCTGCAAAACCTTTCTGTCCTTGTCCCAGAAGCCTGAACCTGTACTGACACAGATCAGGAAGGTCCTCTAGGAATTGACCTCACAGATGCCTTCATGAGAATATACACTGAAGCATCAGGTGTAAAAAAAAAAAAAGACTGGAAACAGCCTGCGTGCCCATCAGAGGAGACAGATTCATAAATTATGTGCTTCCACGTGGTGGAGTACCACGCAGCTGTAACAGAGAGGCAGCTCCCAGCATACTGACAACAAGCCATCTCCAAGATAAAGTGAGGGGAAAAGAAAGGTAGAACAGTTCATTTAATTGACCTGCTGGGGGGGTCAGGATCTGAACCACAGAACATGGAAAATGACATGAGGGACAAATTCTCAGTTTGCCCAAGGATGGTACATAATTGGTACTACCTGGGATGCAGGGGAGAGAAGCTAATTCATGACACACAGTGATCCCGTGGGGCCATAAGACCTAGTTCTCTCATAGAACCCCACTGAGAAAGGCTGGCCAAACCATTTCTGGAAGGACATCTCAGGTTCCTCGAATAGGGAATTAGGAGACTGGGGTAGGTGTGGAAAGAAGTCATTTACCACACATCAGATCCTTGGGTACTTTTGAATTTTTGCCATGGACATGACTTCGCATGTTCAAATGACAGCAAACCATTTTAATTAAGACATCTTTAAAGCCAATATGTACAAATTGGTAACAGTAATAACTTGCTAGTTGACATCAGGCAAGCTCATGGTGACTCCATTTCTCCCTCTTTAAAATGGAAAAACCATCAGACAAGAGAACAGAGAGGTGCTCTCGCATGCCAGTGCCCACCACTGTGATCCGGGTTGAGGGCCACCACTGGATTTCCGTGGGGCTGTCCTCAGCAGTGTGGGACCTCAACATCCTGGGCCACCCAGATTTGGGCACACGCTCTATGTCCCCGCAACTGGGGCTTGTTGTTTATGCCATTTCCCAGGCAGCATATTCACAGCAGCCCCTGGCTCAAGGGGTCTAATTTTAAACACAGGGTTTTGAGCAGACAGATCCTGGCTACCTCCAAGACACATGCACTAAAAAAAGATGACCAAGTGCAGAGGACAGAAGAGAGGAAACAGGTCTCTCCCCTCCCTCTCTCTCCTTCCACAAACTCCAGTAAGTACCCGTCCCAGCTGTGCCGAACGAGGAGGCAGGCAGGTATCAGTGCTCAGGGCGGTTCCTGGAGTCTCAACGCTGCCTGCCCCCAAGAATCCCACTGGGAGCACCCGTTCACAACAGACCACCAGCCCCCAGCCAGGTGATTCTTAGGCATCTATTTGAATCTCTTACTTCATAAATGGCTTTCCTTAATTTGGAGCTTTGTGTTTGTTGTTTTATAATTTGCTTAGATCAGAATCCTAAATGAGATCTGTATCTTGTGATGGGTTGATATGCCTCCATATTTCCTTTATTCTGTCAATTCCCCATCCATCTGTTTATTTACTTACTTAGTAAGGTATTCATCTATCCTTCCTCTCTCTCTCTCTCTCTCTCTCTCTCTCTCTCTGTGTGTGTCTCTCCCCCTCCCCCGCCATTTATTTGTAGAAGGAATCAGCTGTTTATTAACAGCTTCCCACATCTGAAGGTGGTTGACTTCATCCCCAAGGCTCTCCTTAATGTGTTCCCGTGTCTCCTGTAGTTCCTGTCAATTGTTGGTTGAATCTAGGAACTTGATCAGATTCAGGTTTGAATTCTGGGCAAGACTACTTCATGGGTGGTGCCACGGTCTTTCATCAGGAGGCTCATCCTGTCTGTCTTTCTGTGATGTGAGTACCAGTGGCCGCCCAGTTCATTCTTGGTGGGTGGGGGCGCAATGATGAGTCTTTGAGTGTATCATTCCTTCTACCTTTTTGAGCTGGTATAAGTCTACAGGTAGAAATGTCCGCTCATCAACCATTTGATTACCCCCAGGTATCATTTATACATGAAAGGTAGAATTAATTATCATTATTTCCTTTTCTTTAGGAGCTTAAATCCTTTTTTGGTACGATAAATATGGGCTTGCAGTATGAGTGGGTACATTACTCTGAGCCTCTGTCTTCCCACCTGTAAAATGGAAATGCTGGTGCACGCCAGCCTCATTTAAGTACATGGGGAGAGCTCAGTTCTCTTATCAAAAGCTGTGTGTCCCTATGCCTTCTACGCACTGCACAACCAGGGCACGCAGCAAGGCTTTTCAGCTGGCCCCAGCCTCAGTCCCAAACCCACTGCTGGAAGATGGCAGAAGCCAGCAGGGCCTTCCCCAAGCAATGCACAAACAGGGTTTGCCTCTGGTGGCCCTCTCTGTGCCCGTTTCCCGTACAGTGAGGATGCTGGTGCATTCTTCCAGGGTGGCTGTGGGTACGAAGTGGGAGAATGCACACACACACACACCAGACAAGGTCCCTCTGAGCAGCCTATTGTTCTGCCATTTCCCCATCCCGGAGAGGGCGGCTGGGAACTAGGACGCCCGGCCCTTCCTGCTGGGCGCTGACGCGTGGGCCACGGAAGGAACAGTGTGTCTCGGTGCCCTGCGCATTCTGTTCGCACCCGGGGGCCGCACGCACGTCCGCACCTCCACCTCGGCGCCCCCTCCAGCGCACCTGCCCCCAGCAGCCTTCCGCCGCGGGTGCGACCGAACTCCTGACCTGACTGGGGAGGGAGTATCTGGGGGGCACAGGGCTGGGGGCAGGTCCTAAGGGATGGCCCTGAACGTCCCCCACTCCTGCGAGGGCGGGGCTCCTTCACCCATTCTACAGCTGAGGAAAGTGGAGGCCAGCTGCGAGCAAGGACGCCCCCGGCAAACAGCAGAACTGCGCTAGTGGCTCGCAGGCCCGGGTTCTCTTTCCTACACCGTGTCGCCTCCCTCCCTCACTGTCCCGCAAGGCAGCAGGGGAGGGCAGCACTGGGTGGGGGAAAGGTTCTGGGAGGAGGGACTCTGGGAACCAATTCAGGGCCTCAGGGCAACTTAGATGGGCGAATTTCCAGGCCAGTTGTCG
Source organism: Rhinolophus hipposideros (assembly GCF_964194185.1). Classification (NCBI taxonomy): domain Eukaryota; kingdom Metazoa; phylum Chordata; class Mammalia; order Chiroptera; family Rhinolophidae; genus Rhinolophus; species Rhinolophus hipposideros. Next base: position 39,388,860 of record NC_138069.1, read on the forward strand.
TCCCAAAAGGGACGAGCAGAGGGAACCGGAGCCAATACTTCTGAGCACCTACTGCTGTCAGGCCTCCTGCAGTGACACTTTCTTATTTAACCCTCATGACAACCTGGCCAAATAGGTTTTATTTATCCCAAGTTCAGTTTCTGGCTAGGACGTGATTGAACCCAGGTCTTCCTGGGTCCAAAGCCATTCTTGTTGGGGAGCAGCATGATTGGGGGGTGGGGGTGGGGGTCTGGCAAAGGCACCGCAGAGTTCAAATCCTGACTCCACCGCTCGGCTAGTTGCTCCGCGATAGATAAGTTGCTTCACCTGGGTACCTCAGTTTCCTCATGTGTAAAATGGAGACGATAACCATTAGGAGTACCTATTGCAGAGGGTGCTTGTGAGCACTCTGGAAGATAACGCGTGTAGCTCAGTTCTTGTTCTTATTCATTTCAGTTCTAGAACTAAAAGGGGCTGAAATGGAGCGTGGGTGACAAACTGTCTCAGTCTGCTTGGGTCTGAAGGGTGTCCTGGGTGCCAGAATTTTGGTGCTAAAACGGGGACACCTCAGGGAAAGCGGGAGGGATGGTCACTCCTAATGACACTGGTGTTTTAAAACTCCGTGCTAATCTCCAAAGGGCAGGAGGATGGCCCTTGCATGCTCTCAGTGCTGGTGAATTTTCCCAGAAGCCTTTGGGCCCCACGCCCTTTGTCCTGGTCTCCCTTCTCTGCCCTTGCATAGCTGAAGGGAAACCAGACATTCCTAACATGAAAATTTTCCACATCCTTCAGGGCAATCTTCTGGTGCCAGAAATAGTCAGCAGGATTTGGGATTCAGCCCAGGCCACTAAAAATAGCTCCCAGGGCCCCCCTGGAAGGCCTGCACCATCTCGGTCCCAGGTGGCCTGCCACCCAATGAGCTGCCTGCCCCAGCCAGCACCTTAAATGACCATGAGCTCCGCTCGTCCTGCTGACCAGTGGCAGCGGACGCAGAGAAGTCTGGCTCCCACTAAGCTTCCTCGGGCCAGCTGTCAGGCTTTCCACCCAAAGATGTCCCTTCCTCTGCCCCATGGCATGTACTTCCCCTCCATGCAGACAGGACAGCACCCTGCATGTGGTCACACCTGGACAGTCACACGAGGGCCTCAGCACTGCTCATACAAGCAGGGACACACAGCTGCTCCCTCCCTGCCTGCCTACACCGGCACACCTCAGTACCCACAGAATCGCCACACATACACACAACAGACATCTCATCTTCACAGCTCAAACGTTTCCACGTTCGTAAGGCAGTGTTTCCAAATTTTTATTGCCTTCACCTCAATTCCTCCACGACCCCCACCCCTGAGAAGATTTTTGTCAAACTTGTTTTTCGCTGTTTGTACCTGGGGTTGACAATAAAGGTTGAATATGCACTTTCAAACTATTCCCAAGATTTGACATCTGTACCCCTGCCTGCCTCCCATCAAATTGGTGAGAACCCAAGGCCAACAGATGGGGAGCATGCCTGGGGGACACTGTGGGGGCTTGAGATTCCTGCCCAGCCTCCCGGCCTGAGCCTCACAGCCCTGGTCTGAGGTGCTCTGCCTGCGGACAGGGCCCAGGGCTGGAGTCAGGGACTCCTGGGGACGTCACCACATGCTGGAGCAGCATGGCCTGTGCTCCTGATGCCCCAGGCCCACCCTAGTCTGTCTGCCTGCCTGCCTGCCCTCTGTGGGGGAAATGGAAGCAGAAGAGGGAGTGCGTTCCAGAACCAGCCCAACCAGGGAGTGGAGGCCACATCCTTATTCTTGTGGGAAAGCAGAGGAAGGAGAAGTACCTGTGGGATTTGACAAGACCCAAGCGTTGAGGCAGGAAGTTGAGTCCCAGTGAGGCAGCCCCACTCTGACCCAAGCAGGGTCCTTGCCCCTCGCTCAACCTCAGCTCTACTGGTAGGTGGTTTGCACGGGGTGCCTTCCTGTACAGATACCCTGTGGCCCTATTTGTGCATTCATTCCCCCCAAATACTCGTATGCATTGGAGCCTGTGTGTATGTGTGTGTTGGGTGTGAGGATTAGAGTTCCAGGCAGAGGGAAGGCTCAGTATAAATAAAATCAGTGTGGTTTATTGCCATGGTTGGGGGAAGAGGTACTATGCAGTAGCAATATATACTTGACATGTGCCAGACACCGTGTTTACTGACTCATGTGGCCCTCACCATAACTTGATAAAGTAGTTCTATTTTGAATCCATTGTACAGATGTGGAAACTGAGGCACCAAGAAGTTAAAGCAGTTCCCTAAGGTCACAGACATAGGAAGCATGAGAATTTAAACCCCAGAGGCCTTGCTCTTAGCTATTCTGTCAGGTATAGCCATGGAGGCCACAGAGAGACGTGAGCTTTATTCTGGGTATGATAGGAAGCTCCTGGAAGGTTCGATGACTTCATGTATCAGTTAGAATTAGGTTCAGTTGCAAGAAAAGCCCAGCGTTAACAGTGGCTTAAACAACAGAGGAATATAGAAGTACAGTTTTCTCTCACCCAAAAATGCCCACCAGATTTAAGAGAAAGAAGATAAGTCAAAGCCTGGGAGACAATACTTGCAAAAGGCATGTCTGATACAGGATTGTTATCCAGAAAATACAAAGAACTCTCAAAACTCAACAATAAGAAAACCAACCACCTGATTTTGCAACTGGGCAAAAGATCTGAGCAGATACCTTACCAAAGAAGATATAAAGATGACAAATGTCAACATAATATGTCGTCAGGGAAATGCAAATTAAAACAACAATGAGATACTGTTACATACCTATTAGGATGGCCAAAATCCAAACCACTAACAAGACCAAATGCTGGTGAGGATGTGGAGCAATAGGAACTCCCATTTATTGCTGGTGGGGATGCAAAATGTTACAACCACTCTGGACAACACTTTGTTAGATTCTTGCAAAATGAAACAGTCTTACAATACAGTCAAGCAATTGTGCTCCTTGTTATTTAACCAAAAAAGCTGAAAAAGTTATGTCCGCACAAAAACCTGCACACGATGTTTATAACAGCTTTATTCATAATCTCCAGAATCTGGAAGCAACTAAAGTGTCTTTGAATGGGAGAATGAATAAACTGTGGTCCATCCAGACAAAGGAATATTATTCAGCACTGAAAAGAAATGGAAAGACATGGAAGAAAGTTAAGTGCATGTTACTAAGTGAAGGGAAAAAGCTAGTGCTTTTCAGCCTTTCTCCCCTGGGGTCGTTTCCTTGGCTTGGGGGTATTACCGTGCCTACACTTTGCAATGCTCACATAGGAGGTACAGGGCACTGGTCCATTTGTGTAAGAGTAGGGACCCTCATGTGGGCTCTGGGAAATTCAGTTCTAAGGCAAGTAGATTATGCCTGGGACAGGTCCTGAGGCCCTTCTTCCATCCATAAAATCTTCTGAACAACAATAAATGGGCTTCAGACCATTCGTTCCTCATCCCCTGGGGACAGGGGTCCTTCCTGTGCCAGACTTCTAGGGCTCAAGGGTCGCCTTCTGTAGAAAGCCTTTGCACCTTGTTCTTCCCTCTACCTGCTCCTCCCTGTATCTTCCCATCCCCTTGCCATGCCCACATCTTGCCTGGCTCCCAGATCACTGCACTACAATCATGGGTCCACCCATCAGTCTCTACCTTTTGCCAGGAGAACCCAAGGTGAGGGATCGTGTTTTCTCCATTCCTTTGTGTCCAGTGTCCAGTGCAGGGCCTGGTACCAGAGCTCAGTAGGGGCTGGTTTCATGACTGGACTATGGGCTACAGCACCTATCTCAACAAAGGACCATCTGCCTTAGCCTCTCGTGTCATCCACAGTAGACACCAAACCCCAACCTAGCTGGCACTGACAGCGCCCACCCCCAACACCACCACCTTGAGGCTCTATCAGGCTAGCAATATCCTAGAATGAGGTCCCTCATGATCCCCTAAATATGTCTTCATTTACTCAATCATTCACCTCCCCAACTTATGCCAAGCTGTGTATTGGAGGCTGGGGACACAGAAAGGAAAAACGCATGATCCTGCCCTTAGTGGCCCACAGTCTGGTGGGGGAGGCAGATGTCTCTCCCCTCTCCTCCCTCCCACCTCCCCACTCTGTCCCTCCTAGTCTCCTTTCCTTTCCCTCTCCCATATATACTGATTTAGCAACAAGCATACAACTACACAGAGTGATGAGTGACAGGAAGGTGCTGTTGTGAGCTCCATGGGGGAGAACCCCCAATGGTCACTAGAGACCTTGGCAAAGGACATTTCCAGGAGATTCAGCATGGATATCTAATCCTCCTATTAGATGAGAAGCTGTGAGTCATAAGCCCCAAGCAGCCCTACAGACTTCCCCATGAATCACCCACTGTCCCGTTCTCCTCATTAGAGGCACACGGCATGGGGAATTCTCCTTCGGACAAGAGGGAAGAAACATGGGGGAAGTGGTGGGAGGATGGGGTTCAGAGTGGAGTCTCTGAGTAGATTTTCCCACCATCGTCCTTTCCAGGATCACAGTCCTGACCCCAAGAACAGAGCCCCAGGATTGCAGGTCTTGGATAGCCAGGCCTCTCATGTTGTTTCCTGCTTGTAAAGTGCTTTTATATACTTTATTTGCACACCACTGTGTGTTACTGGAACGTCTCCAAGGGAAATTGCCTCATGTGGAAGGGAAAGAGGTTGGTTGAGCAGAAAAGAATCACTTCCCCATAGCTTGGGCCCAGGGTCCACCCCAAAGTGGGCGGGGGAGGGGAATTGTTTCACATCTTCAGAGTTCTTTCATTGATTCATCAAAGTTATTGAATACACACTACATACCAGCCAGTGTTCTAAGAGCAGGAGATCGCCCAGTGAACAAGACGAAGTCCCTGCCCTCAAGGTTTTACATCCTAGTGGGGAGATAGACCATATACAAATAAAGGTGGTTATAAGGTGCTGTGTTGAAAAATAAAGCAGAGAAAGAAATATGGAACTGTCAGGGTTGGGGCAGGATGGTCAGGGAATGGTCCACTGATAAGATGACTTTTGAACAGATATCTGAAGGAAGATCAGTCCGGGCAGAAGGAAGAGCATGGGTCCCTGAAGCAAGAGTGAACTTTGCTCTTGCTAAAAAGAGTGATGGGGCCAAGTTGGCTGGTAGACACGAGAGGGAAGAGTGGCAGAAGATGTGCTCAGAGACATATCATCAAGACAAGTCGTGTCAGGTCTTATAGCCTTTGTAAGGATATGGCCTTTATTCTGAGAGAGCTGGGAACCATGGGAAGGTTTTGAGTAGAGGAGAGAAATGATGTGTTAGAAATTTCACTCCGGGTTTCTAAAAGTCTAACTCCCTTCCAGTCATGGCAGGCCACATAACTCAAAACCACCCTACTGCTGAGGACTAAGAAAATTGGACAAAATATCTTAAAATATTTCAGTTTGAGGACATTTGAGCACTAAAAGGGCAGTGAGGAATTATGGGATTAAAATCTGGAAGAAGAAAACTTCGAGGAAAGGGCACTGTATCTGGGGCCGCCTTTCCCCAAAGGGTAGTTGCCTGTTGGGTATTTGAAATGTATCTGAAGTAGGAGACTGAAAGGCTAAGAGGTAGAGAGCTTTAAAAAGACTCATGAGTCTAACGGAAGAGAAAGTATCTTTCAGAGTACACCAAGGGGGAATCTGGTACATCCCTAGGCTTTTTCGCATATTACCCAAAAAAGTAACCCAAGCTGGGGGGGGGCTTGGTAAATTCCCCACACTTTTAGTTGAACCCCCTAAAGGATATACCCTCAGAATAAAGCTCAACTTCAAGTCCTCTCAAACCATCTCAATCTCTGCTTGGATTAAGGTGATCTGGGATTCCTAGGCACCCTAACCACATGCAATAAAGTAAAACCTCTTTAGAAGAGGATAATATCACCTTAAGCAAAACTATTACTAAAAATGTTCATACACAGTGTCTGACAATCAAAAATAACCAGGCAGGGTGGCCCGGTGGCTCAGGCGGTTAGAGCTACATGCTCCTAACTCCGAAGGCTGCTGATTCGATTCCCACATGGGCCAGTGGGCTCTCAACCACAAGGTTGCCAGTTGAATTCCTCAAGTCCCGCAAGGGATGGTGGGCTCCGCCCCCTGCAACTACGATTGAACACGGCACCTTGAGCTGAGCTGCCTCTTGCATGGCTCAGTTGGTTGGAGCGCGTCCTCTCAACCACAAGGTTGTTGGCTTGACTCCTGCAAGGGATGGTGGGATGGTGGGCAACTAGAAACGGTAACTGGACCTGGAGCTGAGCTGCGCCCTCCACAACTAAGACTGAAAGGACAACAACTTGAAGCTGAACAGCACCCTCCACAACTAAGGTTGAAAGGACAACAACTTGACTTGGAAAAAAGTCCTGGAAGTACACACTGTTCCCCAATAAAGTCCTGTTCCCCTTCCCCAATAAAAAAATCTTTTAAAAAAGCATCTTGTAAAAAAAAAAAAGGTAAAGCATTAAAATAAAACTACTAATGATATATTTAAAAAATAATTAAAAAATAAAATAAAAATAACCAGGCATATGAGGGAATACAATATGTTAAAAAAAAAACAAGAGAAACAATAAGCAATAGATATAAACACAAGAGGATCCAAATAGTTATTGGTCACAGACATTAAAATAACTATGTTTACTATGTGAAAGAATAGAAATGGAGAATTGAGAATTTTCTAAGACTAATGAAAGACATTAAGCCCCAGATTCAAAAGCACCACAAATCACAAGCAATATAAGTAGAAAGAAAACTGCAGAGACAATATAATAAAACTGCTAAAGAAAAAAGAAAGACAAAGAGAAAATTCAAAACAGCCAGAGAAAAAGACAGATTACCCTCAAAGGGACAACACTAGGATATTAAGCTGGCTTCTCATAAGATACCATGAAAGTCAGAAGACCATGGGATGTATCTTCAAACTCATTTTAAAAAATAAGGTTGCAAGTAGAATTCTTTGCCCAGTGAAAATATTTTTTCAATAATGAAAGTAAATAAAAACACTTGTAGGGAAGTAAAACCAGAGACTTTGTCATAAGATGTGCACTATATGCAATGCTAAAAGGATAGCTTTGGCCTCTGGTTGCAGGTAGACTCGGAGGGATGGTGCAGAAGCAGGCAGAACGCCTGCTTTTCCAATCACCACAGTCTCAGTGGGCCAATTCTCATTTATATGGCCTGCCTAGCCCACGAGGTGGTTGGGTTACAGCAGTGGGGTGTAGCCAGATGTACTCAGGACGCCGTTTGATACACAGACGAGGAAGTCTTCAAGGTCAAAGAAGACTTTATGGATTTGGCCATATTTTGAAGGGGGGGGGGAGATTATTTAAGTCACAGGAATAGCATTTCAAAGATAAGGGTAGCAAGAAAGCATATTGTGCTATGATAACTACACATCTCAATGTGCATGAAGGACTAGTGGGGGCAGGGAAAATGATGCTGGACATGAAGGCAGTGGTCACATCCTGGAGGGCTGTGGATTATGTGCCCCAGTGAGTCTGTCTGAAGAGTGTAACAAGTTGAGAGAGAGAGAGAGAGAGAGAGAGAGAGAGAGAGAGAGAGAGAGAGAGAGAGAGAGAGGTGAATCAACAAACACATGAAGGAATACGCAAAGAATGAAGCAGGAGGCAGCCAACCTCAAGTGTCCCTTGCTGGCAGCCTTGGTGAAGCTTTTAAACCTGAACTTTGCAATGTGGTACATGACAGAGGATTGCCCAGAGTTGGAGAGAAAAGCGGGCTAGGGGGCAGGAGTATGTGGTGCTCCAGCAGGACATTGTGGGGGACCCATTTCTATAGGGATGAGTCACATCTCCATTACACCAACCCATCTTTCAAAGGTCTAGGACCCCTTTCTGCCCCTTCCCAAAAAGTGTCTATTTTCTCTCCCCTCTGTCTCCCTGAACCAGCCCAAATGAACCCCAGGGATTCCAGAGTCTTTCCAGGCTTGGGAGGGTGGGTGGGTGGGGGTGAGGGGACTTAAAGCTGACATTTGGGCCAGAAAGGAGGATAGATGGTCACTTCAGCTGTTTCTTACAGATAAGAAAACTGAGGCCCAGAAAGGATCACATCTTGCCCACAGTCAATGGAGCAGGGCTGGTGGTCTCCAAACAAAGGCCAAGCCCAAACAAAGCTCAACCCAATGTGAATGCAGGCCTGGGGTTATGTGTCAGGATGGGGCAAGACTACCCACTTCTCCGTTTCTTTTCTCTTCACCAGAACACTCTAGGGAGGGTTGCTGTTGCTCAAGTGACAGAATGGGGACCTGCTGAGTCACAATAGGACAATGAGCCTTTCCCAAGCCTCTCTGATGTGTCCAGAGGTGACCGCCTTTTGTTTAATCCTTAAAGAGCCTTTGAAGGTCACAGGTTATTGCCCTATGTTAGAGATGGGGAAACTGAGGTTTAAAGAGTTCGGTAAATTACCCCCAGTGAAGTCACACAGCTAATAAGCGACAGAATCAGGACTTGAACTCAGGTCTAGCTAACCCTAAATCAAGTGCTCTATCCACCAGTCCACCAAGATCCCTCCCCCACTTCAAGTCTTTGCTGCCCGCTGACCTGGAACCCTCTTCCAGCTCACCTTTTAAATGAACAACAGGGTTGTATCATTCAGATCTTAGCTTAGGCACCCCTCAAAGAGGCCTCCCTGATCACCAAAATCTAAAGGAGCCCCCTTTCCCTTTCATTATCCCACCTTCATAGTATTCATTATCTTATTTCTTAATTACCTTATTTATATATCCCTCTCCCCACCCCATTGTTAGCTACTTGAGAGTAGGATCTGTGTCTTGTAAGGAAGTATCCCTGGGCCTATAGTCAGTAAATATTTGATGAATGAATGAACGACAGGACGTGCTGCTTAGCTTAAAAGGCCACAGTCAAGAAAAAGGTGGCTTTACAGTAGGTATTTCCTTAGTGAAGTTTTGTGGTGCTAGCAACATGCATACACTTTGTTTTCAGGAGGAAAGGGGAGCAGACGCTCCTCTGTCCCCAGAGATTGTTCTCCAACAGGCTTGCCCTGTAGAACTCCAGGAAAGTCCCCAGAGGTGGGCAGCCCTCCCACCTGCTCCCCAGAAAGCAACCTGCGGAGAAAAACAGCCTGGGGTGATTGAAAGCACCGGGCGGCCAGGGAGGTGTGGGAAAGCCAGCTGGCCGGGCGCTGGGCGGGGCTACCCTGTGTGGCCCGGGCTTTGTTTGCTTCTGTGTATGGCAACCAGAAAGCACCGCGGCCAGCACTTCTCACCGCCGCCTGCCGCCTCCCGAGGCCCCTGCCACCCCCTTCCCCTCCCCCCTTTCCCCCCCCATCTTAATCTCCTAAACTGATTTGTCAGCAGCAGGAAGTGACATGACAGCTTTCCTCACAAAAGGGAAACTCCTCCGTGTTACCATGGGGATGGAGGTCACTGTATGATCACAGATTTATATAATCTTAAAGGTGTACATACACACCACGATGGCATCTTCGAGGGGCGTGGGAGGGAGGGAGGGAAATGGACGCCGGAGGCTGCCAGTTCAAGGCAAATTAGCTACGATTTGCAAAATTCCAAGGAAAGGAAAGGATGCTGTGGAGGCGTTTGGAGTTGGAAGTTCCTAATGGGATAATGGGTGCCTGGAAACCGCAGAAAAGCATAAAGTGTACGTTGATACATTCTCTACGTCCTAGAATTAGAGCTGGGAGGAGCCTTACTCACCAGATCCAGTGCAAACTGACCATATTATGGTTGGGAAAACCCAAGAACTCCAGAGATCATTAGGAGAGGGGAAAAGGTCTAAGTGTTTCTCCAGGACCCACTCCCTACCAGGCACTTACATTCATGAGCCCATCTCCTCCTCACAAGTGAAGCAGGTTTTATTATCTTCATTTTACAGATGAGGAAATTGGGGCCCAAATGGATAAATAGCTTCCCATTCCCAAATTACATGATAAGACCATGGTGACATCTGATTGGCTACAAAGTTCATCTTTTCCCCACTCCCTCAAGCTGTCTTTTGGACTCAACTAGGACTTCGGTCCCCATTCTTCTTACAACGTCCTTTACTTGCTGTATGACGTTGAGCTAGAATTAGAAGGCTGTTGCTTAACCTCTCTGAGCCTCATTTTCCTCCTCTGTACAATGGGTACTATTAAAGGTTTAATGTGAAGATATGCAAAGCAGTTAGCACAGTGACAGGCACATGGTACTAGCTCTGAAATTAACAGCTGTTATTACCACATTTCAGTATTAAATGATTGTCTCTTATTTCAATCTCCCACTGAGAATCACACATTTTAATAGTTTAAGCATCTTTGCATTATGTTACCTTTTTTTCCCCCCTAAGAAAAGCAGTTTCAGGCTAAAAGTGACATTTTTCTGGAGGGCCTGAAGACCGGGAATCAGATACACGGGAAAGGGGGTTGTTACTGTGGCTCTCCCTGGCTGGCAGGAGGTGGCGTGGCTTGTGCTGGGAGAAGTGAGTGAATTGTTTTCACTGGAGGCTCCGTTAGGCAGCCGCTGTATTTTTCCACTGCGTGGATCACGTTGGAGATTAATTTTGGTTCAACCAGTGCCTGCCAAATAGAAAGTGATGGCCGGAGCCCATGCGGAAGTCAGCCATGGCATCTGCATGGACTTGAAGCTGCTGGTACATTTCCACGAAGGGAGATACTGGCAATAGTAAATTTCTAGGGTTTGATAAAAACACTGGGTACAGTTTGTTTTGAAAGGTGTGAACACACTTGCAATCGGAAGCCCAGGGGAGGAAATGAGCTTGCCAGCCCAGGCTAAGTTCTTAGAACTTAGGACACAGGGATCTTTCAGGCCTGGGAGGCAGGTGGCAGATGGTGAACCAGTGACGAAAGGTCAAGGACACTGATTCTGTATCAAGGCCTCGAATGATGGGATTGGATAAGGATTACTACTCAGGGTGCCACTAGAGATGAGTGGGATGTTTTCTTTCCTGCTTCCTACAACACTTTGTCCAGAAACAAGTAGTGGGGGCAGGAGCCAAAGGGCTAGTCGGCCAGGAATTTCACTCTTATTTAATTCAACATTATAGATTAGATTATGGGTTGGTGGTCAATTACACCTGCTGTTTTGGCCTGTTTGGCAAGAGAGAGTAAAAACCCAGAAGACTGCCCTAGAGCAAGTCAGATTTACCTGCCAAAATTATGAAATCAGAGCAAATAACCTGGAGGCAGCTACCAAAAATGCTGTGTACATAGGTAGAGATGCTGACAGGATGTGTGCCAAACGTAAGCGATCAGGTTGGGGTGGGAATTTCAGGTGATTTGTCTATGTTGTACTTGCTTCCAGTGCTTGGGTTTTTAACCATCTGAGGTATTATTTTCACACAAAAAATAAAGGTCTTTTCAAAAGCATAAAGAGAGTATCTGAGACAGGCAAGTGCAAAACATACAGGATTAGAAAACAAAGCAGATGTGGGCCCAATTCCCCCACTTCAGCCACTTAGCTCTGTGGGTCTCAGCATCTCTGTTTACAAAAGCTCTTGCTGAGTCGTTTTGGGAGCAGGGAGCACACACTGCTTTGCATGTAGGAGGAACGCATGTCAAGTGTTTGGGAAAACTATCTTCATAACTAGCTTTTTATATTATGCTGGGGAAGGTAGTAAATGAAAAAACCAAACCCAAGCAAATGACCATTTCTTTCTAGCTTTGGCTCTGGGGACACAGGCCCCCCTGGGTGACATGTTAAGGGATACATGGTGAGGACACTTGGATACAATACTGTGTTCAGCTGCACCTGTCTACCCCCCTTACAATCCAGCCATCTTGTGTGACCGAGGGACCACCAAAGAGTATGGCATCAGATCCCGACACACATCCTGGAGGTCCTTGCCTGGATTCTCCCTCATTTCACTAGTGGGACAGGGATCAGGGGCTGCCCAAGAAATAAAGCATTGCGAGTTCAATAGAAATGCCATAATTTATTCTGTTGTATAAAAAGTCATCCTTATATAACAAAATGTCTTCTCAGAAGAAGAAATATATTATTTCAGGTCATAAATAATCAGCAAACATACAACTAAAAAAATTAACACTGGTGCTTTCCAACAGTGCTGAAAACAAACCTACTTAGGATATATTTACAGGGTATTACAGTACTTAAACACAAAAATTGAGGTATTTGGTTCTAGGAGTTGACACATTTGTGAAGGCAGACTACCTACACAAAAATAAATAGGGTATATTCTCATATGTATGTGTCGTCAGGAATGGTAATACTGGTAGGTATGTCAAGCATGAAGAGTTCTACAAAATAAACAGGGGCAAGCAAGAAGAAACGGGCTCACACAGAGTCCTTTCTCTCTGCCCCTTTTTGTCAGGGGGACTTGATGTATGTACCCAATATATATATTGGTCCCGAATGTGCTGAGTTCAGCAAACGTCTTGACACTAAGTCATCTCTGTGACTGCTCAGGAACCCAGTGGAACTCGGGTGAAATTAAATAAATAAGGACCAGCCCTCTTGAGCTCCCTCCCTGGGGTTATTGCATTTCTCCCCTCCAGAAGGAGCCTGGAGTCCCAGTGGATTGTGAAGATGGCTTCCAGTGGCCTTTCAGCAGCTGGGAGAGGTCGTGATGGGGCTCTGCAGGTAACTCAATGCACTGTTCGTGGAGTGGACGGGGATGGAGACCGGGAAGTTGAAGACTGTGGTGGTGGAGGTGCCCCGGTCCAACACTGACATGGCGGGGCTCCCAGCCTCTGCCGAGCAGTGTGGGGCCAGGACCTGAGACTCAAACTGCAGCAGCTGGCCCATGAAGCTAAAATTGGGGGAGATGATGCTTCTCCTTTGCTTCACAAATTCAAAGGCCTCGTCCAGCTTGACTCGGTTAGTCCGCATGAGGTAAGCGAGGCAGATGGTGGCTGAGCGGGAAATGCCTGCCTGGCAGTGGACAAACACCCTTCCTCCGGCATTCTTGATGGAGTCTGGAAAACAAAGGGCGGCCGGTTACTTGAGAGCTCAGGAGAATGGCCCCAACTCCAGGCATAGGGTGGCTAAAAAATGTCGTGTGTCCTATGCAGACAATGTCACCTCATGCCATCACACAAACACTGTTCAGGCAATGTGGGCACTGTGCAAAGAACAGAGGGATTTAAACCCAGACTGGGCATCCAGTAAGCAGATGGATGTTGGCCAAATCAATTCAAGTCTCTGAGCCTTAGTTTACTCATTTGTAAAGTGGGACATCAAATCCCTAATTTGCAGAGACGTTAACTCACACCAGACGGGTATTTAATGTCTGGAGGAAGGCTCAGAAGAATGCCATTCAAGTCCTTGCTGTAGTTTGGGCTCAGTGGCTAAGATTGGGGGAGTGAGGCAGAAGTCCCCGGAGTCTGTTCCATTTACCTATAAAATCGATTGCCTCGTTGAACCAGGAGCTGATGTCTGCCTTGTGGTTGTCCTCTACGGGGATGCTCTTGTATTGGTAGTGACCCTCAAAATGGTTGGGACAATTGGCTGAGACGTTGATCAAGGCAGTGATACCCAAGGCATCCAGCATGTCCTTGCGGGAAGCATGATAGGCACTGCCCAGGTACAGAAAGGGCAGGATCTCCACAGGGCCACCCTGAAATTCAGAAATATCCAACACTTGTCAAGCTTTGCTCAAAGTTACTGCCAGTGCCCACACCCTGACAAAGACTCCCTGCTGGAAAAGTCAGTTTCACATATTGGGTGAACTTCTCAGCACTGTTGTTGGAGTACAAATAGGGGACTGAGCCCATTTGCCTGGGCTGGGGCCAATGGTCATTTCTATGGTGCCAACAGTTAAGAGAATCAGCTCCATCAGACCATTTAACCACGGAATAAATAATATCCCCGAGTCCCCTGTTATAAATAGAGAAAGTCACTTTCTCTCTTCTCACTAGCACTGCTCTTCCAGGCCTTTGCCAGCTAGCTGTTCCTGCTTCCCTCTGGCACGGCTCCCTACTAACCTGATCGTAGAGTGGGGTGCTGCAGGAACTGCACCCCGATTCGGCGCTGTCAGGGACGTTAGTACTCAGGGGAAGGCTGAGCCCCATGGGGGTCGACTGTTTGCTGCACAGCTCTGGGCAGGAAGCTGAAAAAGCTTCATATCCTCCTGAGAATACAAAGACATTCATTTTTTTCCATTAGTACCGCTGGCACAGGGCGCCTTCGTACAACTCCCCCACCCACCGGGACTGGAAGGTTACCCCGGGAGTCTTTGTTCTGGAGCCAAACAAAGCCAACGACGAGTCCCCAGAATACGACTCGGGCGACCCCGCGGCTCCAGGTGGGGCAGGACCAGGGGCCGAGTCCCGCGCGCAGGCAGCAGGGGGCGCGCAGCCCGCCGCGAGCTTCCCGGAGCGCGTACCTTGGAGGAAGAAGACTTGCGCGGCGCGCGCCTCGCGGCAGAGCGCGCCTGCGGCCAGGGCCAGGGTGCCGTCGCGCTTGGCGGCGTCCAGCGCGGCGCTGCGCTCGTCCAGCAGCACCACGGCGTGGTAGGCGCCGGCCAGCAGACGGCCGCGCAGCTCGGCGTTGGGCACGATGTGCTCCAGGCCCATGGCGCCCTTGGCCCGGCGCCGCACGATGGTGCTGAAGCGCACGTTGACCGAGCCGGCGATGTGGCCGGCGTTGAAAGCGAAGAAGGAGCGGCAGTCCAGGAGCAGGCACTGCGCCGCACGCTCCCGCAGCAGCGTCCGCAGGCCTCCGGCATCCAGTGAGCCCACCTCCATGACCATGGCCGGTACCAGTGCCCCCAGCGTGTAAGTCCTCCTGTACTCTTTGTCTTCCGAGCCAAGGGCAGGGAGAAGGCTTTCCAGGAAAAGCCCGACCCTGCTGGCTTGCTTTGCGCCGTACCCAAAACTGCCTTTGGACTGAGCAGGGGCTGTGCTGCGGGCTTCCGTGCGGCTCTCCCGACTACCCCTTCAGCCCGCGTCGCACCTTCAGCCTGGTCGTTCTTCGCAGTGAGCCCGGCCCCAGGAGTGCGTTTTTATGTGCCTGGCCGGGGGCGGGGCGGGCGCGCAGGGGGAGGGGGTTTGTTTGTTTGAATGGTGGTCACGTGACCGGGCGGTGACGTCACCCGCCCTGCCCGGCTTGGCGCCGGCGGAGCCAGAGGCGAAGACGTCATCGGCTACAGAACGGGATCCGATGGCCGCGCGCTGGCTTGGTCCGCGGCCCCCAGCTCGGCCGTCCGGCCTGCGCCTGACGCGTCCCCGGGGACCCGGCTCGCGCCGCTCTCCCAGCCTAGCGCTGCGTAGAGGAGGGCGCGCTGCCAGCCGAGCGATGGCGGGGATGCGAGCGGTTGGGAGAGCAGGCAGGCAGCTTGCCACCGGCCTCTGCCTCCGCTCCCCAGCGGCCGTGCCCCCTCCCCACGCCCTCGCCGCTTCCCCGAGCGGAAAGTGGCTTCCTGCGCTGTTGCATACACGTGTGCCCCTTCTCATTTCCTGGCCCCAACGGGGGGAAACAGAGTCCCGAGGAGAAGCGATTTACTGGCCCAGTATTACACTGCCAGGTGGGGGATGGGGTAAGAGGAGCCTGAAATGAGGGTTGGAGAACATTTTAGCCACTTTGTCCATAGAAAGGTTCCTACCAAGAACAGTCAGGGTGAGTTGGGATGAAAGGGTTCAAGGAAATGTTTTCCAGACTCCTATTACTTAAAGAAATATACATTTAATAAGTAAAATGCATTCCAATCAAACCCCTAGTAAAAAAAATGTTCTTCCTACTCGCCTACTCGTGTGGCCTAGAAGACGTAGAGGCGAAGCTAGCGGGTCAGGGGACTGAAATCTCAGTGCGGGGGTCGCGAGGCGCCCTTGTGAGGGGTTTGCCTTTTGAGAAGGCGATGGACAGCGCCCCTAGAGGCCCCCAGGCGTGCTGGTCACGTTTGCTTAAGACCCGGGGCTGCTCAATCTCTTTACTCCACGAATAGGTACTGATGGGGGGCTTACTAGGGGCTGGGCTGGGGGCCGCAACTAGGAACGAGAGCCGAGCCCCACACCCTCGCCCTGGTTCTCGCCATCTATATGGGCTGAATTTGAAATCCAATACTATGGCGCTTAAGGAGGATAGGATTTCCAGGACTTGGACAAACGTTTGGGAAGACCCCATTCGGTCACCAGCGCCCTGAGCCCTAGCGACGGCCCCCTGGGCAGTGGAGCCCGCTGCGTAACACCAACGTGCTAGGTACACAAACAAACATTGCGCCACCGGGCCGGGGTGCCGAGTCAGGAACATTTTGCGGTTTCTTCCGCTCTCCTCCGGAGGAACGGAGGGGGGGGGGAATTTCACTGCCACCCTGTGTCGTTGATCAGTGATTGTATCACCAGAGGCGACTTCTGCATTTGCCTCCCTTAGCTACCGTGTTCACACATGCCCAAACTTTGTGCCTAAGTTCTAGAAAAGTTCAGGGCTGAGTGCTTTTTTTTTTTTTTTTAAAGTGTGTCTTCTACCTGCAAATGGCAGCAGAAAGGTCCTCAGATAATGGCAACACCCACCCTGTATCTTAAAAAAAAGAATTTTTTTTGTTTATACTACTTATTTAGCTGAGGAATTCATATTTTTTGCATTGACTCATAAAATGTTACAGCTGCTGACTTTTCACAGCATACCAATTTGATCTGCCCCCAATTTTTTTTTTTTTTTTTTTTTTACTAAGAGCATTCATTATACCTTCCCCTGCCCACGTTTATAAAAAAGAAAACTGTTGGGGGGAAAAAAAGGTTTTTAAATTAAAATAAAATACAAAAAGAGAACCATTGTATACAAATATTGATTGGTGGTGGCACAGTCTGGCCCTGGAGTCAGGTGCCTGCTGAGTGCTGTGAAGTTTTCCTCCTTATCCCCTTCTGGAAAGAGCATAGCTTGGACCCAGGCTGTCATTTTGCTTCTGGGTGATCCTAGGCGTATCTCTTCCCCAACTGAGTCTCTGAGGTCACATCCGTACAATGGGTTTACAACTGGCTACTTTGTGGATGATTGAGGTCCAGGTGAGAGATGGTGGGTGTAAGGAACCCAGGTCTTACTGCACTCATCCTTATGATTCACTAAATATCTTGGTTTTCTCCTTCCCGGCAGAGCAGTTATTATACCGCTATGCCACTGTGTGTTTCCGGGCCTGGCACCAGAACCTGGGGAGGAGGTCACCACCAGAAGGTGTGGTAGGGACAGAGGCCCAGCTCAGGGAAAGGTCCCTCCTTGAGACCAACTAACACACCTGGTCAAGGGATCTGGTGGTAAAGATGTAGCCACTGAGACCCCCAGTCTAGGCAGTGGAGATGCTGCTTCTGGCTGGCCATGGAGCCAAAGAGAGGTCCAGCCTAATCTAGTCTGTGGTGACAGAAGACGCGAAGGGCTGGAATTGTGGGCCTGGTGGGCAAAGGGCATGGAGGAGGATGAATCAGTGGACACTGACTCGGAACAGAACGGGGCCTTTCGGACCTGGGTTCTTCCCGATTTCAGACGTGCCTAGGAATACACCTGGAGACAGTGCAGGGTCGTGGGAAGGGTTTGACTCAGAAGGCCTGGCCCAGACTCCCCACCTTTGTGTGTGGCCTTGAGGAAATCACTGCCCCTTGCTGAGCCTCTACTCGCTCCCGCTGTGATGGAGATAATAACATTATGTCTAGGGGTTGTGGAGAGACTCAGTGTAGCCAGGGTTGGCATTACCTAATAACCATTGTCCGAATCCTGCCCTCAAAGTCAACTTTAGATCTGTCTTGGGGTCACAGGAGAAGAAAGGGTGGCACTCCCACAGATGACAGAAAGTGGCCCCAGCTCCCTGCTCTGTGATGTTGGACAAGAGGTTTAATGTTTCTGAGCCTCGGTTTCCCTATTTGTAAACTGGGAATACGATCCATGTAGGACTAAGTAAGACCGTGGCTGAGAAAGGGACTGGGGCTCTTGGGAGAGGGAGCTGGCTTCCACCATTCATGTTCTCTTTCAGAATCCACAGCCCTTTACTGTCCCCCCTGGGCTGTCTGGTGGCTCCTCCCTCTGCTCAATACCCTCCATGACTCCCCTTGTCCCACCAGATCTAAAGCTCACAATCACTGGGCCTCACCTACCCATCTGGTCCAGCTCCCAGCTACGCTCACTGACTCTCCAGTTGTTCTGTAGACAAACTTGGTGGGCCTATGTTCCCCGGATGTTTCTCGTCCTTACCCACCCCCATACCTTTGCTCACACTGCTCCACCTCTCCCTGCCAGGCTCGGGCACAATCTTCCCTCATCCTTCAAGACCCAGCCAAAGTGCCATCACCATGAAGCCTTCCCTGGTTTTTCCAACTTCTCAGCCCCTGGACCCTGGAGAACTTTGTCCCAACATTCCGATTGTGTCAAAGTCCCTTAGGTCCTATCTTCCCCTCCCTGAACTTGCTTGAGGGCAGCGCTGTGATTATTTTTCCTCTTTGACCTCCCCACCTTCCTACCTTCAGTGCAGCCCTGGCACGTAGTAGGTCCACAATTCGTGGCATGGTGGAAGAATTTTTTCAAAGCGCACTGTTGGAAACCACCAGAAGAGAAGGAAACAGACATGGCCATTTATTACGTCTCTCCCCTATTCCAGCTGCATTGCAGGTATCATTTCATGAAGTAATCATGAGTTGATTATGAACCGCGAAGTGGTTGTTACCCGCCATTTCACAGGCAAGGAAACAGACTCAGAGAGAGGACGAGTTCAAGGTCACACATCGGGGGATCATCAGAGGTCCAGACCCTGGGCCTGTCTGACGGGGAGATGGAGCCGGCCCAGACGTTTCACTGTCGGAACGTCTGCCTGTTGATGCCTCTGCCTGTCCTTCCCACTCCAGGCAGCACTGGGAGGAGCCTCTGACTCCCAGCTTGCCTGGATCTCTGCTCTCGGGGCACGGTGGTCCCTGGCATCAGTTTTGGGGGTAGCCTAGTCTTCCTAGGACCCCCAATTCAGGCCCTGGTGTCCCTGCTGCCTCTGTGAAGCTACTCAGTGCCTTGGGGCTTGGGGGAGCCACAGGCAGAGACTCAGCAGCCACTTGGCCCATCCTATGGGGCTGCTGAAGGGTGACTTCACACTCCACACCCAGTCAGTTAGGACAGAGCCGGCTGCCATTGCACAATCCTTACAAACAGATCTCTACGGTCAGGGACCACAGAAAGTCATCTCAACCGGCCCCCTCTTTGGAGACAAGGGCCCAGAGAGGTTAGGCAACCTCTCCAAAGTCACTCAGTGTCCAGAACATTCTAATTCTAGTCAGCATTGTGTGAGCTGTGTATTTGAACCCTTAAGTATTTGTCCGTGGAGGGTAGGATTATTTTCATGTTCTTCTTTATAACTGTATGGTTTGAATTCTTCAGCACAAATGTGGAACTTTATAATCAGGAACAAAAGTGAAAAATGTAAACAGGCAACGATATTAAGGTTAAACCATATTGATAGTATGTAGGGTAACTTGTTAAAAGCAAGTTACAGCATTAGACTGCCTGGGTTATAATCCCAGTTTAACCACTCACCTGCTGTGTGTCCTTGGGCAAGTCACCTTAATCTCTCTGAGACTCAGTTTCCCCATGTGTAAAAGGAGGGTAATAATAGCATCTGTCTGGTAGGGGCTATATGAAGATCATATGAGATGGTCATGCCGCAAACCATATAGCCCATGGGCCAAATCTAGCCCACGCCCTCCTTTTCTATAACCCACAAGCTAAGAATGGTTTATACATTTTAAATGGTTGGGGGACAAATCAAAAGAATATTTGGTGACACGTGAAAGTTGTAAAATTAAAATTTCAGTGTATATAAATAAAGTTTCACTGGAATACAACCACACCCATTCATTTACTATCTTCTGTGGCTGCTTTCAAACTACGGTGGAAGGTGAGTAGTTGTGACTCTGCATGGTTCACAAGCCTAAAATATTTACCTCTGTCCCCTTACAGGAAAAGTTTGCCAACCCTTGATATGAGATCATGGATGAAAAGCACTTTAGAACAATGCCTGGCACAGGGTAAGTGTTGAGTAAACTTTGATATTATTAACATATGGATATTTATAAAATCTTCTCCCCCTAGGATGTGCTTAAAAGCAGTAATTGATTTTATAATGCATTTCATTGGGCCTAAGGCATGTTAAAAAACAAAATTCAATTGAGTAAATTTGATGATCTAATTGGCTTTATGAAGCAATTCATGATGGGGCAGTTAACAACTAGAAGGGTGCTTTGAGGAGTTGTACAAAATGGAATGTTTTGATGGGCAGAAAGAGGGTGAGGCTAAGAAGTTAAAAGATTGGATTATTTCAGGCAAGAACACCTTCCCTTAGGGGGAGGCAAGGGGTCTTATCAGTCACATGACCTCACTAGTGTTGGTCAGGAAATTCCAGACTGATTAGTTTAAAATTCCACTCCTAGGAAAGGCTAAAACTGTCATGAGATTAAGAATTAAGTTTGGTTTGGTGACGTGGCTTAGCAAAGGTGACTCCATTTTGGCGGCTGTTTCTTTTTCTGAATAGGCACATTTCTCATATTTTTCACATTCGTCAAAGTGGAATATCACAGTTAATTGGTAGTGTTTTTCTTTTTTTTTTTAATTTGTTGGGGTGACAATTGTTAGTAAATTACATAGATTCCAGGAGTACAATTCTGTATTACATCATCTATAAATCCCATTGTGTGTTCACCACCCAGAGTCAGTTTTCCGTCCATCACCATATATTTGATCCCCCTAACCCTCATCTTCCACCCCCCCTTCCCCCTTCCCCTCTGGTAACCACTAAACTATTGTCTGTGTCTATGAGTTTTTTTTTCTCATTTGTCTTGTTCCTTTGTTGTTTTTGGTTTATATACCACATATCAGTGAAGTCATAGGGTTCTCTGCTTTTTCTGTCTGACTTATTTCACTTAGCATTATACTCTCAAGATCCATCCATGTGGTCACAAATGCTCCTATATCATCTTTCCTTAACACCAAATAGTATTCCATTGTGTATATATACCACAACTTCTTTATCCATTCATTTATCGAAGGACATTTTGGTTGTTTCCATGTCTTGGCCACCGTAAACAAAGCTGCAATGAACATTGGAGCACACGTGTCTTTATGGATAAATGTTTTCAGGTTTTTTGGGTAGATACCCAGGAGAGGGATTGCTGGGTTATATGGTAATTCTATTCGTAATTTTTTGAGGAACCTCCACACTGCCTTTCATAATGGCTGCACCAGTCTGCATTCCCACCAACAGTGTATCAGGGTTCCTTTTTCTCCACAGCCTCTCCAACACTTGTTACTATTTGTCTTGTTGATGATAGCCATTCTAACGGGGGTGAGGTAATATCTCATTGTGGTTTTTATTTGCATTTCTCTGATGATTAGTGATGTTGAGCATTTTTTCATATGTCTATTTGCCAATTGTATGTCCTCTTTGGAGAAATGTCTCTTCAGGTCCTCTGCCCATTTTTCAATTGGGTTGTTTGTTTCTTTGTTGTTGACTTGCATGAGTTCCTTGTATATTTTGGATATTATCCCCTTATCAGAGGCACTGTTTGCAAAAATCTTCTCCCATTCAGTCAGTTGCCTCTTTATTTTGTCGATGGTTTCTTTTGCTGTGCAGAAGCTTTTAAGTTTCATATAGTCCCATTTGTTTATTTTAGCTTTTACTTCCATTGCCTTTGGAGTCAAATTCATAAAATGCTCTTTGAACCCAAGGTCCATAAGTTTAGTACCTATGTTTTCTTCCATGCAGTTTATTATGCCAGGTCTTATGCTTAAGTCTTTGATCCATTTTGAATTAATTTTGGTGCATGGTGACAGATAGCAGTCCAGTTTTATTCTTTTGCACGTGGCTATCCAATTCTCCTAACACTATTTATTGAAGAGGCTGTCTTTCCTCCATTGAATGTGTTTAGCTTCTTTGTCAAAAATTATGTGTCCATGTTTATGTTTCTGGGTTCTCAATTCTATTCCATTGGTCTGTGTGTCTGTTTTTCTGCCAATACCATGCTGTTTTGATTATTGTAACCCTGTAGCACAAGCTGAAGTCAGGGAGTGCGATACCTCCAGTATTGTTCTTTTTTCTTAAGATTGCTTTGGCTATTCGGGGTCTGTTGTTGTTCCAAATAAAACTGATGATGTTTTGTTCTATTTCTTTTAAAAAATGCCATTGGGATTATGTGTTTTTCTTTCTTAATGGTACATAAGTTAATGAGCGAAGGTCTTAGAACTACTGACATCTTAGGTTCAGTAGAATATAGTAACTTAAAACGGTTTAAGATGGGCAGTAATTAAAACGCTGCAGTCATTCAATTAACACACATTCTGGCAGGGGGACCGACTTGCTAATAAACAGGTATAATCCAGGGTGGCCATTGGGGAGGCCAGACAGGGTGCCCCCACTCACCTGAGAGAGGGTTATGAGGAAAAGATGCCGGGAGGAGGCGATGCCTACCTGGAGACAATGGCTGATGTAGAAGAGAAATGTCTGGACGAAATACCTTGGAGAGATAGGCTTCTGTTATCTACCACTTTCCCCTTGGGAGCCTCAGTTTCCTCCCTTATAAAATGCGGCAGTCATAGTCCCGAGAGACCACCTCTCAGATTCTCTGTGAAACAAGATGAAGCCGCAGTAGCATGTGTGAACAGTCCCCATGGCTGACCATTTGTCTGTCCCACTAGCCTGGGAGCAGGGACTTGGTTTCTTGCCTCTCTTGGGCCCCAGCACAAACCTCAAAGCAGGTTTTTTTTTGTTGGATAAACTCATGAAGATGAGCCTGGGAGCCCAGCCGAGGGACCAGGAAGTAGCAGGGTCTCCATGAGTCAGGCAAGCCTGTCTCTGAACCAAGGACACAGCCCGCCAACATGGCCCCAAGCCACACCCCAGCTGCCGGGGGAACTGACACTGGGTGAGAAGTGACAGCTTTCTGTTATTAGATAATTTTTTTAGACAGAATACAAATTGAGATATAACTTCCTTTTCATAATTAGAAAACACTAATTAACGTTGGAAGGAGCAAATGAGGTCATAGTTTGTCTATTCCAAACTCTTCCCTGAGGGAAGGAGAAGAAAACGTTATTGGTGGTGTGTTCACAATCAATGGCTGAAGACGCCCAAATTGGGCACCCCAATTTCGCCTTTGTGGGTGACCTATTCGGGGGCACCTCTCATTAATCATACTTGCCAATCTCTTGAGCCCTTGCTATGAGCCTGGCACTTCGCCAAGTGCTTTATGGCTATTTCCTTGTGTGATCATGACACCGTGAGGCAGGTACCATTAGCACCTCCATGCGAAGAGATGAGTTAACTGAGGCCCAGAGAAGTTAACTCCCTTGTCCAAAGGCGCTCAGCAAGTGAGTGGCTCAGCTGGGTGCCTGGTGCTCCCTCCCTCTGTTTTCTAAGTCCTTTGTCCTTATCTCTCCCTAGCACACAGTGGGTGTGTCGTGAGGGTAGCATGTCACACCATTTCACCATTGGTTGGGATGATGACTTTGAGGGAGCTCCTTCTAGTTTCAAAAGGAAAGGGGAAAGGAAACATGCCCCCCTCTCAGGCTTTCTGCCTGGCGCTCCCTGACTCACCAAGCAACATTGCACAAATGATTCATTCACTGGCCCTGACCTCAGTGGCTTTGGCCACCCATTGAGAGTGAAGTCACACCTCCAGCCTTCCAATGCATTCATTGGTTCACTCACCCACCTTCAGGCGGGCAAGAAGCAGGCCTGGTTGGGCTGGATTGGGTTCAGGGACAGGAAAGCACACAAGCGCCTCTTGATGTCCTAAAGTCACGGCTGGGCTATCCTTTCTGGCCTAAGGGACCCTCCGAGGGGTCTGTAGTAGTTTGCTAGGGCTGTTGTAACAAACTACCTCAAGTGGCGGGGCTTAAGACAACAGGAATGTGTTGTCCCACAGCTCTGGAGGCCAGAAGTCCTGGAACAAGGTGTTGGTGGGGCTGGTTCCTCCTGAGGGCTGTGAGGGAGAACCTGTGCCGGGCCCTCTTCTCGCTTCCGGTGGTTTGCCGGCACTTTGGCGTTCCTTGGCTTGTGGAGGTACCACCCTGATCTCTGCTTCATCTTCACATGGTCTTCTCCCTGTGTGTGTGCCTGTGTCCCGATTTCCTCTTTGCATAAGGACACTAGTCATATTGGATTAGGTCCCACCTAATGACCTCATTTTAACTTGATTAACTCTGTAAAGACTGTGTTTCCAAATAAGGTCACGTTCTGAGATACCGGGGGTTAGGACTTAAGCATATCATTCAGGGGGCAGATAATTCAACCCTTAACAGGGCCCTTACTTCCAAGATAGCCCCCTGATAATAATATGTTTAATACCATAAAAATGTTCAGTTGGTAACAGGTAAATATATCCATTTCATCTGATCCTCATTGGAAATACTGAGGGTATTCCCCCTCCCCCAGAGTTAAATAAGTTGATTCTGAAGTTGACACACATAATAAACAAGAATAGCCAGGAAAACTGAAAAAGAAGGGCAGTGTGCTG
Source organism: Rhinolophus hipposideros (assembly GCF_964194185.1). Classification (NCBI taxonomy): domain Eukaryota; kingdom Metazoa; phylum Chordata; class Mammalia; order Chiroptera; family Rhinolophidae; genus Rhinolophus; species Rhinolophus hipposideros. Next base: position 39,413,263 of record NC_138069.1, read on the forward strand.
GAGGTAAGCCTTTCAGATACTAAAGCATGCCATAAAGCCTTAGCAATTAAACTAGTGTAGATGGGAACATGACTAGCCAGGACAGACCAACAGAACAGAATAGGAAGGCCAGAAGTTGGCCCAAGTACAAGTGCAAATGTGGTGTATGACGAAGGTGGCATCTCCAATCACTGGGACACAAGGGACTTTTTAATAAGTGATCTTGGGACAATTGGACAGCCATTTGGAAAAAAAAGACTCTAGACACCGCAAATGGGCCAAAGATTGAAACCTTACAACTTGTAGAAGAAAACGAGAGGGGATTCCTTTACCACCTGGGAGTGAGGAAAGCTTTTTTTCAATGTAGGACTCAGAAATGCAGAAATTATAAAAGAAAAGCCTGATACATTCAACTACATAAAAAGGAAGGCTAAATTAAAAAAAAACTCTTCACGGCAAAAGAAGCTCCATAAGCAAAGTTAAAAAAAACAAAACAAAACCAAAACACAACAAATGAGAGACAATATTTGTAACTTAAGGACAAAAGCTAATTTCACCAATATTTAAGGAGTTCTTAAAAATCGAAATAAACAACAACAACAGCAACAAAAAAGGATTTTTAAAGTGGACAAAAGCCACAAGCAGATAGTTCACAGAAAAATAACTGCAGAAGGACCCTGAGCATGTACAAAGATGCTTGTTCGTAATCACAATATGAGACAAGAAAATTATTATAACTACAGTGACAGATTCTCATCCATCAGATTGGCAAAAAACCCCAAATTTGTCAGTACCCTCTGCTGAGACAGGGCAATTTGAATATGAACTGGAAGTTAGATGATATCATGGACATGTTAGTTTTGGTGGTTACTTAGGAGAATGTCTTGTTCTTATGAAAGCATGCTGAAGAATTTAGCAGTGGAAAGACATGATGTTAGCAGCTTGCTCTAAATGTTCAGAAGAAAACACACACAAAAAAGGAAATACAGGAAAACGCTTAATAATTGTTGAGTCTATGTGGTAAGTATAAGGGTGTTCAGGGATGGTATTCTTCTTTCAACGTTTCTGTTGGCCTGAAATTTTTAATAATGACATATGGGGACCGGTCACATGGCCTCACAGGTGAACTCTGGATAAAACGGAAGCTGTGAGCGAAAGCAGCTAGGTCAGCGGAGATGGTAAGAATTGTGAACCCGATGCAGAGCTTACTGTGGGTGCCAGCCCCAATTTCAACAGTCAGCTCATTAATCTTCATACTGTCCCCTCGAGGAGGTCCCCACCTACAGACAAGGAAAGCAAGGCCCCAACAATCTGCCACTTCCACGGAGATTTGTATTCCCCCAGCTCTGCCGATTGATTTTAATCTGATACGTGAGCCATTCCCTGGGAATTGTGAGTAGGGTCTAGAGAAACAGCTTACATTGGACTAAGTTACTAAAATTGAACTATGTTATTTTACTTAATGAAGCATCCAAAGGATTAACAGGGATCTTTCTGATACATCTTATAAGCACTGGCCATTTATAAAGGTTAACATTCTGTTCTCGAATTTAGGCTCAATAATTTCAGACACTACTTAAGGAGAGAGAACGAGGAGACTGTAAAAGAGAAATTGAGTCTTCAATCTAATAATTCATCTAGCAGCTGGGCAATGGAAAACTATGGTATTCTTTATTTTTTTAACTGATTTATTTTCCAATTACAGTTGATCTACAACATTATATTAGTTTCAGGTGTACAACATAGTGGATAGACATTTATACCTTCTGATGTGATTACCCTGAGAAATCCAGTACCCATCTGACACCATACAGTTATATAATCTGTTTAACAAACAGTGCTGGGACAGTTGGCTACACATATAGATGCAAAAGAAGGAACTTAAACCCTTTCCTCACACTATACATAAAAATTAACTCAAGATGGATCATTGACCTAAATACTAAAAACAATAGAAGAATTTATAGGGAAATTCTATAGGCAAAAATTTCATAGCATGGTTTATTAAAAAAAAAAAAAAAGAATTGAAAGTTACCAAGATTCAAAACTTTCGTGCTAACCATTAAGAAAATGAAAAGAAAAGCAATAGACTAGGACAAAAATATTTGCAAAACCAAATCTCATAAAGCGCTTCTCTCCAGTATTTACAAAGAACTTCTACAACTCAATAATACGACAAACATCCCAATCAAAAAATCTATATGAACAGCTATTTCTCCAAAGAAGATATACCAATAGCTAATAGGCACAAGGACAGATATTCAACATCATTAGTCATTACAGACGTGCAAATGTGAAATGAGATCTGTTTCAGACCCACTAGAATGACTGTAAGCAGAAAGACAGATAATAACACATGTTGGCTAACAGGTGGAGAAAACAGAACCCTTATGCATTATAGGTGGGAATGTAAAATGGGATGACATCTTTGGAAAATAGTTTGGTGGTTCCTCAAAGTTAAACAGAAACTTGCCATGTGACCCAGCAAGTCTGCGTTAAGTATCTGCCTAAGAGAAATGAAAACACATTCACACAAAGATTTATGAGTCAGTGTTCTTGGCAGTATTATTCACAATAGCCCCAACTGGAAACAACCTAAATGCCCACCAACAGATGAATGGATAGGCAAAATGTGGTGAATCCATACACGGGAACACTATTTAGCAATAAAAAGGAACAAACAGATGACGGGCTACCATGTGGATGAACCTCAGTGATGGTATGATAACGAAAGGAGCCAGACACAAGAGACCACATGGAGTGTCATTCCACTTCTATGTCCAGCAAAGGCAGATTGATCGAGACACTAAGTGGGTTAGTGGGTCTCTAGGGCTGGAGCGGGGACAGGGGTCCCCTGCAAATGGACATAAGGGAGGGATCTGACCGGGGGAATCCTGAGAATGTTCTGAAATTGATTTATCGCGATGGGTGTGCCACTTGGTAAAGTTAACAAAAAAAGCATTGAATGGATACGCATATAGGGTTAATTTCGTGATATTTAAGATCTAGCTCAATAAAGCTGTTTTTTCAAAACCCTAGGTTGGGGTTGAGATTCAGTTGACCCCTGACGGAGGAAACCTTCCTGGGTTGTCATAGGCCGGGATAGAAGGCACCGTTTATCCGTCGAGCGCCATGGGTCATAGTGCCAGGCAGAGCCTCTGTGTGATGTCAGAATTGGTTACATACTGGACTCTCCATTTCCGTGTTAGCTAACGTAGTGTGTGTGTGTGGAATCCTAGAACGAAGTCCAGGACTCATGTGGGACTCAGCAAAGGCTTGCTGAATGAATCGGGGTGAGTGGAAAGGCAGAGCCAAACAGGAAGAGAATTTGATTTCATTAGAGAGGCCTTTGATTGAGACCTGCATGAGTGTGAGAATAATAAAAAAGAAAAGGATGATGTGTAAATATATTGATAATGGGTAAATGATAATGATAATGTGTAAATGACAATGATAATGGGTAAATATAAAATAGTTACACACAATATAAAATATAAAAATGATAATGTGTAAATATAGTTACTATAATGAGATTTTATCCTATGAATAAGAATTTTGGGCAAAAGGGAAAAAAATAAATCACCTGTATGTGATGAAGTGAATAAACTGTTTCTTTTAAAGGGTTAGCAGGGATTAGAAAGTAAGAACAAAGAAAATATAGATCTAGGTGAATGAAAACCTTGGTTAGGGAATTTGATGTACCTGGATGATAAAGATATGACATGGAGGGGAGGGGAAAAGAGGGGAGGGGAGCGGGGGGCAGGAAGAAAGGAAAGAAAGAGAGGGAGCGAGAGAAAGCATGGCTAGAGCAGATGCGGGCCAGACCCCGTAGGGCCTGGAAGGCACTGAGAGAACCTGGGCTCCTCCTCTGAATGGAGCAGGAGCCTGGAGTGTGCGGGGAAAGCAGTGACAGGGAGGATGTGTGTCATCAACAGGATAATAATAGGATTCACTTCACTTGGGAGTGTGAGGACGCGATGACTTCACAGTACAAAGTTGAAGCACAGTGACACATAGCAAGCACCAAACCCACTAGTGTCATGATCACTATTTTTTCCCCCTAATACTGTCGGTCCAGAGAGGTAAAGCACACACTCTCTTAAGGTCACAGCTGTCCGGCTTATGGCCCGTGGGCAGCCAAGGCTAAGCAAGCACCTGCTCTTCAGGGTGCTTGCTTAGGAAACCCAAGGGCAGATGGTCAGCTCCTAGGGGACAGGGGTGCTGGGCAGCAGGCAGAGTACAAGGTGACCGTGACCCACCCACCACCTCCACTTCCTTAGCCTCTGAACCTCCATTCCTCACCTGGGGATGGGAGAGTAGCCATCACCTCCCACAGGGGCTCTAAGGGGCCAGAATAAGGCTGAGCCAGTGAGCCCTCAGCCCAAGGCCCGGAGTCGGCATCTTACAAACGGTGCTGCGGATTCTGGTTCCTTTATGTGACACATACTGATTGGTACACATCACAGGCCACACCAGCCGGGACGCTGGGGACACCAGGTGAACAAGAGATACTTCTCCAGACTACACACACACACACACACACACACACACACACACACACCGTTAGTAAGCTACCTGTCAAAACAACAAATTCCAGAATAGAGGTAATAAAATTCTTTCTGTAGAAATGAACACAGTGGGAGATACTTAGGCTTCCTTTCTCTAGGATAAACTGCCATTTCTCACTCGAAGCACGTATCATTAAAAAAAATTAATAGTAAAGGAAATGACTTGCCAGCTGTTAAAGAAGCTACATGTTGACCTTCTTTCACTTCCTTTTTCTTTACCTATTCAAGGGACATGAAACACCCAAAATTAGCCAGTAGGAAGGAAAGGCCAAGGTGGGGGCTGAGTCAGTGAGGCGCAGCCAGCACGGGCTGAGCTGCCCCCACTCAGCCCTCCAAAATCCCTTCCAAAGTCCCTGGGCCTCTTCTGGGCCCGCAGCCTGGACCCCCGATGTGCCAGGGTAATGGAGAAGCAAGGGCTGGAGCAGGACCTGGGGTCCTGGGCTGGTGGGTCCTGGGTTCCCAAGCCAGCTGCCCCACAGGACTCCAGCCTGGCACTCCAATGGGTCATGGTCCCGGGTGACTCATCCTGGTGACCTCAGTGTGACACAGCCAGCTGGCCCTGCCTCTGGGTGTTTCAGAGAAAATTCCAGGCATCTGGTATAGAGAGCCCACCAAGGGCTGCGTCAGCTAACATAACTGACACATGATGCTCTGTGAGGGCCGTATCAGGGTCCCCCTTGCTACTGCTGAGGACACTGAGGCCAGGCTTAGGGTACCTGGGTGCTGGTCCTAAGCCACACAGGACCCTGAATTATTTCAGGTCCCACAGCACCCTGTGGCCCACAAAGCGGGCTGTGGTCAAGTGGTCTCCCTACTGGACCCAGAGCAGGGGACCTGATAATGTCTGTGACCGAAATGAGACCCCTAGGAAACCTGAAGCACAGGAAAGCACTGAGAAAGCCCCTCCCCCAGCCGTAGGAATGCCAAGGTCCCAGCAGCACCTGTGTCCCACCTACAAGAACAGAAACTGGCATTACTGGGACATCTGCTCTGGTGCTCAGAGAGATTAAGGTTTCACCGGGCCCCCAGGTGACATTACAGACAAGAGTGCTGGGGCTCAGAGCCATTGAGCACACGTCTGGAGTTCTGGAAAAGGGGGCAGAGCCCTACCAGGCACAGGCCCTGCGGCGCTCTCAGAGGACCCGAATGGTGAGGGGGCCAGATGGCTTTCTTCTCGGCCCTGGCCACCTCGCCCAGGCCTCCGCCTCAGGCATCTACCAAGAGGCAAGCTTAGAGAAGGATCGGGGTAGGGGTAAATCACAGCCTCACAGCTGGCCTTGGCCACATGCGTGGGCTTAGCCAAGCTGGGCTGGAGGCTGGGGCCGCTGTGAGAGCCAGCCTCTGGGCCAGGAGCCAGGCTGACCTGCGGCCCTCAGGCTGGGACAAGTGTGTCCCTTCCCACCTCTCTCTTTCTTAGAAGTCCTCTCAGCCTTGCACTTCCTGAAATCTCTGCCTCAGTGCCAGCAACCTGCTTAATCCCTCGTCTCTCGGGGCCTCCTTTCGTACCCCAGGTGGGGCCTCTGGTTCCTGGGAAGCTGACTCAGAACCAGAGGGGAAGGATCCCAGGAATTCAGGTGCCCTGGGGCTCGAGGGGAAGAGAACACGCATCTGGGACCTTTGAGGGCTCCATTTCAGCATCAGCTATTACTCTGTGGCCTTGGGGACATGGCCCCTCCGAGCCTCAGTTTCTTCAGCTATATATGGGGTTGAGCGTGACAATCGCTTTGCAGAGCACGCTTGTAGATGGAATAATGAAACTTTGATAAGATATCAAACATCTTCTCTGGGCCAGGCACTGTCCCAACTTCTGGATATGCATTTCCTAATTAATTCTTCACAACAAGCCAGTGAAGCAAAAATCAGTGTTTTCCTCATTTTTCAGCCATGGGACAGGGAGGAGAGATAGTTGCCCAAGGTCACACCGCTGGTAAATGCTAGAGCTGGGGCAGCTGAGCCGAGACAGAGAGAGCTTCCATTTTGCCTCTGATGAGTAATAATACCACCTCATGGGATTTTTGTATAGACTGTGGCCCATGCAGGGAGCAGGCCTGGCCCATTCACTGCATGCCCCAGCACATAGTAGGGGGCCTGGCACGGAGTAGGTGCTCTGAATGGAAGAAGAGCCAGTAACTGGGGGCATTGGAGAGGAAGTCAGCTGGGCTTATAATGAGACACCCCCATTTGCCAGCTCTGTCATTCCAAGTTTTGTGACTTTGTATAATTGCCTCTACCTCTCGGAACCTCACGTCTCCCCTTCACAAAATGCAATAATAGTTACAATAATAGTATGAAAGGGTCACTGTGAGGATTAGAGGCATATAGAAAGGCCCCTTCACCTGCAACTTGGAAATGGTACCTTATTACCGTTTTGAATTATTAATTCAAAATTTTGAATTTTATTCATTGAAATCAGAAAATGCCCGCAGAGGAACTTTGAAAAGCGTGACCCCGTGTCTTCAGATGTGTTTTGATGCTATTGCTCTGCCTGGTCAAAGGAGACCTTTCCCGAGTCAGGATGGAGGTTGTCAGCTTGAGGGAGGGACGCGCAGGGACGGACATTTGGTATCACGCCGTGAGCCAACATGTGATGAGCGTGAGCAAGGCTCTGAGACACAGCCTGAGACCTGCGTGGGGCCAGACCGGGAGCAGGCCTCCCGCGGGCCGTTCAGACCAGAGCCCACGCCTGACTGCAGGCCAGCTGAACGGCCTTCACAAGACCACGCCTCTCACCTCGCCTCATCATCCCAGTGGAAAAATGGACATCCAGAAGGGGCAGGGGCTGGCCAAGGGGACCGCAGCCCATCAAGCACAGAGCAGAGACCAGAATCTCCCTCACCTGACTGAGCATTCCCACAGAAGCCACCCTGCCCACTTCTGGGGCTCGGGTGGGCGCAGACCGTGGACAGGTGGGTTCCAGCCCAGTGATGGCCAGCCCCAAGCCTCATCTGACTCCCACTGTCGCCTGTCCCTGGCTCAGCCCAGGCATGTGGTAAGGATCAGAAACACCTGCCAAGTCAATGACACGCTACTAGGTGCTGGGCCCAGGCTGGGACACTTGGAGCCTGAGAGGGCTGGGCATGAGTTGACCTTGAGATCACAGATGTGAAAACTGGGGGAAGCAGTGAGAAGGGGGGCACAGATGTGAGGCCTGGCCCATCGGGGCAGCGAGGTGGTGTGGAGGGGCACAGGCTCTAGACCACACAGCCTAGGTTGAAGTCCCAGCTCCCCCATGGAATCTGGGGGGCCTTGAGCCAGTTCCTTAGCCTCTTTGTGCCTTGGTTTGCTGTGGTCACAGAGTGCTCATTCCCAAGGTGCCATGAAGACTCGTGAGACGCACACACTTGGCACAGGGCATGGCCCACAGTCCACGTTCAACAGATGGTAGCCGATGTTATTGTCTAGAGTGGGTGTCTCTGAGCCACACATTTGCGCCCGTACACATGTGGCTTCCCCGGTAGCTGGATTGCTTCTGAGAGCAGGGCTGTCACCTCGACTCATTGGGGCAGAGCTCTGAAAGGCACCAGCGTTGCCCAGCTGCTACCGTTGATCCTGTCCAGTTCTTTCTGGATGATTCCAGTCAGCCTGAAGCCCCTTAGTTCCCGCCCTGGGCGGTCACACAGCGATTTTCCTGAAGCTGAGAAACTGAAGCCTGTGAGGACCCTGCCTCTAAACAACCCCAGTCTGCTGGGTGAAACAGGGGCAGCCAATAGCACTGGACAGGGAAAAATGAGCTCGCAGTGACCCCCAGCTGGGCATTCTCCCCCGTGGGCCTCCACATTCCCTGTGGTAAAATAAGGGGTGATCTAAAATAATGGCGATCTCCGTCCGCTGTCCCTTTGATGGCTCACTTCGCTCTGCGAGTTTCTTTTTGTGTTTTCTGTTAACAGGGGCGTCATTCCCACCATAGCCAGCACGGATGGAACACCTGCTGTGCGCCAGAAACTAAACTCAGTGATTGATAGGATAACCACGATCGGTTATCGGTTATCGGATGTGGTGAGTCAGCGGCCATGAACACGTTCCCGATTATCTCAGTCAATCCTCACAGCAATCCTGTGCGTGGGGTCCTGACCATAATGGTGAGCAAGAAGGTTCCGTGGGAGGAGATGGCCTCATCCTGCTGGGATTGGGACCCAAGAGCCAGGCTCGTCCTCGATAACTGATGTCCAAGTCACTACCGTGAGGTAGGAATTATCTCTGTTTTACTGATAAAATCAAAACCTGCAGCCCAGAGTGGGGAAGTGACTCAGCCCCCGTCACACTGTTGGAGATGATGGCTTCTGAGGATATCCTGCTTCTACATCCCTTTATTTTGATCGTTTCAGCTGAGGCATCAAAGTAATGCGCTTGGGGCTTTGTGACTGTCCCTTGCCACTCGGAATTCCTGTCCAGTTGGTCTGGGCCCACAGCTGAGCTCCAGATAACTGAGGGGCCAGCCTTTGGCAGGTCTGACTTCCAGAGAAGCAGAGTCTTCATGTGGGAACAAAGACACAATCACAGAAGGTCCCGCCCGTCCATGGCCTGGTTCCTCAGTGAAATTCGGGCAGGGATTTATCCCACCAGGGCCCTTGCTCAGGCTTCACATTCGTCATCTTCTTTGTGGCCCAGGACAACGTTTCCAGGTCCATACGATGATCTTCACTTTGCAGGAAACTGAGGTCAGAGGGTTTATCTACGCAGGAATCCATGACTAGTGCCCCCAACAAGTTATATCATCAAGGAGACTTTTGAAAATTTCAGCAGATTATGGAGCTTGGGTTGTTTTTCCACTTTGGGGGAGAGAATATGAAGGTGCAGCCAGGCAGAGAAAGAGGTAACAATGAGGAGATGTGGCTGCGGCTTTGAATACTCCTTCACTGGGAAGTCTGTCCCATTTCAGTGGCTGACATAGAATGAATGGTGGCTTGATTCCTCTTTGCAATCTTCCCTTTATAGACTCACCACCCCCCACCTTTCCAGACCTCAGGAGCAAAGAAAAGGGGAAGCCGCTGTTTGATTTCTGAGGGCCCAGGCAAAGTGAGAATGGGAGCACTCTTAGGAGGAGGGTGACTCATTCCCCAAGCAGAAGAGGCCTTGGGAAGACCTGGGCTTTTGTTCCCTTTGGGACCAAAATGAATCACTGATCTCAGCAAGTCACACAGGCCAGTCCCAAACTTTCCCAGGTCGAGCTCGCACGAGCATAGATGAGTGAGGTGAGGCCCCATCAATGGACAGGAGCCAGGGCCAAAAGACGGAGCTCCTCCTCACTCGTCCTGCAGTTTGGTACATGGAAGAGGCCAGACTGGTCTTGGTTCTTCTTGGAGCAAAGTGGAGACTGGAACCAGAAAAGGAAGTTGAGGCACAAGGCCTCGAACTGGACAGGTCAGCAAGGTGAGGACCCCGAATGCACGCTGGCGCTGTGCAGGACTGCAGCCAACGACTGTGCTTGTTCGGCCATGGATTCAGGCGGGAGAGGAGCGCTGACTGGACGCCCACCCACCGGGTGCCGGGCATGTGGCCTGCCATCCCTTCTCCAGAGCCTGCAAAGGAGGAATGTGATCCTCAGTCACAGATAAGGAAACTGAGGCACTGGCCCGGGCGCCCCAGCCAGGGATCCATCCAAGAGCCTTCCTTCTTTTGACCCTGTGTCTGCATCAGTGGGTGGAGAATGCCCCGTCCCACATGTCACCATCTGAGTTGGTCCAGGAGGGCTTAAAAAGCCCAAGACTTTTCTCAATGAAGCTGCCTGGGTTATTTCAGGAAAGGAGCCTGCTGCAAGGAGAAGCAGAAAGTTGGGCCTGTCCTCTGGGGCGCCAACATTCCAGAGGCCAGATGTGTGAGCCTGATGTCACTCCCCAAGTCGTGGCCCTGCTCCAGGCTGTGCTCTGCTGGCTGTGACCCTTGCTCCGCATGCTCTCCTCCTCCCATCCTCAGCATGAAAGCGACTGAGTGGTGCTGGCAGCTGCTCCGCAGCATCTGGCGGAACATTCTGCCCCATAGCTGGGCCCCTCTCACTCCCCAGCCGTCCCTGGGGGCCACCAGTGACTCATATTTCCATTTTCAATGCAGGGCCAGGCACCAGATCTTTCCATGACCACCAGGACTGGCCATATTGGCTTCGGGATTAAGGACATGAGATATGACATCAGATAGGTTGAGTTTAAATCCTCCTTCTGCAGCTTGTGGGCTGTGTGATTGCAGGCAACTAGCTTGCCCTCTCTGAGCCTCTTTCCCCATTTGTAAGTAGTGACCTCGTCTATCAACTCTGATATCTTCTTTTTTGAAAAAGTTTCTTTCCTTTTGCTTGCAGCTCTGAAAAATGAACCGTTCCCTTCTATTAGCTTTCTTTTTTTATGTACTCACCATTCATAAGCCAAAGAAAGAGGAAGCTGCTGGTATTGGAGTTCTTAAAATGGAACAGTAATATTTATGTACAGTTTACTACGTGCGAGGATTTATTATAAGGTGCTAGGATCTATCATCAGCCCCATTTTATAGATGAGGAAACTGAGGCCCAGAGAAGTAAAGTAACTTACCTACAGTCACACAACCAGTCAGTCAGTGGCAGAGCTGAGATTCACACCCATACTGTCTGACTTCAGAGGCCATGCTCTTATCATTATGCTGAGAAAAGTAAAGATGAAACACATAAAGCACATTGCGTGGTGCTGAATGTTTGCTGCTAGTATTATTACTATTATATTATTGCTTTGCCATTACCAGGTCTGAGTCTTATTTTTGACCATGAGAAGAAGTGGGTCAGGGCTCCCTGCCCTTCTGGCCAAATCCAAGAGTCAAGAAGCTCTTGATTTAAAGAGGGCCAGCTGGTCTACCCAAATGTGTGGTTCCCTTGACATGACAATTAAATGTTCTTTCCATCTGCCCTTGAGCAACTGACTTCATGTCTCTGGGCCTCAGTTCCCCCATATGTCAAATGGAGATGCTCTGTTATAACGTATCTGTGATTGGGAACAGGACAAAAAGGGCTAGGTGTGTACTGAGTGCACTGTTAAATATTGGCAGGTTCTCAGCAGACCCTCCGGCCCAAGCAGCCTGGCACCAGAGGCCTGTATTAACCACTGGGACCTACTGCTTCCCAGATAGAATGTTCCAACCAAAAGGCACAGCTTACAGTTTGGGCCCCAAACCCCCAAACCAAAAAGCCAATGAGATGCTCGTAACAGAAGACCCACCTGAGACAAAGTGTCCCTGTGAGGTTGTAAGTGAAAGGCTAGGTGTAGGATTAGCAGGAAAAGACAAACAAAAAGAGAGAAGGGCTAGCAATATTGATAACAGACAAAAGAGAATTTGAGGTAAAAAGCACTCAATTGAATGATACGAGGACCCTTAACCCTCTTTACCTCCGGGTGCTCCCCTCAATTGGCTTCCTGTTCTGTTAGGCTTCCCAGACCTTCTCCACTCATCTAATTCTTTCATTGTCACTTCATGACCCAAGTGCTTGTCTCAATATTCCGTGAGGGACTAGCCGGCTCCTCATGGCCTCTGCTCTGCTGATCGGAGGCTGCTGGCATGTTGAGATCTTCCCTGCCTGCTCCTCTTTAACCAGACGGGGTATTGCCCCTCCCTCCCCCTATTCCCAAGGCCCCACCCTTGCCTGCTCTCAGGGTTGGAGGGAATTTGTCTTCCAGAAGGAATGGCGGGCAGGTGGGTACCCAAAGGACCGCCACCTGGTGAGGTGCTGGCACGGCCATCTCCAGCACTAGCCTGTGAGTGCAGGGCCTGGCCCACAGTCAGTACCTACTAGAGGTGTGTTGAGTGAACTTAAACTGAACCCTTCATCTTTTAAGATTTTGTTATTTCATCCTGAAAAATGTGATAAGGAGGTCTTGTCTGGTAGCATTTGTCCTGAGCTACAGAGAATTTTAAAAAATTTCCTATCTAAGGTATTCAGCTGCAAGATAGGTCCACTGGAATCTTCCAAGCCCATACCCCACCCCTTACTTCCTTCATTCAGTGTGCATTGATTGTTTATGTTACCAAGTTCTTGGTGTTGCAAAATTGTGTAAAGCTTCGAGCAGCTAACACTGCAAAAGGGACAGGACGTCCTCTAGCCATTGTTCCACGTCCATGGAGCATCAGCTATTGAGCGCAGATGTTTATTGCATGCAATGCAGTTAGGGAACAAACACTTCATGGGGCTTACAATCTGGAGAGGGGAGGGTGATGACATCAATACCATCATCATGGCAAGAGCCAGGCAGCCCCACACAAATAGCTACCTTTCAGGACACTCACTCTGGAGTCCAGCCCGACTGGCTTAGCATCTCGGCTTCTTCACTTACTTCGTGTGACCTTGAGCAAGAGGTTTAAGCTCCTTGAGGCTCAGTTTCACTATCTGTAAAATGGAAATAATAATCACTTTCTTCTTAAGGTCATAATAAGAAACAACTCAAGTTGCTGGCGTGTTATTTTTATTGTTATGATAACGGTGATGACAATAGAATAACTACCAGATGAATGGTACAGAGGAGGGAGGGGAATACTTCCTGGAGAGGGGGTGGTATAGATAAGGATAATTTTTAGGAGAAGGTGGTTGCTAGTGTTGAGTCTTAAAGGAGGTGTTGGATTTTTATACAAGGAAGTGGCCAAGAGTGAATCAGTTCAAAAGCAGAAAAATGAATGATTCAGAAGGTCATTAAAATAAAACAAAGAATCTAAACCAAATGACTGGATCCCTTAAAAATAGGACATTGCATTGCTAAGCTAAGAAAGCATTAGTCAGGCGGGGGAGGAGGTTACTGGGAAATTTCACCCAGTTCAGCACTATTGAGAAGTTGGGGGTTCCTGGAGCCTTCAAGTGGGTGTTGCGCAATCCTGTGGGGTCAAGTTTGGTCCAGGGACTCAGAGGGAAGTGTTTAGGACAGGATCGATATTAGAAAAAAGAAGCTACTTGAAAAGTGGAGCTGTCTCAAGAGAAAGTGGCTAAATGTGTTGGAGGTGTCTGCGGTGGCCTCATAGGCCAGCATACATCTGTCTCCAGGAACCATGACGTGGGACATCTGAAGGCAGGGATGGTGCATACCCAGAGGTCTGGGTCTGACCTACAGGGCAGACGTACCCCAGTCCTTTCCCCCCAGTGTCCTGCAGCCCCTCTTCACTTTTCCCCACACTCTCACACTACAGGGACACAATGGCCTTCTCCGTCCACCTGATGGAACTAGGCAGACAGGGCTCAAATCCCCGCTCTGCCATTTACTTACTGTGTGATCTTAGGCAAGTCACTTCACCTCTCTGTGCCTTCATTTTTGTCTATAAAAAAGGGATCGTGATATTCACTTCACTGGATTATGGTGGGGCGTTAATGAAACATACACCTGGCATGTATAGGTGCGCAGAAAATGTTAGTTTTAGCACCACCTCCCATTCCGTTTCTTTTTCTGACTTCACCCTTCCGTACCTATTCTGATGATTTCTTGCTGGGGTAACCATGGATTCTACAGGCAAATAATTGAACACCTCCTACCCGGTGCCCTGCAAGTAAGGTCACTGACTCATTTGTATCATTCGACTTACATTTATAAATACCTGTAATGTGACGAGCATTGTTCTTTGGATAAAGGCTATTATTATATAAAGACAAATGAATGAGGGGCATACAAGAGATAAAGTGCCACAGTACAAAGGAAATGAGGAGAACCCCACATTCACAGTGCCCCTACTATGTGCTGGCTGTGGAGGTGGACATGCGGGAGAAGAAGGTCAAGGTGGCACAATCGGGGGCAGACAGACACACAAACCCAAATGACAGTTATGGGATCACACAGAAGGCTATGATTTTATTGTCTCGGGCAAGATGGGGAAGGCTTCTGAGAGGAGGTGACAGATTAGCTGAGTGCCGAAGGGTGAGTATTTCTCAGGCGAATAAAGCCAGGAAGGGCATTTTACACTGAGGGACAGCCTACGTGACAAAGGCCCAGCCACGTCAAAAGACAGACTATTTGGGGAACGTTCAGGTGCCTCTTTAGAGGAATTGAAATAAAATCTTGTCATTTAGTACAAGAGCTGGCACAGAGTAAGTGCTCAATAAAAACTGGTCATTATTACCATCAGATGGTCCATGAACTTGACTCCCAATGGTTAGCTGATATTGCTAAGACTCACTGCAGAGCCTGAGCACCTCCCAGGATGAAAGCTGGCTCAGGGTCAGAAGCAGGAGAGAAGTGACTTTCAGACAAGGAGAGGCTGTGGTATGGGCCAGGCCAGGGCTCATTTCCTGCTTTAGGGGGCCTGGCTGGTGTCTGTTCTCCCTGGGGCTGCACGTTCTGTTCCCTTCTCCAAACATCTTGCCAGCTGAGCAGCGCTCTGCTAACGGGAAGGTGGGCTGTGCTGAGCCCCAAGTCATCTGCTTGTCCTGATGAGCCAGGCCCTGGGGATTCCGCTGGCCTCGGGGAGCATTTAGAGAAGTACCCAACAAGTCATCTGCCCTGTGTGGTCACTGCTTGTCAGGGGTGCGTGGGGTAGGCGGGGCAATGGGCGGGTTGCAGCACTGAGCGCTGGGCCCGAGCTGCCTGCCTCCCTGGGTCTGTTACCAGATGACAGTTATGTAATGGGTTCACTCATGCCCTCACCAGTCGTGTGCTGAGTGCCAGCCATGTGCCAGGCTCTGGGGATACCGCGGGAACAGACACAACATCCCTGCTTCAGGGAGTCAACATTATGGAGGAAAAATATGTCCCTCAATGATGTCCTCCTGAATTGATTGAGGGTATACTCTGTGCCAAGTCCTGTACTGTGCACTCTGCCAGCAAGATCTCATTTAATCTCCTCAATCGCTTCCTGTCTCATCATTTTCATCCCGTTTCACAGATCTTATTCTCCCGCTTTGAGAACACACCCAGAGGGCCCCCCTGCCCCAGATCCATTCATCATTACCTCTCAAAGGGGGTGAGCTAAGGTGAGGTGCAAACAATGACATCTAGCTTTACTCTCAGCTGGCTCACGGTGACCTAACGGGGCAGGAATGAGGGGCCTGGCAGCTTCTGATAACAATCAGGCACCGCCCGCCCAAACTACTCTCCCCAACTCCGAGAGCTTTCAGATGCTTTCAGGGCCTTGTAATCACATCCTTTCCCAACATTCCTTAATCATCATTACTCTGGACTCAGGCATTTAATTGCTCATCTGTTTCTCCCTTCTTTCATGAATGGAGAATTTCTTTCGTGATTGGATCAGGGCAAGAGCAGCCTTGGACCAAATCGTGCTGTAGTTGAGTCCGTCGCCCCGGGAACTGCCCTTCTGCCACTTGCTCACTTTGTACCTGTGTGTGAGCCTTGCTATGTGCCAGGGTCTTGGGTCAGGAGCCCCCAGGGAGGCGCAGGAAGAACCAGGCCTGTGTTGTGAGGGTGACAGATGGGAGGCTACTGCGAGAATCCAATAAATGCATTTGAAAAAACTTGAATGGATGGATGGCAGGCTCTTCTAGCAGCAGAAGCCATCTGTGGACATGAGATCTCGTCTACTTTCAAGAATATGTCTTCTAATAGCTGCAGCCTTTGGATAGATGATCGCGGGCTGGCAGCTGTCCAAGAGATAGTACTGAATTTAAAAATTAGGTTGCAGGAGACTATAATCCCTTTTGTACGAGAAAAGTGGGTGGATGGTAGATAGATGATAGGTAGCTAGCTAGCTAGACAGATAGATAGGGAGGGAGGAAAAGAGGGAGGATGAAAACTGCATAGATATGTTACCCAGGGGGACATGGCCCCTCCAACTACCCTGCCCCTGAACTGAGGCTGG
This sequence comes from Rhinolophus hipposideros, assembly GCF_964194185.1. NCBI lineage: Eukaryota > Metazoa > Chordata > Mammalia > Chiroptera > Rhinolophidae > Rhinolophus > Rhinolophus hipposideros. Next base: position 39,429,546 of record NC_138069.1, read on the forward strand.
TCATAGCATAGCCTGACCATCTCCCAACCACAGACCCAATCCTGAAGTATTGCCAAATGTGTGAATTTTGTTTTCAATTTTCTTTATTATGGAATATATATGTAAAGAATATAGAGTATCTGGTCCACCAAATTGCCAGAAATAGAAATCTCAATAACAGACTTTACTGCTGGTTTCCTATAGAAATGGAGGGGGGCTCTGGGAGACTTCTGGAAATTCCATTTAATTACCCCTGCTCCTTTCCCAGAGCCCCTCCATCCACCTCGTCCCTGGCTCTCCACTCCCAGCTCTACCTGTAAAATCTCCTCCTGCTCTCCAAGCACGTGGCGTCCTTTCCTTTCTTCTTGCCCTTCCTGGCATTTCCAACTTGGCAAGACCACAGCTAAGGGGACTGAACATTTGGCAACACAAACAGTGGGCCGATAGGCTGGGACACCGCTGGGCTTCAGTGTCTCCGGGGTCTCACTTGTACCCACCAGAAACTATGCCATTTTCTACTCTTGGAACAATTAATTTCTTCTCTGGATTATATTAATTTCACATTTTAAACATAATTATACCCCTGTCCAGGCCTGTCCCTAACATTGCAGGGCCCCGGAGAAAGAGAGCAGAAGGAGGCCCCTGGCTTCCCCTTACCTTCCTGTCCCTGATCAGCCTCTGGGCAGCTGTGGGGACAACCCCGCCTGCATTTGCCCTGCCCACTCCCCCACACTCAAAAGCAGATCCTTCGTCACCCCAAACCCTAGGTGGCCTTGAGAGCTGGGACCTGGAAAGAGGTCTCGGGAAGTAGATTTAGGAACAGTTAGGCAGGGAACGCCCAGGTCCTGGGTGCCCAGAACATGGAGAGGGCTGTTAATCCTGCATCCAGCAAGTGACAGGACTGCCAGGTTTGTCTCCTAAATTCAGTATTTTTGGAATAGGTTACATGTAGCGGCACAGTGTTGACCTTTATATGGCCCTCAAATTATCCAGCCACAGTTGGAGGAACCAAGACCATTGCAACATACCCCCGGAGCGGAGGGCACAGCGAGGGGGAGGGCTGGCAGCAGGTAGACCTGTAATGCATTTTGGATTTTGTCACGCCTCAGCTGAGGGTCCTTGAGCAAGTTCCCTTACCTAGCTCTCTGAGTTTCAGTTTTCTTCTCTGTTAAACAGGAATCGAAATAACCACCTTTCAGGGGTATGGGAGAGATTGAATGGCCAGGCAAATGAGTGTCACAGAGAATGTTTAACATGTAATTATTACTATTTTTGAAATGTTAATCGATGCCAGGAATATTTTGATGATCCTCACGAGGTGGTTTCAACATGCTTATTTCCTGGTCCTACTCACTTTCTCCATCACCCCTTCTGTCATTCTCAGCCCTTACTTACCTCACCACCATTCTCCCTGCCCTGCCTTTCCCATCAGCCACCTCCCCCCTCCTGCCCCCACTCCCGGCCACCTGCCTGGCTGGCACAGCCTTAGGTGTAAAGGGCCAGGGGACATGCTTTCTCTTTTCCTTCAGGCTGCCCTTTTGACCTTCACCCTCTCCCTGACCCATTTCAGACCTCTTTCTCACCTCTGTAGAAGCAATGCGAACGAGGTCAAATCATGGGTGGGACAGCTGTCCAAGAGATAGTATTGAATTTAACGATTAGGTTGCAGGACAGTACAGTCTCTTTGTACAGGAAAAGTAAGTGGATGGTAGGTAGGAAGGTGGATGGATGGATGGATGGATGGACGGATGGGTCACTCTTCCCAGGCTCATTTGCATGTTACACTGGATTAAGCTGAGGCTTTGGTGCTTGGTGAGCGAGCCAAGGTACAGAGGGGAATAAACTGGCCCTGAGAGCCAGAAACTCGGATTCACATCCTGTGTCTGTTCTTCCTAATTGTGGGGTCTCTGAGGAGTCCTTGCATGTCTCCGAGCCTGAGCACTCATCTATAAAATGGAAGAATGATTCGTATCAGCAGTGTTGGGTCACAGATCACCGATAGCATGGTTCCAGGATTTTAAACAAACAGAACAGCTACTATGACCTTCTAGTACATATACCCCAGTGCACATGGGCAAGAGTTTTTCTAGTCATATAATTAAGAATGGAATTGCTGGATCATGACTAAAGCTGGCAAAACTGGCAGTTCAAATGGGGAAACAATACCCTTTGGCACACACACAAGTCAGATACAGGTGGGTGAGGGCCTTACACGTGAAAGAAAAACCTGAAAACTCCTTTTAAAAGAATTTTTTAAGAGAAGGGAATCCTGCTAGCTGTGACAACGTGGATGGATCTTGAGGGCACTATGTTAAATGAACTGAGTCAGACAGAGAAAGGCAAATACTGTATGATCTCACTTATATGTGGAATCTAAAAAATACCAAACTCAGCAAAAGATTGGTAGAGAACAGGGCCTGGGGGAGGGAGGAATGGGGAGGTGTTGATCAAAGGGTACACAATTTCAGTCATAGGTGAATGAGTTTGAGGATTTAATGTACAGCATGGTGACTATATTACAATATAGTTTATACTTCAAATTTGCTAAGAGAGTACATCTTAAATGTTCTTACCACACACAAAAAAATGGTAACTATGTGAGATGATGAATGTATGAACTAACCTCATTGTGGTAGTCATTTCACAATATGTACGCATATTAAGTCATCATGTTGTATACCTGAAACTTCTTTGATGCCATTTGTCACTTACAGCTCAGTAAGTCTGGCTGGGGGAACTCTTAGAAGAAAATATGGAGTATCTTTATGATCTCAGATTGAGACCGATTTCTTAAGCAAAATACAGAAAGTTCATCCACAAAGAAGAAGATTGATGCATTTAATGAAAGTCAGATAATTTCTGGTCATCAAAAAAGATGAAATGCCAAACCGTAAATTTGTAGAAGATATTTGTAATGTGTAATCAATACATGATTAGTATCCAGAATAAAGAAGTCCTACAAGTTCATAAAATGAAGGCAAACAATCTAATAGGAAAATGTGCAAAAGACTTAAGCAGATATTTTACAGAAGAGAAGGCAAATATGACCAAGAAACCTGTGACAAAGATGCTTAATCCTGTAATTACTCATGAAAAGACCAACTAAAACCACATTGAAATATCATTTCACACTCACCAAACTGGTGAAAATTACAAGTCTGGCAGTAAGTGTTAAAATGTGGAGCAACTAGAATGATCATCTACCTTTGATGACAGTGTACATTTGTACTGCTGCGCTGGGAAGTAACACAGACACGTATCTGATGACCTGGCCATTCCATTCTTAACTATATGACTAGAAAAACTCTTGCCCATGTGCACCAGGGTGTATGTACTAGAAAGGTCGCAGCTGTTTTGTTTATTGAAAGTCCTGGAACAATTTCACATACACATTAGGATGACTATTAAAACAAACAAACAAAAACACCAGAAAACAACAAGTGCTGGTGAGCATGTGGAAAAATTGGAACACTTGTCCTTTGCTGCTGGGAATATAAATGGTGCAACCACTGTGGAAAATAACATGGCGGTTCCTCAAAAACTAAAAATAGAATTACCATATGATCCAGCAATTCCACTTCTGGGTATATACTCAAAAGAACTCAAAGCAGGAACTTGAACAGATATTTGTACATTCGTGTTCACAGCAGCATTATTCCCAAGAGCAAAAAGTTTCAAACAACCCGGGTGTCCATCCACAGAGAAATGGATAATTTGTCAGGGAGGAAAAATTTCCTCTACCCTTCAAGATTCTTCTGGGTGGCCTAATAACCAAATTGACATGAGACAGATTAGCAGGAGAACAGCAAAATGAAGTTTAATAATGTGAAGGGTTCGGAATGGGCCTCCCCAAGATGTGCCACTTTAGCATGTGAATTATTTTCAACTGAAGGCAATCGAGACCCTGCAAGCTCACGAGAAACTTTTACTTCTCCCTTAGAGAATTTAAATTTAAGACTTTGCCCATATTAAGAGTTATTACTAGAGATAACTTTTTATGACCTATCTATAGGGCAGGGTAAACTTCTAATGTTCAGTGACCTTCCTCTTCTCTAAAGCCCTAAGATGCCTTATCTCATCCTTATCTCAGCTCAGAATGTCACCTGTACCTTATTTTCTCTTTCTGTCTCTGGACGTTTCATGTGTTGGGGGACTCTGACTCTGTCATGTATGTGGGGTTCCCATACAAATATATGTAATGAAATTTGGTTATTTTCTCTTATTAATCTGTCTCATGTAAATTTAATTGTTAGACCAGCTGAAAGAACCTAGAAGGATAGAGGAAAATGTCTTCCTCCTCCACACAATCATATCTCCTGTATACCTGGGAGAGACCCAAGAACACTGAGCAACTCACCAAAATGGCAAAAGCCATCCCCTTAAATATTACCTTCAGCTAAAGATAAAAGAAGATGTTGGGGGTGGGGAATCAGTTATAGAGGTGACCAGTAAGAGCACAACAAACCAGTAACATTATTCTGCTGATTTAGGTCCATGCCTTCTCCACTGATAACAGTTTCTAGAGATGTAGCAATCTTCCTCTTCCTGGTACAGTGAGGGAAGCACCCTTACACATGGAGATTTCCCTTAGAAAGGTAAATGTCCTTTTACAAAGGGCAACTTCTACTTGGTTCTCAGAGATTCCCCCATATCTGTTTCTTGAAATATCCAGCCTAAAGCAATCAGTATCCCAAAGAGGCTTATTTTGGGGTGGCAAAACTGCTCCCCATCAATAAACAAAATGTGCTAGATACAATAGAATATTATTCAGCCTTAAAAAGGAATGAAATCCCGACACATGCTCCAACATGGATGAACCTTGCAGGCATTATGCTAAGTGAGATAAGCCAGTCAAAAACATAAATATTGTATGATTCCACTTGTATGAGGTACCTGGAGTAGTCAAATTCATAGAGACAAAAAGTGAAAGGGTGGTTGTCATGGGTTATAAGGAGAAAAGAGTGGGGAGTTATTGTTTAATGGGCACAGTTTCAGTTTGGAAGATGGAAAAAAGCTCTGGAGACGGATGGTGGTGATGATTGCTAAACAATGTGAATGTGCTTAATGCCACTGAACTGTACACATAAAAATGCTTAAAATGGTAAATTTTATGTTTATATATATATTTTATCACAATAAAAATTATGTCCTTAATCATTTCATTTAATAAAATATTTTAAAGATGAAAAAAATCCTGGAAACCATCCACATATCCATCAGCAGAAGAACAAATCAGAGTACAGTAGATAAATCAGAGTACAGTAGAGCCATGCAATGGATAGCTGTAAAACTATAAAGAAAAGCAAAAGGAATAAGTCATACAAAATTCAAGATCCTGGCTATCTCGGGTTTTTGGAGGGAGGGGCACACGGGCTTCTAAGGTATTGGTGATGGTCTGTTTTCTTAAGCTGGGTGATGACTACATAGGTAGTCAGTCAATAATTCTTTAAATTGTACATCTGTGTTATATACACTTTTTGGTATATCTATTACATAATTTTAAATAGAGAAAATTTTACATAGAGAAATTTTACATAGAGAAAAGGCTAGAAGAATTCTAAATGAGATGATGTCTCAGTAATGGGCTTTTTTCTCTTTCTATTTTTCTGTAATTTAAAAATATTCTTTTGTACTTTTATAGTGAAAGAGACATTAAATTATACTGAGAAAAAAAGAAATGAAGAGAGCTTTTCCCTCCGAGTTGTTCGGAGAAAAGGGAAGTGAGAGGAAAGGGGTGGAAGCTTTGGGCTTCCCCTACTTCTAGTAGTAACAGAAAATGACATTGGAATTTTGGGGCAAAATGCTAATTAAGAGATAATAATGAGTTTTGTTACCTTGAGGAGGGGACAGTTCCTCCAAAAAGTGAGCTCCCGTGTCCTCAAAAAATCCCTGCCAGTTTCAGGAGTGGGCAGAGGATTTTAATGCCCTTTTGAAACAAGGGGCATAAGTCAGGAGATGAAGCCACGATGCCCTTGGCAGGATTGAGTTCAGAGGAAACCCTTGGTGTACGCATTCCCTTTCAGTAGCTTTAAAGACCAGATGAAAGAGAAGAAAAAGAGGGCCATCGTGGAGCTAAGAGAAACCGTTGAGCTAGGAGATGGTTTGGGAAACTATGATCCCACAGTCGGCATACTTTTGGGTAATATGATTGCCATTTGGGTAAATTTAACTCGAGATATTGTGTTTGTCTTCCCGGTGCTATCATGTTGCGGACCTCGTCATTCTCCCATCATCACTGAAATGCCCCACAGAAGATAAACTCAATCGTTTGCTCTCGAAGAAGCATTTGTTGTACTCCACAAACGTGTAGGCAGCACCCACCATGGGCTGCGGGGTTTGTTTGGGGTCTGGACATACAGGTGAAGGAGACAGCCACTCCCTTCAAGGAGCTCCCCCTCAAGAATGGGAGGCAGATATAATGGCGACTAGAAAGGGATGGGAAGTGCTTTGGTAAGACGTTGTGGGCCATAGGGGAGTGACATCTAACCGAGCCTGGGAGTGACAGAGAGGGCAACCAAGAGGTCATGGCCTGCGTGCCGAGTCCGAAAGGAAGAGTTGCGGTAAACTAGGCAAAGGGGTCAGGGTGAGGAGCTGTCTTCTAGGCAGGGAGGATCGTATGGGTGAGTACATGGCATGACGCTACAGCCTTAAGTAGTTTGTCTTTTCTAGAGTGTGATATTGTGGTTTACAATAAGGAATGTGAATTTGGTCTTCCTCCCATCTCTGGCACAGAGCTCCTAAAACCCTTGGAATTTTCTAAGTGATGAGAACAAGGTGTGTTGAAATTCATAACAAACCTCTAGCAATTACACCTGAGTTTATGTTAATGAATGACTTTTGGAAAGTACCTAAGGACTGGGGCTGGTTCCCCGAGGGAACCAACCAGGCAATTAGAGGGTTGGGACTTAGTCTCCACCCCACCTTCAGGGAGTGGAGAGGGGCTGGAGATTGAGTTCCATCACCAGTGGCCAATGATTCAATCAGTCAGGCCTATGTTATGAGTCCTCCATAGAAGCCCAAAAGGACGGGGTTCAGAGAGCTTCCAGGTTGGTGAATGTGCAGAAATGTGGGGATAGCGGCTGCCAGAGAAGGCTTGGAAGCTCCACGCCCTTTCCCAGTACTCTGCGCTATGTACTTCTTCATCTGGCTGTTTCCCTTTATTCTTTATAATAAATTGATAAACATGAGTACTGTGTTTCCCCGAAAATAAGACCTCACTGGAAAATAAGCCCTAGCATGATTTTTCAGGATGACATCCCCTGAACATAAGCCCTAATGCGTCTTTTGGAGCAAAAATTAATATGAGATCCGGTCTTATTTTGGGGGAAACACGGTATTAGGTTTGTGCAAAAGTAATTGCAGTTTTTACAATTATTTTTAACCTTTTAACCCGCAATTACTTTTGCACCAACCTAATAAATGTCTGTCCGAGTTCGGTGAGCCGCTCTAGCAAATTAACTGAACCGCAGGAAGGGGTCTCGGGAACCTCCCATTTAGCCCAGCAACCTGGGCTTGAGAATGGCATCTGAAGTAGAACAGTCTTGTGGGACTGAGCCCTGGAACTGTGGGATCTGATGGTCTCTCCAGGTAAAGAGGGTCAGAACTGACCCTGAGTTAATTGCTTGGAGGTGAGGAAAGCACACGTCAGTGGAAGGTTTAGCTTAATCTGTAAAGTTTTCATTTTGTTTACACAGAAAATGTATTCCTACACTACTTGTAGTATATTTAAAAATTAGTTTTAAAATAACCTAACAAAAGCCCTTGACAGAGAGTGGGTGTTCAGTCCGTGTTCTTTCCTTTCCTCTTGGTTACAGTGAGATTTGGGGTCTCTCCAGGTCCATTTCCTAATTCACCCCAATTCCAACCCCAGCCCAAGGCCAGAGTTATTTCTGTCCCATCGTAGTCACTCAATGAATATTTGTAGAACTGCTCTGATACGGTTAGTGGATGTCTTGGAAGTGAGTTAAAGGCCTCTGTTGGTGGACCCCTGACCCCAAGGTCTCTCCTGGAGGCCACCCGAGGAACTGAACTCAGAGCTTGGCAGGAACTGAACTCAGAGCTGAGAACACTGCCGTCCCTCTATCCTTGTGGTGGACGCTCAACTCCTTGGGAAGCGCTCACTGTCCCTTCTTCATTCCAGGCCCAGAGCTCCTGGCTGGGAAAGCCAAGTGATGCCTGCCTCCATTGCCTTTCCAACGAAAGGCCGGAGTCGCCCCTGGCCCACCAGAAAGCCCAGCTCAGTGAAGGAAACCTTCAGAGGTGGTCAGTCGCCTGTGCTGGAGCTGAGGGGACAAGAGAGACTTCACTCTCCATGTGGACCCTTTTCCCAGTTTGAATATCTTTTTTAATGTTACATTTTAAATTAAATAACTACTATTGCTTTAATTAAATAATTAGTTCATGTGAACAAACAAAAAGTTTCAGAAAAGCTAATTCTGTTTTAATAACTATGATTTAAGTCAGATTGGAGTTTTTGGTGAATGTATGATGGGGGGCAAGGCAGAAAGAACATTGGTCTTTTGATGGCTAAATATGAAGGATGGGTGGGTGACACTTCTGGAGAGGAGGGTACAGCTGATGTCTGTGTCAATAACGTAAGCACTTCCTGGGGCTCAGTGAGGATTTCTCGAGTTTAAGCCACATAGGAAGCCCTATCTAGGGTCTGCTGAAACTGTAGTTGTCTTGTAAAGAGAAAAAAAAGAATGACAAGGGAATGGAATGAACTCAGAGTGAGGAGAGGCCTTGGTTATTCTGGCAGATTTCACTTCACCAGTGTGGCCACGAGACTAGAGACGTGGGACGTGAGGTCCAGCTAGAACCAGATGCAAAACAGTGGGGGGCTCTAATATGACCACAGAATAAACACTGGAGCCTTCAACTACTCTGTGAAGTGGTTCTATCTCCATTTTGCAGAGTAGGAAACAGGCGATGGTGGGGAATGAGACATCCTCAAGGTGACCCAGATAGGAATCGACTGAGCTTGGCTTAGGACCCAGATCTCTGACCCCAAAGCTGCTTCTTACGCCCTTGACCTCACCTCTAGTGCGGTTCTTGGGCTTACAGTGAGCCAGGTTTTCACTGGGCTTTCTCCATTTGCAGGCATCTTGGAACATGTGGATCTGGCTGGAGATGCCTGAACATATTATTATTGGGTTTATCTATATTTATCATTATTTATGGTGTGCTTGTACTTGTATGTGAAGGGAGTTGCTGTCCTGTTCGCTGGTGTATCGTCAACTTGCGGATGGATGGATGGATGGATGGATGGATGGATGGATGGATGGATGGATGGATGGCTTCTAATCCCTGCAGAGGACCAGTTTACAGAGGAACAGGTTGAGACTCAGAGAAGTAAAAGGACTTACTTCAGTGACTCAGGAATCACACCCAGAGTCACCCAGGTCTCCCTTTTCTGTTTCTTCCTCAGAGTCAAGGTCGATTTGATACTCAGACAGTCTCAGCCCACCTTGAGGAAGCATAGCACAGTCATTAGCCAGGAGGACAGACCCACCTGCCCCTGGGTGTCAGTGCTGCCAACACACGGCGACACCCATGCACCATGACACACATTCACGCTCAGGCCACACAAAGGTGTCCCCAAGCTCCCCAGGTCCAGCCAAGGAGCAGGAATGGAGGGAAGAGCCCGTGGACAAGGGGCAGCAGCAGAGCCCTCTCAGAAGGAACCCTCAGTGCAGACCCAGCCAGCCCCAAGCCACGCCACTGGCAGTGGAGGGAAAGGTCCAGGTGAGCTCCAGGTCGGAAAGAGATGAGGGGGAGTGAGTGGCGCTGAGTCACACAGCCTGCGAAGCCGACTGCTGGAGGCAGAAGTTAGCAGTGTCTGGCGAGAGACCTCAAACTTGTGAGCTTCGTAGCTCTTGGACAGTGTGGATAAAATGCCAGACACTAGGCAGGTCTGAGATCCACTGTCTGAGACAGAGGCCCCCTTCCTGTGTGGACCAAATGCTGCTACTCTGCATCCACCCTCCCTAGACTTCTCCTTGGAGTAGAAGGGTGTGGACAAACTGCCACTTTACTGAGCGTGTACTACGTGCCCAATTCTATGCTAAGCTCTAGACCTGCATCAAGTAATTTAATATGATATACTCGTAAGCGTTACTAATCCCAATTTACCAATGAGCAGACTGAGGCACAGAGTGGTTCAGTAACTTGCCCAGGGTCACACAGCCAGTAGAATGGAGGAGCCAGGAGTGAAGTGCATCTCTGTGTGTTCACCAGCCTGGAAGCTCTCTGAACCTGGTCCTTTATGGGTTTTTATTTTCGAGTAATTTGTTATGCAGCAATAGATAACCAAGGCACCCAGCCTGTCTTCCTCCCCCTGATTAACACCTACTTGTTCTTCAGGTCTCAGCTCAGTCTTCCTCCTCCTCCTGAAAGCCTTCCCTGGTTCCCTGTAGAAGACACCTGATGATTTAGCCTTCTAACATCCTCTCCATCTTTGGCAATGCTGCCCTAACTCCCTTTTTTAGGAAACCACCCTTCTCCCATCTGAATCCCCGTGTGTGTGGCATGAACCTGATCCCACTGCAGGCCCCAAGGCCTGCTGTTCAGCCGAGGCCTGGCCAATCAGCATACTCCATGCTCCTGGAAGCCACTGTTCAGGGCTGTGACCAGGCCAGGCCCCTGGGGGTCAGCCTAGGAGCCTTTTGCCAGAGGTATCAGGAAACAGGTCATTTTTATCTGCTGGAATTGCCGAGCTGGAAAACCTTAGCCTGCAGCTACAGGCAGACATTTTGCCAGCACAAAGGGAAAGCCTGCCTGGAGTTGGAGCCAGAAGAAGGAAGATGAGCTTAGGGACGGGGAGAGAGGTTCCTGAAGCAACTGTGGAAGTGCCTGGATGAAACTGCCCGAAACCCAAGTCTACCTCTGGACTCTTCTCTTTGCCTGCCTGAGACAGTGTGCGTTGCTTTGCGATGACTTCTGTCACATCAGCTGAAGGCGTGCAGACCAGTTCATCCCATGGTAGAATTAGGCACCCGCTCCCGGCCTCCCAGACCTCTGCTGCTGCCCTTACCACACAAAACTGCATCCACACGAGGACTGGGTGCCCCTGACCCTGGTTTTTGTAATGGCACCACACTTTTATTTACCTCCTCCCTGCTTCTTCCAAACGGGGATGAGTCGTGTTCATTTCTACATCCAGAGGGCTTGTCATAAAGAAGTGCTCAGTGAGCAACTTGAATGAATGAATGTCTTCTGGTTGGTCAGGAGACTTGAATAAAGCAAGAAAGGAGAGTTGTTCGGTTGAGGCCCAAGTTACCCTTAAGACCTCTCTGAGCAGACACAGAATTATTTCTTAATCTCTTCATCTGGATCACAGCTGAACCAGCCACACCCATGGAACACAAACAAGTCTTCTATTACAGAAAAACAAATCTCACGTAGCCATTCCCCTGCTTAAAACAACTTTCAGTGATGTGTTTGATAGGAGGGGTGGAGGGGAATGAGCATTTGGGTCCAGGGAACATTCTATACTATAGAACATTCCACTGTTTGTGGATTGATTCATTCAGCAAGCATTTAATCAGCACCTACTGTGTGCTAGGCGATGGACGTGTTATTTCACCTTCACAGCACGCTTTTAGGGCCATGTATTTGTTATCTGTTGCTGCATAACAAATTGCCCCAAAATAACAAACATTTGTTCTCTCGCAGGATCCAGATACAGCTCAGCTGGATGCCTCGGGATCAGGGTTTCCCATGAGGCTGCAGGCAAGCTCTCTGCCAGGGCTGCGGTCGTCTGAAGGTTCCATTTGCAAACTCACTCACAGGGTTGTTGTCAGGCCTCCCGATTCACTTACAAGCTCACCCACATGGGCTTCTGTACCGGGCTGCCTATGGCATGGCAGCTGGCTTGTCCAGGGCGACTGATCTGAGAGTCAGAGAGAGTGTCCAAGACAGAAGCCACCATCCTTTTGTAACGTAGTCTTAGGAGCAACATGCCATCACTTCTGTGACACTCTGTTCTTTGGAAGTGAGTCATTACGTCCAGCTTCCACTTAAGGAAGGGGATTACACAAAGACACGAATACCAGGAGGTGGACTAATTGGGGTGGTGATTTTAGAGGCTACCTGCCACAGGTAAGGTATTATTATCCTCCATTTCATACTCAGACACCCAGCGAGTCAAGCAGTGTGTCCAGGTTACCCCGCTAGAGTGTTGTCTGACTGAAGTGGTTTTCCATTTCACTAGACCAGCTGGGGGATAGAGTCTGTATTAATTATCTCCTCTGTGTAACTGATTAGCCACAATGTAGTGTCTTAAAAATCAACATTTATAATCTCACGTTGTTTCTAAGGGCCAGAAATTCAGGAGCAGCTTAGCTGGGGCAGTTCCTTGCCACATGGACCCCTGTACAAAGGTGCTTGAGTATCTTTATGACACAGAAGCTGGCTTCCTCCAGAACAAGTAAGTCAGGAGAGCCTGAGCAGCCTCAATGCCCTTGACAGCCTGGTCTCAGGAGTCATACACTATGTCATTTCTGCAATGTCCTGTTGCAGAACAGGTCAGCCCTATTCATTGAGGGAGGTGATTACACAAGGGCATGGGAATATCAGGAGACGAGGCTCACTGGAGGCTGTACACAGGGTGCCACCAGATTAGGAATCCTGAAACTCAACTGTTATTAAGTCACTGCCCTGTCAAAGAGATCCAGTGCTTTCCCACTTACTCCTTAGCTCCATCTTCCTCTGTCTTTTGAGCAGATGGACCATCTGGGACTAGGAGCCTCGTCGTTTACAAACCTCAAGCGTCCCCAGAGATCCTTGTTGATGTGTCCCCTGCCCACCCTCTTTGTCTGTGGGAAGGCCGGCCTCCCTGGGAAGCCTCCATTCAGCTTTCCCCACATACTTATTGCACCCATTCCACGTGCAGACTCTGCTTGGATGCTGGGGTATGACAGTGAACAAACAGGCATCCATCCTCCTTGGAGAGCTTCCAGTCAGGCTGAGAAGCTAGTCATTAGCCTATTAATAATGTAACAAGTGCTCCCAAGGAAAATGACAGGGTGCCATGACAGCCTATAATGGTGGGGCCTGGCCCATGCTGCATATATTATTTGAGCCTGGTCAAATAATTAGTCTGGGCAGGTGTATTAGCACCTGGTTCGGGTGTAAGTGTCTGAAATTCCAAAATAACAGTAGCTCAAACAAGATCGATGTTTATTTCTCTCTTGCTTAGACATCTGTTGGTGTTTGAAGACGGGCACTGTGCCACTCGGTGATAGGGACCCAGGTTCCTTCTATCTTGTTGCTCTGCTCTGTGTGGCCTTCACCACATGGTCCAGGATGGGAGCATCCAGAGTCTGGTAAGCCAGATGGAGAAAGGGACACAGGGTAATATACCAACTATCCCCGAAGCTGCCGTAAGATGCTTCCCTTTGCATCTCAATGGCCAGAACTTAATCAAGTGGCCACACCTAGCTGCAACGGAAGCTTGGAAATGGAACTTGCATTCTGAGCACCCATATGCCCAGCCCAAAGTTGGGAGCTCCACCATCGTACAAAACCAGCAATGAGAGTGAACCCTATCCTGCATTTGCTCTGTACCAGGCACTGAGCTAAGTCCTTGACATACATCAGTGCACTTCGTTCTCATGATAGATTTGTGAGGAAGATACTATTATTGTCTCTGTTTTCCAGATGAGGAGACTGAGGCACAGAAATAAAATTAGTAAGTGCATAGGAAGCTGGATCGTGAACTCGTGCAGTTTGACTCCAGTCTAGTTAACCGGAAGAAAGGGAGAGTAGCTAATGGGAGACATGTGCATTCTCTGTCTATACAGCAGGGTGGGAGGCAGAGAGGGGAAAGTGTTCTAGGCAAAAGGAGCAGGAAGTGCACCTCCAGGAGTCAGGTCCTTCATCACAGCAGTGTCTCTCATTTAAAAGTGCCAACAGATCTCCTGGAGATCATGTGAAATGCGACTTGATTCAATAGGTCTGGGCTGGAGCTGCACCCTGGTACCCCAGCAGCTGCCCTGTGAACCACCAGCAGGCTGCGCGCCACATTTTGAGGAAGGAGGACTTGTGGTCAAGTCCACCACCGCATGATTCCCTCTTGCACAGAGCCAACAAACAGTCCTTTGGGCCCAATGGCTGCTCAAAGCCCCTCCATCTTTCCTGTTGCCCCAGCTTTCCGGTTTGGGCTCAGATTGCCTCCTCAATCCCTAGAGTACAAGGCCCCTTGTTGAATGATGAATGAATGAATGTATGAATGAATGAATGAATGAATGAAAAGGGAATGCCAGAGGTCAGAGGGAAGGAGAGACAACTAACTGATCAGGCCATCTGCGTGCTGCAGGGCAAGAGATTGGTTCACAAGCCCACTCTGCACAGACCCTGTGCTGGCACTGTGAATGCCAAATCCTCCCAGAGGAACAGGTACCACGTTTCCCTCTATTTATAGGGAACGAAACTGCCTGCAGGCCCTGCTTTCTGAACATGAGCCCCACCTTCCTCTCTCGGGATTTTTCAAGCCCCAGGTCACCGCAACCTTGGAGGTGGGGCCAGCGACAGGACCTGGGGAAATTCAGAAGGCGCTTCCTCTACCGAAGTCTTGTTACCTCAACCACCATCTCCTCTAGTCCAGGGCCATGGTGATTTACCGTGAATTTCACAGAAGGAAACTGAGGCTCAGAGAGGTCCGCCCTGGGCCAAGTCTGTCTCTATGACAACCTGCATTTCCTGAATACCATTGGAAGATGGAAGCGGAGACAGCTAGTAGGCTAAGCACAGTACTTTAAGTGACTGAGCCTTTAGAGGGGCCAGACGCTGCACTAAGCCAGATTGCAACTTTCTCACTTGACTCCCAGAAAAAAAACACCTCGAGTAATTGTCATCTCTGTCTTTGAGCAGAGGCGAAAAAGGGTGTGGCGCAGAGAGGCCAAGTGTCTTTTCCAGAGAGGCACAGCAGTGAAGTGCCCTTTTTTTTTTTTTTTGGTAAAAATGTGCACTTTACAGATCTGCCCGAGCTCCTCCCTTCTCACGCAGTATTAGGCCCTTACTCGGAGCAGACTGTGTGCACGGCCCAAATCGGGACCATTCCATTCAGTCTTCACAACTCAAGGAATCTGCTCTACAAATAGGGGAAAGGGAGGTTCAGGTAGAGGGATTTGCCTGAAGCCACCGCGAGAAAGAGAGGGAGGCAGCGAAGGAAAACACAATGGGGCTGGGGGGCTCGGAAGGGGACGAGGGCGTCTTCGGGGGTCCCCTTCCCCCCCGAGAGCCGCGACCCTGGAAGGCCAGCTCCTGCGCTGCCGCGGCCCGCGGGCCCCTTTAATCGAGCGGCGGAAGGCGCGTCCGGGGCCGGCGGCGCCCAATGGGCTGCGCGGAGCGTCACTTCCCGGCGGCGGGAGGTGAGCGGCGAGTGTCTGGGCTGGGGGCGGCCGGCGGGGGCGGGGCGGCCGGAGGAGGCGTAGGCAGCCGGCAGGGACCCACGCGGCGCCGCGGCCCGCCCGGCCTGCAGCGCTCCCACCCCCGGCGGCGGCGGCACGATGCCCTTTGACTTCAGGAGGTGAGTGTGGCGACTCCGGCCACCGGGAAGCCCCCTCCGCGGGCACAGGGGGTGCGTAGGCACGCCGCGGCCCCCGGCCCCGTGCATGCCTCGTTAGGCCCTCAGGGGCCCCGCGCCGGCCGCCGTCCGCACACAAAGCCAGCCGGGGCCTCCGAGGGCTCCCTGGTGCAGCCCCCCACCTCCCCGGGCCTCCCCACCTCTGCCCTCCGCGGAGCCCCTTCCCCAGCCCGCCCTCACACCTCTCAAATCCGCATCCTCCCCTCCATACTGGGAAACATTTGCTCCTCCTCTAGATGGGAATACAGAAGCCATCCCCTTCCTCCTTTCCATGGAGCCCCCTTTCGTGGACCCCAGCCCAGCTGACAGGTGCGACCCCCGGCACCTTGGATGAGCCCTCAGATCCGCAGGAATCCGCAGCCCAGCTCTGCCGGGTGGCAGCTGGAAGGTTTTAGGTTTCCATCGGCTCAGCCTGCCCCAGGCTGGGCAGAAGAGGGGGCCTGTCTCCCAGCCAGTCCTGGTCCTGTGCGTTGGGTATGGGGGCGCTACAGGGAGGAGAGGAGGCCATGGAGCTGGGGGCAGGGCTCAGCAGAGGGTCTGACCTTGGCTTTCTGCAGTTACCACAATGGGTCCTTTGTGGATCCAACCGCCTCAGGGTCCACGTTGTACTGGGTTAGGCCTTCTGGAAGCCTGCCTGGGAAGGGGTCTCCCCACACTTCTCCTTGAGGCATGGAGACCCAGGAGATGCCCTGGCCTGAGGCAGGCACACTGTGGGTGTCTGGCCAGGGAAACTAGCTGAATTCGAATCCTGGCTCTGTCCCCTCCACTGAGCAGCTGGCTGTATTCTAGTTCGGATATTCTAGAAGTTAGGGCAAAGGCTCCGGGTTCAGACCTCCCCTTGGCTGCTCAGCTGGATGATCTGGGCAAGTGTCTGCGCCCTCTCAGTCTCCACGTCACCACCTGAGGATTGGGGCTAAACGTTAAGTCCCCCCTGTGGGGACTGGGTACATGAGAAACTCTTTGTCAGCCTGGAGGGTGTAGAGCTTAGAAGTGGGAGCTGGTGGATGAGCAGCTTCTCCATGAGGCCACAAAACTAGGGATTCTGGGACCTGCCTCACAGAAGGGAGCTCTCCCTCCCTGCATGCTCATTCCCTCCCTCCAGGTGTGAATGAAGTTGGTAAAGTGACAGCTTTCCGAAGTAAAGCCTGGCAGTGACCCCCATGGCAGGTGGGGATTAGGCCTGGAGAGGGTGTTGGCCTCGGACTTCTTGTCCTGGCTGACGTGGTATTTCGCTTGTCCTGGGCACCGGTGCCATCTTGCAAACATCTGTCAGCTTCCTGCCCCTTCCATGCAGCCCTAAGGCTGGCACCAGGATCTCAGACAAACGTTTGCAGACGCTGGGCAGTTTCGAACAAGAAAAGCCCCTCTGATGGAATTCAGGGGCAGTCTTCATACCAACATTGACACCCAGGCTGTGACAGCTGTACTTGGTACATCGACTCCTGGATCCACAAAGCCTCCTCTCTTACCAGGCTGATAATTCCTGCCCCCTCCTCCCTCCCCATGTGATTCAGTGATTTTGACCTTGTTGGGGGAAATTACTGCTTTGGGTCATCTCATCCCTTCACTCTGCACCTAATTCCCCCATCGTAAGAGGAGGAAGTTGAGGTCCAGGACTGAGGGTCGCTCCCTGGACCTCATAGCAGCTAGACTGAAGTGTGGGCCAGAGGCCCATTCATGCACAGCTCCTGACCCGGTGCCCCTTGAATTGGAGGTTGGAGTGTCCCGTGCCATGGGGGCCCCAACTTAATGAGGCATTTGAATCAATTCCTTGGGTGGGGCGTGGGCTCCCCATCTAATGGCAAGAGTGGCTTCAACACTTTACATTCACACCTTGGAAGATGAGCCATTTGTGCCCAGTAACCCGCACTCTTTAAGGTCTATTAAACCCTTGGCTCAGGTTCTAAGAAAGGTTCCACCGTCCTAGGCACCTCTTCTGTGTTCATTTATCAAACATTCCTTCATTCGGCCCTCTGCAATGTGCCCCATGGAGCGGAGCTGGGAGACACATGGCCCTGCCCTCTCAGCACTGTAGAGGAGAAGGGAGGTGGGCATCGTGGGGTCCCGGGAGTGAGTGTGTGTGTGTACAGGCACTACTGTGGGGTGCAGTCTTGACGTCTGTTCCCTTGCACCTGTGAGAGAGTTTTAGTCTCATTTTAAATCAGAAGCAGGGGAGGCCATTTGCCGGTGGCCAAG
Organism: Rhinolophus hipposideros; assembly: GCF_964194185.1. Classification (NCBI taxonomy): domain Eukaryota; kingdom Metazoa; phylum Chordata; class Mammalia; order Chiroptera; family Rhinolophidae; genus Rhinolophus; species Rhinolophus hipposideros. Next base: position 39,447,307 of record NC_138069.1, read on the forward strand.
GTGAGCTGGCGGAGCTGGGATTTGAAGTTGGGGCTGTTAGCTCCAAAGCCTTAGCTCTGGGAAAAAAGGGAGGGCTTGGAGTGTCCCACAACCCTGTCACATCTCTTAAAAACCATGGGGAGTGGAGAGGGGCAAACTCTGATGGGACCCTCTCCCCTACTTTGAGGCTTGGGGAAAAAACAGGTTTCCTGCTTGTTCTGTTCTTAAAACAAAATCAGGAGGATTTTGCCCTTTCTTATCAATACTTTTTGTTTTTAACTGCCTATGGGACCTTGTGCAATTTACCTCCTGTGTGTTTTTCTATCTGTAACCTGAGGATGACAACAGTATCCATTATTGAAAAGATTATATGGAATAATGTGTAAAGCATTTAGGCACAAAGTAAGCACCCAATACATTTTGGGTACTGTTTTCATTATTTGTGTTTTTTTTCATTTAAGCAGCTATATTTCCTAACATGATATAATTCACTTAATTATTATGCTCATTTGCTTTCTCCCTTCCATTAAAACGAGCTCCCTAGGGCAGAGATTTTATCTGTGTTATTACCTGGTAACTCCTAGAATAGTGCCTGGGCCAGACTGGCCCCTGGGAAATGCCTCTCAAAGTCTCCAGGAAGGCAGAGGCATGGTGCGATTTGATAGCCCCTTCCCCAGGCAGATTTTCAGCTATTGGAGAAGATCTTCCTCCCTTCTTGCCTTGAATTTGCTCTAAATTGTTGGGGTTGGGGGCAGAGTGAGAGGAAGGATCCGGGACCTTCAAAGATTACTTGTGTTTGCTTTGCTCCTGTTGCTTTGCTTCGTTAATCACTGGACGTTGCAGTTGTGGAACTGGCCTTGTGACCCAGATCCGTGGGCGTTGGCCTGGATCGGACCCAGTTCCGGCTGGCGGGGGGCGGGACCGGTACCACCTGCTGCCTCCCGCTCGGCCTGGGGTAGGTGATCAGGGACAGTTGGCAGCCCAGGCCCAGGGGAGACTCAGCACTGCTCTCAGGGAGGCGGAGGTGGCCAGCTTCCCCACAGTGGTGGCCCTCGAGTTGAAACCCGAAGACCTCGGGTGTGCTGCTCCCTGCCACTGACCAACGGCGCCCTAGGACAGTTAATTTACCTTAGGGCCCCAGTTTTTTCATTTTAAAAAATGGGAGCATAACTTTCACTGCCTCACGTGGAAGGGTAGATGTAGGGCAAGTGAGATATTCCTGCAAGGTAGGTCTGGCTACATAATTTGGGGGGCTGAGTGCAAAATGAAAATGCAGAACTCCTTGTTGGAAAAGTATTAAGAATTTGAGGATGGTGACAGCAGAGCATTAAGCTAAGCACGGATCCTGGGTGGCTACACAGGTCGCACAACCATGACGCCAGCCCTGTTGCAGCTGGGGTCCCCCCCGGAGACCCCAGTGCTCCAACTCTGGAGGAACCCCGAGTGAGCTTTCGGAAAGGACCTTATTTTTTCATGTCCTGGTTTCAGCCTTCAAGCAGGGCTCATTGTTCTGAGAATCAAGTATGAATTCTTCAGCTCCTCATGTGGTCTTGCCGAAGGGAGGCCCTGCAGACCCTGTACCCCCCTCACTCCCATCATCAAGTTGTGCCCCAGCCACCTCAGGGGGAGTTAATTAACACTCAGCAGATAGTAGCTAATTTGAGTGCCTGTATGTCTGCCCCATCTCATTCCAGAAAGAATTTGGGGAAACTGACAGGAACACAAACTTCCTCGCAAGTTTTAAAAACTATAACTAGACTTAATCAGGGCAAAGGGGAAATAAAGATTAGACCAGAGGAAAATTTATGTGGAAATTAAGCCAGTATTTCGAGTTTATTGAGCATGTGCTAGGGCCTGGCCCTGTTGTAACGATCTTACATATATAAACTCATTTAATCCCCCAGCAACCCTAGTAGGCAGACACTATTCTCCCACTTTACAGGTGAGCCAGCTGAGGTACAGCGGTTAAGGATCATGGCGGGTGGGCAGAAGACACTGGGATTAAAACCTTGTCGTCTCACCCCAGAGCCCCACTTGTGTCCTGTAGGCTCATCTCTAAAGCTTTTTCCTTCCCATTCACTAAGTTCAGAGAGACTGAAACATCCTCTCATTGGATTCGTTGACTTTCTTGTCACTAATCCTTTCCTAGCAGTGCTTGTTAAGAACCTTATAGTCATCAACCTCTTTTTTTTTTGTTTTACTAGCCTCATGCCGTCTGATTCTGAAATTGTCTTTAAAGACCCCCACTGTGGTCTCACACCAATTTCTGAGCATCTCGCTCTAGAGGGTACAGGTTTTCCCTCTTCGGGCCCTGGGGCTTTAGAGCAAAAGGCATGTGTGTGTCTGCTCATCTGGACTCAGAATGGCGTGGAAACTCTCTCTTCCTGAGGTGGTTTGGATTCTTGGCCATGATATCATAATATCTTGAGACCCGGCTTTAGCCAGCTGTGGCCTTGTGGAGTTCCATTCCCCATCTGGTAATCCTTTCATACTTTGGAGTTGCTGTGGGCGGTTTTCCTCAGGCATCGGCCAGGCAGGCAGGGTGTGGGGAGGGCATTTGGGGTTAGGCTTACCCGCATCACTGAGGTGGTTAGAACCACAGGGGGAACTTAAAAAATCTCCAAACTCAGGCTGCATACCAGACCCAGTATTCAGGATCTGAGGGTGGGGACCCCAGGCATCAGTTTTTAAAGCTCCTCACATGATTCCAGTGGCCAACCAAGACTGAGATGGCTCTACGGCGGGAGAACCAATAGCAGCCGGATCGGGGAATGGGTCCTTGGAGGGGTGGCCGGGGAGCCGAGTGTGGGCCCACCTGTCACTCCTGCATGACCTTGGGCAGGCCAATTCCCTACTCTGGGATTGATCTCACCAGTAAAAGGGTCAGTAAGGGGGTCTTATCTTTCCACGGATGTCCTTGCTCTTCAAAGTGTGGTCCCCAACTAGTAGCTGCAGCGTCACCCAGAGTCTGTTAGAAATGCAGAATCGGTGCCCACGCTGAATCTGAATCTAGGTTAACGAGCCCCCCACGTGATTTGGACACATGGAGAGGGCGAAGCCCTGTTCGCGTGACTGACTGCATGCAGCATCTCCCGGTCTGTACTCCTCCACACAGTGTCCCCTGCTTGGAGATTCACAGCATGTGCTGACTTGCTAAAAGCTCTGAGAAGTCCTGCATGAAAGGAACCAGAGTCGCTTGGTTCAGCCCTGCTTTTGCCAAACTTACTGGCTAAGCCACCCTGTTATTCATAGAGCACTGGGTACCATTACTCAGGGTAGTTGGGAAACAGCTCTAATTGATCCTGTAGAGGAAGTGGTGATTAGCCTAATTGTCTGTTGTCAACTTTAACATTTAGGTCTGTTGATTTCATTCCGTTGGTTGTATATGCAGCAAAAATAAAGGACAGGACAAAACCTCCAACACTAGTATGTATTGGTTTTTAAAAATCCTGACGCTTGGGGGTGGGTCGGGGTTGGCCTGTTAGCTCAGTTAGAGCGTGGTGCTGGTAGCACCACAGCTGCTGGTTTGATGCCCGCATGGGCCACGGTGACCTGCGTCCTCCTTAAAAAAAATCCTGACGCTTGGGAGAAGCAGGAAGAATTCAGGGTTGCTTCTCTGTACTGCTGAGAGCTAGGGGATATGCAGAGTGCTTTACTACTCTCCTGCCCTCTGAGTGGGCATCATTATTCCTGTTTTAAGTCCAGGGAAATAGTTCTTCAGAGATGCTGGGTCACAGTGAGGGGCCCTGGGGATCTATACACATCTGACACTGTACTCCTCCCCCTTGAACTCCAGCCTTCCTCCCAGAACCTGCCGGGCAGCACGGCTGGACAGGAAGCAAATCTGTTTGAAATGGACTAAATATTCTGTTCAGCCAAAAGGTGGAAGCCCTAGAGGAGAGGAGTGGAGATGAGAGGTCTGGCTGTTAGTAAACTGGAGGCTAGTCACGGGTCCCTGAAACACTGGGGAGGGGTGTGGTGACAGCCCTTCTCCAGCTAGTTTTAACTTTTTTCTCTCACATTCCAGTAACGCTGATCTTATAAGTAATGCCTGCTGGTTCCTCAACTTCTGACGTATGTTGCACTGTGCTGGACTCAAAAGTCACCCTGGCCCGCAAGAGAGATGTGATTCTTAGGAATCTATTTTCTTTATTTTTTACATTGACAAATAGTCACATTGACCTTGCGGGGGGTGTGCTCTCCTACGAAATTTAAGGCGGTGTATCATGTAACCACCCCCACAATCTAGATACAGAACAGTTCACTCACCCCCAGAAACTGATGCTTTCACTTTATGATCACATGACTGATTCAATTTTTTACAAACTGTAGTAAGAACACTTAAGATGAGACCTACCCGCTCAACAGGTTTTTAAGGGCAGAGCACTGTTGTTAACTCTGGGCAGTGTTGTCAAGAACTGACTCATCCTGTGTAACTGGAACTCTGAGGGGATTGAATAGCAGCTTCCCATTTCCCCTTTCCCCGAGCCCCGGACGCCCACCATTCTGCTTGCTGTAAGTCTGATTGTTTTAGGTACGTCATAGAAGTGATGTCAGGTAGTATTTGTGCTTCATGACGGGCTTATTTCACTCAGTATAATGTGCTCCACGTTCATCCATGTTGTCGCATGTGGTAGGATTTCCTTTTTTAAAGGCTGAATAATATTCCATTGTGTGTGTATATCATATTTTCTTTAGCCATTCATCCGTATGTAGGCATTTTGATGGTTTCCACCTCACTGTGAAGAATGCTGCAACGAACATTGGGGTGCACCTATTCCTTCAAGATCCTGATTCCAATTGTTTTGGGTAAATACCCAGTCATGGGATTGCCGGGTCATATGGACAGTTCTGTTTTCAAGTTTTGAGGAACCTCCGTACTCTTTTCCATAGTAGCTGAACCGTTTTACATTCCCACCAACAGTGCACAAGGATTCCTTTTTCTCCACATCTTTGCCAACACTTACTTTCTCCTGTCTTTTTGATAATGGCTGTCCTAACAAGTGTGAGGTGACATCTCATGGTGGTTTTGTCTTGCATTTCCCTGGTGATTAATGGTGCTGAGCACCTTTTCATGTACTCGTTGGCCATTTGTATGTCTTCTTTGGAGAAATGCCTATTCAATGCCTTTGCCCAGTGTTTGACTGGTGTTTGGTTTTGCTGTTGTTATTTTTGTTTGTTTGTTTTGGAGGGAGTGGATTTGAAGGAATGTCTTATTGTTTTGGATATTAACCCCTTTTCAGATACATGGATTGCAGATATTTTCTCCCTTTTCACTCTGTTATTTCCTTTATTAATTCAATTTTTAAAAAGGAAGCTAAGGCTCAGAACTGGGAAGTGACTGGCCCAGGGCACAGCTGGGGAAGTGCAGGGCTGGGACTTGAACTTGGTGAGTCTAGAGCCAGGATACCACGCGGATCCCTTGCCTCGCGGATTCCTTGTTGTTGTTAATTTTTATGATTCCCCTCTAGGTCTTCTCTTCCTATCACCAGCCACTGACATACTGAATTTCACCAAAACGTCCCTTGAGAACTTTGTGGGACCCTGGTGATATTTGGGCTGTGGTGATGTTTTGCCTGGTGCAAGAGGACGTTCATGGTATGGAAAAAGTGTCTCCAAATTCAGGGGAAAGTGGACCCTGGCCACCCCTGCAGAATATTCTACACTGAGCACCCCTCTCTCCAAGGGCTGCATACAGTGGCCTTCCCAAAGAGCATGTTCAATCCCGCCCTCAGAACAAACCCTCACATTGTGCCCATTTGGCAAATCTCTGTGGATTCAAATCCCTTCCTCATGTTTTCTAGCCGTGGGACCCGGGACAAGACACTGCCTCTGGGAACCTCAGTTTTCCTCATCTGCAAATTGGGGTGCTCATACTTTCCTCGCAGGTTTTTGTGAGGATGAGGTGGGCCCATGTGGAATGCCAGATGTGCTGAGAAAATGGGAATATCTTTGCTTCCTCCTGGCTTTTCCTGGCAGCATATTCCCATGCTTCTCACCGAGCCCAGGGAGACCTCAGCAGGGGATCATCTGATGGGTGGACACAGTAAAACCAGGGCCCCTTGGGTCTGCAGGGCCAGTGACACACTCACGTGAGGACACCTGGGGAGGTTAGGTCTGGAGCGAGACTCCTCTCTCCCAGCAGCTGCCACACAGTGACCCCAGACACCAAGGCATAATCTATGGTGAGAGAGAAAGGGGTCAAACAGTCACCCACCCAGATGCTCCAGGGCCCAGGCAGCTGCCTCGGGGCAGGCGGTGTCTGGGCAGGTGCAGGCTGTGGCCCACCGGAGAGCAACGCTCCACGGGGAAGGGGCAGATCCAGTGCACTGTGACTTAGTGGTCTTGCACATTCCGCAGTGTCAGTGGCCTGTGGCTGGCAACGTGCAGGCTGGCCAGCTGGGCAGGACTTGGGCACAGCCCACGGACTCTTAGGACGTGTCCTGGTGGCACGGACTGGGAGCTGGAGGCAGCGCAGTGAGGGACCCACAGGTTTGGGGTGAGGCAGCCTCGGGGCTCCCCTCCTCTGGATGGCACTGGCATGGCACTGCCAGCTCTGCCACTGGACCTGACTTTCTTCTTCGGCAGACCCGGGGCTGGCCAAAGCCCAGTCTGAGTGACAGTCCCTTGTTCCAGATCCTTTAACACTTTCAGCCCCCAGGGTGTCTCTTTCAGGTGACTTCCCAGGGCGGTGCTGGGAATGACAATGACAGTGCCCACAATAGTCCCCACTCACAGGAGGTAGGACCCAGGTATTATTCCCATTTACGTGATAAAGATGCTGGGCGCAGAGAGGGGACAGGACTTGGCTGAGGGGACACACCGCAGGTGACGCAGCTGAAACTCGAGTGCTCATCTGTGATGCCAGAGCTGGCTTTCTAAAACCACACATTGGTGCTTCCGGGGAGCGTTATCAGCTTGATATTTTTGGGGCCACTCCATGGACAACCCCGATGTCAGCTGCCATCTACTTAGTTGTGTTTATAGTTTGTTGCCATGGAAGCCTTGGGTGGCCCCTGGGTCGCTGGAGAGGAGGCTGGGCCAGGTGATCATTTCCTGTGTACTGTACGTATCTGTGGGTGGGAAATTACCACCGAACCCCTGCTGGGGAGCACGGCAGGGGGTGCAGCCCTTCCTGTGGGGAGTGGGGGTGCTGCTCATCCTGCCCTTTTTCTGACCAGTCTTTGGAGCCCCCATTAACAGCCTCAAATACCACCTCCTGCGAGAAGCCCTCCCTGTCCTTCCTTAGTGGGGATTCTCCCCCCGCTGCACCGTGCTTTCCCACAGTCCTCCCTGACTGCTGCCCTCCTGTCTCCCTCTGACTCTGTGCCTCCCTTACTCTCTTCCTGTGTCACTCATAGGCTTCCAGGCCATGAGAGGCTCACACTTGTACTGTCTTCTGCAGGCCCCAGCCAGGGACTAGCCCTCGGTCAGGGCATGGCAGTCCCTGAGTGATGTGCTCAGCAGAGGCTGCGTGGCATTGTGGCAAAGCGAGGGCTTTGAGCATGTCCGACAGGCCTGGGATCAAGTCTCGGCTTCACTACTTTCTAAATATGTGACTTTGGGTGAGATGCTTCACCCCTCTGGGCCTCCGTCGCCTTATTGAAAGTCAAACCTAATAATAAATAGTGCCCAGCTCCCAGGACTGTCATGAGGATTAATTGAGGCCATCTCAGCAAAGCCCTTAGGACCTTGGCCTTACAGCTGTTAGATGCTCAGAAATTATTTGTTACAGAATAAAGCACCAGGATATCCAGGCTGTCACAGAAGATTTTTGGGTTGGCAGGAAATTGGACTCCTTTATATTGGCGTAAGTCAGTTAATGCCCATAAACCTGAAAATCTCAGTGATTTAATGCAACAGAAGTTCATTTCTCTCTCATGTGCAGTCCCAAGGTGGGTGGGGGTGTGCTGTCTGTTACTGGAACCCAGAGACCCAGGCTCCTGCCATCCTCTGTCTCTGTCCTCCTGGCGGGTGTATTAATGGCCTGGCAGTGGGAGAAGAGAAAGGAGGACACAGAGGGCTGGGCACAGAGTCTGGATGTGGCACCATCACTTCTGTCCTTGAACTGGGGACCTGGCCTCACTCTGCTCCAGGAGCAGTCAGGGATGTGGTCTAGCCACGTGCCCAGGAAGAAGAGAAAAGCCTGGGCTTTGATGTGCATGTCACTGTCTCTGCCTTGGTAACCAGTCCACGTTCAACCTTCGGGAACCATCTTCATAATTTGGGGGCATATTCCTAAACAACATGTGTTATTTGGTAATTTTTCTTTACTCAGTGTTTCAAAGTTAACATTTTTATTTAATCTTTGAAAATGGAAAAGCAGTATCACCTGCTGTAAATAGATACAAATAATTGCAGGGTTGTTCAGTCTTGGCTGGCTGGTGCCTGCTGAGGTTGGGCCTATTAGCAAGCGCTAGAGATGAGAGGCCAAAGACCAAATAGCACTGCGCTGGGTGTTCTTTTTGATGATTTTGAAATTCTCAAATGAGAAGGGAATGACCTTCTCACTGTGATGTTTGATGTCATGGAACCACCAGGTCTCGTATTGCCCTGAAATCACCTCAAGTTCCACTGGTGACATAGGTGCCATGTCTCCATGGGAAATGCTGGCTTAGGGTACAGTGAACATACAATTTGTACACAGACAAATCCAAAACTCGGTGCAGGGAGAGATGGATGAAAATCGCCCTTTCATCTGTAGCACTCATCACTTTACTGTTTGTACCTTGATCTGTGAGGGAAGAATTAATGGTGTCACTTTACCAACGGGGAAATTGAGGCTCAGAGCAGAGCATGACTCCTCTCTCTTTCCCAGAGCCGCACAGCAGACTCGAGTGCTCTTTCCACTGTCCCTGACTGCTTGCTGTCTTTGGTCTGGGAAGGCTTCCTGTCACCTGTGCGACCACACTGGGCAGGGTCACGTTTATTCACTCTGTCCCTCCCACCTCTCTATTCCTTTTACCATCACCTGTCTGGTACATGTGGCTGTATTTATACAAGAATGCCGGCCTGCTTTGAGGAGCCAGGAAATCAGAAGACAGCCCTGGGCATGCTTGGGAACTTGTCACCCATTTCTTGTCCCTGTGGGTGACATGATTTGTTTGGTGACAGCATCAGAGGGCAGTGTTTATCTGCGTGCTGTTGAAGGGAGTGTGCTCCCCGTGTGTCTGGCTTGTCTTTCTGCCATTGTTTTGTGCTCTTGACTCAGGTGGAGTCCATGAGTGATTTGTTCACAGGCAGAGGAGTGTGGCTTCCTCTGCTGCTCCCAGTTTCCCTCCCCTGATGTCCCACCCACCCAGGTTATAACAGCACCAAGCCCTGCCCATTGAAAACAGGTGTGTGCCCGGAATCACCCATACCGTGGCTGAAAAGTAATGTCATTCCCATTGTGTGGACGAAGAAGTTGAGGCCCAGGGAAGTGGGACTTGTTCATCCATCCATCCATCCATCCGCTTACTCAAAGATTTATTGGGGAGGTTTCCAGGGAATAAACAAGACTGACATTGTCTTTACCTTCATTGCATTTCCAGGGTAGGGGGGAAGGTAGACAGGTGAACAAATAGGTGCACAATGGTTCTTGTCCCTCACTGTGGTGAGTACCGAGAAGGAGGGAAAGGAGATGGGACGATGCAGGGCTTACAGAGTAGCCACTAACGGGGTTAGTTTGGTCGACTAGGACTCTTCCTCCAGAAAGATCTCCCCAGACGGCCTCTTCAGTCTAATTTGGGTCGCCCCCCCCACCCCTGCCCTGTACTTTTATCACACCTGGGCATGTCCTTCACATCACTTAGCACAAGTGCAATGATTTCTGTGTGTAGCCGTCATTTAACATCTGTCTGTCTCCATGGATTCTAAGCCCTTGAGAGTAGGGACCAAATCTATTCCATCATCACTGGGTCCCGGTGCGGGTCCCAGGGTCTGCACACCTGGGATGTGCAGATGCTCAGAAAATATTTATTCAGTGAAGGAAGGAAAGAGGCAGGGAGGGGTCCAGTCGAGTCAGAATCAGATCCCAAGTCTGTAGATGTGGACTCTCCCCTCACCTCGCACCTGCCACAAGACAGCTCGAATCCCCAATTGAGATGAAATTCCCCGCCAGGGCCTGGCAGAGGAGGCCACCTCCACCTGGATTGGGTGCTTTGTCGCCATACCTCTGTGTTTGGAAAATGTTCCTGGTTTTCTCCTAAGGGTGTGAGTGCATCGGAAAGGATTTATTTCTCTACCAGTGGGAATGGAAACTGTTTCCTATGGATTACGTCCGGAGGAATGGGGAAATCAGACATTACTCGGGCCCTGCCCAAAGGAGGAGAGGGTGGCCTGTCCTAATGGGAAGCTACCAGTACCCCGGCCTCCCTCTAGCGCCACTTAGGTGAAATGGGAGGTTAGCCCCAGAATCAGAGAAAGGGCAGTTGGTAGGGAGAGGACACCTGATATTCTACCCTCACCCCAGCCTGGCGGTTAGGCCTGATTATTCCCATTTTGAGGAAACGGAGCCTCAGAGAAGTTGAGGACCTGGCTCCGAGTCACACAGTGGGCAGGGTAACAGAGCTAAACCTTAAACTCAAGACTTTCTCACCCCCCAGAAGAGGTGTTGGCTCACCTATTGCTGGCGATCCAAGTTTGCCTGTTTTCCAGTTTCAGTCAAGCAAGTGTTCTCTCTAGAACTGGCAGGTTTCCCTAATCATCTAGGTCTTGTACTCCACTGCCCCTCACCTCTCTGGTCCAGTCTGCTCAGCCTGGAATGGACCTGGGAATCTGCATTTCCAAAGTGTCCTCAGTGATTCTTAGGTACAGGTAAGCTGGAGAAACCCTGAGGAAGGGTTCCTCATTGTGACTCACGTATAATTCTGGAACTGAGTACCACAAATCTGAATTGACTCAATAACCGTTATCACAAAAGCGTTGTGTGGGACTTAAGTGTTTAGAAAGCCCTTAGAAGATGCGTGCGGTTTGGGGATCATTGTGTTCTCTGAGGAAACTGAGGTTCAGAAGGGTTATGTAGCCAGAAAGGGGCCACGGAAACACAGCTCCCGTGAACTTGAATCTCATGCTTTTTCTAGTTGACTGCAAGGGGTCTTTGCATCTTGAAGTGTGTTAGGTCCTCGGAGCCCTCCCAGTGACACAGCGGTGGGTCTGATCTCTTTGTCACAGGTGCAGAGAACTAGACCTGACCCTACTCTGCACTCAGATGTTTCTAGAAGGAAGGAAGTGAGAAGCCACAGGTGCTAGACAGCTGTGTGTGGTCGTGATAATAGAAGTGAACACTTACTGAGCATCTTCTGGGTATCAGGCACAGTTCTAGATACTGTAAATATATCTTCTTTAGTTCTCACAGCAAATCTAGGAAGCAGGGGCTCTCAATGCCCTCATGTACAGATGAGAAAACCGAGGTGGAGTGATTTGCCGCAGTGTTGGTATGTGTTAAGGTTCTGAGCTGATCAGGGTCAGTAAATATGGGAGCTGCGAGGGCCTGGAGGTGGATGGAGCCAGTCTCTTTATTTGGAGCTGGGGGCCCCAAGGATCTGAAAGCTGAGGGCCCTGCCCAGATTCACCCAGCAAGCCAGGTGGCAGGGGCTGGTTCTGCTCTTAGACCTGCCCGACTTTCCCCAACTCGCTTCAGTTGGCTGAGCAGCAAAACTAGGTCACGCTTGAAGCCAGATGGTTTGTCAGAACTGAGTTAACCTTGAGTCAACGGAGGTACGAGAAGGTTCACCCATCTGCCTCCTGCCTGTCCCTCCCCACCCCACCCCGTCCTGGGTCAGGTCCCTCGAAGTGGGGACACACAGGCACGTCACCCCACTTGGACCTCTGCCTGCCCCACACTCACCGGAGCAGGACAAGTCGGGCACCCGAGACTCGGCTTGTCCTAGACTGCTGTTGTGTGCTGCCAGGCAGACCTGGGACAGATGGGCTCTGGAGCCTGACGCTTCCACCCACTCGCTGTGTATGCTTGGGCAAGCTCACTTCACCTCTCTGAGCCTGCTTTCAGGTCTGCAAATGGGAACATGAACCCTGACTCCACAGGGTTGCTGCACAGAGTTAAGGAGAGAGCCTCCCACAGTTCCTGGCGCATAGTAGGTCCTAATTCAATGTCACGGACCCTCTATTTTTCTTCCCCTCTTTATGAAACTTCCTGACAGACTTGATCTAAAGCAGAGATTGTAAACTGGTAGCATTAGGGGTTGAATTCTGCCCAATCACAGATGTGATTATTTGGTCCCCACATTAAAAAAAAAATGTTTAAGTTAAATACCAGCGTTTTCAGATTAGGAGATTTCACATGAAAATCTGGATTTCCAGTGCCTCTAGAAAAATGGGGCTCCCTGGCCCCCCCGAGCCATGCGACAGCATGCAGCTGTTACTAAGGGATATCCATGTCCTGTGGACGGGGCAGATGTTCTCCAGCTCCCTCCATTCCCCATTGCCTCATACCCACCCTCATTTATGAGATCCGCACCCTAGTTCTTAATAGGCCAGCTTTTGGGGTCAGGGTAGTCTGAAGAGAAATGGGCTACAGGCAGAAGTTGGGCTGGGGTCAGAGGCCCAGGGCCAGAGGCCCAGGGCCTAGACAGGGAGGTGCGTTGGTTTTGGGGTTTCCGGCACCTAATAGGTGCCTTTTGTCAGCGGATTAGCCTACAGCACCTGGTTTCTGCTGGCCAGTGTCGTCTACCCCAGACCATCCCCCATAGGGTCTTCCTATGGGCCTTAAGCCAACAATGGACCCCTGGGACCCAGGCAGGGAGGTCTCCCTGTGGAAGGAGCTGGTGGCCTTTGGGAGACGAGACCAGGGTCAAGGGTGTGGTCTGTGAGTCTTCCACCAGCCTGTCAGTGCCCTGCTCTGCCTCGGTCACTGTTGAGTCTCCCAGGCCTAGGACAGTGATGGGCACACTAAAAAAAAGTGTCAAATAGTGGACGAGCAGTCTCCCTGGGTAGCAGCTGCTACCTACAGGCTCTCTGATTTGTTGGCACCTTGCCCACGTCATCAGTGGGAATGGCAGTGTGCCATGCTCCTGGGGGACAGTAGAGCGTCAGTGAGATAATGTGGGTAAATCACTCAGGCGGCACTCCGCTGGGGTAAGTGCCCAGTACCTGTGGCTGTTTTCCAGTTTGCACAGGTATTTCTGTGTGAACCTCAGTACAGGCTCTCACATGGGACTCTGGCCCTGTGGGTGTCAGTGTTAAACTGTCATTTTGGAATCTACCTGAGCCTGCTGTAACAGCCTGGGGGAGAGGCCCTGTGGGCGGGCCAGCCTTGTGTGTCAGAGAGCGCCTGTGTGTCCTTATGGGTATATAGGTGTGTGTGTGCGTGTGTACGTTGTGGAACTGTGTGTTCATGTCTTTGCTGATGGCCCACAAGATGGCCGTCACTGCCGCGGCCGGCGTCTCACTGTGGGGCTCCCTAGGTTGGGGACATGGGATGTGGGCTTGGTGTCCACCCTCGCACCCAGCTGAACCGATTTGCCATGTGCTGTGTGGTTGCCTGAAAAGATAATGCATAGAAGATACAATATGGGGGAATATTCCCTCGGCCCAGCTGCTGGTGACTTGTGAGCGGCTCCTGGGTCTGTTGCTGCCTCAGGTGGAAGCAGCTAGAAGAGTCCCAACGGCAGCCCCCTTGGTGCTGGAGGCTGGCCTTCGGAGGTCGCTTTACAGCCCTGAGCACTCTGGAAGTAGAAGCGGAGGGGCTCGTTGGGCTGCTCGGAGGTGTCTTCCTCAGTGGGACTTTCTACCAGGTACCCTTCGCTGTTTCTAGAACACACATCCAGATTTCCCTCACTCATCTCCGTGAAAAGCTCACTCTGGGCTGAGGGCAGAGTGGGGCAGTTAAGAGCCTCCTGCAGGGTCTGAGTGAGGGTGCTGGTGGTCTGCATTTCCCACACACCCGGCCCTTCTTTAATCACGCACTAGAGAGCGACTCAGGACTGGCTCTTAGCGAGACCAGAATCCTGTGTTTATGCAGACAAAAAGTCACAGGCGCCAGGATTGTGTGTCCCGGAAGCCTGGGGTGGGGCCGAAGCCTTTGCTGAATAGCCAGCTATCCTGTGGCCGTGAGGATAATACTCCAGGCGGCTCCTGAGGAACCCAGGAAAGACTGCCTTTTTAGACCCTGCTGTGCGCCCAGCAGACCCAACCTGATAATCCCGCTGGGCACTGGGACGTGTTGGGATCGGTGGGAGTTCCCTGCTGTCCAAAGAAAGAAATCGGGGCCGTGAGGGACTTGCCCAAGATCCCACGGCTCCTGCCCTCTAGGTAACACCGGGGAGAGCATGTCCCTCCTTGTTTCTGAAGCACTTTGGACTTGGTCACATCAGGTCAAGTCCTGTGTGTAGCCCATGGGGCCTGTGGCTCGGAGGGTGTGACTTCTGAGGCTCACGTTGCCTTTTTCTGCCACCTAGTTCAGGCTCCCTTCGTAGCTTCCTGGGCCATCCCCCCACCCCCCCAGGCCTGAGTGGGCAGTGAGTAGCCTTACCCAGGAGGACTCTTCTCCCTGCATGTCCCCTCTGTGTCCCCACCCCCCAAATCATCCTTGGGCTTTGGGTTGAGGCAGGGCCGTTCCTGTAAATACCAGCCTCCTTACATGTGCATTTTTTCTCTATGATTTTTCCTGTTTTGATGAAACACTGCTCTTGGCTGTGCAGGGTCCCAAGAGGGGACTGAGGCCCTGGCCCGTCCAGCCGGTCATTCAGGAACTTTGCTCGCAGGCCCAGCCCCACACCCTGCCTGAATTCCCTTGGGGCCATAACCTTCCTGCTCTGTGTGAATGGGGCCCGTCCCTCACCCTTGATTCCCAGGGTTCCCAAGGTCACCTCCTTATCTCTTCTGCCAGCTGACTGAAAAAGGCTGCATTCCAGCCAGAAATTAGCCTCGCCCCCCCTCCTTTCTGTTTTCTTCCAGACTTGGGATGTGAGAAAGAGAGAGTTCATGATCCATGGTCACCTGGTTTACAGGCTGGCTGTAGGAAAAGGGCAGAAGGGGTGCCTGTTAAGTACATTAATTAGCTCATTCATTAGTTCACCTGTTCAGTCATCCATCAAATGTGCTGAGCACCTACTATGTACCAGGCATCGTTCTAGGCACTGGATATAAAAAGAGCAGAAGTTAAAAAGCGTCACGGACGTAACAGTGCTGTCTGCCTGCCCTGTGAGTTGTAGCTGCTCTCACTGGCTCTTTGCCAGGTTCCCTGGGGCTGTCACCTCTGTGGGGATGACTTTAAAAACTCCCCTTCTTTGGGTCCGCTGGAGCCCTGTGCAGCCCTCACACTTCTTGGCTGAACTGAGCGTGGACTGGATTCCAGCCCTCGCTCTCTGCCCTGGTCTGGTGTCGTTGGGCAGGGGACCGCATGGCTAATACGTAGGTGGTGGCTCCAGGATCTGGGAGCCAGTCGTCTCTAACTCCAAAGGCAGTTCTTCAGGGCTCTTGATGATGTAATGATCTGGCTCTCTCCATTGCTTTATTTCCCTGTGGTGTTTCTGGCCTTTGAGCTGTGCCGTGCATGCAGGCCTTGTCTTAATCACCCCACTCTGCCAGAGGTGCTTTTGTTGAAAGTATTTGTCCTGAGTAATTCCAAGCTTTAGATCTTACCTTTGACGCACATTTACCCAGCCCATCCTCCTGCATGTTTGTTCGTTACTTATTCACTCTTCAGAAAAAAAGAAAGGAAGCATTTCTTCAGTGCCAGGCCTTCTGACAGGATCAGGAGGGACACCTGACGTGTCCCTATCTTCAGGGAGCTCACAGGTACGAGGCGGTGAGAAGGTGGGCGGAGGCAAGAGACCTGATGGGAGTAGCCGACCTTGAAGTGCATTCTCAGGGCACCTGGGCCCTGCCTTCTCCCATCTATGAGCTCATGTCATCCTCATGGCCACCCCTAGGAGGGTAGGATCTGTTATTATAAATATTTTGTACACTGGGAAGCTGAGGCACAGAGAGGTTAACTCACTTGTCCCGAGTCACTTGGCTAGTGTCAGCCAAGATTCTAACCCAGGCATCCCGGCCCCCGAGTCTGAGCTCTTCACCTTAGCACCATACTGCATGACTGTGAACTTGTCAGATAAGGAAGTGGTGGAACAGCGCGTGCCAACCTCAGCACTACAAAAGAAGACAGAGTGCTCCAAGGCTTGTGTTGTGGAATTAAAGCCAATGGGCGCCTGGATGGAGCAGTCCTTGGGCTGGTGCAGAGCGCAGGCCCTGGGGTCAAGGCAGGGAGACAGACCCGGGTTCAGTCCTCCCAGAGTGGGCCTTCATGATCTCGTTCTGTGCGAGGAAGCAGTCCAGGGCGTTAGCCACCCCTGTGTCTCTTTGTGAGCACAAAAACATCTTCCAAAGCCAGACCCTGAGTTCCACGGGGCTTGGAGCTCTGCCTGAGGACCTGGGCTGGTGCTGGGGGAGGAGGAAGGGCCTGGCTAGGGTGGATGTAGGCTAGGCCAGCCTCGGCCAGAGCCCGGCTCTGTTGCTGGCCGCTGGGGTCACTCTGGGTGAAACTTGGGCCTCCCTCCTAGACATTAAGTGCTCTGCTTTAAATCCAGCTCGGAGAACAACCCAGAACCCTTTCTTTGGCCTGCAGCGCCCGCGGGGTCCATCCTTCACCATCCTGGCTAACCTCTCCGTTGCCACCTCCCCTACCTGTGCTGCAGCCATGAGGCCAATGTTACTCCCTGACCAGATCGCCCTCACTCCCACCTCGGAGATTTGCTGAGCGCTGCCATTTCATGTGCTTGGAATGCCATTCCTAGGCGCTTGGCCTGGGCAGCTCCTTCCCTTCCTTCAGGTCTTTGCTCAGAGGGCCCTTCTCTGACCACTCAGCCTGAAGTGTCCCCCTGTCACGCTGTATCAGAGCACCCTGTGTGCTCCTTCCTGGCTGTTAGTTCAAAACAATCACATCTCTTTTGTTAGTCCTGTGGTGATTTGTATGTTCCCTCCAGGTAAATTCCTCAATTCATGGGCCTTGCCTGGTTGTTCATTCCCGTTTCCCAGCACCGTCCGTGGTGCCTGGCACTGGTGGACATTAAATATTTGTTGGCTGAATGAATGAGCCTCAGTTTCCTCCTCCATAAAATGGGAAGCAGCTTGCTGATCTACTAAAGTTGGTGTAAAGATACGTGTGTTTAGATTAAGGTGCCTGGCACGTAGTAGGTACTTAGGATTGGTAAATGAAGCCAGTGTTGAGGCCCACGTGTGATTTCCCAGCCTGGTTTGGACTCGGTGTAGACTGCAGAGCTGTGTTCCTTCACATTGGCAGGCCATCCTGGCACTCACCAGCTCTCAAACTCAAGGCGATGGGTGGGCCAGGAGGAGGTGAGGGAAGGAGAGAAGAAAGGAGAGAAAAAGGAAAAGTCCTGGGGTGCAGTGGACTGTGTTTCAGATGAAAAATAGAAAGAGATGGTTTATCTCAAGGCTGGCTTTGCCCACTGGAAAGTTTGTGAATTTCTGCAAGGACTTTTATTTTTAGGACCAAAAACAATTGGGTGGGCAGGGGTCGGGTGGGCCCAGGTATCCCAGTTAATAAATGTAGAAAGAATGATGGAATTTGGAAGTCACCATTAGACCACCACATTAATAACTGCTTTGATGAAAATCCACTGACGAGCGCTAAAATTAGTGGGCAAAAGTTTAAGCAAAAATAAGATATTTGTAGTCTCAGAGTATTTTTCCCCCTCCCCCAAATACTTAGTCACTACAAAGGGGAAAATGGTAGCTTCCAGCAAAGAATCCTGGCAGATCCCATATGAGCCCCGTGATCATAGCCAACATCACCGGTGACAGGACCTACGGCCATCGTGTCCCTTTATGTGGCACAGTGACGAGATCGCATCACTGGCGGGGAGGGTTCTTCCCAGAAACGCACAATCTGACTTAAGTCACCAGAAAAGACCAGACAAACCTTTCAGTTTGAGAGGGAGTCTACAGAATAACTGACAAACACCCTTTAAAAGTGTCACAGTTATGACAGACAAGGCAGGACTTGGAACTGTCACAGATTGGAGGGGACATGAAAGCTAAACGCAGTGTGGGACCCTGCATTGGATTCTAGACCAGAAAAGGACATTAGGAGAACAACTGATGAAATCCTAATGAACTTTGCTGTTGCTTAATGGTATCATACCAAGGTTAATTTCTTAGTTTTGAGAATTTTTGTGTGGTTTTCTATGGTTCTGTAAGATGTGAACATTAGGGGAAGCTGGGTGAAGGGTATACGGGAACTTTCTGTTCTCTTTCTGTAACTCTCCTAGAAGATTCAAATGATCTCGAAATAAAAAGTTGAGAAAGGATGGCTTGAGATTCAGAGGAAAGCTAAAGAAGTACAGAAGAGAAAAATGTGAGTGGGGACTTGTGGTATCAAGACCACACAAAGGAGCATGTGTTTGTAGAAAGCCTGGGGATGCTGCTAGGAGCACATACCTTTTGGTTGTAAAATTCTGTTTTCCTGAAGAATTTTTAGCGGCTGGTTGGCTGGCTGGCCTTGGCTTTGCTCTTCCTTAAGGAGATCTGGCCCTCCCCTCCTGAGCTCTGCCACCACTTGCTCAGCAGGGGATGTGTTCTTTTGTGAGGCCCATTGATGTCAGGTTGTGAAAAACCAAGGCAGCCACAGACCAGGGAAGTCCTTAGCAGTGTTTGCCAAATTTCCACCACTCCTGGGCCACTTTCACACTTTTCGCCATATCTACCTCTGCGCATACTGTTATAAACTTTATAGTTGATTTAAATGAGGTGATAAAAGACCTACTAGTACCAAATGAGACTTTCTCCTATGCTTGTTCAGGAGAAGTGGGACGGGAGTAACTCCCTCACTGGGTGATCCATGGTATTTGCCACCCTTTCCGGGTTCCACGCAAGACCCCCTTTGGCAGGATCACTGCAAAGCTCTCCCAGAGCCACCTGGCCCTTCCTGAGGGACAGGAAATAAAGGGCCCTGGGCCCAGCTGGCCACATTGTCATCCTGGGAGGCCCTGAGTCCCCCTGCTGCCTGGCCCAATTCTTTCTTTTAGCCCCAGGAATTCAAACCTGTCTTTGTATACGTCCAGGTCTGAAGCTACTTCCTCTAGGCAACTGTCCCTCATCTTCCGCACCTTCAGAGCAATTGGGTCCTTAAAAAAAAACAAACCCAAACATCTGACTTTTCTTGGAAATATTAGAATTATTCTCATCGTGCCTATTGTTCCTACTTAATTCCAAGAACTGGGCTTTGTCACATTGAGCTGGTACCTGCTTTGTCACAGAGTTGTGTAGGTTCTACAGATCAGGACTTTTAATTGCTTTTGACATGTACCCTTTGTAAGAAGTGCATTGTATATCGCAACCCAGCATTCAATGTATAAAAACTCAATAGTGTTAGCTTTATTATAATCAATGTAAATATATTTTCTATTCTATTGTAGTCTCATTTTTTTTAATGCTGGTTTGCAACCCACTAAATTGATTTCTCAGCCCCACTAATTGGTCATAACCTACAGTTGGTAAAACATTGCTCTAGAGGGTTAAAGCATGAACCCTAATAACAGATCCCATTTGTTTGAGCACTTAGTAGGTGCCAGGCATTGCTGAACACTGTCTTGTTTAATCCTGACCTCGTTGGCACATGAGACCACTGAGTCTCAGAGGGGGTGTCACTTAACCCAGCTCATACAGCAGAAAGGGCAGAACCAGGATCCCTACCTGGTTGCCCATGGCCTTTGGGCCTTGGAACATTTCCCCTGTGGATCTGCCATTGAGCCTTGCTCAAGATTCTCCCCAGAGGACGTCTTGGTAGATATATGAATGACAGAACCAAACATCAAGTTGGCCTAGAAAGAAATTCATAACAGTCTCTTTTATATTATGCTATACCCATGCAAGGGGTTCCCAAACCTGGCCGATGATTTGATTTTTTTTCTTCTTCTTAAAATCATCTTTAAATTGAGGTATAGCTGATCATAAAGTGTTCTCATCTTAAGTATACAGCTAGACAGCTTTTTACATACATACCTGCTTGGCCACCCCCAGATAAGACACAGATTTCCAGCACCCTGGAAAGCTCCCACAGGACCCATCCCAGTCAGGACTCCAAAGAGGGAACCCTTCTCCTGACTTGCTTCACCGTTGATTAGTTTTGCCTATGCTCCCATGTCACCTAAATGGAACCCTATAGTACGCCTAAGTGTGTGTCAGTCTTCTTTCATTCAGTGTAACATCTGTGCGTTTCACCCATGTTGTCATGTGTATCAGTAATTCATTCATTTTTAGTTTTGTGGTGTCTGATTTGGGGGAGGTACTTTTAAGCTCTTTAAAGAGCCTTTTCATAGAGTATTACAGGCACATCAAATAGCATAGAAAATCATCTATCCGCCTCCACCATTTCAAGAACCATGTCTTAAGCCCCATCATTGCTCTTCTGCTTTCACGTGTCCATCCCCACCCCGATCCCCGGATAATGACTCTCCTAAATGTGATGCTGGTTTTTCCTGTGCCTGTTGGTGAGTTTTTACTACCTATGTATGAATTCTTATTAGATCCTTAATTTGAGAGAGTGAGCGTGCCCGTGCGTGCATATCACTCTTTTTTTTTTTTTTTGCATTGTTCAGCCCAGATTAAAAATACTTTGTTCTAATGTTCCAAGACTTTCTGGAATTCAGAACCTCAGCTCTGTGCTGCTGAGGTCAAGGGAGTTGGATCAGAGTCCAGGAGGAAAGGCCAATCGGGGAGGGGCAGGAAGAGAGTAGAGTGGGGATTGAGGCCTGGGGGCTGGGGGGTGTTAGGAGGAGATGCTGCCAGACTGTGTGAAGCAGCTGTAACTGGGGGGTCCTCGGGGCCTCTGCCTTCATATCTGAGCTATGGGAACACAACATACCCCTCATTCTGACCTGATTTCCTGGGGCCACGGGGGCCACGTCTGCTGAGCCCACCTTCAGAAGGACTTGTGGGGGAGAACGAAGTTCTCCTTTGGGACCAACCTGCTTATTGTGGTCCTGTGTACCTCACACCCTCAGGTGCTCGTAGTAAGAGGTAAGGTGGTGAGCGCCCACTCACGGGGCCAGGCATCGTGACTAAGTAAACACTCTATGTGGTCATACCTGGACCCCCTCAGAGCAACCCAAAGAGGTGAGCACTGTTTGACGGACTGGGACATTGAGGCACAGGGCAGTGACGTATATTCCCCAAGGCCACAGCTGGCGAGTGGTGGAGCTGGGTCTCATGCCCAGAAAAGCTAGCTCACGTTGTAGCTCGAGGGCCTAACCCAGCACCCAGAGCAGAGCAGATGCTGGTGACATTTGCAGAATTGATGCTGAGTGAACGGGCGACAGTGCAGATGCAGAGCTGTGGGAAGCCGCCTGTGAGGAGGCCCCAGGTGGCATCTCTGCAACTCTGAGGCTTTGGGGAATCCAGAAGCCAAGGCTTTGAGTCTCAGCTCCCATGCTCCTTAGCAGTGCCACCTCTGGGGACCATATCTTCCTCTTCTGGAAGGTGGAGACTATGACAACCCCCCCCCCCCCAGGGTCACTGGGACTGCATGGTCAGGATGTAACACATCACCGACCTTTCTGGGTACAGGTGGGCCTCCCCAGTAGGCGGGTCCCAAAGACCAAGGTCATCCTGTGGGAGAGTGCAGGAATAATTGTTTAGGCCCATGGGATTCACAGGTGGGCACACACGAGCTGACCGACCTAACTGATGCTGTCCCTTAACTTTCCCATGTCTGTGGTTCTCCCCTCGGAGGCCAGCCGGCTGCGGGAACAATGCTGACTGGCCTTGGCCATGGTCTCCGCCTTTCAGCCCTTTGCTGTCATGTGACACCAAGAAGACAGCCAGCCAGGCCTTGGCCAGCTGCAGAGGTGTCACTGCCCCTGGTCAGTCCTGGCTGTGTCCTGGCTGTGCAGGACAGCACTCGCCTCTCCCCACTCTCACTCTGCATTGAAGCCACCCTTCCTGGCTGGTAGTAACCAGCGGGCTCTCATCCCCACCCTCACATACCCCCACTGTTGACCTCCGCGTTCTGCACTCAGCAGGGCGGTTCACAGGAAATCCAAGCACGTTTTCCTCACAGCCTGGAACTAAGCTTCTGTGAGTGCCTACTGAGTGCCCAGGGCTCTTTCTGCATTTTAGTTAGTGATCACGTTTGTTTCTCAAAATCACGCTAGGGGAGAGGTGTAATCTCCCCTCCCCACCCATTTTACAGGTGAGTAAACTGAGGCTCAGAGAGGTCTAGCCAGTTGCTAGACATAGGCACAGTCACAGTCAGGATTTAAACCCCAGCCTGTGTTGTCTCTACTTCACCCCATGCTGCTTTGTAGAGAGAAGGCAAAAATAAGCCCATGAATTGTGACAGCCACGGTACTGCTGATAGATGATAATTGCAGCTGGCACCTGCCGCGTGTGTGCTCCGTGCTGTGCGCTGTAATCATTGCCTTCCATGTGCTCCCATTACAGTCCTCACTTCCCTGAGGTAGTCGGTCTTTTTATCCCCATCTTACAAGTGAAAAACACTGGAGGTTCCAGAGGCAGGCAGCAAATGCATGAGGGGAAGAGCCCTGCACATGCACACCTTGGGGACCTTGGAAAACCAGGTACCATGTTTCCCCAAAAAGAAGACCTAGCCAGACAATCTGCTCTAATGCATCTTTTGGAGCAAAGATTAATATAAGACCCGGTCTTCTTTCACTATAAGACCTGGTATAATGTAATGTAATAAAATATAATACAATTAATATAATATAATATAATATAATATAATATAATATAATATAATATAAATACCAGATCTTATATTAATTTTTGCTCCAAAAGATGCATTATGGCTGATTGTCCAGCTAGGTCTCATTTTCGGGGAAACAGGGTACACTGTGGTCCATCTAGACACTGGAATATTATTCAGTGCTAGAAAAAAAATGAGCTACCATGCCCTGAAAAGACATGCGTATTACTGAGTGAAAGAAGCCAATCTGTAAAGACTACATACTGTAGGATTCCAGTTATATGACATAGTGGAAAAGGGAAAACTATGGAGACGAGATCAGGGGTTGCCTAGGGTGGGGAGAGAGATGAATGGGCAGAGCTCAGGATTTTTAGGACAAGTGAAACCACTTTGTACACACTATAATGATGGATATATGTCATCATACATTTCTCCAAACCCATAGAATGTGCCACCGCAACAGTGAATCCTCATGTAAACTATGGACTCCAGGTGACAATGACATGTCAATCTAGGTTCATCCCCTGTAACAATGTCCCACACTGGTGGGAGTTGTTGATAGTGGGAGAGACTGGGCATGTGTGGAAAATCTCTGCACCTTCCACTTAATTTTGCTAAAACTATTCTAAACAATAGTCTATTTTTTATAAAAAGCAAACAGGTATACAGTGTGCTTGGCAATGGAGCTGCCACCAGCCTGACCCCCTGGCATGTACTCTTCACAGGACCCCAGCAATGACGTGATGGGGGCGTGGCCCTGCTGATGACGGGGGCTTCCCTGGCTGGATTATCTGTGGGCTCGTCTTTTCCAGGAGTTCTTCCAGGCCTGCTCTCAGGTGTGGCTTGAAATCCAGTGCAGGAGTGTGCAGTGTGTGGGGCGTCAGGGAAGCAGTGGTTGGAGCAAGGTGACCAGAGGAGGCCAGGGGATGGCAGGCACACCCTGGCGCTCTGCCCGGGTGGATTGATCCTCCCACTTGGGGGTGAGGAAGGAGGAGGTGAGGGAGGCGGTAACCACATTCTTTGGTCCCCATTCCCTGGGACAGTGTGTGCTCAGGCTGGCCTCGCCGCTGCCAGGGCGTTGCAAAATTCAGGCTCAGTTGAATCAATGTCCTTTGGAAAAGTACATTTTGCTCAGGAGCCAAGAAAAACTGAAGACTCTGCAGCCGGCACACTGGAGTCGAGAGCCAGCCGTGACTCACACCCAGTGGGAGGGCGGAGGGCTGAGCTCAGGGCAGGCCACGGCCCTCGCGTGGGCCCAGGCTCCCTCTGCTGCCAGGCCCCTCGGCCAGCTCAAGGCTCTCTGCTGGGACAGTGTGTGTGTGTGTGTGTGTGTGTGTGTGTGTGCGCGCGCGCGCGCGCTCGCTCGCGAGCCCTGTGACAGCGTCTGCAGTCAGCTTCCTCAGGGCTCAGACCCCCCTCGCTGTTTAGAAAAGGTTCTGTCCCTCAGAAGCTATGGACAAACTGAATCGCTCTAAAAATCAAGTTTCCTTATTGATTTGTGCTGTTGGTTTGGAGATGACTTCCAAGATAAGTCTTTGGTAGAGAACAGCTCCAAAAGCCTAAAGATTTAGGGCCACCTCGGTGTGTGGGAAAAGTCCCAGATAGGACTCGGATATTTCTCACTTTTGACATTAGGAAATTTGGTGTCGCTTCCTGACTTCAGTTTTTCTGCCTTAAAAATGGGCCTGGACGAAATCAGCCTTGAGGATACCCAGGAAGCATGTGGCTTGTGAACGCCTCCCCGTAGGGAGGGGAGGAGAGGATTTATTAGGCCTCGGCAGACATGGCTAATCCATGTCAGCACTTGCCCACCAAGTCCACTGTCACCCTTAGCAGCTGGGCTGCTAGGTCCCCAGGCCAAGTCTGAGCCACAGAAGTGTTTTCCTTGATTTGCGTATTGTTTTATTTGAACAAAAAACTGGTTGCCATCATTTTTAAATTGGTGATTTTGCCTCAGACCCCACGTTTCTGGTTTTCCCTGATCTGACCACCCTGGGGCTCCTTGCTGTAGCCACGGGCCAAGCTGGGGTCCTTCTACCCCCGTGAGATGGGCTCTGGACCCTCCAATTTGCCGCAGGCCCCACCTAGCCCACTGCTCTCCTTTCCAGCACTTGCCTTGCCTCAGTTGGCATTTTTCTACGCGGGAGAGTCGTCTTCTTTCAGAGACACGGAAGGCCAGTTGTCTCATTGGGTGCCATGAGCAGCTAGGTGATCAATGCCCGAGCCCATTCGTTCATTTGCGATGCTCAGTGTTTCCTAGAACCTTTTTCAGAGGGAAAGGTATTTCCTATCTGGGAATCATTACTCCCTGGTGAATTTGTTTTATTTTCATTTCCCCACATAGGCTTTCCTTGAAGCAAGGGCTCAGATGAGCCATGAACTATTAAGGAAAACACAGGTTGAGGCAGATGTTGGACATAGGGGGATGGGGCGGTGGTCCCATCCCCTCCCTGTCTCACTACCTCCCTGCCTCTCATCTGTGAAGTTTCAAACACTCACCTGCACATCTCAGGTGAGCTTCGCCTGGGAAAGCCCCCAGTCTTCTGTGGCTCAGTGGGCCTCTTGTTGCTTAAAGATGAGGCTCTCTACTTAAGATTGCAGTACCAGAGCCTGGGTCCCCAGGATGTGTAAGGCCAGTTTCTGCTCTTGTGAAGTTCACAGCTTCATGGGGAAGACACCAAGAATACCCTGTTTCCCTGAAAATAAGACCTACCTGGACCATCAGCTGTAATGCGTCTTTTGGAGCAAAAGTTAATATAAGACCTGGTATTATTTATATTATGTTATATTATATATATTATATATTATGTTATATTATTATATTATATTGTATTATATTGTATTATATTATATTACCTGGTCTTATAGTAAAATAAGACCGCGTCTTATGTTAATTTTTGCTCCAAAAGACGCATTAGAGCTGATGGTCTGGCTGGGTCTTATTTTCGGGGAAACACGGTATTAATGAGACAGAGTGGGCTGGGCTATTCACTCATGATTGCGGTCCACACATGTTAATGATACACACCATGAAGCGGATTCCTCAGCCGGCCTGAGACTGATGAAGGTGGCTTCTCAGAGAAAAGGATGAATGAGCTGAGTTTTAAAGAATTACCTGGGGCTTCTGACGTCACCTCCCACTCCGACTGTATCAGCCTCCGTGCTGTTCCGGGAACCTGCCTATATGCTCCCTGCCTCAGGCCCTTTGCACTCGCTATCCTTTCTGCCTGGGATGCTTTTCCCTGCATGTCCATATGGCTGCCTATCTCACATAACTCAGATCTCTGCGTGTCACCTTGTCACGTGAGCCTCCTCTGATTCCCCTCACACCCCGTCTAAACCAGCACCCACGTTACGCTCTGTCTCCTTAGCCTGTTGCGGTTTTCTTCATAGCACTTACCAGAAATGACATGGTAGTTCACTTACTGTTTGTCTGCCCCACCCGGATGTAAGCTAGGTGCAGGCGAGGAGTTTCGTGTCTGACCACTGTTGTATTCCTAGCTTGGTCCACAGCAGGCACTCAATTATGACAGAAAAAATGGATGAGCTGGTGAAGGAGAGAGAAGGGGTGACGCAGACCGAGGGCACCGTGAATGCAAAGGCACAGAATGGACCCTTCTGGAACAAAACTTGGGTGGGGCAGTTGGGTCTGGCGAGGGGTAATACACAGACGGGCTAGCTAGCCCAGAACAGGCCGAAAGACCCCGTCTTTGTTTCTCTCATTTACAACCTGTTTATTCTAGGTCAATGGAAAAGTACTGAGTCGTACCAAATGCAAACGGTCACCAGCTAGCCTCTCACCCGGGCCACGGAGAACACTTTGATCCCTTTCCCTGTGCCTTTTTGCATGAGCTTGTCTGAGAAATCTCACCTTCTAATTGGTGGGCCAGACCTCGCTTTCGAAAGCACACAGCTGGGACCCAGCACAGCGTGCTAACTCCCTGCTCAGAAGTTACTGAGGGCGCAAACCACAGCTTTGCCACGTACTGACTGCTCCCCAGCAGGAGCTGTCACTCTACCTGAGACATCCTTCCACTCTGTCCCCCAGCCTCATTTCTGCTTGTCTTTCTAGACTCAGGGTCTTAGCCCGAGAGTCATCGTCTCTACACCGTCTCTTCTGAGCTTTAGTTTCTTTTTGTGTAAAAATGGGGACGAACCCTGTTTTTGTATCTTAGACCATTTTGAAGAATCAATGAGATGACATGGGTTTAGAGGCTGGCCTAATAAAGCCTCTCCTTCCCCTTCCTATGACACCTGGTCCCTCTCCAGCTTTTTTCTCTGTGATTCTTTCCTCACCCCGCAAACCTCTTGAAATCTTAATCCTGTCCTAGGCTTTCACTGCCAGGCCTGGCCAGAGCTCAGCCTTGACTGTTCAAGGTAGCGGAGAATGTTGTCCAAAAGGTGGTCTCATGACACACAGTAAACTTGAACCCCCTGGGATGGAGGAGGTCAAGGACCTTTGGGACCCCCTCCCCGAAAGGGGCACCTCCCCCTGGTATCTTGGCATGGCTGTCTTACCCCAGTATTCTCCTCTTATGCTTGAAAACACAGGCACCAATAGCCCCTTCCTTTTAAATCTGTTGAAGGCCGTGCCCTGGCGGGGAGCCACGGCCATGAGAATCCAATCCCCGGAATAGCTCCTGCTGCTCAGCATTTAAATGCCGTCTGTATTTTTATCCGATGATGGGTCACTTCTGAAACACACCCCCCTCAAATTCAGCCCCTCTAAGAATACATTTCCATTTATAGCTTCTGCCCTCGGGATGTTGTGTCCTGGGCCGAGGCTGGTGGCCACGGCCTGTTTCCAGTGATTTGGAAGTACTTTGAGGCCCTAGCTGTCCCTCAGCCTGCGCTCCCTGTGGCCTTGACAGCAGAAAGCCTGACTCCCAGCCAAGTTCAGGCTCCGTCTGACACCAGGCCTTTCCTCTTTCTGTGAGAGCAGGAGCTCATCGGGCTGTTGCTGGTGGGGGGCGCACATGGGGATGAGACCTCTGTCCAGCTGTGCTCTGCTAGGGCCTCTGGGTGGCACCACACCTCAGTATGGGACCCTTCCTCCTCCCCTCTCTGACAAGTACCCATAGACTGCTGTCTTGCCAGGTTCTATGTGGGCACAGGAGGACGGGTGAGCATGGGCAGCCAAGGCCCCAAGGGCCAGTGTAGAACTTTGGGGAGGCCACAGAGGGACCGGAGAGGGTCAGTCCAATCCTGATTCTGCTTCTTGCTGGCAGTGTGAGCTCAGACAAATGGCTCAGCCTCTCTGAGTCTCCATTTCCACATTTGTGAATGGTATCTCATAAGTGGTGGGGAGGGTTCAATGGGTAGAGTAGGTCAACTCTGTAAGTAGTGCTTGTCTTGTGGAGCAGAAGCCCAGGAAATACCAAGTCCCTTTCCCACCCCTCTGGTGACCTGTGGGGTAGGGACAAGGTGAAAATTTGGGGCAATAAATCAGAAGTTGGACACAAACACGTGACTTACGCCTTACCAGTTCTAACACTGGCATCTCCTGAACTGTGCTTTTTCACAGTGCCAGTTTATGCCCTCCCGCCCCCATTCTGCCCCCATTCTATGGTGGGGCCTGGAATCTGCAAATTTAACCATCATCCCAGGGGACTCTGAGGCCCAAGGACCACACTTTGAGAACCGCTGCCTCTTCCATCCATTCCAAAAGTGTTTCTGCAGACCAGCTGTGTGTGCCTGGTGCTTTTCTACGCCCTGGGAATAGAGAGGAATTCAAAGGCAGGTGAGGTCCCTGCTCTCTTGTAGCTTATCTTTTAATAGTGGATTGGGGCTGCGAACAAATACATAAAACACAACATCATATCAGGTAGTGATCTTAAATGCCGTGAAGAAAAAGCAGAGGAAGGAGATCAAAGATCAAAAGGGTGTTTTAGTTGGTCGCCAGGACTGGCCTTTCTGAGGAGGTGACATTGGAATATAGACTTCGTGAAGTGAGGGAACAAGCCATGCAGCTGTCTCAGGGAAGGACATTCCAGATAGGACAGCAAAGGCCAAGGGCCTGAAGTGGGAACAAGGAACAGATGGCATTAGAATGTAGAGCTGGAAGACCAGTGCCCCCTCCCTCCCTGCAGGGCCGGTGGCAGGAAGCTAGTCTTGGCTGAGTCTGCAACACTGTTGAGGGCGTAAGGGACCTGTGTCATTGTTAAGAGTCTTCTGCAAAGCAAGAGCTGTTTGTCACTTATCTCTTCTTGTTGCTACAGAGCTCAATACTAGTATCTGCCATTGTTAGGAAAATCGTAAATTCTAACAGGTAAAGGGTGTGGTCTGGCCCAGGGAGACCTCCATCTTTTTGCCAATTGACCATCTGAAACACTCTCTGAGAATGTCCTGGTCACCTTTCTGATCGGCTCATTTTACTTTCTTGCTCATCATCTTTGCCCCAGCGGCCAGCAAAGTGTGTCTCACCACCTCTCAGGCACTTGGAAAGCCCAGGAGGACACATACGGTGACTTGGAAAGAATCTGGAGGCCTTGTCTTTCTCTAACACAAAAGTGCTGCTGCCCTGTCTGTGCTTCACTTTAACTCTCTGCCGATGAGCAAGTGTGGGTGCCACACCCCCTGGGCTTCCTCCTACCTCTGTTGTTTTGTGATCCTAAGAACAGGTTTTGTGTGGGAAGCTGCTGAGTTTTAATCTGGGCGTGTGCAGTGTGATTGGCAGGCCGGATGCCTCTGGGAATGAGGAAGCTCCGTTGGTATTACTGTGTGGGCTCCAGAGGACAGGGTCCACATCTGTCTTGGTGACTTTCTCCTGGCTCTCTGGAACTTGGCACAATAAATCAAGGCTTAGAAGAGTTGACTGTGGGAGTTAAAAGAGAAAGGGCCTGACCCCAGATCCTTTGGGGTGTAGGCGGATCTCAGGGTCAGGCGGAAGAACAGGAGAAGCCAGAAGAGGACGCTGAAGACTGAGGCTGCTTTAGGCCGCCAAACGAAGAGACAGATCCAAGAAGGGACAGTCAGTACGCTCCGTGCAGGGGCAGTATTGAGGAGAGCCAATGGCATCTGGCCCTTGGAGACTCCTGGGTGATTTTAGTGAGAGCAGGAAGAGAGAGCGGGTAAGGAGGGCTGGCAGCAGACGGCTGTGGGGTAAGGATGGAATGGAAGGTGAGATGTGAGGTTTTTCTTTCTAGGTCAGTCATTGAGAAGTGTGCTGTGTGCTTCCTATTACGTCACATTGAATGGCACAGAATAACTGGTTGTCTTCTCTTTGAGACGCTAAGATTGATCATTGGCGGGTGGCAGCTACCTGATCCATCTATTGTGAAATTTCCCATCGTTGGTGATACTTGCCTAGATTCAGTATTTCACCAGAAGATGCACCGTGATGGTTCTTACAATTCTGTTCGTCCTTCTGCTGTATTCTTTGCAATTATTCTATAAGATAGAACTTAGTCCTCACCAACTAATTGGCTGCCTAGAAAAACATTTTATATGTACAATAAGTCAAAATAAGTGCTTTTCCGTTATTTATCAATTTCAGAATAATGAGTTGGTAGCCTAGCGTCTCCTAAGGTGTCCAATGAGGCTTTTTTGTTTTTGGAAGTATCATGATGAACTCATAGATTGCTTAATGTGTATGATGTGTTTCAGTCATGAGCATCATTTAAAAATTTTTTTCCAACAGCTTTATTGAGATGTAATTGATATACAATAAACTTTGTGTACTTAAGGTGTACAATTTGAGAAATTTGACATGTGTACACCCATGAAACCATGATCACAATCGAGAACGATCACCTCGCAGAGTTTTCTCGTGACCTCCCTTCCTCCCTCCCCAGGCAGCTGATGATCTACTGTCCCTCTAGATTACTTTACACTTTCTAAAATTTTATATAGATGGAATCATGCCATATGTGCCCTGGTTTATTTTTCATTCAGCATAATTGTTTTGAGAATCATCCATATTGTTGCTCAAATCGATACTCCCCTGCTTTTTATTGCTGAGTAACAGTCCGTTGTGTGGATATGCCATCACTTGTCTACCCATTTGCCTATTGACGGACATTTGGGTTGTTTCCAGTTTGTGGCTGTTACAAATTAAGCCTCCATGAATATTCATCTATGTGTGTGTCTATGGGAATGTGCTCTCATTTCTCTTGGGTAAATGTAGGGGTGGAAAGGCTGGATCGTGTAGGTGTATGTCTAACTTTTAAGGAAACGACCCAACTTTCTTCTGTAATGGTTGTACTACTTTTCTTTCCCACCAGCAATGTCTGAGAGTTCCAGTTGCTCCACGTTCTCACCAACACTTGCTATGTTCAGTGTTTATAATTTTAGCCACTCTAATAGGTATAGAGTAATGTCTCATTGTGGTTTTAATTCACGTGTCCCCAGTGACTTTGATGTTACCATCATTTCATGTGGTTATTCACCATCAGTAAGTCTTTGGTGAAATGCTCAAATCTTTTGCCTAGTTTTTAAGGGGTCATTTGTTTCCTTACTGCCGACTTTTGAGAGTTCTTAATATCACCTATAAATCCTTTATCAGACGTGTGGGTCACATATGTGTTTCCCCATCTGTTGCTTGTCTTTTCATTCTTTTAATGGTGCCTTTCGAAGAGCAGAAATTTTTCATCTTAATGAAGCCTCATTTACCAATTTTTTTGGTATGGATCCTGCTTTTCCTGTCTTATCTAAAAAATATAGAAAAATAAAAATATAAAAAACTTTGCCTAACCAAAGATCACAAAGGTTTTCTCGTTTTCTTCTAGAAGATTTATAGTAAGTCTTGAAGTCAGATCCAACTTTGTTCTTTTTCAGAGCTGAGTCCTCTGTGATTCCATACGAATCTTGGAACCAGCTTGTCAATTTCTACAAAAACGTTTGCTGGGATTTTGTTTAGGATTGAGTTGAATCTGCAGATCAGTTTGGAAAGAAATGCCCTCTTAATAGTATTGAGTCTTCTGACCCATTATCACAGTCTATTTCTCCGTTTATTTAAGTCTTCTTTAATTTCCTCCATCAATGTTTTAGAGTTTTCCGTATCTGGGTCTTATACTTCTCTTGTCAAATTTATCCCTAAATATTTAATAGTTTTTATGCATTTCCTAAGAATAATAGGAGTAACTATTGTGTTAGGTTTTGGTTAAACCTTCTATTGTTTCTTTCTAAAGATACCAGCAAGGATGTAAATTTATTTTTATTGACCTTCCCCACCCCCCCCACACAAACACACACATAAAATTGAACAGAACACAGTGTTCAAAGCTTGGTTTTTTTCTCTTTCTGTATGGAGACCTTTGTCACTCTCCTTTACAGCTGTATCACCCTCCACTTCGTGGATGGTCTGTAATTTATGCACCAGTCCCTGAGGATGGACGTTTGCATGGCCTCCATGTCGTTTGCTATTGCAGCTGGTGCTGCAATGAATAGCCCTGTGCACACGTCATTTTATGTTTTTACCTGGAATTTACTGAATTCCATTAACAGGCCAAGCCCTGCATGACCCACAGGAGATTTAGGGACAAACTTGACCCGTACCAGCCCAGCAGGAGTGGAAGACCCTGCAGCAATCTCGGGGCTTGGCCAGGAACATACATAAATATATATGCAGAGCCCAGGGAGGTGCAGGAGGCCACCTTGGGAGGGGCCTTCTGGAATTTCAGTGGTCGGATTTATTCCTCTTCCTCTTTGGCCAGACTTGGTGGCTTTTGTGGGAAGGAGGGGAGGAAAGAGGGCAGGATTTTGTGGTCCGAGAGGGTATTCTGACGTGGGAGCGAGGTCACAGGTGGAGGTGTTTGGAGCTCCGAGGCTAGGCTGTAGACAGAGGCCTCAAATCTCACATGGGCACCGAGATCTGAGGAGAGAGCCACAAGGGATGGGCTGGAGCGAGACAAAGTTGTGTGTATTAGTGTTGCATGCAGAGTTCATCACCCAAACCTCCTTGTCAGTATAGGAGGTCGTCTCCCTGTCCCAGGCAGGCCTGTGGCACAGGGTTTAGACACAGATGCCCGGGAGCCAAATTCGGGAGTTTGAGTCCTGACCCTACCTCTTGGGCTCGTGCAGTGGCAGGAACGAGGGTGTCGACCACACACGAAAGCCCTCACTGTGGGGCCGGTCGTGAGGCTGTGACTGCTACTCTTACTATTATTCCTCGCTCAGAGCTCCTCCATCTGGGCTAGAGATGGAGACAGATGGACGTTTCTTTTCCTTCGTTTTGACACTTGAGGGGGGAGTGATGCGAGCTCAGGTGAGCAGTTTGAATGTCAAGGACAGGATGGGGGTGCGGTGAGAATGATTCTAGGCTGCATTAGAACTGCTGCCTGCAGGGCTCAGCTCTGGTGCGTTCATTTACCTCTGTGTTCTCCAACACGTGCGCACACACATGTACATGCACACACACATATGTACACACGTACACCCACGCCCCAGTGGTTCTCAATAAGGTTAAGGAAATGAGCAAGTGAGCAAACAAGCACACTGTTCACCTAACTCCCTGACACTCGGCGTTGAGGGCTCTGCCAGGCTGGTGGGCAGGGCTGACCAGGCCCAAGAGCCAACTAAAACCCTTGCTGGCTATTTTTGGGACAAATGACCCACCACTTCCAATGACTTGCTCCTAAATGGCGTCTAATTTCATTAAGCCTTGGAAACAGTGACATCACAAGCGCCTGCCTAGTAGCCGCCCACATATGGCGAACCACAGAATGAGCTGAGATTCGTCTAGAACTAGGGCAGAAGTGAGGTCCCAAGCAGCAAACGTTCAAATAGCAAAGCTGAGGCATTCTGTTATGAAAAGAAAGTACAGAGGAAATCCATTAGTCAGACATTTCCAGAGGCAGTTTTCCTTGCTTGGCAATGGGAGAAGACTTACGCCTGTTTATTTTAGGTGAGGCCATACAGCCCTTCCTCGCCCTGTCGGCTAGCCGTGGCCCGTCCAGCGAATTTCTGTTAAGTAAATCCTATATTCGCATTGACGACTCGTGTCCATGTTCGTTTTATCCTAAGGAGTGATGAACTGAGAGGCACAGATTCAGTACCTTTTTGATTAAACTAGTGACGTGGGTACTTACTGTACCGCTAGAGAAAGTCACCAATCCGGATGGACTTTATTTTTCTCCCTGTGGGGTCCTTTGCCCGGTAGGCTCTGCCTTCTCAGGCACAGAGCCAAAAGGGAGAGGGAAAGACCGCTTACTCCAGATTCCTGGTCTCCAGAGGGGCGATCAAGGCAGGGTCAGGCCTTCACCCAGCAGGAGCAGAGGGAACCAGAGGCCTCTCGGAGAGGGCACAGGCTCGATGGGAAAAGGTGCTTCCTGCATGTGACGTTTTGGTCTGCGTACAACAGGAGTTCTCTGCTTTAGCACGAAGGACACTTTGGGCCCCTAATCCTTTGTTGTGGGTACTGTCCTGTGCATTGTAGGATGTTTATCAGCGTCCCCGGCCTCTATTCGCTGGGTACCAGCAGCATCCCTAGTATGACAACCAAAAACGCCTCCAGAGATTGTCAACCGTCCCCTGGAGGACAAAATCACCCCTGATTGAGAACCACTAGCATGAGAGATAGCACAGATTTCACCAGCTTTTTAATGGCTTGTTTTTGTTGTAAATACTCTGACTCTAATTATACCTTGAACTGGGCAGGTCACCCCTTTTCTTGGGGCTTCCGCTTTCTCACCTGTACAATGAATGGGTTGGACACAGTGACTTCAGAATACCTGCTCCACCTGACGGTGGATTGTGTGAAAGGCAGGAGGCCCCTCTGGGGTCTCTGTGTTTGAATCCTGTCCCAGCAGGAGGTAAGCCTTGGCCACCTTGCCACGGCGCTGCTCCCATCCTGGTATCCAGGTCAGTCTTTCTTAAGTCCAGTTGATTATGCTTCTGCTTTCATTTAAGCCCATTTTGACTTTTTTTTTTTTAAGTGAAAATTTCTAAATATCCACAAAAGTAGAAGAGCCCCAGGGGCCCCTCACCCAGCTTCCTCACCATCCATTTCATTTTAATCTTGTTCCTAAGGCCAGCCAGTGGGCCTTTTCTCTATGCAGATTCATTCACAGACTCATTCGTTCAGGTCAGTTCCCCAAGGACTTGGATTGGGCAGGGCTGGGCAACAAGGAGGCCTAAGTCCTGCCCTGGAGAAACTCATGGCCCAGTGGGGGGGACAGGGAAAGAGCATTTTGCCTTTGACAACCATAAAGAATCCATCCTTTAGGTCTTTCTGTTCGAGACTAAGCAATTCCAATTCTTTAACCTTTTTCCCTAAGAAGTATTTTCCATCCACATGGTCTGGTTTGTCTCTGCATTACTGGGGAAAACAGCAAAAACATAAATTAGGCCTGGATTCAGATCCTTGCTGTGGCACTTCATAGGTGGGCAAGCTTAGCCAAGTCACTGTCTTCTCCGAGGCTCATCTGTAAAATGGGTTAACAATCCTTAACTCGCCGGTTAGCTGAGAGAACTGGATAAGAACATGCGGGTCAAGGGCCTTGCATGAGCCAGGCACAAACTAGGTGTACAGTAAGTATCCCTTCCCCCGCTCCCATTCTTCTTATCCTTTCTTTCACATTCTCTTGACAGTGAGTAGCCATGGCTAATCTCATCACCCATCATGCAGTGAGGGGCTGACTAATATGAGACAAAGAGGATGGACGGCTCACTTCCTGGTCTGTCACATGCCTGAGTTCTCACCACCCTCCCAGTAGCCCATTTTCTTAGTGACATTCACTGCTGACTCATTTGGCTTGTGGTCAGCTCTGAATCCAGGGTCTTTTTCAGCTCTCCCTTTATCCCACCACCACTCAGCTTGGATTTGTGGCATGGGAATGGGATCATTATTAGAGAACATTCTATTTAGGTGACCCTAAATAGCAAAGCCAAAGGCATTGCTAGACCATGGGCTCTGTCTACATTAACCACTTTCATTTTCCCACCGTCTAGAACACTGACAGTAGGTAGCTAGTAAATATCTGTTGAATGAATTAATGTGTTTTGAACTGGTCCCTGTCTTCCAAGAGATTCGCACCTGCTCTGAGGCAGCATCTCTGGAAAATCAAATAAAACCTTGTGACTTTAATTTACCAACAATTGAGCTCTAAATCGCTTCACACAGATGTGGACCCAGACTTGGGTTTGAATCCCAGCTCTGCTAATCGTGGGCTTGGTGACTGAGCAAGTTGCTTGTGGCTGAGCCTTCGTCTTTTCCTTGGGAAAATGGGATATCAGCATCTGCCAGGGTTATTGTGAGAAGTAAATTTAAATATATGTGTGCAAGAGCCCAGCACAGGCTGGCAGTGATCTTGGTTTCGTGTCATTGGCTCTTTCTGGATCACTTACCTCCTTTGATGGCTATTGCCTCCAAGTCTAACCTCTTCTCTTAGACTTTTGTTCAGCCTTCTTCCCCCTTCCCGCCCCCAACAAGGACATACTCTGCCTGACACCCACTACACTCAACAAACATTCATTAAGCCAGTTCTTCAAATTCAGATGCCTGCAGGGACCAGGCGTGTGTGAAGAAAGCAGGCAGGCTAGGATTTTTATGTGAAATCTCCCCCTTCAATTTTTTTTTAATTGCCTTTAAATTAATTTTTTTAACTTTTCATTTTGAAATAATTTCCGATTTGCAAAAAAAATTGCAAATAAGCAATACAGAAGCTTTCCACGTGCCCTTTCCTCAAGTTTCTCCAAATGGTAACATCTTATGTAACCAAATATCATGATCAAAACCGGGAAGATGACACTGTGCAATACTATTAACTAATCTACAGATCTACTTCATGTCCCCTCTGTTGTCTCATGATGTCCTTTTTCTGATCTAGGACGTCCCGCACAATTGGGTGGTCACGTCTCTTCCGCCTCTTCCAATCTCTGACAGTTCCTTAGTCTTTACTTGCCTTCATGACCTTGATACTTTGGACAAATGCTGGCCATTCGTTTTGTAGCGCGGCCCTCAGTTTGGATTTGTTTGCCGGTTTCTTATGATTCACTTGAGCTTGTGCATTTGGAGCAAAATCCCCACAGCAGTGATGGTTTGCCCTCGCCAGTACGTCACATCGGGAGGCACATGACATGTCTCCTTACTGGTGACACTCACTGGGTCACTTGGTTACGATGATGTCCGCCTGCCAAGTTTCTTCTCTGGAAAGTTACTCTTTTTCCTTCTGTAATGAGTAAAGATTTTGTGGGGAGGTATTTGGAAGGTATATAAATAGCCTGTTCCTCATCACACTTCTAATGTATTCATATCTTCATTTATAGCTATCTAGATTCTTGCCTTTCTATTTTATCCAGTGGGTTATAATCTATTACTGTGATTATTGATTTTAATGTTCGCATTGTCCTTTCTTGGCCAGTGTGGGCCCCATTAAACTGGTTTCTTGTCCTTTTCGTATGTCCCCATCTTTCTTGCTTTCTGACGTGAAATGATGCTCCAAGGTCATCTTTTATTTTCTCTGCCCAGCCCTGGAATTAGCCATTTCTCCAAGGAGCTACTTCTTTTGAGTAAAGAATGATATTTAGAAACCAAGATTTGAGTACCAGATGTGCCCATTGTCCTCTGGCCGTCATTGGTCCCGGACCCTCTCTATGGAACGAGCTGGGAAATATATGTGTATATGGTGTGTATACACCTACATGGATATTTATGCATGTTGAAAACCATGAATTCACAGCGATTCTTCCATTTCCACTCCCCATCACAGGGTTTATTCAGCTTTTCTCTCTGTGTACCTCCCTTCCCCGACAGTGAGGCACCTGGGCCCCATTACCTCACTGTATTTACTTATTGGATCGGTCCCCCTGTATGTAACAGTCTCCTGTCTCTCCTTCCTCACCCTTACTGGGTTCTGACACTCTGCCCTGGGCCACCCCCACCTTGTCACCCTGTGCCGCCTCGGACTTTCCATAAAACTCCCAGGTTTGAAATGATAGTTCATATATTTTTAAAACTGTGAGGCCCAGCTTCTGCCTGTGGGCCTTGGATGGTGAGTGGTAGTAACTGGACCAGGAAGCTGGATTGTTAGCCCCTCCCACCTCTCAGGGGGGCCACTCCCAGTGTTCCCCTCCCAGCACCACTTGCTGGTGAACGCAGCCTCCAGCACACGGGATACACACTCCTCTTGCCTCTGCTTTTGCTGTTCTCACTACCTGGGCTGCTCTTTGCCTGCACCCACGCTTCCTGCTGTCCTCCTGCTTTGTTCAGACATCACCTCCTGTAGGAAGCTTCACGGATGACCCCGGGGGCCTTTTCCGGGTTCTCTGGTGCCTCCAGCGAACCCCACGATGGAACACCACTGCCTTCTCTTCCCATTCCTTTGTCTCTGCTGCTGAACTATAGACGCATGAGGCCGATTTCAGCTCCGTGTCCTAGTGCCTAAAAGAGAGCCCAGCACCTAATAGGTGGTCATAAATGTTACTCACATGAGCATTAATGATAGTAACAGCAGTACTCGTTCAAATAGCACTCCCTGGGTACCAGGCGTGGTTCTAAGCACTTTATGTGCTCTAAGTCATTCAGTCATAACCCTTATGCTGTGAGATGGTTACTGTTGTTGCCCCATTTTACAGACAGAGGAACTGAGGCACAGGGAGGTTAAGTAAGTGATATGCCCAAAGTCACACAATGGTGGAGTCACATTTGAACCTAGGCAGGCTGACTCCACAGTTTCTGCTCTCACCTCTCAAATGCCTCTCATGGTAAAAGGGGTCAGCATTTTCAGAATAAGGGAGGTATGTACGTATGGATTGTTGAGTCCCGTGGACTCCACCTTCCCAACCACATTGCTAGCCCCCATTTCTAGTGCCCTTACGGGCCCAAGCACCTGGCTGAGCAGGCAGGAGAGAAAGTGGTACCTTTTAACTCGGTGGCCCACAGAAATAGTTTCTCCCCTGAGATCTTAGGAAACCGAGCACTGTTCACGTGTTATTAGAGTGAGCACATGGGAGTCAAGTATCAGGTCTTACGCAAGATTTCCAAGTCATTGCATTGGGTTGGCAGGGCACTGACACTGTTTCCCAATCACCAGCGGGGAACCACACGCTGGACCGTCAACCCCGAGGGCCAGAGCAGCAGTTCTTCAAGCCAGGCTCTACCAGAGAGCCTGGGAACGATGTGTGTGGACTTGGAGCGCCGTCAGTAAAGCTCGCCGTGTGATAGCTGTCTGCTCAGGGTCAAGTGCAGGGGAGGAGGACAAGTGTGTGACAAGCCTCCCCTGTGAACGCTCCATGTCAGATCTGCCAGACATTTATTTCCCTTATACCTCTCAGTAGCCTACTGGGGTCTGGCAGTAGTAGCCCTGTTTTTACAGACAAGGAAACAGGCTCAGAGAGGGGAAGTCGTTTGCCTAAAGTCACACCGTGAGGAAGATTAGCCAAGATTTGAACCCAGGGCCGTCTGATTCAGGGCCTTACCTCTTAAACAGCTGGCCATATTTAAACCCATGGAGTCTGTCTGACTCCAAAACCCCAAATCCTGCCACCACAGCCCACAACCCCTGTCTCTGCCCCAATGGGATCCCAATGAGAGAAAGGCGCCTACGTCTGGGTTGGAAACCCACATTAAACGGGGTCCAGATCCAGCACAAGCTGATGCTGAGACTTGGGCCCCAGGCAGGATTGGATGTTAACCTCATGCCTTGGAGTTAAGAAGAACCTTCAGGAGCCTGAGGAAGTGGGGAGTGGAAACAAAAGGACGAGGAGGCGGGAAAGGGAAGAGGGGGTGGAGAGGTGACGCCGGGCAAGATTGCAGCAGTGCCGTCATAGAACTCAGGAAAGACTGCATTTCCCTGTTGCCTTCAACGTCAGAGAAACCTGAGCCTCGGAGGGTTCCGTTCATTCCACAATGCCCATTGAGTGCTGACTGTGTGCCAGGCCCATGCGAGGGTCTGGGGACGTGGCAGGGGATAAAAGCTCGCCAGGCCCCTGCCCTCATGGGGATGACATTCTGATGGGGGGAGACCAACCAAGAAACATACCCAAATGAGAGGTCAAGGTCCTCTTGGGTGCTGATAAGTGTCATGAGGAAGTAAGGGCAAAGGTAAGGGCAGTCTGTGGGTGGGGGGCCCATCAGAGGGGGTGTCCCAAAGGAGTTGGTTCTGGGAAGAATCGTGGCTTGCCGAGACATGTGGCACACGAGCTGCCTGAGCCCCAGACTTTGTGCCCAGCTCACGTCTGTCCCCTTTGCTCTCTGCAGGTTTGACATCTACAGGAAGGTACCCAAGGACCTTACGCAGCCGACGTATACCGGGGCCATCAGTGAGTAACCAGCCGCCATTCTTACCGTTGCCCCCACCCCTACACGACCCCCCCATACCTGTGCCCTCTCTCCCTCTGCAGACCTGCTGGGCCAGGGAGGAAAGGAGAGGGGAGGAGGGAAGAAATGATGGGCATCTCGCCGGGCCCTCCATATAGTTCCTTGTCCCATCTCTGTCCTCAGCGTAACCTGTAAGACATAGGTGGAATCTGTGTCTGGGAGGATACCCCAGAAATCCCTTGTACCTGCCCTGAGAGAGGAAACGGGGACTCAGGGATCAGGAAGAGACTTACTTTTCTTTTTATACCTTCTAAAATATTTGTGTTTTTGACATAAACATGTCTTTACCCATTTAAAAAAAATAAAAATCCCACCCAGATTTTGGTTCCTTTTATTCTTCAGTCAAAGGACCCAGGGCTCCTTGGAATAATGGCTGATTCTGGGCTGGGGCAGGAAGGGTACAAAATAAGCCTAGAACAGCTTGTGCCAGAAAGGAAAGAATTCTCTGGATTAAGAAAAAGATACTGTGTGTCAGCAGGAGCCAGCCTGGAAGAGACCAAAGACCAACGCTAGGGCAGTTTGAGTAACAATATAATGGCATTATTGGCTTACAACCCAAAGAATTAAGAAAAAGATCTATGAGTCCTTACTGATGTAAATAAATGGGAAAGAAGGGGCGATTATTCCTTACGAAGCATTCCAAAGAATATATATGAATACGTCCCTGTCCAGGATTTAGAGCGTAATTCTCCTCTCCTGGAGTGTGGGCTGGACTTGGTGACTCGCTTTCAAAGAGAAGAGACTGGAAAGGAAATAGTCATAGTAACCTGATTGTGGAGCCAGCACCTTCACTGAATGATGACATTGGCATTAAACAGTGAGACCTCACGTGAATGTCACACACCCGCGACGGGACGTGATGGGAAGGGTGCCTAACTGCTGTGAGATCTTCCCCCAAACCACAACCCAGTCTAGTCATGAGGAAACATCAGCCCCAGGTTGGGACATTCCCCAGGACTCTTGACCAGTACTGTTCCAAAGTGACAAGGGCTTGAAAACCAAGGAAGGACTGAGGAAGTGTCACACATTCAAAACTAAGGACATACAATGACTGAATATAAAGTGGGGTCCTGGATTAGTTCCTGGAACAGAAAAATGGCATTAGTGGGGAAACTGGTGAGTTGAATAAGTCTGTAGCTTGGTTAGTAATAGTATTGTACAGTGTTAATTTCTCCCTTTTGACAAATATACCAGGGTATGTAAAATATTAAAGGGGAAGATGGGAGAAGGCTGTAT
Organism: Rhinolophus hipposideros; assembly: GCF_964194185.1. NCBI lineage: Eukaryota > Metazoa > Chordata > Mammalia > Chiroptera > Rhinolophidae > Rhinolophus > Rhinolophus hipposideros. The sequence continues at coordinate 39,488,448 of NC_138069.1, forward strand.
GGGAATTTTCTGTACCATCTTTTTATCTATTACTACTCTACAATAAAAAGTTTATTTAGGAAAAATAAAAGCAAAGCATCATTGTCCTGCAAGCAGAAATGATTGAACTTCGTTTTCCGGAAGAGAAAAGAGCTCAGAGAGGTGAAGTGACTTGTCTGAAGTTTCACAGCTTACGAAAGGTGGAGCCAGGACTGGGACTCGGGTGGGCCTCCCTGCACCCGAGTGGTTGGTGTGGGAGCGGGACCCTGCCCCTGGATGTCCCTTGGAGCTGGGCAGTCAAGTTGGCGTCCACTGTGGCCTCCCAGCGCAGGCCATTGTTTGGTAGGGGGATGACCTCGGGGATTGCCCCACCCTGGCCAGCCCTGCCTGGCTCTCCCTCCCTCCAGCTCAGCTCCTTGAAACTGTGGATGCCTTCTCGCGTCCTGGGTTTCTACATCTCCGGGGAAGGGCTGTTTGTCTTGCAGGCTCAGGAGTCCCACAGATCCCGGTTCATGTTCCCGTTTGGCAGCTAGGTGACCTTGGGCAAGTCACTTTACCTCTCTGAGCCTCAGTCTCTCAATCTGAGGATTAAAGGACATCGTGCCTGTCAAGTGTGGGGTATGTGCTAAGTTCTCGGTGCATGGATGACACTTCTTATCACCATTCTCCTGGAGCCCACAGAACCCTGAGTGTCTGTGACCACAGAAGCTGTGACACTTTGTGCCTTGATCCCCACAGAAAGGATATTCGGGGGGGCATGAGAAGAGGAAAGGGGCTTATTCTATCTGTCCCTTTCCCGCCACCGACTAAGAGCTCAAACCTCTTCTCAGTTCTCCACAGTCTCTCCCTTGATAAGGATGTCTAACAAGCAGGTGTGTATCCTTCTAGAATTGAAAAAAGTATATACGGTAGGCAGGCTTTGATATGCCTGTATCATTGTTTGAAGCACAGATGGGAGCATGCTTTGCACCCACACCGTCTTCCCTGCCGTTTCTTCAGCTGACACGTCCTAGACACCGTCACACCAACACATAACCAGTCACCATTCTTCTTTCCAGCTGTGCACGTTCCGTTCTCTGGGCGACCCACGGTTTATGTAACCAGCTCGCTGAGGGCGGGCATTTCTGATTTCAGTTTACTGCTATTGCAGACGTCCTTGTCCATAGAGTTTTGTATCCTTGTATGGTTATTTGTGTAAGGTCACTTTCCTGGAAGAGGAGTTACTGGGTCGAAGGGCACACGTGCTGTAAAATTTAGAAGGTGCCTTCCTGCCAGATGGCCCTCAGGAGACGTGGTCTGTGTTGCGGTCCTAGCCACAGCACACAGCGGCAAATTCCCTTACACAGAGGAAAGGTGTGCGGCCTGGGAAGCCAGCCTTTTGCTACTGTGCAGTGAACAAATATTTATGAACCAGGTCCTGGGGCCAGGCCCCGTGCCAAGTACTGCGACCACGTTGAAGGGGCTTTGGTCTCTGTCCTGGAGGAGCGCAGGGCCGAGCGGGGCAGCAGACACACAAACACCATTTCCTGACGTCGTGATAAGTGCTATTAATAACTGAAGGAACCCGCAGGGGCCTCGGAGACTCACGGGTTGGCTTTGAATTTTGCCTGCTCCTCATAAGCATTAAGAATTTTGACCTTGGACAAAATTCATTGACTTCCCGGAATCTTGGATCTTGGGTCCAATGCCCCCTTTGCTGGCTGCCCCAGGTTGCCCACTTGCAAGCATTCTCCTGGGGTCACATTCCGACTGTCTAGTGCCTGAGTCAGTCTCGGAAGGCTGGAGTCAGAGTCTTAGCATCTTTGCCCAAACATGGATTGAAAAACCCTCATCGAGCCTTCAGAATCAGAGGCAATTCTGGCTGAAATGCTTCCTACCTGCCTTTGCATTTTTCATTCATTCGTTCAACAGGTATTTGTTTCGTACCTTCTCTGACCCAGGCTCTGTGCTAGACCCTGAGGCCACATGGTGCTGAGACACCTGTTCAGTCCTCCCGATCTGGGGCCAGGGGTGGGGGGAACAGACACAGCACGTGTGATCGGGGCTATCGAACCCTTGGCTTTCAGCTGAGCAGACTCCGTGCTCATCGTGTCCACCTGCCAGGTTGACCAGGGTTCCTGCAAGCCTGGAACAAAGCACATGGGGTTCAGGAAGAGGCCTTATCAGCCCTGTCTCTCCACCTCCGATCTTGACAGAGTGAGAACTTGGGGGCCCAGTAGCAGGCTTGGGGCAAGGAAGGCAGCCGGCAGACCTGAATTTGGCTTACGTCAGCATTGACCTTCAAAAACCTTGTCTTATTTTGTGCTTGTTCATCATTGCAGCACCCGATAGGTTGCTAGGGCTGAGGGTGGGGTGGGAGGGGTGAAAAGGGTTCTGCTACGTGGGTCCCATGTGATACGATGCTGTTCAGAAACAGTGCAGGATTCAGGTGAGGGGTGTTGGGCCCGCTCGGTGGGGTTTTTTTCCCCAGCACACATTTTAACTGCAATTTGCAGGTGAGAAGGAGAAGGGCATGAGCCACGGAACTTTGATTGACAGCTGACCCCCTGCAGTGGATTTGCTCAGCAGCTGGAGGAGACATTGGAAATTCACTTCTGTGCCATAAAAACAAACAAACCTGGCCACTCTGTGTAAACTAATGTGATACCTGCTTAGACATAGATTGCGGAGTGAACAAAGCACAGCTGAAAAGATGTGTGTATATTATGCTGCTGTTTGTTTCGAGCGAAGAAAAAAGGATTTATACATTTATGCTCATGTGCTAATAGAGGTACACAAGACTTTAAGGGCCACAGCTCTGGGCTGTGGGGTCAGGAGCCAGGAAAAGACTCCCATAATGCGCCTCTTCAGGCAGCTTGAGTACGCTTCTTATCCTATGTGTGTATCATCTCTTCCAAGTAAAGAAAAAAGTAAAACCCTTTAATGCTGCCCTATACGGCTTTTTCCAAGTTTGGGAGATTGGGGAGTAATTCTGATAACCCCCATATCTTCGTGTGTGTGGTTTTCGCAGTTAGTTGGGGACTCGGGATGTCCCTGTCCCGCCCTTCACTTGGACCCAGAACTCTTGGGGTTCCTTTTCTTAGGGCCTTGGCTCTAGAATGCACAGGTTCCAGGCCTGTCCCCCCAGTGTAGTTCTGGGCTAGTCTCTTTGTCTCTCTTCACGTCCATTTATACGCCCTTCACATGGGCTCATGCCCCCTGTCGGGAGTGTGCAATGGCAAGGTGTCTACAATGCTCCCACAGCAGGGCACCTGGTAGGTGCCCAACAAACACTCATTCTCTTCCTCCTCGCCAGAATGCATCTTTGACTGTTCATGATAGATAGATAGATAGATAGACAGACAGACAGACAGATAAAAGTAATAATAATCACAACAACAGTGGTGATGACCGTGATGACGATAATTAATAACTGATGTCAGCGTCCAGGGCAATGGCTCGGCCAGTCCAGGTGCAGTCTGTCAAGAATGTAGCAGAATCAGCAAGTAGGACTGGGAACCTTTTTCTCTTTACAGGACACTAAGGATCAACCCATTTGTCATATCACCTTCCCCAAAACACCAAACCTTCCAAGGTCTCTCTGATGAAAGTCCTAATAATGAGTTAATGCTTGAGCCATTATTACCTGCCAGGCACTATTTCCAGCCTCGCCCTGCGGTGTGGACATTTGCAGAGCAGCCCCATAAGGCACGTACTATTACTGTTGCCATTTTACAGATGGGGAAACCGAGGCAGGGTTAAGTACCTTACCCAGGAACACACCATGCTCACATCGTGCTCTTGCTCACCGTGTTGGCCCTGTGATAAGCCCAGCTGAGGGCTGCTCAGCCCTTGTTCTGCCCTCTGGGGGGCTGACTCCTGCCTTACCTTTTACAGTGTGCCAGGCCCTGGGTCAGGCCCTGGAGCCGTGAAGTTTTTGCCTTCTGGGATGTCAGTCTAGTGGGGGAAACAGCCACAGATAACCATTAAAATGTGAAAAGTCTTCAAGCAAAGGCTGGGAACACAGAGGAAAGAGTGGCCAGCTCCAGGGACATTGGAGCTGGGCCTCAGCCTGGGAGGATGTGTAGGAGTTCACCACACAGAGAGGATGACCATGGAAGAGGAGGGAAGATGGGGAAGGTCACTCCAGGCAAAGGAACAGAAACGAGACGCATAGTTAGGCCTGATGTGACTGGCTGCTTGGATGTTGGGAGAGTGTCCAGAGATGAGGGCCAGATCCCGGGGTACTTAGGTTCTGCCCCAGGGAGTGACTCCAGGGCCACAAACTCCAACATCTTCAGAGGCCACGCAGGCGAAGTGAATACGAGTGCACTGGGCTGACCCTGGAGCTCTTCCAGTCTCTGCATTTCAGCCTTGGACCATTCCTCACTTCCATAAAGAGTGGCCCCTTCTCTTGCAGCACAACGCTCAGCATCCTCATTTTCCTCCTGATGGGGACATGGGCACATGTGATATGCCACAGGAGGTGGTCACATACCACAATGGACACTGCCTGGGAATCAGGGAGGCACGAGGGAGCGGTGGGGCCTGCGGCAAACTGGTGAGCTCTGGCCCCTGTGGGAACGGGCTGGAGTGGTCTGGAGCCGCCGGAAAGCTGGACTTTTTATCTCTGGATTGTTCAATGTCAACTCCAAACTTTAAAATAGGTATCCCTCAAGCCAAACAGAACACTTTTGGGGGCCACCACTTTGTGGCCTCCGTTTTTGACTGACCTCTGCTTTAAAGGGTTCTTGTGGAAGAAAGCTCTGCCTGTAGTGGGGTCGGTCCCTAGGGCGGGTCAGATCAGAACTAAAGGCGGCCCCCTTTCTGCTTCATACTGAGGCCAAGGGTAGGAGGGGGCTTGGAGGGTGTGCAGGTGGGAGTGGGGCCTCCCCCGCCCTCCAAGCAGCTTTTCTCTGAGGGCAGAGGGAGGGCGGGGGGCGGGAGGGGCCGGCCTCCCCAGCCAGTGCCCCCCACCCTTACGGTGTGTCTCTGTTTCTTCCAGTCTCTGTCTGCTGCTGCCTTTTCATCCTCTTCCTCTTCCTTTCGGAGCTCACCGGATTCATAACGACAGAAGTGTAAGTTACATCCCCCACCCCCGTGGGACATTCCAGAGCTTTCCCAGATGAGAAGAGGGAGGGGCTTTCAAATGGAGAGAAACCTCAGAAGCTTCCAATTGCCAGTGCCGAGTCTGAGGCTCGGCTCTCCTGTTTCTTAAAAGGGTTTTAAAGTTAGAGCAAAAGTGAATGCTGACTTGTTAAAGCTGAAGAAAGAATTCAGCTTGTGTTTGTGTGTGTATGTGTGGGGGGGTACGGCGGAGGGGAGTTCTGAGTCCCCCAATGAACAGAAATCATTTGCTCTCTTTGCTGTCCCTTTGTTTGGCCAGGGGGCTTTTTTCCTCTGAATCATCAGGGTCATTTGGTGTTAAAGCTGGAAGCTCTCACAGAAACCCTGCAGCTTCCTATGCGAGGGGGCGACGGTGCTGACATCAGAGCCCGGCCCCTCAGCTAAGCCCCCTGCCCTCTTCCCAGGCCCACACTCAGTGAGGAATTGGTGTGGGCTTCCTGGCAGCGACTGACACATTGTGAATCCATCCTAATTCCTAACAAATGCTCTGGGCTGTGTGTAACACAGATGCCATTGGAATTATTCAGTCACGGCCTTATCCGACGGCCCTCTGAGAGGGGCTTAGGCCCAGGAGCTTCCTGCCTTGGCCTAGGCCATGGGCTTGAGGCTTCCAGGCCTCTTTGTTTCCATATTTACAACCAAGAGTCATCACGGGGCTGGGTCCTGGCCACTCACTCCCCTGTTCAACACTGGCATTTTCTTTTTCACTCAATGGAATTTCTTGATTTCCTTTGCCTCCCTCTCAGCTACAAGACAATAGGAAACTGCAAACATAGCTGCTGCTTAGCCCAAAGAGAGCCTTGGTGCTGTATAAGCATTACCACCTTGAATCCTCAAACAGCCTTGGGTAGCAGTCATCCCCTCTTTATAGATGAGGAAACTGAGGTTCAGAGGGGCAGGGGACTTGCCCACGGTCATGCAATTAGTAGGTGGCTCCTGAGACCTGCCATCTCTCCTCCCTTGTCTCTGGATGTAGCTTCTTACCCTCCACTGGCACGGGAGCGTTTGCCTTCCCTGTCCCTCTGAACCTAACCCTGGTGGCAGAAGGCCTCATGGAATGAGAGACAGAGCACTGGCCAAGGCATCAGGAGACCCAGGGCCAGGTCTCTGCTCGATTACCACTTTGCTGTGGGATGCTGGGTGAGTTGCCGAACCTCTCTGGGTCTCAATATTGCTGGCCAAACAAGGGACAGTGAATCAGAGTCATAACTCCCTTCCAGGTCTGGGGAGGCTTACCTGCTTCCCAAGATATGATCCCTGACCTTGCAGGGGTCAGAGAAAGGAGTGTGTGTCCTCCTCCCCCCCACACACACACCCAGCCCCTAATGGATACTTGGCCTGTCTGAGCCAAGTATCTTCCGTCACAGTTGGGCCATTGACGTCTAAGGGTCACCCCATCATGAGTTGGAGGTGGAAGCAGGGAGATCTGAGACCTGCTGGCATTATGAAGGACCTGCTGTGCAACAGGCACCCGCTGAGCTTTCCAGGCTGTACCCCAAGTCCTGGGAGGATTACTGTGCAGGCCCCTCATGTCCTGAGCAAGATGAGAGGCGTACATATGTTGACAGCAACAAGGAAGGAGCCCTGACTATGCCCCAGGCACCAGGTGGGAGGCTTTACCTGTTTCAGGCAGGGGTGCTAGCAAGTGCGAAGGCTGAGGCAGGAATTACCTGGTGTGTGTGAAGAGCAGAGAGAAGGCTTGGTGTGGCTGGAGTCCAGGGAGCAAGCAGAGAAGGTAGCACATAGGGCAGGTGGGACCGAGTCAGGCCAGGCCCTGTACACGCTGCTGCCTGTTAATGGCAATCATTCTCGGTCCTGAGCCCATAGAAGTCAGGGGCCAGGTCTGCCTTATGCCCTGCTAAGAGGTTCCAAGCTCAAAGGAGCTGCAAATGCCAGCAGTGGACAGAGTCAACAAGCAAACCCCACTAGAACATATCAATTAGTGATAAGGGCTCTGAAGGGAAAAACAAAGTAGGGTAGCAGATAGAGGAGGTATGTGGTATTTTGTGAGGCTTAAACAAGATTACAGGCATATTTCAGAGATATTACGGGTCCAGACCTCCACAATAAAATGCGTCATAATCCTTTTGCTGGTGGAGGGTCTTGCCTTCCATTTGTAAAAACACAACACGCATGAAGTGCAATAAAGCGAAGCATAATAAAACGAGGTATGCCTGAAAGGTATTGTGGTAGCACTAGATATACTTTAACATCAATAGGTCCATATCTCTTCGCGCATTTATTGACAGCATATTTATTCCCCACCTAACACTGAAAAAGGTGGTAAAGCTGCTTAGCACCTGGCACAGGTGCTAAGTGCTCCTTCAGTGTTCATTTCCTTGTCCCCTCCCTTGAGTTAAGAACTGGCCGCCCTCCCCTGCTGCTGACATTGGAGGGGTGGCTTAGTAAGCCCTTTGTCAGCCCAACCTACAGTGAGGTAGGGTGCTGAGGCAGGGGGCCCCAGGCAAGTAAGTTTTGACGTCAGAGCTTGCACCTGAAGCAGGTGGCGCCGCACCTGCTGGGTGCAGAGCTGCTCTAGCAAGCCTGAACAGTGCTTTCTGTTTATCCAGGGCAGCGCTCACTCCTGTCCCAAAAGCACAGTGTTCCCACAGCCCTGTCCCCTCCCCCTCTCCAGAACTTCCTTTTCCTGGCTCCTGGGGCATCCTGAACACTGTGGTCCCACCATGTCCCTGGAGAGGAAGAAAGATGAAGGTGAGGGGAGGAATCAAAACACGAGAAGTCATTCATTGAGTGTCCACTTTGTGTGCAGCCCTGCGCTAACAAGCATTTCTCCATTTGCAATGTGCGTGGCTGGAGAGAGGGAGGGAAGTGGGGACGAGAAGAGAGAGACCTGTTTGGGCCTGAGGTTCCATCTATGATGATACATGACCCTAGTGCCCCGTTTCTCTCTGCTGCCACCTAACCCTGGTACAGAAATTGCCCAAAGGGAGTCTACAGGGATAAGGACTGAGGACACTTCAGAAAAACCCAGAGGGAAAAAGGATAGCTCCTTTGGGGTCTTTTCCTGTATTCAGAAGCTTGTCTGACCCCTGGAAAGCACTGCCAATTTGGGAAGAACCAAAGGTCACAATTCTTTTCCTTTTGTGGGAGACTGGCCCTCCCTGGCAGTTGTGTGACCACAGTGGGTCGGCCCTCCACCCCCCATGAGACTGTAACCCAAGGAAATGAGGTCACCGCTGGTTGGATCAACATTGGTCCAACCCTGGCCTGTGGTTATCAGTGACATAAGACGCTATTCTGGCCCAGCCTGGTGGGAGAGAGGCCTGTTTGTTTGGGTGGTTGGACTCCAACCTGGGCCCAGGACAGGCCATTAATTATCCTTGGGAAATTGGCCCCACGGGGTGCTCTGAGGCCTGTGTTTCTAGGGGAGCAGTACACTCCAGCCCCGCCCCTGCCACCCATCGGAGAACATGGCCACAGAACATTCTAGCCTTTTACTGCCCGGGCTCTGGCTACTCTTAATTATTAACCTGATGAGGATTTATAATAAGAAATTGATTTATAATAAGAAACTGGGACTCCCCATTGATCATTTATAGCATAATACAACTCATTATAATTTCCAGTTCTGATTTATAGTAAGTGAGCGAGTGCCAGCCACCCAGGTTAGCACTTTATGATGATCAGCTCAGGTAATCGTCACAAAACCCCTTGCGGTAGGTACAACTGTCAGCTTTAGCCCCACTTTACAGCTGGGGAAACTGAGGCACCGGGAGGCTAAAACCACAATGAGGTTTATATAAGTGGTGGAACCAGAGTGAAACCCAGGTCTGTCTCACGCCAGAGTGTCACCCTGGCCTGTCATCCCACCACCCTTTTCTTAATTTTCCAAAATTAAGCATTTTGGAGCCCCGGCCTGGGAGCCACTGCTTTTTGGACAGAACAGTTGGCCAGAAGACTTCAGTGCACCATCCCTGGTGAGGTGGCCGAACAGGCAGTCAGAACTCCAGGAGGCCATTGGCCACCCGGTGGGAACTTGGAGCTTGCCTTACCTTGAACTGGGTCCTCACATGTTCCCCTAGCAGACCCAGAGTGGGGAGGCCAGTGGTTCAACCAGGAGGAGGAGCCCAGGTCACCCACTGAGGGCCAGGTCGAGAGCCACAGTTGTCACATGAAGGAGTAATAGGAGGCCTGAAGCTTCTGAGCACAGAGTGATAGGATCAGGTTCGTGCCTCAGGAAACTTACCCGGTGTGCAGATGGGTTTGGGGTGGGGTGACCCTGGAGGCCAGGGCAGAGAGGCTGAGGGTTCCTAGGGCAATGGCTGTAGAGAACGAGTGGGGACAGGACTAGATGTCTGCGAAGGGCTGATTTGTGGACATTACTACCTGGTCGGTAATAACGCACTTAAACCTGGAGTGGCCAGGACGTAAAACGCACGGGCCCAGAGAGCTTGCTTACATAACCTGCGTCCTTTACCTCCCTCTCCCACTCCTGGTTCTTGCTGCGGGCCTCACTGCTGTGTAAGTTTCCATTAAATCCAGTTATTAAGCATGGAGGTCAGCGACTCTGGGCAGGAATCTGAACTATTCAAGTGCTCTTCTAAAAGCAAATAAAATTGTTTTCCATCGATGTCATAGGACTCACGCCTCAGCCGAGAATTTCAAGGCCCTCCATCACATTCCACCTACGCTCCCCCACTCCTACCTCCCCAGTCTCTCACTCCTTCTGTCCCTACATGGCCATGGCTTACCCACCCCCACACAATCCGCCCGACTCCCTGACACTGTCTGGCGTCCCCCACCAGCGCAGTTCGTTACTTCTTCCGTTTGTAACGTCCACAGAGGTTGTGAGCATGTGCTCCGTGCTGGTGGCTCAGGGAGCCCTCATCCACTAGGGGTGTCAGGTGCTGCCATCCACGGGGTGTGGCAGGTGGAGGTGGCAGGGAGGCTTGTGGGGCACAAAGGGAGAGGGCCCCCGAGCACCTCCATGCCCTGTGGGTACTTGGGCGTCTGAAGATTATCAGAAAGATGGTGACTCCTGCATCCCAGGTCTTCTCGCGGTGACTTGCCCTCAGTTTTTCATTGATTCCTGTCCCATCCCATGTAATGCAACGGAAAGAGCATGGCTTGGGGCTCTGGTGGCTCGAGGTTCAGACCTGGCCTCTGCCTCTTCCTGTCAGGTGACAGTCTTCATCTGCCTTCTCTGAGCCTGGATTCATCCTTGTGAAGGGAGAAAAGTAGCCCCTATGAAACACTGGCTTGTTCTGTGTGTTAAATGAGATGCTGTCACATGTAGATGTGAAAGCCCCCAGCGTCGTGTCTGGCACCAGCTGGGAGCTCAGCAGGGACGTCTCCTCTGATTCGCTATAAGCAAGGCCAAGTTTAATGCAGGCCTTAGCATATACCAGGGCTGGGATGGGCACCTAACATATACGTGTTTAATCCTCACCACAATGGGACGAGACGGATGCTGCTGGTCCACCTGTTATCATCAACTCGGTAAACACTGATCTTAGTAACATTAAAAGTAGTGGACATTTATTGAGCACTTACTATTTACTACAATTGTACCCTGTCTATGATTGTCCCTGTTTTATATCTGGGGAAACTGCTGCTGATGGAGGCAAAGCCCCTTGGCCAAGGTCAGCCAGTAGGTGGCGGAGCCAAGATTTGAACCCTGGGAGCCTGGACTTTCACTGTGATACCGTATTCTCTTTACGGAGAAGGGCCTGTGCTAGGCCCTCGAGATAAGTGAGTGACGTACGCACCCCTGGCCAGGCAGCCTGACACTTTATCGCCAGTCCTCACACAGCCCTGGGAAGTAGCTGGAATCCTTAGCCCTCTTTCTTCTTTCTCCCTTCTTTCCTCCTTTTCTCCCTCCCCTCCTTCTATTCTTTCCTTTTTTTTTCTTTTTTCTTTTTTAGTGAGGTGTATATAATTTACAGATAGCACAGTACACAAATCTTAAAGGTGAGACTTCAATGTTTGCCTGTATTTACACCCTTGTCACCATCATCCCATCAAGACAACACATTTCCACCAGCTGGAAGGTTCCCTTCCAGTCAGTAACTGCCCTCCGCACTATTCTGACTTCTATTACTATAGATTAATTTTTGCCTATCTTTAAACTTCATAGAAAGCTTTCCCAGTTTTACAGTTGAGGAAACCAAGGCTCAGAGAGGAGAAGCACCTTGTCCCCAGTCCCCCAGCTTCTTACTGGGAGAGCCAGGAGGTGAGCTCATATCTGTCTGCCACTGCCCCGTGGGTCTTCTCATCGCTCTGGCTTGTGACAAGGAATCAGGCCCATGAGAGTCCCCAAACAGCAGTGAATCCATAAAAAGCATTTATTTTAGCAACAGATGGGCTTATTCTGGCCATCATTCACCTTTTAAAATCAGTTCAGCCCTAGGCAATAAGATTAGCTAGCCTTGGCAGGCACCTGCGAATGGCAGCTGGGCGTGAGGCTGCGGCACTGGCCGGGGGTGGCAGGAAGCCAGCAGCCCTGGAACATTTGGACATGGAAGGTGGCCACACTGACCTCATCGGGCGGGCGGCACAGGTGATTGAACTGTGTTTATCCCACAGCCCAGGGCCCTTTAGGAAGGCGCCTGGGAGCAGCCAGTTCAAGCCTTACATAACCAGACTGGCCCCGAGCTCTGCAGGTCAGTGCTGTTTCTGCCCCTCCCCAGCACTTCAGCCCCTTTGTCTGGGCAGCAACAGGGAGCTTGGCCTCCTGGGGCCTCGAGGGTGAGCTCACCTTGGCGCCACACCTAGGATTCACCTCGCTCTGCGCTGAGGTCACCTCCAGAGGATTGCCAGGGGATGACATCATCCCACAATTCCCCAGTGATGTGCAGAAGCCACGCCCCTCCAGGTGGGAGAGGTGAGTAGCTTCAAGGAAGAGTCTCACTGGGCTGGGAAGGGAAGCTACGGGCTCTCCCTTGGTGACCATTCTGTTAATCACCCAGCAGTCTCATTACTCAACAACCCTCCTGAGTTGCAGTTTAAGGCTGGGGTGGAAATTGGGCACGAAAGGCTAAGAAGGAGCGTTTGGCTGTGGAGAAGTCCGTCCTGGAGCGTAACCTCCCATGATCCTGTTCGCTGCTCTCCCACTGGCTCATTTGTTCTTCCTGTTCTTTGATGTGGGCCAACGCTGTGAACCTGCCAAGCACAGGCCCTTGTCTTCCCTTCCCACACCCTGTGGCCTCAGAGGGCCAGGGCCCCCCTCATTTTCTCTCTTGACCCTGGGTGCTAAGGACAAACGCGAGGGAGGCAGAGTGAGTCCCGGGGCTTGGGCAGAAGGCAGACCTGGGTTAGGGTTGCAGCTTAGCCATTTCCTGCTGTGTGATCTTGGGGGTGGGGCACACCCTCTCTGAGCCTCAGTTTCCTTAGAATGGAGATCAGGACACTTCACAGGGGCAGATGGGATGGTGTGAATGCACACAGGCCCGATAGGGCCTTTCCTGGCTTAATGGGCTGGAGGCCCAGCAATCTGAGGCCCAGCCAGGCCTGTCAAGTCTCGTCTCCAGGCACACCCTCGTGACCCTCACAAGGAAACAAGCCCCGGGGGTGTTTCTGAGCCCACCGTTTCTTGTTAACTGAACTCCAGCTGTATCGCACTAGGGGCTAGGGGCGCAAAGGCAGGACCTTAGTAAAAACAAAATGCTCTCGCCCTGGCGACTCATTCTTGCCCAAAGAGGTGGCCGCTGACTCTTGTAGAATCTAAACATTTAGAGCTGCAGTCTTTTATTTTATTTACATCCTGTGCACAGGACCCAGGGGGCCTCCTCAAGCACTGCCTATAGCTGGCCACTGAGCTGGCCTTTAGATTCAGCCCTCTGTCCCCGTGGGGAATTATCTGGGAACCAGGCTTCAGACACGGTCCTCCAATGTCCACTCAGCGGTTCCTCAGGGGTGTGTCCCTAAGACACCTCGAGCTCAGCACGGAACTCGGTACCTTTCCCTCCCCACCAGTCCCATTCCTCTCTTCCAGGGACTCCCAGCCCTCTGCATGATTCCAGTTGGCCTGCGTGCCTCCTTCGACCCACCCTCACGCCCCCTCCATCAGCCAGTCCTGCCTCCTTTGGCACACCCTCCCCTCCTGTCCATCCCCACAGCGCCCCGGCCAGGCCGCCATCTCTCACCTGAGCTGCAGCAGCCTCTGGTCTTATCTCGCCGGTGCAGTCGCCCCTCCTGTTGGGTCTTCCTTGCAGCAGCCAGAGGGAGCCTTAAGTGCAGGCCTGACCGTGGCACCCTGCTAGGATGGAGTGTGAGGCGTCTCCATGGCCTCGGAGCCCTCCTGACCGGGCCCCTGACTGCACCCCACACCCCACTTTGTTCAACACTGCAACCACAGTGACCTTCATCCAGTTCCCAAAGGAGCCGTGCCCTTCCCAGGTTCCCGCCTCTGCTGTTTGCCAGGACAGCCTCCTCCTTCAGATCTCAACTCCCGTCTCCCCACAGAAGTCTGCCCGTCCATCCCTCTCACGCCACCCACAGCTTCCCGTCAGAGCAGTAATCGTAGTTGGTATAAGGTATTTCTATAGGAGGCAGTGGTGTCTGTAAGCTCGGTGAAGGCAGAGACCACATCTGGCTGGTCCTTCACTCTTCCTAGTGCCTGAGAGGTTAGGTGCTCAGAAAGTGTTGGCTGGATAAATGTGTGTTGCTAACAGATATCCCAGTGTGATGCCACTGTCCCCAACAGTCAGGTGTCATGGCTGTCCATGGAGCCACCTCCCCCAAACTATGCCTCCCCCCAAAGATGTCCACGACCCTATCCCCAAAACCTGTGAATGTTACCTTTTGTAGCAAAAGGAACTTTACAAATGTGATTAAGTCAAGGGTCTTGAGATGGGGAGGCGATCCTGAGTTTTCCAGGTGGGCAGGATGAAATCACAGGAGTTCTTATAAGAGGGAGAAGGTCAGAGAGGAGACAAGATGCCACGTGGCTGGCTTTGAAGATGGAGGGAGGGGCTGTGAGCTGAGGCGGCCTCCAGACGCTGAAAAAGGCAAAAAGCGGATTCTCTCCTGGAGCCAGCAGGAGTGCAGCCCTGCAGCCCTGCAGGCTCTTCTCCAGATGGAGAAGATAATAAATGTGTGTTGTTTTAAGCCATTAACTTTGTGACAATTTGTTACAGCAGCCACAGGAAACTAATACATTAGCTTGGTTCTCTAACTTGATGACCTCCCAAGGTGTTTGTAAGAGATGAGACTTGAAGATGGGATCCCCAGCTTCACAGTGGGTGGGAGAGGCACACAAGAGATGAGGGGGAAAGGTGCCGTGTGCCTGCAGGTGCCAGGCTCTGATCCCTGGTGAGACCCACAGTTCTCACTGAAGTGTTCAGACCCCCCCCCCCGTTCACAGTGGGGGGTGGTAACCCCATATAACAAATGGTTTCACAGAGGTGCCGTTTTCTGTCCAAGTTCACACAGAAAGTGGCAGAGCCAGGATTGGAACTTGAATCTGACTCCGAAGCCGTGTCTTACCATCACCTCAACCCCTTCCTCTGTGTGGGAAGGCCAGCATTTGGACAGCGCCGAGGAGATGGGAGCCCCGCTCCCCTGTGCCTGAGCAGGCGCAGGCTCCCCCCAGAGGGGAGTCCAGGTTATTGGAGCATTAGTCACCAAGTGAAGTGTCCCTAGCTGTCCCCTACAGCCGGGGTGGGTGCACCTGTCTCAACGAAGCTTATGCTTGTCTCCCTCAGCGTGAACGAGCTCTACGTCGATGACCCGGATAAGGACAGTGGGGGCAAAATTGACGTCAGCCTGAACATCAGTTTACCCAATCTGCACTGCGAATGTGAGTATTCCCAACAGCTCCATCAAGACACCTGCTTTAGGCAACGCTGTGTGTGCAGAAATGGTGAGATGACCAGGACCAGTTACATGAACAGGGCAAGCTGCACACAACAGGTAGCATAAGAATTTCCCCACTTTTTTTAGGGGGGAAAATGTAATCTAATGTGCATGCACTTGGTGGTTTTCTGGAATAAAGAACACAAGAAATTGTTAGTGGGGGTTACCTATGGAGAGTAGCCATTTTTGGGTGGAAAGTGTCTCTTAGGTATGGTTCCCAAGAAGCAGAGTCTGAGGTTTACCACAAGTGACTTATTGAGGGAGGGCTCGAAGGAGGGACCTGAAAGGGCAAGAGGGAGGCCAGAGGATGAGCAGAGATGTATGGCGTGTGAATGACACCATAGTTTGCCCCATCCACTGGCATGGGGCCGGGCTGTTACCAATACTCTTAATACCCTTAGCTAACGGCTGCAGGGTGGTGTGTGGGTGATCGGTGGGGGTCACATAACCTCCCAAGCATCTCAAGCATCTCAAGGCAAGAGTAGTCACCTGCGGAGGGAGGCAGCTCTGAGCTGTTAGCAGCCATCAGAAATTTTTCTTTTACTTCACACTTTATTTTGTTTGTTTGCTTCATTTGTTTCAATCAAGGGAATGAATTACTTGTATAAAACAAAACTCATTGGAAGTGAGGTGTGGAGTCAGATTCTGGCTCCTTTGCTCACTAAAGCTGTGTGGCCCTGGCTAAGGTAACCTTTCTGAGCCTCAGTTTCCTCATCGGTAAAATGGGTTTAGTGCTATCTGCTGCATGAGGTTGTTGGGAGGGTCTGGTAAGTGGTGCCTAGACTTGTTAGCAAGTGGACTGGGTGTCACCTCCAAGACCGGGGTTCTAGCTGTCCCTCTGCCCCGGCCTGGCACATAACCACCCCTCCTTCTTACCCCCACCCCCTCCCTTCCTTGAAGGGAAGAACATTGGGTGGGTCTGCAGGCAAAGATAGGAAGAGATTCAATCCTGTTATTGCTTTTGGTGAGAATTACATCACAATTTTGAATCAACAGTGGGCCGGGAGCCCAGGAACCTGTTGGAATAGGTTGGTTTTATTTTTATTTTTTTCTTTCTCTTAGAGAAATAATTCATCTCGCCGCCCCTTGTTCAGGAGTTGGTCATGTCTCTGGAACAAGGAAATTCTTAGGCCAGAGGACTGGGACCAGTGGGGCAGGGGAGGGAAGGGATGTGGTTTTAGGCTCCGTCCCAGCTCCAGGCAGTGGCCCAAGAGGGGCGGGGCAACCTCCAGCTGGGGCTGCACTGGACCACCAGGCCCTGCTGCTCCCCGGGGCACGACCCAAACTCGGGCAGCTCCCGCTAGAGCTTCATACTCTGCTTTGCTTTAAAAAACTTCAAGTTTTTGTTATAGGAAAAAAAAGAAAGCATGCGCATCATTGGCACTTGGGAAAACCCAGAGCAGCAGAGAGAGAAGAAATCACCCATCATTCACCACCCCCCACAGCAGCGTCAGTGCACATTCGAGGCCATTCCGTTCCCGTTGGCCTTCCTTTCTGTACATTTCTAAACCCAGCTGACATCATGCTGCATATGCAATCGCATATCCTGCCTTTAAAACTAATGCTTTTTGTGTTACACAACTAACACAACAATACCTTTTTTATTTTTACTTTTTAAAGATACATGTTCAAAATACAGAAATAGATACAGAAAAAAGTAAAAGAAGTACATGTTCCTTGTTGTGCCGTTCCCCCTGGAGGGAGCCTCTGCTATCAGTGGGGACCCCTTCCTCCGTGTGTGTGTGTGTGTGTGTGTGTGTGTGTGTCTGCAAACATAGCATGTTTGGGTTCTTCTTTTTACATAATTGGGACCAGCTATAGGGGACCTTTCTGGGGTTTCTTGTGGTGTTTTTTTTTTTTTCAGCTAATATCTTGGAGCTGTTCTTCTATTACTCAGAAGATTAGTAAAACAATAACAGCTGGCATTTATTCAGCTCGGAGTCCAGGCTAGGCCCAGTCTGAATACTTTGGCTGTGTTAGTACATGAAGATAAGAGGTGTTCTAGCAGAGTTGCTAAAGGGTGTGGGCTCTGGATCAAGACTCCATGGGTTCCAACCCAAAATGCATCATTTCTTAGCTGTGAGATCTCGGGCAAATTACTGAACCTCTCTGTGCCTCAGTGTCCCCCCATATTAGAGGGCCGGTAATAGTATCTTCCCCACAGGGATGTTCAGATGGTACGTTCTTACATAAAAGGCACTTAGAAGAGTGTCTAGCACATAGTAAGTGCTGTTTTAATTTTTTAAGTCCTCACAAGCCTAGGGAAGAGAAGGAAGCTGAGGCACAGAAGAAAGGTGAGGGAACTTGGTCGAGGTACACTCTTAGCCGCTGCCCTGCCCTGAGCTGCCTCTGCCCACATATGGACTGAGCTCATCCCTGTACCTGCTGTTCCACATTCCAGAGGGGGCTGTTCCATTGACCAGTCCCCTGTTGACAGGCAGTTGGGCTGCTTCCAGTTGTCGCGATTTCAAATAAGGTTGCCCGGAGCAGCCTTGCATACGCGTCTGGACATGTGTGCATCTGGAGGACGGACTCCCGGGGAGGAGGGGGAACTGCTGAGTCAAATGGGGACCTGCTTGCATTTCTTTTACACCGAAGGTTATGGCATCAGCCTTCCCCACATACTACAGACGCGTGCGTGTCATATTGAATGACTGCATCACATTCCCTTCTATGGATGGGCTCTCGCTCACTTCCCCATCGCCACTGAGGAGTCCGGGGGTTTTCCCGTTGTTCCCTTTTAGGGTTGGCTCACTTAAAAAATTACTCCCAGCTGCTCTTTCTCTATATTGCAACCTCCTTCTTAGCATTCCTTCCAGGGAAATTCCTGCGTTTCTATAGTTTATTGGGAGCCCCCCCACTTGGACCATCTCAGGGAAAATAGTTGGTGTGCACCTGCCCATTGTACAGGTTGGGAAGCTGAGTCACAGAGGTGGTGGAGCCACACTGGAGTCAAGGACCAGAACTCCAGGCCCCAGATTTCTCATTTAGTATACTAAGGGACCCCGAAAAGTGCCCAAGCTCCTGGAGGACAGGGCCTGGAGGACGGGGCATTGGGTAAAGGAAGGTGTGAATGAATGAGTGATGGATGAACGAATGACTCCCTGAGCTTGTTCACTCAGTGAACCCAGGCTGTCTGAGACACAGTAAGTGCTAACACATGTTGAACACTTGCCACTTTCTGTGCGTCAGACTCTGTTCTAAACATTTTCTACACATATTAACTATTCGAGCCTCATGATTCTCCAAGGAAGGTGTAATTATTCTCCCTTCATTTTTCTGAGAAGGAAACTGAGGTATTGAGACGTTAAATGCCTCAGCCAAGGTCGCACAGCTGATAAAAGGGCCAGGATTCGGGCAGCCTTTTAACCCTGACCCTCTGCCTCCTGCCTGCACCCCGTCGTCCTGCGTCCCTGGCCCCATTAGCTGCTGCCTCCTGAGCTGCCGGCAGTGGCAGAGGGGGAACATGGGGTCTGGCTCCCTCTTACTCCAGGATCACGTTCTCCTCCTGCCCTAACAGCTGACTTCTTCTCTGTGGCTCTGGGTTTCCTAGAGGTTCCCGGGCCCGCCTGTCCATGGAATGGATGGAGGAGGGGTCCTGAGAGTAGGGGGCTGCCCCCCTCCCGTTTCTCCAGGGGTTTGTGACTCTTCTCCCCTTGCCTCCCACAGTGGTTGGGCTCGACATCCAGGATGAGATGGGCAGGCATGAAGTGGGGCATATCGACAACTCCATGAAGATCCCACTGAACAATGGGGTGGGCTGCCGCTTCGAGGGGCAGTTCAGCATCAACAAGGTACAGAGGCGCTGGTGGCCTTCTCCTGCTCCCCATCCCTTAGGTCCCCTTCCTCCTGAGAAACCAATAGCTAAACTGTGCGCCCACTCAGCCTCCCCCCACACGGTCCCCGGCAAGCACCTGGCACTTCCTGCTGAGAATCTGGGTGGGGATTCCAGGCTCACTGGGTTTTGGAGCCCCTGCTGGCTGGTTCAGGAAGAGACTACGCCTCTCCCCAACGGGAAAAGCAGTGGGTGGTGAGAAGACCACAGCATTTGTCTCTTTGAGCCCTTTGTTCGAGTCCCAGCTCTGTCCCCTCTTGGCCAAGTGACCCCCTCCACGTCAGTCAACCTGTCTTAGCCTCGGTTTTTACATTTTTAGGTTGATGGGATGATGATAATTACATAATGATACCCCCCACTTAAAGTTTGTGTGAGGAATAAATGAGCTATTACACAGTCATTCCTTTCAGGCATTTTTATCAAGCACCTTCCGAGTTCCGGGGCGGTTATCAGCTCTGGGGCAGTGCATTACCTCGGTGGGCAGAGTTCCAGTGCTGATGGAGCTTCCGTTCTGGTGGAGGGAGAGCAACAGTATACAAACTGAAAAGCACGAGGACTCAGGCAGCCTGGCACCAGGGTTCCCACTCTTTTGCCCTGCGTCCCCCTGTTGCTTCTCGTCAACACCTCAGTCACATGTGCCATGACCAGTATGTCCGTTCACTCCAAGCACAGCTCAGGCCAGCCTCTGCCCCCCACCCTTAGAGGGCTGAGGGTTTGTGCCTTCAAGGAACTCTCAGGCAAGGGGTGCTTGGATAAGAAAGCCAACGGTGATGATGGGCGAGGTCTGCAGCTGGCCCCCACCCCTTTATCTCTCAGCATCAGGCTTACATATGCCCTGTGGCCGCCTCCTCTGTCCATCAGGAAGTTGGCCAGCAGCCAGAAGGGAGACTTCACATGTTTCCAGCTGTCCTGGCAGCCCCCAGCACCCCAGACTCCTTGCTTAGTCACCCAGGCCCCCAGGAGGAGGGCAGGATGGGCTGGGGTTTGGGACCTGGCGCCATCTATATGTTTTTAAACTCCAACAGAGGCGCTGACGTAGGTGCCCAAGTCACAGGCTCTAAAAGCGTCGTCTTTTCTTTCTTCAGCCCAGTATGTGCTGGTGTGAGTCAGCCACCTGTGATGGAGGAGGAGTGGGTCACTGAGTCACAGCCTCTCGGGGCGGCAGCGGGTGGCAGATGTGAGGGAGCCAGCCTCTTTGGCTCACTTAACTCTGAGAGAGTGAGGCCCAGCCCCCAAACCCGATTCTGAACTCTGCCCACAGCGGGGTCCATGGGAGGCCCCATGTGACTGCATAGTAACACTCTGAGGGACACACACTGGATACTGTCAGTTTCTTACTTCCGGGGGTGGTAGGCAACGGGAACTTTAGTCTTGACTTTATCACGTGAATATTTTATAATACAGATGTACCCAGGTATTACTTATATAAGTAAAAATGAAATTAAAAATGTTTTTTAAATACAGTGGGCTTTTCCCCAGGCCCTGCCTTTGTTCATGCTGTTCCCTTTTCTGGGCGGGTCCTTCTTTCTTGGCTCTCATGACAAACATGTCCATCCTACAGACCCAACCCAATAACAACTGTCATCAACTTTGCACGCATCACCTCATTTAATCCTCCCAATAACCCTTTGTGGTTATCTCCATTTTGCCGAAGGGGAAACCGAGGCCCAGAGTGGTTACTGACCATTCCCAAGGCCCCCCAGCTAGGAAGTGGGGCTATATGGGAGCTCATGTGTAGAAGCCGCCTGCTGCTCTGCCACAGGTGATTGGGCCCCCTGAAGTGGGCAGTGCTGTCCCCCTGACCCTCCCATCCTGTCAAGCTGTCATTCCTGCTCACCCCAGGCCCAGTGGGTTGCCCCCTCCAAACCCCCAGGCACCATTCCAGCCCACTCAACTGTGAGCTTGCTGAGGCCGGGCTGTGCCTGTCGGCCCAAAGCTCAGGCCCTAGTGAAGACAGGAATATTCCTGTGAGAATATTCAAACACAAACAACTTTGTGTTTGAAACGGCCATCCTTGCAAAATCAGCAGACTCTGATGGATAGCTGCTGAGCCGTCAGCCATCCTCCTTCCTCAAATAGGTGACAGTGTTGATTTGGAGTTCAAGGAAGCTTCCTGGTCTGCAGGCCTAAAGGTCGTCCGCCAACCCACTGTGGGGACAACAGCTAGAGGGTTGATGGTGGGCAGCTGCCATTTCGAGCCCTGGCCTTGTTCCATGTGCCCGGTTGGCATGCTTTCATCCCATAGCCCTAGCAGCCCTCTCCGGTCGGACTGTTAGTGCCTCATTCTACAGATGAAGAGCCTGGAGATCAGAGAGGGGCAGTGGCTGCTCCAAGGTCCCATGGCTGGGACCAAGCTGGGGGTTCAAATCCAGATCTGACTCTAGGTTGAAGCCCTGCGACCCACCCTCTGGGGAAGCTCACCAAACTGCTGAAACTTGCATCTCTCCCCAGGTCCCAGGCAACTTTCACGTGTCCACACACAGTGCCACGGCCCAGCCACAGAACCCAGACATGACCCATGTCATCCACAAGCTCTCCTTTGGGGACACATTACAGGTGAGCAGGACACACTCCAGGTGGTGTGGCCGGGGGTGGGCATGCAGGGGCTGTGTCCCAGAGCCTTCTATCCTCCCTGGGCACAGGGAGACGCCCTCCCAAGGGACCGCTGCCTTTGAGCCTCTGCTCCATCACACAACCCTCTGTGATTCCTTCTGAGTGCGGCTGTCATTTCATCGTCAGTGCGCTGCCCGGGGGACCTCAAGTTGAGACCTACGGCCTGGGGAAAGGCACTCACTTTTCATGAGCAAGTACTAAGTACTGGTGCTTTCTCTCTGTCAGTGCAGCCTTATGAAGTGGGAGGGGGCACCACATTTTACAGTTGTGGAGCTGGGCCCAGAGCAGCCACTTGTCTGGGGTCCCCCAGCAGATCTGTCTGACTCCACAGTGTAGCCCACTCCCCACCACAGCCCCCTGGGCCTTCCCGCTCAGGGCCCACGTCCATTAAATGGGTAACGCAGTGAATGAAATATTCTGGAAGTCCTTGTTACTACGATCAACAGGGCCACCTGTAGTAGGCCCAGCCCTACAATTTCTCACCCACGGCAGCAACACACAGGCATCAAACATTGACCAGCCTGTCTGTGCCACCTGCAGGCAGGGGAGCTTTGGTGACCTCTCTCTTCTCCACCCACCACTGATCCTGAAAGCAGAATGTCTTACATCCTATTTGACAAGGGGAAAGAGGCTCAGAGGGGGAGGTAACCGCCCAGCCCCAGCACTGGGATTGGGAGCCTGGTCCTGACCCCAGGCCTTGCTGAGTGAGATCTGGCTTCCTGGTTGAGGTTGTGGAGGGTGGGGCCCTCTGGCACGTGATGTGCACCAGGGGCTCACAGGCCCATACCGACATGTGTGCCCATACCGTTAACGCCACTTATGTGCACACACAGTCAGAATTCAAACCCAGTCTCTGCAGCACCACCCCCTTCTCATGGAAACTTGGAATCTTCAGCCTTCACCGAAGCCTGCCCTTTCGCACTTAGAGAACAGCATTGTACATGCCCTTTGTTTAATCTCTCAGAACCTTCCTCAAGGATGCTGGGTGGGATTTATTTTTCCTGATAAGGAAACTGAGTCAGAGAAGTTTAGTAACTTGCCCAAGGTCACACAGCTTGTAAGAAAGCAGGTGTGTCTGGCTCAGCATCTTACTTTATTGTGCCTTATACAATCATGGATTCATCAGATCCTCTAGAAATTTCTGCTCTGTGCCAGGCCCTGGGGTTATAGTAATGGATAAACAGTACAAGGTTCTCACCTTCAAACAAAGAAGAGCTCGAATGTAAATAAACATAATAACATTGGACAAGGAGGGCTAAAGACAAGGGAGGCATAGGGTTCTGGGCAGTGATGAGGGGTTGGGGGGGGTACCCCTGTAGCCTGGGAGGTCAGGGAGGGCTTCCCAGAAGAGGTGACCTGTAAAGTGGCAGCTAAGCCAAGCCCTGAAAGCTGAGAAGGATTTGACCAAGCACAAGACAGGGCAGTCTCATGGGCAGAGGGCATCTTATACGCCTCCCACTCTGTGGCTCACCCAACT
Organism: Rhinolophus hipposideros; assembly: GCF_964194185.1. NCBI lineage: Eukaryota > Metazoa > Chordata > Mammalia > Chiroptera > Rhinolophidae > Rhinolophus > Rhinolophus hipposideros. The sequence goes on from NC_138069.1 coordinate 39,511,274, forward strand.
GGTCAGTTTCACAAAAAAGGCCCTCACGGGTACTTTTAGAAAAAATGGGTTGGCAAGTGTCCACCTCATTCTGAGGTAGGTGAGGTGCTGGAGGCTAGGGATTGACAGCTCTTTCGAGTCGGCTGAGAGGGCTCAGAAGTGTCCGCTTGGAGGTGGAGCCAGGAGCTGGGTTTTATGTGGGACGAGAGACCCCTGTTAGATTTAGGAGGGTGAGACTGACCAGGGGTTGGTGTCTTAGAAAGAGCACCCATCTGTGTGGAAGATGGGCCCATGAGGCAAGGCTGGAGGCAGGGAGGTGAGAGAAGGCCCATATACCGGACTAGGGGAGAAGAGGACAGCCTGGGGAGGGTCAGGATGCGGTCTTGCATTGGCATGACCCTGGCAGAAGCAGGACCGTAAGAGCCTTCTGCTTCGTCACTGTTATGGCGGAAATAGGATTTTTCTTTAAATGTGAAATACCCAGCGGAGGGTCCATCTTCCCATCATTATCCATCCATGCATGCAATACATATTTACTGAACACTTACGGTGTGCCAGGTCTTGTACCCATATTGGTGAGGACGGGCATGGTCCCTGCCCATGTGGAGATTATAGTCTAGAGGGAAAGACAGAGGTTAATCAGATGGTCGTACAAATGAATGTGACACACAACCTGTGACAGGATGGGAGGGAACGTTCTAGCACTCTTATCTCCAGAACCACTGTCCCCTTGGGCTAGAAACCATGTCTTCAGACGATCAATCCCAAGGCAGCAACGGACAAATTTTCCTTTCCTTTTTGGGCTTCTTGAGAGTGTGCAGTTTCGTTAAGTGCTCAATAAACATCAGCCACCTGAGCTGGGTGATCAGGGGTCACCCAGCTGCTGCCACTGTTCCTGGAGTGGCCCTCACTGCAGGAACCTGTCCCCGTATACCTCTCTGACCTCCCTCCTTTCCACTCCTTACCCCCACCCGCTTCCTTTCTGGGCCATACAGCTCTCTGTCTATTCCTTCGCCTCTAGGCTCATGTGTTTGCACATGCTGTTTGCCTGATTAACTTCCCACTTTCCTACAGATCTTGGTGTCAGTGTCACTTCCTCCAGGAAGCCCCCCAGAGTGTCTACCTTGGCAGCCCCTATTAACCATGCCCATGGTCGCATGCCCCCTGTACCTGGTGTGCCATGCCCTGTTTTATTTAGATTGTCCTTGAAGCTGACCTGATTGCCCACTGTCCTCAGGGAAGAGGTGGGATGTAGTCTTTAGCCCTGCTCTACAGCAACCCCGGTCAGGCCTGCGGCTGCTGTGAAGAGCGGTCTCTTCACATGTGTTACATGTTCTCTGCAGCAAACAGGGTAGGAGGCCAGAAGCCCTGTGCCTCCTTTCAGAGGGCTGTGGGAGTCTCAGGAGGAGCATGCTGGGACCAGATCCACCTTTGCATGAGTTTTCTGCATGGCTTAATGGAAAGAGCTGAGGCCTGGGGTCAGACAGACCTAAATTTGGACTTTGGCTCAGCCATGTATCAGCTGTGGGACACTGGACAAATTTCCATGCTTTTCCAAGCCTTGATCTGTTCTTCTACAAAATGGGCCAAATGGTACATCATTGAGGTCATTGAATGCGATGACACAAAGTACTCAGGACGGAGGGGCACATAGTAGCAGCTACCCAAGATGAGAAGCAAGCCGGTGCCTCCTGGGTACCAGGCCTGTGCTGTGTCTGTAGCTTGGTTCCCATAACTTCCCTACGAGACAGACCCTGCTGGATCCCAGTTTTACATACAGATGAGGTCCCTAAACCGGGTGGCACCTGGCAGTCGCCTCACAGCCGGGCCTGGAGGTGGTGGCATCTGAGGTCAGTCCCCTCACTGTGCTTCTCCACAGGTCCAGAATGTCCATGGAGCTTTCAATGCTCTCGGGGGAGCTGACAGACTCACCTCCAACCGTATGTATCTCCACGGGCAGCAGATGCGGAATGGGGGAGGGGAGGCAACGCTTATCAAACACTCCGTGTAAGCCAGGCTCTTCATGCTTCTTTTCCACAGCTAGTTTCTGAGGAGAGTGCAATTACTCCTGTCTTACAGAGAAGGGAAGAAAAGTGACTTGTCCCTGGGGAAAGTATGTGGCAGCCCTAGGCACTCCATAAGTGCTCAATGAGTACCAGCTATTATCGTCACTTCTGTTATCATGACTGCCACATACTTGTTCTTAGTAGAGCTAATCACCTAAGGTCCCACAGGGAGTGATGGCAGAGCCAGAATTCATCCCAGATCATGTGGCACCGTGAGAACAGGTCTGTGGGTGGCTCAGTCAGATCTGGCCACCTGGGCCACCTCCCTCACCCCAACCGTCTCTTCCTGCTTGAGCCCCTCCCACCTACGAATGCCCCCTCCCTGAGCCCTTTCCCCTCTCGGTTCCCTGGCACCGGGCCCAGCTCAAAGAGAACACCATGTCTTTGCACACACGCAGAAAGCACACACACCCGCTCAGGCGTGCTCACATACTTGGTGCCCTGCACATGGGCACAGAACAGGCCGGGGAGGCCTGTCTGCTCACGCGGATCCCGCCGGGTCCTGCAGGACAGGTTACCTGGCCTTTTCTTGTTTCCTCACCTGAGCTCACCTTTTTCATCCATAAGGCTTTTCTTATCATTTCCCAAAACACATTCTGCTCTGTTAATAGTCAGAAACCCAAGCAAAAGAATACATCTCTCCATGACCTGCCCCTCCACCCCCCAACCCCCCACCCCTCTGGCAAATCAAGCTTCTCTGTGTCCCTGTGAATCTTGCTCCATGAGCAGAAGTCGTTTTTTCAAAGCGTGGACAGTAGTTTCCCTCCTAATTGGTAGAGATGGGTAGAGATGAAGCAAAATTGGCCATTGTTAATTGGTGACTCTGGGGATTGGCTACATGGGGGTTATATGAGCCCCTATTTTTTTTAACGTTTGAGCTTTTCCATAATAAGATGACCGAAGGGAGGGAGGGAGCAGGAAGGGCCTGCCTGGATCAGGTTGGAGCCGGCAGCCCCCAGGAGGGGGTCCTCTGACAAGGAATCCACGTGGGTGTGTTAGGTGCACTGTCTCTAATGGATGTTAGGCAAATTGCATCAAAGACCTTCAAAATGGTCATTGCGTTTGAGTCACCAGTTCTACTCAGAAGAGAGTAAGCGAAGGAAATAATTAGGAGAGTGTACAAAGATTTAGGAGAATGACGTTCATGAGGTCATTGTTTATAAGCGTGAAAAGGAGGAACAGTGTCTCTGTCTAGCCACGAGCACACTGTACCTGGCCACGCTGCGGGGCCTTGGCCACCCCTCACGGCGCTGTTTCAGAACCTTGGTGGCTTTCAGGCAGCAAACATTTATTGACCACCCACTTCGTGCCAGGCACTGCGGTAGGGGACATGGCAACGCATAAAACCGACACTTACATTCTGTGTCTTGGTCCTGAAGTGGTGTCTGTGGGGTTCAGTTCTTAGAAAAAGATACAGTCTGATCCAATTTTAGAAAATCATAAATATGTGGATAAGTGTAAGTCTGGCAGTTTATACGTGAGAGTGCAAATCCACGGTTTTCTGTGGAGGGTAGGTTTGTTTTCTTTATGATCATCTGCTTTCTGTACAAAAGTTAACAGAACTATTTTTAAAATTTTATTTTTAATTAAATGTATTGGGGTACCATTGTTTAATAACATTACATAAATTTCAGGTGTACAACATTGTAATACAACATCTGTCTACACCATTATGTGCTCACTACCCAAAGTCTGGTGTCCTTCCATCACCATATATTTGACCCCCTTTGCCCTCTTCATTCTCCCTTCCCCTCTGGTAACCTTCATTCTGTTTAACAGAATTATTACAGGTGTGAGTCCTGTACCTTCAAATTTTTAACCTGGGACGATGTGCATTGGAGCACCATATTTCAAGTGTGGTCTTGGACTCCTGGTTTAAAATACATACAAGATTCTGAGCCCCACTCCAGGACCACTGAGCAGGAGGAGACGCTCCCGTGTCTGCCTTTAAAATCCCGGGTGACTGGTGCTCCTGTCATCTGAGGGCCACGGCAGGGTTGAGGGAGGGGTGTTGGGGTTTTCATGGGCTTATCCCCAGGTTTTTAGAGGAGTCGGGTCTCCAGACAGTTCAGGAAGCACTGTCTTTTCCTTTACCAAGACTCAGTATTCGCAGGAAGAGGCCGCCAACACCATCTGTATCCCGTGCCTCTTACAGAAGCTGAGTCCCAGGTCTCAGGGCCACTCAGGGTCAGAGTTGGGGTAAGAACCCGCAGGCCTAAATTTCTGTCTTATTTTAGCTCCATGGTCCCTGACCCAAAATTCTAGAAGGTAATAATAGAAGGGTCCTTGAGTTTCTCTTAGCCTCCCGGAAGGCCCAAGGGAACTCATGCCTTTCCCGAGTGATATTTGGCAGCTTTGGGTCCGCATTCTGTCAGCCTAGTGTTTGATTCTGGTTACCTCATGCTTATCAGAAGCTGATTCATCTGTTCTCCCATTCATGCCTCTGACCAGTCAACCCTTCATCCGTTCATTCAGTCAATAAGTATTTGCTACTGTCCGCTCTGTACCAGGCCCTGCGCGGGGTTCTGGGGACACGGAGATGAGTAAGGCTCGGTCCCTGCCCTCTGCGGCCTCCCCGTCCCACGAGGGTGGGGGTAAGTTACAGTGGAATATGACGGCCAAGGGGAGGGAGAACTGATCTCCCATTCTTTGAAAATGGGGAAAGAAATTAATCATTTCTTCACAGATGCAGTGTTTTTGTTTGGTGGGCTCTTCTTTTTTAAAACTTAAACCCGATATGCTTTAAAGGTAACAATATTCAAACAGGACCAGAGGGCGCACAATGAAATGTGATCTCCTTCACATCCTGCCTTCCTCCCCAGAGGCTACAACTACTAATAGGTCTTTGGGCATCTTTCCAGAATCTTCTTCCATGTATTCCCCATATCGAGAGTGTGAGCGCTCCCTGCCCCCGGTATGCGGACACATGCTATTCACCCTGCTCTGTGACTTGGTCCTTTTCACATAACAATCCATCTTGGAGAGTGGCCTCTCCCAGCACCCACCCACTCTTCAGGGGTTTCTCTATTGATAGGCACTGCGTTGTTTTCAGAATTTTAATATTAAATACAGCAGTAAAGATCTTGACAGGTGGAGTCTTTCAATTCCCGGTGTTAAAGGGGAGAAATGAAGAGGGGTTGTTTGGTGATGAAGGTGTGGACCCCTGGCAGTGCCAGGCCGGTATAAGGTTGACATGACATAGAGCTGCCCGCTAGGCAGTGCCCGTCCCCCTGCTTCATCCTGCTGTGTCTTACCTGCAGCCCTGGCCTCCCACGACTACATCTTGAAGATTGTACCCACGGTTTATGAGGACAAGAGTGGCAAGCAGCAGTACTCTTACCAGTACACGGTGGCCAACAAGGTACGTGGGCACGGCTGGGCCCAGCTGCGTGCAACTGCACCCTCTGCTGGCCGAGAGCAGGGGTGACAAGTGCCAGGGCAAGATTCCTCCTGGTTCCCTTGGAGGCGAGGCCTTTTCTGGGAGGTTGCTCTGGCCAGGTTCTGTCCCTGGGTAAAGACAGGAGGCCAGCCTCACGGTCAAAAGGAAGAAATCTACCAGGAAAGAGGGTGTGATCTGTTTGAGAAACAGCAATCAGGTGCCCTCCCCCAAAGGTCCCAGGGGTTGCAAGTGTCTCCACAGCTTTTCATCTTCAGACTCTGGACCCTGATTGGTCAGCACACGCCAGACGCTCTGGTTCCCAGGGCACAAACACTTTACCCAAAATCATAAGGCTCTTGAATTACACCGAATAGCCGTTGGTTAACAGGAATGTTCCAAGGACCCCAATACTCAAAGTCATGGAGAAGCAGGCAGGCCTTGGTGGGAACGGAGCATGGGCAGAGCCAGCAGAATGGGTAGTTTCAAGCCGATATGGCCTCAGGCTTCCTTGGAGAAGACCCTGCCAGTGGGACGTGAAAGTCTCAAACGCGTTGGTTGAGGCACCCCCAGTAGACCCCTTTACCACCAGGACTCCTTTTTGTTCTGTTCCAGGGCCATCCAAACTGCCTCCTAAGTGATGTATGATTTCGCTCAGTTAATAATAATAATATAATAGTAAGAGTGGTAGCTGTCATTTTTTGAGTCCTTCCAGTGGGTTGGACATTATGCTAAGCTCCCTACTCCACCATCTTTTTCGGTCATCATGACAGCTCTGACGTTGGGACTATTATTGTCCCCATTTAACAGATTGGGCCATTGAAGCACTGAGAGGTGGTCGTCAAGCTACAGAGTGGCCAAGTGGGGATTAGAACTGGGTTCTCCTCGTGCTCCAGAACCTGGCCTCTTGAGCTTATCACCGCTTAGTCTGAATGAGGGGCAAGAGTCCGCTAGGCTAGGAGCTCCTCCCACTCTGGTGGCTTGAGGTCCCTCTGCTCTGATCCACCTGTGCTGTCTACGTCTCCACAGGGAAACCTCTTTCTTTACTTCTCTGTTTCTTGGAGGGTATCTCATTGTCACCCTCAAGTATTGACAGCATCTGACAAACGGGAGAATGTGGATGCAGTCTGAGCAGAAAGTGTGTGAGCTGTGGACCAGACTGCCGGTTCAGAGCCGGTCCAGTCTCTAAGGCACGTAACCCGTTTACTTATTTGTAAAATGGTGCCCACCTCCTAAGATTACTGTCAAATGAGGCCATGCTTTTAAAACCACGTAGCCCACAAAGGCGGCTTGGGGTACACAGTATCTACTCCTGCTATGTTTCATTCTTTTCCTCTGTGCCTCAGGCCTGGGCTGTGACCGACAGTCACCCTGCCCCATCAGCTCTCCCTGGAGAAAGCTGATCTTGTTTTGCCCAAGGCTCCTTCCCTGAGGCTTTGGCAAGGGCCCAGTGGCCAGAACAGCTTGCTCAGCTCTATCTGTGGCCTTGGCCCAGCCTGCCCTGTGAGAGACTGGGGCTGTGCCCGTCAGGGCCGGTGGCAATCCAACAGAGGGCAGGTCTTGCTTGCGCTTTCCCCAGGAGAAGCCCTGGAGCTCGGGCGCAGCATTTGGGGTTGGAGGTGCCCCTGTGGTTCAGCTTGGCCTCTTGTTGTAGATGAATGAAGGTAGCCAGCGGTTTTCAGCACCCTGAAGCACCCAGACCAGAGAGAGGACACACTGTTCATTCAGCCCCTTCGCATTCCTTTAATCCCAGCCGGGTGCCTTCTCGGGAAGGCTTGTGGGAGGGTGGCAGGGCTGAGCCCTCTGCCTTTCCAGTGCTGTGCGTTCCTTCTTCCAAGAAGCTCACTCCCCACATGGCCTTTATACTTCTCTCTCTCACGCATGCACACAAACGCACACATACGTACACTCCTCAAGATGTCACGTGTGGCATAGAATGTCCCCTCCTCACCAAGCCTTCCAGATGCCCTGCGGAGACTTGGTCATTTGTTCATGCCCCCGCAGCCCAGCGTGTCCCTCTGTCACGGCCTGTGCAATGTTGCAGTACTGCGGACATTTTGACATCTGCATCCTCCAGACTATGACCCCCCCCTCTGGGGGTGGCGGGGCTTACTCCCCTTTGGGGTCCCCAGCAGCCAACACGCAGGAGAGCTGCTCGGTAAAGTGTCATTGAATAAATAATTGGATTTTGCATGGCCCAGGAGTTGAATGGGGAAGTAGGCCTTTACTTAGACTGAGCCCAAATCACACTTGTCCCTTTCCATCTCTGCTCTCAGATTCCTGTTTTGATTCTGGTGCTGCTTCCAGGTCATATGGTCAATTTCCAAAGAGCCAAAAGGGTCCAGCATGATCCCAGCAATGTTGTCTGTCCCGATACTGATGGCAGAGCCTCTGGGGAAGGGGTGTGAAAGGAGGGGCCGGTGGCGTCTGGCTCCCTGGGGGAGCGAGAGGGAGGAAAGAAAGCCCATTCTTGTGGGTTGCTGGGGAACCCTCTACAATCCAACCCGCACCCGCTGCGATGTGCTCTGTGTGCCTGAATCTCATACCCTCTCCCCCTCGTCTCTTTCTCGGCCCCAGGAGTATGTTGCTTACAGCCACACCGGACGTATCATCCCCGCCATCTGGTTCCGATACGACCTCAGCCCCATCACGGTCAAGTACACAGAGAGACGGCAGCCTCTGTACAGGTTCATCACCACGGTGAGTGGATGGCGTGCCTGCTGGGGGCTCCTCCTCTTGGTGCCCCTACGGGTTCTCGAAGAAAGAGGGCACAGCCTTCAGGGCCGGGGGCTCAGGCTGCACACACTAGGCTCTGATCCCTAGGATGTTCAGAAATGTCATCAGTCACATCAATATTGGTGATGTTTCATCAGGAAAATATGTTCCAGCCGGGAATGCCACTAAATCAATTTCATTCCTTAAGCGGATCTTTATATGGCTCGATCAGTCGTTCACGTTTTCTCCAGTTTTTCATTTTTATGGAAAGGATGCTTAGTAGGGTTTATCCTTTCCTGTGTAAATTTTTCATATCTGTTTTCCAACTATAGCTACTGATATTTTCAGGTATTTTCTTTCTTTCCTTCCTGCCTGTTCTCTTTTCTTTTTTTTTTTTTTTGCCGTTGTCTCCACCAAGTCTACTTTTCTGTGGGGCAGCTTCAAGCTGATGTCAGTTTGTTTGTTTGTTTGTTTAATGCTGATTATTTCTATCAAGTATACTCTTCCGTGGCCTCCCATTCAAAATGTCCTTGGAGTCAGAATAGCAGGGTCACCGTGTCCTACTTCGGTCAAGGGTCTGAGTCAGCTGAGGTGAGGAAATGGGTGATTATCCCTACCTCACAGATTTGGAAACTGAGGCCTAATGGTCCTTATGCGTCTACACCTCTTCATACTTATAATAATGATTCAGGATCAGGGGTCCAGTCCTGGCATTTTCATTTCCAGCTCTACCTAGATTTGTATTAGTTAGGACTCTATTACAGAAGAGACAGAACTCTACATCAAGCTGGCTCGAGGGCTATGTAGGCCTCAGGCATGGCTGGATCCAGGTGTAAATGTTGTCTGGAACAGGTCTTCCTTCATTCTGGTTTCCTCTGCAATGGTCTCATTTTCGAATAGAATTTACCAATAGAAGATGCCTCTTTCTCAGTAATTCCACCCTGCGTCCTGGATATGCTATTGCTGTCATTGTCCTGGCTCAGGTCCCATGCCATCCTTGTGCCCTGAATGAATAGAATGAATAGAATGCCCCAGCTGGCCAGCCCCACTCAGATCACAGGAGAAAGATTGCAAGAGAAAAATCAGGGGCCAGTTCCTGGAGGAGTGAGGAGAGGGTGCTACGAGGCAAAAGATCAGATAGCCACAGGCTTCCACCTCCTAATCTACAAAATAGGAATAATAATCCATATTCTCCCTACCTCCCAGGACCTCGTGAGACTCAGAGGAAATCCTGAAACGAAAGTTCTTTGCAATTACAGAAAGCCATCTGCATGGATACAACGGCTGTCAAAAATCTGGGGCTTACATGAGCCTCAGAACAGCCTTTTCCATTCTCTGACTCCATAAAGAAATTAAACTTCCATTCAACAAAGGACACCTAACATAAAGTTGAAACACCAGACACAAATAGGGAAAAGACACTTGCCAAGCAAACAAGAAGTTTATATATAAAGAATTCCTATAAATCAGTAAGAAACAGTTAAATGATCAAAAAGAAAAATGGATAAGGACTAGCCCTTCACAGAAGAGCCCACACAGGGAGTGAAAAGACGCCCAAGTTCACTAGAAATTGGAGGAATGAGCTAGTAGGGGAGATAGGTGAGCACAGAGCGAGCCGCAGTCCCACCCAGCAGGGGCACCAGTGGAACTGGGCACCAGGTACGGCAGCGACAAAGAGGTGGGCACAGTCTTGTCTATTTGGAAAGTTCCCAGAAGGAAACCTTGAGATGGGTCCTGAAGGGTGAGGTGACATTTTCTAGACTGGTGCGTGAAGGAGAGAGCGTCTAAGCAAAGGGAGTCGTACGTGCATAGGTGCCCAGCACAACATGTCTTATGAGGTCATGTGGCCTCTTTCGATGGGCAGGGACTTCTGAGAGCTGGAAAGCCCAAGAAGTCACGGGAGGAGCCTGCCCTTCATCACCCAGAGGCCAAATGCCTCTGTTTCTTTCTCCATTTGACCACCAGCCCCTCCTCCATCCCTGTCCCAGCCACCTCCACCTGAGTGTGAGCCATGCTGCCGGGAACCTCCAGACAGCATGAACCTGGTAGTTTTTCTGAAGGCCCCATGATGCCATTTTAGTTGCCGTGGCAACTGTGGGGTCAGCCTCTCGTGAGCCGCTGGCTGTCCCTGGCAGATGGCGTCATTGTGGGGCTTCAAAGGCCCTTGTCACAGGACAGCAGATGTGGGGGATGACGTTTGCATGCAGACAGCACAAAGACCCCCAGCAGCCCTTGCGCAGGGGGGATGGAGACCGGATGGAAGCGGAGGCACCTGCTGTGACTTCTCTTTCACTCTTTTGAAACTCAAACACTTGTGTGTAAAGCCCCTGAACCACAAATGGGGGTCTCTGCAAATAGCTCCTCGGAGGGGCTGCTGAAGAGGGGTCTTAAGCCAGGATGTCGTCATGTGACGGCTGTGGGGGCAGCTGTAGGAGGGCTGGAATGTAGTGGGGGGGTCTCCCAGAGGCAGCTCTGAGTAGCAAGTGCCTGGCTTATGCAGGGCTGCCCCGCCAGGGTCTCATGGTCTGGAAAGGACCCGTTTAGCCCGAGCCTGAATGGAAGAGGGCTCCTCCTCCAGAAGTGCCCACCAGGCTGCCGGGGCTCCTCGAGCCACCCAGGGCGCCTTGCTCAGACCTCCGCTTTGTGCTCGTCCAGAAAATTCCACCACTAGGGAAATCAGCAGATGGTATTTAACAACATGCAAGTGATCCCCTTCAAAGTGCCCCTCCCACACGTGCACATTTGTCCCCTGCCACTTGCTGAAACCTCTTTTGTGAGATTGCCTTCAAGTGGGTTTTGGTGACAGATTGGATGTCTTCAGAGGAGTCTCATCCCTTTCCTTGTCTGTTTTATTCTATTTGTGGGGAGCAGCCAGAAGTCACAAAGTACCAAATTGGGCCACTATGGCCGTGACAGGTTTTGTCCAACAAAAAGTACCAGCTGCTACTGACATGCTTCCACTGGGCAGCAGGGATCGCTGCATTAGACATGATCCCCCAAATTTGAGATTGTGCTGCATGGTTGCCAGGCAACTAGGTGTCCCCAGCATGTAGTACAGGGCCTGGCCTGGTCATAGGTGCTCAGAACAGAAATATACAATGGACAGCTCCTTGGAGAAACGATCACATAGCGACACTTACTACGCACCTACTCTGTGCCAGATAGTTTTACAGTTATCTCCTTTAACCCTCCCAGGAACCCTCCAAGGTAGATGATGTCATTCCTATTTTATATGTCAGTTAATTGAGGCCCAGAGAGATAAAGAACTTTCTCTAAGATCACACAGTCAGTAAATGGCAAGGTTGGGCATTGGACCCCAAAGCCCACCTCCTTCTTCCAAAACAACAGTCTCGAGGACGGATGTTCCAACAGCAGAGCCCCAAGAAGCCATGTGGCCCTTGGTAGGACACCAGGATCGTTTGATCAGTGGCTTCTGTCCTGGGAATCAAGAAGAAGTAATAGCAGGAAACAAAGCGACGTGGTAAGCACACGTGATAGTCACAGTCATGCACGTGCAAACCATGAGGAAAAAAAGCAAACTGTTCAGACTTGTGTTTTGTAAGTTTTTCTGCCCATATCTGATTACCTTTCTCTCATCTGTTTGGGTACCTGAAAGAATATGCCATAGACAGAAAGCAGCAGGTGCGTGGGGGTGTGGGAAGAGACGGTAAAAAGAATTAAGAGGAGACAAACTTAAAACTGAGAAGGTTTTACTTGCCGAGATTGTGTGAGTTGGGAAGAGACCAGCTTTGTAGCTGGACAGGCACGACCTCCTTTTCAGAGCCTCCATCCTCTCCCACTGACACTTCTGGCGTCACGTCTTTTTCCCCGGCCCGTGAGCTCTAGGAAGGCAGGGCTGGGTCTTTGTCACCTCTGGTCTCCAGACCTGGGACAGTGCAGGCAGGTGATAATAAATGGGTGTTAGACAGTGAACAAACAGATGGAGGGGTATACATCGTGGTCCACTCCCAAGACAATTTCCGTCATCTGAGGAACAGAATAAACCCAAATTAGCAGCTCGGTGAGTTTGGAAATGTGCAAAAATCTTCAGATCCTTCCAGACATCTGAGCAGACCTAGATCTTCCAGAAGGCCGTGTACCAGGGACGGATGGCGCCAACGGGGTGAACACAGGTTTCTCAGTTGGATGGAAGCTTTTCTAAGGCAAATTCTGAGACGTATAAGGAATATTAGAATGGAGTGGGCTTCCTTTTACACACTCTACTTATTTTTTAGTTTTACAGCCATACACAGCTTCCTACTCTGTAAACTTTACTGATAGGGACCCTTTACTTTCGGACATTGGATATGTAAAATTTAACAGAATTGAGAAAACAATATGAAGAAGCCATCCATGCATGACGAGGGGGAACTAAGGGGCGCCTTCAGTTTGGGCTGAAGTAGGGGTGGGTGTCTAACAGAAAAAAGCAGGCCCTTTGCAGCCTCCCAGACCTGGATTCTTGTCATCCTTACCTACTTGGTGGCTGTGTGGCCTTGGACAAGTCCGTCCCTCTCTGAGCCTGTGTTTCCCCATCTGTGGGATGGGGTCACCCCATTTCCCCTAGCACTTGCAAGGATTGAATGAGAAGGCAGAGAAAAGTGCCAGCTCAGGCCTGGCACATAGTAGGTGCTCAACCAAGGTGGGGTTTTTTCAGAGGGGGAGGTGGGTATGTTGCAGCTGCAGCCAATGTAAAAAGGGTGGGGAGAGGACTGCACTCTCTCCCCAGACCCTTGCAAAAGCGGGGAGAGTGGACAGTCTGGCAGGCATGACACCACTGTGTGAGGACCACCACACCTGCTCCTCCACCCCTCCCCCACCTTTCCAGGGCCCCGTCATTGGCTTCCCGTCTGTCACAGCCCCTCCTCTGCCTAGTCATGGCACCGTGTTCTCATCCACGGCTCCAGTCTGTCTGCCGCCGCCAGCATCTGATGGGACTCCGATTCATTATTTATTTCTCATACTGTGCTTTTCCACAAGCTTTCCAAGCAATGCTAACTGAACTAGGAAAGTGAATGAACAGCTCCCGGGCACTTATAGCATAGCAGGCAGCCAGACAGAGGTCATCTCGGGCCTCATCGGGGGCCCCATTTCACAGATGAGAGAAACTGAGGCTCAGAGAGGTAAACTGGCTTTCCCAGCCAGGGTCACAGAGCTGGGATCAGACCCCAGAAATATTTACTCCAGAAACCACAGTCTTCCCCACCTCTTGGTGGTGTGTCTGTCACGCTTCTTCATTGTACTCTAGAGAGAAGTAAGTGGGGGAGGGGGTGGCAATGGATGGGGGAAGCGTTAGTGCTGATGGGACAACAGAAGGATTCAGCTCTCCAGCCAGTGTGGTTGAAACACGTCCTTTCCATATTATAAGGAATTAAGAGCCATAACTGAAAGGTAAGGGAAACACACACACACACACACACACACACACACACACACACACACACACACACACACACACACACACCACCCCCACCCACCTTCTTTTCCAGGTAGACAAGCTAACTTCATTTTAGCCATAGCAGGCAGTCAGGAAGCTGGTAGAATCGCAGGGAGGAGGTCTCTGCGGAAGAACAAAGGGCCATTATTGATGACTTCTGCTGAAAGCAGAGTAATGGGCCTCTCTCAAACTCATTGGGGCCTGGATATCGAGTTGTCCTTGCTTTCATTTCTGAAACTGGGGCTGCTGACCAGAGTAGGGTTGCATGTGCTAGCTGTGGTGGCCCTTTCTGGCTCAGTGGCTCTGCTCCTTCACCCTCACTCCCCCCTACACGCTGTCCCTCCTGTCTTGGGGCCTGGTCAGGAGGTACAAAGCATGGCAGCAGTGAGGGACCAGGGGAACAGGCATTCAAAGGTGGCATGGACACTCATTTAATCCCACAGCTATCCTGACAGGTAATGATGAGCTTTCTCATTTGTAACAGTAAGGAAACAGGCACAGGGAGCCAGGTGATGCAGGGCCCCCAGTGCCAGGGGCCGTAAGCATCCCGAGTCCCCTGCCTTGGGCATGGACCCCCGCTCCCTTCTTGAGCAAGTCATTTATTCATGCGTTTGTTCATTTAACACTCACTCTGCCACTCCCCATTCATTCTTTCTCGTTCACTCCTTTAGTCACTCAGGAAGCATATCAGGTATGCATGTCCTCCTGCGTGCCAGGTTCTTCTGCTGTCTTTCCTGTGGGCTGTCAGGGAAACGAGAGTTTAAGCAGCAGGGTTGAGGTAGGGCATTGTGGGGGTATGAGGCACCCCCTGGCTGGCCAGAGAATGGAAACTACCTGTGGCCTAGGTGCGTTGCCTGCATGTATGTTCTTCATCCCAAACACTTCTTGGTGCTTACCTGAGGAAACATCCCATCTACGCCTCAGTTTCCCCATCTGGAGAATGGGCCATTGGCGTGTTTGGGACCTGGGCAACTGCAAAGATTCTGCCTGTGGTCACCCTTGCTGTCCGGTCTTTCTGTAAATTGGCTTCATCTGCTTAAATGAGCCAGGTAGAAAATGGAAATCGAGACCCAAAGGCCTGATCTGGGGAATAAGTGATATTTTACCCATTATTCTTCTTAGAGTGGGTCTCAGAGAGCTTTGGAAAATCTCGGGTCTTAGCAACAAGGTTGGAGCCTTCTGGTTAACAGAACGATGACATTGGGGGTCATTTACTGAGCACCTCCTAAGAGTGCTAGGACCTCCAGAGGCGTTGCCTGCAGTACGACAAACTGGCAAGGCAGGGATGGTTTTCCTCTTTTGTAGATGAAAAGACTGAGACCCAGAAAGGCTCTCCCAGGCCAGAGTAAGTGACAGCCACGCCTCAGCTTCCGAAAGCTGCGAGCTCTTTGTGCCGCCGCAGCAGGGAAGGCCCCGGTGGACTCCCTGCGGCCTTACCTCACCCCGGTCTGCTCGAGCCCCTCTTCACATGTCCCCGGCCTCTGTGCCCCGTGGAGGCCCTGGTCTCCTTGCTCTTCTGCGTGCGGAGCAGCAGGCTGTGGGAAGTGAGTGTCGTGGGCATGGTTCTTTTTATTTTCCTTTGTATTCATCCTGAGCCCGTCCCCACAGGTCAGGGAGATGCAGTCACCGTCCTCCCTGCCGCCAGCCTTTTCTTCAATCCGTTCTGGACATCTGCTTCAGCCTCCTAACATCTGTCCATGGTCGTCGTGCCCCCCCTGCTCCCCCCGCCACCACACACACACACCAGCCAAGAAATCACAAAGGAAGCCTGTTATTTTGCCACCACCTGAGTCCAAAGACAGCCATACCCTTCGGGGGGCCTCACGGCTACCTTTAGTTCCCTGTGTTTCAGACGTAAGACCCGTGTGATGGATGGCCGTGACTGACCTCCTCCTTGGACAAGTCCAGGTGTGCTGGGAGTTTCTGTGACCCCCCATATATCAGAGAGCACCCCAGGACCCTTCTCACGAGCCTGCCTCACCTCACGCTAGTCCCCACCTATGCATATGAGCATGTCAGAGAGGCCCGAGCAGGCTGAATAAGGAAAAATAATGAAAGCGGGGGCGATAGCAACATCAGGAGGGCTGCTAGATTTCTCTCAGCTTTTGAGCCACCCCCTCGAATGTGCCAGAATTCCTCCTCCTTAGTCTGCCAGTGACCAGCACCTTCAACAGCTGTAGGATAGTGGGGAACATGCTGCTGAGCTGGGGGATACCAGCAGGTTCACTGCGGGGCCTCCTCAGTGGCTTAGCAGCTTCCATGCGCCCAGGGCCTCAGTCTCCCCACAGCTATGTGTTTTGGGGTTTTCTTTGGTACCTCAATGCATGTGTTGTCTCCTGCTCTGGGCCAGCCCAGTGAAAGGAGGCTTCAGACTGGGTGCCAGGTGTCTGTGAATCATAGGAACACTCGCGTTTCAAAGTGTGTAGATGAATATAGATATGTGTGTGAGTGGTTATTTTTTATTTTTTTATTATTTGCTCCATTGCACTTAAGTCACATTTTCCTATCCTCTGATCCAAGCTCTAAAAGCATTTTGTGGTACAAAATCTCCCATCATCTGATCCACTCTACCAAAATAAACCAGCTCCCCTGCCGTCATCTTCCTTGAAAAGTGCCCCTGCGTCATGCTCTGAGGCTGGCAGAGAGAGGCCTGGCCCACTGAAGATACTCCACAATAATCCCCTCAGCGCCCCCAGCCTCTTCACTCCCTGGGGGGGCTGCTCCGGTTTCTTGGGCTGTTATTACTGGAATGCCAGCTGCTCCACTTACCACCCCTCCATACAGACCGGCTCTGTCTGCCTGGGGCCTCACAGGCCTCCGCTTAGCTCATCTCGTGCAAATATCATTTTAAAAATAAATGCCGGTTCGATTCACTTGCCCCTCTTGCCTCTGCTGTGCCTCCTGGCCACCTCCACTCGGCACCAAAGGGTCCATGAGGGCGCTGCCTTCTCCCAGAGTCCTCCAGTGGTCAGTGTCCGTGTCTGGCGAGCCGCTGGTGGTGCCTTCAGGGCAGTCTCCCGCCCTCTGGGGCTGCCCCACAGGGCTTCTACATGGTCATTTAAGTGCCACGTAAATTTGGCATGTGGGGAAGAGTGAGAGCTCTGTGGACAGACCGACTTGGCTCTGCCGCATACTTGCTGTGTGGCCCTGGACGTGAGGTGCCTCCCTCCGAGGCATATGGAGTGGTGGGTGGTATCGGTTCTTAGGAATGGCATAAAGTACGTGCTCGAGGGGAAAAATACATTTCATGTTTCCTTGCAAACCCTCTGTGGACTTCTTTTATCTTCCATCGCTCATACTTTGATTCTTTTATGGCACCAGACAGCAACTCATAGGTAGGCCAGAGAGTTTTGAGAACCACAGAGCATGCGTTTGGTGCGTCACAAGAGGAGTTTTGACAGCTTCACGGCGAAGTGAGTTATTCACTTGGGTAGGGCGTTTCATGCCCGAGAAGCAGCAATGTCGTGTTCAGAGTGCAGACTCCACAGTTTGTACCCCCATTCGGCCATCAACTGCTGTGGCTTTAGACAGGTGATTCGGTGTCTTTGTGCCTCAGTTTCCTTGGCTGTACAATAGGTATAAGAAGAGCACTTGCCTCTCTGGGTTGGCCCAGGGACTCAGTGATGGGAGCATGAAGCACACCAAGCCGTGCCTGGTACAGAGAAGGTGCTGTGAGCACTGCTCTGTGGTGGTTATATTATTATGTGGCAGAAAATTACAAAGTACAGACATACAGGTGACATTCATTCTTACCCCCTTACTACAGCGTTTTTCATCAGAATTGTGACCTCCAGGGGACATTTGACAATGTTTGGAGGCCTTTTGGTTGTCACAACAGGGCAGAGAGGGCTTGTCATGGGTAGAGGTCCAGGAAGCTGGTAAACATCCTTGAAAGGCACAGGACAGCCCCCCCACAACTCTATACGAGCTTTCTGGGAGCACCACGGCCCCCTTTCTCCTCCGTAGCACTTGTAATTTTGTATTTGTCTGTATGATTTTTTGATTATTACCCAACCCATGAACAGAGCACAAGATTTTAAGAGTGAGAGGAGATTTGTTTCTCGCTCCAGGCCATCCGGGCCAGTGCTGCCTGTCCAGCCCACCCCAGATCTCATTCCCAGGCAGCACTGAGCCTGGACCTGTCAGACCCGGGTTCAAGTCCCACGATTGCCACTTGCTGGCCGTATGACCTTGGGCCAATGGTGCCAGCTTTTTGTACCTCCATTCCTTCATTTGTAAATGGGATTGTAAAAATATCTGATAAATTTAAAATAGAAATTAAGACCGCAGGCTCCAAGGTCAAGATATACCTGAGAGTTCAAGTCACAGGTCTGCTACTTACTGTGTGAACTTAGTTTCCTAACTAAGCCTCGGTTTTCTCACCTATGAAATGGGTCTAATACTCCCTTTCCTCATTCAGAAGGTTAACATGGGAATTAAAGGAGATGATGTTTATGCTTTTATTATGACTAAATTCATCATCCAACAAGTGGGGTTTTTTGAGGATGTTCCAGACCCCCTGGCTTACCACGTGGTAGGGCATCCGCACTCCCTCATCCTCTGGTGATTTGGGAGGGGACAGGCGTGGCCCTCCCTCCAATGCTGACCTCTGACCTCCCCCCACTTTCAGATCTGCGCCATCATTGGCGGGACCTTCACTGTGGCTGGCATTCTGGACTCGTGTATCTTCACAGCCTCGGAGGCCTGGAAGAAGATCCAGCTGGGCAAGATGCATTGACGAGCTGCCCAGCGACGGCCAAGGACCTATGGACACCGAGACCGTCAGCCCTGCCTCCGGCGCCTCTATCTGGCCCAGGATCTGGCTGTCCCAACGTGGGCGAGGGGGAGCCAGGGGGTGGCTCGTGGTTTCGCAGCTACCTCTTTCCCCACGCATTTAATTTCAGATGAAGTACACTGCCTGAAGTTGTGGTGCTGCTTCCCCTGGGGAGCACCAACACCAGAATCAGGCAAGGGGTGCTCGGGGATGTTGGGGACCACTCCTAGAAGGGCTATCGTCCCTTCTCTCTTACGGGAACAGCCCAGAATCCACGTCTACCAGCTCTCAGCCAGGCTTTGACAATCTCATAGCCTCCATCTTTTAGACACACCAATCACATAGTTTCCCCCCTGAGCAGCCCACCTGCAAACCTGGGCTGTCAGCTCTGGACCAGGCTGCCCAAAGGTACCCCCACCTGGCGCCTTCAACAAAGGATGGTACTTCTGGGCAAGCCCCTGAGATGTGGCGCTGGAGATGGAACCCTCACTGCTGCCCCATCCCTTTCTGCCCAACCAAGAGCCCAGGCCTTCAGAGCCTCGCCTCCATCCCTTTCTTTTTCTCCCAAGAAGCAGGTGCCCAGTTGTTAGGCTGCAGTGGTGAAGATTCAAGTCTCCCATTGGTCACTGGGCGGGTGGTGGGTTTCCCTTCCTCTCTTCACCTTGATCCTCTGAACCCCCCACCAATGTGCCTCAGCCCCCATGCTGTGTAACAGCAGCTTCTCTTGGTGGAGGGGCTCGTTGTGACTGGGAAGTCATCCTCTGAGAAACAGACAGTTGGTGCACTTCTATCCAGATGCAAAGCATTTTTCTCTGCAACTCAAAAATAACCATGTCGCGGCCTCTCCCAGACAGCCGCCATCAGTCCCAAGGCCTCAGGCAGGGGAAGCAAAGCAGACCCACCCTTCTCCCTCTGGACATCCGCCTTCCGGGCTCCCAAGGGCTGCACAGCTGTGGCCCTCTCTACAGCCCAGTTGTGGCCCACTTGCCACTGAGCTCCCCCTTCGGCTGGCCATACACCAACATGTTCCTGGTTCCTGGGGTGGCTCCAGTGTCTCCCCACTGGGGCCCTACCCACTGCTCCCCCTCATCGTTCCCCTTTAGTCCTGAAAGGGAGGGGCAACGGTCCAGGCACTGCTTCCACCCAGGGAATTTCAGGTATGCTCTGGTGCCCCAGGGACAGGGCCGCTCACCTGCTTTCCATTTATATCAAGATTGTTTGCATACTTTTGTAATTAAGGGGAGTGTCCAGTGGAAGGAGTTTTAATCTATATTAATAGCTCATGGCTCTGCCATTTGTAATTTTGGCTCTGGATTCCAAGTAGAAGAGCTGCCGGCTTGCATATGAGTTGACTGATGTGCATTTGGTTATTTCCGGTATCTATGGCCACTTAGATGGACTGTTTTTATGTTCTGTTCCCCAGTTACAGAAAGGAGTCCCTTTGGTGTGTGAATATGTGGGCCTGTAGGGGGTGTGGGCGGGGCGGGGAAATGTGTGGCATGTCCCGGAGGTGAAATTCCACTTTTTGCGTTATAAAACAACAACACACAAATCTTTGGGGACAGAGAGGATGTCCGTTTCCTATGGAAGAGACACCTCCAGCCCGTTATAAACAAAATCTTAAGGGAAAAAAATGTTTTCGTTCTTTTCCCCCCTCATTGGGTTCAAATAGATTAAATGGCTGATTTTCAGAAATAACGCTGTGTGTTTCTTTCTACTTGATTGTGGCCGGGTAGCCTGGAGGCTTAATCCTAGAAGGGAATTTAATTCTAGAGGATGGAAATTGGGAAATGTGGGCTTTCCCAATCATCTGTGAGGATGATCCGAAAGTCATCCTCTGGACTTAGCCCTTCCTTTGTTGACTCCCTACAGAATGTTCCGGGACCTGTCATGTTCTAGCTGTGTGCCTCAGGCCAGGTCCCTAACCTCTCAGTGCCTCAGTTTCCTCAGGTGATAATGGGGATAGTAATCAAACAACCTAGTAGGGCTGTTGCAGAAATTAAATCTCTGGTATGTGCAAGTCAATTATACTGCATTAGAATGAACTCGTGTGCAGGAAAAGGATACATGGTAAATATTCAAAAATGGTAGTTGGTTCATATTTGGTATTCCCAAACAGAATATAATCTTGAGAAGAGAGCTAACATTTCCCCACAACTTTGCGCCAAAGGTTGCATAAATGAAGGTGTTTCATAAATTCTTCTTGATTGCCCAGGACCTGGCATTCCTTTTTCAACCTTACACTCCACAAAGGGAGACCAGGAGCAGCTGTGACAAAGGGACTTACGTGGATATGTGCCGACCTGCTGTCCAGTCCTTCACGGTCTTCTCTGGGACAATGAACGTGGATAAGCGCAGGAGGCATGAGTAAGGGAGTGAACCAGTCTGCAGGACACTCTTTATTCACCCTCCCCATTCCTCTTTAACAGCCTGTCTCCTCCTTGAGTTACCGTGACACAAAGCTACTAGCGGCCAAGAGTAGTCTGCTTACCGGTAGTCAGTTATGCGTGTTCCCGAGCCCGCTTATGCCCGCTGTGCGCCATGCTATAATGACGTGAATTAGTTACCCAATGAAATATGACTCAAAAATGAAAGACTAGTAAACCTAAGTTGACTACTTTGGAGAGACCTGATAAAGGTGAGTGGCTGCTGAATTTGCTACGGACCAGACTACAGAAAAGACTTGGGGCATAGAGGGGAAGTCCTTGAGCATTCTGCATTGGCATCGAAAGTGTCTAAGTTCTCACTCCATGTTACTCTTAAAGAAACCAAAAACTGGAACTCTTTGGCTGGTTTAATGTGAGGATCATGAAGGAGAACCCCACTGGAGTTTTCCCAGTGAAAAAGCCTTGCTTCAGAGTTGAAAGGTTGGTGAATGTGCTTTAAGTTGGTTTAAAACATTTAAGGTATGTGTGTGTCATTTGTATGTTTTCTCCCTTAGACCAATTCTTTCCCTTGTCTAACCAAGCGCAGATTACAGTGTTTCCTTGTAAGATTTCTCGAGCAGGATTCCAGTGCAGACACAAGTTGGGGGAGGTGATAGGTTGGGGGCAGTGGTGATTCAGGCAGAAATGGCCTCTCCCGGGGAGGTGTTGCAGTTGCAGGAGAGCTGACACGGAGAGGCGCATCAGTGGAGAGAAAAGCTTATATGCAGCATCCCACGCTGCCTGGGGTGGGACGGTAGGCAGGGGGGTGTGAAGCTTGGGAAGAACTGGGGCATTGTCAGCGCTAACGTAGTAGCTGCGGTTTGTTTCTATCACTACATGTCACAAATGAACATTTGACTCTTCACAGAAACAAACACACCCATTTTCTCAATGGAGGTCCCACTGGTGGTCCTAGTCGCTTCATTAGCAGCTCTAACCATAGATGCAGCCAGCGGTCCAGGAATGTGACCTGGACAGGGAGGAGGGGGACATTCACCCAAGACCCTATTCCTGCCCCAGCAGTTGCCTTCTGTCCGTTATGTAATGATGAGCTCATGCACACTATTGTGACCAAAAACACATTGTTTTTATGGTAACTCTTGTAGGAATAGCTACCAGGGCTTGGGCATTCTCCACGTGCCAGGCAAGGAGTGATTGTTCAGGCCTTGTCTGTCTGAGTCCTCACAGCAATGCTACGAGGAGGGGACAAAACAGAGATTTAGTCATTGGTCTGTCACACAGCTAGCAGGTGCTAAAGCTGGAATGCAAGCCCCTGGCCACCTGACTCCAAGGCTGTGAAGAATTGTATGGTTGGTTCCCTCTCAGTCCCCAAGATTTTATTGTGTGAAACGGGAAAACTGACCCTCTTCCCTACTAAACAAGGGAAAATTGAAAGTAGTGAGGGTACTTTTGTTTTCTTTTAAACAGCCTGCAGAGCAAAGCTAAACTGAACATTGGGGATTTTCTTAAAAATTTTGAATCTTTAAAGCATGATTTTAATAACACAAATAATACATGCTTATAGCCCCATTGGAGGCAAATCAGAAAAGAGCAAAAAGTTAAATAGGGAAAATTAAAGTTATCCTGCATCCTATTAATCAGAGATAATCAATGTTAACATTTTAACAATGTCCTTCCATAAACGAAATGGGGTCCTGCTGTTAATATTTCGTAGTTTACTTTTGTTCTCACTTAACAGACACCTTTCTACGTTAATAACCATGGATCTCATCACTGTCTTTATTGGCTGCAAAATAACCATATGGAGTATCTGACGCTGGTTCATGTCCATCGCCTCTCCCATTTCATTCAGAACCTATTTTCTCACCTGTAAAAGGGACAATTCAGAGGGTTGTTTACCAGATTAAATCAGGTAATGTCTGTAAAGCTGTTAGCACAGTGCATGACAGTAAGTACTCTGCCTAATAAGATTGACCATTACTATTCATTTAATAAACAATAACTTCTACCATCTATTAAGTACTTACTTTGTGCCAGGCATGGTGCTAAGGGTTTCCTTACTCCTGACACCAAACCGATGAGTTAAGTCCTATCATTTTCCCATTTCTCAGATGAGGAAAGTGAGTGACCGAGAGGCTAAATACCTTATCCAAAGCTACAGAGCCAGGAAGTGGTGGAGCTCCAAACCCAGGCAATCAGAATCCAGGATTCACACATTTCCCCACCACATCACCGTCTGCCCCTGGGACACAAAAATACACCCTGGGCATTTCCTCTGCGCCAGGCACTGTACTAGGTCTTGGGGCTTCTACACCAGTCCCTGTGTCTGTGTTCTAGGGTGGGCATGAGGCAACAGAGAAGCCAATCCCACTAACTCCTCATTAGAGTGACAGCCTCAGGCTCTCATCATCTTCTCTGGTGACGTCATGGCACCTGTCTTAATTTTACTGAGCCATGGAGGGTGCGTGTGGCAGGATGTTAAGAAATGCCTCTGCCCTGTTTGATCGTGAATACACCTTGATTGTCTTGGATTGTAATGATCTGTCCTCACTTGGTTGTCCTTCACCAGTGAGGCTCTGTGCTCCTTGGGAGCAGGGACCAGAGCTGAGTCCTCCCCAGCTGTCTCTTATCTAGCCCTGTACCTATGGCTCCATGTAGGTACCAAATAAATGGTGAATAAATGAATGAGTAAATGGATGCATGTGTCAGCAAATGAGTAGAATGAGTTCATGAATGCGTGTGATAGAGAAGTGAATGAACTGAGGGGCCAGTGAGTAAGTGAATGAATGAATGAAGAATGAATGAATGAATGAATGAATGCAGGATGAGTGAACTTACGGTGGTCGGGAGGGGCTTGGGCCTGATGAATGCTGCAAGGGCTGCTGCTCTGAGAACCCTCTTACTTTCCACCTGAACTCAGTCCTAAAAGCATATGCTTCTGCCTTGCCCATAGAAAGTGACTTCCTTTTTTTTTGTCCCTGGCTTTACTGTTATAAGTCAATGTAATTGACTTAAAACAGTTTTACTGCTGTAAAAGTCAATGTAGTTGACATAACATTGTGTAAGTTTAAGGTGTATCACGTGTTGATTTGATACACCTCCATATTGAGAACGAGACTGGGAAATGATTAACGCCTCCAGCGCCTCACATACGGACCATTTCTTTTTTGTGGAGAGAACATTGAAGATCTTCCTTTCTTATGACTCCTTCCCCCACCTCCTTACTCAGAGCCTCGGCGCATAAAGGGTGGCCTTTCAGTTGCCTTTGCCTAAACAGCTTCCCCTCGGCTTCCTCCGCTGCCCTGGCTTCTGCGAACAGACCAGGCGTGGCCGTCCTCCCAGAGTCCCAAAGCCAGAGGCCTCCAACACTGACTGCCCGGGTCTGGGAGGAACCGTAAAACAGGTTCCAGCAAGTCCAGGGATCAAGTCGCACGCCCTGGTTGACCGTGAGTATTAGTAAATACCGGTGTTTAACAATTTCAACACCGCATATCAGGAGACACAAACTGGGAGAGGGCATGGGGTATGCTGGAATCTTGCAAGACATTGTCCCCTCTCTGAATTTCACGGTGCTCATCTGTTAACTGAGCACCGCAAACTCCTCTATCTGGCATCTGGCACAAAGTAGGCGCTCAGTGGATTTGAACTGAATGAAAGAATGAATCAGTTCAATCAATCGATCGATCAATCAATCAATCAATCGATCAATCAATCGATCAATCGGAGTTTCCCTCACAGCGAAGCCTAGATCAGAGGGACCTTTCCTCTCCAGGGGCCGCACAGGGTGTTTCAGACTAACGAACGGTTGGGTAGTGCCCGCACCTCTGGGCGGTCTTCCGGGGATGGGAGGCGGAGCTCCGGCACGACCGGGCGGAGCGGGGGAGGGGGCGGGGGGGGAAAGGGGGAGGGGGGAGGGGGCCGGGGGGAGGGGGAGGGGGGCCGGGGCGGAGGTCACAAACCCGCAGCTAAGCGGCGGCGGAGCCCCAGCTGCGCGAGTCGGCCTTTTCCAAAGGCGCTGGTGGAGCCCAAAAACAAAAAGACCACAACCCGAGTTTCAGCCAAGGTAGCGCTTTGCACGTGTTTACATGGAAAACACAGAAAGCTTACAGTTTGCGTCATGGGGAGTTAATGGTAAAAGTCTGACTGTCAGGACTCGGTCAGTGCGAGGCCCGGCCTTAGGGCCGTCCTGGAGATTAGGGAAAATGGGTGACTGTAATTGGCCCCTACATGCCAGACACTGTTCTGAATACTCTGAACGGATTAACTCATTTAGTCCTCAAAGCAACTCCATGAGGTACCTACTAGCATCGTCCTCATTTCACAGATGAGGACACTGAGGCTCAGAAACACGGAGGCAGCTCCCAAGGGCCAGCAACGTGGAGACGTACTGGGTCCAGGTCTGACTGTTCGGAACAGGGCCGAAAACACGGAGTGGGGCAGTTCTGCAAAGCCTGGGGGTGGGTTCGCAACGACCGGCAAACGTGTGCACCTCAGAACCTTTCTTGCTTAGGAGAGATTCCCTCCTAAGGAATCTTTTAATTCAGATTCCCTGACCCCAACCTACCACTGTCTGGTTTTGTGGGACTGTGGTGGAACACGAAAATCTGCATTTTGAACAGGCTTCTCGATGATTTTAAGAAGCAAGTCAGCAGATTGCATTTGGAGCATTATGATGTTTACAGTACCCCGATAACAGGCCTAGATGACCTCCGCGGAGAGTAACTGGGCAAAGAAAGTTTGGGGCAGGAGAGACTATTGATGGTGTCCCTATTAAAAGAACATCAGTAAGCCTCTATTGCAGGTCCTACGAAAGTACACCCCTTCTCTCCAGAGGCGCGGTGTCTTCGGGGTTCTGGGCGTGCCCTCCAGAGCCGCTTACGTCTCCGGTGGTCCCCGGAAACGAGGCACTGCGATCCCACCCCAAGCCGCAGGGGGCACCATTCAGCTTCGTTAGGAGGGAATGGGGCTCCGCTTTCTTTCTGCGCTTGCGCGCCAAGGGAGCCTCATTTCCTGCCCTGCGCGCGCATCGTCTGGGCATTTCCGGCGCCAGGTAGGTGAGTGGAGGTTTGTGTTTTTTGCGGCTGTGAAAGTCCCTTCGCTCCATAGGCTCTTTCCCCACTTGCTGCGGGGCTACCCGCTTTCCCAGAGGTTTCTCTGCGTGACCCCAACCACGCATTCTTTAGCCCCGGTCTCCCGCTTGCGTCAGCCGCAAGGCCCCCGTGCCGCCCTCTCCCCGGGGCTCCTCGGGGTAGGCGCGCGCCCGCCCTTGCTCAGTGTGGCCCCCAGGCCTCCCTTCATGCCCCCCTTCTCCCCCGGGAGCCTTCTTCCGAGGCCACCTCCTCCCGTGGAGCCATCGCGCGGGCATGGGGAGGAGTGTCCTGGCGGAGAGCCGGCGCTGGTACCCCACCGAGCGCGCTTTGGCTCCTTGCAGACGGTCGCCATGAAGTTCAACCCCTTCGTGACCTCGGACCGCAGCAAAAATCGCAAACGCCACTTCAATGCCCCCTCCCACGTGCGCCGGAAGATCATGTCGTCCCCGCTCTCCAAGGAGCTGCGGCAGAAGTACAACGTGCGCTCCATGCCCATCCGCAAGGACGACGAGGTCCAGGTGCGTCTGCCCTCGGGCTCTGGGTACCTACCCGGCTGCGTGGCGCGCGGCGCCGCCTTGGCGTGGGAACTTGGTGTGCGCTCGGACGGGGGGGGGGTCATACTCACCCGCAGGGCCTGGCACGTCCTTGTGACCCTGCAGACGCGTTACACGGCGGGCGGCACCGGAGCCGCCAGCGAGCGCCCGCCCGGCATCACCAAGAACAGTCACATGCCATTCTCTAATGATAATAGTTTCCTTTTAAAAATAGAGTGCCAGCCCAACAAAACCCTGCTGTTGGATGAAGCCCTGTGGCAGCCAGCGTGCCGGGCAGGCATCGCTCGGGCGTCTGTACACGCGTCTCTGCGGGGAGGATTCCCCGGTCCTTGTCACCGGCCCGATGGCGTCCTAGCTGTCTACGGAATACTCCACCGGAATGTCTGCAGACGTCTCAAACTCAACTTGTTACTGTTCTTTCCCGACGTCGCTTTGTTCCCCCATGTTCCATGCCTCTGGGAAGGGCGCATCTAGCCAGCCAGTTGCCCAGCCAGACTCCATGTCATCCTTGCCTCGTCTCACTTTTTCAGTCCCGTTGATTTAGTCTTATCCCGTCTCCCGCGCGCCTCCTCATTGGGGCAGGCGTTTATCTGCTGCTCTTTAACCCTTTGGACTCGTTTCATTAACGTCTTCAGTCTTGATCTTTAGTCGAGGCTTTTTCACAGACTTTTCCACGTGAGAGGGTCTGGTCCGTATAGAGTGTGCTGGATTCTCAGTGCGGCGTGGCTGTTCTCTTTGCAACCTGAACATCACCTTGGTAAATAAGCTGAACAACCTAGGTGGACGTTTTTAGGAGTATTGCGATTCTCCGGCTTTTTAACACGCGGTACTTCATCTGTGCTTGTGTTAATGAGCATCGTTTATATTGTGGCTACTGTTTAATAGGCTCTTGCCATCAGAGAAACCGTAATCTAGTTGACTTTTGAATTGAGTTGGCGCCTGAGCAGATTTTTAGTACGCAGAACAGCCCACGAGAATGTTAACATTTACATGTTTTTGACTAAAACATTTGAATTAATTGTAGAAGTCTGGAAATTTGGAAGAATATAAATTTTACAAATAGTCACCTGCAGTCCTACTTCCTGCCTACTGGTAACCATTATCAACATTGGGCTCTATTTCCATCCTATCATGTGATATGCCGTATATATAAAACATGTACACACCTCACTGTGATGTTCATGCATTAGAAATGGGGGACATTCTCCTTTGTATTTTCTCTCAGGTGGTTCGAGGACACTACAAAGGTCAGCAGATCGGCAAGGTAGTCCAGGTTTACAGAAAGAAGTATGTCATTTATATTGAGCGGGTGCAGCGTGAGAAGGCTAACGGCACAACTGTCCATGTGGGCATTCACCCGAGCAAGGTATGGCCTGGACTGAGCAGTGGTAGTGGCCGTTGCTATTAGAGTTATTGACATCTACCCAGGCGGCCCTGGAAGGACTTCCAGAGGAAGGTCAGGCAGGGTTGACTGATACGCTGGCTCAGTGATACCGTCAACGATCCAGATTCTTTTCTTGGTGAAGGTTCTTCAAGTAGGTAGTAAGTAAGGGGGTTCCAGGCATTGCAGATACCACTTCCCCACTAGATAATGTCTGGAGGGAGAAGAGAGACCTGTTTCTTCCTGTGGCCCTCACACCCATCTAGTGGAATACACTGTTGCTCCTTTGCACTCCTGTTTTATACACTGTATTGTAGGGTCTCCTCCAGAGTTTCAGATCCTTAAGGCAGAATAGAATGGTTGGGTCTTGCTTATTACCCTTACGATCTCTGTATTGCCCAATAGCTGAAAGGAATGCAGATGTTTCTTAAAATGCATTTTTGCCAGCCAAGGGATGATAGACAAACCAGAAACATGTTGATAGTATAATTTTTCCCGACTCAAAAGATATTTCATGTCACTAAACTATCTAAATGGTCTCCTAGATCCTCAGGAGTTAGGGGGTAGGAGGTTGGGTAGCAGATGAAACCTAAGCTGTTGAGGCAAGCTCTGCTGTACAAAATAATTGTGGTTACAAATCCTTTCACTTAACAAACAAAGATCCATTTGTTTTCTCTCTTCTAATAGGTGGTTATCACCAGGCTCAAACTGGACAAAGACCGGAAAAAAATTCTTGAACGCAAAGCCAAATCTCGACAAGTTGGAAAAGAGAAAGGCAAATATAAGGAAGAACTTATTGAGAAAATGCAGGAATAAATATTAATATAACCTGTTGTCTATGCAACCCCAGCTGAACTGCAGATTTTTAGCCTGGTTTTGAAGGTATCTCTGGAATATTTGTTTCCTTCTTGTTTTGTTATTGATATGTGGCTCTGTAAATCTACTTTTGCTGTTTTGATTTATGAATAAAAATTGGAAATGTTTTCTAATTCCAGATGGAATTTATGTTGTTTTATAGATAAAGTCCATCTTATTATCAATTCCCAGTTGCCAGTCTTTCAGGGTTTCATCTGTGGAGCAGCAGGGTATCGATGGTTTAAAATGCACCAAGAAAATTTGGGAAAGTATGGATTAGGAGGTATGTAAATAGGTATACACACAGCATATGAAATAGGGCAGGTGCCCCACACAGCAGCTGTGTTATCATTAGCACGTTGAGCTGTGTGTCTAGTCAGTACGAGTAGGTCAACCCAATAAGATCTATAGTTTGATTTTTCTCGTTTGAGTTTTGTCTTTACTCTCAACCAACATGATTTAGGACCTCAAAAGTTGCATAGAAGTCAGCTTTCATACTAGACTAAGTTAATTGTAAGGATGACATATTCTGATGCCTGGTCTAGGCCCTAGGCTCCAGCCGGTACTCTCATCACTAAAGTTAAATTATGATAATTTCTAGGAGTCAGACTTGGCCTGTTTCCAGCAACTTGTTTAATACGTGATAGAGATAAGGGCTTTGAAAGCTTATTACTTGAGATACTGCATGTAGAGAGTTCAGCACGTTTTAGCTATTGTCTTAGAGGAGAATGGAAATGGGTTTGTTTGCAGGGGCAGAGGGAAAAGTTTCTCTCCAGGGAGTTCAGACAAATGCTGGTTCTTGAATGAAAGGGAGGGTTTAAGGGCAGCAGTATTATGTTATGGCTGCTGCAGGAAATGGAGACTGGAGAATGCCAGATGGGTGGGCCTGCCTATCAAGGTTTAGGCCCTGGGGTATTAGCATGTTTCCTAGAATGATTGAATTCAGCAGTTTCCTACTGACCTTTCCATCAAATTTGCAGATGTCCCTTCGCTCGAGTGAGTCCCCTTGTGCTATTTTGGGAAGACTTCCAACGTTCAAACTTCAGATAACTGCTTCTGAATGTCTGCTTTCATATTGCACTAAGACATGAGGTATTCAGCTCCAGAGCTTTCAGTGTGAGTTGGGTAGGCAAGTAATTGAACCTTCTGACAACCAGATGGAACTCTACGAAGCAAAAGTCCAGTGGTCTCTGCTGATGCTACAGGCGTTGAGCAGTTCTCACCTGGTAGTGTCTTGGGTCTTCTTTCATTGTTCTTTTAAATTAGTTGTTTTAAAGACGGAATACTTAATATGGTACAACATAAAAAGATGCAAAATTAAATTTCCTTGTCACCTTGACTCTCAGTCACTTAGTTCTCCATAGAAGCAGTCATTGCTTCTTTTGTATCCTAGAAATAGTCTATCTATATATAATTGGGTGTTTACTAAAAGTTTGGTCCACAAAGAAGTCTCACATGAGAAAGGCAGGTCGTCCAGATTGAAACAGCTCTACAAGGTTGGTTTATTCCCTGAACACAAAGGTACAAATATTAAAATCTTTGTCTGTTAGAAATAACTGAGTCAACCACATTCTAATTCTAGAACATATTTTTGAAGGTCTCAGTAGGTGTGTCTGTCTTGTTAAGTAGCGTGTAAGTTAGGTTTTTTCTGACTGAAGTAGGAGAGGCAGCATGGCTTAGTGGGAAGAACCCACGTTATGAAGTCTTAACACTCAGATCCCACTTCTGTCACTTAAAACAGCTAGACGGGGCCAGTTACAAATCTGAGCCTCTTTCCTAACGTAAAATGGATTTAATATTTCTATTAGGTGTTGTGAGCATCGAATGAGACAGATAATTCACAGTACCTAGTTCAGTGGCATGTGGCCATCACTCAAGAAATGGTAGCTGCCGTAATCATTAGTGGCCGCCCACAGCGCATGTCCCATCCATGCGTGCTGAACAAATGAGTGGTGAAACATGCTGGAGCATTCGGCCTCTCTAGGAACTCCAGACTTCCAGAAGATCCCAGAAGGAGCTTTATGACTCCATGGCTTCGTGACTATGTGCCAGTTTTTATTTACAGGGCCAGGCTTTGGAAAGGGGCTCAATATAGCATGTCCGTCAGTTCTTACTTACTTTATCCCATTGGGGTTGCCTCTGAGACTTTTCCTCTAGGAGTGGTTCTCAAACTTTTCAGTCTCGACCTCTGCTTACACATTTAAAAATTGTGGACATAAGAATATAGTCCATAGTGTTGCAACAATTGTGTATGGTGCCACATGGGAACTAGACTAATTGGAGGGGATCACTGCATAAATGAAGTAAATGCCTAACCACTAGGCTGTACAGCTGACACTAATATACTACTGAATGTGGACTAAAAAACAAAATTGAGGACCCCAAAATCTTATATTTATATGGGGGTTCTATCTATCATATAATTTGCCACATTAGAAATTAAAATCTCAACATTTGCATTCACTTTAAAATAATAATGTTTAAACAATAAACCCAGAAATACCATTTTATGAACAATATCTTTTCCAAAACAAAATGTAGTGAGAAGAGTGACGTATTACATTTTTGTAAAATTGCTTGATGTTGGCTTAATAGAAGACCAATGGATTCTGACAATGCTTGTGCATTCAGAAATATGCTGTTTGGGGTGAAGCCCAGGAAGAAAATTCATTGTCACACAGATTAGTTAGGGAAGAGAGGCACTCACAGACCTCTGTGGGAGAGTCTCACGGACTCCCCAGGGGTCCTTGGACCACACTATCCAGCGTCTGATTTATATATATTTCCTGAAGTGGACTTGAAGTGCCTGAAGGCAGGTAATATTTCTTCATTCGGGAGGCCTCTGAATCCTAGCTCCTGGCCTTCCCTACAGTTTTCCTTTGGAATGTCTGATAAAATGTTTTTGACAGATTCACTGGTAGAGGGAGCTATTGGCCAATACTAGCCCACAAATATAATACCGAGATTAAGGATTTTTCTCATTTCACAAAGCATGAAACGGACATATTTACACAGAACTGGTATCTGAACTGCCACATCCCTGTGTTCCCCGACATCTGCTGCTCAAAGAGGCTGCTGAGAAAGTCAGGCAAAAGTTAGACTTAACGGGATCAACTTAAAAGAGTTGCATTTTTTAAGGAATGGGAAAATTTGACAATAGCCAAGAAGTGGAAGCAACACAAATATCCACTGCCAGATGAATGGAGAAACAAAATGTGGTCTATACATACAGTGGAATATTATTCAGCCTTAAAAAGGAAATTCTGACAGGTGCTTACAACTTGAATGACTGTTGATGACATTATGTTGAGTGAAATAAGCCAGTCACGGAAGAACTACTGTGTGATTCTGTTACCAGCTCGGGGGGGCCTTGCCACTGTCAGGATAGAAATCAAGCGAGTGGGCAAAACAGTTTTGCAGAGAGAAAGGTTTATTAAAAGGAAAGCTTGATGCACCAAGGGAGGGCGCTCAGGTAAAGAATGGAAGTGGCTCCTCCAGGCTTACAGGCAGAGCAGTTTTATGGGCTCTTGGGATTAGGGGCCACCCCTTCCCTTTTCCTCTTTCCCTCCCCAAAGTATGTTGAGGTGGGTCCTACACGGCACCTGCGCAATGTACCCACATGCTACTTCATGCGAGACATGTCACATTAGCATCTTCAATCTCCACTTAGGGGAGTGTTTTTTTACCATGATAATGAGGGAAAGCTAACTATAAGACAATTCTTTTAACTAATGTGCATATGCGACTTTAGAAACTGTCCCTGGGCTCACTTATCTCTCCTGCAATTATGGTTCCGCTTGCTTTGTGTTGGTCGGGGGATGTGGCTCAAGGTTCTCCCCAGCTTCAGGCTCCAGCTACGTGACCATCCTACGTGACCACTGACTACAATTGCACTTATCTGAGGTTTGTAGCAAGGTCAAACTTACGGAAACAAAGTAGGATTGTCAGGATCCGGGGGGAGGAAAGAATGGGGAATTGTTTGATGGGTATGAAAAAGTTCTGTTGATTGGGTGTTCAACAATGTGAATATACTTAGCCCTATTGGACTGTACACTTTTTAAGTGGTAAATTAAAATGGTACATTTTATGTTACGTATATTTCACCACAATTAAACATAAATTTTAACAAATGGGAAGCAACAAGGAGCAAATTTCTTTCTCTAATTTAGTTCTGGTTGATCCCACCCTTTGTCAATTATCCAGTCCAGCTGTATAAGTGTTTATTGAGCACATTCTATATATAAAGTGCCCTAAGGAACAAAGATCAGTTAAACAGTGCCAGTTCTCACGGAGTTTGCCCTCTAGTAGAGGGTTGGTTAAGCTACACACACAAACGAGTACAAGGCCACAAGAGATGCACTAGCAAAAGGAAACAGGTCTTGGAGAAAGCAGTGCTTGGACTGGAACTTAAGGACAACAGAATTTCTACTGAGGCTGAGTTTTGGGGGAGCAGCATGAGCACAAGGGTGACCAACGAGTTTCCTACCTTGTTGGTCAGGAAAAGGCTTGGAATCGTGTTTGAAGAGTCGGTACAGACGTTAAAGATTATTGGCCCAACTTCCCATTTAAGAATCCATTCTACTTGATGAAGAAAAAAAGCAAGCGGTAACATGAGGGAAGAAAGGATGACTGTCGCAGGAAACGAGTCCACCGTAAAGCACATTGGATGTAGTTTAGAGATCTGCTGTCCATCTCGCTTCTCACCTGTGAGCTTTACCCATCTCCTTCAGCTCTCCGAGAACTGGTTGACTCCTGTGCAAAGGTTGTGGTATGCTGTAATTAACACGGGAGACTCCTTGGCAAGCATCAGAAACTCCATGTTTATCTTCTCCTTACTATTCTAGTTCCTACTCCGCTTTCAAGGCTCAGCTCAGGACTGGCTGGGCTGCAAAGTGGTGTACTGTTGCCCAGTACCTTCACTTCACTGAGGCGCTGGCTACGTCCTCAGAAGCCTGTGAACGCCCTGACGGGGGTCTGATTGGTTTCTGGGGCCCAGAACCTGGCACAGTGCACGAGACATACAACAGTGCAGCAGGGACGCGAGGGAAGAGCGCTGGCTTTGAATGGCACGCCATCAGCGGCTGAGCCCTGGCTCTGCCACTTACGAGCTACTACGCGACTTTGGAGCAGACCCTTAATCTCCTCCCCGGGCCTTACTTTCTTCCACTGCAAAGTGAAGATAATCAGTAAACCTCCCTCATGGGCTGTCGTGAGACGTTCAAAACGAACTCAGGCACTTGACGTTCATAGCGTAGTGACTGGCACACAGGTTGCATAAGGAGACGATAAAGCTGTAACTCGGCTCTTTTCCTTAAAGGTCTACTCTTTGCTGGAAAAGTTGCCTGTGCCTCCGTGACTTTACCCTCGGCTCTGGGTCTCTGCGGGGAGCAACGTCCCTCGACAAAGCTGCAGCCCCGAGCCCCGCCGGCGGAGGGCGGGGCTCTGTCTTCAGGCCCCTGGAGGGGCGGAGTCGGCGCGCGGGTCACGTGGGGCGCGGGAGGCGGGTCCTTGCGCGCGCTGGTCACGCGGCCCGGTGTTGACACTTCCGGGTGGGACCACAGTGAGGCGGTGGTGCAGGGGCTGGAGGCTCCGGCGGCTGCTATGGCGTACAACGGCCTCACGGTGCCTCTCATAGTGATGAGTGTGTTCTGGGGCATCGTGGGCCTCCTGGTGCCCTGGTTCATCCCTAAGGGGCCCAACCGTGGGTAAGTGCGCCAGGCCCGCCTGGGGAGGGACGCGCGGCGGGGCGCGGCCGGGTCGGGCGGGGGAGGGGGCGACCCGCTCGGCTCGGAGACCCTGGCGGGTGGCCCGCGCTCCGGAGGCAGGCCCCGAGCCCCACGCCGCCCCCCGACGTTGTATCGCGGCGGCGTCGGTGATGCCCGGTTCGAACACGAGGAGGTGACCTCCGGCGGACCCTCCTTGCGAGACAGTCCGGGGGCATTTTTTTCTCATCACCGGCCCGTGTGGGGAGGGTGGAGTCGGAAACGGATTTCTCCCGACTCTGGAACAAGTTGAGGTTCGTCCCTCCACGGCTTTCGCCCCTTGAGCCCTGCCCCCCACCCAAACGAGGCCTCGTTTGCCTGGACTTGAAAGAAAGGGGTCACATAAAACACATTGCGCTTTCCGCCTCCCGTGTTGTCGCAGTTGCACAGGACAAGCTTGTGCAGCGACGTCGGGCCCGGGCCTGGCATCTAGTGGCGCCGGTGGCCGCGGGGGCCCGATGTAAGGCGAGATGAATTACGAGCGGGAGGTATTGTTTAGAAACCCCTGCGTCATGCCTTTCGGAGGGCGCTCCCGTCCTGTGTGTAAGCGGTGCAGCTTTTTCACGTGTTAAACGGAGCTTTATTTATTTTGTAAGTAAACTTTTATTGGAACACCTTTTTTTTTTTTTTTTGGCCTTTTAGTTCCTCTTTTGTCTTCTAGTCATTTTTTCTCTGCACGATCATGTGGGGTGAAACTTAGCATGAAGTCCCAGTTTGTCAGAAACACCGTGTTTTTGTTCTTTGAAATTAATCGGAGGCTTCAGAGTGCTTTGCATGCATGGTAGGCATTGAGTAAATGTCTGTTGAGGGGATAATTCTATCGCCTTTTTTTTTTTTTTTTTTTTTTTTATCGCCTTTATTAAAGGAAAGAAAATGGTGTTCCCTAATATTTTGTGACTTGCACCCCTTTTACTCTCGGGAATAAACTTGTATTAGACCTGTTACATCTGTCTAGCTAAAAGTGAAATATAATTTGTTTAAAAAGGAAAAATGGCAGATGAATTTCTATCAGTTGGTAGCATCTTCCCTTCCTCCCTCCCATAAAACACGTTATGTTGGGTCATCTCTCCAGCCTGTAAGATAGAGTTTTAGAATTCCAGGGGTAGTAAAACAATTTGTATTAATCAAATTTAATGTCTTGGACTGGTTTCTCTTAACTGGGGTTAGAGAACAGCAAAGTACTTCTTTGTTTCTAGCTTCAACTGTTTCATTACCCTGCTGTCTGCTTTTCCAGCCTTCACACTCAGAAAAGCATTTATGAATGTGCCGGTAGCGTTGACCACTCCTTTCTTAAGGACGCTCATGTAGGGCCCACCTGCCCAGCCTTGAGACTTGATGCCACTGCTGTTCTCCAGGGTAATGAAATGCCTGCCTCCTGCAGGACGTGGGCTACTCAGTTTCTAGTCCTAGTGTCATGATTCAGGTTTAACCTGCTAGTGAAATGTTACCCCGGTCTAAGGCACCACCTCCACTCCCATCCTTGTGATTACCCGCTCTTGGCAGGATTGAGCAGGTCTTAAAACACAGCAAGTCCTAGGAGTTCCTGTATTGCACTTTGAGAAACAGTGCCCCTAGCTGGGTGATCCCTGTGACCTTGGACAATTTAGTTAACTTTTCCACGTTCCCATTTCCTCATTGTAAAATGGAAATATTAGTACTGAATTAGGACTAGTTCCTCTTTACCTCCTGAAAAGACTGCAGATCCGTTTTGTTTTGTTTTTAATACCTGAAGGAGCTGTATTGCTTCAAGGACTGGTGAATTTTTAATACAGGAGAGCCTTTCTGATTTGAAGGATTAAAAACACCTTCATTAAGGAGATAAATAAAGGTACTGTGTGTGAAGGGAAGAAGGAGACTTCGATGTCACACCATCTTTCCTGCGAGACCCCTGCACATCAGAATGCAGAAAATTAGGTGATGAGGTTTTCAGGACCTGGTGAGGCAGGGAGAAAAAGGGCAAAAGGGAAAAAACTCTTCTGAATCTATGGACCTAAGGCAAACCCCTTTATCATTCTTTTCTACAACTAAAAAAGGGCAGGATAAAACCATGTCTGTCGGAATCAGCTTTCCCCGCCATTCCTGTTTTTCCTGATTTCTCTCGTTCCACTTTAGGAGTCCACAGATCTGTAAAAGCTTCAGGTTTTTTCACAGTAGCTCCCCTAGTAGTAGTAGGGGAGGAGGTGGGGATAGGCACAGGGATTGTGTGCCAGGAGTTGTCAGCGCCAGTGTTTTCAAACATGCAGAGTATTTCCAAACATACAGAAAAGTAGAAAGAGTACGAGTGCTGTAGAATCAGTGCCACCTAGAATCAATAATTGTGACATATTCACATTTGTTTAATTTATCAATATTTGAGTGTGCACGTATACATATCTCATACAGCACTGTTATCTCACTCCTGTATACTCGTCCTCCTTTCCTGTTTTATTTTTCTCCATCAGCATTTATTAACCCTCTGGCATACTGATAGATAGATAGTAGATAGATAGATAGATAGATAGATAGATAGATAGATAGATAGATAGATGATTGGTAGATAGATGATTATAGATAGATAGGTAGATGATTGATAGATAGTAGATAGATGATAGATAGATAGATGATTGATAGATGATTGATAGATAGATAGATGATTGATATAGATAGATGATTGATAGATAGGTAGA
This sequence comes from Rhinolophus hipposideros, assembly GCF_964194185.1. NCBI lineage: Eukaryota > Metazoa > Chordata > Mammalia > Chiroptera > Rhinolophidae > Rhinolophus > Rhinolophus hipposideros. Next base: position 39,548,313 of record NC_138069.1, read on the forward strand.
TGATTGATATAGATAGATGATTGATAGATAGATAGATAGATATTGATAGATGGGATAGATCTTGTTTGTGTATTGTTCATCTTGTTTGTTGTCTGTCTTCCCCCACTCATGTCAACTTCAACAATGCAGAGATTTCCATCTGTTTCCTTCACTCTTCTCTTCCCAGAGCCTGTACATACTAGACACTCGATGAAAATCTGTTGAATGAATGCATGGATGTATCAATGTATTACACACACACACACACACACACACACCTTCTAAAGGATGAGTTAAAACAGTATAAATAGGAGTTCTGATTTTGCTTCCTGCCATCCAGAAGATAGTCTTGCTTGTTCCATGGGGTGTGGACCCTTCTCTTTGGACACTGCTCCTATGGATGATGGGGGGCTCTGAAAGCTGTTAAGCCGTAGAGTGATGCGATGAAAGGAACATTTTAGGAAGTTTCATCTGAGGAGTTTGTGGCTAGAATGAAAGGGAAAGAAGGAAGTTTTGAACCTGCTAGCAGTTAGCCATGTGAACCTGCTGAATTTTGGTGCTGAGGGTGGAAATGGAAAGGAAAAACTCCCTAGGGAAGGGTGCTTCACAGGACTAACCCACAGCATGTGGGGTGGCTGAGGATGCAGAGGAGGCCTGAGCAAAAAGATGACAGATTTGGGGTGGGTTGCATGGGGGGAAATGGCAGGGCTTCTGGGGCGTAGGAGATTCAGACGGGGGGAGCCTTTGGAAAGAGGAATGGGACGAGTATCATGAATTCAATTTTAGAAGTGTTGAAATTCACCTGGTCAGATATCCAGGTTTAACTTTTTTTCAGATAGGAGTGGAGATGGGGAGAGGTCAACACTAGAGTCATATTTTTAGAAGTATAGTGCCATTTCGTTGTAGAGAATAGTACCAAATAGGGTAGTTATTTGGGTGTCAAAGCTCATTGTCACTGCAGCCTGTGTTCAGTTTCAGATGAGTTTGGATTAGACGCCTAAGCTGTGGCATACATATCCCTTTAAATACAAATACATGTTTAATTATTTACTTAAATTTCTACCAAATGTACCCTGGCATGCACTGCAGTCTATGGGTGTTTGAACAGATTCAAATGCGTTTTCTTGGTGCACAGTCCATGCTGGTTTGCTAATTTGGGAAGGGAACTTGAACCATCCTGCAATGTCTGCTTAGTTTGCAAATTATCCAATAGTGTTTCCTTTTTTTAAAGAAAAATTTATGTTTTAATTACAATTGACATTCAGTATTAGTTTCAGGTGTACAGCACAGTGGTTAGACATTTATATAACTTATGAAGTGATCCCCCCCCATAAGTCTAGTACCCACCTGGTACCATACGTCGTTATTACAATGTTATTGACTATATTCCCTATGCTGTACTTTACATCCCTGTCTTTTCTTTCGTTTTAGAGTTATCATTACCATGTTGGTGACCTGTTCAGTTTGCTGCTATCTCTTGTAAGTATGTTGCTCTTGTAAGTAGTTTTCTTAAAATAAAAAGCATCATTCTTGGTGTTTATAATAATGTTTGTGATTGAAAATGAAACATAGGCACATGGTTTTGAAACTTCGCAGCATAGTTTCATCGCAGCTTGTTCCCCATATAACATCTAGAAATAGTGTCCTAAGATTGAAGATAGCACTCTTTTTCCTGCTCAGTCCATTTACATAAGAACTGTACAGTTACTCTTGTCCCTCTGTCAACACAAGTACAGTTTATTTGCCACAAGTTTAAAGCTTATAATTAGCCCGAAATTGTCATTGTACTGCTTTTTATTTCATTATTGTGAAGTTCTGAAACCTCCTCATTTCACTTAAATCTCTCACTGTGAAGCCCATAAAGCCATTCTTTATTGTGATTTGCGTTTTCTGATGAACAGAAGATGAGCTAGAATTGTAATCAAATAGAGTTAAATTAAATAATAGATTTAAATTAAAAAAAATTGTTCCAAGTATCATATAATTATCATCTTGACTAGATTATATAGTTTATGTAAACTATTGAATGGAAACTGTTTTAGGATATGTAAGGTAATTCCTCAGCATATGTTTTTGGAATGCTGTTCTTTACCCTTGTGAGTATCAGAAATGGCAGAACTGCCAGTTGAACTGTTGTAAAGATGTTTCCAGCTCTTGTTTACTTCTCCCCTTTCAGGAAGAGTAGAACATGTCAAACCCCAGAAAATAAAAATTGAGTCTTCAGTCAGTTTGTGGAGAAAGGAACCATTTCAGAGTATTCAGAGGCCTTATGATTTCTTTTCTCTCTTAATTGAGATGTATTTCACATACCACAAAATGCATCCTTATAGGGATTTCTTCTTAGGGTCTTGAACCAATGATTGTCCTTTCTGGCCTCCTGAGCCTTGGTTATAAGGAGAAGACTGGTGTTGGCCAAAGTTTGGTTCGGTGCCCCCAGGAGGTAGGAAGCAGCAGTTCGAATCCTGGGATGAAAAGCTGTGGCTCCCTGTGACTCTGCATCTATGAATTTCTGACATCTTTGGGCTGGTCACTAAAGTTTTTCAAAGAACATGGGGATGAGCCAGTTCTAGTTCCTGGCATAGATTGAAACCCACCCCTGTCAGAGTTATTACTGTGAATTTGAACTTCTGGCCAAGCATTCCATCACTTGTTTAAGAGCAGCTTTAAGTGTTTAAAGCTGAATCATAATGTTTCCTCCAAGTGTGGCTGAGTGAGGATGGTGTTTGACTGCCTCAATATCAGGGCTTAGATGATGAGACTTTCCACAGTTGGCTGGTTTAGCCTTTTTTCTGATGAGAGAGGTAAAAGAGGTTTTTTTGGGTAATAGCTCAGCCTCTAGAATGGAAGTCTAATAGGTAACATGTGGAGGGGACTAGCGAATGTTCATTCTTCCACCAGCCCTGCTCAACTCTAAAGGGTAAATGAGAGGAAGGACCGGCATCATCAGGAATCGGTCATTCCAGTAGGGGTGACCAAGAACCCATACACGACCCTACTCAATCTCCTATTGAAATCCCAACAAGACAGCTCTTTACCAATCCAAGAGCCAAGGAGTGTCCTGCAATTGAAAAGGCCCTTTTTAAATTTCTTTGAAGATCTCTGCTGCCTGAGGTTGGTGGTGAGGTCTTAAAAAAGAAAAAAAATGTTGCACAGAGGAATGGCTTTAGATTAAACCAAGATAGGACAAAAATGTTTTGTGACTTTCTGGTGCCCCATCATCTTTGCAGTACAGTGCATTTTCATGATATCCTCTTTAAAACAAACGAAAAACCTTTCTAATCAGTCTCATGCCTGTCGTTTTCATTTTCAAGTGTAAGATGAATATTTGGACTTGGTTGGAAATTATATCACTTTGAGTCTTAATGACTCACTTGAGACCAATCCATGAGCCCTTTCCTCTTGTTGTCTAGACCACTCTTTTCCTTTCTCCCAATGTGCTCGTGATGGCTATGTCAGCAGTGCGTTAGTACTGCCATCCGGGTGTTAGTACAGGTAAAGGTAAAGTTCCATGCTTCCAGAGGCCATTTTATGGGGAAGTGAGCTGGATAGCGTAGACTTTTTAAAATTATTTTTTTCTTTTTTGTGTTTGAAACCTGGTCATGTATCCTCTTAGCAAAATATCTGCCTGAAACATGGGTGGAATTCAAGCCCTAAATATTTTACATACCTGATTCCACAAAGGGGTGGGATTCTATCATAAATTAGAAAGTCAAAGAAAACTTCACTGCTTGGTGCTAGTAATATGTTCTTGAAAATAACCTTTTTTGAAAGAAGACACTCAAAGAAATTGGATTTCCTAAACAAAGTCATGTTTTGAAATATGTTCATGAACTTTTAAATTGCCTTCTGTTTGTGGCATTTTTTTCTCTTTCCAGTTTGTTCTAGTCGAAGGTTAGATTCTGTGGGGCGTGACGTGTTTGAGCTCTGAATTAAGCCAGTATGACCAGTTCGGGTTAATAGTTCAGCAGAGGAAAGTCAGAATTTCAAAACAAAAATTCAGTTGGGGACATACTAGGATTGAGACAGATGCCCGTAAGAGATATCAAAGGGAATGGATACAAGGAGAGAGATTTGAGGCAATGAGACTGTCCATAATTTCCTGAGGCAGTGGTTCTCTCCTGGGGCTGCTTCTGGCATCGGAGGGTAGAGGCCAGGATGCCACTGTCCTGCCTACAGTGCACGGGACAGCCACCTGCCAGCAAAGAATGATTCGGCCCCACTGTCAGTACCACTGAGGATGAGCACCCTGCCCTGAGGGAAGGGGAGGGGAAGGAAAGGGCCAGAGCTGAGGTGCCAGCATTTAGATGTACAGAGGGGCCAGAAAGGGGCAACCTTGAGCCTCCTCTGTTGAATTAGGAGGTGGACTGGAACGGATGAAGGAATCAGACGGTAGTAAAATCAGCAGGCGTACACCCCAGAGGAGAGGCCAGCTTTTCCTAAGAGTGGGAGAGAACTGTCTGGAGGCAGCACAGGGGGAGCAAAGACGTTAAAATTAGTGCCCCTACTGCCAAAGCCTGAGTTACTGGGGTACGAACAAGCAGCCCTTTCTGCTTGAGAGAATCTGGGGAGGAGGACAGGTTTCAGAGAAACTGGAGGCAGCCGGAAGTGGGAGAATAGAAGGTGTGTGAGTGAGTGGCAGCTTTGAGCAAGGTACGAAGTGTGATCAAACAATATGGTGAGTGTTTAAATTTTAAAAAAATTATTACAGTAAAAGACACATTGTTATTAATTCCCCTCAAAATACTCCCCTTCTCTTCAAATACATTTATCCCATCGTTCTTGCCACTTTCTGAAGCAGTTCTGGAAGTTCTCTTTTGTGAGTGCTGTCGTGACTGCCTGGATATCCAGGCAGCCACTTTGGAGAAGAGCCAGAAGTCACATGGTGCCAGGTCTGGTGAATAAGGTGGATGAGGACACACTGTAATGTTTTTATTGGACAGAAACTGCCGTATACCAGAGCCATTTGTGATATGGAGCATTGTCATGATGGAGGATGAAATACGGCACACTTGAAAATGTACCTTCTCTCAAACGTCGCCCACACCCAACTGACTGCACCGAACAAGTTGAAATTAGTCACACAATGTTACTAAGGTTCAGTGCACCGCTTCCCTGCCTTTTCATTGGATGGCACTCGGCAGCGACATTCACCGTATTTTGTGGTCACAATGGAAAGGCTCCATGTCACACATCACTTCTGGTATGGCAATTTCTGTCAAATAAAAACATTATGGTGTGTCATAAGGTGGATGAACCTTATTCGCTGTATCTGACACCGTGCAACTTCTGGCTCTTCCCCAAAGTCAAAATGACCATGAAAGGTAAACATTTTGAATCGATTCAGGACGCCGAGGCAGCCATGACAGCACAACTGAAGACACTCATGAAAGAGGACTTCCAGAACTGCTTCAGAAAGTGGCAAGAACGATGGGATAAGAGTGTTCAAAACGAGGGGGAGTATTTTTTTGGGGGGATAATGGCAATGTGTCTTTTACTGTAATAAATTTTTAAAAATTTAAACGTTTTTTGATCACACCTTGTACAGAGAACACAGTGGAAGAAAAGGAAGGGCGGGAAGTTAGATCCTAAGTGGTGAGATGAGCAGAGCAGTCTGGGATGGAGTTTGGATCATAATAGATGCTCCTGGGAGGTTTGGGGGGGAAAATTTTTCAGAAAAAGTAAGGTAAGCAAAGGTATGAGACCTGTTGTACTTAGCTCTTTTAGTTCCTGTGATTGGGCGGGGACTTGAGATTTTCCACAGCGTCTTGGCAGTGGAGAGGCTTTGGCAGGTAGGCACTGCTGCTTCTGAGCCCACAGGCACTAGAATAGTGGGATCAAGCTTTAATGTGGCTTTGGGTTCCCAGTATGGATATCCAGTTGTTGCTGCACCACTGGTTGAAAAATTTCCTTTCTCCATTAAATTTCTTTGGCATCTTTGTTCAAAATGAACACATATGTGTGAGTCTATTTCTACACTGACTATCTCTTCTGTTCATTGATCTCTTTGTCTAGCCTCATGACAATACCATACTTTTTTTTTTTTTTTAAAGATTTTATTGGGGAAGGGGAACAGGACTTTATTGGGGAACAATGTGTGCTTCTAGGCCTTCTTTCCAAGACAAGTTGTTGTCCTTTCAATCTTAGTTGTGGAGGATGCCGTTCAGCTTCAAGTTGTTGTCCTTTCAGTCTTAGTTGTGGAGGGCGCAGCTCAACTCCAGGTCCAGTTGCCCTTTTCTAGTTGCAGGGGGCGCAGCCCACCATCCTTTGCAGGACAGGACTCGAGGAATTGAACTGGCACCCTTGTGGTTGAGAGCCCACTGGCCCATGTGGGAATCGAACCGGCAGCCTTTGGAGTTAGGAGCATGGAGCTCTAACCGCCTGAGCCACCGGGCAGGCCCTATAAATTGACATTTTATCATTATAAAATGTCCTCTTTATCCTTGGTAATACTCCTTGACTGGATTTTTATTTTGTCTGATATTAATAATTATATGTAACCTTTTCTCATCGTATCTGTGTCTTTGTATTTAGAATGTGCCTTTTTGCATACAGCTGTCTTTTTTATCTATTCTGACCATCTTTGCCTTTTAATTGGCAAATGGATAGTCCATGTATGATTAATGTAATTACTGATATATCTGGGTTTGGGTCCATTTTGTTGTTTTCTGTTTATCTCATCTGTGTCTTGTTCCTTTGTTCTTCCTTTTTTGTCTTACGTTTGGTCAATTGGATATTTTTTAGTATTGTTTTAATTCCTCTAAGGGTTCTTTAGCTATACTTTTTTATATTTTTCTTTTTAGTATTTGCTCTAGAGATTACAATGTGCATTCTTAACTTTTCACATCTACTTAGAGTTAATATTGAACTACTTTGAGTAAAATGTAATAACTTTGCCACAATATAATTCATTTACTCCCCATCCTTTCTGCTGTTATCATTTATTTTACTTCTATAGATGTTATAGAACCCCTACTATAGTATTACAGCCTTTACCTTCAAGAATCATATGTTTTATAAAGAAATTAAGAGAAAGAATCTTTTATATTTGCCCACATACTTACCATTTTTAGTGTTCTCTCTCTCTCTCTTTTTTTCCTTTTTTTGTAGATTTAAGTTTCTATCTGATGTCCCTTCAGCCTAAAGAACTTACTTTTGGATTTGTTGTAGTACCGGTCCGCTGACAAATTCTCTCAGCTTTCATGTATCTGAAAATGTCTTTATTTCACTTTGTTTTGAGGGATTTCTTTCAGGATAAAGAATTCTAGGTTGACAGGATTTTTTTTTCTTTCAAGCAATGTTAAGATGCTTTTTAATTGCCTTCTGAACTTATTGTTTCTGCTGAGAACTTAGCTGTAATTTGAATAGTTCTCTTTATATGCATTCTTTTTCCTCTGGATGTTATCAAGATTTTCTCTTTTTAGTTTTCAGTAGTTTGACTGTGGTGTTTGTAGGTGTTGTTTTCTTCTAATTTATTCTGATTGGGGTTTATTTATTTCTTCTATTTTTTTTCCTGCTGTATACTTTTTCTCCTTCTGAGAGTCCAGTTACATGTATGGTAGACTGTTTTGGGTTTTTTTTCCTTCCCGATATTTTTTTTCTTAGTTCTTCAGATTGGATAGTTTCACTAGTTCTTCTATCATCTCCAGTCAATTAGTAAGCCCATCCAAGGATTTCTCAGTTTGTATATTATATGTTTTAGTTCTAAAATTTCCATGTTTTTGTAGTTATAATTTATTTTCTGAAATTATCAATCTCTAGTACCATCAGTAGTTGTTTTTCATATTTTGTTCAGTTTATAATTATTGTCTATAGGATGAGTATGATAAAAGCTACTCTGCTATTATCAGAACCAGAACCTCACCTATTGACGTTTTTATTTTTTATTTCTATAGAAATTATTTTTGCTTCTTTTACAGTTTTGCTTCCCCCGTCCTTCTCTCCCTCCCTCTGTCTTTCTCCCTGCACCTATTTTAAGCTTATCTTGTGCCTTTAAGACATAGTTTATTTATAGTTCGTATCTGATGATTCCAGGATCTGTGTCCTTACCGGTCTGTGCCTGCTGTTTTCTGTCTGCTGCCTCTCACTCATGGTGCCTGGTTTCCGTATATGCTGAGTTATATTTGACTGCCAGCTCTTCATTTTCCTGTGATTTTATATGTACGACTTCTTTGAGGCCTGGTGTAAAGGTGGGCTCCTCCCAGAAGGAATTTACATTGCTTCTGCTAGATGCCTAAGGCCATCACCAGTGTGGGTTTAAATTAAGTAAAATTGTTGATATGTGGTTTTTAAAAACCATGTAGAATGAATTTGATTCCAAAGCTTCATGACGACCAATCCTCAATGTCAGTGTTTTTCTTCTTCCTTCTCTGTTCTTATATTTGAGACGGGTGATTTTCCTAACATTGCTTTTACGGGGATCCTGTCTGATTTATCCTTACCTTGAGTTAGGACCATTTGCGATCTCAACGATTTGTGGGGAGGTATGTGAAACTTTCATTAGAGTCTCCACCTTGCATGGACCCTGGGCTTTGTCTGCTGTTTCTCATGCCCTGTGAGGTCTCAAGTACATCTGTTTCAGTATATGCTCTCAAGGTACGCAAAGCAACCTGCAGTCACTTTCCTCTCCTCTCTGGATACTTGCCTTCACTTAGCTTTTTGGTCTGAGAATTGCTTACATTTCTCTCATGGATTCATTTATAATATTTATATATTGGCTATTTATAGTGGAAGGTACCTAGCCTAGCATACTATTGTCTGCTGTATGAAAAAGTTTTTTTTTTCTTGTTCTGATTTTATGATTTTTCTTTACAATTTGGCAGGTAAGAGTATTGTTACAGACTTTGAACTAGAAGGCCTGGGGAAAAGAAAGATATTTCAAGAACTGGCAAAAATAGAGCATGTTCCTGCGGTAGTGAAAGGGTCATGGTTGAGATAGGGTTGGCATAAGATCAATGGAAAACAATTTTGTGCCTTCGCATCTGGAGCTTAGGTTCCTCTTCCAACCCCCTTGGCTGTGGCAGAATATAGTTCCTTGTGGTTGTAGCAATTCAACCTGTAGTGATCTGAGTCCATTTAGGAGCTGACAACCATACAGTAGGTTACACCGGGGAAGTGGAACATAATTATAAAGGATGATAAGAGAGTAACAGCAAGATATAAGGACACTTAAACATGGTGCTCCCTGGCTGAGGGAGGCTCAAGGAAGGCCAAACTGGGAAGGGGTTCAGACCTCATTGGAGGTGTGTTTCTGCCCACCCGATAGCGGAGAAGTTCCTTGGTCTGGCCAGCCTGGAGCTGGTCTGGAGTTGCTGGGAAGCAGTAGGCCACTCTCTGGAGGACAAGCAAGAGGGAAGGTGACCAGTGGCGTGGGTGGGTAGTGGGGTCCCTGCGCCAGTGTGAGCAGGAGGCCTTCAAAGCATGTTGGCCACGCAGGGGCTCTGGTTTCTGTGTGGAAAGGGCTGCAGGAAGGTTAGTTTCAGGCTGAGGCTACGAGATCAAAGAACAACCACGTTGTGGGTTGGAGCCTGCACAGGTTCCACCAAATGTCCTCACCCACTCCGCCAGCTTCCAGCCCTCCCCCTCACACTGTGTCCCTGCAGCTCCCTCTACTGAGACAGCTTATCATTGTGCTCACTTTAAAGGAGAAAAGGAGTTCGCTTGTTTATCACAGAGCACATATCATATCCCTAGCCGATCGGCAACAAACTTGTAAGTGACGCACACGCTCCAACGCCTTTCATCAGGAGGGTCCTGGCCCTTTTAGGACCTGAGGTCACATCCACCCAGGATAATTTCCCTTTCTCAGAGCCAGCTGTGTCTTAGACTCTAATCACAGGAGTGACGGTCCTGTCATATTCACTGTCTTGGGTTTAGACAGGGTGTGTACGCCAGGGGATGGGAATCTTGGGGGAACATTCTAGAATTCTGCCTGCCACAGAGGGGGGGTGGAGGGAGGTGGAGACTCAGTGCCAGCTGAGAAACTCCATGTAAAGTGCGGGTTGCATTTCATTCCTTGGCTTGAATACATTTCAGCTGTCTCAGAAAGAGGGAATGCCTAATATTTATTCAACATCTATTCGTCACCTACCTAATCCACAGAGCACTTTCCTGTATTGTCTCTTTATTTCTTAACATCTGGAGGCAGAGGATATTACTCTCATTTTACAAAAGGGGAAACTGAAGCTCGGGGTTGTAAGGTCACTTGCCTAGAGATACTCCACTAATATTTGGTACAGCTGGAGTTCAAAGCCACCCCTGCCTAATACTGAGTCCTGGGTTTTCTCATAGCGTCTCCTAAGACTGCTGCCTTCAAAAGAATTTGTGTCATTGCACTGAGATGAGGGGATATGGAAGAGGGCAGCTCAGGGGAGGGAGGGTAAGTCGCTCTCCTGCGTCTCTGCGGAGCCCCCTGATAGAGGTCACTCCTGCAATGGCCCTTGCTTGGAGGGACGGTGGCTCAGAAGAGAAGTCCTTGCCAGACTTCCCCGTTCCAACAGGGAAGCTGGGCGGTTATGTGCGTCACCGGGAAGTAATCATGCCTCTGGTCCCTGTTCTCATATCTGAATGTGGAACAAAAGAACAAAGCAAGATTTGAGAGAGCTAGGGATAGCCTTTTCTGCGGGAGAGGCCTCCTCTACGCTTGGAGAATTCTAACTACCAGGAGCTGAGCGCATGACAAGTGACCGGGGGTGTTTGTAGAATGAGACCTCCCGTGTGGGTCTCTATCAAAGCACTCTACTGTTCTGGTTCCTGGCTCACAAGCTCAGGAGCCCCTGCGTGGGGGTGGCCTCCCCTGCTGGTTTTCCTTGCAGCCTCCGAGCCTGACATGCAGCATAGCATTGGTGAATGACTGCGGGATAGATCAGAACTCCTGGGCTGCTGGATTTGTTTCCGCCTGGTATATAGTGGGCCTCGGGAGCCCTGGGCCCCATCGCTCATTCACTCTGGGCCAGTACGCTCCCTAGGACTTAGTTTCCTCATCCTTAGATTTAGGAACATGGACTTGACTTCTGGGCCAAGTCCAGTTCTGCAGAAAGGTGTTACCGCGCCATAACTGCTCAGTCGTTTGAATACTCTCAGGTGGTTGGTTATTAGGCTGGACTTCAGGTATGGAGACATGTGGAACAGTTTGGACAAATATGAAGAGTACATGTCGTTCTCTTCCCTTGGACCCGTGAAGGAATAGAGTCATTGGAATATAATCTCTTCGTCCACCCTCTTCCATCAATGCAGACTGGATTTATTTTTCTCCTTCCAGTTCTTCACCGTGTTTCTCTACTTTGAAGGGAGACTTGAAGTCAGGCACGAGTCAGAAAGGCAGGCATAGAGCTCAGCTGGTCAGAGGGAGAATTCCTCCATGAAAATTCAAATGAACTGGCCTAGGCTGTTTCCCAAGGAACTTTCTTGAACTGTGGTTTGTTGGGGGTTTTTGTTTTGTTGTTAAGTGAGATGTTTTGCTTGAATCGAAGCATGAAAAATAGATTATAAAATTAAATTCAAAGTTTCTGAATGCTAATCTGAGCAAGCAAAGTGTATTTCATTCCTGCTTCTGGATGTTTCCTCTTTATCTCAGGTACCAAAGGCTTGTGATGGACTGAATAATCAAGAAGTGGATTCTTTATTTCCTTAACTCCCAGTTCGGGTTTAGCTAAATGAATATCTTCTGAAATGTTGTCAGTTACAAAATTTCAGAAGGTAACTAATACGTAATGGGAACATTAGTCTGCCTGAATTTCTGGTTCAGGGGTGCTACCACCTTGCTATATGGTGACCACAGACAAATATTTAGCCTCTCTCTGCCTCAGTTTCCTTAACTATTATGGGAGAATTAAAAGGAACATTCCATGTGAACTAGAGCATCTGTATTTTTAAAAAGCTCCCTGGGTGATTATAATGTGCAGCTAGGATTGAGAACCACTGCCACATAACATCATAGACAGTGCTGGGAGGGGGTGTTTTTATTTGGCATACATTTTTGGCATAGAAAGGAAACAGGCTAGTTATGTTGTGACATATTTTTTATTTAGATTTCTAGTATTGGCCAGTTATTTCCGTCTCTTACGAAAGGACGGGTGACTTTTTATAGTCAGCTTCTATTGCCTGCTGGGATTGGGGAAATCCTGGGTCTGTGCGGAATTTTCCATGACTCTTAGCTCTGCACCAGTAGTGTTCACTGCTGTCACTGAGCTTTCCAGTGTGTCTGCCTGGGCTGTCCTCCTCTTTCTGTTCTGACAGTGTCAGATGTTAAACCTCAACTACACGTCTTCGTCTTTTATTTGTGTTTAATACTCTGGTTCTAAGGACAGATCAGAGGATCTCATCTGAATTCACTTTTTGTTTATAAAGTGAGTCAGCTTGAGGTATCTCTTTTGGCCCGATTTCCTCAGGTGTCATGTTTCCTGTCACAAAAGCACCTTTTGTGGGGCTGGGTGGGGAGGGCGGGTGCACTGTTTCTGTAGGCGCAGGCTTGCGCAGTGTGGTACTGGCAGGTTCTCCAGCAGTCTGGTCATTGCTGGGCAGAATCGGCTGTTTGAGCCTTTGGTGGGAAGAGTTCTAAAAATAATGGCAAATGGAAGAGAAGAGATCGGACCATATAATGGCCTGTTTGAATTTGGCCAGTTCCTCTCTGATAAGGGAAGATAAAGTCCTAAAATTTTAGAAGGAAACTACTGTAACAGTATATCTCCCATTTCCCTAGAAAGCAACGCCCTGTATCTCATGCAAGGAAGATAGCAGTACCAGATTATGTTGCTAAAATCTCCTCTCCCACATCCCTCCGTGGAGGCTGGGCGTGGTTACTGTACCCCCTCACCTCAAAAGAAGAGAAGTTCTGAAGTTCCTGTGTTTTGAATAGGAATGAAAGGCAGTGTGTTGTGCGTCAGTCCTGTCCCCGTGCAAGCGGTACCTCCTTGGAGAGACCTTCCTGACCACCCTAGCAAGTAGGACCCCTTCCCTCCCCCATTCTCTACTCCTTCATCCCACTTACTCTCTTTCCTGTCATTAATTATATTATGTGAGCTTCGTGTGAGTAATGACATTTCATTTTCTCCCTTCTGTCCCCTGGGCGGGAACCTGGTAGGTGCTCATCAAATATTTGTTTAGTAAGTAAAACATGGAATGGTTTGAATGGCCAGGCATTTGCATACTGTCTTTGTTCCTGGCTTTGGTCTTAGCTCGGTGATGCTCAGACTTCATTGGGTATATGAATTACTGTATCAGATATAAAACCAATTTTACAGAACTTTGTGAGCAGTATAAGAAAATGTTAGACAGTTTTGACTATGTGCTATTTTTCACGTCTACCCCTGAGGTAATAATATAACACCATTATACTTCCTCCGTAATTAGTCTATAATACAGAGGAATAGCTTGTTAATTAGATTCTGAAGTAAGCAGGGAGGGTTAAATGCCCATTTAGTTCAGCTCCACTGGGGCCCAAAAGATGTGTTTTAGTGGAGAAGGGGCACTCAGGCGTTAAGAGTCTAACTGGGAGAAGGTGGGCTGAATTTTCACCTTGGCCGTATCAGTAAAGATGGCTGTGTCATATCATTTGTGGGTCTTAGCATTTGGAGAATGGGTAAAATAGCACCCATTTTTCCTGAGCCTGGAAAGTGTAGTGACACATTGAGATTAGGTAAAAATACTCTGAGGTAAAGATGTCACATGAATTCAGGAAATCTTGGATACTTGGGATTAAGAAAATGAGAGAAAAGACAGAGATGTACTGTGAGGAAGCCTCATGGCTGACTGTGTTACGTATATGTAATCTGGATCTAAATGAAGGCAGTGGATTTCTCTGAAAGCCCATGAGTACCATCTGTTATGAACTTGTACGGAAGGTTTGGTCTGAATAGAACAGACTTACGTTTTACTAATGCACATTTTTTTCCTCCTAATTGAAAATGGTCCTGTTCCCTCATATTTCATCACTTTTGTGTCATTCCTCCCCCATTATTTTTCAGTTGGTTGATTGCAATTCTGGCTCAACTCAACCCTCTCTTTGGACCACAGTTGAAAAATGAAACCATCTGGTATCTCAAGCATCACTGGCCTTGAGGAAGAGGACCTGCTCCGGAGCTCAGTCATTGAGGTGACTTTCCCCTTGACCTTGCACAGCAGTGCTGTCAGTCAGTCAGCTAGAGTTGCCTGGACTTTTCCTCAGAATTCTATGGCCATTTTAGCACTTGGTAAGGGCACGTTGCTGAAAGTAAACATCATTTGAAGAGCAGAAGTAAATTTGGAACTTAAGCCATTCACTTTGTCAAAGGATTTATCCATAAGATTCTTTAAAGTTCGGCTGGTACCCTTCCATTTAAAATACAGGTTGATGTACAACATTAGGACCGCATGCAGTCTTTTCGACACAGCTCAGGAGAGTGACAGTTGATACTTGGTATTGTAAGATTCAGCAGCTTCAAGAAGTGGCTGGCAGGTTTGAAATTAAGAGCATTTCTGAATGTTTTGATAGAGACAGGTGCTGTGTGAAAACTTGTCTTAAAATTGCAGCTTTTATTAGTTCTGAGGATCAGAGAGGGAAGGAGTGGTATAATGGAAAGATTTACTCACTGGCTGAGAGTCAGAAAAGCTATCATTTACTTTGTTCCTCTGTCTCCATTATTTAGGTAAATGGAAGTTAGTGCTAACTATTTGAGTAGATTCTGGTACAGCTTTTTGGGCAAGGTCTTCGTGCTACTGTGACCTTCGTATCATCACCTCGTACACGACGAGATACACGGTGTTTGGCTCTCCTGTCTTTAGTGATGCTGAAATGCTTAATGGGTTCAGGTACCGACAGCCTGGACCCTCCAGTTGTAAAGTTCTCTGTCAGCCTTTCATCCAGAGATTTATCCATTGATGCTATTCGCCTGAATTAAGCATTTCAGTAGAAATTGCAAAATGGTGATTTTCTAGTTCTGTCATGACTTCTACATTTGAGTAGATGAACTGCTTCTATAAAGGGGAGCTTTCCCTCATCAACTAGGGTTATTTAATAACCTTGAAATACAAATCATACAGGAAAAGCAGAACACATACTTAATTCTTTTTGTTTTTAATTTTCAAAGTAAGATGTTGGTGCCCAAGTGACTTCTAGGGTATCCAGTGAGGTTTTATTTTCTTTCCTCTTTAATTTTAGTCAGTTAACATTTATTATCCATTTTATGTTCAATTGTTCTTCCTTTGACCTATGGGAGCCTGTCTAGACTGGCTATATATCCTTTTGCTATTAGTCTTTGATAGTTTCCTTATTCTCTGGCAACATCAAGATGCCCCAAGACCCCTCTGTATGTTTCATGTCCCAGACTTGGAACCAGCTAGTCTTCCAATTGCTTTCGAAATTTCCCACTGAAAGGGTCCTGGTTCACTAGTCAGTCCACAAGCCTAGCTGGCCCTGGGTCCTTTTAGTGGGAATGGTATTTAAAAACCAAGAGCTGATTGCTAGGTGCGTCCATTATTTCTGGGATGTTGTTGCTTTAAGTCTTTATAGTGGAAAAAGCCAGGAAGTGTGTACTTTTTTTTAAATTTAAACCTTTGTTTGTTTGTTTGTTTTTTAATTTTATTGGGGAATACTGTGTTTTTCCAGGGCCCATCAGCTCCAAGTCGTTGTCCTTCAATCTAGTTGTGGAGGGCACAGCTCACTAGCCCATATGGGAATCTAACCGGCAACCCTGTTGTTCAGAGCTTGCGCTCTAACCAACTGAGCCATCCTGCCGCCCCATGGAACTGTGTACTTTTAAGAAGAAAAAGAATCATGAGTTCATGTTAGTATTTCTAATTCAAACTTAACATTACAGGGTTTTTACTTTTGTGTTCAATTCATAGTAATTCTTTTATTTGCTACTATTTTTTGAATTGCTACTATTTTTTGCTACTATTTTTTGTAAAACATATTTCCAAAGTCAAAATTATAAATAAGACATATTCAGAGAAGTCTATCCTTGCAGTTTCATTTTGCAAAGATAAGCAAATACATGCATTTGTGTGTGTGTGTGTGTCTGTGTGTGTGTGTCTGTCTCTTTCTCCTCATCCTCTCTGCACACACACACAGTTGTTATAGAAGAGATATAGAGGGTGCCAAAAAATGTAGACACATTTTAAGAAAGGAAAACTTGTAATACTCAATATATACTGAAAACAAAAGATGAATGCAAGTCACATTTGACTTCTGCTATTACAAGAGGTGCTCAAAGTGGTTACCACCAGCGTCCAGACACTTCTGATTATGTTTGATTACTGCTTGAGCAACCCTGACCAAAGTGTCCACTTGTATACATTTTTTTGGCACCCCTGGTATATACTATTTTGTAGCTTGCTTTATGAGAGTGCCTGTTTCCTGGATTTTTGCCAATTTGAAAAGTAACTAATCAGCTGGTTTTCCCCCTTACAGTTCTATCTTTGCCCAAAGGGGTTTTGATTTCCCTCTTATAGGTTTTTTTTTAAACATCTGATTAGTGAGTTTTTTTTTAACCTGCCATTTTTTCCTTCAAAGTCTCCTGTTTTCTATCCTTCCTGTTTAACTACAGTGGATGTTAGGTAAGAATTAATTAGGCTTTAAAGCTGAGGACTTATGATCTTAGAATTGGATCTCGTTCTAGCATCGCCTTAACTTTTTCTGAGCCTCATTTCTTTCCCTGGTAACGAGAGAATTGGGCATCTTTGGCTCTGGATAACACTGGGCATGTGGATCTGAAGGTTTCATTTGCCCATTCTTTTCAGTCGTGTGTGTTAACCTGATGACGAATTCCTAACGTTTGCACTCTGGTCCACAGCACCAACTGGGGCTGCTGCTTGAAACCCTTACATTAAAGATTGTTACTTTAAAAACGAAATGCTAGGAAGTAGGAGGACACGGGCCAGCAAACCCAAATTGTGAACTCCATGTTACATTTATTCCGCGTTTGAGGTAGTGATTATGGTGGTACCATACTCTAGGCCTTTGGAGTCAGCACAGGAGATCTAATTTCTGCCTAGCAGTGGAGCAGACAGAACTCTCAAGACATAACTTCTCTTTTCTTGGTGGGAAAATCAAGACTGCACTAAATCCCTTTTGAACTTTGAACTTGTACACAACAGTGGGATGAGAAAGGAGTGCAGAACCCAGATTTAGGCCTGTCTTCATTTGGTAAGGAAAAGTGTTCGATTTTGTGCATGATTTGTTTAAGCGGCCAGATTTGGAAAGTAGGAGATGTAAGCTAGACATGGTATTCAGCAAGAGAAAAATGGCTAACAGTCATGAAAGCTTAAGAGTAATTTTATACAAATGAAATCAACTTGATCTGAACAACACAGTTAAACATCTAGCTAATGTTTTGTTACTTTTGTTACTTTGTTACTTTTTGTTACTTTTCACTTACTTTTCACATTACTTGCCTTGATTTTCTTTCCTGTGCTGATGATGGGGTGAGTTATATAGCACATTAATGTTTATTGGCTGGAAGTCTTGCCCAGTACTTCTAAGAGCAGTGCTCACTCCATCTTTGCCCCTGCGAACCTTGACCCCCTTGCTTGTGGAACTAGTCACATCAAGGTTACTGTTTTTGTTGCTGTCCCGTTTTCCTATAGCCCTGGGGGTGTAATGCTTGTGTGGAGTCTCTTTGGAGTGGATTTGGCTCCAGACCCAGTGTCCTGTATGTTAGTTCGTTTACCACACCATTGTAGTACGTTACATGAGCTTACATGGTTTCCCACAGCCCTAAAGGGCAGAAAGTTGGAATTTTATTCCAAAGTCTGGACAGGAGAATAGAGGGTATTGGTAATTAGGCCTCTGCCCTGGCAGAGCTGTTTTTCTATGCATCCGGAAAAGATTTGCATGCTCATGAGGTGTATGGCGCTGAGTGAGTGGGGATTTCAAGAAAGGCTGAGGGTGCTGGACGGGTTTGTGTTCTGTTGAGAGGTTGAAATGAAGCCATGCTTGTGACAAGTGGAGCAGTGTAAGGTGTTTTGTGGTGGAAAAGCGGATTTTTTACTATCGATCACTTCTTTCTCCTCTTCCTTGAATCCAGTCAGTCCTGTTAATGTCTCTATCTGCCTTTCCTTTCCTGCTGTGCACACCCTAATTTCTGACCCCGAACACTGCAGCTCTGACGTCCAGCAGTGGCTCCTTGGGTCTTCCTTGTCTCTAGGGCAGGATATTTACAAAACACTACCCTGTTGATCTTCCCCAGGTAGTTCTTCCTGAAACAGATCACTGCTTGCCCCTGGAAACTCATTCTTCTCCATGGACTACAGCAGGGTTTTATTTTTTTTAACCCAAGGTCCCTGAATTCAGTGGGTATATGTCGCTTAAAACGCTGTATAACGTGTTGCAAGAACAGCTTTTTGTCAGGGTCACCAAAGGTCCCATGAGCCACAAGAGATAAGAATGACTAATCTGCAGGTTATATCCAGCTTTGTAATTTGGCGGTCATACCACCCACTCTGCCTTCAAACCACCTTCGCAGCCTTTTTTTCTTCCCTGACCTATTGGTAGCACCCCTAACTGCTCTCCTGTTCTTGACCTAATTAGCTTTTCGTGCCTCTTGCTACCCTATGACAATCATTAATTTAGAAAGCAGGTTCAACCCACGACTGGCTGTTGGCAACAGCCGGCGGGGGCGGGGCACAAGGCTCATAAAACCAACATGGGCCAGGGAGCTGTGTCCTACACAACTAGACTGAGAAAGAATGGCATGAACCGGAGTGGGGGTGGAAGGTGGAAGAAAGGGGTGGGGGGAAGAAAGCAGATTCCTAAATACTCTTCTGCAAACGTTGTTTCTGCTTTCTTGCCTCCCCTCCCCCATTCTCTCCTACTTCTTTCTGATGTCTTCTCTTTGAGTGTCCAGCTTGCAAGTGTTTGCATTTCCTTTCCTGGCCACTTGTTTTCAAGGTGATTTCTTCTTTTCCCTAAATGTGTTTAGCACCCTGGTTTCTGCCATTTGTTTGGCACATTGCCTTGACTTGTTAAATACACACATTCTTAGTTTACTTAAATACCTCGTGTAGTTAATCTCATACAATAAATACATACCTTACGCATGATAATAAACAAGGAATTATTTTGTGAATTTATCTAAAATGAAAAAATAAAAATGACAACCCATCCTTGAATAACAAATATCTTCACTCATCCTGCCCTGAACAGACTTCCTGGTTCTGGCCTTCATGTTTCTATGTTGTCTTCATTCTCAGTTTTATCTGAAAGTAGCCTTAGTGATTCCCTTATTTTACAAAATGAGAATGTGGACCCTTTGGTTGCATTCCCCACCTCCACCTCTAAATGGCTACTTCACATCAGAGAGATGATCAGAATATGTGCTGCTTTAATTCACTCCAAAATCAAACCACAAATCTGTGCTATTTAATATAACAGTCACACTCAACTTTTATCTTAAACTGGGTGTCACTGAGCTTGAGTGAAAATTATCCCCGGTTTCTATGTGGTTTGTCAAAAACGAAGACCTGTTTTTCCGTTTTGTAATTGTTCATTTGTCCAAAAAGACCTAAACGCTGAGGAATTCTAACCAGTGCGCTCTTCATAGAAAATGAACACAAGAAACATCTGGATTCCCTACTTCAGTGTTCTCATGTACTTTATAATCTTCCTGGCACTCAGGTCTGGGCAGAGGAGCTGTTCTGCTGGCCGAAGGAGGAGGAAAGAAAAAGATCAGATTAGAGGGAAGGTTTCCCAAAGCTGGGGGCCACAAGAAAGCTCTGGTAGCTGCCCCTCCCTGGCCCACTGTGGTTACTTCCCAGGACACTGTAAAAACAGCCCTCTGATTACATCTGGAGGTGAATGTACTTTGTTTGCAGTGTCCTGCCATAGCAGGTCCCCGGCTGTCTGGTGCTTTCCACCATCAGGGCGGTTGGCTGGTCCCAGCTTGCACCCAGGAGACCTAGCAGCAGTCTCGTGTCTGCTTTGGGCACCTTGGAGCTCGCGCCTTGGGAAACCTTTTATCACAGAAGGATTCTCCCTGGTCCGCGCACTGACTGGGAAAAACCTCAAGGTTTTCTACATGCTCTTTGACCTTCAGTCCTGTCACTCACTGCCTGCCACAAACCCTGTCTCACTGAGTTTAGCCCATCACCCCATCTGCACTTAACCCTCAACATTCTGGCCAATTGTGTGTCATCACCAGCTTGTTCTCTTATCTGCCATCTCAAGCCTTGTGTGGAAATTGTCTCTGAAAGACATCTTATTGTTGTTTTAGTTTCAAAAGTAGCGTGTGTGGCTTTATTTGTATAGACATTATAAAACAAGCTTTACATTAAGGGGTTTATATGACTGCTATTAGCAGTTTGATGTGTGAAGATGCCTGTTTTCATGTTTGCTCGCCCTGCAAAGGGGATGTGCAGCTTGAAGCTCCTAGAAAAAGAAACGCACGTTTGTCACCTACACTTGTGGTGGCAAGAGCAGGCAGCAGACTAAGAGCAACTTCCGGTACCAAGGAGCCTGCTCTCTCTAGGAGTCCAACAGAGAAAGCGTGCCTTGCCTGTGGGAACCGTGCTACCCTTCCGTAAGAGGGGAAGGGAAATACAGATTCTTGAAACCGAAGTGAACGCATTAGATTCCAGTACAATCGGTCTTAGTCAGCTTCACTCCTCCTGCTATGACAGTCAAACCTACTTGTGACCCTCAGTGTGTTCTGTCCTTGGTAACGGGACATCTTGTCATAGCCCTACAACACCTGCCGAGGCTTGCACGTTAGTTGAACCCACTGTAATTCAAGTGCGTGTTGAGTACCTGTATACTTTGAATTACTGGCCTGACTGACTGTCTTGATGGTAAACTTGCCCTCCTGAGGATGGTGTGAAGACCAGTGACTAGACCGGCTTTGTTTTGCAGGTCACGAAGAGAACTCTAGATGCAGAATCACCTCCAAGCCCACCCGCCTTCCTCGACTCGCCTGTTTTCGGCCATCAGCTGCCTTAAGCATCCACACCACGTTTGAATATCTTATTCTACAATGCAGTCTTTTTTTCCTCTCACCTTTTCTACACTTTGATGAAATACGTGCCTCCTCAATCTACACTGTGCTGATGCCATAAAATGTTTATGCGCTCTTCTAAGGTGGAAGGTGCTACTCTTCTAAGAAACGTCACTCTCTCCTTGGAACCTGTGGATTTGAAGATGGCTCCTGCCTACTCAACATGGGAATCAGCGAAGTGTTTCAAAGCTGTCACAAGACACTGAGAGTCCAGAGCAGCAGTAGGAGAACAAGTTCAAAGGAAGATCTGTCCCAACAGAATTACACCAAACTATATTTTCGGGATGAATTTCTTATTTCTGCCATCTTTTGGAATAAATTATTTTTCTGCTTTCTATGGAAATCTGGTTTTGGTGTTTGTTAAGCTCATTTTTATAAGCTTTTCTATCTCTAGATAATGCCTTTTTTTTAAAAAAAAAAAAAGGATTTTATAGTTCAAAGTCTGGTTGGATATATAAACCTGGCCAACTAGTTTGAGGTGCCTAAAGAGACTGGTAAGTACTTTCCTTGATCATTCAGTAAACATTTGATTGCCCACTGTAGCCAAGGCACTGGAAGAATCTTAAGAATTTTGTGGAAATTGGGGTCCCTGCAAGTTCAAGGGCTGATATGCTACTTGGAGAGGTAAGATCGGTTATATGTGGACCTGTTAGGTAAGTGCAAAAGTAATTGCGGTTTTTGCAATTTTTTTTTTAACCTTTTAAACTGCAGTTACTTTTGCACCAACCAAATATAATACAAGGCCATAAAATGGTCCATAAAAAAAGGCCACTGTCTATAAAAAAGTGATTATGATGGTCAGCAGGTCAGTCCCAGACGTAGGAACAAGGTGGGACCAGCAGTTCTTGTACCATCACGCCCTTAGACGTAAGACTGGGGAAATCAAGAGTGAGTAAAAAGCCTGGGATGGGGGCAGTAATTCTGTTTTGACAGCAAGCATCTCAATAATTCACTAATTTGGGGATTTTATTGGTTAAAATGGATCTAAATTTTCACCAGCTCATGGCTCTTTGACAGCCAGCCAAGAATGGATTTCCTGTTTTGCAGTTTTGTACTTTCCTATTCCAAACTCTGAACTCATTGCTTTGCTATTCTCATGACCAAAGAGTTTTAAGTTGACGTGGCTCTCCTGCTTTCATTTTTCTTTCCATTCTTTACTTTCCTTTTAACCTTAAAGTTTTCCTGAACATTCGGCAATCCCATCATTTACATTTCTACCAAAAGGGCCTCTTTACCTAATTTCATGGAATCCATGAAGCTGATGTTTTGACGTCAAAGGGACCATAGTGATATATAGAAACCCCATCGTTTTATGGATAAGGGGTCTGAGCCCAGACAGGGAAAGTCGCTTGCCCAGTTCAATGCAGCTGGTCAGAAGCAGACGGGGGGAGTAGGGTCCACGTCTTCTAAGTCCCACTTGGGAGCTCTTCTCGCTTGCCACCCTGCCTTCCTTAGTTGCATTGGCCAGGAGCCAACTCTGGGCCTCGGGTGAGAGGGAAGAATTCTGCCATTGTGGGTGACCAAACTGTCTGTCACAAGAGCAGCTTACTTGACCCTCAATCAATATTTGTCATCTGAGAAAGCGGTGCTGGTGGTTACTGTGGGTACTCAGGATGCCACCGTCTTTGAGCCCAGACCGCGGGGGAAAGCGGGACTCTAGTACAGCAGTGTACCAGATTCTTTAGGTCAGGCCCTGCAGCCCATTTCGCTAGGGGCCGGTCTGAAACCTCCCCAGCTCTTGGCCCGGACTGCTTTCCAGCAGACCACCATGGTTTGGTAGCTGAGCCTCATGACTGTTGGTAATGCAGTGGTACTTCCCCTTGAGTGTTGCTTTGCCTGTCCTGACTTCAGCGGACAGCAGCAGCTGCCAGGGCGCTGACCTCAGCCGTGGCCTGCTCACAGCAGAGCTTGAGCGGTTGCTTTGGGAGTTCTCATTCATGATCGTGGGTTGGCACATTTCCAATTTAATGGCATAGTTGAAGGCAGAGGTCACAGACCTCGCTGATCTAAGTCCCCGAGTTCTGCCTTATTCTGTTACTTTGTACCGATCCATTTTTCTAGTTCTCATTTGCTCTAAGTTAGACATTGGGAAGGAAAGTGGATTACATTGCTTTTTTGCACTGGGACTGCGTGCCGTTTGGTGGGATCCGATTCCTGCAGACACGAGGGGGGAAAAGGAGTGTGTTGGCGGCGCCGACAAGGACAGGATCACTGAAGGGACTGTACCCGGGACATTGGATCATCCCCAGAAGGAAACGCAACGTCCTGCTCAGTAAGCCTTCTAAGGAGGTAAAAGGCCCTAATAAATTAAGCAGCAGCTCAGGCCTGAACCTAGATAAACCAGGGGTGTCCAAACTGCGGCCCACGGGCCAACTGCAGCCCACAATCTATTGTTAATTGGCCCGCAGCAAATTCCAAAAATATATTTAGTTTACTTAAACCAGGTGAGGCAATACGTACTTCACCTCGAGTGAGTGGCCTGGCTGTTTGTATTTTACCGCATATGGTCCTTGGTGAAAAATGTTGAAAAAAGTTTGGACACCCCTGCTCTAAACCCTACTGGCACTTAATCCTAATGAGGCCGTAATGGGCTCCGCATAAAGCCTATGAAGAGGAAAGGAGCTCATTTCTTAGCCATATTGGAACTAGAAAGATTGAGTGCCAGCTCCGAAAGGCCAGGTACTGTGTCTGTCACCACCTGGCTGTATTACTATGACATGAGGGATGATGACATCAATTCAGAGTTTGTAAGGGAAACTCAACAAGATCCCTTTGCCTAGGAAGTCACTTAACCCTTGAGCCTGGGTCCTCATTTATGAAAGGCTTGAGGATATTCCATGCAGTTAATCTATAAACTCAGATGTGTATTTTCATCTCATCCTGACAGTTGAATCCTTTTGTTACGCCACGACCCAGCGTCTGAGGTGGATGCTTGTGAATCATTTCCTCTTCCAGTTCCTTTATGGGGCCTCCAAAGCCTGTCCAGGTGAACATGTGTGGCCTCTGGGAACCACCTGGAGACTCTAGCTTTGTATGCAGTCTTATTCCATCACTTGCTAGCTATGTAATTTGCGACAAATCATTTAATTTCTGAGCCTTAGGTTTTCCATTTATGAAATGAGGATAATACCTGCCCGTTCTGCTATACGAGGTTGTCACCAAATGAGATGATGGTGGTGAAGATGATTTGAAAATTATAATACACAAAGGGTGTTTTCCAAAGAAATGAAAATTTCCAGGATCCACTGACCATACTTTTCTGTAAAGATAGGCCCCAGCAGAGCAGCCACCTGATTTGTTTTTCTACATGTGGTTTCTATTTTGATTAGCCATTTGTATTTGAGTTACAGAAAAATTCAAGGCACACACCAGGCTCCAAGCCTGAGCTCTCTCAGGGAGATGGATGACTTAGAAACAATCGTAGTATAAATGTCTGGACCACATCCTTCCTGCCCTTCCAGGTTCTACCTACTAGCTCTTGTACCAGAATGGAAGTATTTCCGGCATGCTTTTGAAGATGTAGTCAGAGTCATTGGTTTCTTTTAACATTGTTTTGTTGTTTCTTTAAACATACAGTGCTGTCTATATACCCTTATCACCGACCCAACAATTGTTATATCTTTCGTTGGTGTTGCTTCAGAAGTAGCACTTTTCTTGTTCATTTCTTTTAGCCAGTTTTTTAGCAGTGGTCAGTGTCCTGCCATGCTGAGGCAGACTTAGAATTAAGAAATTATTTTAAATTGTTGCTCAGACTCATAGAAGATTTTCATCTTCAAAAATTGGGAGAGTTAGTTGCTCCTTTATTAACTATATTTAAATGATATTTTTAAATATCTATGTAGGATTTTTAGAATAGTTTCATTACCCCATCTGTCGATGCAATTCTCTTTCATTTTGAGGACAATGTATTTAAAATGGAGATGGACTCTTAAGCAAAAGTTACATATTGCATTTATCCCCAGCCCTTTATTTCAGCTGTCTCTCAAGAGTTGAATGGATGAAATTAATTGTAGAAAATCCATACTTTTCAAAGGAAAAAAAGCACAATGTAAAACACTACTGTAAAGGATATTTATCATAGCACAATTAATGGAAAGTAACCTTAATGCCCAACATGAGGAGAAGATTAGATAAGTCATGCTGCATCCAAATGAAGGAATATCACGGAGCATTTAATTGCAGTTTTTGCAATTATTTTTAACCTTTTAAACCGCGATTACTTTTGCACCAACTTAATAATTTTTTTTCTCCCAGAATACATGCTTAGAAATGAGAGTGAAAAGACAAAAAACAAAACTATTAACATTGCCTCTGGATGGTAATTGGAAACAATTTTAATTTTTTGCCCCAGCATTTTCTCCAGGGAAAATGTAATATTTCAGTAAAAAGAAGAAACAATAAAACTTACTTTAATAACAAAACATAATAGAATATTATGTTAGGAGGAAAAAAATGGGATTTTAAACTTATGTACATAGCAGAAGTCCTGGTAGGAAATAGACCAAAATGTTGATAATGATTATTTATTTTACAACTTTGGTGTGTTTTCCAAATTTTCCACAGAGAGTATGTGTTACTATTATAATCAGGGGAAAAAAATGGTGTTTTCAGAGGGGGGGACCATTGTTAGAATAATGTTAGTACTTTAGACATTATATAACACACACTTTTTTTTTTTTTTAAGAGTAATTCAAAGTCAGGGGAAGTGAAGTCAGCCAGATTTATTAAAGCACTAAAGTGCTTCTGAATCAATGAAAACCAGTGGTTCACACAGCAATTCTGATTAACCGTTTTCATTGTGCAGGACAAGCGCTGAGCATTCAGCTTAGAAAACTGGCCTCCTTTTGTGTAGGTGCTCACAGCGACAGCATGGGGAAATGAAAAGGGAGCAACGATTTTGATTCTGCCCACATAGAAAAGTGGAAGCCTGGGGTATTAATGTTCTGGGGTGCCACATGGGTTAGAAAAAGCCCCACTGTTCTACTCCCAACTGCTCTAAGCAAGTCTTTCATTCAGGCTGTGTCACTGCTTCAGTTAAAGCCCCCTCCTTGTGAAATGCATTGGCCCTTTTTCCCCCATCTCCCACTCCCCCCTCCCTGGGCCAACTCAAAACAGTATTCTAGTGGCTGAGGATGCCGTGACTAATGGCTCCCGCTTGCTACCTGGAACACCTCTCCCCCTTCTCAGCCACCTCCTCCCTTCCCAAGTTGTGACCCCTCTGGGGTCCCACAGCAGCCTTTGCTTATGTCTGTCACCCTACTGTATAATTTACAGGGTGTGCTCCCTGAGGCTGCAAAAGCTTTGCTGGGCCAGATCCTTGGCTTGTTCAACGGTGAGATCCCTGTAACCTTGCACACAGTGGGTGCACAATAAGTGTTATTTAATGTGTTGCGAGTCCTGTGGGAGGCCAGCTCTCAAATGAACATTTTGTGAATTCCATTTTCTAGATGTTGCGTTTGCGTCAAGTGCTGGTAAAGCTTCAGCTGTCTGACATGGAGCTCTGAGGTCTTGCTGAGCCAGCTTCATGAGCCTGGGACCCCTGCTCCACCCTCAGGAGGCCCCGCACCTGGTTTAATGCTCTGTTTTTGTCAGGATTTTTACTACTTTTGAGTAAGGGTCCCTACGTCTTCATTTCGCACTTGGCCCCACAAGTGACACAGCTGTGCCTGCACTCTGGAGTGTGTTCCTCTGACTTTTGGGGGTCCGAATAGGGCATTACACACATATCTGCACGTTCCTGGAAATCCCCTTCAACATTAGATGCATGTATACTTGTGTACGTTTTTCTGGAGAGGAAGTCTGGCTTTCATCAGACCCCCACTGTCAATAATGACCGCAATTGCCAACCTTTGCCTGGTGCCTGTGTGCCGGGCCCTAAGAAATCTATAGGTGTTGCCTCACATGTCACCAAATTGTAACTGGGCCAGGGCAGGGCAGAGAGCGGTACTGCCCTCCTTTCTAATACTCCCAACTCCTCACCCAGAGAGGAGAGAAGAAAACCACCAACCGGGTCTTCCCTGTTCTCGTGGCGTTTGCTGGAGCCCAAACCTGTCATACTTCCTTTGTTAGGGGGAGAGAATTCCTCCCATGTTTTCCTAATCCCTCTTCCATTCCCAGTGCTACTCCCAGTTTTCCCAAAGGTGCAGTTTCTTTTGCCACGCTGGGAAGAGGTGATTGGGTAAATGGGTAAGAAGCCCCCTCACGTCCAGCCGACTGGTTGTAGGGGCAGCGGGAAAGAGCTGTAGCCAGCTCCCTAGGACTCCTGCAGCCAGACTCCTTTTGGCTTGAGCATGAGTGATGGGTGCACTGCCCAGGTTGGCAGGGAGCAGGTGCCCTCAGGGTGCATATGGAAAGGCAGGTGGCCACTGAGTTACAGGGCTGAGTGAGGGCAAGGTTTTCCCCCCGGTACTCCCCCTCCTAACACAGAATCTCCAGTTGAAATTCAGGTTTGTTCGTCTTTATGTCTCACCGTGACAGGAGTGTGAGTGCAGGTGCAGGATATCGCACCCATTTACACATCTCACTCTTGGACCGGGCCTTCTGAAAACAGGATGAAAACTCAACTACTTTTGCTGTAGCGTGAAGAAAATTAACCTTGTGAACTTGTGGGGGGGAAACAGCTGGATACAGATGACCCCCCCAATGTCACCCTCAATTTTCTGAACATTTTATGATTTATTTCTTCCCCATAGCCATCTCTCTGAACTGTTTACTTCCTTTATTTGGAAACCCAGCGTCACGGTTTGACACCAACTTGGGTCCTTTGGCATGTGTGTCCATTTGTGGTTCAACAAACTATTATGGCTACAGATCTTGGTTCCTGCTTCTTATCAATCTGTTCCTCCACTTTGTGTTTTTATCGTCCTACTTCTGGCCTCACCAACAAGAATGTCTCATTGTACCTGTCCTTTGGGAGTCTTTCCGACAACAAATGCTAGATTGTTCTCGCTCCCTCGCTTCCTGGTTTGCTATCAGTTAGAGCGGCTGATACTAACAGTGTGTGTTCAGCTTGGCACTGACAAAAAACCAAACCAAACCGAAAAACAAAACCCACAGGAACTGTTAGTTGTCCTAGAAGTTTTCAGTCTTAGTGAAACAGACGGAACAGGGACAGTGCCGGAAAATAATGGAATCAGAAAACAGTCTGAGTTGCTTGCTGCTTTCTCTTAACCATGCGACTTTCCCTTCTCTGCTGCTGCTTGCCTTCTCGGAAGCTTCCAGTCACGTTCCCCCTGGCAGACGGACGTGGGGAGGGGCGACCAGCCCTGGGGAGCAACTGTCATGCATCTGGTCCTGTGAGAAAGTGGCCTTGAAACCCACATGTGTCATCTTCTTAACAACCGCCCGAGGGCCACCCCTCTTGCAAACTCCGTCTTGCAAACTCTCTCGTGTTGTCGGCTTTCCATCTTAGTCTGCTTTACCAGGTTCCGAGTTCCTCCAGGGCAAGGACCGTGTCTTTGTGTACCCGTTAGGCATTCACCAAACGTCACTTTCTTTATTTCTCTCCCTTCCCTTTCTCTACTCCTCCCTAAACACAGACTTGAATATGCCATCTAATGACAATGCCTCGCATGCTCCGTAATTCAAGGATATATTAGGGTTTAGGCAACTTGATTTAATTGAAGAAATGATATCAAGGCACATGATGTGAATGATACAAAGCAATAAGTCCATTTAGTGGACTTATTGGGAGGCAGAGGAAAAGGAGATTAATGAGGGCAGAACTATATGAAGATGTGAGATCTCAAGTCATGGCGGATGAATAAGGTTTGGGGTGTTAATCTGTGCATTCAGACCACCAGTAGCTATTAAGCTCCTATCCCAGGGCAGGCCTGGTTCTGGGGATGGAGATTGAGGAATCAGGTAAGTGATAAGTAAATGATAGACAAGGGAAAAGCATTTGGGACGGAATTTGGTGCTTTCTGGGAGAAGTGAGAAACAGAAGGTCAGAGCTGTCACTTAACACTATATCCTCTTGAGAGAGGTAAGGCAATGGGAAGAACTGATCTTTCTTCTTCCCCCAAAGAATATCTTTTAGGAGAGATGAATGAGGGATGGGTACCCACTGCCAGTCATCAATTAGTATATCTTTTAGATTCATCCTCAGCAATGCTCGTCTTCTCAGGAAGAAAATCGGTTTTTAGAAGTAACAGAAGGACACAGCTTTTCCTGGAGATCTTCCAGCTTTGAATTAATTCATCTCACTTCTGAAGCTGTGAAATCTTAACATACCACACAGGTCCAGAGGGTTCTGAAAGGAAACACTTAGATTCAAAAGGATAACACTCTCTTAGAAGACGTGTGCATAATCAGCAGGCTGGGCTCAGTCTGTGCTCTAGTGAAGACGTACACACATGAAGCGTAAACTGTCAGGCCATAAGGAAAGTTAGGACCTATGGCAACTGCTTTAGTTTTTTCAAGAGAACTCAATGTTAAAGTTAGAAGTATTGTAGAGAACATCTGGTTCTAGTCCATATCCCTGCTGGTGAGGAACTTGGAACCCAGAGAGGTCCAGCCTCTCACCATGGACCTCATAGTTGGTCAAGTTCAAATTGGGGTCTTGGGTCCAATAACAGTGTTCCAAATACATCTAGGTTTAAAGTGGGCGAAATGTCTGCATAGACAAAGAATATCTCTAGAAAGATACACAGAGTGGGAAACTGATTGCTTCTGAGAAGGGGAACACAGGTGGGAGGGAGACTTAATATTCACTGAGTACCTTTTTTACCTTTTGAATTTTGTGCCATGTATATGTTACCTACTCAAAAAAGGAGCTAATTTATTTTTAAGAATTCAATGGAGCTCTAAGTATTGTTTTGCTTCCCCCGTTGTCTCATGTTCTTGTAAAACATATTTTTCTGACTAAGGCTGTCCCAATATGATTCTGCAGGAGCAAGGTTAAGCACTTTGGAAGTGGCGATGGCAATTGGTTACTAAATACTTTGTGGCTAGAACAAGAAGAGCCTCCTGAACCTCAAGCCAAAGCTATTCCAGAGCCCCAACTTTCTGTCAACTTTGTGGGATAATCTGGCAGGATAACACCCAGGGAAACACAAATTAATTAACAGTCAGTGATTTTATTCACTTCAGAACAGGATACAGTCATGAATAAACCATGATCGAAAGGTCTCTGTTAGCCAAAACTGTCCATTCCAAGACAATGGAAGATGCAAAGATGAGAATCCAAGGTAATTCACTAGTAAACGCCTTCAATGGGCACAGCCTAGTGCTAGAAGGATCAGGCTGGTCCTTGACTCCAAGGAACTGGTGCCCAGTAGAAGCGGTGAAAATGCCTGTGTCCCGAGAGCAGTGTAACAATGGCAGAGCTAACCATCTGCTGGAGTTTTTTCAAAAATAGTATTAAAAGAGAGGATAGCGTGTGGTGTATTCCAAGAGATTTAATGCATGAATTTCATTGACTGAGTGAGAGGAGCATGGCACAAACTTCCCAAGCTAGTTTTTCTATTGGGGTTTCAATGCTAAACTCCAGTTGATATGGAAAATTAGAATGTATATGTTAGACTTAAAAAAGAAAAAAAAATGCTATTTACCTTGCAGTAGGGAAAATAGTCATTCCTTCATTGGGTATTGCGATCCTATGGCATTTTGAAGGATACAGAGGTGAGATTTACTTTCCTCTTAGGTATTTGCATATACCTTCCTACTAATATTGTGTACAGAAGTGCTATTTTAGTGGATGTTGAACTGCTCAAGTCTAGAGTTATCCTTACTTGCTATTTCATCTACAGTAGATCTTCTAGGATGTGTTTGAAACAATCTCGTAATAGTACTACCATTCATTAATTGTTCACTATACGTAATGTACTATGGGTAAGAGCTTATATGAATTTTTTCACTGAATTCTCACATCAGCCCCATGAGGTACGTATTATAGAAGAGCCTTTGCAGAAATCAAATAATTTGTGCTGGTTCACATGTGGTAGAGAGCAGGGATCCAAATCCAGGTTGTTATTCAGCCAGTATTTAATGGCTGCCTATGTGCCAGGTAGAGGACAAACCTGGATAAAGGTAGAGGGTAAACAACACGCGGAGTCCCTGTCCGTTTGAAGCTTGTTATAGAAGTCTTTCGCACTCCAAAGTCCATTGCTTTGACGTTGACATTATACTACTGCCTTAGATCAATGCAAAGAAGAGCTACGTGTTCAAAGTCAGTTACTCCTACGAGAAAACTGGCACCCTGAAGGAACCTGGCCAAGCATTTCAGTCCCCTAATCCTACACTCCCTATGCTTACTAAAATCAGATTTCTGCTCTGTGCTCAGAAGTAGAAAAGCAGTCTGGAAACACAGGCTGTGATAGCTGGGTCATTTACTAGCCGCCTGACCTTCGGTTTAACTTAACCCCTCTGAGCCTTAATTTCCGTCTGAAAGTTGGTGTATTGCCATCGCATGTGCTTGTAGGGATAACTAAGTGAGGCAATAAGTCCCCCACATAGTACCCCTTCAATAATAAAGGGTCGCTATTGCCATTAATAGGATTAGGAAGCACAAGAAAACTTCAAGCCCACGTGTTACGCTTTTTTTTTATCCAAGCGCTTCTAGTAGTGTAGTTTGTGTGAAGTTCTTCTCTCTCTTACGGGTGCACGCAATCTGATTATCCCCGTGTCTGGGCACAATGACTGTTAGTTGAATGAATTAGTTGAGTGAATACTAGTTGAACGATTAGTCAGTCTCTCAGTGAATTAAGTTCAGATGGGAAGGATATTTATAAAACAGAAAGTCGATATCCCCTTGTAATTAATGCCCTGTTCCCGTAGTTCCCTTCAAGTTTCATTGAACTGTAAAATGGGCACACGGACACTTCAGGCCCAACCGCGTAGCTGAGCGATCGGACAAAACGCTGGACGTGAAAGCCTCTGTAAACGAACATCCTCTACAACGTGCGTGAGGCTGGATATCCGAGGCGGCCCCCGCCCACGCTGCAGTGGCGGGCGCCGAGTCCACGCTCCGCCCCCCTCTTCCTGGTTTTTCCCGGCAACCCGCCCCTCCGGCGTCATGTGACAGGGGTGCCCTGCTGAGCCGAGCTCCTCATTGGCCGGGCTGTAGAACGCTTTGCGATTGGCCGGATGCCGGCGGGCCCCCGCCTCCCTCCTCCTCCTCGCCGCGGCCCACGTGAGGGGGGCGAGTCACGCGATTTCCGGGAACCCGTCAGGAAGGACATAAACAAAACAAACCCGAGGCAGCATGGAGAGGGGCCGCGGCCCCTGCAGCGGAACCGGACCCAGCCCCTGAGCCACCCCACACCCACAGGTGAGCGCCGCTGCCTGCAGCCCGTAGCCCGCAAGGGCTTGGGCTGCGGGACGAGCCAGGCGGGGGGCGGAGGAGGGCCGCTGGCCTAGGAGGCAGCAGCGCCGGGGCTCTGAGCCGGGCCGGCACGGGGCGGGGGCCGGGACCAGGGCCGAGTCTGGGGGCGCGCGGGCCGCAGGCTGTCGCCTGCCGGTCACGGGGGCTCCAGGCCCCCTCCCCCACCCTCGGCCCGGGACAGTTATATAAAAGCGCGGGGCGGCGGTACAGGGGACCCACAGGCGGGAGGCAGGCTAGGCCAGGGATGGGCAGCACCGGGCGTCCGCCCTGCCGGGCCGCCAGCTCCTTCACCGCTGCCTCAGAGCCCGGGGCCGTGGCTGCCTGCAACCGGCCTGTCAGAGAAGCGAGCGGGTGGGAGGGGCCGGGGAAGGGAGGGGAAGCGAGGCTGGCGGGGGAGGAGGAGAGAGAGGGGCGTGTGAGTAAGGGCCGGAGCCACAAAGGTTGGAACCGGGCTGGCAGGAGACAGGGAGGCTCTGGCTGGGGGTAGGAGGGTCCAGGCAGGGGTGTCTCGGGAGTAGTTGCTCCCCCTTCCCGTCCCCGCCCCAGCGATAGGCAAGAGGGGCCTCCCTCCCGGGATTTGTTTATATGTCTTCTCAGAGCAGCTTGAAGCTGCTCGGAGGCGGGGCCCTCGACGCGGAGTGGCAGGCCTTGCCGTCCAATAGGGCAGGCAGACGGGGGCAGCCTCGCCAATGGGCGTAGGGGGGGCGGTGCCGCGGTCCCCCAATTGGTTAGGCTGTGTCGGGGGTGGGCCGGGTGGGGCGGCCATGTTAGATGGGAGGGGACCCGTGGTGGTGGGTCCCTGAGAGGGGAGGAGACAGGGCAAAGGGCGAGGGAGCCGGGCTGGGGGCGCTCCGGGTGTCCGAAGGCGAGTCCGATCGGACCAGGAAGTAGCTCAGGGGAGCCTCACCCCGACCCGCCGCTCTCCCCACCCGAGCAGAGGAGGCAGGGAAGTACCGAGGGCAGTCCCGCCGCCCCTGGGGGTGGTTCCTGGGACTGGATGGAGCTCAGTCTCTGGATTCTCCCTCTTGCTCGGCCCTCCGCTTCCTGACAAGCCGGCTGCCAAACCCTGTAATTGCCCTCTAAATCAAGATAGTAAACCTCTCGCTGTTTCTGAGCGGACTTGAGCTTTACGACTACCTTAAGCAGGTACTCGGATAACTAGAGGTCTGAATTTCTACACCAGGCCTCAGATGGAGTCAGACAGGGAGGAGGAAGTTCTGCTTTTCTGGATTTTGCAGCGAGAAAACCAGGACTAGGAAAATAGACAAAGTTAAGGGCTTGTCGGGGTTTCCATTTTTTCACCAAGATACCTTTTAAAGATCAGCCTCTCACCCCCAGCCCCTAGTCGTAATTTGCCCCCTTCACATTGGTAGCGCGTGTAAATGAACGTAATGTGAAAATTACGTTAGGTTTGAAGGTTCTTTAGGACTTTGTCTTGCGAATAACCTGCAGGTGAGAAATAGGATCAAGATCTGACTTTCTAAAAAGCAGAAAATGAGACTTCTGGGTAAATCTTGTTCTCTGTGGTAAACTGTCACTTGATTGCACTTTAAATAATTTTTCCAGTTGTCTTTTTAAATCCAAAAGAGTTAGGAGACACACCACGGAAGAAGGGGGAAATGGTTTGAATAGTTACAGAATCACTAATGGTACTTGAATTGTTTTGGCATCCTGTTGGCCTTATTAAATGCTTACTTTAACTTTATGTTATTTACCATCGACTTACAACCTGTGACTGCATTGGTATTGTCAAAGGTACCAGGCTGTTGGTGATGATGCATCTTGGGTTAAGCGCTTAGGGGTAGGAACATGCCTCAGCTGCATCATGCAAGCGCTGTTCAAGAGTTGACTGTATTATTTAGATATTTGCATTGTCTACTATTTTGTTAACGAGAAAAAATAATTGGTAAATGATTTATCAATTTCTCTATTAATTTGACATGGTTGATTCACAGTTCTGTTAAGAGTGATACGTAAAAATATAATCCCTGTGTAGGTGGTAGACGTCAGTACTTAAATGTAACTTTAACAGCAAATAAAAATATTCACTTATTTTTTTGCCTCTTATTCTAAGAATGGCTAATAGATCCACGAGAACTTATTTGGGTGCAATTCTTTTATATGACTGATCTAGCATCTTTGGGGTTTTTAAGCTGGTAAGCAAAGAAGAGGCTAAATCCATCCAGAAGAAGAGATTCTTGTGTGCTCCACTTGCCATTCCAGTCTCTGTCTGTCATGGCAAGGGAAACAAAACTTTTACAAAGACTTTGTCCTAGTTAGTTTATTAGTTCATTCATTGTGTGTGGGTTCTTGGATGTTAGCGTAAGGAGTAAAGGAATAACTAGTATGGTTCCTGGTGGTGGTTAACTAAGTACAAGTGACAGTATAGCTACGATGAACTTTTATGTTGATTCTATTAATGCAGTGCGGTTTTTAAAAGATTAAGAGGACCAATCGCTTTTAAAGTTTTTCTTATGGTTGCTTTTAAAGTTTATTTTTTTAGTAAAGATTGACAGTTTTATGACTTTGAATCAGCAGTTGTTCCATGTGAGTTTCTACTTGGATGTTTTTTGGGCAGAAATCTTTTTCACTATATTTCAGTTCATCTTCCATGGTAGATAGACCCTTAGTCTGGACATAAATTTGTCACACCATTGGTTCCGATTTTAAGGTAGGGGTCAACAGGCTTCCTCTGTACAGGGTCAAATCTTAAATGTTTAGGTTTTTGTGGTCTGTATAGTTTCTGTCACAATGACTCAGCTCTGCAAACTGTAGCATGAAAACAACCATAGATAATATATTTGGGGCTATATTCCAATAAAACTTTATTTACCAGAGCAGCCCGTGGTTGAAGGCTGTAGTTAGTTGGTCAAGCCCTGTTTCCTGACATCAGTCACTGGGTTCTGAGGACTTCGATGTTCACATATTGCAGAACATAAACACACACTAATATTTGAGCATGTGCGTCGGGTATATCTCTCCTGCCTTGAAGAATTTTTAGAATTAGAGCACGTGACAGCCTTGTATTCTATGTTTTTATTTCATTTGCAAATAGATGTTTTCCTGAAAATACATTTCAAATGAATGTTGGAATATTAAGTTCTATTTAAGAAATGCTTTCAGAATGAAAAAACTTTGGCTTTAAGATATGATACCTAAGAACCTTAACATATTCAAGGGTATGGTCCCATTGAGTTGAAAAGTGCATTTATCATATCATTCCTTACAAAACCTCGTACAGCTGTTTCAAGATGTTAGTCAAGTGATTAGTCAACACACCTAGCTCATATATACGTACATATATGTGTATATATACGTGTTTATACGTGCGTGTGTATATATATATATGTCTATCTATCTATCTATCTATCTATCTATCTATCTATCTATCTATCTATCTATCTAAACAATTCATTTGGAAGCCACATTGATTATGCCAGTGCCTGAGATGTTTATAGAATTACCTAAGTAGGGTAGGATACTTTTTCAAATCAGACCCAGAAAGATACAGGTTGCACCACACCTCCTTGGAAAATGTCAAGTAATGCTGACTGCCCACTGAAGCAGAAATGCCTTAACCTGAAAATGTCACACAGGCAAATCCTTAATTTTGTCAGCTTTCTTCTTTGTTTTAATGTGATATTATCCCGGTTTTTTTGATGTGAACTGGATTTCAAGTGCAAGTCTGAAAGTTTAGAAAGGAGAACATATTTTAACCTCCTAAAACTGTATCGTCTAGTTTCTAGTTCTAGTTAACCTACTGTTTGGCTTGGTGACTGTGGGTAACTCAGTTTATTAATTTGTAATGGTCAAGATTAATGATATTTTTTATCTCACAGAGGGATATTGAGAAATTGTTGTTGTGTTCTCAAGCTCTTGCACTTTGAATATGCTAATACTTTGGGCTGCTTGGATCCACCTCTCAAATCTGGATTCGATTTTCTCTTGGCTTTATTGCTTCTTAGTGCTAATGTTTTTAGCACTTGCCTTACTCTAGAGTATTTATCTACCCGTTTAACAGGTGAGCTCCTTAAGGTTAGAGTCGGCCTCTTATTTCTATATCCCCTGTGTCTCTGAACACTTTTTAGTGCTTCTGAACTGTTTAAATAAATGATGCTAAAAAATGTTTATCTGGAAGGTAATAAAGCCAATCTGCTGTTAGTAGAGATGTTGGGCTTTTCTTAGTTGGAAGGGAGGAATTAATCACCATCTGCTCAAACAGAAAGCCTTCATTTAAAAACTGACCCTTTTTAACAAAGTTTAGATAGAGGCTATTTTGGTGATGTCAAAAAATCCCTTGAATGCTTTTAACTTTTTTGTCAGATAAATTCCATTGGTTAGCTTTGTTGAATACTCCTTCCAGGCACAAAAAAACCTTGTCCTTTGTCCTTTGGATTTGTGTTTGGCTCTTGGCACACTTGGCAAATGTGAGAGGAATCTCATTTCTTAGCGGTTTGGGATACTTGTTCATCTGTATATCAGGGTCCCCTTTTGGAAGGAAGCACTGTTATAAAATCATTCTTGCTAATAATTCTGATTCACCACGGTGGGGAGGGCTAGACTTCGAGTTTGATGCAGGGGAATGCAGTGGTTCTTTGTGACTGCAGTACCACCCCATTCCATCGCCAGCCAAGCCTTGTTTGCCTTTTCACCAGTTCATGACATTTCTTCCAGAATCTATACTGGAACACTCTTCCCTAAACAACTTTCTAAATGAGTCACTCCTTTCTTATTCCCAGCAACTGATCAGCCTGTCATTCTGTCCTTTTAACACCAAAACCACTTTCACACCTTTTGTTACAAAGTCATGTTGTCATTTATCTTTGGGTATTGCTGACTTTGATAGTTTCCCATGAAAGTCATGAGCTTGCTGACTTCTTGTCCTGCTCCAGTTTTCTTCAGATTCTTGTTGTATGCTTATTTTCTTCAGTAAAGTCTTCTGCCTTTGAGAGTTTAAGGTGCTCCTTTTCTAGAGGAGTTACTCCTTTGCTACACGCCATTTCTGATGCAATTTGTCTTCTCAATTGTGTTTGCCATTCACCGAGAAAATTAAAAGCATTACAGAAATCAGACTTCAAACAAAGTCCCGGATGGTTTGGGGAAGAACTAGGGGTAGGGTGGATGTACTCTTTTTTTTTTTTTTTTTAATTAATTTTATTGGGGTGACAATTGTTAGTGAATTTACATAGATTTCAGGTGTACAATTCTGTATTACATCGTCCATAAATCCCATTGTGTGTTCACCACCCAGAGTCAGTTCTCCTTCCATCACCATATATTTGATCCCCTTTACCCTCATCACCCACCCCCCTGGATGTACTCTTGTTCAAAAGATTGACTTGTAGAATCCCTTCAAACAGCAAGGCTCCTAGCGTCCTACTCGTGTTGTGTAAGATGTGGTGGGCTTGGCAGTTTTTGGAACTGCTGTTTAGTAAGCGTTTTCCTTCTTACTATTGAACCCTCTTTTGGAGTTGCCCGTAGACTAGTAGAGGAGACAGACATTGCAGCTCAACATTGTGATAATGTTCAGAACAACATGTTCTGAAAATAAGGAAGAGGGACTACTAACTCTGCCTGGGAAAGTTGGAGAAGCTCCACAGAAAAGGTGGCATTTGAACTGGGTTTTGAAGACCAGTGAAGGAAGCATTCTCGTTAAGTTGAGGAGGTATAAAAAGTGTGCAAAGCGGGTGGGATGGGGTTGGGTATGAGAGGGCTTCATCGAAGGGGGTGGGGAGATTGGGGGTGGGAAGGAGCAGATGGAAGCAAGAGAGGAGACTACTTTGCAAAATTTAGGAGAAAAGAACTTTCTTGCTTTCCCCTTGTCCACTAATTCTCCTGGGCCTGTTGTCAAGTCTCTAGCTCTTTTCTCTGTAGCTCTGACTTTGGTTGGTCTTTTCCCCCAGTTTTTACGTTTACTTTTAATCCCTCATCAAGTTCTGACACGCTTCCCTTCTCTCTTCTAATCTGTCGGTACCAAGGTACCTTTGATTCTGACCCAGTGTGCCCCTAGTCTTTATTTCACCTCCTTGTCTTCATTCCTACCTTTATTCCCTTTGGGTGCTTTTCCCCCGTTTTGATTCTTCCTTTTCCTTTTGCTTTATTTAAAAACAAAACTTCTTTCACACTATCTGCTTCTTTTGCATATGAACAACAATATATGTCTGAGGTGATTCCCTCTTGGGAAATCTTGTAGGATCAACTTGTCTTTGATACCTATTCAAATACTAATTATCCATCTCAATCCATCTCTTTCCTTTTATGAAGCATTTTCCTTTGTAGTCATAGATTCTACTTCCCATAAATGACAGTGCAGAATATGACTGCTTATATACCGTGTTTTCTGCTTCTTATGCACCTTAAAATGGTTCTATGATGAGATCCCAATTCAAAGCTCACCTTTTCCCGAAGCTTTCCCAAACTTTCCCAGGTGGAGATGGTTAGACTCTTCTCAGTGCTTTTATGGAATTTTCTAAACACTTCTTTTTCAGAGCAGCTTTATTGAGGTGTAACTTACATAAAATGTATCCAATTTTCAGTTGTGACAAATGTATGCAGTCATCTAAGCACCTCTGCAGTCATGATACGGTACATTTCCATCACTGAGAAAAGTTTCCTCATGCTCCTCTTCACCCCTGACCCCGAGTTTTCAAATTTTACTCTCTATCCCTATGGTTTTGTCTTTTTGGAATTTCATATAAATGCAGTCATAGGATCTGTTGTCTTTTGAGTCTGGCTGCTTTTACTTAATGCTTTTGAGATTTATTCATGTCTTTTTGAGTAACAGTTGAATACTTGTTATGTATAGATGTACCACACTTTGTCCATTGGATATTTGGCTATTTGATTTTAGGCAGTTGTGAACAGCCTAAATTTGTTGTGAACAGATTTTAATCTGTTCTGATCTGTTGTGAACAGATTTTAGGCTGTTGTGAACAAAGCAGGTATAAACTTCATGTACAGGTCTTTTAAATATCTCTTTTAACATTAACTACCTTTTATTTGGAGGTCATGTTGCAGAATGGTTAAGAGTGCAAGTCCTGGAGTTAGCTATATTCACAAACTTTTTGCTAGCTCTGTGGTTTTGAGAATCTCTAAGCTTAGATTCCCAATCTGTAAAATGGGACTGGCTGGAGATTGGAGCAAACTGGAGAGCACAGGCCAGTTTAAAGGGATAACTCGGATTTCAGTTGAAGTGATTTTGTTGGGAATCTGTGTCCAATGTTGTCACGTCTAATTTTTTTTCCCCTAAGAGAGTGGCATTTGGTAACAGGATTAAGAAACTTTATATGAAATTTCCAATTTAAATGCTGACAATTAAAATTTATTTTTTGGAAACATTAACATGTGGGCTGAATAAAATCCATATGTAGGCATTGATTTGTGACTGCAGTACAGTTTGAGACTTTTGCTTTAAATCTTAAATCAGCTAATTTTGTCTTTTTGTTTTAACACCTGATAAAGTGAACTTGTCAGGACTGTGTCATATATTAGCATAATAATTTGCTGGTTGTCCAAACTCCCAAGTTAAAATGTATGAGTTACTGTAAATGAATTTTATTCTTTCCACAGATTGGAGGGATATAAGAATTCTGAGTGTCTGATAGGAGGGTCGGACCAGGTTCTTGTTACACTTTGTACTTGTCTGATAGCTGCTGATTCTAGTCAAAGCTGTGTTTTCCCAGCAGTTGAAATAGTCAGCTTCCTTTGTTTGATTTATTCAGAACCCTATTGAGACAAGTATGGCATAGATCAAACTGCATGTGTGTTTATTAGAAACTGTAAGGTATTATAAATATAAAGATAAATTTTCTATAAGTCCATTCCCTGAGTTGCCCAAAATCTATGGTGAAGCCAGTATAACTATGGTGAAGCCAGTATAACTATAAAAAGAGATAAATCATATGTAATTGTTTGAACAATAAGTGCAATAATCTCTCTGAAGAAGCCCTTTCCCCTTGTAATATATCCGCCGATTCTTTATGGTCTATAGAGGTTACTGGTTTGCAGCTTTGTGAATTCCTTTGTGAACCCAAAGATCCTTTTGTTGATTAAACCAGCATAATTGACGTTCACCCTCATAAAGCCAGGGCCAGGGTGTTAAATGACCTGTGTTGCCTGCGTATCCCTTATTCACCCTCGTTCCAGGCAGTTGGGTTTTTGTGATAATTAAGTGTGGAATTTAGACAATCAGAGATTGAGTTGAGTTTGGGTTCATAACTTCAGTTAGCAGCAACAACCCAGGAAAATCTTATACCAAGGAAGGAATCTGAAAATAAAATCAGCCACCATTTATTGTTTGTTTTGTGCCAGGGCTAGACACTTTACATATTATTGTGAAGCACAATATTCTCGCAAAGTAAGAAGGGGAATTCCTGTATTTACAAATAAAAGAAGGCAAGGGAGACTCTGGAATGAAGTTCCAAATATTCAATGATAAAGGAAAACCTTTTATCTTGAATCTAGAGTTTGCTTCTCGTAGAGGAAGTCTTTTAGGAGGATTAGAATCACAGAGGCAGCCAGCCATTCTCAGTGTTGAAAGACATGACCTCAAAACTATATTCATCATCTCTTTGTAACCCTGTGCCGTAACCTCTGTACCAGCTGTTCTGTAGTCCGGTGCCCATTTCACAGAGTAGGAAGGAATTGGAAGGGAATTTCAAAATTGTCTCTATATTCATGCTACTTTTGAGAAGTGTCAAATCTGAGAAAGGAGGTAGAAGAGCCCAGATCCTTCATAACAGAACCAAAGTTAGGGTATGTCCTGTGATGGATATTTCCCTGGAATCTTGTTGTTATGGCCCAAGGGTGGTCTTTCCTTCAACACTGTCTGCTTTTACGCTGCTGCTGAACAGCTCAGAAAATGAAATGGTTCTTTAAAATTCCAACCTCAACTTGCATTACATACTTTGTTTTAATTAAAAGTGTGTGTGGGGGGGAGGGACGGTGGGAGAGAAAGAGGGAGAGAGAGAGGGAGAGAGAGAGAGAGAGAGAGACCAGAGTAACATATCAATCCAGTCCTGGGTTCATTTGGTTTAAATAAGTTTTAATCCTTGTCCTTTCTCTGCGATCTCCTCCCTAAACTAGAATTATCTCAGGTCTTTAAAATTAACTGAAATTCAAACAGCACTCTTCCTGGAAATTTAGAAGAAAGTTCAGGAGTACGGTTTTAAATATTTTTGCCATATGATACCACAGTAGTCCAAGACACAAATTATCAAGCTACTACATGATACTTCAGAGCACGTAAAAGATGCTCAATAAATATATATTAAATGACTGACTTCTTTGTAATGTCCTCTTTGTCTATGAAGAACCTCACACCCCCTCTCCTTATTCAGAAGGGCCTGTTATCTTGAGATTTCTCGTTCATTGTCAGGCAGCTTTGTCTGGATGTGTGTGCTGGGCAAGGTGTTGCTTTTGGCGTGCACTGTGGTGACATAGACAGGAGATGTAATGGTCATTCTCCGAGGTTTTACAATCTGGTAGTGGAGGCAAAGGGTTGGGGAGGATGAGGAAGAGGGAAAACGTTGTGAGCAAAGGCATACAAGGCCAGAGTCTCACTGTTGGAGCTCCTTAGTGGAGTGGAGTGGGATTGTAATTACCTCACGGATTTGGGGGAAATTGAAAGATCAAGCAAATATTAGTGTTATAGAAGAGTAGTGGAAGATGGGGTTGGGAAGATAGTGTCATTGTGTCTGAGGATCTTGAGCATTATCCAAGAGACGCTTTGGAGTTGCTGCAAACTTAGGAGCACAGTGCTGTTATGTGGTGGTTTAGGGAGAATAATTTATAATGTTATAATGGGGCAGAAGAACTGGAGAGGGAGAGGCTGGAGGCAGGAAGATCTGTAGGCAAATATTGGAATGGTAAACATAAAATGATGAGGTCCAAGTAAGGTTGAGAAAGTGGGAAGGGCCAAATCAAACATGCATGTGTGCTCACTACAAGGGAAGTTGTCAGTTGATCTGTGTTAAAGAGAACAGGCATGATTTAAACTTGAGTGGGAGGATGAGGAAAAGAGTCCAGGCTAAGATCAGTGTTCCATGCCTGGATGTCTGAGAGCAATGGAACTACTGACAGAACAGCCAGTGTTTGGATGGGGAGGTGGCATGTTCTGTCCGAGGTCGCGGCATGTGAGCGAACATGGAAACACCTGTGTCTCAGATGGTAGGGTTCGTGCTTGCGTGTTTAGGATGAAAATGCAGATTTGTATGTCCTCTAGAAATGGTCTTTGAGGCACTGAGGGTGGAGATGGTTTCTGATGATAAGTTTGAATAGAGGCATCCATTTACTGAATGACCTTGGACAAATCTCTTATTCTTGCTGAACTTTTTTTACTAATGTAAAAATGGTTGGACAAAGGGTGGGGGGTTGTAATGATGCTAATACTTCCTCTAACTACTTCACCAAGTTGTTTTATGAAAGGACGGTGTAGCAATATGCTTTGTGATCTGTAAACAGCTACACAAATATAAACTGAATATTTTGTTGCCAGTGGTAACCAAGTCTGACTGGGGTTAGAAATGCATTCTTTGCTTCTGTCTAAAATTGTCCCATGCTCTTATTCTTGTGCCCTGAACAACTTAATTGGTGGGTGTCAAGGCTGCAGAAACCCCTGATATCTTGTAGTTGATAGTTTCCAGAAATAAAAAGTAGCTCTTTCCGTTCAACTCACATTGATCCAAAAACCTGCTTTAATGGTGTTCCTTATTGGTTCTCGAAGTGTTTTAATTAAGCTCCCATATGTTGTTTCTGTAGCTCAAAGATTAAAGTTGGGTGAAACCTTTGAAAGGAATTGAATAAAATTGTGAGCTGTCTTGTGTCTTCTTCCAAGAGAGCACTCCAAGAAGAGATCACTTTTGAGATTTAGTACCTTTTCTTAGCTCCTCTGGGTTCTCAGTAAAATGTGGTTTCAATTACTTTAATTTTTGTGGCAAACCTAACTCATCCCCCATATTCTGTAAACTCTTGGAGTGTGAGGATAAAAGGCGACGATTGCATTGACCCAGGGACAGAATTCACTGGGTGGTATGGCAGAAGAATCACTTCTGTTTATAAGGTCATGCATGGTAAGTACTGCTTGGCTAGGAAAATGCCCATTCCTCACCCAATCTGAGGGAAAAGAGATGTTTTTGCCCTCATTTCTCTCCTCTTTCCCTTATCTTCCCTCCTTAAAGACCAGCGGCATTAGGATTTGGAAAATAAATAGTGGGGGTCTTGTGCTAATAATTCCTCATAAACTATCACCATCTAGTTTCAAGTTTACTTGCCTGTTTTCTAAATTTTGGAGTTTGGATAACTGCTGTTGAAGGGTAGAGAATAGCTATTCACTGGCAGTTGTATTCACAGCGTTTATATTACATAATACCGGGAGAACGTGGCCTCACCTTTCCTCCACTGTGTGCTTTGCATAGGCTGCCTCTGCTTCCTCAGTGGTGTGGAGATTTGGGGCTCTCTGGTTTCTGCTGCACCATAAAACAGGTAGTCGCTTGGTTTAGTAAGCATGGGAAGGACTGTTCAGCTTGTCTTTTGCTGAATAGTTTTCAAACGGAGAGGACTTATTGAGTGGGACGTACGAAGTGTAGCAGAATGGATGGGATCTGTAGTGGGTGGGTCTGGTCTGCTGAGGAGCCTGGGCAAACCAATGGACCGTCTTGCCAAACAAGGGGTCTTCTGGGGTGTACGCATGGGATAGACTTTGAAATGACCAAGTCAGTGGTCCTTCCTTTCTCCCTCCATCTCCCCCCTTCTCTCCCCTCTTTTCCCTTTCTTCCCTTTAACTTTAGTTGGGGATTAAGCCTCAAAAGAAATGATTTATTTAAATTAGGGGTCAGGGCAGTTACTGCCTCATTGTGGATCTGGTACAGTTTAAAGACAACGTGAATGTTGAGCGTGAACCAGCAAAGGTCAGGAAAGATCAAAATAAACCACGATATATTAATTATGTAACAGCATAAATGTGTTGGCATTTCTTACCACAAATTTTTAAAAATATTTTTAATTTTGGTAAAATAAACATCAAATTTTCCACTTAAACCATTTTTAAGTGTACAATTCAGTGGCATTAATTGCATTGGCAATCTTGTGTAACTATCACCACTGTCTATTTCTAGAACATTCTCATCATCACAAATAGAAAC
This sequence comes from Rhinolophus hipposideros, assembly GCF_964194185.1. NCBI lineage: Eukaryota > Metazoa > Chordata > Mammalia > Chiroptera > Rhinolophidae > Rhinolophus > Rhinolophus hipposideros. The sequence goes on from NC_138069.1 coordinate 39,592,715, forward strand.
TCTGTATCCATTAAACACTAGCTCTCCCAGCCCCTGGTAACTCTATTCTCCTTTTTATCTTTCTGAATTTGCCTATTCTGGCACCTCGTGTCAGTGAACTCATATAATATTTGTCCTTTTGTGTCTGGTTTATTTCACTTGGCATAATGTTTTCAAGGTTCACCCATGATGTAGCGTGTATCAGAATTTCATTTTGATGGCTGAATAATATTTTGGTGTATGTATGTACCACATTTTGCTTTTGTATTCATCTGTTGGTGGCCCCCAGGGTTGTTTGCACCTTTGGGCCATTGTGAATAGCGTTGGGCGTGGGTGTACATGTATTTAACTCTCTGCTTTCAGTTCTTTTGGGTGCATATCCAGACATGTATTGCTGGATCATGATATTAAGTTGATGTTAAAGTCATTGCAGTTTAAAAGGTTGAAAATAATTGCAAAAACCACAATTAGTTTTGCACCAACCTAATAGTAAGTCTATGTAACTTTCTGAGGAATGGCTAAACTGTTTCCCAGCTGCACTATGTTACATTCCAACCAGCAGTGCACAAGGGTTCCAGTTTTTCCATATTCTCACCAATATCCTCAGCAAGACTTGTTATTTTTCGTTTCTTTGGATAATAACCGTCCTGATGGTGTGTTAAAATGTTTTGAGCATCTACTCTGATGCACGTTGGATGACTCAGAGTGCTGCTTACCATTGTGAGGGACCAGTTTCCTCGAGTTACTGAGAGGGAGCAGGACCTAAGCCAATGTCAGGTCAAGCAGGAGCTGCGAGGATTGCAGCCATCAGGTACAGTATCTGCTACTCCTAAGACATTTACATTTATAAAGAGGTTTCTGTTTCTCTTGATGTCAACCTTTTTCTGTAGTGGACTCTCAGGGATCAGATGAAACTCTCAGATTCAAAAGGGCACAATTGAGTAGCTCTTGGATGTGTGTGAACTGCCTGGGGCACACCAGTCAGCTCTTGGGTTTGGCTCTGAACATTTGGATGAATGATTTGAGCAGTCCCAGAGAAGAGCCTTTGTAAGAAGTTCTTTGACCTTGTCATCTGTCTTTACCTCTTGCCTTGCCTGATGTGCATAATAAGCCTCAGCATACTTGCAAACAGAGAACCAAGAAAACCAAGAGGAGGACCCAGTGGAAAGGGCTGTGAAAGAGATTGAAGCTCTGGTGTCTTCAAGTGGTACCATTGCTGCTTATCAGTCAATCATTTGCCCCATCTCACTGCTTCAGAGAGCTGGTTCTCTGTTACCAGAGTATCTTCCTGTGCCTAGGAGCTATTCAGTCGTTTTGAAGGAGCCCTGATAGAAAATCTATTGGTAAATATTATTTCTGATGGACCACAGTCTTCTCTCCCTTGAGAAACAAAACTGGTGGGAACTGGTGAGCCAGAGCTGTGAATAAAAGGAAGTAAGGGGAAATAATTTAGCCTTTCCCCTAGTTTTTTTGTTTGTTTTTGTTTTGTTTTGGTAAGAAACACTAGTCTTCAGGTCAGCTTGAGGGCAGAGTGGAGGATTTTATGATCAAATAAGTTTGGGAAATGACATGTTTTATTCATCTCTTGGTGCTCGGTAATGCGCCTTACACCTTAAAGTTTCCAAGAAGTTCTGCATAAATGCAGTATAACAGTTTTGTTTAATACAGTGTTTTCCAAACGTCAACAACCCTTTTTGTGAATAACCATCTAACTGACATTCCTTGGAGCAAATATTCCACAGGTCACACAGTAGGAAATTAGTTATTGCTATTTATGTACATTAGTATCAAAGCTTTGAGGAAAAGAGGAATATTCGGGAGCCCAAAGAAGTGTCAAGGCACCCTGAAAAGCAAGTTGTTACACCTTCCTCCTCAGGTTCCTTAGCCATCTAAGCACTAACATACCCGTGTAGATGGCTCTCTGGTGTAAGGGATAGTTTCGGAGCGGTATATCTTATGCAAGAGTCCGGGTAATGCGGTAATTGCTGTAGAAGCCTTTATTAGTTATATTTTCTTCCACTTTCAGGTGGGGGATTTTGTTCATGGTTGTTTCTCAGTATGTTTGGAATGGTACCGAACAAGCGTTTCTGGGAAATGGGTGCAAAACGTTGGGGATGAGGATAGTTTGTTGTGAAGTTGGGTCACTAGTTTTAGAGACCAGAAGAGTTTATCAGTGAAAAGAGATCCCACTGCTTAGGGGGGTAGAGTTGGCCCTCCCCCATTTCTGTTCACTGCTCCCTGAGACCCTAGAAGAAACTGAGGACCTTGAACTATCCCAGGTGAATGAGCTCAGCCCTTTACATGGTGGATACCCTCTCTCGGGAATGGGTGTCTTAAAAACATTCAGCCTCGCTGTCAATAGCTGTCACAGATGTTGAGTTTCTGAGCTGGACTAGCTATGGGACACAAGAAAGCATTGGCAAAATATATCTGTTGATATTAATCACCTTTCAGATTTAGTACTACACCCTAATTTAATATCTCATTTCATTCTCATAACATTCCTATTACATAGTTAAGGGAGAATAATTGTAATCCCTCAGTCTGGGAGCTACGGCAATAATCTAAGTAATTTGCTCCAGTTCATAAGTCTGTTTAGTTTTAATTATGGGATCAAAACTGGAATCCAGGTCTCCTGTCTCTCAAATAAGTGTTCTTTTTGCTAACTGCATTGACTGAAGTTTGCTTTGAGGCCAAGTGTCTAAATACAATTTTAAATAAATATTTATACTTGAGTGGAAGTGTTCTGGCATGGAAAATTTGGTAGCCAGAGAAATGAGAAGAATGAGGCTTAGAAAGGTTGACCCACCCAATGTTGTACTCGTATAGTTTTCAAGAGAGAGCTACAGATAGCTTTTGGCTTTTTTGTTTGTTTGTTTGTTTGTTCAGTATTTTCCTGATAAACCAAACTGTTGGTAGATGGTATCTTTAGTGGATGCAAATAGATAGATGTTGAATAGAACTCAATCTCTTTTCGAGTCCTCAACCCTATTGCCAGTAAGGGTCAGTTTGGGGTTTTACAGAGAAGCAAACTTTCCCCCCAGATCCAGGTTATAGACCAGAATTACACTGGGACACTTTGTTGAATGCATCACTTGAATCATATACCTTTTTGGGCTCTAAGTACTAGATCTAGAAAAGACAGCTGACCTTGTTTGTCACGGAATCAGAGGAAGAGTCAGTCAGGACTGAGATTACATATCAGCAGTAGGACCAAGGCATGAGGCCACATCAGGAGAAGCTCGGCCAGAGCTGGGGTCGATCCACTTAGACTGTAGCAGTAGTTAATTCTATTTCTAGGCCCAGGCTGGGCCCTGGATGATGGTGTTTCCTAGGCTAGAACAGAGAGCTCGGAACGACAACCCACCAGAGGGGAAAGCCCAGTGAAGATCCAGGAAATACAAGTGGTCGTCAGTTTATTAATCTAATTAAGTGGAACAATGATTGCATCCCTTGTTGACTATCTCTTATATGTTCAGCAAGGGATCTTTGAAATTGAAATAATGTGCCACTCTAACCTTCTAGCCCAGAGAATGTGTTGACTACAGACGGCCACTCAGCTCAAATTGACTCTTCACATTACTCTGAGAAATGATACTGGACATAGACTGAATGAGAACAAGGAGTTCAGTGTAGGCAGTGGTTCTCAGCTTTTAGAGAGGGTCCGAGTCACCTGGAGGGCTTTGTTAAAACACACAGCTGGGCCCCACTCCCAGAGTTTTTGCTTTAGTAGGTCTGGGCTGGGGCCCAAGCTTTTGTACTTCTAACAGATTTCCAGGTTCATGCTGACGCTGCTGGTCCTGGGGTCACACTTTGAGGACCACTGATCTATGAAAAGATGATGAAATGGATATAGCTATTTAGTTTCTATTAAGGCCTTCACAGAGGAGGGAAAAGGGAGCTAACATGTAGGTCTCTCCCACAGTCAAGACCCTGTGCTAAGTGATTTGCAATCATTGTTTAATTTAACCCTTAAAACCATTGCAAAGCAGCCTTTGTTGTTTCCCCCTTAGCGTACCCTTTTAAAAACTTACTGGGATAATTCTTACTTCAAGGACAGCTTTCACTTATAACTCAAAGAATGATGTGTATACCATTACGAATGTGATTTTGTTTAATGTAGAGGACATGTTAAATTCCATCATGCACCACTGTGTGTTCATTGCTCTTGTAGCTTTTTGAGTAATTTAAGATGTTGATTAATTTAGCAGTAATGATTACACAATAGATGGAATTAAATGGTGAGACATTGTTCTCTCATAGGCAACATAAAGTAAATGGGAGCTTTACTTTAACGTTAAGTATAACACATCTGTCAGATCACAAGAAAAATGGGCCTATGTTAATTTTCAGGTTTTTTTTTCTTTTTTTTAATGTGGCAAATTGCTTATTGACCAGTCCTGTTTTAGAAATAAATAAAGGGAAAAACGGTGAATTATAGAATAGTTGGTACTAGGACCAATTACTTGATATTGTAATCACTTGATTTTTGTACTCCTTTAAAGTATTCTTTGTTAATGTTTGGTTTTTGAAAGGTCAGCTTGTTTTGAATGATTTTCAGTGAAGTTACTTTGTGTTTTTGTTCCACAGATTCACACAAAATTATTTAAAAAAAAAACAAAAGCAGTGATCCAAGCAGTTGAATTGAAGGCATTCTGGGGAAACCTGCCACTGATTGTGAAAATCATCTTTGGTCTTGAAATTAAAAGTAAAGCTGGAAAGGAATTTACAAACGAGAAAAAAAAGAAGTTTGGGATCGGACTCACAGGATCTGGGCTTGGAAATGCCTCAGGTAAATCATACGGAGTAGGTGCAAGGCGTTACATTTTCCCACCACAGAAAGTCAATACCATTGGTTCTGTAAGTTCCCTGATTTTTTTTTTATTAGTTTCAGGTGTACAAAACAATGTAATAGTTAGACATTCATACCCCTCACAAAGTGATAACTACCCCCCCGCCCCAATCTACTACCCCTCTGACATCTTGTATAGCTGTTACAATTCCTGTGGCTGTATGTATATTAAATTATATTTGACATTCCGTATTATTCAGCTTCAGCCTCAGGTGTACAGAGCAGTGGTCAGGCATCTACACCGTCTCTGAAGTGGTTTCCCTAATAAGACAAGTGCCCATCTGACACCCTACATAATCTTTACATTATTGATTACATTTGAAAAAATATATGCATCCCTATGTTTATTGCAGTTCTCTGATTCTTAACACAATTTGACATACTACCTTTTTAAGACATCTTACTTCAGATTTGAGCTAGTTTTGAATACATATCCTTCCTTCCACTGCTTCTGTTTCCTCCTCTGCTACAGTTTTTAAGTTTAATGAGCTTGATACAGGGAACACAGTAAATGAAAAGTTGGTTAAAAGTGGACAGATCTGCTGACTCTATAAGGGCTAAACCAACTCTCCTGACAATTAAACTGCCACACAAACCCTATTTCCATCTTCTCATTTTCTCCTTATTTCCCAGTAGTTCCTTTTCGTTCATGCTTGTTGAATTTAAAAGTAATTAAGAAGAAATGGTGAGGGACTTCAACCTCTGTCTTTCATACACGTACACATACACCCATACACACACATATCTATACCTCCCACGAAACATGTCTTAAGAATGATTGTATCTGTTTATACTGCTACTTTGAATCGATCAGTTCTGTTTTGAGGCAATCACTGAAACAATAAATGAAAGCCCTCTTAGTCCCCACTTTGCAAGAAGTTAGTCCCAAACTTCTGCCCTTCCTCCTCCAGTGGTTACCTCTTAGCCCTCATCTCTTTGTGGTCAGGGCTGGGGAACAATCTAGAAATAATGAGAGGACAGGGATTCTTAGGTGGTTTTATGTCAGGCTAGGCAGAACTATGTATGTTGTGAGCGCAGGAAATCATCAACTGGATGGAACTGTTTGGTGACTTGGAGGCAGGCAGCGGAGGCAAAGAAAGGGGAGTTGCTCACTGCTATTAAAAAGACAGGTGGCCTACCTCCACCCCACACTCCCTGCCAAGTGGCCTACACATACTCATTTAGCATTCTTTCCCGCTCAGGGTTTAATTTGCTATTTTAAAAAAATTGGGAAAAAAATTCAATTACAGTTGACATATAATACTACATTAGTTTCAGGTGTGCAACATAGTCATTAGACATTTATAATTTTCTGTCTACTGATACTTGAATGTAGGGCTATAAAACACCTATTTTGAGCTTGCAGCCTGGTAGGATTGGAGAAAATCAGAGAAAGAAAAGAATGAAATAGAATGAAAAAACAAACAAACACATGATATGAGAGTGTGTGTGATAGTCCGTGGTAGGTAGAAGGTATATGAATAGAAAAATACAAGTACATAGACTAATGCCATTTTTTAAAGTTTTGGCAGAAACTTGCAGAAGAACAAAAAGGCAAAGAAAGGATTTTTATTCTTTCCCATCTTCTTTTTTCGTGCAAGTTGGATTTCACAGGGAGGCCGTTCCCTGTTTGGGCCAGTTTAGTTAGGAGTGTGAGCCCCGCCTTCACTCTGGAGTGATTTGTAGAGATGTTGAAATGGAAAAGGGGGATGGAGGAAGTCTGGGTGCCAAGTCTGTTTTCCTTTCTTATTTATTATAGAATGAATTGTACCCTTGTCAGGGATCAGGATTAAGGCTCCTGAGCGCACGCCCAAGTTTCTGGTCTCACCCAGGGGATTTGTGCTATTTGGCTGATCCTATCTCCACCGCGTTCCTGGAGGCATTTGTTGGACTAGAGATGCTCAAATTGTCTTCCAGCTTGTTTTGGGAAATAAGACAATGGACTCACTTAGGAGTACAGAGCTAGACTGACCTGCTTCCTTTGTGAAACCCAAGAAATTCTCCACTTCAGAGAATTAGAAAAGAGAGTGTAGATAGAGATGGATTTGAAGAGTGTATATGTATCTCCAAATAAAAGTACACATTAGTGTGTATGCTGACTCTGGTGGTTAAATAAGCTTTAGTTTTTAGAAGTTAGGTGTTTGTTATTAACAGTTGGCACTCGATTTCTTTTTCTGTGTTTAAGCATCTTATTTTCCTAATACAAGCCCACACTTTAATGCTAGTTAAATCTCTTAAATGTACTAAACAATAGAAAAAAACACAGAGTTGTTTTCTGAAAATGATGTTAGTAGACATGGGGGTGGGACATACATGTAATCAATTGGTCTTGAAGTAGTCGTTAATGTTCTGAAATTCACACCACCCTGTTGTAGCCCAGTGTAAGCGGGATGGATCCGCCTTTTGGGGACGCCTTTCGAAGCCACACGTTTTCGGAACAGACGCTGATGAGCACAGATCTCTTAGCAAACAGTTCAGATCCAGATTTCATGTATGAACTGGTAAGTAACATTTTCCTGGATTCTGCTTCGATTTGGGGTTAAAGGGTTGTGGTAGAGTTTGTATTTATAAGTGACTAAAAGAAAAAAGGATGTGATTAGGACAGATTTGGTTCTTGTGACTATCAGTCTAATGATTTTAGAAGGATGTATGAACCCATTGAAAATAGTAAAAGGAAAGGTTATCTAAATATCTTTAAGTCTGGTTTTTTTATGATGAGGATGGGAAGCTGTCTTTTTTAATATGCCTAATGCTAAAGGACTTTTCAACTGAAAAATGTAGGCTGATAACATTGAGCAAGGCACGTGACACAGAATGTGAGACAAATACAGCAATTTTAAGCAATACCTAGATATACTTATCGTTTGTTCTGGAGGTAGATAGACACTTACAATTCCTAAGAGAAACATTTAAAAAATAATTGTAATTACGTACAACTTAAGCAACACAGAAGCATCTAAAAACTGGAAAACTAAGAACACAAGAAATTCGTTAATTTACTATCATTGAATTGTATACTTAACACAGGTGAATTTTATAGTATGTAAATTATACTTCAATAAAGCTGTTAATACACACACACACAAACACAAGCAAAAACAAAAACAAAACAAAAAACCCTAAAGTAATGCAACAATGAAAACAACAAAAACAAACTGGGAAACTGAAAACTTCCTTATTTTCTTCCTGGGCTTCCACCCTGCAAACCTTCTCTCCAAGGGTAACTACTACTGACAGAGTTTTTCTATGCGTATGTAATCATATGAATATTTTTAATAGGATGGCATATTTATAGGTACAGTATTCTATAACCTTTTTTAACCTAAAAATACATGGTAAGCAGCCTTTCATGTTAGTACATTAGAGCCTAACTGCATTCTTTTTAGTGGCTGCATAGTCTTACTCACATTTTAAAAATTACATCTCTATTCATGAGTATTTTATTCCCCATGGCCAAGAGTTGTTACAAGGTCTTACCAAAGGTCTTACCCTTCTGTGGCTGAGTTCCAACTCTCTCTATATATATTTAAGTTTTCTCAAGAAGACAGATTCTTCTGTGATGAAGGTAAAATCTTCATTATTTGCTTTGTAATTGAAGCTTGTTTCTAAGGAGATCTCCAAATCCTTCTAAGTCAAAGATCAGGAAATGTAAACTTTTCTTCAGGAAAAGTGTTTACAGTCAAGTACAAGAGCCCTTGCTATTTGGACCATACCTAAGCCCCTCGGGGGACATATTTTCCCTCTTTTGTTTCTTGTCCGAGGAAATGATGCCATATGGAATGGTAAAGTATCAAGTTGAGGAGCCTTTATCTTAAACTAAAACAGACCAGAGGTGGGGTACTAATTCATCAATTTGATATGTGGAAGTGGATGGAGGTGAATATTTCTTTCCTAAAATACAGTGTGTAATTTTTTTTAAACCTTTCTCAGGACAGAGAGATGAACTACCAACAGAATCCGAGAGACAACTTCCTTTCTTTGGAGGAGTGCAAAGACATTGAAAATCTGGAGTCTTTCACAGATGTCCTGGATAACGAGGGCGCTTTAACCTCAAACTGGGAACAGTGGGATACGTACTGTGAAGATTTAACGAAGTACACCAAACTAACCAGCTGTGACATCTGGGGAACAAAAGAAGTGGATTATTTGGGTCTCGATGACTTTTCTAGCCCTTACCAAGATGAAGAGGTCATAAGTAAAACTCCAACTTTGGCCCAGCTTAATAGCGAGGACTCCCAGTCTGTTTCTGATTCCCTTTATTACCCAGATTCACTTTTCAGTGTCAAACAAAGTCCCTTGCCCTCTTCATTCCCTGGTAAAAAGATCGCAAGCAGAGCAGCTGCCCCCGTTTGTTCTTCTAAGACTCTTCAGGCTGAGGTCCCTTTGTCAGACTGTGTCCAGAAAGCAAGTAAACCCACGTCAAGCACACAAATCCTGGTGAAGACCAACATGTATCACGCCGAGAAGGTGAACGTTCATGTTGAATGTAAGGACTATGTGAAAAAGGCAAAAGTAAAGATGAGCCCTGTGCAGCCGCCGCCGCCGCCGCAGAGCCGGCCGGCCTTGAGCCAGGCCCGCGCGGACGCAGCCCAGGAGAACACCTGCTCCTGCGGGGCGCTGGCGAAGAGGCCAGACAAGAAGGGCACGCAGCCTCTGCAGGGTCATGCCACTCCGGCTTTGCCTTTTAAAGAAACCCAGGAACTGTTACTCAGTCCCCTGCCCCAGGAGGGCCCTGCGTCAGCAGCGGCAGGGGAGACTAGCAGCCTGTCTGCCAGCACATCGGTCTCAGATTCATCCCAGAAAAAAGAAGAGCACAATTACTCCCTTTTTGTCTCCGACAACTTGGGGGAGCAGCCAAGCAAGTGCAATCCTGAGGAAGAGGAGGAGGAGGAGGAGGATGAGGACGAGGACCACGACGAGGGCTTTGGCAGCGAGCACGAACTGTCCGAAAACGAGGAGGAGGAGGAGGAAGAAGAGGACTATGAAGACGACAAGGATGACGACATCAGTGACACCTTCTCGGAACCAGGTATTGTAATGCTCGCAGGCTGCCCAGGCTGCCCTTTCTCCTGCTCTCGGGAAGTAGAAGGTTCTGCTGCGGATGTTTTCTTTGTCTTGGTTTGGGGATTAAAAGACTTAGTATGTTGGCTTGGATATGGAATTGCTTTTTCCTATTCAGACAGTTCTAAAACAGTCTCCCTTGCTCCTATAGTGGTTCATACGCTGATTCCTCGAGAGCTGCTTCTCAATTTATTTTATGTTAAGTGACCCGATTTGTCCCTCTCTTGAGCAGCTGTGCAAAGATGCCAAGAATTGATTGGCTTAAAAAACATTCCTGTTGGTGCACATGTCCCCCTGTTGCAGTGGAGGTAGGTGAGGAGCCCCGGCGTGAGCCCAGGGAGGATGGTTTGTGTTACTCACGCCCATAACCAACAAAGCCTGCGGAATGGATAATGTGACAGAGCCGTTGCTTTGTTTCTGCTGCGTCTGTCATTTGCACAGCATTTTTCCATTTAAGAAAAAGACATGCTATAATTGAATGAGCACGAAGGAGACTCTGCTGTCTTTATATACAGTGCTTACAAATAAAAGGGAGAAAGAACACGAAACCTGTGGGGAACTGGTTCATTTCAGCATTTACATGCTTGGGCTATTGCCACTGTTGGCTCGTGCAGTTGATTTATGAAACCGGTGTTGCCAAGTGGCACACAGTTTAAAATGCACAAAGAAGAGGAGACCTTCAAGTTTAAGCAAAAGGTATTTTTTTTCAGAAATAACATTGATACTGTAACATGTACATAGAACACTAATTTACAAAAAGAACACCTTATAAATTGTCACCGAGTCCCCTATTCCCTTTTGTTGTGATGATTGCTGGAGATTCCAGCAGTGTAAACATTGGTAGGTAGTTTTTGGAAAGGTTTTTAAGGCGTAGTAGCTGTTTTGTAGGCGCTGGAGCACTATTACTGCTGAAAGGCCCCTTCTACTGCCATCTTTCTGTTACACAAAGGCTTCGATTTAGGTATTTGGTAGAACCAGTTGTTTGACTTGGGTGGAGTTGCAAGTAAGGAAAAGGTACTTTATGTTTAATGTGGAGGAAAAGGATTTTTGCTTTTTCTTTGGTTTACTTTAGAACTCTGTATAGTCTACGTAGAACAATTGTCTTTTCTACTTAGCGGGCAATGTTTTCTCTCAACAAATTAATATAATCTGCCTTGAGATGTTTCAAGGAAAGTTGTCTCTGTAACTGGTGCTAGGTTACTTCGTTTCCTCCCATGGGCAGAGCAGAGTGCCATCTGTGAGTAGTCCTTAAGTCTAGCACGTCAGCCGATTGGTTGAGTCTGTGTATAGGCTTGGATAGGAGGGTAGCGGAAGGGTGAGACAGACAGGAGATGGATAATAACCAAGGCAGTTTATTAGTTGGTACTCACAGGAGTGTACAAATCAGGAGTAAGGGAATCCCACCATCACCAACCAGGCGAGGACTATACTGCCTCGCCCACTTCTGGTTGTAGTTCTGCTTTTCTTTGACTTGGAACTCCACTTTAAATTCATTCTTGATCTTTCGACTTGGTTTCAGCTGGATAAATGTGTTGAGAGATGAATAGGCCCATGAAGAGAGACCTCTTGACAGGCTGACCCTCATTTCCATTTTCTCAGCCTTTTGACTATGAGAGGAAGGGAACCAGTGGTACAGTTGGTGTCTTGTCATGCCACATTCTCTTGCTGGTGTTAAGCAACCAGCACTGCTGTAAAGCAGAGATGGATTAGCTGGTGCTCTGCTCCGCACGACCTCCCCCCGCCCTTTGGCACTGTGTAACAATGCTGAACGTTTGGATGGCATTTCATTTACTCACTTCAGTTGACTTGAAGTAAAAAACCTCTTTGGTTAGTATTACTTGGGCAATTCTCACAAACTTGAATGAATGACATTCTTTAAGCACAATTTTGTGGTTGTAATTTGGGCTCTATTCACATTTGCTAATGAAAATTTCCCTTTTTCTTTAAAGAAAGAGCTAAATAAGCAACTTCAGGAATGCGAAAGTGAATTGTTGGTGAGAAGAGCAGGAGGAAATTCTTTGAAGCAGAAAAGTGGGGATAGTTAGAGTTTCTTCAGAGTGCTAGTTGTAGAATGGGTTGATTGGTTTAATTCACAGCAGTTTACAAAGGCCCTTTTGTGATGACTGGGTCCCTTGATGCTGGTTCTTGGCAGTTCCCTAAAACAGTGCCTGAGCCTACAAAGCTCCGGGAAAGGTGTAAAATGGAGTTTCAGTCCTTATTCTGGACTGGCTCCCAAGTTTTACTAGAGCCTGTTCTGTGGACATGCTACAACTGCTTGGGGTCATGGATTACATGGTTGTAAGACTAAGAATTGGGCCCGCAGAATGAGTTTATTTTGTAATCCCTCCTAAACAGTTTCACAATTGACTTTATCAGCTTCATGGCAGTAGTCGTCACTAACCACAGACGTGTGTCTGGCATTCTAGGCAATAAAGAAGCCTTTTTGACTTCTTTGCATAATCATGTCCGGAAGGAATGAGTTAGATCAGTTTGGTGATCCATCAAACGTAGGGAAACGCCTCCTTGGGAAAGGCTGCAGTAAACAAGTCACTGATTTGTTAAAAACACACACTTTTTTTTATGAGTATCTCCTTCTGTGTCAGGCACTGTGTGTGTTAGGTATGGTAGGGATTGGCCATACAGAGGTGGACAGACTAGGCATGGTCCCTGTCTTCATGGAACTTAGAGCTGAATAGGTTTACTTGCTGTTAGGATTTCTGTCTTCTGATCTGCTGATGTGTGCTGTGACTTGGCAAGAGACAGATGCCGCGTGAGAGCTTGCTGAAACCTACCTGACCATAGACCTCACTTGGGGGTGAAGGCGTATCTTGTAGTATAGTGTTCCTCAAAACATACTTTGGGAAACAGTAGTTACCTTAAATGCTAGAACGAGGATCTAGGAAGGTAATTTTTCTGCATTCTACTAGATTGTGGTAGTCTCTGTGTTGAAAAGTAGATGACCTTAACTAACAAATCCATTGTGGGGGGTGTGTGTGTGTGTGTGTGTGTGTGTGTGTGTGTTAGGGTGAATTTATGGTGTATACTAGTAGAAAATATTAAAATATTAGGTCAGAGAAAATTGACCACCCTTAAATACTTTTTTTTTTGGAAAAAGCATTTTTGGAATATACATAAACAAATAAAACTGGTAACTAATTTGGGTGGGACAGAAGAAATAGAAATCTTCATGAGTCTTTGAATTTAACGTGGAATGTATGTGAAAAAAAATCCGTTTAGACCTTTAACTGGATAGGCACAGGGAAAGTGGGAAGCCCAGTAGGAGCTAGACTCCTTGAATCAGGGGACCTAAGCCAGTCCCAGGCTCTGCCAAATCACTTGTACCCTCCATGAGCATGTTTCTTTGTGTAAATTGGGTTAATAACCTCTTATACCAGGTTCTTATAAGTCTCAAATGAAGTCTGTGTAAGTGAAATATATGCATACAAGTTGCTAGCTGAGGGAGCCTGTCAAATATAGAGTTGTGTGGATGGGTTCACCCCTTTTAAGTGTACACTTCTGTGAGTTTTGACAAGTACATGCAGTCATGTAACCGCCACCCCACAAGCAAGATACGGAATAATTTAATCCCCCCCCATTTCCCTCATGTTCCTTTATAGTCAGCCTCTCCCTACACCCCCAACTCCTGGCAACCACTTTGTCCCTGTAGTTTTGCCTTTTCCATAAGGTAATATAAATGGAATCATATTCTTAATTCTGAATTTGAAGAAAACCTGGTAAAATCCTAATGTTTTTCCCAGACTCACAGATGTCATCATTTTCTTAGTGTCAGTTCCAGAGGAGTCATGTTTTTTAGGAGGGAAAGTGGTTATTTTTGCTTGGCCAGTACTGCCCAGTTTTTTCTGACTAGCTAGGTGTAGGGCTATGTACACCCTGGGCACGGCCCATCCGCACTACCTCATGTACCTAGCACTAAATACATGGAGTACACCTAAGATGGGCGTTCTCTGCGGGTGTTTGAGACACACAGGTCATCCTGTATTGGGTCTGACCAGTAGTTCTAGCAGCTCAGAATGAAGTATTTTCTGAAACTTCTCATTAGCAAGGAAAATAACTTCTTAAAAAGTGAAGTAAATGCAAATTCCTTTCAGTAAAATATTAGTTAGACTAAGCAAATGAGTTTTTAATTTGATAGTGAAAATTTAATTTGATGGTGAAAACTTTCATTTTTATACTTTTACAAAAGGGGTAGGGTGGGAGGTAGGACGAAAACCACTGCTGCCTCACAGATTCTGCTTAGTAGGATACCATTCCAGAAAGAGATACAGTCTTCTGTCTGGGGATGTTTCAGATGCATAAATATTAGAAAGGAGACATTTTAAAATCTCAGTATAGTGGCCAAGTACTTTTATCTAATGGTGCTTTTGACATTTCTATAGCTATATTTCATTATACAAACAAGTGTGTCATATACTAACTTACAAAAACCAAAGAGAAACCCCAGGAAGATAAATAGTGTGATTATCTATATTTTTTTTATCTCTGAATGTCTTATGAGATTTCTATATTAAAAGTTACATTATGGACCTGGTTTATTATCTTTGACATGACAATAATAAACCATGACGTGTTCAGATGAAAGGAAATGTATCAAGTGACAAATAGAAGGGTTTTTTGTTTGTTTGTCCTGATTGGTTTATTGACATTTATGGAACTTAAAAGTTGGGGGGGGGCGGCTCTCTTTCCTTTAAGGCTATGAAAATGATTCCGTGGAAGACTTGAAGGAGATGACATCAATATCCTCTCGGAAGAGAGGTAAGAGAAGGTACTTCTGGGAGTACAGTGAACAGCTCACACCATCGCAGCAAGAGAGGATGCTGAGGCCGTCTGAATGGAACCGAGACACCTTGCCAAGTAACATGTATCAGAAAAATGGCTTGCATCATGGTAAGAGGGGGTGGCAGTCAAATATTTTGTATCAGTTGAAATAGAGATACTAAACCATAATGCTTAATCATTGTTTGTAGGCGTTCAGCCCTTCCTAGGAAACTGGAGAGGGGAACAGTAGAGCTGCTTTGTTTGCTGTTCACTCACAAATAACTTTTACCAGTCTTGAGAGCCATCACCTAAACAGGGAGAAAGGCCTGTGTAATAACAATTTCATTTCTAGTCGCTTCTCATTCTACTTATTCTACCCAGGAAATGGTCAGGAGACTGCTGAATCCTGACCTGTCAACAGTTGCTATAAACCAGAAGGGTTGGGGAAAAAGAGATTGGGATCAAAACAGTGGTGGGGGAAAAAAGAGGAGGGGGAGGAAAAGAAAGGAAGAATAGTTTTAAGAAAAAGAGAGAGAAGCGTGGGAAAGTAGGAGTTGGGAGAAACTTGTATCTTAGGTAGGTTACATTTCAAAATGGGAACCCCGGCAGATGGAATTAAATAGAATTTCTTCTGTATAAATGTTATTTTTACATTAATCCAAAGTCTGTTCCATATTTTTACATCAATCCCAATGGCAGGGCACTAGTAAGTTTGGTGCTCAATATATAGTTTAGTAATCACTCACGCTACAGATTTAAGTTGCTAAGCATTTTTGACACTGGAATTGTCAGAAGTATATTTGTGACTCGTTTTCCCTTTCCACTAGCACCCAGGTCTGTACTCTACTGTCTCTCACTGAATAAAAACCTGGTTTTTGCCTTCAGATCAATTTTCTACTAGAAATGAAAAGACAGGTCCAATAAATAGGTCCAGGTAGCATGTGGAGAGTACTAGACAAGTTGTTTTGTGTGTTGTAGTTCTGAGGACAGAGCCTGCTGTGACAGGGTAGGACCCCTGGAGTCTTTTGCAATGTTATTTATCAAACTAACCGAAGAAGAGCTTTCAACAAAGGCAAGCCTTACTTGTTGGACTTTTGAGTCCAACACAAGAATAGACGTATACATGTGACAAATTTTCAATCATAGCATCAAAACATCTTGGTTTGGGTAAAATCTTCAAACTCTTTTTCTGACTGTCTGTTATACCCTAGCCCTGATTAGTGTGTGCAGGTGAACTTGCGCTCCAGCCCCAACGTTTGAGGTGCTTATTACTGACATGCACGTAACTAAAAATCTCATACTAGGGCTGGAAACCTTAAGGTGGAGAAAGACTTGGAAAAGGCTGGAGCTGCCACGTTACACTCATTTCTTAGAGTCACACGTGGGGAGGAGAGGAGATTAGCTCTTCCAGGTGGTTAACATTCTGAGACTTCTGAAAAAGCAAAGGAGGTAGGGGGAGAGAACTGTGATTTTAAAATATGGCTGTAGAATGTGTATCTTAAATAAAATGATCTAATTGAACTTACTTGAAACCATCTATAGGAAAATATGCAGTAAAGAAGTCACGGAGAACTGACGTCGAAGACCTGACTCCGAATCCTAAGAAACTATTGCAGATCGGCAGTGAGCTACGAAAACTGAACCAGGTGATCAGCGATCTGACTCCAGTCAGTGAGCTTCCCTTAACAGCGCGGCCAAGGTCACGGAAGGAAAAAAATAAACTGGCTTCCAGGTAAATGCTAATCAGGTTCACTCGTGTGAGTAATGTCTACAAGGGGAGCTTAGACGTTCCCTGAGCGCTTAGAGAAGCTCATCCGACCCTCAGCCATTTATTCAGAAAAATACTTTTATAAAGACTACAATGAGAGTCTTATAAGTTTTCCTTTGAAAGTAAAACAGTATTTATGCTTGATGGAAAAAGTTTTTAAAGGAGAGAGGTGAATGGACTCAAGTCCATCGTAGTATAACAATGAAAAATTTTACCATTTTAGCTTTGTTTTGTATTTGTTCTGTAGTAATTAAAATTCATCCCTTTTAATGTACACTTCTATGAGTTTTGACAAACATATCCAATCATATAACCACCACCACAATTAAGGTATTGAACGTTTTCATCATCTTAAAAAATTTCCTCATGCCTCTTTGTAAAGATAAACCCCTTCTCCTACCCGGAAGCCCTCACAAGCACTGACCTGGTATCTATCTGTCCCTGCAGATTTGCATTTTCTAGAATGTTATGTAGGTGGAATCCGACTATATGTAGCCTTTTGAGTCCAAGTTCTTTGAATGTGATGCATTTGCGATTTGTCCATGTGGTTGTGAGGAGTAATAGTTTGTTCCTTTTATTGCTGACTGATATTCCTCGGTAGGGGTATACTGCAGTGTATCCATTCACCAGTTGAAGGACTTTGGTTGTTTCTAGTTTTTGGCAGTTATGAAAGAAGCCACCATAAACACTCGCTTACAGGTGTTTATGTGAACCTAAGTTTTCATTTCTCTTTCTCATTTCTCTTGGGTAAATACCCAGGACTATATATTTAATTTTATAAGAAACTGCCAAAATAGCTATTTCCAAAGTAATAAAGTAAGATTTTTAAAAATTACTGTTTTCCACAGTAATTTACATCCCCACCTGCAACATATGAGGGTTTCACTTACTTCACATCTTCTACAATTGTTATTGTCAGGTTTTGTTTGTTTATTTCGGTGCACTGGTCAGAGCTTTATTTTTGAATATGTGCTTAAAATTTTTAAAAATCAGTTTGGATAAATGATTATATTGTGTTTTTTGGTAACCGAGTTACTTATTATAAACATCAGTAGGCAGTGGTTTTTGGTTGCTATTAGAAAATGTCTGACAGCAGCAAAGAGAAGTATATTCTGAATGTTCACTTAAAAAAAAGTGAACTAATTGCTCCTTCCTTTCACAGGGCTTGTCGGTTAAAGAAAAAAGCCCAGTATGAAGCTAATAAAGTGAAATTATGGGGCCTCAACACAGAATATGGTAAACCTAAACTTTTAAGAATTTGATTAACCTCCTGTTACTTTGCTGACCACTCTCTTTTTGGTTTTGTTGTGTGCTTTCCCTTTATTCTGTCCGATTTTAGGCCAGCCTCCTTTTCAAGTTCACGCATTCATTAAGCTCTGCTCTTCCTCATTCACGTGCTCCTCCCAGTGTGAGTGTCCGTCTGTAGCTCCCCAAGCCAGGTCTCGTCTTCCCTGAATAGCTCGTGCACTTTGAATACAGTCGTTTCTCACTTCCGTTTTACAGTGCTGGTGCTGAGTTAGCCAGATCTATTGACTCGTGTTTATTTTAACCTGTGAGTGGATAGTTTAGAGCTCTGGTTTACAAATTTTATTGCTCATTGGAATCATCTCCGTACATGTTAACATACAGATTCCTGGGCTTCTCCTCAGGTCCTCTGAATTGGAATCTATGCAAGTAGAACCAAGGGATTTATATTTTTAACACCACCCCAGTTACTCTTAACACAACCATCCTAGCGCATATGTGGGAACTGCTGGTTTAGATTAGTGCTTCCCAGTATTTCACATCATGGCACATGGAGAAAATGATCATCTCTAAGGCATCCTGGAATATCACAGAGTAGGCTACTCATAGGAAGAGGTGCTTCTGGGCTGAGCGGCCCATTCTCACACCTGGAACCCTTCACAGCATCCTGGAGGCTGCGAAAGCTCTGGTTTTGATCTGTAGTAAGAACCTCCCCTCCTTCCCCCTTGCTCCGTTACTGTCTCTTAAACTTGACATCATGTTCCTTTGCATGTTCCTTTGTCTGTAAAATTGTCCTCTTCACTGTGTAGTTCTTGGGCTAGTTGTATCTAAAAATGAAACAGTGGCAAAATAATCCATTATTATTTGTTTTTAGAGATTTTCTTACATCCAGCATGATGTCTGGCACATAGGTGCTCATAAACCTTGTGCAGTTTTTTCTCAATCCTTTATCTCGATTATCTTGTTTTCATTTGTGAGGGCAAAAAGAGGATTTCCAACTGTGAAGTGTACAACTTAGAAAATGAACTGATGGTTTTATTTATTAAAGGCCACTCAGGAACCCTAATCAAGGTAAATGAATTAGATAAAACAATAGTTGGTTTATTGGAATGGAAATATACCCATTTCTTATTATTCCTTCTTGCTGTTGAAACCCTTTGATCTTGAGCTCTGTGAGTATATTTATATAAAATGATTGCAATGCCATGGGCATTATTCATGTTTCTTTTAAAACCCGGCTGGCTCACACTGCAGGGAGATACGGTGAGCCACGGGGAGCCTTCGGGGTCTGTGTTTCTTTGGACACACGTTGGCATCTATGTCTGTGTTGTTCAGTTAATGTATTTATCCATAATTACGAGTGCGTACATCTGTGTGGCTATATATTTTTGCATTTTTATATACACACACGTTTTGTGTCTGATGTGAATATATTCTGGGGTGGGGAACAATTGGGGAGTTGGTAAGGGTCAGGAGTACGTGTGTTTCTGAATGTGTTCTATCTGAGATTGAGTTTTTATGGCTCCCTTAAAATTGTCTTGTTACCAAAGTTAACTTAAAGCCTCTGGTGTTTTCATGTAAACAAAGGCCTGTCTTTAAATAGTAGCAGTTTCTTACCAGTCAGCACGGAGGAAGGGGATCTTCTCATTCACTTATATATCTTCTGTCTTACTGTCTTTTCTTCTGCAATCTTGAGGAAAGAGCAAGAACAGCCTCAACTGTTGGTTCAGAAGCCATCTCAGAACCAGTGAGATGCTGTTTTATAGTTTGTCACATGGAATTTTGGAAATTATTCCCAGAGTTTCTGGTATATCTCTCAAGGGAATGGTACCCTGGATTGCTCTAAATACCTGAGAGTCACTCTGTCCTGCCTTGTGGAACACTTACTATCTGTTAACCTAGTGGTTTCTAGAATTCGTGAGTCACAGATCAGTGACATTTGAACAAGATTTTGGGACTTGGGAACTATAAGGTTGCCAACTTTATATTTTGCCAGGTGAGGACATTAAAAAGAATGTCATCTGCAGTTACTGTAATTTCATACAAGGAAGGCTATTTTAGCATTTAAAAATTGAGACAGGCATAATCTCAGCATAGCATAAAATTAGCTTTGTGAAAAATGTACTCTGTTGTCCTTTTTAATTTGTTACCAACTAGCACTGTTCCAAGGACTAGCTTCAGGGCCCCAGGGCTATACTGCTCATCCTCTCTATCCTACCAAACCTCCTCCTCCTACTGGTTCCTCATACCGAGGCTCACAAGAAGCGGTTCTGTTAATCAAATGTACATTTGTTGACTCAGAATGAGAAATAGAACTATTTATTAAGTGGACATATAACCATCACCCTGTCTGACGTATTTTGTCCCTGAACAAGTTAGATAGGAAAATTAAAATTGGAAGTTTCTTGGATAAACATGGAATCAGCGCAGGAGGGATCTGTGTGTAGATTTAATGTTTGGCCTCAGTTTCTGGGAACCAGATACCTCTCTTTTTCTAACAGAGGTTTGTGGTGGTAAGAGCCCTTTGCCTACCGTCCCCGCCCCCAGTGTACTGGATGGACACTACCCAGGTTTGAGAGGAACTGTTCTGCTCTGTTTTAATTTTGATTTTCATAGTGTTCTTTTTTTTTCTTCTGTTTCAAACGTGGCCTTATTTACTTTTCCCTGTTGAGGGTAGGGGAACCTCATTGTTCCTCATAAGTCCAGTCTGCCTATAAATGTCCTTACTTACATTTGAGTAAATGGTGTTCCCTCTTACAGAAGCAGCATACATTTCGTGTTTCATTTGATATAGGGAATCAGCTATGCTTTCCTTGTTTAGTGACACATTTTACATATAACATCCCTGCATGTAGTTTTAAACTGCCCACCCCTGGTATTTCTCACTTTCTTCTTCAACATCAGTCTAGATTGGTCTCTTCTCAGTATTACTAGATGAGGAATAACAAATCACTGATTTCAAAGGCGTCTCTGAGGACGTAGAAATTTTAGGCCGTAGGATCTCTATGTTGAAATTGAAAATCTGTTGTCCCCCTCCCAGCTTTTTTGAGGTATAATTGAAGTATAATAACTATACATATTTGAAGAGTGTAATTTGATTAGTTTGGACATATGTATATACATGTGAAACCAATCAACATAATGAACATTTTGATCACTCCCAAAAGTTTCCTAGGCCCCTTTGTAAGCTACCCCTCTATCTACTCCTATCCCCAGGCAGCCACAATCTATGCTCTGTCACTATAGATTAATTTGGGTTTTCTAAAATTCTATATTAATGGGCTCCTAGTATATGTTCTCTTTTTCTGCCTGGCTACTTTCACCTGGCATAATTATTTTAAAATTTCTCCATGTTGTTATGTGTATCAATAGTTAGGTCCTTTTCATTGCTGAGTAGTATTCCGTTGTATTGGATACACTATAATTTATTTATCTGTTCAGTTGATGGATACTGGGTTGTTTCTAGTTTTGGCTATAAATAGCTGCTGTGAATATTCCTATACAAGTGTTTGGGTGAACATATGTTTTAATTTCTCTTGGTTAAATACCTAGGAGTAGATTGGCTGGATCATGGTATAGATGGTATATATATTTAACTTTGTAAGAAAACCCCAAACTATTTCCCAAAGTGGCTGTTTCCATTGTACCTCTCAAAAACAGTGTAGGAGGGTTCTAGTTGATCCATACATACCCTTGCCAATGCTTAGTAGGGTCAGTTTTGTTAATTTCAACCAACTTAATGGGAGTGTGGCAGTATCTCATTATGGCCTGTTTGCATTTCTTTAATTAATGACATCAAACATCTTTCCTGTGCTTATTGGCTATTCATATATTTTGTGTGTGTGTGTGAAATGTCCGTTCAAATATTTTGCCATTTTAAACATTTATTTGTCTTCTAAAAGTTTGTTGTTCTAGATACAAGTTCTTTGATATATTTATTTAAAATATTTTAGTTTTTGGCTTATCTTTTTGTTTGCTCATTGACATCTTTCAAAGAACAAAAGTTTTAATGAATAAGCTCAATTTGTCAATTTTTCTTTTTGTGTTGCATATTTTTTGTGTTCTAAGAAATTTGGCCAACTCCAAAATTGCAAGTATTTTCTTAAATGTTTTCTCCTAGAATTTGTATAGTTTTAGGTTATATATTTAGGTTTATGATAAATTTTAGGCTAAATGTTATGTATGGTGTGGAGTAAGAGTTGATGTTCATTTTTTTCCGTATGACAATCCAGTTGATAAGTGCCATTCATTGAAAAGAGCTTCCTTTCCCTATTGATTGCTTTTGTACCATTGTTAAATCAATTGATCATGTATGTATGGGTCTACTCCTGGACTCTGCATTCTGTTCCATTGATCTATTTGTCTACCTAAATACAAACTATCTTGATTACTGTATTTTATAGTAAATCTTAAAGTAAGGTAGTATTAATCCTTGTTAGTCCTCTAATTGTGTTCTTTTCTTTCAGAGTTGTTTTGGCTATGCTAGGTCCGTGTATGACCATATAAATTTTAGAATCAGTTTTATCACTTCTTACAAAAGAGCTTACTGAAATTTGATTGGGATTGATTTGAATCTGTAGATCGATTTGGAGAGAATTACCATCTTAACAAAATGGAGTCTTCCAATCTACGAACTCGGTATCTTTTCGTCTAGTTAAGTCTTCTTTAATTTCTCTCTACCTTGGTTATATAGTTTTCAGTGTAGAGTGCTTGAATGTCTTTTGCAAGATTGATTCCTGAGCATTTTTATTTTTTGCTACTGCTGTAAATGGAATCATTTTTGAAATTTTATTTTCAAACTCTTTGCTGCTTATAAATGCATAGAAAATGGATTTTATGTATTACTCCCTTATCTTGTTATCTTGCAAAATTTATTAGTTCCAGTAGTAGGTATGTAGAAGCCTTGGGATTTTCTATTTAAGCAATCATCATTTAAAATAGGGATGGATTTATTTCTTCCATTCTGATCTTTATACCTTTTATTTCTTTTTCTTGCCTTATTGCAATGTCTCAGATATTAATAGAAGTGGTGATTGCCTTGTTTGCAATCTCAGGGGGAAAACCTTTCACCTTTGTGTATGATGTTGGCTGTAGGCTGTTTTGTGGATGAGATGACCTCTATCATTTTGAGTAAGTTCTCTTCTTTTCCTAGTTTTATTTATCATGAATGGGTGTTGAGTATTGTCATATACATAGTTTGGGCGGGGGTAAAGGGGCGCTTGCATTTATTGGGACAATCATCTTGTTCTCTTTCTTTTTTCTGGTAATATATCACATACTCACCTGTTAATATGGTGAATACATTAACTGATTTTTGACTATTAAGTGAACCTTGCATTCTTAGAATAAATTCCACATGGTTATGGTGTATTTTCCTTTTTATATTAGAGTCTATTGCAAATATTTTATAAGATTCTGTTCAAATATGTCTGTTTTTAATATTTTAAGTATTTTTGTGTCTATACTGAAGAGGGATATTTGTCTGTAATTTTCTTTTCTTGTAATGTCTTTGTCAGGTTTTGATATTTGGGCTATACTGGCCTTATAGAATGAATTGGGCCATGATCTTTCTTCCTCTTAAAAATGGGTTAGAGTTGACTTATTACTTCCTTGTATATTTGACAGAATTTGCCATTAAAAACCTCTGGGTTTTCTTTTGGGAATATTTTTTTATAAATTCAATTCCTTTACTAGAAATAGGCTATTTGGATTTTCCATATCTTGTGTCAATTTTAAGTTGCATTTTCAGGAAATTTGCCCATTACATCCAGGTTACTAAATTTCTTGGCATTTTCTTATTATCCTTTTAATGGTTCTGGATTCTGAAGTGATAACCTCTTTTTCATTCCAGATACAGGTGATTGATCAGTCTAGCTGGGATGGGGGCCATAGGGGAGTATCAGTTTTGTTGATCTTTTGAAAGAACCAGCTTTTAGTTTTGTTAACTTTCTCTTATGTATTTGTGTTCTGTTTCATTGATTTCTGCTGTTATCTTTATTATTTCCCTCCTTCTATTTACTTATGGTTAATTTTCCTCTTTCTCTTTAAGCTTCTTAAGGTGGGGAAATTTGTTTTTAAAGCTTTTGTCTTTGAAGGACTTTGTTTGATTTATGTAATAAACATTTACTAAGATCTTATAATTCGATATACCGGACACTGTCATCGGTCTTAAAGCTATGAGGACAAGTAAGGCAAGTTGCTTATAGGATAGTGGACATTGACACACATCTACAGTGTGTTATCAAAAGTGGTACATCATTTGATATTAGTCTCTTTAAATAAGAAAGCTTATAACCACCACTGCTTACTGTTTTCTTACACATTCTCCATTTTTAATTTACTATTTGTTATTACATAATTAAAAGCAAATTCTTCTATGTTGGTGACACGTTCCAAGTGCCTTGTTCTGTCTTACAGATAATTTATTGTTTGTAATCAACTCCATCAAGCAAGAGATTGTAAACCGGGTACAGAGTCCAAGAGAGGAGAGAGGACCCAACATGGGGCAGAAGCTTGAAATCCTCATTAAAGATACTCTTGGTAAGAAGAATCTTGGATAAATTAATAACAAATAATAATATGTAGTATAAGATATATAATTCAAGGGGACAAGGGAAAACTGCCAAGTGCTCTCATTGTAGTTATTCTCCTTTACAAGTAGTTTTTTTGTCTTTTGAGATTCAGCATTCATAAACATCTCGTATACTGCTGGTTACCACAGTGTTTTATTTAGCCCTCGTCTCTGAACAATTTTAACCCTTAGGGAAGATAAACTTCTAGCAACTTTAACTTTCTCGGGGGAAGATAAAGATCCCTCAGCTGTCAGGCCTACAGTTTATACTTTAGTGGAGGTACTTACCCATTTGCTTGACGCTAACGCATTTCACTGGATTCTAACAAACTGGCTGTCTGGTTTTCCATCCCAGTATAGATTATACAAGGTGGGGAAGAACAGAGAAGTAGGGTGGGCATCCCGAAGTCAGGCGGAGCAATACCTGACAGGGAGGCTAGAGAGCTAATATAGGCAGAGACCTGAGAAGGCTAGAGGCCAGGAGCTTAGGTGCCAGGGGAGCAAATCACTTACAGATGGGGAGCATCTCAAAGGCATCGCAGCAGGATGCAGTCCATGAAAACCCTGAAGCATCATGAAATGGCGTCAGCCGGTTATGTATTCTTTGTTTGACAATATTTGTTCCGAGACTATCTGTTGTAACTGGTTCTTACATAGTCATTGTGTTGAGTTGTAAACTTTAGTTACCTGAGAATTTTCTTCTAGTTCGTTTTTCCCCAGGATGCTGATCATGTATTAAATCAGGTCACTTAAAAGAATGAGAGCTCACTTTTTAATCCTTAATTAGTTATTTACCTGAATTTTAGAAGAACAAACATAATTTGCTTTATTTTTTAAAATTGTAAATATCTTGGAATTTTTTTACATTTCTGCTAAGACAATTTTTTTTGACTTCCAGTTATTATAAATCCACTCCTTCCACAATTTTTTTCAGTGCCTACTATGTACCTGGTATTGGGGGATATAGGGGTGTATAACAGAGACTTGATTGCTACTCTTATGAAGCTTTTAGTTTAAAAATGGAAGAGAAAGCATAAACAGAAAAACAAATAATAGCAAATTGTGGTAAATGCTATGAAGAAATCGGATGCTTAGATGGAGGGAGTGAGCAAGAGTAGTTTATTTCTAGACAGAAATACTTCTCATAGCTATCAAAACGATTGCATTTTCTTTCATTGAAAATACATACATATCAAATACCTCCATGCACTTAGTACGTTTCTTTGAAATTGTTAGTTTCTCTTGGTAGCATTGTGTTCATACTGAATGTAAAGTGCAATGTAGAATCATTAGTAGTACAATTAGCAATGCATATAGATTTTGACCCACCGGTTTCATGAAATTTGACAGCTTTAATGTTTGAAGGTCAAAGAAGAAGATACAAGGAATCCTGGGGGGGAAAGGGATTTCTTAGGAAAGGATACCAGCTAACATTTTTTGAATACTTACTATGATCTAGGACCTGTCTGTTAAGGTTGTTTAATCATTTACTTCCACAATTCTATGAAGAAGGTATTATTATCCTGCTTTTACAAATCAAGGATTGGAAGTCAGTCATATAACCAATAAGTGGGAGAACTAGCAGTAGAAGTAAGTTCTCCTAGTTGCATTGCTTACACTGTACCCACATGTCATCAGTTGGCCCTGTCATCTAACACTCATCTCTATTATAGTTTCTGAACCATGTAGTTCTCAGGTGGCCCTCTAATTGCCTTATCCAGTAGGCTTAGCTGCGGATTTCTTTTTCTTGATATTCTGTATAACATTTGATACTTTTGCATATTTTTATCTTTAGTCTTGAAAAATTTTCTTAAGATATTTTAGGTTCTGCATGCCTTTTTTTCTGTCTTTTTTATCAAAAACAAAAAACCAAAAAAAACCCCAAAAAAACCAAACACTAGTGGTTTCTCTGTGACTCTAGCAATACCTTACTGGTCATATCTAGAAATTAAGATTATGTTTTCAGAAAACAAAAGCTCTTGTAGCGTTTAAAGTCATTTAGAATGTTTGGAATCAGTTCTAGATTCAAATCCTGGCCCTGCCACTTACTATTTGAGAACCCTAAGGAAGTGACTTCACTTCCCTCAACCTAATTTTGTCCATCTTTAAAATGTGGATAGTTGTGCGGATTGAATGGGAAGAGTGCATATAAATAAAGCACTTGACACACTGCTGAACACATAAATTCTCAATACTCAGTGAGGATTAGTTCATGTTTCCATATTACATCTTAAACATTCATTTGGATTTTTTTCAAAAATTTTATTTCCACATTGTTCCTGAAATACATCATTCACATTTTAGCAAATTGAAGATGTTTTTCATGACTAAACCAATTAAAATCAGTACAATGCCTAAATTGCACACTCACAACATAGCTTAACCTGGGATTATTTGTAATATAACTTGCTAAGAAAATAGGTATATTTTCTTATTTGAGTATTCCAAAAAGTATGGCATTTCAGTGATTATTGCTTATTAATAGTTAATAATTCCTTTTGCTAAGCTTTGAAAAATTATTTGTAAATAGTGACTGGGTATATTGATAGAACAGTGAAATGAATATGCAGTTATTTGTGGAATTACTTTATTCAAGAGTAGAGTCATAAATTCATATAAAAATAAAGTATATAAGAAATAAAAACTAAGAATAATATATTTGTATGAAAAATTAACACAATGAAAGTTCAAAAGTTTATCATGAACAAAACTATACTTACATTGGAAAAAATCTTAGGTGAAGAGTAGATCCCAAATATTAATATTTTCTTAAGCAACCCCTTCTTACCTTTATGTAGATTAATTCAAATATTAAGCAAATATTAAGCAAAACGGAATAGTAATGGTGAGTTTGCTTGATTTTTTGTTCAGATGGATTGGTGCTATTTTAATATGTAGTCTTTTCAGGGCATTTCTGTCTTTTCTTTCTTGTTCTTTGAAATCATTCTCAGTCTACCTTTGTTAGGTAGAGGGAGGAATTTAGTATTATAAGAAAAAAATATTTTTACCTTCTTACCTTTTAATTTAAAGGCCTTGTTTGTAGCTAAGTGTGTGTATTCCCTTTATATCTAAAAGTCATCCTTGACTCATATTTTCTTTCTTTGAGTATTTTAAATGTAGTTCTGTCTTTTTCTCTGGTGTTAAATGTTGCTATTGAAAAGTTAATAATTGCTTTTTTTTCCCTCCTTATAAGTCATTTGCTATTTTTGCCTGGGTGTCGACAGAATTTTTTTCTTTTTCTTTAAATTTCAGTAATTTTACTAGACTGTGTCTTGGAGTTAGTCATTTTAGGTTGATATTCTCTTCTCATATGTCACTGTGCTCTTTCAGTATGTAGCTTCCAATCTGGTTAGTACTTGGTCTATTCCCTTGCTTTGGTTTTCTTCTTTAGGGACTCATTATTTGTGGGCTGGATTTTCTTTGCCCATCTTCAGTATTCTCTGAAGTATATTAAATTTTTCTCAAATCTTTTTTATCTTTTAATTGCTTTTTCATGTTAAAATCCTTTCTCCCTTTCACCTGTTTCTCTTAAAAGCATTGTGTTTTATGTTTATTTGCTGCTCTTGTGTTCCTTTTAGTTTTGCCTTAATTTCAAGAATTTTTTTTTTTCCAATTTTTTTCTGAGTTCTGTTACCTTATTTCTGAAATTTTCTATTTCTGATTATGTTCTTTCATATCTTATAGCATTTCCTTTAATGTCTTTTAGTTAATTTAGAAATAATAGTGGATATAGTTTTCATCCATTTTGTGGTCATTCATCTCTTTTAGACACACTTTTGGTGTTTGTAGGAATCTTCTTATTTTCTTTGGCTTACAGTGATTTTTTTTTTTTGGATTTTCACCTTGATACTTTTCTGTTGATCATGTGTATGTGAAATTAGTTTTTTTGAATTTTCAAAAGAAAGTTTGGTTTGGGATAGCTTTTCTAACTTCAAACTTCACAGAATCTTGTTTTCACTTAATGTAAACAAAAAATGTTTATTGTATTTGTCCTGAGATGGTCATTCACATCCAGCCAAAGGAGAGGACACAGGAAAGGAGCAGGAAAAGAAAATTTATCCTAGAGAGACAAAGTCACTGCATGCCACCGTGGGACCACCTGGAGGGAGTGCTAAGGGAGCAGCAGGCAGCGGACCGTGCGGGTGGGGAGGAGACAGAGAGAGAAACGCATGAACCAGGGCAGGTGCTTTAATGGGGGTCAAGATGGAGTGCCAACGCAGAGGATGTGAAGGGGTTTCTTTGGTGCATTGGAATGTCAGTAGGCCACAGTCAGGTGAGGGCAAGAAGAGGGACTTGTGACATGGCCAGCCTTATCACACTGGTGCACATGGCAGCTTGCTTTTGGAGATTTCTTGTTCTGCACCCCTCCCCCATTTTATCGGGACATCTTTTTCTTTCCTATTTATTGTTCTGTCTTGCTCAGTTTTGGTTCTTACCAATTCTGACTCCTGACCTGCAAGGGAGTCCTGGCTGGTCATTTTTCTGAGTTCACAGAGGCTAGGTTGCTCCAGTCCCTTCACCTCTTACCGTGGGCAACTTGCACTCTGTACTCACTGTTCGATTGGACAAAACCTCGCACAGCTTCAGGTGTTCTCCTTGGCCTCCTGTACCTTCAGTGAGGAACCTATTGGCTATTTTAGACTTCTTTTGTTCTCGGGTCCATTACTTCCTTTTGACTCATCCACACAACCTTGTTAATACTATGTAGGTCTTCTAGCTTTTTGTAGTTTGTTCCTACCCTTTTGAATTTTGGGTTCATGGAGATACTTTGTCACTTGTTCAAGTTTTCAATGGGTTTATGGTTTTGCTATTTAATTGCTCTGTTTTATGTGAGGAATTGAGGAGATAAAAATCTATGCTGCAATATAACCGTCTTCCCAGAATTCCCCCGGAGCAGTTTAAAATACGTTGGAGTTTCTTTTTCTGAAAGGTTTGGTAGAATACTCTTTGAAACTTCAATCTGGCACAGTGTATTTTTTGTGACTAACTCTGAAAACTTCTTCTGTGTGCCCTATGATAATTTGTCAGATTACAATATCTTCTGAACTCAGTTTTGATAATTTAAAAATTCCTAGAAAACTATCCACTTTCCTCCAGGCCATAAAATTTATTAAAATTGTCTTTGTTTTTTAATTTCCTCTGTATCAGTGGCTAGTGCTCCATTTTCATTTCTTATTTAATATCTCTTGTGTTCTTTATTTCTTGAGTCAGTTATAGTATATCTAATTCCCCCCCAAAGAACCAGCTCTTGAATTTATCAGTTCTTCTAATTTCTTCAGTTAAATGCTTAATTCATTTCTTTTTTTCCCCTTTTTTGTTCATTAATACAATTAAAAGCTTTTAAAATGTCTTCCAAGTGCTACTTTAGCTGTATTTCATAAATTCTGATGTCATATTTTAATTGTTTTTTGAATACTTTGAAATTTTAGGTTTGATTTAGTCTTTGATCTAGGAATTGTTTGAGAGAGGTTTAAAATTTTCCAAAAAGTAGGCATTATTTTCTAGTTTTATCATTCTATTTTTTATGATTTATTGAGATTTATTTTTTTTTAGCTACCTGATACATGATTACAATTTTAAATGTTTTGTGGGCATTTGAAAAGAAGGTATATTTTCTGTTCTATATTAAAACTCTAATAAATGTCAGTTAGATATTCTTAATTAGGTCTTGTCTTCTTTTCCTTTTTATTTTTGTGGGGGGTGCCCATTTACTCTCTGTAGAACTGAGAAAGACCTCCTCTTGTGTTTCAGTTTCTGCCAATATTTTCTCTGTTTTTGCTTTTGAATGCTGGGATGTTTGAATAGCATTCATTACTGCTCAATCTTTATAATAGATTATAGTCTTTATCATCATGAGGCATGTTTCTTTTGTCTTGTTTACAGCCTTTTCCTTGAATTCAATCTTGTCTGATACTACAATCATGCATGCAGCTTTCTTATTATGTATGTTTGCTTCGTATCCCTTTGCCTACCCTTTTATTTTCAATCTTTCTGAATCAGTTTATATTAGATACATCTCTTTTAAAAAAACATTTTGATTTAATTAATTTTTTATTTACATACCATAAAATTCACTCTTAGATTTTTATATATAATACATAGTTGGGTTTTCTTTGTTAGTCAGTCTGGGAGTTTGTCTTTAACAGGTGAGTTTAGCTCATATTTATTCTTGATACACGTTTGGTTTTAGTTCTGTCATCAAAAGATCTGTTATGACCTATTCATATGTCTTTCTTTTTCCTTTTTATGTCATTCACTGTCTGATCATTATTATAGTTTCATTTTTGTATGTATCCTCTAATAATTTGCAAGCTCTGCATTTTTTTTCGGGCTGTTATTACTTGTCACCTACCCCACTTAAAATGTTGCTTAACTGTTCTTCATGGTTATTTTTGGTTTGACTCTTCTAATCTTAAAATCGTAGGCTCTAATCTAGAGGGTAGAATTATTTTCTGGACTGCAGTAGCAATGAGCAGAGTGCTTCTCTGAGGTCAGTGTCACTCTGGGGGCCACCCTGACCTTCCGATTTTCCTGCTCCGTCCTCACCTTCCATTCGGGCCCTCTCCATTTCTGTATCTAAGTGTGCCTTTTATTCCTTTCCTCAGGTCTCCCAGTTGCTGGGCAAACCTCAGAATTTGTTAACCAAGTGTTAGAGAAGACCGCAGAAGGCAATCCCACCGGAGGCCTTGTAGGACTAAGGATACCATCATCAAAAGTGTAATCAGCCTCATTGGGCCACTGGTCAGAAGTTTCTGAGTTTGTCATGTTCTTCATTGTAAATTTTCATTCTGTTTTGCATGTCAGTTTAGCATTATGTAAACATTTACAATTAGGTTACATTGTTTTAAGAACTAAGTAGCATTAAGTGAAGCATGACCCAAAGTATTTGATTATTGCATTTTCAGAGCATAAACCATGGTTACAACTGCTACTGGCATCAGAATTGAAACGCGTTCTTTTAAGTAAATGTTTAGATACAGAGTGCAAAAATCTGTTACAGCAAAACATGTTGGAGGAGTGACGATATTAGTAAATGCCAAATATTGTGGCAGGTTTATGCTCTGAACCACACAAAAAAAATTGAGGAAGCATTTTTTTTTAAACAGTCAGTTTAGATTGTTTTTAGAATTATTGCTTTTTGTTCTCATTTTCCACAACCATTAATCTCACTTGTACATGGCACAACCCAGCACTCACGCCCGTGTGCCATATTAGATGTTCATTTTCTGAGCTCAATATGGTATATATAAATATATATATAAATATATATATAATGTCTGTGCAA
This sequence comes from Rhinolophus hipposideros, assembly GCF_964194185.1. Classification (NCBI taxonomy): domain Eukaryota; kingdom Metazoa; phylum Chordata; class Mammalia; order Chiroptera; family Rhinolophidae; genus Rhinolophus; species Rhinolophus hipposideros. Next base: position 39,624,252 of record NC_138069.1, read on the forward strand.
GTAAGAAAAAAAGCATATTCTTTGTGCCTTGTATTTTGGGGAAACTATAAAACTGGTAATATTTTGTATGATGAAAACCCTAATAAGGATAAACAAGATATATAGATGGAAAAATTATGGGGTTTAAATGTTTTTTTGTTCCAACTCTTTTTCAAATTTTTGAATGTATATAGGACTATGTTGAAATGTAGATATATGCCACAGAGTCTGTGTATTGTATAAAAAACAAAACAAAAAACAAACAAAAAAAGATGGCTCTAGAAAACTCATATTTCGGTACTTGACCGGAAAAAGACAAATACTTGCACATTATTGCGATTGTTTTATTTTTTGTACCAAAGACAAATGCAACTGATATATGGCAAACTGCCAGTCTAAGTAAAGTTTTGCACAGCTTACATGATACTGTATGAATGTATGAATAAAAGGAGAAAAAAAAAGAAAAGGTCAGGGTTAGGGATCTTACTGAACTGTGAATTTTATTTCTGTTTGGGTCCAATTATCTACAGAAGGAGCATCCACACATACAAATATTATTTTGCTGTTCCTCTAGTTCGCTTCCATAGTAGATAAGTTGGTGGCCATTTAGGTGTCTGTAAATCTTTTTATTTCTGCACTTATTGTAGGAAATTTTAATATATTTCATTTTAGTAAGCTATTGATAAAATAGTTTTTGACCTTGAAATTTTAAAAAGTTTATTTAGCTTATTGTAGTATACTTCCACCAAACAACCAAAATACAGATTATTTTTATTGTATTATGTATGTATATATATGTAAAGACAAAGAAAAGCTAAAAATATCTAATTCTTTAGTTGCCACTTTTCCAATTGATGTATTATTGTGCATGTAATATTTTCAAAGATCAACACAAGCTTAAAACAAAAACAAAAAAATTTATAGATTTTTATATTTTTGTACAGGTATTTTCAAACTAGCTTCTTCAAACCTACATGTGACTTATTTTTCTTCTAGTTTCTAGAACCGAGAAATATTAACACATTTAGTTTTTAGGTGCTCTTTTTTGCTCACATAAAACAGCTTCATTAGTCAGTGTTTTAACTATGTTAAAGCTTTACCTCTTGATGAGAAATTTCTTGTATCAAGGCAGCATTATAAACCTTCCCCACAGATTTTTTCCTCCTGTCTCTTTTACTGTTTTATTCTCAAATCTTGTGGTTTGAACTCTGAAACTATAAAAACTATAATTAAAAAAAAAAATCCTATCTAGCCAGAAAAAAATACCAAAAATTTCAGACCTAGATGCTGGGAAAATATCTATTTCTCCAATTATTTCCCCATTACCCCTTGGAGAATTTTTCCTTTAATTGTATTTTGTCTATATAGTGTATTTCCTTTTAACATATTCTCCCCCCCGCTCCCCCATTTGTAAGCAATAGCCCATGAAGCTATCGCTTATAAAGGTTTGATTCTAACACACAGTTAGAATCAAACAAGTGAACAATGCCTATATGCTTCTTTGACATCGGGATCTGTGATGCACCAGATTTCCTAGTGTGCTTGGTGGAAATGTACCTAGTTAATGCATTCACACTGAACAGATGATAAGCTCAGATCTGATGGTTGAATAGACTGTAAGTTCATTGTTTAAAGTTTTCATTTTTAGGTGGGAGAAGGCAAAGCACAGGTTTGTAATTTGGAATTATATGAGGTTTTGACAGTGTGTTTGGCAAATTAAAACGTATTCGAAAATATGGCAGTTTCGCAATCAGGTGAAAATCACTTCATGATAGATTCAGCTGACGAGGTTTATAAAATTGCCCCTTTCTAGCTGCTCTGTTAGGAATTCTGGTTTTTGATACTTTTTTCCTGTCTGCAAACCAGAATTTGATTTTTTGGTCTTGCATTTCAAAAAAGACTTTGAATCTGTTTAGTAGATTACATATCCTTGCATTTCAGTGTTTTATATGTACTACTTAAGTTAAATAGTTAAAAGCTTTTAAATAGTTGAGCTTTTTAATGTTGACACTTTATTTTGTACCTATTTATATATGTATGTATATCTTAGAAAAGCACTTTGTTAAAAAAAATTTGCATTTTATATGATTCCTGCCATTTGCTGCTAAATCTGGGCTGGTCAGAATGCTGCAGCGATACTTGATCTAAATAAAAACCTGGCGGTAAAATGTAGAGTGAAAGTTAAATCCTCTTGCTGTTTTAACTTTATCATAAAGATGACATAGGCAAGCTGTGCAGCTTTACATTTTAACCAGGGGACTCTGTGGCATTTAAAACCGTCTAGAAATGGTTGTACTTTAATGCCAGTAATAATCTGCTTCCTCTATTGTCATTAAAATATATATGTTTAGTGTATCACACAAGCAAATCTTATAAGGGTAATGTAAAAACCCCAACAAATGTACATGTTCTGTTTTTGAAATTGTGGCATGTATTTTTGGGTGAAGATCATTAGAGAAGAGCACTCTAAAGGTTTTCTGTGTTCATACATGGTATACAGATAGTTCATAATGAAGTCCAGAATCTTACTTTAAGTGAAGGCATTGTGAATTCACCTCAAATAAACCCCATTGTTCCAAAAGCAATTATATAAACGTTGACTCTAGTACTACTATGACTTAAAAACAAAACAAAACAAAAAAGACAAAAAAACAAAAAACGTTCTTCCTCGTTTCAGATACACTGGATTCTTTATAGAGTTTGTCTCCACATGAAAGCATGCTGTCCAGTTGTTCTTGTTAATAAGATCTTGTCTGAGTTTTGAATTGGGTGCCACACTTTTTCAGTCAATATGACCGCTTGTTCTACTGTACCATGTATGATTCTTGTCCTTTCCTAGATCCTTCATGACACATTATGATGTGGCTTTATATTGTGCCTTACTTGTACATTAAAACAAAACGTCTTCATTCTCTTCCACTTCCTAAATCTTTCACTTTGACCTTTTTAGTAAGAGAATCAGAGCTATCATAAAAACATCATGAAGGATTTCAGATGGGTCTGGTTTCAAGTTCCCTCTCTTTATAGTTATTTTATGTTTGTATGGAAGACCAGTTTTGAATGGTCTTTGAATATGAGGGGGAAAGAGTAGCAGTAATTTTACTACATCCCTTTTTTTCTGATGTTCATGCATTTGTCAGACATCTTCTTTCTGATGCTTGACTTTATTTGCTCCTTAGCAATAGTCTGCATTTAAAGAGAGGTGTTCAGTTCATCAGCTTGAAATTGACTATTTCATTTTTCCAGAATTTTTTAGGAGAAGAGTACCCATTTTGTTTGTTTTATAAAACAGATGACAAGTCTCTTTAAAAGAAACAGAAGTACAGTAATTTTGAAACACAATGCTGTTAGTTTGGATTTCTTTTTTTATATATAATATTCATACAATTATCTGATGTTTGCCTTCATTAATAAAGCTGTTAGTTTATTCACCAAAATGTCAAGAATGGATGTGCTTTTCTTTATTCCATATATTTAAAACTATTTTAGCTGCTAAGATTTAGTTAACTTTCTAAGAGACGAATTCAAGTTGCCTTCAACAGGAAGTAACAAATTTATGTTCCCTTTATATAGTCTTCCTGAAATTCTGTTTAAGTATTTTCTATAGTCAATTATGTAACAGAATGTTAGCATCTCTCCAAATCTTGAAACTTGAATTTTGAGAATGCATTGAATTATGCTTTCAGTGTTAAAGTAAAAGGTTTCAATTATCCTTCTAGTGAAGTCTATTGTGGAATACCATTTCCCGTGGAACTGAGGCCATTTCCACAACTTTGCACAGAACTGCAGTCTTGTTCTTCCCTCGAATCATGACAAATAAGTCTCACACAGTGCCGTAATACTTGTGGATTCTTTTGTAATCTTTGTAATCTTAATAAGGGCATTATGAGAAGATGACTCCATGTTTTTTTAATATTTCAAACACAATGGGATGTAACAATGTCAGCTGTAGGAATGGTTGTTTCGTTTTAAGGAATAAGCGTGTTAGGGAAAGATGATGAAAATGTACTACTGAAAGTTTTACACTTCCATAGGCAAGTGGGGTTATGTGTTGAAGCATAATCCTCATGCTTAGTAAACTGACTGAAATTGTAGAAACTACACCTAGCAATTGAATTATGCCAAATTGCCATTTTTTTTTGTTTCGAAAAGAGAGATTTGGGGGTAGTAGTGAGGGAATAGAACCTTAAAACTACTTCCAGACAGTATTTTGGAATTGCAGACTTGGTGACTACTCAAGAACATCCGAGTTGGGTATTTCGGTGTGCCAAGTTCAGGTGAACTAGGTTTGCCTTTCGTAACTGTAAACACAATGGTGTCGTTGAATTCTGGGGGGACGGGAGCGGGACTGATTACTGTGTCTTGCCCTTCGCCCTATTTTTTTTCAGAACCAAATAACAGAAATGTGTATGTGTGTACTGTATCTGCCTTTTGACCACATTTTTATGACACTGTACTCCACTGCCTGCTTTTTTTTTTTTTAACCTTCTTTCCCTAGGATTTGTCCTATCACTAGAGTTTGTGGTTAACAGTGATACGAGGGCTGACCGCACATAAGTCACAAGAGCGGAAGGGCAAGAATTCAAAGCATTTGTTCATACAATGTGGCAACCTCTCTCGCATAGCTGTGTAGGATCCTGTTTGTAACGCTATCATAAATATTCTGTAGTTTTGTTTCCCCACCCCCCTCAACTGGAGCTATGAAACTTTTTATTGGATTCAGTCTTGTCTTTTGTCTAGAAAGAATTTTATCTTGTTGACGCATGAGCTGTTAAAAAATTATTCTATTAAATGTTGGTTAATAGTTGTGCAGTTTTTCTTTTCAGAAGAAAAGGCAATTCAGCTGTTGCCTTTGTTTTCTGTCATCTTCCAAGCCCTCAGCACTTCTAGTCAGATACAGATTCATCAGTGTATGCAACATCCTTTGTAATTTAAAATAAAAAAAGATGAAAAGAAAAGCTCTTGAATTGTTTGCCTCTGTTTTTGCCCTTCTGTCTCTTGCTTTTCTGTTGCTTACCGAGGTAACCATCAACTCCTCTTCCAGAAAATCCACTGCAAAGAAATTCCAAACTAAAGACAGCAATGAACTATGGATCACACCCTCCCCCTTCTCTTGGTGTAGTGTACAAAGAGCTAACTTTTTTTTTTTTTTTGACATTTTGGGCTGATTCTTCCAGTAATTTAGCAAAACTTAGCTATTATGTAGAATTATTTGTTGATAAAAACACTTGCATTCTTCATAGTTTAGAGCATAGTTTAGTTTATAGTTATTTCTCCTCTGATTCTTTGGGCAAGTGATTTCTTTGAGGGAAATTAAATATTAAGTTTCTTCTTCGTTCAAACATCTGTAGGTTTTTGTGCGTTTAATAATTCCAACTAAGTCCTCAAGCTAGGCTGAACATACATAGAGCCTTTAGTCAGGAGACCACTGTAGCAGAGAGTTCCTTTAGCCAACAAACAGACTTGTTCCTTCTGCTAAGACTTGTGGTAGGTACTGGGCTCTTAGGAGACTAGAGACTTCCAGTCTACTGAGGGAGGTGGCCTGCGAACAGGACCACAGAACAACACAAGAGCTGTTACATATGCAAAGGACTCCAGGTGTGTTACCGCCGAGTTATTTGCAAGGACGCAGATACCACATCCAGTGGGTTATGTTAGAGAAGAATTGACAGGCTTGTGTTCCTTACATGCCTGGACCCGTGAAGAGGAGCCCTTTTTGCTTCCCTTGAGTGACACTGAGGCCGTCAGGAAGCAAAGTGGACATGGCCTCCCATGGACTGGTTGTGCTTCAGGACTTGACCTCAAGACCACTCTTCACAGGAGCCTCTTTCGTGGTCTAGGAACTTGAAGGAGCTGGGTGAGCCAGGTCTGTCTAGTCCTTAGGCAACTAAACCTCCTGTGTCACCCAGTTAGATGGGTCATTCAGTTGTCCCTGCTCAGCAACATTGATTTCAGAGCCAGGAAAGCGCCTTAGCCACAAAAACATTAGTTGGGAAATCTTTTATTAATGTCCCAGCTGGAAGGTTCAGAACAGCAAGAAGGCGTGAGAAAGTCCTAGATGGCCAGGGTGGCATTCACGAAGTCGCTGCTCGGTGCTGTCCTGTCAGAGAACTCGGCTCCTGCTCTCAATTGCCCAGTGAAGTGGGTGGTCATCAACTAGACTCAGATAAGGGCTCTCACCCCAGACCCAGCATATGATAACAGAGCTCCAATTCAAACTCCGTCTGTTTGCTGCACTCGGAAACAATTCATACTCATCTCTAAGGCCGAGTCACAGGCAATATTTGGATGGATGTCTGTGTAGGATGGAGATAATGGGCTTAAGAATCTGAAAACCAGAAAGGACTAAAGTCAAAACCTAACATATTTAATAACCAAAAGCTAGTCTCAGGATCAGTGGGTAAAGGGGAGGAGAACAAAACAGCGTTGGCAGTTTAGCAGTGGGTCACCAAATTGCAAACCTATCTCTCAAAGATGGCCGCTAGCTGGCGGGCTTAGAATTGGGTCTTTTTGTTAGAATGGAATATGTCGGAGGGTAGAGAAATGGGGAGATGTGTTTTCTTCTTTAATTGCTGAGAGATGCAATTGGGAACTGTTGATTGCACAGGTATTTCCAGCAAGAAGCATGATGTGAAAGGTGCCGAGCTCACATGGGCAGATCTGTCACTTGCAGACTTCGGGCTTCTTCACTGTCGAATAGGGAGCTTTTGTTTGGGGATCCACAACGTATGACCCGAAAAATGTCAACTTCAGTTTCTTTAAAAGGTTTTAATTTTTTTTTTTAATTAATTTATTTATAAAAGGTTTTAATTTTAACATTGCCAGGAATGAACTTAACTGAATGAGGTCTAAAGAAAACTTGAAGATACTAAGGACACAGAAAACTTGAACAAATAACAAAGATAGACCAAGTTCTTGAACAGGAACAGTCTAAGAAACTGTTCAAGAGAACAAAGCTGTCAGTTCTCCTAAGTTAAATTAAAAAATGTAATGCCATCCCAATAGGGTTAAAAACAAAACTAAGTTCACATGAGGAAAATAATAGGTGGGAGATGCTGGGGAAGGAAAAGGGGGTGTTCAATCCCAACATACTGAAACACATAAAACTATAATTGAAAGTGTCATTTTGGTGCATGAATGGACAGGCTAACGACAGAAATAGATTCAAACATAAGAATTTAGTAAATGTGGCATCCTGAACCTGTGAGAAAAAGATTCTTCAGAAAATATTGTTGGAAAAACTGGGTAACCCTCTGGAAAAAATTAAGTTGGCTCTACACCTCACATCATAAGCCAACATACTTTTCAAAATGGGTAAAGATCTAATGTAAAATAAAAAAAAGAAAAAAAATCATAAAAACAGTTCCTGTGGGTGGGAAAGGCCTTTTTAACTTGGATTCCAAATCCAGGAGTCATAAAGACTGGTAAATTCTATGTGGAACAAAAATAAAGCAAAAAATTTAAAACTTTAAGGCCAAAAAAACACCATAAGCCAACTCAAAATTCTCTAAGCAAGAAAAAAGCTCATGGCTAATGGCTTAATCCTCCTAATACACAAAAAGCTCCTGGAAACTGATATGAAAAAGACCAACAACCCAATAGAGAAATGAGCCAACAATAAGTCAATACAAATAGTCCTCAACCTCATTCGTGATAAGAAACATGCAAAATAAAAGATGGCGTTTTTCACTTAATCAAATTGGCAGAAATCCCAGTGTAACACATTATGTTGGCAAGGCCGTGGGAAAGCAGGCATTTGTACCACACGCTAGTGGGAGTATAAGCTGATACGACCTCTGGGAAGAGCAGTTTGGTCGCATGTCGCAGAATTTTTAAATGCACGTATCCTTGGACCCGGCAATTCCATTTGCGCCGGGCAAAGTTATTATTCTCTTTGCCTATTTCCTCGTGTGTAAAATGGGGTAATTCTATCTCATGGGGTTGTTACGCGAGTGAAGTTCGATGCTACCCATAAAGCACTCAGTACCAGTACCTGGTACAGAGGAAGTGCTCCCAAAGTGTAATAATAGGCGGCAAGGTGCACTGTGTTCTTACCACGTGTCGCATGACTACACTGTGCGTGGTGCTTTTCATGTCTTGTTTAATCCTCAGCCCACCCTGCGATTCCACCAGACGGCCTCTGAGGAAACTGAGGCACAGAGACGTGAAGTGGGTACACTGTGAAATAGGAAAATACAAGAAAGTTTCAATAAATATAAAAACATTGTTAAAATGCCACCTTCCGGAGACATCCTAATCGATACTTTCCTTCCAGTCTTTTTTTTTTTCTTTCTCTCTAATGCAAAAAAAGTCTGTAACCATCACAGTGGCAGACAGGCGGAAGGTGGGGAGAGGCCCCCGCGACAGCGTTCTTGATACTCCCTCTTGTCTTCCTCTCCGTGTTATTAGGACCACTCCAAGAATCGAGGCCGGTTCCCCCCCGCCCCCCCTCCCCCCCCCCCCCCGTGTCAAGGACGAGTCCCCCGACTCGGCGCCGCCACTCTCGCTCGCCGCGGGCCGGTCTCTAGGGGGCGCTGCCGCCAGACCCAGAGGCCGAAACGCGTTTGCACTTGGCCACCGCCGCGGCCCGTAGTCGGCGTCTCCAGCATGGCGGCTGCCCAGGATGTCCACGTCCGGATCTGCAACCAAGAGATTGTCAAATTCGACTTGGAGGTGAAGGCGCTCATCCAGGTACTGATCCGCGGGACCCCTGCTGGGCTCCAGCCGCCCTGAACCCGAGCCCCGCTGCTGTCCGGGGAGCTCCGCCGCCTCCCTTGGTCGGGGCCGCAGCTGGGGGACGACTCACGACGGGCCCCGAGCACTCCTAGGTAGCTCTGAGGCCGGCTCCCTGCTCTCTGGACCCCTGTGATCCCTTCCCCGTGACCGTGGGCCTTGAGCTGCCATCCGGGGGCCGCTGGCTCGCCCTCCCCCGGGACACCCCGTGTCCCCCTCCCCGACCAGGCTTCCCCTTTGCGGGGTCCCTCCCGTCCGCACCCCTGGCGGTCGCCTCGCCCAGGACCACCTCGCCACCCGCCGAGCACCCTGCTTGGCCCCGCCCCACTTTTTGGTAGCGTCCCGGAGGCCCTAGGCCTGCCCCCTGCCGGCCAGCCCCGCCGGCTCCCGTGCCCCGTGCCACCCGAGACCACTTGGCGCGGGTGGACTGAATGTAACCTCCGCTGCAGTTGTGATTCTGGAAATGGGGGGATCGAGTCGAGTGCCAACGCCGCATCAGCAGGCAGGTGGTAGCAAACCCGGGACCTGCACGGGGAAAGGCAGCCTTCAGAAGGGACGTCGTCCCTGCTCAGGGGACTGAAGGAGCTTTGGCTCACGCCATTTAGAGGCAGAAAGCTGTACAGTAAACCACGGCAGAGGCGAGAGTTAGGAATGTAGAAATGGTTCCCTGAGGTTAGCAAAAGAAACCAAGAGTTGTGAACCCGGGTTTGAAGCAAGTCGTTTCCATTGCCAACCAATGTTACTAAACATGAGGCGTGGGCTCCGAGTTTGCATCGAGCTAAGGCCAAAAGTGAAGGAAAGTAGGGCTCCCCACGGAAACCAGATGCAAAGTAAACCGAATTAGTGGTTTTGCATATGGTGCCAGGAATTGTGATTTAATGAGTAAGCCGGAGAACAAATGAGGAAACTTGATATAAACATTTAAACTTCTTGAACTTCCTTCTCCCATTCATAAGCTAAGAAACGGACCAATTCTAGACGCTGATGAGAAAGGTTGATGATAGCGCGATTCACTGCATTCATTGCACTCTCACTGTGTTCCAGCCCCTCTGCCAAGCACCTTACATACACCCATGGTCTATGAGTTAGGTAATGTGTTGAGGAGGAAACCAGCCCAGACAACTCAAGTGACTTTTTCAAGGTTACATAGTAAATCGCTGCAGCAAGAATCTGAATTCGCATAGTCCGGCTGTAGGGCCTGCTCTAAAACCTGACTCCCGTAATTCTGAATGTTCAGAAACAAATTCTAAGTCTCCCCTAGAATATGTGTATAAACAGTGATTTACAGTAGGTGGTTTGTAGAATCAGATTGAAGTCAGTCTCGTCCTATGAGGCCAGGAATTTAGCACCCTGATTTTCAAGTTGGAAAGCTCTAAAGTTATGGTATCACTTTTGGCTGTGCATTTTAATTGAACACGCAAGCTGCGTTAAGCCTTTCCTACCGGTCGGGTGGCATTTTGTTAAACTTTAGGAACTAATAAGTCAAGACAGAGTTGTGTTTCTTTGTATTCTTTTATATTACCTACTCAAAATTAATTTAAAGAGGGAGGAGAAAAATGTAAATGATGTTCTTGTGTCGCAGAGGTAAGAGCAGAGATCACGTCCGTGGGCCTACCTTAGTGGTGGTCTACGCTAGCTCTCTCACTGTACAGACAGCATCATTTCATTTCATTGCCTTGAGAAAGGCCCCTCACCTCTTCGATGTCTCCTAGGATATTCGAGATTGTTCAGGACCATTAAGTGCACTGACTGAATTGAATACTAAAGTGAAAGAGAAGTTTCAACAGTTACGGCACAGAATCCAGGTGAGTGGCTGCAGAACTGAGATGCTGAGAGTGGGGTACTATCAAGGGGGCTTGGTCCTGGGACTCACCGCTGCTGTTCAGGTTCTTGAGGAGACGTCCAGACAGTGAGAGTCACTGTACTAAGCTGCTGTCCAGGTGAAAATGAGGAACTGGGAGTGCAGAGCACTGCCAGCTGTGCTAAGTGGAGGGCAGGGACACCGTCGTCTTTGCTTGGAATTTTTCAACTTGAAAACTCTGAGGTCACTTGAACTGCTTTCTTTTCTCTCCCACTCTCTCCAATCCATCACCATTGTCTGCTGGGTTGTTGTTTTTCTCAGGCTGCCGCTTTGCCCAGCCCCTTCCTTTCTGTTTTCTGTAGTGACCAATCACAGCATATGCACATATAACACTCTTGAATTTAACTGTGGTATAGGTGCCATCTCAAAAGACAACAAAGGGAGAGGTACCAGTTTGAATAGTACGGGTGTTTCTGCCTCTGTGAGGGTAAAACGGAGGGTTTTACCCTCCGTTTCGGTGAGGGTAAAATGGGGGGCGTGGATCTGCCCATCTCTGGGTGAGTCTTGCGCACCTACTCTGGCTGCATATGGTACTGAGGTTTAAAGACTTGTGCTTTTCATATCGCATGGCCCCAAATGCCAGCCAGCAACTGTTGTTCCTTAACAGAAGAAGACAGTCTGTTCCAAAGCTGGTAGAAGAACTGGCCGTTTAGACCCTGAGAAACAGTATGTCTATGTCCTGTGTGTTTTTCAAGCCCAGTTTTGAAAATACACAGTTTTTGTCATAGGAGTTCACTTTAGAATTTCAGCAGTGTCACTGAACGTAGTGTCTTTTCTGCCTCCATCTCTAGCACTGATTTAATCATTTTAATTTTTTTGAAAGGGTGTTGCTTTCACATGGTTTATACATATGTATGTGTATGTGTGTAAATATTGGCATACAGTGAAGTCTCAGTTATGCCCCTTTTGCGTTCTCCAAACAAGTAACCAACCACCTTTGTTTGTTACTTATGTATCTTTCCATAGTTTTCTCTACTCAGAGACTAAAAAAGGCAAATAACGTTATTTCTTTCCCATTTCTCATCTAAAAGGTAACATATAAAAACACTGCCTTTTAAAACTTAACAATATGTATTGGAAATCTTTCCATATCAGTATTAGGGAGCTTCATCTTTCTTTCTTCATAGCCATATTTTTTTTTAGTTAGTCCTCTATCAAAGGACATTTATTTGGATTGCCCTTTTTTTCTTTTTTCTTTTCTTTTTTTTTTGCTTTTTAAAGCTAATTTATTTCCTAAAAGACCTTTCTTTCTTCAACTCACATGACTTCAACTCTCCAACCATACCCACCAAGTATTTCTTTGTTCTTTCTGTTAAGTGCCTGCTCACCCAGTGTTTATTTCCTTCACTAATGAAAATTACCTCCCCAGTACATTTACATATTTATTATGTCCATCCCCCGCCCCCCATCATCAGCTCCTTCTGGCACCAATCGAGGCCCTATGAGCACGTGGACAGTGAATGAGTAACCTCATCCCAGCTTTAATTTGTATTTCCTAAACATTCATACCTGGAAATACATACAAGATATCTATTTGTTTGATTTTTTTCAGATCTTACATCCTCTTTATATATTTGCAACAAGATTGTGTGATGATGCTAGGAGAATAATTGGCCCCATAGCCTCAGGATATGGTGTCCTGTACATAGTAAGTGCTGGGCAGTGACTGTGGAAATATCTGTGTGAGTGTCTTTGTGTGCGAACTGTTTTACCCCTTTTCTTCCAGAACTATCCCTGGGTTTCTGTGAGAGAGAACTTCCACGCAACCTTTCACGAGGAAACTGTACATTTTTCCCTCCCTCCTTCGCCTCCCTTCTTCCCATACATCCATTCTTTCCTTGGAGGATTTGGTGCCTAATACGTATCAGGCACAAGGGGTAAATTTAGTGAACACTAGATACAGCACTGCTTTTTCAGACTTCATATTCTAGTAAGAAATCTAGATTTTAAGCAAATAATTATGCAAATTAACTAAGTACATTTGCGGAACTTTTCCAGTTCACATCCTTTTTCTTCTACCTCAGCAATATCTGGGGCCATAACTTGGAAGTCACCTCCGAGCTACTGAAATGGTGGACACAGACACTTGTTCTTGCCCAGCGTCTGCAAAATGCAAATTAGTATATACATAATTAGTATAGAAATGAACGAATACAGTGTTGTTTTAGCATCAGTAGCTTGATTGAAACTGGAACTTGCTTTTAATCTGTAAACAAAAAAACATGACTTGAGAGCTGAGCTGTGGGGCCATCTTTAATGATAGTCTGTCGGCAATTCCGTGTCTGACGATCTGGGGGTCTCGGGCTGCTGGCTCTTCCGTCTGCGGCCCCTCGCTGTGGTGGACCGTTGGTTTCAGCGTTCCGGCTGTGTGCAGTCCTCTCCAGCAGACCTTATCTGTGCGTGTAGCAGCCTGGCGTGAAGCTAAGTCTCCGGAGGTTTTTGCGTTTGCTTTTGCCAGATCTCCTGGGATGATCACGTGCCTGGGAGCACTTTTCATGTTAATTTCTCCTCATGGAGGTTCTCGAACCACTCAGGGAGGATGAATTTGAACCCCAGGTCAGCATGAGGGTAGCTTCCTGGTTATAAATTCTCAGGGGAGGTGTTTCATATCCCTCTAGCCAGAGCCCACAGCAAAAAAGGACAAGCTTCCGTGTTGTCTCTGTGCTGGTTGACAGATGTTTTCCTCGTTCACCTGTTCATTGAGGGTGTAGCCCTGTGTGGGTCCTGCTTTGTGGTGTTCTCAGTCTGATTCCTGGCCTCAGGTGGCCTGGGCTTCATTTTCTGTCCCTACATGGGCTTTAACACCAGCAGAATGTGTACCACCGGTCTGTAGTAAAATAGGGGCTGAGATTGGGAGTGAGCATTTAGAAGCATCTAGCAGTTTGCTGTGCCCATGAGGTCTGCGAGCTGAGGGGTGGATCCTGTTCAATAATTTCTGTTCCTTTTCATTTCAGGCATGCGCTGCATTACAGGAGCGCACCCCCACTCCAGGGCAGCCACGCACCGCTCCCGGGCTGACCTCACTGGCTCTTCATTCCCTCCTCACTTTGGGGTCTTGGGATTTTCCCTACTTTCTTGCAAACCAGCTATGAGGATGTTTGTTCCATGTTACCTGTTGTTCCTAGGTGTTCTGTTCAAGGAGGGTGTACAAGTACTGTCGTATGACGTCACTAGAAATAGATGTGCTCTCTAGCTTTTATACTGGCTCATAAAATCATTTTAATATAGAGCTATTTTCTTCCAAAGGAGCTTGAGCAGTCGGCTAAAGAGCAAGACAGAGAGTCGGAGAAGCAGGTTCTGCTCCAGGAAGTGGAGAGTCACAAAAAGCACATGCTCAGGTAGGCGGGGCCTGGCCTCCTGCCCTTGGCCTCTGCTGCGCCACCTGCTGTGCCACCTGCTTCCTGGGAGGTTTGGGCCTGGGTTTGCCTAACCTGGGTTTAGTAACTTAATTGTTTCATTTATACACAGACTGAAGGTTCTCTCTGGATCAGTAATTCCCAAAGGGAGGGGCAGGCAGGGGCTACTGGGTAGGTGGAAGTGGCCATAGTTTACAAAAGCATATTTAACATTACACTGTATTTCATGTTTTTAAAACAAAACTACAAAAAAAAAAAAGGTTGCTATTGTAATACAGGTCCTTTTTATCTAAGGAGATGCCAGAAAAAGTCTACCTTTTAAAAGTGAACCTGTTTAAGATGGATCAAAATTTAAGAAATTTTGAGTGGGACTTTATCTTAAAAAATGAAACCAACAATGCAAACAAGCTTATGTTATATTAAAAAAAAAAATTGAGGTTATCATTGCGGCTATGTGCTACTACTTGATTATGTATTTGCGCTATTGTGCTATTTCTTGGTGTTGAATTGGGAGACTTTGCCAACAAAATTGTCTGATGGCATGAGACGGTACCCGTCCCTTCACGTTTGACTTTTTGCACCATAATGATAAGAGGGGTTTTATTGCAAAAATATTTGAGGGCTCCATCATCTTATCCAATCCTCTGGTAGCCACATCGTTTCTTGTTTAAAGCCCCGGCTTGGCCACTCTCCTCTTAGGCATTCTCTTCGCCCTTATTAATTGGTCAAACTCTGCCACATCCGTATTTGTGGCTTTGCTTCTGATTTGAGGAATGCTCCAGCATCTTCCTGGCTGACAGCAGCTGTGTTGATAGCCCCCAGGAGCAGATGGACTGACAAAGACGTGGGCATGGTGGCAGCTAGTTAGGTAGGGAGGGGTGTGAGTGGCGACCAGTGTTCAAGTGCTTGGCTTAGTAGTGATACTTTGTGTCATGATGACTTTTGCTTCCATGGCCACCAAGAGCATCAGATTATACACACTGAGTAAAGAGCGCCCCTCCTATGAAGTATATGGTAAGTAATGGCGGACAGAACCAATTCAGCATGGGTTTAAAGTTGAGAATGGCCGTTCGTGGTGTGGAATTGCAAGGTGCAGGAGAGAAAGCAGTAAAATCGTGCTTTGGCGGTTGTGTGCGCAGTGCTTGCACTGGCGGGGTGATCGTGCTTGTCACACCGAACATAAATATTTGCTGGCGTGTCTTGCTTCCCGAGAAATGGGAGCCCCGTGAGGTCAGGCACTGTCGCTTGTTCACCTCTGCATTGCAGGGCCCAGCAGAACTCCCTCGCTAGCAGTCTGAAAACGTGACTGATTCCTTTTAAATATCAGGTGTGACATGGCAGAGCAGCTGCTGATCAGGGGGCAGAGAGCTCATCTGAAGACTTTCCACGGAGGGCTGCTGTTAGAAAACCGCCCCATTAGTTCCTGTACTCCACGCTTGACTTTTTAAGTATTTCAGGGGTTAGTGCAGTTGACTTGAGCCAGCTGCATAAGAGTTCTAGATTGAGTGTGCTTCTCTGGGGGTCCCAGTTACCTTTATAGTCCTGGACAGAGGCTGTGCTGCTAACGCCAGGGGGCTGCCCACAAATTGGACTTGTCTCTCGCAGGCAGGGCGGGTAAAGAATGTAAATAAACCACGTCTCCTCAGGCCCTGCTGAGGCGGTGTGTTCATGGGGTCCACAGTTTGTCCGTGGTATGTAAAGAACAGCAGACCTTGGAGAAATAATGAGGAAAACTGTCTTTGTGTGATTTTCTACTTCTTAAAACATACACTGCCTGAATAACTAATGGGCCAGAAACTGTTGTTCTGGTGATACAAAGGCGCGTAGACATGGTTCTCGAAACAGGACCAACCAGCACACAGTGCAGAACTGTAAAGTATGAGAGGTGACCGGGCCTCATGCTCAGCATAGGGGGCGGGGCTTGGAGGTTCCCCTGACATCTGGAGCCTTTCCGGGCTATAAACAGAGCTGTGCCCTGGCTACACTGCTCCCTCTGGATGCCCCGGGGGGGGAGGGGGGAGAGGGAACGTCCTGGAGGCGGCCAGGGTCCAGATGAGAGGGTTGAGGCCAGAGCTGGAGCAGTTGCTGGGGCAACCAAGGGGAGGAAGTGGCGGGAGATGGGGATGGGCACTGTGGGCCACACCTGGGTGCCTTTGCCCATCACTCCCTGCCTGAAGGAAGGACTGCTGTGACTTGAGCTGACTGGCAGCCGGGTGGAGTCAACAGAAACTCACGCATGACCCTTCTGATTCCAGCAATCAGGCCTCATGGAGGAAAGCAAACCTCACTTGCAAAATGGCTATCGACAATGTAGAGAAAGCAGAACTTCTCCAGGGAGGAGACCGCTTACGGCAAAGGTATCTCTCTCTGTTCCAGAAGGAAGCACCAGTGTACGTGCCCGCTGGTGGTCTTCGGGAGTGTGGTCTCAGCACACCCTTGCCAGCACTGACCATGAACATTTAAAAAGCGTCTATTCATTTGATAGATTAAAAATGGGATCTCATCTGCGTGTGGGGCTTTCTTGTAGCCTGGCTTTTATTGACTCCCTCCTCCCACTCTGGACTTCTAGGAAAACCGCCAAAGAGAGCCTGGCCCAGACGTCCAGCAGCATCACAGAGAACCTCATGGGGATCAGCAGGATGATGTCCCAGCAGGTCCAGCAGAGCGAGGAAGCCATACAGACGCTAGGTAAAGCCAGGCCTACAGTAGGAAGTCTGGCGTGGCACCTGTCCCAGGCCCCTCCCTTTCTGCCTCCCCCCGAAGCTGGCTAACTTGTGTGGCTCCTCACTGTGTGACAGTGTGGTTTTACCCAGAGTGGGACATGCTGCTCTCATTTCTCTTTTGGTTTCTGTAGTACATCCCCATTGAAACGTTTCCCCAGCAGGAGCTCTCCCAGGGGCTCGTGTGAAAGGGTGCCAGCAGGGTTAGCAGAGGGGCCTGGGAGTCTGCTTTTCATCCAGGGCTCTTGGTAAACCCCAGAGGCCAGGCCACTTTGGGAATCATTGGCCGGAGACACGCTCACTGTATTGGCTGCCGGCTTGTCCACTAGAACCTCAGCTTACAAATAGAACGCAGCTTACAATTCTGCGTTCTCTCCTGGCTCAAGGAACTTGCTTCCGAGTGCCGTGTTGTTCGCCAGGCACCCAGCCAGCCCAGCCGTCTTTGCATTCTCTACTCTGTAGTCTCTGAGTCAGGCTCCCTCCCTCTTATGTTTCAGCCAATTCTTCCCGGACGATCCTGGATGCCAATGAAGAATTCAAGTCTATGTCCGGGACCATCCAGCTGGGACGGAAGCTCATCACAAAATATAATCGCCGAGAACTGACGGACAAGCTTCTCATTTTCCTTGCCCTGGCCCTTTTTCTTGCTACGGTTCTCTATATCATAAAAAAGCGGCTCTTTCCATTTTTGTAAGATCTGAGAGCTGCCAGCTTCTGCCCTTTAAGCTCCAGTGTCAGGATCCAGTCACGCTCCTGAGCTCCGGCCCCCCTCCCCCAGTCGGCTCCAACTGCTCAGCAGGCTGGATGGAGAGTCCCCCAGGGCTTTGCAGGTGGTTTCCCTGTAAAGGGTGAGCAGAGCAAGGGGTCGGAGACCTGTCATCAGGACACCTACAGGGACACAAGAACTCTTAAGAACCAGCGTACACTGTGGGTGGCTGCCGTTGGGCACTCAGGCCACCCTCAGGGATTTGATGATCCTGCTCTGGCTCCCTCTCCTGCTGTGGCCTTCACACGCACCTGCTGGAGGGAAGAGAGCGTGGGGAAGAAGGATGATGAAAACTCATGTCCATTCCTTGAATAAACTTGACTGCATTCAGTACAGTGAAGTGCATGTGTGTTTACAAGGTATCCCCCCAGGAACCTGCGTGCTTCTGTTTGCTGTCCGGAGCTGTAGGACACGAGCGTAGATCATTTACTTGTTCATCCAACAAAGAAGTAGGAAGCCACAGCCACATGCAGTGTATGATAGACACTGCTGACTGGTACAAATGCATCGATAAAGCAGCTGTGGTCCCTCTCCGAAGGAGCAAGATGAACAAGATCCCACAAGATCCCACACGCGCTAAGGAAGGAGCATGCCAACAACCCCCACTGCAGGTGGCCCACCCGCCATCCAAAAAGCTGAGGCAGACAACCTCTTTCTGTGCACAGCAGCCTGGCCTGGGGTGTGCAGTGTCTCTGCTGGCCCACGCCTTTCTTTTTGAGGTCCAGAGCTAAATATAACCAAAGAGAGTGAGGCTAGTGATAAGCTGAAGCCTGTCTGGGCCTGAGTTCTGTTGAGGCCAAGGGGGTAGGGCCAGGATAGGCCGGGCTAGAGATGGTAGTGTCTGTGCCATAGGCCTGGCTAACGTCGTCGCACATGAATCCCAGCCTCCCCCACTATTTATAGCCCCGGAGGCCCTGGGACGGGTAATGCGGACAGAGTGTGGACTTTGAAGCTTGGTTTCAAAGACTGGGTTTTGAGTCTTCGCTCTACTACTAATGGACCACATGAGCATGGGCTAGTTACCCTTGTCACTAAGCCTCAATCTTCCCACCTGTACAGTGGTCACAATAGTCCAGGTAGATGCTCGTGGAGTGGACTTGATAATCAAATGAGACCAGAAAGGAACAGCTTCTGTCTGACCGAGCAGTGGGTTTCCCAAGGCGCCACCTCCAGGACCCTGGGCCCCCAGGTTTCCTGCAGCAAACAGCAGGGGCCTCAGGGAAAGCTAGTTGTTTAGATGTGTTTGAGCGGAAGGGGTCAGGTAAGGCCTCAGTTCTGAAGCGCCAGATCGTCATGGGACCAAGTTATAGAGATTGGCTGCACACCCCAGACCAACTGGTTTAATGAGTAGGTTCTGAGTGAAAGTGTGTGTGTGTGTACACATCATATGCGTCATCCTTAAACAATTTCTGGCCCCAGAAGACACTCGGTGCAAATGGGGCACGCATGTGTCTTATTTATAGTCAAATTAAAGCTGAGAATAAAGCACAGATGGGAAATTCCCGCTCAGATTCCAGCTGTAAGGACAGCAGATGGATGTTATCAACTTAGGATTTTCTTGTCTTAACATTTTTCTTGACTGCTTCCCGCTAATTGTCAACATCCTCCTTACAATGTGGAAATGTGTGGGCTCTGTACTCCCTAAAAATTCTCCCTTTGACCCTCTACTCCTCTTTACTTGCCTCCTTCTGAAAATAGTGTTGACTTTGACCCATTCTGAAATGTCATGGATAACATTTATCTCGCAACCCCAGTCAGCCACCAGGTTAAAAGTCGTCCAGGCGGGCTGGCTGTGCAGGAGGCGGCCATCTCCACGTCCCACCAGGAGGGGGCAGTGCTCACGTTCACTCCGTGGTCTGGCCGAACGCAGTCGTCCACGTGAAATGCTCTTACGGATTTATTCTTTAACCGATACCAGGTTTGTTCTTGTTTTTTGTTTTTTTTGTTTGTTTTTTAATGTACAAAGCTTATATGTCTTGTTTTTGGAAGACATTTCCTAAATGACTTTAATTTTCACTGTTAAACAGTAAGGCAAGCTTGTGGGCTACATTTTAAGTAGTTGACAGTGCAGGAATTACAAGTATAGAGCAGCCTGTCAAGAGAGCTTTCATTCAGGTCTTGACTCAGCACCTACTCTGTGTCAGGCACTGTGTTTGGGGTACATAGAGAACAAAGCAGACTTCCTATCATCATGGAACTTACAGTCTGGGGGGGACAAGGGGCAGATGATAAACAATTAACATACAAACATTCATTGTGTTAGAAGGTAAGTGTTTGGGGGGGAGTGGAGAAGGCTAATAGGGATCTAGTATATAGGCGTGGTCAGAGGTGGCCTCACTGACTTGAGGGGACACACACACACTCTTAATAAGTGGACAGCCAAGAGAAGAGGGCTCCATGCAGGGACCAGCTAGAGCAAAGGCCTACGGTGGACGCATCTATGATACTGTGATTTGTAATAAGAAATGTATGTTCAGTCTTGGTGCTGTTCCTGGTCCAGAGCCCCTAAAACCTTTGGAATTCTCAGTGAGGAGAGTGGTAAATATGTCCGATGTTAATGAGGCAGCTTTAGGACCCCACCCCGGGGTGGGCTGCTGTTTTCCCTTCATTGTAGAACTCGTTTATAAAAATTCATATAGAGGAGATGCAGGAAGGCAGAAACTTAACATCTTACCAAACAGTTCAACTTACCCCATCACTTTCTGAATCTCTAGAAAACACACAACTGTAGAGTTGTTGTAGTCACTTGAGCTGTGTTAATTCTTTGCGTCTTTAAGTTTCAGTTGTATTCTTTCTCCTGCATGTGTATATAACCCTTTTGGGATACAAAAGGCAACTGTCCTTCATTTAGGTAAAAATTTTGGGTCCACATCGAAATGTTTTTTTGGAGGCTTCACATTTGGAATTGAGATCCTTCAATACCACTGTGTTTCTTGCCCTGGTTTTGTACCACCTCGTAGTTCCTCTTCTACTCTGCAGCCAAGGGTCCTTTCTAGAGAACAAGTCGAATCAGATCTGTTGAAGGGGGCTGGTTGCCAGAGAAGCCAACCTTGTGATTAGAGGGTTGGAACTTTCAGTCCCACCTCCGACCTCTGGGGAGGGGAGAGGGACCGGAAATGGAGCTCAATCACCAATGGCCCTTGATTGAATCAGTCATGCCTTTGTAAGGAAGCCTCCATAGAAACCCAAAAGGACAAGGTTCAGAGAACTGGGTTGATGAACATGTGGACGTTCAGGGACAGTGTCAGGAGAGTGAGCTTGGAGAGGACACGGACGTCTACATCCCTTCCCTATCCCTTGCTCCATGCATCTCTTCCATCTCTTCCTGAGTTATATCCTTTTATAATAAACCAGTGATCTAGTAAGTAATATCTCTGAATTCTGTGAGCTGCTCTAGCAAATTAATTGAACCCAAGGAAGGGGCCTCCAGTCTGTTGCCTGTTGGTCGCAAGCACAGGTGACAACCTGAACTTACTATTGGCATCTAAAGTGGAGGGAGAGGGCAGTCTTGTGGGACTGAGCCCTGAACCTGTGGGATCTGAAGCTCTCTCTAGGCGGACAGTGTTAGAATTGAGTTCAATTGTAGGACACCCAGCTGGTGGCCGAGACTTGCTTGATGGTGTGGGAAAAACACACACATGACATGTGGGTGCAGAACTGGAGCATGACTGGCGTATTTGGGGAATAGCAAGGAAAGCCGCGTGGCTGGAGCAGAGTGTGAGAAGTGCAGGAGAAGTAACACTGCAGGTCAGAGAGACACGGGGCAACGTCACAAAAAGCCGTGTAGGTCCCTAGAAGGAGTGGCCTTGTATTCTGAGTGACATGGGGAGCCAGGGGCGGCTCTGAGCAGAGGGGTGACTTGATCTGACTATGGGTTGATAACAAAGTGAAGGGGACAAGGGTAGAGCAGAGAGAGACCAGTTAGGAGGACATTGCAGCCATCCAGGTGGCAGATGATGGTGGCTTGTACCTGGCTGACAGCAGAAGACGTGGAGAGAGGTAGTCATATTCTGGATTTATTTTGAAGATAGAAACAACTGGATTGGGTTTCCTGAAGGAACGGACATCATTCTTGAAGGAATGAGAGCAAAACACAAGATTTCTGGCCTAAGTTACCAAAGGAGGAAGATGAGGAGTTAGGTTTTGGACGTATCAGGTTTCAGATATCTGTCAGACACCCACGTCGAGATGCCAGGTAGGCAGGAGGCGATGTAATCTGGAGTTTGGGACCCCAATCGGGGCTAGGGGTGTACATGTGGAAGGCTCTGGCATATAGATGGAATTTAAAGCCACGAGGTTGGATGGGCTCACCCAGAGATTTGAGTATATATAAAAAAGAAGTAAAGACAGAGAGAAGAACCAGCAAATGACTGAGAAGGAATGCCCAGAGCCCGAGGAGGCGCTCGTACTAGTCAGACTTCTTGGGGAGTTGGTGATTTTAATCCCCCAAACAAAAGATTTTTTTATCTTCAAGAATCTGTAGCTTTCATCATCGTCATCAAAAGCATGAATGTTTGTCGAGTTGCCGCTGTGTGGGAGGCACCTGAGGACTACACGTTAATACGAGGGCCCCTGTCCTTCCGGAAAACCCAGGAGGACAGCCCTGCCTGTGCCCTGGGTGCCATAGGGGATCTGCAGGGAGGGGGATCCTCTGGGACACGACGCCGAAGAGCTTGCTTCCCCTTGAGCCACCGCTGTTTCTTCTCCTCTTTACCGCCCAGCTTCTGTGCAAATCTCTGCTTCCTCACCTCCCACTCCCCGTCTACTGCAGTTGGGCTTCTGCTACTGCCATCACTCGCCCCCAAACAAGCCTTGCTGAGGTCATCTGTTACCTCCGGGCTGCTCAGCAGGAGGAGGTCGCCCCCACCTTTCCCCCAGGCACCTCCCGCTTGGTGACACCACGCTCCTCAGTTGCCTCTAGCCCTCTTGCGACTACTGCTTGCTCTTCCTTCTTCATCTTCTTCCTTCATCTTCTTTTCAGCCTGAAGTGCTGGCTGAGGTCTTCTCTCTTCTCCCTCTAGATGTTCTCTCAAAGGCAGGCTCATCCGTGGTTATCAGCAGTGCTTCCACAGTTGTGTCTCCACAGTGGACTCCTCATGTGAGCGGGGGACCCCTCCCTCATCTCCATTCAGGAGCCTCTGGACTTGTCCACCTCTGCCGGTCCCTGACCTCCCCCTCCACACACAGCCCAGGCTTCCCCGCTCCCCTTACACCTCCCACTGCCCCCCCAGGGTCCCCTCTCCCTTCACCAAGCCCCTCTCCCTGACGTCTCTTCTCACTGTCCCGGGAAGTGAGACTTCATTCAACAGATACCAGTCAACATTGTTCTGAAAGCACAATGGGTTGGTGAATTTAGGGACCTAAGAAGGCCCTGCTGGAGGCCCAGTGACTCAAGGTGGAGATGCTTCTAAGGAAAACCAGAGAGTAAAATGTAAAATAAGCTATGTTTTCTTAGCTGATGATGGCCTCCCCTGGGGCCCTGCTTGAGGGTTTGCCCAAGCTGTGTTTCTTCCCGAAGCAAGGGCAGAATAAAAATAGCTGGGGGCTAATCTAAGAGATACCAGATAGGAGTCTCAGCCACATTGTCCGGAATGAAGGGCTGTAGGCTGGGGTGAGGGGAGGGGGTGTTATCAACCCCCCTCCCTCAGCCCCCAGCAGCAAAGCCCAGGGCCCGAGGTATTGGGAACTTTCATTTTCAGTGGACCGAGGTGCCCAGTGGTCAAAGTGTGGCCTTTGGTGGCAGAGAGGCCTGGGTTCTACTTGTCCCCTTCCCGGACATGTGGCCGGGGCAGGGCTCGCCCCTCTGTCCTTTCCTCATCAGGACACAGGAACAGCCGATGACATTGACCCCTTAGAGGTGCTGGGAGGATAAAAGGACAAAGCTCGCACACCTCTCCCACCACAACCCGTATGGCCACTCATTCCTCCCAAACCAAAGCACAGGGGCCTCACTACCCTTTCCTGTGGGGCTTTATTTTGGGGAGATGGTGCTTAGGCCAAGAGGAGGGAGCCTGGGTTGGGAAGGAATCAGGACCCCAGGTTGGCGTAGAGTTTCTGAGTGACAAAGGGCTGAGAGCAGAACCAAGCAGGCCAGGCAAACTGGCCGACTTTCCCAACCCATCAAAACACGTCCATGAATGAGCTCAATGGAAAATGTCCTCTTTTTTATTATTGTGAAACCTTCGCTCTTCTCCACCTGTAATCTTGTTTGCTGGCAGAGTGCTCCTGGATAACTTGAATCCATAAAGTAGCAAATGAATACGGACTGAAATGTGAGGTAATGGCCAATCCATCTTCATCCGACAGTTTGACAAGTATGAAAAACATGAGTGCTTCGGACAGAATTTGCACAGTTTCTAAGAAAGCTGTTCCTGGTTTGCCAGAGCTGCCTCTTCCATGCTCTTCTCTGCTGCCACCTGAACAGGTGGAGAACCAGTGGATTAGAGGACCAAGGGGGTGTGCGTTGTTGGACTCCGCAGGCTCCTGGCTGCCTTCCTGAAAGACCTCACCGCGCCCCCCCCCCCCCCGCCACTGCCACCCAATCCATTCCAGAATCGTATCGAGTGAGTGCTCTGGCTACAGTCTGTGCTGGGTGCTGGACAGAAGAGGAAGTCCACCTGCCTTAGGGAGCCCGTTGCCCGTCGGAGACAGACCTGGAGCCAAACAGGTACGCTAGCAGGTGGTAAGTGTCCTAGATGGGGCCCCAGGGGCCCTGGGGAGCCCCAAGTGATAACCCCTTTAGACTGCTTAGAAACAGCAAATGGTAGGCAAAATGAAAACTAACGGTAAACAATTATAATGAGAACAAAAGCATTATGGGTGAGGTGTTTGAGTCCAGTAGGTGATGATGATGTTAATAAACTTACTCAGGGCTTGCTATGCCAGGTACTGTGCATTATGTCACTCAATCCAGGAATTCTACCAACACGTAATGTGATTACAGTTGACGCAATGGAGGCCCAGAAAGGTCCAGAAACAAACCCAAGTTCCCACTCCCACCCCAGCCCTAAACAACCACTAATCTGTTTTCTATCTCTAGAGCTCTCTTTATTCTAGGCTTTCTTATAATGGAAATCATATAGTATATGGTCTTTTGTGACTGGCTTCTTTCACTTGGCGTAATATTTTCAAGGTTCATCGATGTAGCAGGTATCAGAACGGCATTCCTTTCTATGGCTGAATAATATTCCAGTGTGTGGTTGGACCACATTTTGTTTATCCATTTGTCTGTTGATGGTCATTTTGGGTTGTTGCCACCCTTTTTTTGGCTCTTGTGATTGTGTTACGAACATTTATGTAAAATTTTTTGTGGAGACTTGGTTTCATTTCTCTTGGGTATATACCTAGGAGTGGAGTTGCTGGGTCACATGATAATTCTAGATTTGATGCTTTGAGGCACTGCCAGACTGTTTTCCACAGCGGCTGCAGCCATTCATGTTCTCGGACTCTGCCATTTCTGAGCTGTGTGATATTGAGCAAGTTCCTAAACTTCTCTGGGACTCAGCTCCTCTCAGCTTTAAAAAGAGACTAAAAACTCAGGGTTTGGGGGAGGATTAAATGAAAAAATGGATATAAGGACATTTTGCAAACTAGAAGTGGTTTAGTAAATCTAAGGGTAAGTTTTTTGTATTATTTAAAATCTTTTTTTTCTCCATGTAGGAAATTTAATATTTGTATCCTCCTATATATTTTTTTTATTATTAGGATATCAATGGTATTTCTCATAATACCTTTTCTTTTGGAAGTGAGTTCCCTTATTTAATATCAATGTTTTAAATTCATATTAAGTACATTAAAAATGTTATGTATACACATACATAGAGTGGTGCAAATATCAGCTAATTTGTATACTGGAATCTTAACATGTTTCATATTGAAACTCAGAGCTGACTCATCAAAATGCTGCATTATCTCATAATAACTTCATCTCTTACTAGACCATGAAAATTAAAAAAAACAAACAAACCCAGAGAGCAGTGCTCTGTACAAGGCTGAGTCAACCTTAACCAGAGGAAATAACACTTTTCATTCTACTCCAGATAAGAGAATAGATAGTTATAATAAAGTGTGGGTGTGCGTGCAAAGTGGAGGTTGGTTTCGAACCATTAGAAATATTCTAATTTGGTTACATCTGTTGGTACTTTCCATACATACTTACCCCTTTTGTCTTTTTTTAAATAATTTTTTTTATTAGTTTCAGGTGCACAAGACAAAGTAATACTTAGACGTTTATCATTTACAGCCCCCACACCGTGTGGACCCCCCTCCCCGCCACCACTCCTCCTTATTTTAAATTTTTGCTCAATTATAAGTGTATGCGTGTTTGGTTCCATGATTAGGGACTTGCTCTCATCCGAGAACACTAATGAGCAGGAGACCCTGAAATGTCATTATCTTCTCTGACCTGTTCTGGAGAAAGACACTTAGCCAGTCAGAAAGCCAGCACTGTCTGGAGCTCGGGGTTCCTCCTCCCAGCCCTCTGCTCAGAGGGGCCCCTGAGTTTACAGACACCAGCCATGACTGCCATTCAGTAGTGAAGCTGACCAAAGTCGGGGTCTATGGCATAGCTGAGATAGTCGGTCCATGCTGGCTGAGCCTGGCTCTCAGCTCCTTACAGCATTTCCAAATGACAAGTGGCATCGGTAGTATAGAAAACTCTCCCAAAGGCCCTGGCGACTGGCCTGTACCCTTGGTCGTGTCCCTTGTGCCGCATCCCCTCAGCGTGGCCATGCCAGCTGGTGTTTTATGGGACACTCCCCTGGGCAAGCCCACCGGGATGGAGCTTGTCTGTTGGGAGGGAGGCAGTGGGAGCCCAGAGAGAGGCTCACCAAGCTTAGAAACCCAGACAGCCCTCAGAATGGGCATAACTGCCCTGTGGGCCAATTCTGGAAGCTGCTTGTCGGAGAGCCTGTCCGGGTCCCTGGGAACCCCTGAAAGGTGAGCCTGGTGGGCAGTGCGTTGCTGGGAGTTTGGGGGCATGGCCCAGAGAGGAGTCTGTCTGTACAAGGCAGGATGGTCTGTGAACCCAGAAGCCCCAAAGGAGCCAGGAAACACAAACAGCCAATGAAGGATGAAAGGCTCCACCTCAACTCGAAGCCTCCAACACGAAACTAGAACGGGTTACCCTGTCTTGCCCGCTAGAGCAGCACACTGAAAAAGACCGCTGATTATTCATGTTGGCAAAGGTGAGGGGTGAATGGGCACAAGCATCGTCCCAATCCTGAAGTATGCTGGGTCGTGAATTTCAGACAGCAACAGGCTCTCCGATCTTTTCTTTAAATGGGAAAGACCCCACTGCATTACCAGTCCATCCAGATCCCACCCCATCTCCCCAACTATCACTACCAACGCACAGTGTGCCTTGGAGACTTGGACACAACCCATCAAACGTTTCTGCATGCTATCAAGCATTTAAACATTAAACACACATAAAGTGAGTCTGCGTTCAACGTAAAATAATGCCATAGAGTATCCAAAACATACGACATTTTCCTCATTTGTTTGTTTGTTTTGTCGTGAATTTATTATGTGTCACTCCTACCTCTCTTCTAGGTTTCTTAGGTGACACACTTTTCTTCAGCTGATCTACTTGTTTTCTTAAACACCAGTTGTTGTACTTTTTACGAAGACGTTTTCACTGCATTTGGTGGGGTGTTTGACGTACTATATATACCCAGCCCATTTGAACACTGTTAGTGGACTGTGACCCCGCAGAGCTGATGGGACACACTGCCCCAGCCTTCCCTACAGGGTCATCACAGCCAGGTTTCCACTCAGCCAGTGAACCTGGGGTAAACATTTCTACAAGCCACCACAGCGAACCTTCAGCTGGCCACAGCTGCCACCCCCGTTCTCCTGTAGGCGAGGATAGCTGATGGAGCTTCTGAGAAGGGCGATTTGGCAAAAAGTATTGAGATACAGAATGTGCGTTGTTTTCAACAAGGAATTCCTCTCCTACGTGTTAGTCCAAAGAAATCTTTACAGGTGTCCGTTCCTGGACACACTGGGGAGTCCTTAGATGCCTTTGGCTACGTCCACACCCTGGGGTCCAAGGCAGAGTAAGAAGCTGTGAGGGGACGTCTGTAGTGGTGGGGAGCCCTCTAGGACACAATGGTAAGTGCACAAAGGACTCTGCAGAACCAAACTCAAAAGGCATTTATGAAAAATCATCCACATTTGAAACAAAGCTACATGTTTTTATCTGGATATGTGTGTGCATGTGTGAACACAGAATGGAAGGGATTGGTGGAGCTATTTCTAAGGAGGCAGCTGGGGGGGGTGGGACAAGGGGACTTTTTTTATGACTCTGTATGCCTTTGTGTTATTCAGCAGTTTACAATGGTAACATGTTCATGAGCCATTAGATTAAATTAATTAATAAGCAAAAAATGTAAAACAAACCAAACTGGACAGGTTGAAAGTACCTACCTTGCAGGCTGTTGGGCGGGCTGAGAGGCTGTGTCATGCTCCCCACACCTTTTCCGGCATCAGGGGGGCCTCAGTCCGTTCTGGTCGCTTCCACCAGGTTCATGTGGAAAGACCGCAGTGCTCGGGGAGTGCAGAGCTCAGAGTCGGGTCGCGGTCAGGGAGGTGGGAAAGGACAGACCCCGGGATGTCCACATACATGTGCCCCGTAAATGCCTTCTGGGCAGATGAGGTCTCTTTCAGAGTGAGAAGGGAAGGGAGGGAGGGGGCTCTGTGTTTGACTCTGGCCCACAGGGATGCCCAGGGCACTGGGTGAACAGGAACCAGCAGGAGAGAATCATAGAGAGAAACACTGGAGAGGAAGCTGGGAGTGAGGGGCCCGGAAGGCAAGTGCAGAGAAGGAAAGAAGGGGCCATGGTGTCGAGGGTGAGGCAGGCCCAGGCGGCTGAGGTCTGAGGAAAAACCTGGGCCCTGATGACCGGCCCAGAGCGGTTTCAGTGGGTGGGAGGGCGGACGGCAGCTTGCACAGGCGGGTAGTGAACGTGGACCATTCCGTCAAGAAATGTGGACGAGATGGGCAAGAGAGAGACTGCTTGAAGGGGCTGCTGAGAAAGGAGACTTACATTTTGCAAAGCAATACAAAGGGATTTACTGGGGAAGGCAGTATGGCACTTCCTTAAAAAATTAAACAGAGAATTACGTATGACCCAGCAAACCTACTTCTGGACATTTCCCCAAAGGAATTGAAAGCGGGACTCAAACAGAAATTTGTACTCGTGTGTTCACAGCACTGACTCAGCCCAGATCAGAAAAGAGACTGCAAACATCTTACTTCTGGAAAATGGATTTACATCGGAAGGTGAGCTTTCAGGATAATGTTTACAGCCATCTTTCAGCCGCGCTGCTCATGTTACTTCACGTCACCTTGACTTCAAACACTTGTACCCAGCAAGCATAGGGTTGCCATCCGCCACTGTCAGGAACAAATGTGGTCGTGTAACCTCAGGGCCTAAAGAATGCATCAGCCATTGACCAAATTATTAACCATTTTCTGAACAAGAAACCTTGAAAGCAAATAGCAGAGGGATTCCTGAGCAGATAACATTAGTGATCCAGGATTTTATCAACCCTCCAACCAAAATACACCCAGTTCCTTCTCACTTGAAAGACCCCACTCACGAGGTTAATGTTTTCCTTTATGCGTTTTAACACACTCAAAAGTGCTTTGCTTCTCTTGTCTTTTAGTAGTGATGTAACTGGTAGAAACGGGTGAGCAGAGCTGAAGGGGTAAGGAAATGGGCCTAGCTAAGCACAGATGTGCGTACGGGATTTGCTTGTGCAAGGGGCAGTCTGGGAGAAGGAGCCCACTCCCGTCCCTTGAGCAGGGCAGTGATGTCCCTCTTCCCTTGGTTTGAGGGGTGAGGGGCAAATGTCCTGTGTTGGGCATTTGTCTGCTCTGTCTGCCTACCCTACATTCATTCTCACCTGGGAATAGCTCCCTGGTTTTCCTTTGGAGAACTGCCCTTCCCCGCTTCAGTTCACATGGCTAAAGTGGAGCTGACCCACCCCCAATGCCAGGGTTGGAGATGTGACCTGGACAGTGAGGGTCAGAATGATTGGCTCACTGATTTGTTCACATGACCAAGGCGAGGCCACCTAGCATTAGTCCTGGAATATTTGCTGGAATTCTCTGGAAAGAAGCATTCTCTTTGGGGCCAATAAGCTCATAGGAAGGGATCCTGGAGCTGCTGGGGGGCCTGGCCAAGAGAAGAGCTGAGAGACAGTGGACAAGGGCACAGCATCCTTTTGACATAATTTGAGCCCCTGGATCCAGCCACACCTGAAGCTAGACTATCTCCGGTTTTCCTACTTAGGTCAGCCAAAAATGACCTTCTTTTACTTGGGCTTCTATCACGTGCAACCTTACACAGGGCTTCAGTGAGACTGGCAAAAGTTTGCTTCCTTGGAGGTGCTCTGCTTTGCTCTCTATGCCAGAGCATGTGAGCTGTTCCCGCCACACAGGTGTGCTTCTCTTGAAACGCAGGTGTACCTGAGACAGACACTGACACCCCCATCCTTGGGGCAGCCTGGCAGAGTGGGCAACTGGAGCCCCTGGACTGTGAGCCGAACTTCAGGGAGGCCCAGGGGAGCAGGCGGGGCCCAGTGCTGGCCCAGTGGTGCCACTGTCTGTCTCTGGAGCACTGTCAGTCTCAGTGGCCTGTGTTGATCTGGGCAGCGTGCGGGGTGCAGCCAAGGGGATGCTGCCACCTGGACATCCATGGCGGTAGCCAGCCGCAAAGTGCCCTGCTGCCTGACTTGGCAAGGGCCATGAGGCTGGTGGGCCTTGTGTCCAGGTGCTCAGAAGCAGTAGGAACTGACGCAGGGAGAGAGGACGATGGGAGCAGGTGCCACGGCAGGCCCAGCTCCGGGCTGCTGGCTTGAGTCTCGGCTTCACACAGACACTTCTGCCGGTGTGGCTGATGGGTCCCTTTAGGGGCAACCGTGCCACCTGCAGGCAACCGTCCTCACCAAGCCTGAGTGTTCTATTGTTTGGCTCTTCATCATTATTTTGACACACTATATGAAGAAATGAGACTGGAGTCAAAATCCCAACAAGTTCCTACATTATACTTGCCAAAAAAAAGAAAAAAGAGATTCTTAAAATGTAGTTTTAATGTACATTTTTGAAGTGGCAAAACAAAACTTCCTAAACCTTTTTTTAACTACTTACTTGTGAAAGCAACATTTCTTGGCAATGATGACTGTTTAGAATTCAAAGCTTTCATCATTGAAGCGGGGATCACAGGTGGCCGTGAGCTTGAAGCCGGTGGTGAAGGTTCCATTTGGAAAAAGAAATTCTCATTTGGATTTTTGAAAAGATGTCATTCAAATTTCCCATGAAATATGTTTCCTAGCCTTTGTGATTTGTTTTTTTAATTGGAGATACATAATATGAAGGGGTGGCGAATTTTTTTCCGAAGCCCTACAGAGGCATGCCTGAAACCCCTCTTGTTTACGGCAGTTTGCCACAAAAACATTACCATTTTGGTAAAACTGCTTTCTACCTCTTGGATGTGAACTCAGGCTGTTCTCATGATCTGGAGGCTGGGGGTGGGAGGTGGGTGTGTTGTCCTCGTCACCTGGTCACCTCCAGCACTGAGCCCAGTAAAGGCTCTCAGTGACTATGTGTTGAATGATGGAAAGAACAAATGAATGAGTGAATGAATGAAGGGAGGGATGGAGGAAGGAAAGAACTCCCACTGCTTCCAAAGAGTGAGGGGCCTTTTCCTTCTAGTTATCACTGTCGACTAGGAAGAGGTCTGGCTGCAGCTCGTCAACTGAAATGAGAAGTGGCTTCGTTTCCGGACGCTTAGTCCCCTCTGCTCCCACGGTCATCCATTTTGTTGGGGACCAGAGGTCACTGACGGCAGGAGTGCATTCTTCCTGTCTCTCCTCTTGCCCTCCTGGCAGTGTGTACGGGTCCTTTTAACAGAGTGGCCCTTCCAGGTGTGGCCCCCGTGGTCCCCTGTCTCCCCCTTGTTCAGTGCCCCACTGCTGGCTTCAAAGGCGGCCCTTTCAAGGCAGCAGACATGGTTCAGCTGTCCGTGCCCATGAATAGTTATGAATTTGGGCGGGAACACTAGGAAAATGCGAGCAGCTCTGATTCCTGTGCTTAGGGCCAGTCAATCCACCCGGCTTTGAAGCCCCAGCTGGGGCATCTGTGTAGCTTCCAGCGGAGCAGAGTTCAGGGGAAGAAGACAGATGGCTGAGTCGTTAGCAGAGAATGAGGGGACAGTGTCCTCAGGCGAGAATCCAGAGAGTCACGTGGGTTTCTGCATTTCTTTGGGGATCTGAGCCTTTGGAGGAATAATTCCAGGATGCCGCCTGCCTCGATGGCACCTTTGGGAGTTGGGAAAGAGTCGCCCTCTGAGCATCACAGGTTCTCAGGCCCGTGGCTGGCCAGTGGGTGGCACCCTGTGTGAGAGTAATGTACCAGTCCCAGGGGAAATCTCAGGTGCCAGGAAGAGATGTCTGGCATGCAGGCTGGGACAGGCTATGAAGGGCTGTGATGTCCCTGCCGGTGGGTTTGGCCTCATCCTGTGTTTGAGGGGACGGCCGGCACGTCCAGTCAAGTGAGGTGTACCCCAAAACCTAGACGCGAGGAACATCTGGTCTCCTACCTAATGGATGTAATTGGCTCAGGTGGTTTTGAAAGGTGGTTGCAGAGTGTTTGACCCTTCCTCTCCTGTGGAGGAGGAATCTGTGTATGTCCAGAGGCTCCATGTCCTTCTTGAAAGTCCATGGGCTTGGAACAGCTTTGAGCGATGCCCTACAGTGGAGGTCAGTCTGTATGACTTCCAAGGTTAGGGGACACAAGCCTGTACAGCTTCCATCTGCTTCTTTGGAACCGTTGCCCTTGGAGAACTGAGCGGCCATGGCAGAAGTTCAGTTACTCTGAGGGCAGCATGCTATGAGGAAGCCCAGGCCATGTGGAGAAGCCCGTGTAGGTGCCTGGGTTGTCAGTTCCAGCTGAGGCCAGCCTTTGACTCATCTCAGCCCGGGCGCCGGGCCAGTGAGAAGGAAACTCCTGATGCTTCCAGTCCCCAGCCAGTCCATCTCTCAGCGGGGGCCCCAGACATCATGGAGTTGGGATGAGTCACCCACACAGAGCCGCCTCTGAATTCTTGACCCACAGAAGAGCTAAGTGGTTGTTTTGTGCCACGAAGTTTGGGGTGTTTGTTACACAGCAACGGACAACTGGAACATGAACAGTAATCTGAGTAAGCCAGAGATCTTAACCTCAGATGCTTTCACTTGGGCAAGGCATGCAATAAAGGTGTGAGAAGGGCGCCTGGAGGAACCTGGAGCAAAAACACTGCCTTGCAAACGGAACACCCACCTGATGGCCCTGGAGTGAGCCCTTTGTGACATCTGGATTGAGCCGAAACACCTTGGTAAATATGAATGAAGAGTTTTAGGGACACCCCAAACTCCAGCTGATGTCATGTGGGGCAGTCTCAGGGAGGACCAGCTGTTGAACGGGACGGTAGTTTCTGAAGCAGAAGCCTTTGCTGTTGTATTGCTCCCATCTGGAGAAGCAAGCTGGGGTCATGTCAGGAAAGAGGACGGGGAGGGGCTCCCCCAGAGGCCTCGCCTCACAGCGCCCCCAGCTCTGTCCATCAGGGAGGAGTGGGTCCTCCCCTCCCCCGCCTCTGCTTCCAGTCTCGCCCACAAACACCTTTCCTGCCACCTCTGGCCCAGGCCCTGCACCAGCACGCCTCCTGGCCCCCAGGCCTCCAGATGTGTCCCCAGGACCCAGCAAAGTGTCCTCACGTAGTAGTTGCTCAAAAGGTATTTGCTGCATGCGTAAGTGGCTTAAAACAACAGAAAATTATCGTCACTTTTCTGACGGCTCGAAGTCTGAAGTCAAGGTTTCTGCAGGGCCGTGCTCCCTCTGACGGCTCCAGGGGAACCTCCTTCCTTGTTCTTTTAGCTTCTGGTGATTGCAGGCAGGTTTGGACATTTCCTGGCTGTGAATGCATCACTCCAAGCTTTGCCTGCATCGTCACACGGCTGTCCTCTCCTTCTGTGTCTTTACAGTATTCCCTCTGTGCACATCTGTCGCTGTGTCCAGTTCTTCCTCTTTGTGAGGACACCAGTGACATTGGATGAAGTTCACCCTAATGACCTCATCTTAACTAATTCCATTAGCAACGACCCTGTTTTCAAATAAGGTCACATTCTGAAGTGCTGGGGGTTAGGACTCCACATATCTTTATGGGGGACACGATTCAATCAGTACAGCTTGGATAACATAAGTGCACCCCTGGGATAAGGATCCGCTCCCACGAAGCTGCTCTAAACCTCTGAGCCAGCAACATGAGGCTGAGAACCAAACCTGGGGGGATTCGCCAGGTGACTAGTGGGGCACCCACCCTCCTCCGCCCTGGGGGACCTGTGGGAACCACAGTGCATCAACTACACCATAAGTTTACTGCCCGGTCTAAAGGTGGTCCCCCCTTTTTATCATCTTTCTGCCTGTCTCTTCATATGGCAGCCCTCACTTCCTCATGTCAGTATTTTATTCACTATAAGCTCCAAGAAGGACAGGGAACTTCTATATCTTATTAACCACATTCCCAGCCCCCAGCACAATGTTTCAATAAACATCGATCTAGTGCAGGGGTGTCCAAACTTTTTTCATCGTTTTTCACCAAGGGCCATAGGCGGTAAAATACACAAACAGCCGGGCCACTCACTCGAGGTGAAGTACGCATTGCCTCCCTCACCTGGTTTATTTAAGTAAACTAAATATATTTTTGGAATTTGCTGTGGGCCAATTAACAATGGATTGTGGGCCGCAGTTGGCCAGGGGGCCACAGTTTGGACAGCCCTGCTCTAGTGCATGCATGCATGAATGAATGAATGAATGGTGACTTGTTGGAGGGAAAAGGATTCAGAAAGCTCCCTTTGAACCACTGTGGAGGGGCAGAGACCAAAGTCCAGGGGACCAGGGAGGTGGCCGCAGCCACAGGCTGTCACATAGCATTTGAAAATTGACTTGTGGAGGTTTCAACCTGAAAGCAAATTGCCGCTTGAGCCTTCTGGGAGATAAGGCGTCCGTGTCCAGTGATAACGGTGGCCCTGGGAGCCAGGGAGGCTGGGCAGGGATCAGCGCACACCGGGCCCATGGAGACACTAGTGGGTGGTAAATATAGAACAGCCCGAGGGCAGGGACCTCGGCCCCCTCCTTCCAACTGTGTGGTGATCAAACACGACCAAGCAAGGCTTCTTAACCCGCCCCTTTCCAGGCCTGGCTTGCCCACTACACCTTTCCTTTCTACTCTCCAAGGTGGCCAATATCACCAGGGTCCAGTGACAGCAGAGTGACATGTACAGTCAGCAAATCCTCTTGCAAGAAGCAGTCATACTGGATGGCTGCTGGCCCGGGAACAGGCACAGCAAACATGAGAGTATGTTTCTGTTCAGTCCACATTATACAAAGCCCAGTCAGTGGTCATGAAATTCTTTACTAACTGTCACTGAGTGAGAGCTTCCCTGCCTCAGTGTGTGCTCGCAGCAGCTCCATGAGGTAGGACCTTGGCACCCCAGGGACGCACAAGCAGAACCTGAGGCACGGGGAAGTGTCTTGACCAAGGTCACGAGCTGGTAAGTACCCAGGGCTGTCTGTGTCCGAAGCCGGGCTCTACCCACACTGCCACCCCACCTCCAACTGCACCCGCCCGGTGAGGGAGGAGTCCCAGCTTTGGGACCTCAGACTGAAACCGCCTTAAGCCCAGTCTCTTGATTGAGACAGAGGCCCATGAAAAGTGGGAAAGGGAGCTGACATTTGTGGAGAACCTGCATTATCCCATTCTATACCCCCAACAACATGGCGTGGGGGCTTTATTAGCTCCATTTTACAGTCCGGGGAATCAAGACTCAGTGAGGAGGAGAAAGGCACCCAAGGTCTCACGATGGCAGAGCTGGGATAAAAACGTAGGTGAGTGGGTGCTAAAACCAGTGCTTCTGCCACTACCCTGCGGCCCCTTCCAGAAGGAGACCTCCCTGCACCTCCCTCTACTCCCCCTACAACAGGTCCCACAGAACTTCTTGTCCCAGGACTGGTCAGTCATGGGCCCTGCTTCCTTGTGGCTATAGGAGGTGGCCGGTCCGCCCACCAAGGCTGAGTTCCGTGGGGATTAGAGGATGGGGACTGCTGCTGAGCGGACATTTAGGGACGGGAACAGGCCTCATCCTGGCCAAGTGCAGGCGTTTACCCCAGTAAGCAAAGCCCTCAGGAGCCTTTCCTAAGATTCAGGGTGAGGATCTGCAGGTAACCAGTGAAGGTTGACAAGGCCTCAGAGTGAGACACATGTAGAGATGGCCCCTGAGCTCCACTGGGTCAACTCACTGGCAAAATGTTTACCAAGCCCTGGACGGGGGCGTCAGGGGATGGGCAAGGGAGGAGAAGGGAGCCACAGAGGCTGCAGGCTGAGGTTCTTCAGTCAGGCTGCCTGGGTTCATATTCCGGCTCCTGTAATTGGTATTCTGCCATCATCGCATTTGCTGTATCGTCGCACACTCGCTACTTATAATTCTTTCTCTCTGTATCAGTTAGTCATGATCGCAATGTTTGGCTGCATAACAAAAGAAGTTGGTGAACTGCAGTGGCAGTAAGCAGTGGATGAGCTCTGTGGCTCTCGTGGACCAGCTGACGTAGGCTGCGGGTGGGCTGGTCTTGCTGGCCCTCTCCACTCCATGCGTGTGTCCCCTCCTCCATCAGCCAGCAGGCGAGCCCTGGCTTGCTCTGCTCACGGTGAAAACAGACACACGGGGACACAAGCCAACCCTCCAGCCTTGGCTGCCGTTTCATTTGCTGACATCCTGTTGGCAAAGGCAAGTTATATGGCTGAGCCCAGAGTCAGGGGCCAGGAATGTACTCTCTGTCCATGAGATTGTGGGATGACAGTGAATATATGGGATAAGAAAGAGCTCTACCACATGTCATCTTCACACCATGGGCTCCAGTGGAACATGTGTTGATTGCTGGATTCCTAGCCCTGGCACAGGGGTAGGGACACAGAATAGGCTCTCAACACATGATAATAGTAAGAGCTAATATTGAATGAGCACCTACTATGTGCCAGGCACTGTGCTAAGAGCTTTACTTCTATTTTGTCATTAATTGTCTTAACAACTCTGTGATGTAGGTGCCGATAGTCCCATTTCACAGATGAGAGCACTGTGGTCCAGAGAAGTTAAGTAACTGGCCCCAGCACACACTAGGCCACCTGAGACCAAACTGATGTGAGACAAAAGAGACGTCAGTCTGGACCAGCACAGAACCTGTCTCCTTGTTATGGTGCAGAGAAGCAGCGAGACATTTTTCTGAGCTCCTGGTATAAACTTTCCAGCCATTACATCAATATTCGTGAAAATTACGTACACAGAGAAGACAGAGAGGACAGGTCAGACCAAGGCTCTGTGACTTCTCTCGGGAACCTCATCCCTGAGCCTCACCCTGATGTGTTGTCACCAGAGCACGGGCAACCCAGTTTGGAAGCTGGACAGGAGTTCGGCTTGGGGTAAGGCAGCATTTCCCATGGTGTGATTTGCAGGTCTGGGGGAGGGGGCGTGAGAGACCGTTCTAGATGGTACACAGAAAACATTTTGTTTTCAATAGTTTTGCACTTATTTTGGTGGATCTTTGGGAAATACATCTGGCATATCAAAGCTGTGATTTCACAGATATTATTGTTCAGGAGTAGGCGAGTAAAAGCCGTGAGTCGATTAAAGTGAACTTAACAGAAAATATGAAGTAAATAACCATGGGAGCGGTGAATGAACATTGTAGAAACTGTGAAGGCGGGACTTGAGTGATAGGCTCGCTTGAGTTCAGGTTTCCAGTTCAATCCATGACTTTTGATTGCTTTTAGTTGCTTTGCATATGCTGGACACTGGATGGGTATTTGCCCACAGATCAGGTCACTCATTGCCCACAATCTGCCTGGTAAGTCTTTTCGCCCTCATTTGAGGATAAGAAATCCTGAAGGTTAAGTGACAGGCCGGGACACTGACTCTCAGGTCAGTGGCTCTCAGGGACAGAGTGACCCAGGGACATTCTGATTGCAAACAGCTCCAAGAGACTAGGCTGGGGTAGGGGTCCCCCGGCTCAGGGGCTGACCTTGGCCCGCAAGGGAAGGACATTTACCAAATACTGTGTTGATTGAGCACTTGTTAGGGTTGTTCTGGGGCTATGTGCAGGGACAGCCAGACATTGTTTTGGTTTATCGACATAAAATATATGTTTTTTAGCTTTCCAAGGAAATATCTGATCATAGTAAAAATTCAGAAAGAAGAGAGAAAACAGACGCTCATAATCCCACGAGAGATGGTCAGTGTTAATGACAGCCAGACATTGTGGTCCAGGTTCATCGTCCTGAATCTAGGGGAAAGCATCTTTTCTTCATAAGAGCAGTGCCCCACTTTTGTGGTACCCCGTCAGGTTGCCTCCCAAACAGCAAAGACATTTGACAGGTCCCAGGAGTTTTTCTTCATCTAATGGAACGTTCTGGTTCCTGCTTGCCGACTTCTGGTGTTCCCCCATCATCGTGCTCTGCCGTCTCTCTTTTCCTCTGGCTGTCCTAACCCCGTCTGCCCATGCTGCAAAGTCTCCACAGAGCTCAGCCTGACTGTTGTGATGCTGAAAACCCCTGACGTCCAATGCCCCCTGACAAGGTGAGTTTCCTAGTACAGCTCAGAACAGAATGCTCAGTGTTTCTGGTAAAAAGATTAGGAACATAAAAAGGAGCAAGTGTTTGAGCATGGGAGCTAATGGCTGCGAGGCCTCCCCTGCGAAAGCCCCTGTGGCTCACCCCACACTTGACTCTGGACCGCAGGCCCCAGCGGCTGTGGATGAAAGAGCGGACGGGAGTCATTCCAGCCTCTTGATTTCAGCCCACAGCCTGGACAGCTGCGGGAAGCCGGTCCCTGATCCCACGCGGGGAAGAAGACGGCCTAGCCAGCTGGATGGTGAGAGTCGGGGCACCATTAGCTTCTGCCAAATGCTGTGCTGAAACCAGGTTCTCTGGCTTTGAAGATGTTTCCTGAAGGACCAAACAATTCTCATTTCCTTGAGGGGAAACGCTGTCAATTTTAAAAGCCCTCATTCTCCAGTGAGGCTGTGTGGCTCTCTCCTCATCTGTAAACTATTAAGGAGGGGCTTGGTTTCAGTTCTAACAAGCTTTACACTTAATGGGAACAGGGTGGCACAGGGAACAGATGGACAGTTGAGCCATAGATGGCCCCAAATAGTTTTGTGTTGTCACTTTTTGATTTTCATCCAGGTGTTTGGTTTTAACCAATGCAGCTGTGCTCTCTGCAGCCGTACCACTCTTTTAATAAGGACACACCACCTTTTCAGGCCTGTGACTGCTCCTCTGGATAACATCTATTCACATGCCACATATTTATTGAGCACCTACTGTGTGCCATGCAGTGGTGAATCAAATATAAGCAGTAGAATCCAATGAATAAAAAGATGGGCTCTGGACCAGCCTGCCTGGGTCCCAAGTTCAGTCCTGGCTTTGCCCCTTATTCTCTGTGTCCTGTGAGCTAAGACTTTGGCCTTATCTATAAAACAAAGGTAATGACAGTGTCTACCATTGGGTTAATGTGAGGGTCAACGTGATGTCGCCAGAGCAGTCTGATGCTTCCTAGGAAGCGTCTGCCAGGATTGCACGGTCCCTGCCCCCGCAGTGTTTACAGTCTAGAAGCAAGAAAATGCAACACACCTGTGTGGGGTGGGATCCCAGTGAGTCCGGGTGGGGCTCACCAGGCCAATCAGATTCAGATTTGGCCGTTTGTGTAGGGGGTGGGCTCAGCACAGGAAAGACCAGGAAAGCCAGCCTGCCTGCTGCAGGAGAAGAGGATCCCTCACAGAGAAAAGGCCAACTGTCCTCCAGCCCTCCTCCTGAAACACCACAACTGCGCGCCCCTCCATATGCCTCCAACACCCCCTGAGTTACTGTCCCTCCGCTGGAATCCAAGGTGAGGCCTGCGAACGAGTGAATCTGTGCGCGGGCTTTTTAGGAGGACACCTGTGTTTCCCGCCGCCTCCCAGCCCACCCAGATGGTCGGAACCCCCACTATTTTTCACAGCTAGATGCTGTAGGGGCTTCCTGGCACCTGTACTCTGGGCTGGAGAGGCTGGTGTGGGGTCCCCCAGGGTCCCCTGCTCCTCTGGGGGGAACCTCTGCAGCCGAGATGTCCCTCCTGGTTCTCAACTGCCACATGAAGGTTTGAGGTTAGCCAGTTCTGCGGCTCCGCCCCTCCTACCAGTCTCGACATAGCTTCTTCTTTATATCCTTGGGTATAAAACTTCTGTTCAGCCAGGCTTCAGCTGCTTCTCCAGGTTGATTGCTCTATAATTTAGTTGTAATTTTAATTTGTTCGTGGAAGGAAGCAGGCACAGTGTTGGTCTACTCCGCCATCTCGGATCTCCCAAGGTCACTCTTAATCCCCGGAGAGTCTGTCTTTCTCCTTGGAACCATCTTTCCTATCCTCACTCCTTGATTTGTTTCTCTCTTCAGTTAACTGGGCTCACTCTGCCAGGACCTCATCTGCCTGTTGCCGTGGCTGTAAATGGAATAACACTTTCCTCTGGAAGCTGCAGACCTCAGCTTCCAGAAAGTCTGCATTTTTTCTTTTTCTTCCTTTTTTCTTTAAATTTTGGGACTTAATCTTTTGAAATTGTGATAAAATATACATAACATAAAATTTACAGTTTTAACCATTTTTATGTGTACAGTTCAGTGGCAGTAAGCACATTCACATTATTGTGCAACCATCACCACCATCCACCTCCAGAAATTTCTCATCTTTCCAAACTAAAACTCTGTACCCATCAAACACTAACTCCCACTCCACTCTCCCCAATCACCATTCTGCTTTCTGTCTCCTCTAGGGACGTCATGTAAGTGGAATCATATAGTATTTTTGTGTGTGTGTGTGGCTTATTTCACTGAGCATAATGTTGTCAAGGTTGATCCATGTTGTAGCCTGTGTCAAAACTTCCATCCTCTTTAGGGCTGAATACTATTTCACTGTATGTGTATACCACATTTTGTTTAGTCATGCGTCTGCCAGTAGACCCTTGGGTTGCTTCCAACCCTTAGCTATTGTGAATACTGCTACTAGGAACGTGACTGCACACATATCTATTTGAGTCCCTGCTTTTGCTTTTTTTAAATGTTTACCCACATGTAGAATTGCTCAATCATATGATTATTCCATGTTTCTTTCTTTTTGGGTGGGTGTGGGGAAGAATCGCCATACTGTTTTCCACAGTGCCTGCACCATTTTATATTCCCATCAGTAATTCTCAGGGGTTCCTAGTGCTCCACATCATCACCAACACTTGTTATTTTCTTTTTTTTTTTTTTTATAGTAGCCACCCTAGTGGATGTATAGTGGTAGCTCATTGTGGTTTTGATTTGCATTTCCCTAATGCCTAATGATGTTGAGTATCTTTTCATGTGCTTGTTGGTCCTTTTGCATATCTTCTTTGGAGAAATGTCTATTCCAGCCCTTTGCCCAATTTAAAATTAAAATCCCACATCTCTTGGGATATTTATTATTTCGTTGTACAACTGAATGGCCTTATAAAGTTGCACTGGGCTGACTGGGCTGCCACTCAAGGCTACTTGAGACAAATGACTTGATTGAATGGCTGTGTTTCTCCTGAGACCTGTAAGAATTTCTCTAGAGTAGGCATCTAGACATGGAATTGCTGTTTAAATGAGGCCTACTTTTTAAAGTGGTCAGTTCTTTAGTGATTATTTTTATTTTCTGAAGTCTTTCGTTTTTCTCTAAGACCTAGGTGAAGTGGTTTGGATAATGAATACTTAGAGAAAGAGAGTACAGTGTTGTGGGTTTTGTTTTGTTTTGTTTTTAACCACTTCTTAGAAACTCGGTTCCTGGAAGCCCCCAAATATTCATTCAGGTTTCAGCACAGGACAATAAGCAGTGTTGCCCAGACCCTGGGATCAGTCTGATTTCCCAGGTCTCACCTGAAGGACAAACTGAATCTGAGTCCCTGGGGGAGGGGCCTGGGAGCATCGTAGTATGATGGCCAAGGTTAGGAAACTCAGAATGAACATAAAGCACATAGAGGTCAATATTTAGTCCATGTTACGCTAAGAACTGTTCAAGGCACTGAGAATTCCAAACTCCCAGCGCTCCTGGAGCTTCCACTGAGGAATGTCACCCATCGATGGAGACAATGAGCCAAAGCACCAGTATTGCTGGGAAGGATAATGTGGCGATTTCCCCCGCTCTGGCCTTGACCTCTAGCTCATAGATTCCAGGCTGCTCAGTGAAAGGGCCTCCACATATTGCTCTCTCCATATATATTTACATTTTAAAACTTCGACTTTGTTTCTGATAATCATTGTAAAAGACTTACAATCAAGAGAAATCAGAGTTTATATTTTATATTGTATATCAATTTGAGTCATATTCTTTTTGAAGTGGTGCAATACCGAAAGTGATCATTTCCCTTTAAGTGCAAAAACTTGACGTTGTGTGAATTGTACTTTCCATTTAATCCTATTGTAAACCAGGCTTGAATTATGTGAGGTCCTAAGGTAGCCGGCCTGGTATAGAATTCGAGATTACCATTGGCCAGGCAGGTTTTAGTGTATTTTCTTCCCACCCCTCCTACTTCCTCCCCTGGTTTGGTGTGATGGAGTGAGAAATGTAACTTCCAGTTTTCAGTCAGGCCCCTACAAGCTGGCTGCCTCTTGTGGTTCACTTCACCTCTGTTTCCTCAGTTTCTGTGATACCTGGAATCTCACAGAGTTGTCAGGAGACCCACATGGGCATACGACTTAAAGGGCTCTGCGTGCAGCAGATTAAATAATATTTCACAGTTGGAAAACAATGGTTATGAGATAATCTAAAATAATCATCTGTCGTGCATTCTAATTTATAAGTATATGTGACTTTTTAAAAACACACTTGGAATGGTACTGTAATGGCGTAAAGAGCATATATGTGTATACTTTATAGAAAAATACAATGAACTCATGAGTCCCCTTCTTCTAGGCAAAGAGATAGGCCATGACCACACCCTCCCAATCCCCACCCACTGCTGTCCATTTTCTCTTCTCCAGAGGCAACCTTTACCTGAATTTTGAGTTATTCATTCACTTGCGTTTCTTTATAGTTTTGACATCTGTGTGCACATCGTAACAAATACACTTTGTTTTGCCCATTTTGATCTTTATTTAAACAGAACTTCATGGTCTCTATACTTCAATGACTCTTCTTTTGCTCACTTTTGAGCATTGATTCACCTCTGAGATGGATTCATGTTGGCGAGTGTGGTGGAAGAACCTTCATTTTTCACTGCTGTATAATATTCCACTGTGCGAATCTCCTACAACTTATTTCCCCATCCAACTGTTGGTAGGTGTTTGAGTTGTTTCCGGTCTATACTATTGTGTAGCAGGCTGCTTTGCACTTAATTACACATCTCCAAGTGCACACATACACTGTCCCTGGGCTTTAGTCCTAGAAGTTGGATTACTGGATCTAAGAGGCTTATATTCAACTTCACTCCGTTGTGCCAGGCTGTCTGCGAAAGTCTTTGTACTTAGTCATACCTCTTCCAGGGGAAGAGTCCCCATAGATGCCTCCTCTCCCAATTTCTGGTACTGACAACTCTAGTTTTTGCTAGTCTGGTGGGTGAATTAGAGCATCTCATCATGACTTTTTGTTTTGCTAACTAATGAATAGATTGACTACATTTATATAAGTTGGGGCCATTTGTGCTTCCTGGTCTGTGAAATTCCTGTTCATTTCTCTTGCCTAGTTTTCCCTTTTGGGTGATTTATATTCATTCATTCAGCACATTTTACAGTATCTACAAGTGCCAGGCACTCTTTTAGATGCTTGGGGTATATCACTGAGCAAAACAGTATATTAAAAGGTGAGAAGGGCTAAAGGAGGAAATAAAGGGCTTGGCAGAGTATGTAGAGGGGTGCAATATTAAATAAAATAATCAGGGTGGATATCATGGTAAGGTGACAGTTGAGTCAAGACTTGAAACAGATGACGCATTCGCCAGGCAGATATCTGGGGGGAAGGTCAGGCCAAGCAAAGGGAACAAGTGCAAAGAAAGGTCCTGAGGTAGGAGTGTGCCAGGCTTGTGTGACAAAGCTCCCCGAAAAAGCTGAGGACAGAGGAAACCAGTTAGGGGGGAGGGACACAGCTAATGTGAGCCAGGGCTGCAAATGATGTTTCTGCAAGTTGGAGTTTGGGTGGGGTACGGATAGTTGGGGGTGTACTGGAAAGAAGAGAATTTGGTGTTGAAACTCATCTTGGCTGCTTCCTAATTGTGAATAGGGCAAATGAAAAAACCTTTGTAAGCCTCACCTTCCTCTGTAAAGTGGAGTCCACGATGAAGTGATTACGAGGCTTTGATGACCTCATGTAGACAGAGGGCCAGTGGAAAGCCTGGCACTCTGTAAACCCCCAGGGGGGCTGTTACGCCCCTATGCCCCTGCCTGTGGGACCCCAGGGTAGAGCTTAGGATCTGGGCAGAACAGATGAACGTCTCTGAGCAATCCCCCCAAATTCCTCTTCTCTCTTAGGCAACACTGGCCGGCACTGGGCTGCATGAGCCCCTGGGGTGACATCATGGTCCACCTGAGACAGCTGTCCAGGGAACCTCACCCAACCTCTACCCCTCTGCTTTCTTTCCACTGCCCGCCTCCCCTCTCCCAGCGTCCCCTGGGCTGCCTGGCTTCTGTTGTAGCCACTGGATCACAGCAAACACACAGAGACCCTGAGATGGAAGAGCAGGGCCGGGAGAGGGGAAATCTGACTCCACTTGCTCCCGGGCCCCTAGAGCCGGAGCCTGAAGGGCCTGGGGCCTCTGTGAG
Source organism: Rhinolophus hipposideros (assembly GCF_964194185.1). Classification (NCBI taxonomy): domain Eukaryota; kingdom Metazoa; phylum Chordata; class Mammalia; order Chiroptera; family Rhinolophidae; genus Rhinolophus; species Rhinolophus hipposideros. The sequence goes on from NC_138069.1 coordinate 39,668,543, forward strand.
TTGCGGTTCTCCACCTCGCCAGATGATGAGATCACCTGGTTACAAACTCAGTTTTGCTGGCCCCATCCCTATGGAGTCCCATTCAAGGGCGCCAGGGCAGACTGGAGTTTGGGTTTGTCCCAGCCTCCAGCCGTTTCTGTCTTCGGGCAAGTTTGAGAACCATTGAGAGTGATTCGAAGAGCCGGGGCTCTGGGGGAACCACCTGGATTCAAGCACAGCCCTCACCAGTCCCCACTACCAGAACATTCAGGTAGGCAGTGTCCACAACTTCTTTGGGTTTCCATTTCCTCCTTGGGAAATGACAGAATGAGATTTGCAGAGTCAGCACTTAGCCCTGGCCTGGCACAAAGTAAGCACGAACAGATGTTAGGCAGTGACCTGTACTGTTATTCCAAGCAGCTGTGGCAGCAGGGTGGGAGCCCCTGTGGGCTCTGAGTGACCAGCCTGTCAGGCCACTCGCTTCCCACTCCGCTCTCCTCTCTCGTATGCTCTCCTGAGAAACTGCCCCCCTGGAATCCCAGCTGCCATGCCTCCCCATTGTGAGGTCTTGTGTGGGTCACTTCTCTTTGCTCTGTTTTCTTTCCTCAACGTGAAGAGTGATTGTCCCTACCTCCTAGGAGTGTTATGCCTCACACATAGATATCTTCACAGAATTGTTAGCTAGTATTATTACTGTACTCTTTAATCAATTGACAAATTCATTATATTTGACTTGGTGCCTACTCTTTGAGCTGGAAGTGGGAGGGTACTGTGCTCTCAGACTCCAGACTGCCTGGCTTTTAAACTAAGCTCTGGCACTGACCAGCTGTATGACCTTGAGCAAGTTACTCCTTCTCTCTGGGCCTAAGATTGATTCATCTATTTCTTCAGCAGAACTCAGGAGTGAAAGATTACTAGACGGGTTCACTTTGTAAAGAGCTCAGGACAGTGCCTGGAATGCAGTATGCTCAGAGAGTGATGAGTGAAACTGAAGCCACTGGCCCCTTTCTCCAGGAGCCCAGTCTAGGGGGGAAGTTACCAAGACATGGGAGGTGCTGGCCTGAGCCTGGAATACTTCCTGGGGGAGGCAAAGGACCCCAACAAAGGAAGGGTATGTTTGCCAACAAGCAGGGCAGGGTTCTGGCTGCTGTCAAGTTCCGGGTCTGCAGGTTTTGTGCATTCTTTTAAATACAAGTATTGAGATACACACATGGGATCAATTTAAAGGGAAATCTATACAAAATAAGAAGCTATTCTGATTTGGCAAATCCTGCGTCTGCTGGCTGGAAATAATACAAGGAAGTGAGAGGACATTGGGGCGTGGTGGGGAGGGCTGCGGTGGCCTGGCGGGATGGATATGGCCTCTCATTCTGGGGACCCCTGCCCGCGGCTCTCTGCCAGCTTGCAGGGCGCCACCCCAGCTGCGGGGGCCAGCTTTTTTCTTTTTAACGTCACAGTTTATGTCTCCTTATTTTTTTAAACCGTTCTGTGCGCTTGTTTTATTTTTTAAAATTAATTAAATATAACTGGTTTCCTATGTGCCCGCTGGCGTCCATGCACTCGGAGCCCTACAGCGTCACCCCAATCTCCGCATTTTGCCTCCTGGGAGGCGCTCGCAATTGTAGTTTTTCTCATTTTTCTGTACTGGTTTAAGTTTCTCACTCTGCACCCGTCGCTTACATAATAATTGAAAAACCAAACAAATATTACCGGTCTGATTTAGGAAGGGATCGCTCTGTCCACGTGGGCGTGACCTTAGTAAAGGATACTTCTGACCCTGTGCCCCTAGCGCTCGGGCTCCGGGACCCAGCACCCTCGGCTGGGCAACAGTCGTCTGGCCGCTTACCAGAGCGCCGCGCACTACAGACGGTCTCATAATGAGCCTGGAGGTCAAGCCTGAGAGCCTCACCCCACTGGTGAGAGCGTGGCGTCAGCGGGGCGCAGTGGCCGGGAGAAGTTCCCTCTGCATCTTTAGGAGAGAGACAAAGGCTCTCGTTTCTTAAACAGGCCCCCAGCCCTTCAGTATTTGGCGGGTGCGCTTCCCATAGTCAGAAAATGTATGACCTTGACCAATGATGGAACCTCAGTTTCCTGGTTTGCAGATTATGATGAATTAGATTAGAGAGCCCCTGTACAGCATGTAGCCGGAATCCTGGTATCTGGCACGCCCAACTGCCAGCCAGCCATTGATTTTCGTTGGTGAGAGACCTTGTGATCACCCAGCTGGTCCCTGAAGGACAACGAAGAGGAAGGCATCAGAGAAAACTTCGTGGTATAAGGTCAGTGAAAGAAATATTATGTCTAATATTACCGCAGGCTAGTGTAAGATGAAAAAGACCCACAGGTGGGCAGGACCCCAGGGGGATGTGGGCAAATACACTGATCTGATTAAGAGCTTCAAGGTTGATGAGTGCCAGGTAGAGGGATCCCCGCGGTGGTATGAGTTAGGCTGCCTGCTAAGACTTCAAGTCGGGGATGCCGGGAAGGAGAGCGGCTGGCTGGCTTAAGAGCTGGTCTGGTGACGTGGGGGAGCCTCAGTGTGCCCTTCCATGAGATGGAACCACAGCGCCATCACTGAGATGGTCAGAGAGCTCTTAACTCACACACCAGGCTCGCAGCCCAGTGCTAGGCCCAGGAGGCCAATTGCCCTGGCTGTGCCGAACACAGCCCCGTCCCCGTGGCCCTTGCCAGGCCGCCTTGGACCTTCTAGCAGAGGGAATTCAAGTCCGGGCCTAGAGCCAAGCCCTGAGCTCAGCTCTTCCCCCTTCCTTCCCATCACAGATCGTTGCAGACTGCGGGCACCCTCTACCCCATGCCCTGAGTGGCTCTCGGCAAGCGGTACCCCTTAGAATCTCCTGCCATCTCCCCCTCTCCCGTGGGAGGCTGGGGCAGCACTTACCGGAACTGCCCATTGAACAGGCACCAGCGGCGCTGCACCAGCGGGATGGTTCCTGTTCCCCGGTGGCAGGACCAGAACAAGCCGCGATGGGGCGACTGGTCCCAGAACGCCACAAGTAATATTTCGGTTGTGACCGGGAGCTCCCCACCTGACATCCACACCCCCAGTGTTCAGCCCCACGCTTCCCAGCAAAACCGCAGAAAACCCATATTCCTCAGGAACACAAAGCCCCGGCTCCCTCCCGCCAGTTCCACCCGGCGCTGGGGCTGTGGATGTGGGAGCTGGAAGTCAGGCCTGAGCCCCTGTGGAGTGGTGGGCTCAGAGCAAGGTATTTTTGTTATTCCCATTTTCCAGATGGAAAGGAGGATGCGTGCAATGGGCAGGTCCCACAGCGAGTGGGTTTTTAGCTTGATTGAGCTGAGCCTCAGTTTTCTCACTTGTAAATCCTGTACAGCATTTGGATCTGGGCTCTGAGCTCAGCCCAAACCATCAGCTGGTGAGATTCAGGCCTGGGGACCTCAGGCGCTTCCACCCAGAATACCGCTGGGCTGGGGATTTCCCGGAAGCGTGGCAAGGACGTTGGTCCTCAGCTTTCCCTATAAAATGGGCTAAGGCATTTTTCTAAGCAGGATGAGTTACGGTGCCCTCCTCTCGCCTAGGGCCCAGGTCCCTTTGCTCGCTATTTAATTCCAGCACCAGGAACAGTACCCGGCACATAGTAAGGTTCACGGGGGTGCAGTTGGGAGCTGGGGGCAGGTGCCTTTGGTCTCTAAAGAGAGACCGGGACTCGAACCTCAGTTTTACCAGTACTGGCTGCTTGCCTGAGGAGAGTCATTAAACCTCTCCAGGACTCTCAGTCCGCTAAACTTTAAAATAGGACGCACCCCCCTTTCTCCATTTTATTGAAGATTATAAGAGACAACTCCAGAAAGTGCCCACTAAGGGACCGAGCATGGTTTATTATCGATTTGCTCAGTGAATGTCTACGCCCTGTACTCAAGACCAGCGGCAGAAAGGCCTCTGCCCTCCGGAATCCTTTCTGGAGCGCGGCAAGCTGAAAGAAGCACACGTGCGGGGTCAGCGCACTCTCTTTAATGGGAAGGGGATTCTCATTTCTTACAGCGACAGGTAAAAACATAAATACGGAGGGTGGGCGGCGGCAGGGCGCCTGGCCCACGCTGGGGAAAGGAGCCGGGTCTCGGTCCTGGCATCCCGGCGCCCGCACGGGCTCCCAGTCCCAACGGGCCTGTGTTCGGCTGGTTGGGGGTGCGCTCTGGGGCCACAGCTCGGGCGCCAGGCTGCGGGACCACTCACTGCAACTCGGCCACAGACTCCCCCGTGTGGGGACAAAGGCACGCGGGGCGGGAAAAGCCCCGCCGCCGCCTCTGCGGGAGTGACTGTGCAATCCGAGGGCTGCAGAAACGCGGCCGGGGCCCTCCGTCCCTCCCCTCGAGGGTCAGCACCCCTCGCTAGAGACGGGGTCCGCCGGGGCGCCCCAGGTAGGTCCCTTCCCTACCAGGCTCGGATGCCGTGCAGCGTGGACACTGCCGCGTTGCCCTGTGGAATCCCGGGGCTCTGCACCGCGTTCAAGTCCCCGACGCCGAAGTTCACGAAATTGCTGTTGGCCGCGGCCGCGGTGGCCGCCTGCGCCGGGGAGGGCCCCGCGGGGTAGGCCGCCGAGCAGCTGTAGCCGGGGCTGCAGGCCGCGCCGCCGTAGCCCGGGTAGGCGGGGTAGGCGTTGTAGCCGTAGGGGTTGAGGCCCACGCCGTAGGCGGGCGCGTAGGACGCCGCCGAGTCCCCGAGGCAGGGTTTGCCGTCGCGCACCAGCACCGGCACCGCGATCCTGCGCGCGGGCGGCGGCGGCGGCGGGGGCAGCCCCACCAGCTCCAGAGTCTGGTCCTGCCGCTGGCGCTTACACTTGTAGCGCCGGTTCTGGAACCAGATCTTGACCTGCGTGGAGGTGAGCTTCAGCACGCTGGCCAGCTGGTCGCGCTCGGGGGCCGACAGGTACCTCTGCTGCTTGAAGCGGCGCTCCAGCTCGTAGACCTGCGCCTGCGAGAAGAGCACGCGCGGCTTCCTTCGCCGTCGCGCCCGGGGTCGCTCCGCGAGGTCGGTCTCGGCCTTATCCAGTTCCGCCGCCTTCTGCAGCGCGCACAGCTCTGGGGACAGAGGGGCAGAGACCTGGGTCAGAGCGGCTCCCGCCACGAGCGCCGGCGGTAATGCGCCCTGGTCAGTGCCGCCCGTCCTGGCCGGGGACACCACCTCGGCCGTGTCTCCCTGGGCCCCGCGCACGGGGCGCCACGGAAGGCTCCGTTTGCGCTCTGCAGTCAGCATTTATCCGACGCCTACTATGTGCCAGGCATGGCTCTGGGCACTGGAGGACAAAACAACAGCGGCCTCTGCCCTTGGGTAGTTCCCATTCGGCTGCAGGAGATGGACAGTGATTTATAAGTTCAGATTTATACTTTCTTTTACGCAAAGAAAATATAACCAGATGCAGCACGGGGTGGATTAGATTAAAGCTGCTTTAGTGTGAGAAGTTAAGTGAAGGGAGACCAAGGCCCACCTCAGGGTCAGTCACGTTGTCTCACAATTTAGGAACCGAAGATACCGAAGGCCAAGAGGGGTTGGTTTGGGGATCCAAGGCTCTCCGCAGCGGGCGCCGGGTTTGCGCAGAGCCCAGGGAGCCACGCGGTGGGCGGGCGGCCTGGGAACCTGCGAAGCCGCAGGCTCACATTGGAATTGGTAGCGAGCGTTTCAGCCCGCGGTGCGGGCGGGCAGCTGTTCCCGGGCCTTCCCTCCGCTTCTGCACAAACGCCCCTCGACTCTCAGAAAGATCTTTTCTGGGCTCGCAGTGGCCCATTCGCCCAGCGCCCTCGGCCTCCCCGGTTCCGGGGACCCTGCATCGGGCCAAGGTGCCCCCAGTGCGCCCCCTTTCCGGCGGGCCAGCCTCCCTGCCCGCCCTCACTAGTCCCTGGGATGGTGTGCGCCGCAATCCCACCGCCTTCCCCGGCCTTCTCCGCTGCCCCGCGCCTTTAGACGCGGAATTTTCTAACTTTTTGCAGGAGACTACCTCTCGGAGCTGGCCGTGTCCAAAACTGTATTGGAAAAATACAGCTACTAAGTCAGATTCCCGAGAGTCCGCCGTATCCCACTTTTAAACCGAGTTCCTAGTACTTAAAGGTTCACTGTCCTGGAACAAAGAAGGAAAAGCCCCAGAAACGCGGGTTGCCGTTGGGCTACGGCCGGTCCTGTGCGCGCCTTCCATTCTGCGCAAAAAGCATGTCTAGTGTGCCGCGTTGTCATTTCTGGTTAGCGTTTTTCTCAGATCCTCAAAAAGACCCAAAAAAGATTTAAAAAGTACCCCAACAACCCTGATACAGAGACTCTCTCTTCCTCCCTCTGTTCTGTCTACCGCAAACCGATCGCTCCACTTCGTAACAGATCTCGGAGCAGGGCCGCTGCCGCCTGAGGCTTTGTTGGGCCAACAACAACGACAATTTCTTTGTCTCTCGTTTCTAATCGTCTCAATCCAGCATTTTCCCTGAACCTGCGGACGCGGACGCGGGGTGTGGGGGGCCCAGTGACAACGTCGCTTCTCACACTCGGAGACCCCGAGCTCGGCCCTCCGCCCAGGCCCGCGGGTCTCCTCCACTCAGGCCAGAGTTTTTGGCAGCGGGGGGTTTGGGGACAAAAGTGACCCAGGAGGGAAAAGAGTCTTGTGTTTCCGCCTCACCTTTCTTTTCGGCCCGAAGGTCCTTGGCGGGGTCGGGGTCGCCGTAGGCGCGCGGGTAGAAGGCCGGGGCGGCTGGGAAGGTGGGCGCACCCTTGGCGGGCGAGGGCGCGGGGCCCAGCTCCGCGCGCAGGTCCGGGAGGCCGGGCGGCGCGGCCTCCGGCCCCGCGTAGGCCTCGGGCTTGAAGGCGGCCAGCATGCAGGAGGCAGGCGCCAGGGTGGCCTCCAGGCGCGCCGAGAGCTCCCCGGCGGCCAGGCTGCGCTGCTGCTGCTCCAGGTTCAGGATGTCTTTGACCGAGAACGGTGTGGGCGTGAGCGCAGGGCTGGGGAACATGGTGGCAGCGCGCCTCTCACAGCACCAGGTGGGCGGCGGAGAGCAGCGCTGCCCACGGCCCCTGGCAGCCGCTCTGCATGGTGCCCGCCGCCCGCTGCCCGCCCGCTGCCCGCGCACCCGCCTTCCCTCTCGGGTTGTGGCCCGGAGGCAGGTAGCGAGGAGCCCAGGGGCAGGAGAGGCGGGACCCGGACGGAGGAGGGGGGCTCAGCCTGCCATTGGGCCGGGGGCCGTGTTGACAGGAGCGATGAGCAGTTTCGTGTCACCTAATATAGTCATTCGGCTCAAAAAAAAAAAAAAAAAAATCCTGCTCAGCTTTTTAAAGGGGCCGCGACACACTTGGCTCTCCTTTTGCTCCTGCAGCCTGAGATTTCCCCACAGTTTAGCTTAAAAACCGCACCACGACGCATTCATAGGGACCCACCCGGTTCTTATCCGAATACGGCCAGAATCGGGGATTTGAAGAAATGTTTGTCAGCACCCAAAACAGAATAGGAGAGTGAAGGATTGGGTGGAGCACTGGGGAGGGGATTCATTTCCAGGAGTCTTAAAATTTTTATTACTGAAGGTGTTCTGACTGGGAAGAGTCTGAATAAGAGAAGGGGGTGTTGTACTGGGGTGATGGAAGAAGGGGGAGCTGCTGGACAACTTGGAGGTTCTGTTTGGCTTGGTTTACAGGGCCAGTCATGCTCCTGTTGTCTCCCCTTTCCCGGGACCCCAGGCCCTGGGGGCTCCTGGGTGAGTCAAGCAGAAAGGAAGACAAGGTGGGTGGTGGTGGGGTGGGTTGTCCAGGTCCTACAGTGATGGGACTTTTACACACACAACTTTGGGGGCGCCCCTCACTGCCAGTCTCCTTCCTCCCAGAGAGATGACCCTCCCCATATTAATGAAACAAATCCCAAACCTCTGTTGGTAAACAGCTTCCTAGAGGAAAGCTATCTTCTAGAGCACCCTAGCTCCCTCCCCCTAGTTTCTCCCATTCTGGGATCCGCCATCCCTGCCTCCCTCCTTCCCCTACCCCCGGGCCTCTGCCAGCCCCAGGGCCCCAGGCCCCAGCCAAGGCTTAGCTTTCAGGGTAGGGGGCTCCTATGAGCCCAGTGTGGCCAGGATTTCTCTGAGGTCTCTGAGCCAGCTCCGAATGCATCACCCTGGGGATGGCTGGGCCAGGCGCATGGGAGAAGGGTAGGGGCAGCAGGGGTATTAATTTTTAGCCCAGAGTCAGTAAAGTAGGGACCTTCTGTAGAACAAATGTACCAGTGCTTCAGGAGGCAAGTTACCTGGCCAGATTATGCCGACCGGCCTCATCCTCTGGGTACCTTGGGAGATCTAATGAAAGCTTCAGGCTTTCCCCGCACCCCCAGAGCCCTGCAGAAAGGCGCTCTATTTTGTGTACAATTGCAGAGAGGATCCGGCAGGCAGAATGGCCTCAGGTGAAGGTCGCTGCCTTACCCTGTCTCCGGGATAGCGAGGCTTGTCAGGGAAAAGGCGTCGATTTTCTACGACCCAACCTTGTGCGGGGGGAGGCACGGGCGGTGCGAGGACTCGCTGAGCGGTGACTTGGAGGGCTCCGCTCCCTGCAGAGGGCGGGTGGAGGACTAGGGGAGAAGCATTTGGAGTAGAAGCAAGGCGGCTCAGGGCCCGAGGCAAGCTAAGGACCCTGCTCCGAGCCAGGCTCCAAAACGCGCACCCAGGGCTCCGCGGAAACGCACAAAGCAGGGGGAGAAGGTGGAGTTTGTCCAGAACGAGAACCTTAGGCTGCTCAAGCCGGACAGTGAGCTGACCGGCCGCGCTGCCAGCAAGGTCGCAAGTGGAGTCAAGCGTAGGCCCAACGTCGGGACCTTCCCAGCCTCTCGTCAAACCCACGTTCCTGTGGCCTGCACGCTGGGGAGGGGGAGAGCGGAGCCTCCATCCGAGCACGAGCGCATAGGCGCGCGGTCCCCGACGCTCGGAGCCCTGCGACCCCAGCTCCCAGGCGCCAGCCGCCAGCACCAGGCCCGGCCACCGCGGCCGAGTCTCACTTCGAGATGTGGAGCCAGGGATGATTCGCGGTTCTAGGACCGTTAGCTTGGTTTGAGAAAAGATGCCCTTTTCCAACTGTGGGAGCTCTCAAGGCCCAGGAACGCTCTGCGCTCGCCCACCTCCCAGCCTCCCAACCCGACTTGTTCCTCGACGGGTCTGCACAGCAGTGGCCTCTCTGTGGCCCTTGCTCGCCAGGCTTTTGGCCAATGGTACAGTCATTGCAATGAACCGACCCGCCTCGCCTTTGAAGATTGTTTTTGGGGAGTGGGAGAGGATGCCTATCGCCCAGGCGGTGACGTCTGGCAAACGAGCCACATCCGATTCAATTAAACATGTCGCTGAAAAGAGCTCAGAGTGAGGGTCCTGGGAGCTCTGCTAAGTGAATGGGCTGGCCGGGCGGCTCGCGATGACAGTTTGAAAGATTAGTGTGAGCCGACGCCTGAAATATTACCATTTAATGGGGGGCACTGAGGCTGCCTCCGGGATCCCTGGTTTTCAGTTTCTTTTTTTTTTCTTAAGAGATAGTTCTGTAGGTAGAAAAAAAATAGCATTTCCTCTGCAAATCAAGGCGATGAAGATTTATCACTATTTTGGAATGGGGGTTCCCGGGGCCAACAGACCTGTGGGTCAGGTGTCATGAAAAGGGGAGGGAGGAAGACCCTCCCTCCTTGGACAAAATCAGCTACTTCTCCACCCCCTGCACCCCCTGTGAATACCGTAATAATTTCCCCTGGCTCTGAAACAGGCCTTAGCATTGCGGGAGAGAGGAAACGGAAAAGACGGATAAGTAGAGGCAAAATCGAAATTGGGGCAACCTACGCTGGGCTCCGCAGACACGTGTCCAAGAGCAGTCTCTAGCTTGTATTTACAGTCCTGTGTCTGAGTGAGTAAACAAGAAAAAAAATTGTTTTCTTTAAATAGAAGTTGCAATAATTGGGGGTGGGGGGAGTCGGAATTGGATTCTCCAGCCCCTCCAGGGACACATCCTCCTTCCCAAGGGCGGCGGATCTATGTGGGCCGTCTCCTCTCTAAGCCGAGCTTTGGCCAAAGCAGCAGGACAAACAAACAGCCTTCAGTCCAGAGAACGGCCAAGAGAGACAAAAGGAGGCAGAGACGAGAGGTTGAAAATCTATCCGTCTATTTCCTTGCCTTTTAAAGAGTTGGTGCTTTACGATGAGCCAAATTCCAGGATGACTCTAGCGCCTTCTGCGCACATAAAATATTATTAATTGGAAAGCAATCGGCGCAGCCCGAGCCAGCCCCGGGTTCCTGCAATCAGCAGGGCCGGCCGCGAAAGGTATATATGATTAATTGAAAGATAAGCTGGAACTATCACCGGGAATGTCATTAATGCGCCGGGGAGACGTCCATTGGAGACAGGCGGCGTTATCCGCGGCTTTATCTTCAACAAGGCCTCGCTCTCGGCCCGCGCCGGGGAAACAGATGGGGGTTTCTGTCTGGGACGCTCGCCCCATGTTTATATTTTGGGAAGAATCACAACTCGTGGGAGTCCCGGGCGGGCCCCCTGATAAATGAACATTAGCACTTTTTCGGACTACTGTATCAACAAAGGGGCTGCGGCGCGGCAATAATTGGCGAGAAAGCAAACAGAGGGCCGAGAGCGCGCCTCTGCTCTTCGTCCCGCTGATGGATGAGGCGGTGGCTGCGGCCCGGCTCCCGGCTCCCGGCCCGGCTCCCGCTCGGGCTGCCTTCCGGGCCCGGGGCTGGGGGCAGGGGCGACTCGGGACGGCGCCCTCGCCCTGGGCTCCTGGGCGTCGGGAGGCCTCCGAGGACCGGGTTTTTCCTGTCCTGGGTCGCGCCTTGCTCTGTGGCTCCGCCGGGACCACATCCTCCTCGCGGCGCCGCGTCTTGAGCGTTCCCTGGGGCAGCCACACGCTGTCCCCTACGTCCTCCCTGACCGGCTAATCTCCTTCGCTCAGTGGAGGGGAAAGAGGCTCAGAGAGGTGAAGAGACTCACGCGAAGTCAGACAGATGGGAAGTGACATTGTCAGGTCTTGAACATACGACTGACTACAGAGTTGTGAGTGTTTCCCTTGGTTGCCCGGCGCTGCCTCCTAGAGCCGCGCCAACCGGTGAGGGAGCAAGACACCCCCCCAACCCCCAACGAAGCTGGAGAACCAGACCGGGCTGCTGGATTCGGAACGCTGGGCTCCCCCAAACCGGCGAGAGCCAGGCAGGCTTCCCGCATAAGGTTCGTTTGAGAGAAAGAAAGAAGCAGAAATTTAAGATTCCTCCTCCTCCATCCCCCTCCACCAGCTCCTCTTCCTTCCCCTTTCTTCTTTTGGTAACAGCTTTATTAAGATATAATAGATGCAATTAACATACCACGCAACCCAGCCATTTAAAGTATTCAATTCAATGATTTTTAGTATATTTCACAGTGGTGTGACTATCACACAATTGATTTTTAGGACATTTTCATCACCCCCAAAAGAGACCTGTAGGCTTTAGCCATCAACCGCAACCCTCTCCCACATCTCCCATCTCCCCCGGCCCTAATCAATCTACTTCCTGCCGCTATAGATTTGCCTATTCTGAACACTTCAGACGAATGGAATCACATACTATGAGGTCTTTTGTGACTGTCTTCTGTCACTTAGTGTATTGTTTTTAAGGTTCATCCACATAGTAGCATGTATCAGTTCTTCATTCCTTTTCATGGCTGAATAATATTCTATTGTCTGGATAGACCATATTTTTGTGTCTATATTCATTCGTTGATGAAACATTTGGTTTATTTCCACCTTTTGGCAATTATGAATGACCCCCCCCCCCAGCCCACTTTACCTAAAATCTGAAACTTTAGAGTCCTAAGGAGAACTCTTCTCTCCCCTCCCCTGTAATTAACCCTGTCCTTCCCTGAAGGGCCCTGTGCTCTGCTGTTGCTGTCTGAAAATTTTCGATAGGTTTTGAACAAGAGGCTTCACATTTTCATTTTATATTGGACCCACAAATTATTTAGCTGGCCGGCTTTCTGGGCGGTCTGATCAGAGCCCTGGAAATACCATCTTCATGTTGCCAAGGCCGCAACTTATCTGGCTTTTGCCCCAGGGTCGCCTGTCCTAGACACCTGGGACCAGCAGGAAGTTCCCTGGGCTGCTTTAAGGGCTGTTTATCCATAGTTGCTCAGTCATAGGAAGGGCCTAGGGCCCACAGAAGGGGAGAGCAGAGGGCAGATCTGCGGGGTGGATTTTGTGTGTGTATATTTATGAGTGTGGGCGGGGCAGTCAGGGGAAAGGCTAAAAGAGTGGGCTGGAACTTCCAGCCAGCCTCCGAGTGACTCCATAGCTTGGTCATTATTGGCCTGATTTCCTGCATCCCTTCACCCGCATTGACTGGGTGCCCACCATGCACTGGGTACTGGGTTGCACAGCCCAAGGTGCATAGACTCTGAAGGAGGCAGAATTGTACCAGAAAGAGTACTGGACTGTGGGCAAGTACTGGGTTCTGGTTCTGCCAGCTGTGCTGTGCTGTTCTGAGAAACACCCCAGGTTGTTACCTAGACTCACCTGGACAGTGGGGAGAGGGAGGAGAGGCATGTAACTGATTATCTAACCTACAAAGTGAAACTGGTAAGATGGGAACTAAGGTCCCTGCCAATTGTGATGTGCTATTTTGGGGAGTGTGGAATTACATATTCAATTCAAGTGCAATTACACATTCAAAATATAGTGAAAGTGATGTTAGGAAAAGGAAAATGGAATATTCTCACACCAAATATATTGAATTCCAGAGATATTACAAATTTTAACCTAAGTAGTGAAACATAAAAGTGCTATAGATGATTAACATAATAATTTTGTATTTGGGAGGGTGGATGAGGAGAACTAAAGACCTAGAAACCATAAAAGATCAATTATATAAACCTGATGGCATAAAAATAAACTTGTACTCAGCAAAAAATACCATTAATAGATTCAAAGAGAAACAACATGCATATGTTAAATGCTAGAAATAATGAAAAGAAAAAACTGATTTCCGCAATATGGAAAGAGTTCTTGTAAATCAATAAGAAAATGACCCAAGAAAACAATTTAAAAATTGGCCACGAATAGCAGAACCTTGCTGGTGAAAAGAAGAAAGAAAAAAAGAGGGGGGAAAAAAAGGCAAATCAAAACACAGAGACAAATGTTTTCACTTATCAGGTTGGCAAACATCAAAGTGTTTGATAATTACTCTGCCTCATCACTCTTTTACGGTGTTGATTGGAAGGATAAATTGGTAAATCTCTGGAGCAATTTGGTACTATCAAAATTAAAAACGCATAAGCCTTTTGAACAGGTGTTTCCACTTTTAGGACTAGTCTATAGGTATATGCACACGAGAAGAGTCTTTTCATTGAAATTTTTAATTTTTTAAAGGATCAAAACATTAAAAATATATCCGTCTATCTTAGGGGACTGCTTAGAAAAATGCTCATTGATAAAACAGAATGCTAGCAGCCATGAGAAAGAATTAGTTTCACTTATACTATATACTCTTATGGATACATTTTAAGATACATTAACTATCAAAACAAGCTGCAGAATTTGTGTTTTAAGTATGAGCCTATGTACATATATATGGTTCTATGGATTTTTTTTTTTAAGGAAAAACAAAATGGTAATAAACGTTTGGGGAAGAGAACTGGGGGAGGGGAGGGTCAGGAATAAAACATAACACTTTTCATAGTACAGCTTAAAGACAATTGTCTTTTTGCTGTCGTTGTTGTTGTTTACCATATGCATATATCGCCTTAAAGAGATTTTCATAAACCCCAATCAGGATTTCCCAAATGTAATGAAGTGATGCTCTTAGAGAAGGGTAGAGACTCTTGGGGCTGTGGAAATATTTAGGGCCGAATCCCCTGGCATACATGTGAAAAATGCGTATTTCTGAGCCCTGCCCCTCATCTTCGACTTTAAAAATCAAAGGTGTATAGACTAGGAAGAGAGCTTGTTCACACTTTTACAACGCTGCTTTGCCTGAAGGTGCTGTGGGTCTGATGCTGTCAGTGGGGCAGCAGGAGAGGCTGGCCCACCAGCTCGGTAACCCCCCCCACCGCAGGCCAGCAGAGGAGTCTGGCAGTTTTTAATTTTCCTGGCCCCACCCCCCGCCTCTGGCCCACTGTCCACCTATCTGTCTCTTGAAGGCCAGCTTCCAAAAAACCTCTCTGAAATAGCTCTGAATCTGAACCAGATCTGCAGCCTGTCCTAAACAAGGTAGAAGTGACTCTTCCCTATCTCTTAGAGCAACAAGTGGAGGTATTTCATACGTGGTTCCCCCAAACAGATGGGACCCTTGCAACCACTGGCCCCAAGGGGAGATGGGCCGGGAGGGGCTCTAGAGTTCTGGGTCTAGGAAGGCAGCGCGGCCTCAGTCCTCTCAGGCCACCAGGGACCCGCCCTCCAGCTCAGGTCAGGCCCCTGGGCAGCCCCACTGCCACCTGCCAGCAATGTCCAGCACCCGGGGTCTGGCCTTCTCCCTACCAGGTAGCCTCCGAGTCTTTGCTCAGAGCAGGAGAGCGCTCTGTTCGCAGGAGACGGGGCGCAGCAGGCAGGAAACCCTCCCTCCGGCTCCTAGGCTCCTAGGGTCTTCTGTCAAGTGCTCCTGTGGCCAGCCTTCCCTGTGTGTCCTGGAGGAGACGACAGCCACCTACACCACACATAAGCCCCGGAAAAGTTCTGGGTCCTCATTTTTCGTTGATGTGTTAAACATGAACAAAACCCATATAAAACAAATCTGATCATTAGAGATATATCTCCCCTTCCAAAAATTTTCTGGGCTTGGACAACGCGTGCTTTTTCTTATCCTTACAGTGGGATGTCCAAGCCTCTTCTTTTCCTGCTTTTGTGGGTTTTCTTAACATTGTATTATATTCACATCACCGAATATCCTACTTATATGTTTTGAATAAGTAATACACTATAAAACCAAAACAACGACAGAAAAACAAAACAAACATGTAAAAAAGAGACACAATGTAAAGTGTGCCACGCCTCTCCCCCAGGCACTTAGCTCCCTTCCCTAAAAGTAAAATTGTTACTGGGTTTCTTTATTTTTTAAAATCAACTTTATTGAGGCATAATATAATACCTAGAACAAAATGAACACAGTTTAAGTGTGCAGTTCAATGAGTCTTGACGCATGACAAGCCCCTGTAAGGACCACCACAATCAAGATACAAAAAACATCACCCGAAAAGGTTTCCTTCCCTCTTCTGGGTTAATTCCCACCCCCACCCAGGTGGTCACCAGCTTTTAAAAAATATGTCCTTCTAGGGACATTTCCTGCAAATTTAAGATTCCTTATGTATTCGTTTTTTTTCTGAGCAACTACATTTGCATTTTTGCCCAAGTTTTGATGTTTGTATCTTTGTGTAAGCCACTTTCTCATGGTTATGGGGGCGTATGTTGCTAAAACCAAATTTATCCTGCATCAATCTGTGTGACCCGCTTTAAAACTCGTGTTAGGGTTTGTCAGGTCGGAGGGAATCGCTTTCAGACTCCCGTCGTCGTTTCGTGGGCATTTCGTGCTTTCTCCTCTCTGCTCCCGCTGCCTCCCAGCCTCCCAACCGCGCGAACGTGCCTCCTCCTGGGGCTGCAAACTGCATCCGCGGAAACAGGGAAACAGCGCAGAGACGCAGAGGAAATCCAGACGCGGGAGTCAGTCCCTCAGGATCCCATCGGGGAAGGTCAAAGCTGGAAAAATCAGGTGACGGTTGAGTCAGGTGGACAGCGATTAGGAATACCGGGAAGAAAAAACTGGATTTTCTAGGCCCGGTCCACACCTGCCGGGTAGGTGTTCAGCTCCCGGAGCCAGGGGTTTGGAAACCCCTCCGGTGTGGGCGCGCAGGTTTAGGAGAAGCCTGGCAGGGCGGGCTGCCTGCTGCCTTTGCCCGGAGCGCAGGGCCTGGCGGGGCCTAGCGCTGCGGCTGGGCTCCCGGGGCGCAGATCGGTGCGGCTCCCCCAGCTCGGGCTGACACCCGGCGGCGGCCCTGGGGCTTCCGTCCTGGTTGCCGCGGCCTGGTCAGGGTTGACTGGAGGCTGGACATGGCTGATCCTCGGGCAGCTGGACCTTCCTAGGCTCAGTACTCTTCCTTCCCCCGCATCTTCCTTCCTCTTCTTCTCTTCCAGCCTGCTCTGCGGGTGTGTGGAGGGGGTGTGTGGGGGGAACCAGAACCAAAACCAAAAAACAAACCCCGAAGCGCAGTGTCCACGGCCGGGGGGGCAGTGCTTTGCGAACGCCTAGGTGAAAAATGGCTACACAGGAAACACCATTCGATTCTGGGCCGTTGGGTTCCGTCTATTTCCTGAGCGAGGCCCCCGGGCCAAGGCTCAGAGACCCGAAGGCCAAAGAGCTGCACGACTGCAGGGCAAGCGCAGGGTCAGCGAGCGGGTGACCTGCCGCGCGTCCCGCGCTCCCCGCAGGCGGGCGAGATGCGGGGATTGAAACACGGCGCGAGCGCGCTCGGGGCTTTTCCTGACACCCGCCCACACTGTACGTGCACACATGACAGTTGTGGCCATTCGAGCCCTTCAAAGGAGCCCGGGGAGCGTTTCCACTGCACACGTGTGTCTGTGAAATACGTTCACGGCCGCCAGCAACCCGCTTTCAATGTACTTACTGGTGCGCTTTGCAGATAAGAGCACAGTCACTTCCTCTGCGTGTGTCTTACGTGCACACGGCCAGGTATTTTGCAGAGGGTACTGAAGCCCGTCCCGAGGCCGGCCTTGTGCCCCCCCCCGCCCCCCCCCGCCCCCCCCTTGCGCCCCCGCCGGAGCGGGTCTCGGCTCCGCATTTGCGCGCGCTGCGGTGTGTCTGCTCCGCTTGCGCCCTCATCGGGCCTCGCCTGCGCTGGTCTCCGCTGCGTGTGCAGGGCTGGGGCCTCGTATCGCTAGGTAGGGGACATCTTTTGTCTCTCGGCAAGAAGCTTTCCTCCGGGAAAGATAAAGTAATCGATAGGGTCTTTTAAATAGCTCCGCGTTTCCTGTCCGGCGAGGAGTATCAGCGCGTGCACCAAATCTGCTCTGGTATGTCACCTTATCTCCCGTTCCCGCTGTTGTCCCCAAACGCCGCCTGTCAAGGGAGACGCCACCCGCATTAGGACCCAGACTGGGGCCCTTCCGCTTAGGGTCAGGCGCGGCGCCCTCCGCCAGGCCCCACAGCCCCTTCAGGGGTCCGGGTGGCCGGGGGGGAGAGGCGGGGGCCAGGGTGAAGGTGCGGGGGGCCTAGAGCTCCCAGCCGGCCCTGGAGGACACCCACAGACGGGCTGACATGGGCCCGTCTGGTGCAGCCTTCTGGTGAACGCGGGGGTGGGTGAGGTGTGCGCCTTTGCTTTTCCTTTCTTTTCCTTTTTTCGTTTTATAACCATGGAAATAGTCGATCTGGACAGTAGGTTAGATCAGGTTTATCATCTGGAGAGGGCCACAGGCTTGGGGGAGCGTCTGCCAGGTGCCAGGTTGCCCTTCGCACTGGCACTGCGGTAAAGTGACGTTTCACCAATCTCCAGGCGACTGGTGTTGGGGGGAGGAGCGAGCTCCTGGGCCCTAACTTTCAGTGGGACCCCGAATCTGGCTGCTATCCTCGCCTCCGGCAGCATCAGCTCCCCAGCGGGTTGCAAGTTGGAGTCAAGCTGACTCCAGCTGGGGCTGAGGGCAGGGCTCAGCCGAGAGGTGCCACCCGAGGTTAGTTTTCCAACCTCTGCGAAGGTCCTGTGGCCAACTTGCTGGCTTTCTCTTCCAGTGGTGAACCCGCCTCAGAGATCTGCAGGCCAGGCCCTGCCCAGAAGTGCTTTTAGGTGTGAGGACCAGCCAGCGGGTAGGCCCTGGGTCTCCTCCCATATCTAGGCACTGTTACCCACGTCTCCTCATTTTTCTCTGTCTATATTCAAAGCCGGTTGTATCTGGCCTTTTTTTTTCTTTTTGAGAAAAATACTCCAAATAACAACAACAAAACCTTTTCAATGCCCTCCCTCCTCTCACCCCATACACGTGCACAAAACCAACAGCCTAGGTAACTGGGAGACAGCCTCCCTTAATTTCCAGCCTCACGGTGGCCCTCAGGGTTCCCTTCTCTTGGGAAGCTGGAGGGGGAAATTACTTCTTGGCTTCAGTACAGACTTGCTCCCTTCCAACTTGCCCAGGATCATCTGGATTACTCCAACTGCTGAGAGAGGCCCACCCACGGCCATGTAGCCAGGGGACCAGGCCTTGGGAAAACATGGGTTCTCATTGATCAGGCTCCATTGACGCAAACAGTAGTTACTGTGGGGAAATTAAGTCAGGGAAGTCATCACCTTTCTCCCTCATGTAGAGGAGGTGGCATTCCTGAATTTTCTTATTTAAGGCCTTGGTCTAGGCCTTCCTTCTCTCTGCGGGCCTTAACAGATGATCTCAGCCTTAATTTAAAAATGCTGAATTTGATTATTATCAATAGCCAAAGTATGGTGGCAGTGGAGGGGAGACTCTAGCTGTGTTTTCTTGCAGGGTGGGCCATAGGTGGCAGGTGCTAGGTTGAAACTAGCAGAATGTGCACAGGATACCTTAATGCCATCTCTGAACGAATGGCCAAATGTCCTCCGCCTCCTGTTGGTCTTTCCTGCTCACGGCAGCTTGGGCAGAGCCCCTCTCCTCTTTTTTATTTATTTATTTATTTTTTTGTTTTTTGTTGAGAGCCCACTGGCCCATGTGGGAATCGAACCCGCAGCCTTCGGAGTTAGGAGCACGGAGCTCTAACCGCCTGCGCCACCGGGCCGGCCCGAGAGCCCCTCTCCTCTTGAAACATGACTACAACTTTGTACAATCCTCTGGAAAGCATTTTGGGAATTCTCATTTTAAGAATCCTTGCAAACATATAAGGGGAGAACAGCATATTATAATTATTTTTAGGTATTTTAGTTGCTTTTAAATGTTTGCAACCCATTTGTATTTTTCTTTCTTAAATGTATCACCCATTTGCATCATCAGACTATCTACAGAGATCTTAGTTTTTCTCTTACTGATTTCCATGAGCTCTTTATATTAACCAGTAGTAACGCTTTTTCATTTCTTTTTACTCCCCCAATATTTATACCCTTTCCCCATTTGTATTCCTAAAATCTTCATTTTTATTTCAAGGCACCTGATGATAATAAAGAAAGGAGATACTCAAATACTGGTGGGGTTTTGTTTCCCAATTAGAACCAGCCAGGGGCCAATGGCAGAGTGAAAGCTGGGTGCACCAGAGCCAGCCCACCATCGCAGCTGTTCTGAGGTAGTGGGGATTCCCCAGGACAAAGGCCATTCCTACTCTGGCCTTGTAGCGAAGAACCCATAGGTAGCTGACATTAGAGATTGGCCACACCTGGAGGGCTGCCTTCCTTGGAATTTTCATCTCAGGTTCCAGGTAAAGATGGATGGGATGGAGGTGTGAGTGTCACTGGCTACTTCCAACACAGAAAGGAATTTGGAGCACATAAAGCAACAGAAAGAGGTGAGGAAAGAAAGGTCGTGGGGTTTGGGCTGGGGGATTTGGAAAGCATTCTGAAGAAGGGCGGGCATCAGAAATGCCTGGCAGTGAGTCCTGTGGGCAGTAATTTGGAGCTCAGGCCCTGGAGTAGGGTTGCTTGACTTGTTCAATCTCCCTGAAGCTCACTGTCCTCATGTGTAAGATGGGGGTGATACTCATACTTCCTCAAAGGATTATTATGTAGGAAATTAAACAAGATAGTGCAGTAGAAGATAGCTGCAGAGTCCTAGACACCCCTCGCCATGAGAAATGGGGTCTCTATCCTCGCTCTTTGAATCTGGGCAGGTTTGCTTTGACCAATACAACCCATGAAAGACTGTAGAAGGGGTACTCTATGACCTCTGTGCCTGGGTCAGAAAAGCCCATGTAGCTTCTTTCCTATTTGCTGGAACACTTGCTCTTGGAGCCGTGAGCGATCCTGAGCGATCCTGTAAGAAGTCGAGGTACCCTGAGGCCACCATGCTGTGAGGGAGCCCAAGCCACAGGCAGAGGCAACCTGTAGGCACACTGATTGACAGTTCCAACTGAACCAGCCTTCTAGTCATGCCAGCTTAGGGGCCAGACCTGTGAGTGCGGAAGCCTCCAGATGATTCCAGTGCCCAGCTGGTCCAGTTTTCACAGCTGAGGCCCAGAAGTCACCGAGCAGATACAAGCCATCCCTGCTGTGTCCTGTCCAAATGCCTGACCCGGAGAGTCAATGAACATACCGAAAGGGCTGTTTTCATACCACTATGTTTTGGTCCATTGTCTATTGTTATGCAGCAATGATAACCAGCATGTTGTCGAAGCAAAATGGCTTAGCATACTGTTTGCTTGGTGGTAGGTGCTTAATAAACAGTGGCTTCAGTAGTAGTATTGGTGACAGAGTTGTCCCAGGGTGGAGAACAAAAGGCTCTTAAGGGAAGAAAAGCAGACAAGCCTGCTATAGGAACGTTGATCCAAGATGATCTCAAGCCTTCCACCTGGATTGTGTCTTTATTTTGGCTCCAATGTGAGCTCCCCGCCCCCTACCTCCAGAGTTCCAAACTGCAAACAGTCAGAAACCGAGGGGAGAGCCTCAGCATTTTCTCTTTTTGTACCCCTGTCCCCTTTAAAAAAATTCTAGAGTGGTTGTATGCTGTTGTGGAGCTTGGGGAATGTGGGGGTGGGAGCAGACAGGGTGTGAGAAACCATTTTGTGGCTTGAACTAGAAAACCGTAATAATGTGGTAACCGGAATAATAGCATGGCCTTGCCCCTGTACGCTGTTTTCAGTGTATGAAATGCCTTCCTACACATTGCCGTGTCTTCAGGCATTTGAGGGCAGAGAATACATTCTTAGCACACTTCTTGCAGGTTGTCAGGGTTCAACAAATACTTGCCAGTTGATAAAACACATCGAGCAGTGACTTGATAGCAAGTCCACATGCATACACAGCGTCTCCTTCACAGGACAGGTCCTCTTGGTGGCCATGATTCATGCCCTCAGTCCCCATTCAAGTTCACCTGCTTGTCTCTCCCTCCGCAGGCCCTCAGGGGAGACGACAAAGGGAGGTGACATCGGGGAGCTCAGACCTGCCTGGGAAGGGAAAGCCTTGGACGTAGCAAACACGGTAGAATTTAATTGTCAGCAGAACTGTTCTTTCACTTTTCTCTGGGATGTTGTTGTCCGGGCGGCAGCAGCCTCAGGGGACTGGAGAGCTGGGCCGGGGTCTGTGTGCTGAATCTTCTCGGGTTTCCGCGGTGAGAGCCGCCCGCTCTCCTAAGAGGCAAGAGGCTTCTGCTGCCTCTGAAGAGGGGCAGGCAGAGCGGCACCAGGAGATTTTCCACAACTGCCTGGACATCTGGGCAGATCGTTACCGCAGGCTGCCCGGCTCCTGGCTTCATCCACGCTCTCACTTCTCTTGCACCTTGGGGAGGCTGCCCCACAAGGGTCCATCTGTTGCTCTTCATTCTGCTTTGCTGCCTTCGCTGCTGGTTGCTTTTCCTAGAGAACCTGATGAGAGGAAGGGAGATTGAAGGAGAAAAGACAGATTGCGAGAGAAGAGAGATAGATGGAGAGAGAGGCGAGGTGGAGATGGAGATG
The DNA here is from genome assembly GCF_964194185.1 of Rhinolophus hipposideros. Classification (NCBI taxonomy): domain Eukaryota; kingdom Metazoa; phylum Chordata; class Mammalia; order Chiroptera; family Rhinolophidae; genus Rhinolophus; species Rhinolophus hipposideros. Next base: position 39,690,077 of record NC_138069.1, read on the forward strand.
GAGAGAGAGATGGAAAGAGATTGAGAGAGGAGAGTTGGAAAGGCATACAGATAGATAGATAGATAGATAGATAGATAGATAGATAGATAGATAGCAGAGACTGAAAGAGAGAATGAGAAAGAAAAGAGATTTAGATAGATAGTTGACAGATAGATAGATAGATAGATAGATAGATAGATAGAGATTGGTGACACCCAGAGGGCTGCCTTCCTTGAAATTTCCATCTCAGATTCCAGGTAAAGATGGATGGGATGGAGGTGTGAGTGTCACTGGCTAGATAGATAGATGTGAGGGAGAGATGAGGGAGAAAGGAAGGGAAGAAGGGAGAGAGGGAAGAACTATCAAGGGAACAAACAGCGTCCATCTGAGGGAATGCGCCTGGCCTGGGCGGCTGCTGTGGGTGTGGGAGGTGGAGACTGCTTGGTCTTTCTCATCCTCACGGAGACTGACAGCGGCCAGGTGTCAGGGGAGAACGTGGGCATCAGATTATTAAAGGGCATTTAGCTTTGATGAAAACATTCATCTGCTTGTTTAGCTGTTGTGAGAGAGCCTTTCTTTTAATCAGCTCAATGTGGCGGGGCGGGGGTGAAGTGAGCAGTAAATCATTTCGTGTCAGAGGAAACTCTGCTGTGTGAAGCCGGGGGAGAGCACGCCCAGAGGGGTCCAGGGGGATAACTCTCTCACTGGCTTTGTGAGTGTGCCAGCCCCTTCCTTCAGGGGCGAAGGAGGGAAGAGTTACAATACCACCTTCTCTGGGTTGTCCTGGAAATTGTGATCCCTGCATACACTACCTAGCTCCTGACCAAGCACAGAGCGGGGGCTTGGTAAGGTAAACTTTAGTTTCTCCCTCCAATGCACCCCCCCTTAATCCTCCCACTTCCGGTCCTTTTTTTTCTGTCCTTTTTATAGAATGGGGACAATCACACCTACCTGTCCACTTCACTGCTTGTTGAGATGTTCCAAGGGCTCATCAAGATGTTATATACGTGGAAGCAATAATTGTTCGCTATTGAGAATATGCCTTTGAGGAAATTGCCCTCCCCTTTTAAAAACAGTGAATTGCATCTTTGGTTTATTTGGAAAGGAGGAATAAAAAGCAAGTAAACAAAATAACAAGACGAGTAGATAGCAGATTTCACCTTGAGGGAAGACCTTCCCCCCAGATGTCCAATGTCATTTCTTAGATGGTAGAAGCAGAGAGAAACTCTGTTAGCATCCCCACAGCAAGCCCGCCAGCCTGGGCTTTCTCTGATTTGGAGAGCTAGAAGCAGGGCTAACTCGGGACAAGGCAGTCTTTACCAAGACACGGCCTGGTTTTTAGCATCATCCATAAGTACTGTGAAAGACGAGCCGTCGCCGCGAGAGTGGGGCAGAGCGAGGGCTGAGTGTTTGGATTTCCTGTCTTCCACCAGTTTTTGTCAGCACCATTATGTTTCTATTAGTACTTTTCTATGCATTTTTCTACATGCATTTCTCTATGCATTGTGTGTGTGTGTGTACACACAGAGGGTGCCAAAAAATGTATACACATTTTAAGGAAGGAAAACTGTATTAACATAGTAATACTCAATAAATACCGACAACAAAAGATGAATACAAGTCATGTTTGACTTCTGCAATTACGAGAGGTACTCGAAGTGGTTACCATCAGTGTCCAGACACTTCTGATTACGGCAAACTACTGCTTGAGCAACGTTGACCAAAGTGTCCACTTGCACACGTTCTTTTGGCACCCCAATATATGTACAATTACAAAGAAAAGATAACTGGCATATGCATATTGCATTGATCAACTGTTTGCTTTTTTCTCTCACCAATCTGCCTTGGAGATCTTTCCACGTCAGTACATATAGGTCCACTTTTTTCTTTTGAATTGATGTATAGTATTCCATTTGACAAGCCTTGATTTATTGAACCATTTCCTGTTATGGACATTGGCTTATTTCCATGTTTTCCCTTTACAAACTAATGTGCGTCACTGCTCTTTGGTTTTCTTTTCCATAGAAATATATTTGATCTCTTTGGCCTTTTAAAATCCCCACATCTCTTGGGCTAGCTGGAGTTTTCCAGATTCTTACTGAAAAGCATAGGTGGTGACTGGGCCAAAGGCGGAGTGACTATGGTTGATTGTCCAAATGAGGACTTTTGAGAGTGAAAGGCAGTGATACCAGGAATGATTCCAGGACAACACAAGGTACAAGCTGGGACTGTCCTGTGCCGAGAAGAACATGGCACCAGAGCTATAGAAGGGGTCCTAGTGTGCGTCTTAATAGTGGGTGTTTTACAAGATGAGGACAGAAACCAGGCTAAACCCTTGTCTCAAACAAATGCTGGACTTTGGTCTTTAGTTCCTTCCCGTCTGTCTGAAAATTGGAGGGCACTGTCTTCTGAGACTGGGTGGTAGGGGAGGGATCAAAATCTCCAAAGAGAAAGGCTTGGGGAATGGGAGGCCTTCCTGCCAGAGGCCCTGCCTCACGGGAGCCCTTCGTACAGTGGACACATCGGCATAGGGTTTGCAGAGGTTGATTTCCTTTTTGACCACTCAGTGTTCAGTCAGGGACAAGATGAGCTGCTGTGACCTTGAGGTGAAACACCCCAGATCTTGTTACTGGTTCCTTCAGGAAACCTCTACTGTCTTCCCGCCCTCCTCTCTGTGACTAATTTCTGAAATCTCTGTAACCGAGAGGCATTGGATGAGGTTTCCCGCTCTGGGAGGGCTGTGGGTGCCAGACTGGGGTAGGGGTGTGTGTGTGATGGTGGGTGAGGGGTAGGGTTCCCATGCAGTCACATGCCATCCCTCAAGAGCAGAAGCAGAGGCCTCCGGATTGGGTGGCAGCAGCTGGTGGGGTGTTGGGATAATCTTGCTGATGACTGGGTAGATATGGTAGATATCCTCTTGTGTTAGTGGATTCCAGAAAGCAACGTGCTCCTTGATGAAAAGGCCATGGTCATTGTCTTGTGGGATCTGCCTGGCCTAGCTTTGACAGTTCTCAGCTGCTCCGTAAATCTCCCATCAGTTCCATCTGGCCAAAAAGATGTCATCACCATTTTCTCATAGTGACGAAGAGTGAAACAGCTCGGCCACCCCTGCTCAAATCAAAAAAGAAGGACTTCAATTTTTCAGTGGGAGGCGAAATTAGCATTCAGTTGGGCTGTTTATGGGTAGTGTAATGTATTCATATCTTAGAGATTCCTACCAGGAGGGTGATTATCGAATACTCTGGGCACACAGATACTTAATACGTAGAACCTTGGAATCTGAAAGTTAGAAGGAACATTAGCAGTGACTCAGTTTATTGTTTTCGTACATTTGTTTTAAAGCAATTGGCCCCTTGTTGCAAGTGATCGCTTTATGCAGAATCCCAGTTCATAAAATAGAAGGACAGAGTGTACAGGAGTCTTCCGTCCTCATGGTGGGTCCTGTTTGGAAACAGCTGTGTTTATTTGGTCCCTCAATTCCCCCTGTAGTGCCCCAGCAATTGCTTGTTACTGTCTTCCCTCTTGCTGCCATGACTCCAGCGAGAGGGACCCACTACCTTGGAAAGCAGCCCCTCCTATGCTACGATGGGACCAGTGGTCAGAAAGACTTAGAATGCCAGTAAAGTCCTCTCCCCCCTCCCCCCCTCCCGCAACCTGTATCCCCAGGAAGCTGCAGTAGCCCCAGTTAGCACCTGCCCTGGAGATGGTGACTGTCTCAGGCCGCTGAGACTTTTTTGTCCTAAACAAGGACTGAGTTCCTTTGTTGGACTACATGGTTTATCAGGGATCTAGTAACGTTCGTCTTGACTGGAACTGACACTGTTAGGGGCCAGTGTCCTTCAGTGTCCTTGAGGACCCAGCTGACTCTGGGCGGGAGGGTCCCTGGAGGGGAAGGTGGGAGGGGCTGTGAGTTCTAGGCTCTGTGCGTGCAGTAAGTCCTCCCCTGGTGCATGGAGACAGCCTTGGGTTTCAGTGTCCCCTGGGTAGCGCCCTCAGCTGACAGTATACAGGTCACAAGCTGGCTCCGTAATTTCCAGAGCAAACAAAACCAAAACACCAAGAGGCGTAGTCATCAGTGGAGACTCGAGGGTCGCTCGGGAACCTGACTGTCTTAGCACTGGCTTTGCCTAAAGGCTGCAGAGCATGGCGGTGCTGGAACACAGGGCTTTCATAGGCTGCTATGTGCTTTCCGCCGTCCGTCAGCGTCAGTACTGGTTTTGTCTGATTCTACTACTTGATCAATGGTGTAAATTTAACTTCTGGGCTGAGGATAAAAATTCCTAAATGGGCTCTGCGAGTTTGGTTGTCTTTTTTTAGCTTAACAAACCCCAGTTATTTATCTTATTGAATATTAACATTTTTATTCCTGCTAGTATTTTTAGTAGCAAAAACAAAATCAAAAAAGTCCCCGGCTCCTCCTGTCCAGCTGCCGAGAAGGGCTGGCCTCCGTCCCGCCCAGTGCTGGATTTCCTGCGCTCCCCTCCCTGCCCGGCCTGCAGGCTCTGTTGGGCAGTAGCTGCCACTCCGGTTCCTGCCCACTTGTTAATCCCTGATACATTTCTGTTGAGAGTGTAAGGATTATTTTTACTAAACTCCATGATTAAAGACAGAGTTTTGTCCACAGGTGAGTGACTGGAGACCCAGGGAGAGGTGGGCAGGATAGGCGGAGAGCTGTTTTGCCCTCTACCAACATTCCAGCCGGTGTCCTGGGCACGTGTAGGTGTCTGACCTGTTGCTTCCTTGAGGCCAGGCGTCCTTAAGCTTGAGAGAGGATCATACTCATTGGAGGGCTTGTTAACACACCGATTGCTGGTTGCCATTCTGTGTTTCAGTTGGATTGGACAGGACTTGAGAATTTGCGTTTCTCACAAATTCTCCGGTGACGCTCCTGCTGCAGGTCCGGGGACCACACTCTGAGAACCACTGGCTTAGAGCTGTCTCCTGAGCTGAAACCTATTTACTCTTATTTCTTGCAATTGATTGTTTAATAGTTACAGATTCCTCCCATTCCTCCCATTCCTTTGAGTATGACTGCTGCTCTTCCCCAGCAGAGGTGTTCAGAGTCTGGGTGACTGTGTGACGTGCTTTGGCCAATAGAATATGACGGAGGCAACCTTGAGTGAGTTCCAGAGCCCAGGTCTCAAGGTGCAGCCTCCACCTTCACTCTTCTGGAACTCTGACCATGATGGAAGGAAGTGGGTCTAGCCTAGGGGAGGACGAGAGGCCACCCTGAGGAGAACTGAGGCCCCTAGTCAACTGCCAGCACCAATGCAAGACACATGAGTGAAAGCGTCATGAGTTCTCCTGCTCAGGTGACTTCTCTAGCTGGGGTTTCTCAACCTCGGCACCTTGGACATTGGCTTCCAGATACTTCCTTGTTGTGGGGGCTGTTCTGTGTACCACAGGAGGTTTTGCAGCGTCCCTGATTTCTGCCCACTAGAGGCAAACAGCACCCACCAATGATGTCTCTGGACATTCCCAGTGTCTAAATCAGGACCCCTGCCCTCGCCGAGCACAGCCCCGTGAGTGAGTTTGGGCAGAACCAGCAGAGGAACTCCCTGGTCAAACCACAAAGTCAGGAAAAATGACAGCCTGTGGTTGCTTTAGACCGGTAAGTGTTGAGTAGTCTGTTTTGCAGGAATAACGGAGATACTTCTCCCTACGCGTTTCTTCCAGAGGTCTTCCTCTGTAAGCCTTAGCATCACATGCTCAGAATACTAATTCCCTCTGTGGAAGCATTTGCTGCTTTTTCATTCCACTTTTGTATTTATCATTTGACTTGCCCGTGAAGTAGTTTGTCAGACATTAAAAAATTAAGTCATTGCTCAGGGTCACACAGCTCCTCAGAAAAAACAGTCTCTCTGGTTCCTTAGGCCAGTGGAACCTGAGGTCAGGCTGCCCGATACAAACCTTGCTTTGTTACTTATGACAGACGTGGTCTTGGGCAAGTCACTTAACTTATCTGATCCTCCGTTTCGTTGTCTATAAAATGAGGACAATCATATCACTTACCTCACATTTTAAAAATTACTTTCAGGTGTACAAAGCAATGTACTAGACATTTACGCTCCTCACAAAGTGATAACCACCCCCCCGCCCCCATCTACTACCCCTCTGACATCTTGTATAGTTGTTACAATTCCTGTGGCTGTATTCCTTATGCTGTACCCCACATCCTGTGGAAAAAAAAATATATATACACACATATATGTATACACATATATGTATGTATATGTATGTATATATTTGGCATATCTAATTATAGTTGACATTCAGCATTGTTCAACTTCAGCATGAGGTGCACAGCGTATTGGTCAGGCATCTGCACCATCCATGAAGTGGTCTCCCTGATAAATCCAGTGCCCATCTCATGGGTTGTACAATTAATTTTTTTTAACCTTATGGGGTTCTTATTGGTTTTAATGAGATAGAACACAGTTTCATCAACTTTCTCTGTAAAGGGCCAGCTAGTAAATATTTTTGGCTTTGTAGACCATCTGGTTTCTGTTATGACCACTCAACTGCTGTTGAAGGTGCAAGTTGCCATAGGCAGTACATATTCGAATGGGTGTAGCTGTGGTCCATTAAGACTTTATTCACACAATCAGACCGTGGGCCAGATATGGTCCATCAGCCATATCTGGCCCACGGTCTGATTGTGTGTCATCTGAGATAAAACGTGGGGAGATCTTAGCCTTTGTCCAGTATGAGGGAAGCACTCAATAAATAACTATTATTGTTATTGTACTATTATTATTACTTTATTCCTTTAGCACTCCTATTCTTCTGCTTTCCATTTTTGTACTTTCTCTTTCAGCATGGTTAATTGATTCCATCTATTGGGATGTGAGGAGACATTCAGTCCCACTCGACAACTGGCCAAGATGGCCCCATTGCTCCTTGATTTCTGGTATTCTGGATGGATAAGAGGGCCCATGTAGAAGCACTGAGGCCCCTAGTCCCCTCCCACAATGAATAGGGCTGACGTGGTAACCAATAGCATATTACAGAAGTGACTGTGCCCTCCGATGACAGGTCATAAGAGATGTTGTGACTTCCTCCTTGCCCTCTTTTGGCTTGCTTCCTCTGGGGGAAACTAGCTGCCATGTTGTGAGGACACTCAAGCAGCCCTGTGGTCTTCATGGCAAGTAACTAATGCTTCCTGCCAACAGCCAGCTTCAACTGGCCAGCCATGTCAACAACCTTGAAAGTAAATCTTCCAGCCCCAGGCAAGCCTTCAGATGGCTGTAACTGACTCCAATCTCATGAGAGACCCCGAGCCCGAAAGACCCAGCTAAGCTATTCCTGTAATCTTGACTCATAGAAACTGTCTGACATCATAAATGTTGATTGTTGTTTTAAGCTGCCAAGATTTAGGGTCATTTTCTATGCAGCAGGAGATAATTAATCGACCAGGTCTCATACCTAAGAGTTATTGGATATTAGCTGACTGTCTTGAGGTGAGAGTTTGCTGATCCCCTAATGCTTTGAGTGGCAGAATAATTTGCAGAGCCGTGAGCACTTGGCCACTGCTGCTACATAATTTTGAGGATCCTCTGACTTTCAACCTGACCATCTAGTCACATCTCCCAGAAACTTCTCATGCAGCTCCCATTCTAGCCATACCAAATTATTAAAACTGCTACAAGCTATCCATGTGTTAATATTAATAAAACTACCATTCATGGCATACTCATAGTGTGCTGTGCCCATTCTCATTTAATTTTCAGGACAGCCCTGTGAGGAACATACTAACATTAGTTCCATTTTACTCAGATCAGGAAACTGCTTTTGAAAGGTCACAGAGCTAGGGGCTGAGCTAGAATTTATACTGAGCATAGCTGACTTCAGAGTCTGACACTCTGCTTTTTTAATTGCTCCACTGTCTTTGCTCATCCTGGCCCCTCTTCTGGATGTTCCCTTCCTCCTTCACTAGCAGATGAGCACCTCCTTAAATTTCAAGACCCTGCTCATATATTACCTCCCTTGTGACCACACTCCCTAACATCCTTAGCTGGTGACACATATTTATTGGAGGCCTGTTAAATGACAGCCACAGTTCCACAAACTGGGGATGCAGCAGTTAAAATAAATCAAGCAAAACCCAAAAGGACAACAAAGTTTCAGCGTTGACATTCTGGTGGAAGAAAATGAACAGATTCAAATAGAGAAATAAGATCGTTTTGGAATTAGAGCCCACTGCCATGCTGGTGGATTGATTTGGGTGGAAAAGTAAAGAGAAGAACTAAGGGTAACACTTCAGTACTTATGTGCCTGGCTTAGGCAACTAGTATTTTCCAGGATGGGGAAGACATGAAGAAAATTAGTTTGTGTATATACGTGTGTGTGAGAGTTAGGGGAGGGAGACAAGGCAGGAAGTCAATAGCTCTCTTTTAGATGCATTAAGTTTTATATTCTGATAGACATACAGGTTTCTAATGGGCACTTATCATCTGGGTCTGGAGTTTAGTGGATAGGACTGGGCTGGAGATATAATATCAAGCCTATCAGTGTACAGGTTGCGTTTAAAACCATGGCAATGGGTGATATTAAGCAGGGAAAGGAAAGGGGGCTCATGGCAATGGGTGATATTAAGCAGGAAAAGGAAAGAGGGCTCAGAACTGGTCTTTACTCAAGCTAGTTTTCCCCTCCTCCTAACTATATCACACTGTATTTGGGAACTTGTTGAAATGGCTTGTTCCGCAGTAGACTGGGAGTGTCTTGGGGACAGGCACTATGTCTTATCTCTGCAGCTGTTATGCTCAATGCAATGGCTGACCCATGGTAGGTTCTTACTAAGTGTTAACTGGTGTCACACGATAATGTGATTGAGTAGGAACTACTGTCTTCCTGCAGCAACTTGCCATGGTCAAGTTCACACTTTCGATCTTCTAGAATACAGCTATGTTCCAACTCTAAGGTAGTCAGGTATCTGATACATCACTGCAGGAAAAGAGTGGTGCTCACTCTCATGTGTGTGGCTATCAGGAGGTGGGGTGGCCAGAGCCCCACCTCCTGGGTTTACAGGGGCTTGAATTGAGTGGTCCAGACCAGGAAGGATGGGAAGAGGCCAAGAAAGGAGAACCATTGAGGAAAGTGAGATGGAGTGTGAGACCACGATCCAGGAAAATTTATTATGTGTAATATAACTGGGGTTCAGCAAATCATTAGAGCTTGTACAAGAAAGAAATAGAGAAGGGGAACAAAATTTATCAACAATATCTTTGACGGGATACCAGAGTCTTAGAGAGGAAGGAAAAAAATGATGGGCAGAGATTCAATTTTGTTAAGCAGCTGCTAAGTGCCAGATGGTTCATATAAAATTTCTTCTAAATTTTACTACCGCATTTCCCAGAAAATAAGACCTATCCGGAAAATAAGCCGTAGCATGATTTTTCAGGATGACATCCCTGCAACATAATGCATCTTTTGGAGAGAAAATTAATATAAGACCTAGTCTTATTTTTGGGGAAACACGGTATCTGTGTTGTGGAGAAAGAAAGCATAGGCTTAAAAACAAACAGCTAGTATTTGAACTCAGGTTTGTTCAGCTGTAGGAGCCACCAGGAAACGAAACCTTGGGTGGCAGCATAGGGCACTAAGAAGAGAACTAGACTTATTTCAGGGGGCCTGAGTTCTTTAAGTAAATTGAAGATGCAGTCTTATTGTCATTCGGTTTCCATTGTTGCTGATGGAAAGTCAGCTGTATGCCCAATTCTTGCTCCTTTTTAAGGGAATCCATCTTTTTTTTGGGGGGGGGGAGGTGGTTCTTTAGCTACTTTAAGATTTTCTCCTCATCTTTGGTTTTCAGTGGACTTGTAAAAAACCACGTGCCGAGGTGTGATCTCTTTTTATTTGTCTTGCTTGGGATTTGTAGGGCTTCTTGAGTCTGTGATATGATGATGTCTTTCATCACTTTTGGAAAATTCTCAGCTGTTATCTCTTCACATATTGCTTCGGCCATATTCCCTCTCTCTTCACTCTGGGCCCTTAATAAACACATGTTATATCTTACTCTGTCCTTTCTGTCTCTTGTCCTGTTTTCTGTATTGCTTATCCATTTGTCTCTCCTATTGTATTCTGATCATTTCTTTTAATCTAAAATAGTTCACCGTTGTTTTCAAACTAAAACTATCCTTTGAGTTGTTAATTGTAGTTAGTGTATTTTTCAGTTCTAACATTTCCGTTTAGTTCTTTTCAAATAGTTTTTAGTTCTCTGCCCAAAGCCTCAGTTTTATCTTTATCTTTCTGTTTCCTAGAACATGGTAAGCAGAGGTACTGGAAAGCCATTGATAACTCCAATGTCAAGAGCCTCTGTGGATCTATTTTTATTGCTTGTCGATTTTTCTATTTTTTATGTTTTTAAAATACTGCTTTGTATGCTTTGGGCCTTATTATTATTTTTTTCTGTGTTTTGGGCATTGTGTTTGCAAACTTGCTCGCAGAATTAATTTGAAGTCTCCGATGATAGTATTTTCCTCCTAAGAAGATCAGTGTTTGCCTCTGCCAGGCTCCTGAGGCACCAACCATCCAGAATTACTCAGATCTGATTACAATACTTGAGGCTGAGCTGTGGTCTTTGCAAGGGCCCATCTACTTCTGGGTCACCCTTTCTGTAGCAAGCGTCCTTTTGGAGTTCCAAAACCCAAACCAAGTCCCAGTCCTATGCTTGGTGGGCTTCAGATTCCATCTCTGCTCCTTTAGCCCCGTGAGGCTGTCAAAAGTGCCACTCCATCTCTCAGCTGCCCCTTGTGGAATTAGCAAATGCCCCCAGGTCTCAAAGTAGTTCAAAGAGTGGACTCACTGTGGGCCTCCTTTTTCTCCTTGGATCCTCGCTGGTAATCCTTCATTCTTTTGTCAGCTCTCTGGTGTCTTTAAGCAGGTTTGTTTGTATGTTTATTTGTTTTGTTTTTTACTCTGAACAATCATCCGTTTTATTAAAAGCATAAAACAAGTGTTAAAAAAATGACAACAAAGTAAGCTGACAATACATTAGGTTGGTGCCAAAGTAACTGAGGTTTTTGCAATTATTTTTAACCTGGTAAACCACAATTACTTTTGCATCAATCTAATACTTCAGTGGATTTACCCCTTTACTGTCTCAAAAGATATTCTGGCAGACAAAATTCTCCCAAAGAAACTGCTTCTTTAAAAAAGCACATATAGATTTTTCTTTCAGTTTATTTTTACTTTGTATGCTTTAGTGACAAATCCTCACATCTGAGGCAAAACAATCACTATTTAGGACTAATTCTAAATAATAATAATTATTTTCATAATTTATTTTCATATTTACTGAGAAGAGGGGCAGGGTAATTTTCTTAACCGCCTTTGATTCTGCTAATACTCACCCCATTTTAATGTCCCAGGGGAAGTAACAGAGCTTTGCAATATCCCTCTTCTCTTTTATATTCCAAGAAAATTCATGCATTTCTTCCAGGGTTGGCTTATTCTGCAGCTTTTCTGTTTGTCCTCAGCAGAATGGTGCTGGGTCTCAATTACCCAGTTAGTTTGCTATTACAGGTCAGTCTTCCAGATTTTATTCTGGTCTCAGCAATGTCATGAATTACATGTAGGACCGCGGGTGCCCACGTGCGTCTGTTTCCTCATTTGTCCAAAGAGGACGATAACACGGGGCCTCCTTGCCTCACAGACTACATACGAGCAAAGGAGAGAAGCTACATGGAAACATGGGAACCTGTATGAACGCAAGGTACAGAAGGCCCTTTGTTCCTGATCCTAACCCCACTTTGCAGAGACATCTGAACTCTTTGGGAGGGAGGGCCTAAGCTGAGTCCCAGCCCAGGGTGGTGGTGCCCAAAGCAGTTTGTGTGTGGCAGTCCTGTGACTTTCTAAGCATCAAGCCCATTCATGATACGCTACTCAGGGCAGCAGTGGAAACTTCAGTCTGGACCATCAGGTGGGGTTTGTTATACAGTTTCTAAATCCCTTTTCCTAACTAGTTATATTGTAGGAAGCATTCCTGGATTATTTCTTTTTCTTTAGTTTGTGTCCCTAATAACTGTCCCCGAGCAGACGCACAGAGTACACCAGCAAGGCACCGGGACTCAGCCAGGAGAAAACCACCAAGCCTGACCTTCCTCAGCCAGCCGGGCCTGCCACCCGCAGGGGCCCCTCTGGGTCTCACTCTTATTTTGGCCTTCGTGCACTGGGCAGAACCAGGGCTGACCCTGCCGATCTGTGGATGTGTGGCCAAGACAGGTCCCAGTGTCCTGCCGGGGCTGTGCGTGTGAGGGGAATCTGTGATGCAATGTGATGGCATTTGTGACAGGGTGAGGGAAAGAGATTGCTGGCTGGGGCTTCAAGGGGCGCGATTAGATTACAGCTGGAGTTGCCTGTCTGGCGGAGATGGAAGACCTGGTCCTGTTCATTTCATGTGCAGTGGAGTCCACATTTACATACTGGCCAGAAGGGATTCAGTTCTGGAGTGGTAGGCAGTAGCCCAAGTAGCTAATCCCAGAGTGGCCCTGGGTGTTTGCTTTGTGGCCTTTACTTCTGTTCCTTCCTGGCTTTCTCCTGGGGGGCTCCTGTGTTTCCCCAAGGCTGAACCGTCTGCTGAGAAAGACTGCGAACCAGCCGGAATCCTGTCCATATCAACTCCCATTCCTTCTCAACCTCTTGGCCCTCATTGCGTTCTGTGCATATGGCCATCTTTTCAGAGGCAAGATGCAGCGTGGTTGGGTGCCAACACGGTGGCTTTGGTGTCAGATTCACCTGATTATTCGAACCTTTGCTAGCCCACTTCTAGCTGAATGACCTTGAGTGAGTTGCTTAACTGCCCTGAGACTCAGCTTGTTCATCTGTGAGATGCAGAAGGTGACCTCCATCTTTGAGCTGTTGTGAAGGCTGCATTAAGTGAAACACATCCCGTCTTTGCTGCGACTTTTGGAACACAGTGTGCATTCAATGAATGACGTTGCTCTTCTCTTTTCATTCTCCTTTTCTGTTAAATGTGTAGGGAAAAACGTTTTGGAGAGATTTCAGACATAGTTAGGATGCACTGTAGTTATGGCTACAGCTGTCATCCTTGATCTCAGCCTCTGAGTCAGTAGAGGGTGAGCAGTACAGGGTCCAAGGTGGGAGTCCACATCGAGCCTTGTGGAGTGGCCCGCGGTTGGCTAGTGAGCTCAGTGTTGCTGTCTGCTTAGGGGTCTGCTGGCCTTCCAAATGCTTGTTGACTCTCTCCGACTCTGTGTGGATCCCCCTTTTGTGGCAGGAATCTCAAGGGTGGAAATGGATTATCCCCACCAAGTCCGAAAGTCAGACATTTGTACATAGTTTTCAAGGATATTTTTTTAAAAAAATTAAACCCTAATGTACAGTTTTCAGTTGTCATAACTAGGCAATACCTGTATTATTTTTTATTTAATATTCTAATATAAATTGACTCACTTTTTTTTTTTTTTACTTGAAAACTTACTTCAGCCTTGACCTAAGCAATCGTATCCAGGAGATCGTGGGTTTGTGTAATACACAGGTGATTGTCAGGTCCAATGTCCCTTCTGTAGAAGGGAAAGAAATTGGGGAGAAACCCATCGCATGATGAGTTCATGCGAAAGAAGAAAAAAATACATAATCTTTCTAAGTGGCGGAAAGCACAGACAGCTTTAAGTATGTGGCTTTACATTATCTTTCTATACATATATTTGACATAACTGAGATCATGTCATATGCAATTTCTGTCCTGATTTTTCCACTTAATATGAAATTAAAAGCGTTTCCCCGTGTCATCAATATTCTTTTCAAATTTGATCTTGGTGGCTGAGCTTCCTGTGGTGGCCCGGGGTGGCATTTCAACTTTACACACCCCCCTTTCCACAGGCTCTCCATCTCCTTGGAGGCTGAGGGGCTTCCAACGTGGACAAACCTTCCAGCCCTCCATTTGCCACCTTCGGCCTGGGGCTCAGAGATTTGTGCAGCTCACGTTTTGCTTTTCACAGAAATATTTGTGGCTGGCCTATATGACTTCCATCAGCAGTTGACTATATGAAGCTCTCGTGTGACAAAGTGGTACGAAACTCCAAACAGAAATAACATCATTCATAGGAAGCTGGGTTCTTCAATCTAGAGAATCAGAGGATGGCCTCTTAGAAAGTGGTCAAGCGGAATCTTGTCACTGCTGCCCTTGGACTGTATAGAGATGCCAAATGGTTCCATTTTCCATTCCTTCTGGTTTGCTCCAGAATGTTCCTCTCCCCTTTTCCTGGATATGCAAAGGATGGTAATGACGGCTCCTCAAGGAATCAGATGCCTTGGAAACTCACCGAGGACACAGTCCCCACCCTTGCTCCGGAGCCCCTCTGTGACCTGTTCCCTTTAGTGCCTTCCACCGCGGCCCAGCCCAAGCTGACTGCATGGCTGTCGGGCCCTGTCTGCCATCGTGTCTGAGTGAGACAGTGCCTTCTGACCCATCAGAAGGGATTTGCATGTCCAGGGCCCTTCAGAGGCTCAAGTGGGAAGCCAGGATGCACCATAGAGAGTGTGAAGAAAGACATGAGTGGCGGCTGGGGACTGCCTATCCATCAACGGACAGCCAGAAACCTAGGGGCACACTGCAAAGGACAGAGGAGGCCCGCGCTGTTTGCACTACCTCAGCAAGCCCTAATTAAAGGTCTTCTTTGAACAAAATGGTTAAAGGCAGCTCACCCAGGAGCTTCTCCCACAGGGTTGGTGGTCACCACAGGAGTGGTGTGACCCCTCCCACAGCCAGCATGTCGGAACTGGGCACTGGCAGACACAGGTGACCACCCTGGAGCTCCGTGCCAGAATCCGGGGAGAGTGCGGGAAAGGCCCCGCTCCTCCCAGACGGGACAACACCAATACCAATGATGATAATAGAAGCTAGAGAAAAAAACCAAACAGACCCTAGATGATTCCGTGTGTATCATCCTATGTCTCAACTGAGAGCAGGAATAACAGGTTCCCATCGCGGCGAGCTCAGAATTTTCATGGTGCTTCTAGAAAAATCAGCTCTTCCCTGGCAGAGTGGCGATTAGAGGTGTTTTTCATCAGGCCTCTTTCTTCCAGTTGCTCTTCACTCCCCAGCTTTGTTCTGGCTCACACTCTCAGCCCAGGCCACCCAGGGGCAACGGGCTGCTGATGGGGGCAGCCCCGCAGCTGCTCCCTCCAAATTCTCTGGGATTCCAGGCCGGGCGCTGGGTGATTACACCGCTGTTATCTGGGATTAGCTATTTTCACTCCCTGTATTTATATCATGAAGCTGCAGCGTGAGGCTGCCAGATGCCAACATAGGCAAACTGCCCTTCCTTCTGGGCACACCTGCTGTTCTGCTCACACCCGGCAAGGTGGCAGTTGGTGGGGACCAGACCTGCCAAGGCCTCCGTCCCCTCCCCAAACATCCAGAGTTGTGAACTGAGACGTGGGGAGAGGCTGGGCTCAGCAGTAGGACAAGGCTGGACCCGGGCCTGGGGGAGGTGGAGGCGGGGGCTTGGCAGCATTCCCTGTACAGGACGCCTGTCACTTCCCTAATCCCCTGAAGTCTTCGAGTCTAGGAACCCTCTGGCCTGTCCCCCACCCCTGCTCCACTCCCTCCCCATATGTAGCTTCCCAACATGCATATGAAGAGTGCGGAAGGCCCCTCATCTCAGGTTGCCTAGAGAAGAACCACGTGTCTGAGAGTCCCAAACTTAAGGGCAGAGGGACTAAAAGACCCTGCTCTGTTTAACTTGGCCCATCTTTGTCACTGCCCCTCTTCCCATTTTCTCTGCCCCTCTCCCCCCACCCCGGCCCCACCCGCTGGAGGACATGGGAAGGTTTTATCTTGTTAGATCTTCTTTCAGGAAATAGAGAGGTTTTTCAAAGGTGTGTTGTATTTCACTCGGGTTGAACTAGATGACCTCAGCAAGCTACTTAAAAATGCAACCTGTTACTTAGCGGGATTTGCTCCTGGCCCTAGTGCGTCGTGAGTGGGGCTTCCTCCACTGTACCTGGAAGGTTGCAGACTCACTCCCTGTCCTGGGTGAAAGTGGACAACGCCAGGCCTTAGCTACCACCTTGGGTCAAGAAGATGCCCCATGGAATTCTGCCCTGGAATTCACCGTGGGAAACGGTCCATTCAGTGTGGCCATGTGTAGGGTCCCGCTGGCCTTCCATATGCCCATTATGTGTTCTGCCTCTCTCTGTGCTTTCTGCCCAGGCCCGCTTCTCAGAGTAGGAATCTCAAGGATGACAATCATTATCCCTTCCAGGCATGTATTAAAATTAAAAAAGATTAACACCCTAATATAGGATTTCCTAAATCTTAGTTGTTTGCTCAAGCCAGGTAACCATCTATGAAGACATTGTATCCTTGTTATGTATTAAGTAGGGACAATTAACATAGAAGACACTGAGGCCAGAGAAGGGAAATACTTCACTCAAGGTCACTGAGCTTTGAAGTGGCAGAAGCATGTCAAACCAATGTCTTGACTTTAGGACCAGTGCACTTGAAATAATTTTAAAAATTTTGTCAAAATTATCTTGCCCAATAATGCTGATCCCTTTCTCCCCAAAACAACATCTTTTAATCCATTTAACTACTCATTCTGGCATTTGCTTCCATATTTCCAAATAATATGTATATTGAGCTATTGATTTGATCATTATTGCTTGACTTCCAATTGTGGCAGATGAAGATTTTTAGCTCACTTATTCCTTCTCTTTTTCTTTCCTTCCAATATAATTTATCTAAGTGTTTTATAAAATTCTTATTCAATATTTACATTATTTGGACTTTGTAAGCATTGTTCACTGTTGAAGCTGATTAAATTTCCTTTCTTTAATAATTTTTTTGCTTGCTGAATTTTCTTTGAATATCTGACCAGTCGTGTCCCACTCTTCAACAGTTCTGTAAACCTCCCTTCATTCCTTCCTATTATATCTCTTTGCTTTCTCTCATGTTGGTTTCTTTTCCCCTTGATCCTTTGCCTTTCTTGTTTTCTTGGAGAATATCCTTCAACAGTTTTCTCAGAAGGGTGTACAAGAGGTGAATTCTTGAGATCTTATATGCTTAAAATGTCTTAATTTTAATCTTTTCACTTGATTTATATAATCTGGCTAGATACAGAGGTTGAAATTCAATTTTCCTGAGATTTTGAAGTCATTTCTCCATTTTTCTCTAGCTGTTGAGACATTGGCTACCATTTTATTCCTTGCTCTGCATGTGACTTGTTTTTTTTTCCTCTGTGGATGCTTCAGTATCTTTTCTTTATCCCTGCTGTTCTGAAATTTCAGAATGATGTTCCTTGGTATAATTATTTTATCATTTATTATTGTGCTGGGAACTTTGAGGGATTTTAAAATCTAGAGACTCATGTCCTATGATTTTGTGAAATTTGTATGAAAATTTAATAAAAATAAAAATTTTTGTGAAAATTTTTATTTCACCATTTTATTTGCTCTCATTGTCTGGAACTCCTAGAACTTGGATTTTTTCATGTTAGGCTCCCTGAATTATTTCCTAATTTCTTTTAAATCTTGTCTTACTTATTGCCATCTCTTTGACTTTTTATTGGGGGAGGGCATTTCAGGGAAATACACTTAACTTGATCTTTAATTGTGGTATTGAAGGGGTTTGCTTATTTTGGCAATAATTAAATAATTAAACAAACAATTCTGAGAAATTTCTTGTTTTTTCGTTTTTGTTTTTGCTTTTCCTTTTGTGTGGTAGGCTGTTCGTGTTTCATGGGAGCAATATCTTTCCTCCCTTATCACTCAGAGAATATTGATTCTCATTCTTTGAAGTTTTTTTCTTCAGTTCCACTGATGAGCCTTTCATTATCTCTGTTTGCTGAGTTTCTTTCTTGTCTTTGTATGTTTTGGTGTCTTCAACGTTCTGGTGATTCCTGCCTCTCAGTTCATATTTAAATTGGAAGAAGCGGACTGGAAGCTCTGTGTACTCTTTTTTTTTTTTTGAGAGATATAATTCACATTACAAAATGTATCCCTTTAAAGTGTATAATTCGGTTTCATTTAGTATACTCACAAGGTTGTATAACCATCATCACTATCTTACTCCAGAACATTTTTATCATCCCAGAGAAGCCGCCCCCATTCTCTGGCAGCCACTAATATACTCGCTTTCTCTGGGGATTTGCCTATTCTGGATATTTTACATAAATAGAGTCATACAATATGTGATCTTTGTGTTTGGCTTTTACGCTTAATATTCTCAAGGTTTTTCTATATTGTAGCACGAATGAATCCTTCATTTCTTTTGATGGCTGAATAATATTCCCTTGTGTGGCTAGACCACATTTTGTTTATCTATTCATCAGCTGATGGACACTCTGTGTACTCTTTAAAGAGATCTTTCAAATAATTCCTATTTTTGTACCCTGTTCAACCTCTGTGTTCTAAGAGAACTTGATGCCTCCTCTTCCTGAGGCTTTTGGGGGTTTTGTAGGACACGTGTGGGTCCCCTTGAGTCTGACTTGCTTCGTTTACATTTCTCTAGGTACTTGTGGTTTTATACATTGGCGTTCAGGGTTCCAGGTGTCGCCTTGTTTCATTGACGATGCCATTTGTGTATGTTTCCTGTCCTTCTATGGTTTCTAAGAAGCAAATCTTTGTTCTGTCCTCTTGAAATCGAAAGTCTCCCGATGCACCTTTTAGCAGGGCTGTGCAGCTTCCTGTAAATACAGTCTGTGGATCAGATGGGAAATGCTAAATTGAGTCATTCATTTCATCAATTCATTCAACAAATAGTGGTTGATCACCTACTGTATCTGGGCACTGCTAGGTTCTGACCCTCAAGGAACTTACATGTTAGGAAGAGACCTAGACAAGTAAATGGACCATTGCGATATGGTGGTAAGTACTAAGATGGTCAGAGAATGAATGCACCAAGCGGAAAGCACTTAGCTTCAGGCTTGGAAGAAAGCTTTAATTTTACAGAACACTTTCACACATTAAAAAGAATCCCCATTAAGTTCAGAGACGAGAAAGCAACCCTCCAGGTATCCTTCCTGCCATGCGCAAACATCTTCCTTTGGTGAGGGAAGGGCTCCCTGAGCGGTCCCAGCTCCCTGCAGCCTCGGGAGATAAAGGTACTTAAAAGACCGACCCCTCTTCTGTGGGAAGTTGGCCCAGAGCCTGGTCCTGCCCTGGATGCGGTGTGGACACGGTGAGAATGATGAATGCTGGTGGAGGAAGGCTCGGGCTCCAGACAGGTCTGGCCCACGTGACACCTGGCTGTGTGGACAGAAATGTGTTTTGACCCCATCCTTGTTTGCCCAGTTTGGTCACAGGGCCTGAGTGTGCTACAACAGAACAGTTACAGCACAGAAGCCTCTAGAACAGGAATCAGGACAAAAGTCTCACCCCAGGAAAGCTTTCACTGTCAGGGAGAATGAGTTGGTGGCCAGAAGCTAAGAAACCGAGAAGTGCTGCAAACACATCTGCCCTTTTGATGTTCAGTTTTCTACTTTTCATGCCTTCTCTCCTTATCCCACGTTCTGTCAATGGAAGATGAAAGGGGATCCATGTCGCATTAATATTAGCCCAGGTCAGGGAAGTGGCAGGGCCCAGCTGGACGCCTGAGACTGTTCTGAGCTTTTAGAGGCAAGGATGTTGAGTGGTGTGGAGGCCTGGGGGGCACAGCGGGGAGGGCTCCAGAGGGCTGGTGGGCGGGCAGTGGGCTTGTCCTCGCTCAGAAGCACTGCCAAGTCAGAGGGACTGGCTTCATTCTGTCTCTTTCCCAGGGCAGAAATAGACCTGGGGGAGGATGTATGTTGTGTGAGCCAGATTTAGCCAAATACATTAGGAAGACATTTCTAATCCGGAACGTGTTAATGAAAGAACTAACTGCCTCATGGAGCAAGGATGGCTCCTCAGTTTAAGTGGATATTGGAAGTTGTTATAGGGATGTTGGATGAGGTCATTTTGGTCCTTCCAGGTCTGGACTCCATAATCTCAATGATTAAATAACAGCTAAGATCTACTGAGTGCAGGCTATGTATTTCCTTAGATGTATTAACTGATTTAATTCTTACAACAACCCTCTGAGGTAGATATTATTATTAGTCCATTTTACAGGTGAAGAGCCTGAGGCTCAGAGAGGCTGCTGTGTTTTTTGTTCTTTTTTGCACCTAAGCAGTCTGGCAGATTGAGAGGCATTATATTATAGTGGCTGAGAGCTTGGGCTCCTGTGAGCTTGGACTCTGGAGTCTGTTGCAATGTTCCAGCTAAGTGGCCTTGGGAAAGCTCCTTCTTATCTCTGAGCTTCGGTTTTCTTACCTGTGAAATAGGCACAATTACAGTGCGTCCCTTGTTAGTACCCATCTACATACACACGTCAGCTAAAACCCACCCCACCCCAAATTATGTCTAAATTATGCTAAAGCACATTTGCAGATTGTCCAACACCATTTGCACAGGCTCTGCTCACATGAGTTCTAGGAAATGTGGTTTGAATTGAGCTGTTTGATTGTGGAGCTTTCCCATGTAAGTGGGGACTCAGGCTTTATGTGGGTGGGCTGTGTCCTCTGAAAGGCAGCACAACCAGAGAGAAGGAGCAACTGGAAAGCAAAGGGTGGCGACAGGCCCCCTAAGCAGCTCCGATGACCGTCCCTTGCCCTCCCGCCAATCAAGCACTTTGCTTTCACCCCAGCAACAAAAATGGCCAAAACCTGTTGGCACACAGATGTCACTCACGTCACCATTAGGATGAAGAGAAGGGTCTCTGGTGAAACCTTTTGCCCCTTGCAAGGTGTTAAGGCCAAGCCCATGTCCTCTGTCTGGCTGTGTGGGGTAGAGGGAGCACAGGCTTTGGGAAGGGACTCACCGGGGCTCAAATCCTGGCTTGACCACTAACAAGCCACACAACTTCCAGCAAATGATCTCTTGTAGCCTCCAAATTCCATCCATAAAGTTGGAAAGTAACACCTACTATCTCATGAGGTTGTTGAGGGCATTAAATGGGAAAACATATAGAAAGTTCCCACTATACTGGTTGGCACCTAATAAATGGCAAATTATAATTATGGTGACACAAGCAGTAGATAAACCAGGACTGCTCAAATAAGGGCTTATTAGTATGAAAGAGTATGTCCTTCCATTTTCTTCCATTCTCTTCCCTCATGTTGAAATTCTGCTTTTCCATAGTAACGAGAGCTAAAGTATTAAATGCATGCATTCTTATGTTTGAATGTGTTTTAATGAATTGTGGAGCAGTGCTTGTCCCCTGACTTCAGTTGCACATTTTCTTAGCTTCTCTCTAGAGACCATTTGCATCTTACCCCACAGGAGTGTCTCTGCTGTGGGCACTCAGTGACTTCTGTGACCAGAAGTGTCAGGACTGTGTTATACCCCCCTACATCCCGCCAACACCCATCAACAGCCTTGAATATTAAAAGGAATAAACAACATGAATGAAAAACAGCATATGTGAAAAAACAACTCATAGTCCTGTTACTCAATAACTCCTGTTTTTATGGATTCCTGTTTCTTTTTGTTCTTTCCCTACAAGCATACATAATTTTTAGAGGGACATAATACAAATATAGAACAAATTTATATTCTCTCTTCCATTTAAGTAATTACCCCAAGTTGCTGCATAAACTTTATCGTTAGAATTTCAAATGTTCATTCAAGTAGATGTGTTGTAATCGACTTAGCTACTATTGTAATTATTTGATTACTCATACAGAAGTCTGCAGCAATGCTCGTAGCCCTCCAGGCCCCCCGCCTTATATTTTGTCCCCTTCTGAAATCCGTTAACATTTTCAGCTGATACCACTTTTAGGGTTAGCACGTTTCATGTCTTTATTCTGTGGTGAGAAGTAGCATGTCTTTTCTTTGTCTCTAGAACTGCTCTGCGCGTTTAGAGAGGTCTGGTACTGTTGGTCTGTGTTGTGTGGCAGTTGGGGCTGGAGGATTGGGGAGAGTGGGTCCTTCCTGGCAGGTTGAAATCCGAAGCTCGATGTCGCCTTCAAGCGAGAACATGTGGAACTGCAGGGTTGGGGGTGTGGTCTGTGCCTCGATGGGGGGCTGGGAGGACTTTGGTTTCATGTGGAAGGTTGAGTCAGGAGCAGGATACCCTCTGCAATCTTGAGGGGACACTGACCTGGTTCAGAGATGGATGCAGGGCAATTAGACAACAATCACCAGGCTGGAAGCTTCACTGGATTCAGTTTTTATCATTCCCTGCTTACTATATGCCAGTCTCTTTGTTAGGTGTATGTCGATGCTACATGTTATAACAATACTTTTGTAACTGGTGTTTTACAAATGAGACAATTGAGGCTCAGAGAGGTCAAGTCATTGGCCCAAAGTCACCCAGCTGTCAGATGTAGGAGCCAGGTTCAAAGTCAAATCTGTTAAAAGTCTTGCTCATTTGACTGCCTCCCCACCCTGCCCCACTGATCTGCTCATGAAACTGTTGAGATGGCGTTGAGCCCAGGTTGGGTGGGCAAATCCCCAGGTCGTACCAGTTCATTCATAGCTCCTGGCCCTGCTCTTCTCCTAGAGCTCCACTCACAGGCCCTGCTGGGAAGCTCCATGGCTTATGTCAGCAGGCCAGGGGGCTTCATAGTTGGGAATGAAGCACGAGGCCCTCAGCCCCATGTCCCGGTTCCTCAAAGGTGGCCTAGGGAAACCAAATGGTGTTGGCCTCTGTCATGCGGGGAGTCACGCAGGGTCTCTGCTCCCGCTCCCCACATAAGAACGCAGGACATGGTGAGGCCAAAAAGGAACACCCACGGAGCCATAGATAGGGGAGTCATATCACTATAGTCTCGCCGGCGTCATCCGCCTCTCTGCAATCCGCTCTTGCTGGCGTAGCCACGGCAGTTATATTAGTGGCCAATGGCTCACTGGTTACAGCTAACGGCCAACTAGCCACAGCTGATGGCCATCCAATCACAGTTGATGGCCATTTACTACCTGAGCCAGCACCTTTCTATGTGAGAACGAGAGCCTGGAAACTGCTCTCTGGGGCTTTGTCCCCACAGACTCCCAGGAGCTCAGGGTGTCCCCGGGTGCTGCAGGGTGGAGCCAGCACCCTGCCCTGGAGAGGGAACAGCTGGGGCCCTGCCAGGTGGCCCTCCTGCCCTGGGGGCTAAGCAGGAAGCATGACCAGCAAGCTCTAAACTGCCTCCCTCCCTTTATAAACAGCACTGATTAAGTTAAAAGCTAAGACCGTGTAAAAAAAAGGAAAAGAAAACAAAATCTTCACAAATCCCAAATTTCAGATAGCCCCTATCAATTAAAAATAATTAATACATCCCAATGGCAAAAAGGTAATTCAAACAGCACCGAAAAGCTGAAAAGAAAGAAATAAAAGCCCCCTTTCTAAGGTATTCTGCAAGCAGCTGCTTGGGTTTCCTTCAGAATTTTCTTTGGCATAGACCAGCACACAAATAATACGTGCAATTATTTATACTTATTTAAAGAGTACACAGCTGGGGTCTTACTCCACGCAGGACCACACTTTGCTTTTTCTCATTGGGTGTATGCTGGAGACCTTTCCGCACCAGCACGGGCCACTTTCTTCCTAAAGGCTGCGGGGGCTCACCTGATCAGCCGCGATTGTTTAAAACTGCCCCCTAACGGCAGGCACTGATATTTCGGTGGGTCCACTGTTTTCTTAAGCTACGGCCTCCCAACCCCAACAACCGGTGCTGGAGTGAACCCGCAGCGAGGGCCGGCTGGGGCACCTGGGGGAATTTGTCAGCCTCCAGCCCCAGCCCTGCGCTGGGGGTGGGCGATGGATGCCCGGGGATGCCGAGCGTCTGCCCCCTTGTGGCATGGCGAGGGGTCGTCTCTTGCTAATTGGTTGTGTCCCAGCAAACCGGCATCCCACCCAAATCGTCCCCACCTAAGCGCAGCTCATCAGCTGATTCCTGGTGTGAGCGAGGGAGGAGGGTCTTTGGTCCTCACCGCAGTGGCTCCCCCAATGCCTGTGGCTGAATCCAGCACCCAGCGTTGGTGTGGTAGCTATGGAAACTGGTTGGAACAGGGGTGCTCTGCTGTTACTCTGTTTGGGGAGTGTTTGACAGTGATTGGGTGCCTGTATGTGCCTACTCTGGGTGCTAAAAAGCAGTCCCCACCACTCCTTCTCATCTCCCACCCCTGGTCGGCTTCACTCATCCACTGAGGGTAAGCCATAGAGAGTAGTTAATACCATGGGCTTGAGCTGGAGTCTCTGGGTTTGGATTTTACCTCCTTGCTGTGTGACTTGGGCAAGTTAGCTTTTCGCTGCCTTAGTTTACAAACCTGTGAAATGGGGACAGTAAGACTACCTGTCTCATAAGGCGGTTTGGGAGGCTTACATGGATTAATATAGTAAAAGTGCCTGGTGCTTTGACAACATTATATAAACGTTAACTATCATTGTCATTGTTTTCTGCATTGTTTGGACTGCTGCTTTTCCCTTAGAATGACAGATCCTTTTCCTTCTTGAACTACCAAACACTGTTTCGATCTGATCTGATAGATAGATGAGTTTGCAGAGGGGGTTATGAACTTGCCTGAGCTGTTGGTCGAACCAAGACTGGCAGAGGAAGGGTTCCAGTGTGAACCTGAGCTACCTCCCACCATGGCTGTGGTTTGGTGGGCTGCTGCTCTGACCTGGAGAACCACTGAGGAGGCTGTCACTCCGTGTCCCCAACACCTTGGCCTGTCAGCCCGAGCCCAGTTCCTTCTGCTCAGCACCAGACACCTTCAGACCCTGGAGTCGGGAGGCAACCGAAACAAAGGCGTTTATCTCTCCCTGGCTCTCCTGCTGCTCAGCTGGGCTGCGCGGCCCTGCTCTGGACAGCGTAAAAAGTCAGGCTCAGATGACAGAGGCAGAATTTAGAGCCCTTTTGGATGGCAGCTAGGATTCAAGCTGTCAACCGGAGGCAAGTCAACACAGTGGGGCTTGTGGAGATGCTGGTGCGTGCGAGAGGGCAGGGGTGACACTGTGCAGGGCTGCCATGCACACTGCCCTTTCTTCTATTTATAATTTCCTGTGATAATAGAGCCCATTCATCCCTCCTGCTGGCCACTAATTGCTCTGGAGCGGGGGGATGACAGCCTAATTATTAACTTCACAAAAATTAAAGTTGGCCCGCGTCAACAAAGTCCATTTGCTGTCACACACGTGCAATTTGTTGTCTTTCCTTGTGGCAAAGGGCAGTTAGAAAAAAAGGCAAACCCTGGCCTGGTGCCAGCTCGAGCAGACTTTTATTTCTGGCCTCGAATTATCTTTGGGAGGTTCTGCCTTGAGGAGACAGAATACCTCTTTCCTCTTGGCTGTAGACTTCGGTCAGCCAGTCACTGCTGCCCTGACAGGAGGTGACATTTTGGTCTCTGGAAATATGGGATCTGAGAGATAGAGGAGACCTTAGTGAGAATAAAATCCAGCAACTACTGGGCCCAGTTCAGCCTACGGATATGTTTTATTTGGCTAGCAGAGTATTTAAGAAAACTTTAAAAAATTGAGGTGACATTCACATTACATAAAATTAACCATTCCTAAGCGTATACAGTTCATTGGCATTTAGTACATTCACCATGTTGTACACGAAGCACCACTCTCTGGTTCCAAACATTTTCATTAGCCCCGAAGGAAACACCAGTCACTCTCCATCTCCCGTCCCCCACCTCCTCCCACGCTGGCAACCACCAATCTGCTTTTGCTTGTTCTGGATATTTCATATAAATGGAGTCATAGGTGGCCTTTGGGGACTGGCTTCTTTCACTTTGCACAGTTTTCGAGGTTCATCTATGCTGCAGCACAGATGAGTACTTCATTCGTTTTTAAGGCTGAATACTTTTAGAAAGCTTCTGAGAGAGTTTGTAACAGCCTTACCAAGATGGAATCCCTATACCATCCAGTTTACCCACTGAAGCGGACAATTCAATGGCTTTCACAGTTCACAGAGTTGTGCAATCAGCACCACAGCCAAATTTGTTTTTAAACACTGGAAAAGCAGGAGATTTCACAGAACGCCTCGGAAAAGCAGCAGACCTGGTAACCCCGGGGTGGCATTACAACACGATACTGTAGTCGGGTTCTAAATGGACTTGTGCTCACTGGTGACACTGGTGACACCACTCCCTGCCTGCTAAACTGGTGGCTTCACTCATGTGCTAACCGCTGGGCCCTAGAGGCATGGGGGTATGTGAGCCTGGACCCTGCTCCAACACTCTGTGGACAGAGCAGGAAACTAAGACCCCGCCAGGCTATGCTGCTTACTCAAGGCCACAGGGATGGGCTGCAAGTGGAACGCATGCCTTTCGCCTCCCATCCCCATGCTCTTCCCACTACCACATGGCTCTTTGCACAGGTGCTAAAGTGAATTGTCAGAATCTGTCTCAAGGGAGGGGTGGCTCTCTGCCTGTGACAACCTTTGCGTTGTGTTGTTTGAGCGATGTGTGTGGGGGATGTCTGCCATTTCTTCTTTTCTCTGGTAACTCTACCCCAAGTCTCCTTGGGGAAACACCCCCAAATAGTCATATGGTTTGAATAGGGCAAGCCCTGAGCCCCTTTCCCAGGCGGAGTGCTGTGACTTCCCAGGCTGGTCCGTCAGACTCTTGCGTTATGTTTGGATGAGGGCCGAGGAACTTTTGTTGCGGTTACTGGGGAAGAGACCCAGTAACCCCACTGGGGGTTACTCAGTGGGGTTACGGGGGGTTACTCTCCCCATCAGGGCTCTTGAGACCTGAGCCAGTGAGATGTGAGCTGGGGGCCATCCTCTCCCTTCTAGGAAGAACCTACCTGAAATTGGAGCCAGTACAGGGGGAAGAAGACAGAGGTGGAGAAAGCAGACCTCTCATGACACCATTTGCGCACCCTGACACAGCTGTGCCTGAAACCCAAATCTTTTCGGTTTTCAGTGTTGTAACAGTAAATTTTGTCCCTATTTTTTTCCCCCGAAACTGGATTGAGTTGGGTTTCTGTCACTTGCATCGAATGGCTCCGCCCTAAGTATATAAAACACTGTTACTCAAGGAACATTTACTGGGCACTTACTCCATCCCAGTGTTTTCACATACATGGTCCCATTTAGCCCTCACCGTAACACTGAGTAGGTAGCTATAATTATTTCTAGTTTATGGAGGACAGGATGGAGGTGGGGGTTAGGAAGATGACCTACTCAAGGATACCCAGCCTGGGAGTAGATGACCTGCCTGTCAACCTCAAGTTCAAGGCTGGTTCCTATACCACAGCTCCCCAGTGCATCATGGGAAATGTTTTCAGTTTTCCCAGGAATGTGAACATACCTCCTGCCTCCCCTCCGTGATAAAGGTATTCCAGGATAACTATGGAAAAGTTGAAATACATAGAAAAGTATGTTAAAAGTCCCACTCACTAATAACCGTCATTGACATTTGAACATACTTCAGATTTTTAGTGCAATTCTGTAATGTATGAAGAATAAAAAAAAACCACCCAGTATGTACAATTTCCTATTCTGCATTTATCATTTAAAACAATGTCATAAGAATGAGGACTATTTTCAATGCGTCTTCCCCTGAATTGGAGGAAAGAGGCAGCTCACTGAGGCTTTGGGGTAACCTACGTCTGACCTTCCAGTGGCCGGTGTAGAGCCGTGTGTGGCACCTCTGCTGCTGAAGTGTCCCCTTCCCTGCTTGGGGCCTGCAAGACCAGCTGGACTCCATCAAAGGGCAGGAATGTCCTGGTTTGTACTGGATTGTGCCCTGCAGCCTCGCAGACCACCTGGTGAAGAAGGGAAGGCTTGTGCGTCCACGTTCTACAAGGGCAGGGCGGATTGAAGTGGAATTAGTGCAGATGTAAATTCCGTGGGGAGGTGGAGTGGACTGTGCTGGAAGCCCTGGTTTTGCTGTTGAGCTAACATTCAGATTATCTTCAAACCTACGGGGCCGTAAGGTTCCTCCTTTTGCCCATTAGATACAAAACACGCTATGCTCTCCACGGCCGCCAGGTGGCGCTATAGAATAGGAAACGAATTCACACCTGGGCTCCGCGTGGAGAAATCAAGGCAGAGCAAAGACGAGCTCTTTACAGAAAAGAGGGAAGCAAGCTGAAACCGTACAGCTACCAAGGGTGCACCATTCAGGGCGACGAGGGAAGGTGACATCCCAGAGAGAAGTAGAAACACTGGGGAAGAAAGATACAGCAAGAGAGAGTCAATTAATATATGTGGTCATTGAAACCTAACATGAGAGGCGGCATGGCGTGGAGGGAATGCCTGCGGGTTCTGGGGTCACACAGAGCCGGAGTGTGGTCCCACACGATTATAACCGAGCGGGAAAATTCCGATCGCCTAGTGATGTCGCAGCCATTGTAGGGTCGTAGCGTGAAGGTTGCAGAAGTCGCCAAGGCTGTGGCTGAATGGCAAACAACGTCACACCCCTGGGTGTGGATGAGGGTGGCACTGAGTTGCTCCTGGAGGTGGTTCCCGAGGAAATGACTAAGGAGGAGTTGCTGGCACGGGAACCGGAAAGCACAGCTGAAGAAGGGGCAGGAGAAAAGGAAAACTGCGGATGAAGAGAAAGAAGAACCCCCAAGAGAATTCCCAGTGAAGGGTTTGGCAGAAGCTTTTGCAGACCTCAACAAACTCCTTAAAAAGGTTTGAAAACATGGACCCCAGCACAGGAAGGTTTTTTTATGGATGGAGCGGAATGTCCCTGGTGCATTATCTACTTACAAGCAAATCTATGATGTAAAAAGAAACAAACCAGGCCAACCACCGTGGACATATTGCTGAAGAGTGACACCTCCTCAAGAAGCGCCTCAGGCGGGCCCTTCAGCAGGTGTTCCAGAAGAAGGCAGTGTCCTCACAGAAGATGACAGCAGCATGTGTGTTACGGCCCCTGAAGACCTTCCAGTGGGACAAGTGGAGGCGGGGACAGTGACACGTATGGTCCTGACCCTGTGGGGCCTAGGCTAACGTGTGTGTTTGTGCTTGGTTTTTAACAACAAAGAAGTTTAAAACCTGAAAAAAAAAAAAGGAACGCTTCTAGAATAAGGATATTAAGAAAAAATATTACTATGTGTTTGAGTGTTAAGATAAGTGTTATTATAAAAGTGTAGAAAAGTTTAAAAAAACACTACATAGTTTATAAAGTAAGAAAGTTACAGTAAGCTAAGACTAATTTATTATTGAAGAGAGAGAAATATTTATGATAAATTAAGCGTAGCCTAAGTGTACAGTGTTTATAAAGTCTCCGCCGTGTACAGTAATATCCTGGGCCTTCACGTTCACTCCGCACTGACTCACGGACTCACCCAGAGCAACTCCCAGCCCTGCCAGCTCCATTACGTGGTACGTGCCCTATCCAGGTGGATCACATTGTATCTTTTATACCGTATTTTTATTGTACCTTTTCTATGTTTAGGTATGTCTAAATACACAAATACTTGCCATTGTGTTCCACGTGCCTACAGTATTCAGTACAGTAACATGCTGGGCAGGCTTGTGGCCTGGGAGCGATAGGCTCTACCTTATCACCTAGGTGTGTAGTCAGCTGTGCCATCTAGGTTTGTGCACTCGATGATGTTTGCACAATGACAAAATCACCCAATGACGCATTTCTCAGAATGCATCCGTGTTGTTAAGTGTCACATGACTGTAATTCACATGCCACACAATTCACCCATTTAAAATGTACAGTTCCATGACTGTTTATATTGGCATAGTGTTTTTCCCCAAAGCACTCCCCCATCTAGATATTATTTTAGTAACAGCGCTCATTGACAATTACCAAGTGCTTTAAAATGCACAAAATGCTCATCTTTCGTCTATTTTTAATTCTGATACCCTGTGAGCAAATAAGGCAGTTTGTTAAAAAAAAAAATCATCACCCCCCACTATTTTATAGAAACGGAGGCACCAAGAGGGTGTGGCTCATCTGGGAGGCAGCTGATTCATGAGTGAAGGGAACAGTGCGTCTGATGCTACGGACCCCAGGTTGGTTAGTGGTCATTCTGCCGACCCCAGGCAGAGGCAGGCTGGAGTCTCTGCTCCTGGTGGCCTGCAGGTGTCTGCAGGTCTCAGAAGGGTATGGGTGCATGCTCTGGCTGGTGGGCAAGAGTACCCCAAGCCTGAATGGACCCTGGAAGGCAGCGAGGGCAGAATGCTGGCCTGGGGTGAAGGGGAAGGGACTTGCCACTGTTGTATCAGCTAGGCCGCCTTTGGCTGTAAGTAACAGGAAACCTGACCAACAATGGCTTAAGCTATAGAAAATTTAATTAACTCACTGACAAAGAATCTGGAGAGGGCAGTGCAGGTTCGGCTCAGCAGCCCCACGATGACCCCAGAGACAAGGGCCTTTTCTTCCTTCTCTCTCCACCATCTTTAGCATCTTGGCATTTTGGCTTTATATTTGTCCCCTAGGTCTCAAGATGGCTGCTGCTGTTCCAGGCTTCACATCCTCACACAGAGCAAGATGGCAAAGAGGGCATTTCCCTACAGTGCTCTTTTTTCAGTCAGCAACCTCAGAAAATCTTGGCAGGCTTCTTACATCTCATTAACCAGAGCTGGGTCACATGACTGTTTCTGGACTCTCACTGGCAAGGCGGAACAGGACGGCTAAGATTGGCTTAAACCAAGCATAATTTATCCCCTGGGTCTGGGAGAGAGAGTCTGGCTTTACCCAGTAAGATTTCTGAACAATGTCCATTTTTGTTTGCAAGGGAGAAGGGTCAGGCAGGTTAGGGGGTCATGTAGACGACTGGTTGTTGGGAAGGAAATCACCAGTGTCCCCCTCGATCGTGGTCTGGCCTGCCAGGGTTCCTGGTTTGGGCAGCGGAGGAGGCAGCCATGGCCGGTGTGTGCCTGTGATGTGGGACCCACCTGAGAGCGAGGGCGTGGGTAGCTCCTAAGTCAGCTGCTAGCAGGAGGGCACGGGGAGGGACTGGGTGCAGGGCCCTTATCTTGCAGTGCATTCAATAAGGCTATTTTTGACATGGGGCCACTAGCCCCTTTAACGGGAGAGATCAGGCCTGGAGCCTGGAGTCTCAGACTCTGTTTACTCTCATCGGCTTGGCTTCTTGTCCCTGTTACCACTCTGTCTTGATGTCAGAGGCAAAGCTTGGGTGGAGGCTGCCCAGGTGAGAGAGGTGGAGTGGAGGAGAGCTTCCAGTGGACGTGCAATCATCAGGGCCCTGGCACAGGGCTGCCCAGGTTGTTTACTGCACAAGCCAGAGGTTGCCATTTGCACAGGCCGTGATAGTTAAGACCCCTCTAAAACGGTGTGGGCACAATCTGTCAACCCTGATAAAACCGTCGCTGCTGTCTGCGGGGCATGGATTTGGGAAGGTCGGGACACTTGGGGAAGACCATAGGTCAGGGGGAGGCTGCGTGGGACATGCCAACCCCCCTCCCGCCACTCGGTTCCCATCTTTCCTCTGTGCTCTCCCACCTTCTTCCCTCCCTGTCTGTTAGTCTCCTCTCCCCTCACCCTCCTCCGTTTCCTTTTCTCTTTCGCTCCCCAAAGCCGCCACTCCCACTTCTAGTCAGGAAGCCACACCAGGACAGGCCCTGCTGCTGGCACTGGAGTCCAGGCCCAGAGGGTCAGCTCCTGCCTGGTCTTTCTGGTCTGTGCCCCAGCTGCCCTGAGCACCCTCCCTGCCACCTCCGGTTACTCCCAGCCGCTGCTGCTCTGGAGGCAGCCAGCTTCATTATAACACCGTCTGAAGAATCAAAAGCTTCATTCAGGAGTGCGTGCTCACAAGTCCGTGAATGGTGGTGGTGCCTGGGCCCCGTGCTGCCGAGAGTGGGTGAGGCTCCTTCCCCCGAGCCCTCATCTCAGGTCACCGCTGTCCTCTCCCTTCTCCAAGTGGAGCTGCAAAGAGGCTCCCCTGTTTCTTGGGCAAATGGGGGCATGGGGAGGCTTGGCGCAGGACCCATGCAAACCCCTCTCCAGGGCTCCCCACGGCTTCCGTGCTGATGGCTGCAGACCAGTCGTGTCGTCTGTATAGATTACAAACGACACGCCGTCACCACACAACTCCTGGAAGCCACCGCCTTGGCCCTGTCTCCTCTACAAGCCCCCTTGGAAAATTCCGCGAGTGAGCTATGTCAGACCCACTAGTGGCAGCAGGCGTGCTCGGGCACGCACTCATTTGATCAGATGCCAATGCGTGCATGTCAGTCTGGGTTTTGAGCAGCTCTTATTAGCTTTTCCTGTTTCCTTGTTTGAATTTTTAACATCCGTTTCTATACTGCTGATTACTGGAGGGCAAATGTTTGGGCAATCTTGCAAAGAAGGCATCCAGCACACGAGAAAGCAGACAGGTGGTCCAAGGAGCGATAAAATCGAATTTCAGGTTGTGAGCTACCTCTCTTGAATCTGTGGATTTTGAAATATTTTGCTGAAGACCCCTTTTCATCCCCTAAACATAATAATCAGTAATGATAATAATAGTAATGACAATGTCAATGATGAGTGACTTTTATGTGACAATCGTTGAATTCATTTAACATAGAAACTACTGTTCTGACCATTGTACAGAGGGCAAAACTGAGACCTGCGAAGGGGCTATGACTTGTCCAAAGTTACATCACTCATAAGACATGGAGCTAGTATTTGAAGCCCGTCAGGGTGGCTCCGAAATATTGGTGCTGAGCTCGGTTGAACTGCCGCTCCCAGGACTCTGTCCTTGTCGTTCTGATCAGGAATCCCGACCCAGAAAAGCCCAATGAGATGCACGTCTGCTGCCAGGAGTGGCCCTGACTGGGAAGACCTAGAGGTCTTTTAAGAGTTGCCCCCGGGCCCCCAAGCTGGGTGTTCTTGCTCTAAGGGGCCCCAGATTGGCGGGGGGAGCGGATGGAGCCCTGAGGCTTCCGGCTCACGGCCCTCACAGCCTTCCCTGCCACATCCTGCCCTGCTTTCTTCATTGTCATGGTCCTCACTGGACACGCACCTGAATCTGGGCCACGTCATTGTGTGGCCCTTTCCAGGGACAGTGGGTGGGGTCATCACACGTTTTTCTGAATTCAAAGAATTTCTCCAGTATCGTGGAACCCAGGGATGGCCTTGATTTGGGCCTGGAGCTGAGCGGTTGGACGCTGGGGGGGTCACCTCTCTGCCTCCTTCTCTTTGCTTCTTTTTCCTGGTCCATCTGGCAGTCCCAACCCCATTCCTGCCTTGAAGCTTCCAAATTGAGGGGGTGCCTTCCCAGAAACTCTGCCTTTGGCTTTCCCATGGCCCTTTTCTTGCCCTCGCAGTTCTAGATAGCTCATGATGCCTTGGGTAGAACCCGGGGCTCCAGCGCCAGCCCCTCAGGGTGCCTCTGGCACACCCAATCCGCATCTCCCAGCCCACCACTGCGAGGTGGAGCGCTCCCAAAGTGGAGGGAGGGATGGGCCAATGGGGTCCTGCCACCTAGGCTCCCCACACCCCTCCCATCTCTTTAGCCCAGCACTTCTCAGGACACTAGGTAGTAGTGTGAAGGGTGAGCCTCTGGCAGTCTTGCAGTGGAAACCAGGGAAAAGGGAAACTGACGTGAGAAACAAATGGAATCAATAGGACAAAGAATAGTCGCTACTATTTGTTGAGTGTGCTGTGCTAGGCACTTTACATAAATTATCTTGCTTGATCTCCACGCAGCCAAGGGCAGTAAGTGTTGTCACGCCGTTTACAGACGACGAAACAGTGGGACACTGACTCGTTCAAGGCCTCACAGCTGGGCAATGGCAGTGTGTCCCTGTGAGTCCCTTTGTTCTGTCCAGCCCAGGCCTTTGCCCCAGAGTCCCAGACCCGTATGTGAGACTCCCAATGTGGCTGTAGTCTGAGCATTCATTGTGTTGCTTCTCTCTGGCCACGGTCACTGTGACACAAACTGGGTCAGTGAGAACCTTGGGGAGGAGAAGCTCCTTTTTTCCTCTATGATTGCCAGTAGGAAGGAGACAGTAAGCCTGCAGCCTCCAAGAGAAACCACACGGCATCTTAGAATGAAGCTGGCACAGAGGGCGGCAGGCCCGAGAGATGGAGAGGAGGTGGCTGAGTCCTCATGGTTCTGTGGAGCCTGGATCCAACTATGCCTGAAGCTGGACCCTTGACCTTTTTAGCTGAGCGAGCCAACACATTCTTCTTGTTGTTGGCTGAAGCCAGTTTAAACTGGGCCTCTGCCACTGGCAACCCAGATCGTCTAATATAATTGCCAGGACTTGCCCCAATTCCCATTGAAGTGATTTTGTTAGACTTGTCCTTTTGAAGCACCTTCTATACAAAGGGCTTTCATTCAGTCTCGCCCCCAGGTGGGCTCCGTCCTTTATATTTAGCTGTCTGCTCCCCAGACTAGAGCATAGAAGGCACTTCATCACTTTTTTTGTTCTTTTAATTTTCTACTGTTGTTTTTGTTTTCCAATGAGTAACTTTTGAGTTCTAGACTAACAGCCAGGAACCACCTCTGTCTTGCCTGTTCTGACCTGGTCGTGTATTTAGTTCTCTTCCACCCCCTCCCTGAACTCTGCAGTCTCTCACTGCTCTGCTTCTCATTGTCATTGTAAACACATGCAATCTTGTCAGTGGGTTGTGAGCCCTCAGAAGCCCCCCTTGACTTGGGTGCACCCAGGTATAATGTAGGAGGCCAGACCCCAGAGTTTTGCAATACTTGGGTCTGTCCTGCTTCTGCCCCTCTGCCCGCCTCCGGTCACCTCTGAACAGTGCTTGGGGGAGCCACAAGCCTACAGCCCCCCACATTTCTGCTTTATCCAGGGCCAACTTTAGAGAGAGAACGGAAGATCCAAGGTGAGCTAGACTGAAGTTCTCTCTCCTAAGGTGGGTTTGGGAGTCTAGAAGTTTCTTTAGAAAAAGGGTTGGCGTGATTTTGGACAGCTGTTGGACCTGGCCAAGCTGGATGGGGAAGCTCCTACTCTGTCAAAGACGGGCTCCCTTCCCTGAAATGATCTCTTTCACTCCCATTTTGCCAATGGGGAAACCGAGGCAGAAACCCCAAACCACTGGGAATTGTAACTGAGAGTCTGATCCTTGGACCTGGAACCCCCCGCTGAGCATTTCTGCTCCACAGAATTCCTCCTGCTGCTTTATTTGGTCTCTTCCCTTCTCACAGCTGTTGGAGCTTTGGGGGAGGATGTCATGCTTATTAGGACCCTCACTCCCCAGGCAATGGCTCAACCGGTGAACTCCCGACCCCTGGGCTGCTGCAGGAAGTGTGACGTATGGACTCCGGCTGGATTCTGAGGTCCTTGGGGAGAGGCAGACAAGCCAGATTGAATTCTTTCATTCAGGAGGTTAAAAATATGTAAGGGAATGGCCGTGCTGAAACTGCCCATGTACTCCCCGAGGGCCCGGCCCTGCTGGAATGACGTGTGACATCTGTGCGCCTGCTGCTGGGAGGGGGTTTGGTGGTCTGCAGAGGCTGCAGGTGTGGGCGCTGGGCCTCCAGGTCACGGGGGACACCTGCAGGCCTCCTGCAGGGCTCGGAGATTTCACAGCTGGGAGACTTGGCCAGAGCAGGTGGTGGGCAGCAAGGAGGAGGTGCAGACCTATCCCTGCTCTGGGAGCCCCAAGCTCTCTTCTGGAACTCCAGCTTCATTTCAGGAAGCTCCTGTGGGAGGCAGGGAGCTTGCTACCTCAGTAACTTGGTATAAGTGCCTTGGAGGGAGGGGGTGTCCTTAGAAAAGTGGGTCTTCGATGCAGGAGTGGTTGACATGAAGTATGCCCAGCCTCCTGCTGCCCCATTGCCAAGTACATGTTGTGTGTTGCTGATTTTGCTGCCCAGTGTTCATTGCCCTCTCCTTTTTGATAATAGCATCTTGATTTTCCTTTGGGAAAATCTCAGACCACAGGATTAGGATGGGACTGGCCTCAGCTCCCTGGTTTCAGGAGTGGATCTGTGACTCAGCTTGGCGGGTCAGAGCCCCATACCTGGCTGGCTGCAGGGGTAAGCTTGTGTCCCACGCTAGACCAAGGAGTCATGTATTAGTGAAGCTGGGCCAGTTTAAGCTCCAGTAACCAGTCAACCTTCAGAATTTCTTTATAACACAAGTTGTTTATTTTTTTAAACCCCTCACCCTCACCCCACCCCAACTACTAGAAAAGAGAAGTGCTCTCTTCCTGGTAGCATTGCAAAGCTGTAGGATTTAAGTCCAGGGAGCCACCCCGGAGGGAGCCTGCTTTGGAATGGAGCTATCACAGAGGAAAGCAGAATGGAGAGAGGCAGATTCCTGACAATGTTATTTGAGATTCTGGATCCAGCCATGCCTGCATCCCATTGCCTGAGCCAATACAGTGCACCATATTTTTTCTCTTTCATTCTTTTCCTTTCTTTCTTTTCTTCCTTTCTCTCTCCCTCCCTCCTTCCCTCCATTCTTCCCTTCCTTCCTTCCTTTTTCTTTTTTGGCTTAAGTCACTTCAAATTAGATTGCTGTTCCTGGAAACCAAAATAATTCTAATATATAAGCCCAAACTCTATGTCTTCTAATAGCTGGATAAAACTCACTTCCTCCAGGTAGCCTTCCCAGATGAATGCTCCCTCTCTCTGATTCCCTTATTTTTTTCAGTGCTCCTTCAGGATATATGACTTGTTTGCACGGCATCATTTTGTGCTTAATTGTATATTTCATTTTCTCATAGAGGTCTTTCTTTTGAATCTCCTTAACTAGATTCTTTTCAAGTCAAGTAAAAAACAAAGATATTTATTGAGCTCTTCTGAGTACACGGCTTTGTGCTGGGTACTGGGGTGGCGTGAGAGTAAGTCATTTTAAAAATAACAACGGAAGATTTGGATTGGGTCAGAGGTCAAACTCACACGTTAGGAAGGCCCATTCAAGCTGGGGGAGTCCAGGAAGGGGTCACGGGTGAGTAGGGCTTTGTCTTGGGTGTTGTCACAGAGTTCCAGGCTAGTTTGAAGGTCACCTTTAATGGTTTGGAAAAGAAGGACCTTGTAAGCAGGGGGACAGGAAAGAGGTGGCATAGCACATGCTCCTTTCTGAATTGCTTCCGAGGTACCCTGTCCTACAGGCCCCAAAGGTACCCTTTTAAGGCTGCCTCAACTGGAAACTCTGGCATCAGTTCCTTGATTGGTCAGGGAGCATCAGAAAAGTTCCTGTACAGTCTCTCTGGCTGAGTCAGCATTACATCACCTCACTCTGACCTAGAGCCCAGCAGGCCGGTCTCCTGTCTGACTTCCCAATGACCAAGCCTTGACTGAGCTCTACCTCGATCCTTTGCCTGACAGCAGATTCCTTCTGGGGGTGGGGTCCCATCTTGACCCGAGTCTTTGCAGGTGCTGGGCCCTATCCCTTCGCTCTGGGCTGGGTCTCTCCTGCCGGCCTTCACACGCTGTGCCCTGCCCTCCACTTATTTCTGTCTGCCTGGCTCTCCCTGCCACGCCTGCCACTTTCCTGTTGGGTTGTCTGGGCTCTGGGCTTTGGCTGGTCCCCGTGAGCTCATTGCATCCAGGCAGAGCTGGCTAGGACAGGTTCTGGGGGCAGTAGGCTCCCTCTGCCAAATCTCCTCAGTCTCCCTCAGAGCCATTTGCTTCTCCCCTGAGAGCTGGGGGCAGGGAGAGAGGAAGTGACCGCCCCAACGTCACTTGGAGCGTCTGCAGTTTTATCTAGAAATGGTGGTGAAGCATTTTGAGATCTTCAGATGGGAGGCAGCAAATAAATATCATTAGAATGACTTTCCCTTCTGGCTTTGGAGGAATTGGAAGGGAAAAGCTTGGAATTCTATATGCCCAGGCTCGTGGTCCGGGCTTGACAAAAGCCCTTTCAGGATTGAAATAACTCTACAGCTCCCAGCTTGGCCGCCCATTTCTAGTCCCAGCAGCACTTTCTCTTTGTCTGCAAACTGCTGTGCTGGTGTTTGCAGAAGGGGTTCCTGCCTGCTAACTGTGTACTCTTTCAGCCCTGCCGAAGGCGACTTCCTAGGAAACAGGACCTCTCATCCCACCGGGCCTCCCTCTTGTTTATCTTGTCTTCAGATGACTCATTGCTTCTTGTGACTTATTGACAGGCCTGATGTGGCCCTGCAGAGAACCCAAAAGCGGCGGGTGGCCGCCCAGGTCCCTTGGAGGAGTGCCTGTGTCATGGAGGAGAGAATCTGGGACTCAGTCTTGGCTCCTCCAGTCATGACGTGGAGGAAGTGAAGTTACTTAACCTCTGGGTACGTTGTTTCATTATCTGTAAAGGAGGAATCACGATCTCCACCTTTCTGGGCCATCGTGCAACTTGATCTTTTCAAACACGGTCTAAATATGGAAGTTGAGGGAAGATTTCAGAGCTTGGGGCTATCTGCAAGGTTGTTGTCATGGAGTCACCCGGCCCTGGGGTAGGTTCCGGCCCTGTGTGCGTCACCCAATACCGTAATTCCATAATGTCAGCTTCTTAGTCTTCCTTCTGGCCCCACTTCTGGCTCCCAGCTGTGGTGGGCGGCCTGAGGTGGTGGTATTGCTCTCATCAGGTGATTTCTCCCACCTGCCCAGGTGTGTGCTCAGGATCAATGCAACCTGCAATGGTGGTCCACTGAGCAGAACTGCTCTTCATTTTGTCTGTTGGCTGCTCATGCTATTTTTTTGGTTTACAGTCTAATTTTTTGTCAAAGTAATACCTATATAACAGTTAAAATTTTTAAACATGGGCCCTATTGGCAGAGACTCCTCCCTCACAGGCCTGTCCAGAATAGAGATTTTTATCCAGCTTCTCTTGCAGCTAGGAGTGACCGTGGGACTCAGTGTTGGCCAATGAGATTTAAGCAGAAGTGTTATATTGTAGCTTTGGGGAAACATTGTAAAAAGACAGCTGGTCTGCACCCTTTTTCATCTTTGTCCTTTCTTCCATCCCATTGGCTGGAATGTGGATGTGATAGCTGGCACTGGAGCAGCCATACTGAACCATTACGGTGATCTTCGACCTGGAGGCCATGTATGGCTTAGCAGCGAGAAAAAGGAGCCTGAGTCGTTGAGAACTTTGTGGAGCAGCCCTGAGTTGCCTATCGCCAAACTTTTATGTGACACATTTCTGTTTTAATTAAGGGATTTTTGGGGGGTTTCTCTTCTAATTCTAACAGATCCAAAACCTTCCCCACACCTCCCCACCACTGAATACTACTCCCCAGAGACAAGCACTTACTGCCCTTCAGCTGTTTATTCTAGTATTTACTTCCAGGTATCTGAATAGCACACCTCGCTGCTATTTCTTATTTGTTTGACTTTAGACATTGTCTATTGACTTCTTACTATAAAATACTAGGATTTAGTTCTCTTTGCTCACCATCTAACCCACAGCTACACATAACACTGCCCTCCTGCCCATCCTGACAATACGGATTTCTGGTTGAATCCATATGTAGTGTATTTATCCATGTAATTATTGTCCGCAGTCAGCTAAGTCTATACTATAGAGAGTATCCTGTGAGTACATTTTTTTTTCTTTTTTTGTTTTTTTAAAGATTTTATTGGGGAAGGAGAACAGGACTTTATTGGGGAACAGTGTGTATTTTCAGGCCTTTTTTCCAAGTCAAGTTGTTGTCCTTTCAGTCTTAGTTGTGGAGGGTGCAGCTCAGCTCCAGGTCCAGTTGCCATTGCTACTTGCAGGGGGCGCAGCCCACCATCCCTTGCCAGAGTTGAACTAGCAACCTTGTGGTTGAGAGGACGCGCTCCAACCAACTGAGCCATCCGGGAGCTCAGCGACAGCTCAGCTCAAGGTGCCGTGTTCACTCTTAGTTGCAGGGGGCGCTGCCCACCATCCCTTGCGGGACTCGAGGAGTTGAACCGGCAACCTTGTGGTTGAGAGCCCACTGGCCCATGTGGGAATCGAACTGGCAGCCTTCGGAGTTAGGAGCATGAAGCTCTAAACGCCTGAGCCACCCGGCCGGCCCTACATTTTCTTTTTCAATACAACTTTTTATTCTTCATGGAATTAATAATGCATCTTTCTTTTTGGTTTGTTTAGTTTCCTTTCAGTACTTTATTGAGGAATAAATTACATGTAGTAATAAGGAACTATTTTGAGTGCTCAGCTTAATGACTTTTACACATGATATACTTGTGACACCAGGATCTGTCATGCCAGAAGGTTTCCTTGTGTCCCTGTCAGTTAATACCCCTGCCCTACCCCCACCCGAAGATCACCACTATTTTGAATTCTAACTTCATAGATTAGTTTTTCCTGTTTTTGAACCTTATATAAACAGACTCACACCACATACATTGTTTTCTGTCTGGCTTCTTACCCTCACCATGCATTTCAGATTCATCCATGTAGTTGTGTGTATCCGTTGTCCAGTCCTTTTGAATGTAGAATTTATCTGTTCCCCTTTTGATGGATATTTGGGCTGGATCCAGTTTTTGGCTATTATGCATAAAGCTATGCTGGATATTTTGTACTAGTGTTTTTTGTGGCTGTATGTGCTCATTTCTCTGGACATTTTCCTGGGAGTGGGGTTGCTGGGCCACAAGATGGGTAAATGTTTTTAAGAAACTGTCAAGGAGTTTTCCAAATGCAGGTACCATTTGTATCCCCACCAGCAACGTACGAGAGGTCCCGTGGTATCACTACCTCATCTTACTTGAGACTGTCCATCTTTCTTAGTCTGGTCTGTTCTGCTGGGTGGACAGCGATTATCATTGTAGCCTTAGTTTGCATTTTCCTAATGAGTCGAGGCCTTTCCCATGAACTTATTGGCTATTTAGACATCTTTTGTGAAATGCCATTCAAGTCTTTTGCTCATTTTTGGTTCGTTTAGTTTCCTATAACTAATTGATCTCCACTACTAATTGACCACCACTAACATACCCCCACCCTCTGACAGAACCACAAAGTGGCCATCTGCTGTCTTCTCTGTCCCCTGTTTCCAGTGGGATGCCTGCTCAGCTGTCACCCTGGATTCTGCTTGCTGTTACCAGGAAGTA
Organism: Rhinolophus hipposideros; assembly: GCF_964194185.1. Taxonomy (NCBI): domain Eukaryota; kingdom Metazoa; phylum Chordata; class Mammalia; order Chiroptera; family Rhinolophidae; genus Rhinolophus; species Rhinolophus hipposideros. The sequence goes on from NC_138069.1 coordinate 39,730,869, forward strand.
CCTTCCGTCTCTCCTACGCTAGGTCTCTGCTTCCAGGATCTGATGGTGTCTTTGTTCTTGGTTACTCCCTCATTTTGGTGGAGCACAGCCTTTGGAAGCCTTTGGAAGTTTACTCTGAAAGGATATTTGAGAAGGAGATTTTTCGAAACCTTGCACATTTGGATAGTATCTGGACTGTACTCCATTTAATCGATGACCTCACTGGGTGTACAGTTCCTTTTCCTCAGAGTACCGAAGCATTGCTCCTTGGTTTTTCGGCTTCCAGAACTGCTGTGGAAAAGAATCAAAGTCTCGATTCTTTTATGTAACTGCTTCCCCCACTCTTTGGAAGCTTTTGGGATTTCCCTATTTAGCCCTAGGAATTTTGAAATTTCACAAGAATGCATCTTGTTGGGAGGGAGGGAATGGCTTCATTCATTCTCTTGGGTCCTCTTTAGGCCTTTCAGTCTGAAAACTCTTTCCCTTCATTTTTGTACCAATTTCTTAGATAATTTTCTCCCCACCATTTTCTTTGTTCCCTAATTCCAGAACTCCTGCTGTTTGGATGTTAAATCTCCTAGACTGATCTCCTTTCTTAACTTTTCTCTTTCATGATTCATCTCTTTCTGAGACAGTTTTTCAAATTAATCTCCCAGTTGTTTTGCTGACTTTTTCATTTTTCTCTCTTACATTTTAACTTCCCAAAGTTCTTTTTTAGGTTTTCTAATTGTTTCTCTTTATATCCCCCTAACCAATGGAATGACCGTGAATGGCTTAGATGTATCCATGAGTTTCAGCAGGAGGTCCTACAGGGGCCAGTCTGGCCAAGTACAAGTGAAGCAGGTAGGGTGTGAGGCAGTAGGGAGTGGTGGGGAGTGTGGTGAACTGCAGTGTGGGCTCGGGATGAGTAGATGCTTTTATTTTTACAGAGAAGCTGGAAGTCTGGGTTTTCATGACTTGTCCATGCTGGCAATTAATGTGGCTTTTAAAAAAATCAATAGGTGAGTCAAACAAAATATACTCACAGGCAATATTTGACCTGTAAGCCACCAATCTGTGAGCCTCTAGTGTGCCCGTTCGTTTGCGTTCGTCTCTCATGTGTTCTCACAATAGCCTCGTGCCAGAGGGCTGGCCATGGGTGTCACCTGTCTCAAGAGCTGAGTGTAGCGCTTGAGCAAGGGTGTTTTGAAAAAGCGTTGGCTGTTAGGTAGCTACAGGAGTGTGCTGCTCAGATCTCCCTGTGTGAAGGGTGCTGTTAGCTCAGCCTTCCCTGACCCCGCTTTCATGGCCTGTCCGTATTCAGGCCCAGCCCTACTCTTCTCAGGCTGCTCCCTGCAAGACAGCGCACACGGGCCATTCCTGCTCGACCCAAGCCCCCTCTGGTGGCACTTTTCTCTGGGCTCCCCTCATCCTGGCTGACATGTTGTTAGAGCTGAGCTGCTGTCCTGCCCTCGGTTCCTCCTTCCCTCTCTCCCTTCGCCGGTGTCAGGCCTGCACTGTGCTCTGAGGCTCTCCCCGCCCGCTCCTGCTTCCACCTGCCCATTCATAGCATTTCCCCTACTCATTGCTTGCACTTTCAGTTCTGTCTCGCTTCACCTAACCAGTATATAGCCTCCGAGGCCCAGGCCCTGGAAATACACTGTGCCTTCAGGTGTCCATGTAGAAAAGCAGAGATGGGGAAAGGAAGTTCAGAACAGTGAGGCTTGGCAGGGAGGGGACTCAGAGGGCAGCCATGAGGAGTCTGGGGACCCCCGTCAAGTGCTGGCAGTGTTTGAATGGCCAGAGAAATGGCTTCTCTCCTTGGAGGTGCTGGCGGGCCCCAGGGTTGGAGGACTGTGTTCTCTGCAGATTTCCTATTTTCTGGCAGACTGTAGAGGGTGCAGTCAGGGAGCGCTCTCACCGGGGATGGGGAAGGCTTCCTCCCCCCTTCCCTGCTTTAGGCTGGTTGGGGCAGTGAGCTTTGTCAGCTGACCCCCTCCGGGGGTTCTCTTTTACGTCCCTCATTGTGTGCCCAGCCAGGCTGGCCTCCCCACCCTCCATCCTCCCAGGAGAACACAACGTTGATGGTTTTCTTCCCAGTGGCAGGGCCTCTGGATAAAACACTGGGAGACTCTTACAAAGGCCGGCAGGGTTGACACACTCCTGGAAGGGGGTCACGGTTCGTGCTGAGCTGAACTCTTCTTCCCAACCTCCCCTTTTCTAGAAATGTGAATTTCCATGGAGCCCATGCCAGGGAGGAGATGGCATGCGCCCAACACTTAGTGGATGACCCAGGGGAGGGGGAAGGCAGCCCTGTCACCCGGCAGCTCCTCTCCGTTCTCATCTCTCCTCATTATCACGCTTGTTCTCCATTAAATACTTCAAAAATGATACTTTTGCAATCAGGGTCATCGGAACTTGGCTGTGGGAGGGGATGGGGTTGTGCCAACTTCTGGGGAGGGAGCCTCTCTCCATCTCCCTTCCCTCCCCCTTCCCTCCTGGGGCACAGCTCTGTGGATGGAATGGAGCCAGGGCAGGTGGGTACGGACCCTGCTCGCAGCCCTGCCCTGCTAGGTGAACTGAGCCTGAATGTGAGCTGGGTTTCTTCCCACCTCCACTGTGACAGAACTCACACCATTTTCAGACTCTATAAAGTGGAGAAGCTTTTGCACTGCGGGGTCGTTTTGGCATTTCTCCTGTGGAGGTGGGCACCAGTCCCCTAGGGGGCCACGGGCCTGGCAAGCCAGAGGACTCTCTCCACTTGCACGGTGTTATTCTTGGTCTAGAAACCCTAGTGAGCTCTCTAGCTTTTTGCAAATTTGCCCCACTTCCTCTGAGAAGGCATTTGGACCCCATCCTGGGGCTGCATTTCGTTCCTTTGTGCCTTTCATCGTTGTGCTTTTTAAAAATACATTTCTCTTCATTTCAGCTGAGTCATTTTCCTCCTCCTCCTCCTCTTCTTCTTGACACTCCCGGGAGCCGGAAGGAGCCCTGTCCTAAATCCTTGGCTCCTCCAGGCCAGCTCTTTTCCAAATGTCAGACTCTTAGGAACGTTGGCAGGAGTGGAGTGGGCTCTGGCCCCGAATCGCTTTCCTCCCCCGTCTCTGTCAGCTTCTGCTTTCCTTTCTCATTAAGGAGCTTTAATACTGGCTGTTCTGTGGGTACCTCGCCTCGAGGTTTGCAGACAGCTTGGTAGGAAGGCCTTCTGTGCCCCACATGGCCCTGTCGCAATCCGGCCGAGCCTGCCACTCGGAGCTCCTCTTGGAACTCACGCCTGGAAGAGCCAAGGACTCTTCCGTCCTAGGGAGGGTCCCCATCTAGTCCTCTGTCTGGCCATGAAAGATGGTTCACTGCCTCAGAGAACCGTCAGGACAGAAGAAAGGATGGGGTGGCTGTCCCATCTGGGCTCGCAGCATTAGGCGGAAGCCTTCCAACATGGCCAGGAGAAATAATACCTACCGTTTACAGAGCATTGCAGTCTTCAGAGCACTTCCTATGTATTGTGACTTTCATAGAGCCTCAGTCATTTTATCCTCACCGCCCCTTTGAAGGAAGCAGGGAAGCTGTTAGAGTCCTTATTCTGAAGCTGAGGAAACAGGCTTGGAAAGTTTAACTGATTTGCCAAGGTCTCAAGGCCAGTCCCGATTTATTTTTTCAGTTATTATTTAAAGAAAAAAAGAGATTTACCTGGTAGAACACGAGTAAGTGGCTGGATTGGTATTTCCGTCTGTGACTCCTGACCCCAAAATGGCGAACTTCCCAGGGCATTTTAGTTTTGACGCCTGCTCATTGATCCTGTGACGTGTCCGTGCCCTTCATCAGCACACAGGGTATATATGTAGATACAGTCACAGGAGTTAAAGTGAATTGAAACTTATCTCACTTGACAATTTGCACCTTTTAGAGAAGAGGTTTCATTCATTCATTCACTCATTCATTCACTCACACCGTGCAATGCTGGGGCTGCTGGGGAGATGTGAAACTGTGCAAAAGTGACCCAGTCACTGCCGTCATGGTGGTGAGACCCTGGGGTTGTTACAATACCAAGGAAATCAAAACCCTCAGTTAGATTTGAGGAATGTGCCGTAAAACTCCTCCCACCTCTCTTGGGGGGGTCCAGTCCCCAACCATGGAAGAGGGAGATTAACTACCCTGCGATGGTCATGCTCCAAGATGCCCTAGGGGATGAGGGGCCACGTGGAGAGACAGAGGGAGGAAGAGGGAGACTGGGAGAACCGAGGTGCCATCCTGAAGAGGCCATCTGGGAAGGGGACCCTCCAGCCCCGGTTGTCCCATGTGGAAAAGAGACCAACCACCCAGCTGAGCCTTTTCTAAACTTCTGAACCCACAAAACTGAGCACAATAAAATGGTTGTTTCAATCTACTAAGTTTTGAGGGTAGTTTATTAACATAGCAATAAACAACCAAGACAGAATTCTAGAATTCTGATCTTTCTTCTGGCGGAAAGCCTGCTCAGTTGCCCTCATCCTTGGCTGAATATTATTCCTGACTCAGGAGGGCAAACAGTCCAGCGGTCTCCATCCTCTTCAGGGTGTCACTTCTTTTGACATGGGCCCGCCCGCTTCACTTGCAGAACTATGAAACACCCCAGAAACTGCCTGATGGAAAATGGAACCAGCTGATTCTCCTGTGTACCTTGTGAGCAATCGCCCTGCCTCTGAGAATTCCTCAGAGGAGCCTTCTTCTCTCTCCCGAGTTCAAGCTCCTTTGGGCAGTGCCAGTGTTAAATGGTGTTTAGGTGGGCATACACCCTCAGGGACTACCAGGTGGGGTTCTGTGGAAGGGCAGGGTTCATTCTGGTGGGGCCCATTTCGTGCATAAGCTTAGGTTGTCTTTGTGGTTCCCCCCACCCCCATTCTCTTTAGGGAGTGACTTTTGGGTGTGTATTCTTTTTGGGGGAGTGATAAAAACTGAATTGCTTATGGCAGCAGCAACGTAGGTCTCCTAGCCCAAGGCTTGTATTGCTCTTTTCTTTTCTTCTCCACCCACAAAAAATAATTTCGCATGAAACCTCTTCTCTGGCCAAGGCTTCTCCCCTCCTCAGTAGGGGGCTTTCTTTTCTGTTGACTTTAGAACAAATTCAGATTTCTGTTTCCAGATTTTGGGGCGCGCAGCTCCAGCTTCCTTTGGAAACTTTGCTAAAATCCCAGCGTATTTGGAAGCCCTTCGGCTCTCTTCCTCCCACAGCCTAACCATTCCCCAGTGGATGGGTTGGAACCGTCCTGAGGGTTGGGGGAGGCAGCTGCCTCACTGAACTCAGTGTATTTAACCCACATTTTGACACCTGGAGTGAGATGCTGAATAAGACGGGACAGAGTAAGCCCTGGGGTAGGTTGGTGTGCCACCCCCAGAGCTCACTAGCCTCGTGATCGGTTCTAGGCATATGAAGATACTTTTGAGCCTCAGTTTCTGCATGTGTAAAATGGGGCTTAGAAATAATATCTGCAAAGCACCAGGCAGCACATAGGGTATATAACAAATGCAGAAGAAACTGCAATTATTGTGATGAAGATGAATGATGACAGTGGTGAAGATTTCAGGGGAGCCTGGCTTCTTGGACAGAACTGGGCACCGGTGGGTTTAGTGCAGAAAGTTCTCACTGCATAGTCACAAAACGCAGCCACTCCCCAAATGCTTTCCTCAGTGGCACCTAAGAAGAGCCTTTTAAAAAATTACCCACATGCACGGAAAAGCGATGAGACTCCACGATTCTCCTGCTCTCCCTTATCTGAACCAAAATTTGAGTCTTTGCAGAAAGGAAAGGTGAGAACATCAATTTTCCTTTCCATTCTAAGGCAGAACTCCCCGGAGGCCGGGTGCTATAAATATAAGAGTATAATTATTCTTTCTCGAAGCCTCGTGTAAAATAGGAAAAATACTGATCGGTTTAAAGTAAAAATAAATTGAGTGTAGAGAATCTGGGCCTGAAAGGCAGGGAAAGCATGTGGGCTTAGCATCGCCAAGCTGGGTTTCAGTTCAGACACCCCGCCCCACTCGCTAGGCACAAGGTTTGGGACAAGTCTCTTTACCTTTCTAGACCTTGGTTTCTTCACCTGTAAAATGGGATAATAGTATCTGCTACTTGTGGGACATAGTCAGGATGAGATAATGTATGCAAATTGCCTACAATGGTGCCTGGCACAGAGTAAGTATGCCAGCAGCGGTCTACGTAAAGCAGGAAGAGTTGGGGGGAAGGTGGTAAACTTCCCTGCCTGGGCCAGGCCACTGAGCAGTTCTGCTCTTATGTGGCAGACTTGGTCTGGAAGACTGTGGCTCTGTCCCAGGGGAGATGCAAAGGGGAGATGAGAGGGAACTGCGAGCCCCTCCCTAATGGCCATGGGGCTGGAGCTTCCAGGCCGGCTGCATGGAGTTCAGTCTCCTCTTGGTCTGGGTGACAGAGTTGGGACAGAGTCCCTGTGAAGGAGAAGCCCAGAGTGGTCTCCTTCACCGGGTTCCCCTCCCTGTAAACTGAACATCCAGCATTTAAAAAGGACTCCAAAGCCCCCTTGCTCATAGCCCTCCCCGTTTGCATGCGCCGTCCAAAGCCCGCTCAGACAATAACGTTACTGAGTGGAAGCCATTTATTTAAAGCCTTTATTAATGCTTGGAGAAAATTAATGCCATGTGACAATATACAGGTCCTGCTGCCTAAATCCATAACAGAAACAGATATTATGACTTAGCGAGCCCACGTGGTGCCAATTCTGAGAGCAGGCGACATTGCTCTTCCTTAGGAAATGGGCCCTGCAAGCATTGTTTTTCCAAGTGGTTGTAGCGAAGCCGTTTGTGTGGTTCGAGTTTAAATTTCTCTCTTTCTCCATCTGTGTGTATGTGTCAAAGTATGACTACAGTTCTGGGCTGGTGTTTTCTATTTATTTAGTTTTGGGTGTCAGCATTTCACTATATTCAGTCCTCATTTCAGAAGAACAGGGCTATTTATTGATACAAAGGAGAGGTGTGTTCAGATCATCTTGTTAAGATGCAAAGCTCAAAACAAACATCATATCTTTATTTGGAAATCCACATCCTTCCTCAAAGGAAGGCTCCCGAGTAAATTTGTATGAAGTACGAAGCCCAAGTTAAGGTTCTATTTTTAATGCTGGCTTTGTTTACATTTTAGATTGTACAAATGTCTCTGCCACTGCTCATAGGAATTTGGACGTTCCTCAGTTTTGAGCAAAAGAACCTTAGCAATACGTACTGTTGTATGTCTCAGAACATTAGGAAGCAGAATGAAATGCTATCTACCTGACCTTTGGGAAGAAACAAACCTCTGGCATGAAAAATAGACAACAGAGATCAGTGAAAGGGTTGAAATGAACAGAGTAAGCAATTTTATGCCTTAAGGGGAAAACACTGAGATAATAAATACCAATGACAAGTATTTACAATAGAGGCAACAAATGGGACATCAGTAGGCGAACACATAAAACATTGACACCGAGAGAAATATAAAAGTGATGCCTTTCACACATCCAGCCTGGGAGCCGGTGAACAAATGAACAGCTGACCCAGCAATGCGGGAGAATGTTATTGCTTCAGCTTTTGAGTGATGTGAGTAAAGCAGTCGGCGTGCTGCAGTGGCCCATGGCATGAGACAGCCATGGTTTACGCTCGGTTCCCATGGCAGAGCCTGACACACCGGTCCTTCTCCCCCGCGGGCAGAGCTGGCTTAAGCTCACCATCTCCTGCTTTCTGCAGCTCCAGCTCTTTCTAGCTGCTTCTCCCAGCATTTCGTCCCCCTGCCCCAGCACCCAAGTGGTTTCTTTTCAACACGGGTCATGAAAGACTGGGGGGATTACACTCCAGCACCGTGTCCTGGCAGCAGCGAGACTGGATTTGGGGTACATACGTGGTAGCTGTGTTTTGGGTAAGGGCATTTCTGTGGAAAAAGTCATTTTAGAGTAGAGAAATTTAGCTTCTTTATCTCTGGCCTCAGGTTGCTTTGAGGGAGGGTTATGAGCTGGTACAAACGGAGGATACATGCTTTTTCACCGCTCGCTAGAACAAGGGTTAGCAATCTCAGGCCCAACAGCCAAATCCAGTTGGGTCTGTTAAATAAAAATTGTACTGGTGAGGAGCCAAGCCTGTTTGTTATGGGTTGTCTACGTATGTCTGCTTGCGTGCTAAATGGTAGAGTTGAGTAGATGTAACAGAGACCACGTGACCCGCCAAACTGCAAATGGTGTATATACTCTCTCAAACGTTGCCCACTCTGCTCTAGGAGGACCTGGCCCCTCCTTGCAATCCTGGGCTCCAATGTGAGTGCTGGCTATAAGAAAGGATAACCTTTGATACCTATTAGGAGAAAAAGGAGAGGCCTGTCTCTGAAATGGTTTAAGGAACCGCAAGAAATCTGCTGACACTTTGTTCTGGTCCTTTCCCGCCTCTCCTTGTATTTTTAGTTCTGTCTCTCCTCCCTGCCTTTCTTTTGTCCACTCTGACTCCTTTCCTCGTGGCTAAATTTCCAATCCGGATCTGGAAAATCCTGTCCCTCAGAGATTTGCTGCCGTCTCCTCCATGTGTGTGAAAGGTTGGCATTCCTGGATGGGAAGTACTGCGCGCTTCCTTCTCTTGTCCCCTTTTCCATCCTCTAGCACAGAGAAGCCAGCTTTCCAACTTGGCCTCCCGGAATCCCGGCTACAGTGTTTTATCCATCTTGGTTGAGGGCCGAGGTAACAAAATGCCGAGTGGGGTCTGTTAGGCGCTCTCCGTGTGTACATTATCTTCCACGTGTGGGCTTCCCCGGAAGTGGCTACGAGAGCCCATACTGGGCAGCTGGATGTACAGTAAGATTACTCAGGAATTCCTTTCAAAATAGCACTTAAAAAAAAATCAGCCCCTAAACACGGATTGGGTTTTGTCTTTTTTGGGGGGGTTTGTTTTTCCTTTGAGCTGGTGTTAATGACCCAGTTGCTTTGTTTGAAAGCCATTTATTTAGACGACAGATATGTAGTATGTAGATGTAACTGGGTAAATAAAAAAGTGAAATGGAGACTTGAAGCAGTGGTTAAAATACAAATACAAGGGCCACTCCCTTGGACAGGGTGCCCCATACAGACAACGGCTCAGAAGTTATACCTAGAACCCTCGTCCCCCCTCCCCCCGCAAGCAGCTCCTCAAGGTCCCATGCAAGAAACTGAACTTCCCTTTGGCACCAACCACCCACACGGCTTCTGACTCCCTCACTCTTCTCATTCCCGAGATTTTCACATCCTCTCCTGCCCTGGAACCCAGCCACTCTCCACCAAGACAGCACCAGAAGCTGCGGGGCGAGCCCAGCGCCAAGTGTGTGGTCCAGCCCAGGTGGGCCTGGTGCCCCCTGTCCCCTCCCCGGCCCAACATCCCCCCAGCAGAGGAAACCGCAGGCCGCTGCCCAGTGGCTCCACGGATACAAAGAAGACAAAGTCGCAAGGAGGACACGTGGCACGTTCACTCAGGAGGCACAAGTGTAGAGCTCACTGGGTCCAGCCGAGACGACGCTGCTGCCCAGGGAATCTCCGCCTCACCTGTTCATTCTGCTAACATACACCTTCATCAAGTCCGCTGTCCCCACCAAATCCTGCGTGTGACATCCCCCCTCTTTAATGGCAAATGTTTTGGAATGTCCATAGAGAAGAAAATGGACGGCGTGGAGGAAAGATTTCCTGGCCAGGCCTTTCGTTTCACCTCCGGATATCAGAATACTCGGACTGTTCATCCTCCCACTCGCTGCTTCCAGAAGTTCCTGGGGCCCCATGGCCGGCCACTCTGCCCCGGGTGTGGGCGTTTGGGTGGCTCTTGCTGCCTCGCTCGCCCTTGGCACCTCGGCCGGTCTCCCTGCTGCTGGGCTCTGAGAGGTGGTGACCTGCTTCCCCGTGGTGGGTCCTGGAGAGCTTTGCTCTGTCCCCCTGGGGCTGGTGTGCAGGAGGTGCTGTGGGAGGCCTCTGGATGGCCGAGGTGCAGAAGCTCAAGATGGAACACAGGCTCCCCCAGTTGTGCTCACACTGAGTCTGCACACTGTGGGTGATGGCCTCCTTCACCTCCTCCCCACAGGTCAGCAACATGTTCACCAGGTCCACGTAAGGTCTAGAGATTGAGAGGAGAGAGAGCGAGACCGAGAATGGAGCCAGTTCCAAATAGGCCTGAGGGTAGTAACTGCACCAGGGAAGAGAGAGATGGTAAACCCAACGCTTGGCTTGGGTTTGGTTTGGTGGAAGAGCATTCTGAAATTACTTCTAGCCTTTGCCCATGTTCTATGGAGTACTGGTCCTAACTACCTTCCCTGAGTGGCAATTACATACAAAGCTCCATGCCAGACACTGGAGAGACTTAGAGGGTTGGGACAGAACCCACCACAAGGAAAAGGGCCAGTGACAGGTCACAGGTATGTCGGGTAAAGGAAGAAGACGGGGCAGCGATGCCAGGTAGGATGGCTGTGTGGATAACGAGAGCACAGGAAAGCTCTAGGCGTGTGTCGGGTGTGCTAGCAGGAGGGTTTTACTGGAGTAGAGGTGGGTCTCGGGGACCAGAGGAGTAATACTTAGGCCCATGGTGAAGGGCCTTAAATACCAAACTGAGGAGTCTTTTTGGCAGGAAAGGGGAGCCATTGAAGATTTAGGACTCAGGGAGTCTCCCACTATCCCCTCGCACATGGCGTCCAGAAGGTTGGCTGGCTCTGCATGGGCTGTTACTCTCCCAGGGACGCGTTCTCTAAGCAAGGCTACCAAGAAACCATTTTCCTCATGTCTGTGTTGACCCCTGGTGTAGGCTTCTGATGAAAGGTGTTTTGGGAAGTTACTGGATGTACTGCCCTCTGCACCTGGGGGAGGGTGCAGCAGGAGGACAGGTTGGGAGGAAGACGGCCTCCCCGGGAGGTCAGTTCCCAAGGAGCGCTTCTCTTTGTTGGTACCAGATGCTGAGGAGGGAGCGGAGTGACTAGTCAGCATCTCCATTCTTCCACTCTGGGCTTCCCCAGAACTGGAGGTGAGGGCTGCTGCGAGGAGGGGCCTTTGGAATGAAAGCCAGCTGTGTGTGAAATAAACATGCTCGGTTCTGGAGGGGAGAGCCAGTTGCTCAGGCCATTCCAGCCACCCTGGGTCTTTCTTTAGGAAAAGTGCTGGAGGCATGACCACATCATGCAAACCTTCCTCCTGGGGGTAGGAGGCGTGTGCAAAAGGTGGGAGCAGTGTGCCTGCTGTCTACATTTATGGGCCCATCTGGGAAGAGGTGTCCCCAGCAATGGGCTCTCATGGCCCACTCATGAAGCCTTTCTCACTGGTCTTTTGAAATCCCCAAATGGGGTATGGAATGTTTCATGTAGCTAACCCGCATTCTTGAGCAAACCTCAGCTAGCAAAGTTTCTGGATCTATCTGACCATGAACATCACAGCTCTGGGCCATCACCCTGGGCAGAGAAATCACTCTGGACCATGAGATCACTTATAAGGACCATGAGAGCAGGACACTTTTCCTCTGTGGGCATGGACCACCTGGGTGGCTGTGTTATGGCCCATTTAATCTTTTCTTTGCAAATTGGCAGTGGTTGCTAGGCAGGAAGGGCAGATTATGTTTTAATACTTGGGAAGCAGTTTACTGCCATTTTTATGAATCAGTCCTCAAGTTGTAATTGAGTGAACTGTCCTCATTTCAAAGATGTAAAAATGGATCCAGAGTGGGGAGAAGATGGCTTTTGGAAGCTTCTGGGCTGGGAAGGCGTGGGGCAGGGAGAGGAGGGCTGTTCTGGCTGGAAGATCAGGCTGCCTTTTAAGGCCTATTTGATGCCTTTGGAGTCAGAGAGTCTGTGCATGGCTGATGGGCAGTGTGCTTACATTCTCTGAGGCAGGCCCCTAACTGTGTCAAGGACAGTGGTGACACTCATCTCCTTGGGTGAAGAGAGGAGGACATGAGGCAACACAATGAAAATGCTCCATCTGTGCTAGCTTCCTAGCACCTGGTGGTCTCAGGGAGCTCAAGTTCATATATCTGCTACAGCAGCAGCAGGGTTTGGGCACGTGATGGTACCTGTCACTTCTCTGGGGCAAGATAAGTGAATTGCAGGGGCTGAGAACCTGTCTGTCTTTGGGGGACACTGAACTGATACTCCTCTTCAAGTTTCTTTCCCCAAAATAAGGGGAGGGCTCTCTGGGGGGTGACCACACCACCTCTTGGACCCTTTGCCAGGGCAGCCTGCCTGCCAGATGAGCTCTCAGAACCCAATGTGGACCCGAGAAGGCTGGAGCAGCCTGCATGCTTTTCTGCCTCTGGCACTTTCTCTGCAGGAGAGAGCTGCAAACTGTGGGGAGGGGTGTGTGTTAATCTAAGCCCTGTTCCCAGCTGGCTCGGTGCCTTCTCAGGCTGCAAGCTCCGCCCGTGTCTAATGACAAAGCCCAGCTCTCAACTGGGTGTCAGCAAGGCTAAAGGATTTTTAAAAATACTTGGAAGGGGACATGCCTGGAGGCTGCCAGCACCCAGTGACAGGGTGTGTGGTGGTTGGGACAGTTGATATGAAGAAAGTGGGTTGGGAAGGGGTGAGAGGAGTAGAGGGGAACCACGTTGAGCGTGAGAGTGTTTGGAGAATGGGGTTGAGGGATGGGGGTGATGTGGATTCTGGAGTGACTATGATATCCTCCTCTCGAGAGTGAAAAACAAATGCAGTTCTCATTTTCTTGTCTGGGACCTATCGATGCCACACACATTCTTAAATTGTCTTCTTGCCATCTGGGGACTGACAGGATCCTCTGTACCCAAATCAGTTCAGATAGTTACAAAAAACACAGTTAATTCAGTTTGAGGAACAAGAGGGTGTGCTGCACAGGGGAGGGAGTGGGGGTTTGTGGGGAGCTGGAGTTGGATGGACCCCACTGCCCAGAGGTGCTGGCTTAGCAGGCCAGAAGACCCAGGTGCAACCACAGTGAGTGTCCTTAAAAGAGGCCCAGGTTTCCTTTTGGGATGGACCACCTGCATTTCCAGAGTGGGCTGCAGTGGAGGGCTATGTGTTCATTCTAAATGATGCGAGGAGCTCTTTGGAACTCAGGGGCCCATGGCCCCATGGGCCATATTTCCATGGCGGAGACACCAGAAAGCCACAGTGCTTTCCTGCTTCTTAAATTTGGGGATTGGGGGCTTCACAACCTCTAGCTTTCTGGAAGAAGACTTTTCTCTAAAAAGACAGTTTTCTTGGCTCCAGGAATATATTATAGACTTATGAACTAGCATCCCATCGTCCATTCTTGAGGCTAACACACTATCTCTAATGGATGAACGTGGGTTTAGGAGAAATGAATTTCATGAGTTTTTTCAGCCATATGCTGCCATTTGCCTTTTCCAGAGCACCTGGAAGAAAGGGAATTTCACAGTGCCCTCCTTATGTAATGGAAATGTATTGGAGAAAAGGGAAAAACCCTGGCCACTTTTGGGAACTACTGAGCCTTTATTTAGCAGGTCCAGTGGGGAGAGAGCAGGCCAGGAGCAAGGAGGTTTGGCGTCTGTTCCTGATAGCTGGTGTCAGTCATGTGTCTCACCAATTCCCAGGTTGGAAAGTAGGAATCCAATCTCAGAGGAGGTCTTGAACCTCTGAGCTTCATCTCCCTCCTCTGATTAATAAGGGATTGTAATCTCTGTCTCGTTGGGAAAGATAATTGAGATAATCCAAGGAAAGCCCCTGGCCGAGGGCTTGGCTCACTCAAGAAATGATAGCTAGTATTATAGTGGTGGATGCTTTGTTTCTTTACAGGTATTTGGGAGAATAAGGAATATTTTCTGAGGCATTAGTGTAACTCCAGGCAACGTTATTTTGCTCTTGTCTAGAGCTGCCCGTGGAGTCCCAGTGAAGGTAAAATTCTAACACTGGACCAGAGGTGTTACAAGATACATAGAACCTCATGACCAAGCGGAAAGTGACGAGGTGCTTGCTATCCCCCAGGACCTAAGAGGTGTGGGCGGGGTGGGGAGTAGCCTGCTGAGTGACACAGCTGGGGGAAGGCCACGGCACGAACGAAGGAGCATGACTTCATGAAATTGTACTGATTTGCCCCATGAGTCACTGTGAATAGACCCACGGTGCCATCAAGCTGGCAATGACTTGTCCTAGGCTGTTTAACTAGTAACTTGCTTTCTGCCCTAAGTCTCAGAGGAAAGAGCCATGGCTGTTGACCTGTTAGGAGCAGCTGTCTGGCCACAGCCTTCACCACTCTGCAAAGTTTAGGATCCTGTCGATGGCATGTTTTCTTTAAGGAATGAGATCTCCTCGGTTTATTACTGAATTTCAAGTCTTTGAATAAATATGGTCCTATTTCCTCACTTCGGCCTAAAGGGGTTTAGCTGACTAAAGTTTTTGACATTTGTTTTGAGTTTTCTCTGGGAGGGCATTAATGTATTAGAGAAGGTGAATTGAACCTTCTAAGGGAAAGGAGAGCTTATGGGGGCAGAAAGAAAGCTATTGGTTTCAGTGTTTGACCTTGAAGAACGTCGGTTGTGGAGCCGGACTGCCTGGCTCCGATCCTGGCTCTGCCTCTCACTGTCTGTGACTTCGCCTCAGTGAGTCTCAGTTTTCTCGTCTGTACAATGGAGATGAGAACGGGATCCCCACAGGGCTGTTGTGAGGATCAACTAGGAAAGTCACAGAAAGCACTTGGCACTGCACCGGACCCTTGGTAGATGCCGGACCAATGTTATTTGCTCTGCACGGCCTGCGGGGGGGCGGGGAGGGGTCCTGCAGAACTGCTCAGAGCACTCAGAGAGCTGTTGGGATCCTGGCTGAGGGGAAGATGAAGGGTGTTTCTGAATCCTACACGTTTCTTGCTCAGTACAAAAATTTCCTGTTTCTATTGCCTATGATTTTGAAACCGGGGGTGGAAATTTCTTTCGTTTTTCCTGAAGGTCAGCAGGAAAGGCACTCCCCGGGGGAGCTTGTGCAACTTTCTGAGGTAAATGGCAACTCTCCCGTTTGACAGGAGAATTCAGGCTCTGCAAACCAGCCCCTCCAACTGAATCAGGCTTCGCCCCGAGCCCTGCAGGCCACCCTTCCCGGCCCCGGGCCAGCACTTACTCCTGTAGCAGTAAGTCCTTGAAGTGGATCATCTCCACCATTACCCGGGTGTTCTCCTGGGCGGCAGAGCACAGATTGTGTTTGAGGTAGCATTCCCGCTGTAGCTGGAACACCATTTCCTTAATGGCTGGGCACTTCCGGCTTATGCAGCCGAATCTGTGTCGCAGAGCATGGGCCTTACACTTCAGGGCATCTTTGATGAATGACTTGCCCTGAGGACAGAGAAAGGAGAAGGGCAGGCGAGAGAGTCCGTGTTACACACTTCGGCATTTTCCCTTGTTGGGCTTACATAGGAGCTTTCTGACAACTGAACCCCAAGGCCCCGCCTCAGACCCATGTCCTTGCAGGTGACCGATGGAGGTTACATCGGGAGGTGCATACAGAGTGACACAATACCTCTGGCATTTGGCCAGAGGATGTCACTTGGGGACACTAACACATCTGCCCCCTTCCTCCCCAGCTGCTCTATTAGTTTCCCTCATGTGGGGGCTTCTGTGGCCATCTGTCCTCAAGGCATCCCAGGATTGGCTGTTTGCTGGCAACTTTTCTGGAACAGAAGGGGATTTGGGCCAGACATGAATCCAGAACTCCTTGGTGGTTCCCAGTCAGAGCTTTTCCCACGTAGAAGGGGCCTGCTGGTCCAGATCTTATGCCTTTCCTTTTTCCTTGGAGTCCACGAGTGAGGTGAAGACTCACTGTGAACTGTGCCTGTGCTTTTCTGCCTCCGTGCCTCCTACCACCCCCAACCCAGACTCGCGTCTCCTCCTATCCTTTAAGGAGGCGCATTCTTTTCCTTTTGGAAAATGATTCGACTCCTTTACATTGTTAGGATTACTGCCTCTAAAAGGCCCGCCTGGCACACTGCCTGGCAGCATCTGGAGTCTGAACGGTCCGACGGCCAGCCCCTCCCCCACGCGCCCTGCCTCTGAGTGGCTCAGGCAGCCAGGCGTACATCTGGCTCACAGTTCTCTTTCCTGGCAACCCCTCTAGATTGTTCTTATCCTAGAAAGGAGACAGCTGTTGGGGGTGTGCAGGCAAGTTCGGTGGCTGTTAGCTCCCTTACCAACCTCTGGGGACAGAGGCACTGTGGGATACCTGCCCAGGGATCCCCACAACTCCTATTACTATAGAAACAAGCTATTGTTGGAGAGGTCACCCCTCTGTTTTTAGACAGGCCCAGAAGGCATGGAGTTAAGAAAGGAAACAGGTTTAGGTTGGGAGTGGGAAGCCAGCCAGCACATTTATTTCGGTTTTCTCCTTTGGAAGCAATTGAAATGTCTACAGATAGTGTCTGGTCACTAAACCCCGCCCTGCCCCCCCTCTTGACTTTCCAGTGGGAGCCAAATAGGATGAAGGGTAGGGTGTGCCAGTTTATGAAGTAGTTATGCACTGAGAACAGGCTTGAAAGGGATGCTTCTAACTTGAGAACATACCCCTGTTGGTTGAGAAGAAAAAAAAAAAAGGGAAGATTAATTTATGCGAGGTCTGCTGCAGTCTGTTCTTGGTATTCCATCCTGACATCCTGTGGGATTGCCCAGAAAGACACATCTTTCCTCCGGATTTTCTATTACGTTTCCTAATTCCAGTGAATCCAGAAAGGCTGTTTCATTAGGGAGCCTCAAAGAGTTCAAATGTTCTACCTCTCTCCTTGCCCAGTTTCTGTTCCCCTCCTGCCACCCCACATGCTCTGCGGTATCGGCTGCCAGCCCCGTTGCACCCCTTTCTGGTTCCCAGGCGTTGCTTTGTCATGCTCCTCACAGGACGTCAGTAGACAGTGACTGGTGACGTTAATACATCACACCTAAACTGTTGGCCTCATCCCAACGTGATTGTCACCACAATGAAATGCGAGAGGAAGTTTCTGAGATAGAATAACAGGGGGCTTCACAGTGCATATATACGCTGGGGAGGACATGAAGAAGGTGTGACTCATGCCACATGCCATCTGGAATGTATTTGGATGGAGGACACTGGAGCCATAAGGTTGCTTGTTGGGTTCTTTTCCTGCCCCATGGGGCAACTGGGCTCTACCCTTGGGACCCTGGCACAACCAAAGTGGGTCAGGCCCTGACTATATTTATTATATAGAGCAAAAGGAAAGCCTAGAATTGCAGGACTCATTCAGGGTTTTGACTTTTCAGGTCGGGAGAGGAGGGTCTGCTGCTTAGGAAGAAGAAAGGTGCTCTTCTACAGGCCCTGAATTATCCATGTTGCCTGTCCCCACACCCACCACGAGAAGATGAGTCTCTCCAAATTTTGTGTCTCATTAGTCTTACCTATTAGGTGAAAATAGCTTTTGGAATGTATCATTGGAGTTCCCGCCCTTCCCCCTTCAACCTATGTTTCCTAATGTGAGGGGCCTTGCAGACTGGGTTCTGGGTGCCCACATAGAGGGCCCCATTCCAAGCTATTTATCATGACTTTTGTCTTCTTGGCTAAGAATCCTCAGATAATTGTTCAACTTGGTCTCCAATCCACTTTGCCTGTGTAGACACAAGAGTGGAGAAGAATTTAGCCTTCATGACAGCTCCAGAGAGCAGAACTCCAGGGGTGGAATGGGGCGACACTGGCTTCCTGTTGTACACCTAGATTGTCTCTTACAAGTCTCTTAAAATATACTACAAAGATCAGCTAAAGAAATCTGTTAACAGGTCTTTCCAAAGAAAGTTTCAATCATGCAACGCTAAACCGAAACAGTCTGTGCTCTATATGGTTTTTTACCTGGGCATCAAATTTTCCAGCGTTGTGCAGAAACGTCATGCAAATCCCATGTAAGCCTCGAATCTCACAAGAGTTGTTCTCGAAACATTCAAACACACCACATCCCACATCGCCAGCGTTGACCAAACAGTGCTGGATTTCCGCTAAAATGAGAATTACATATAAATATATCTAAAATTCTCAGCCATGCTGGTGAATGCAGAGAGGTTGGTTGAAATAAAAGTAATGGATAAAAGAAAATATATGGGCAAAAAAGTTAGAATGATTATTTGAGGACCTAAAAAGCCAGGGAAAAGAAAATTTCATCATTTAATCTACTTATGGAAAATAGCAGTATTTGTAAATATTTGTGAAAAATTAGCCAAACCTATGTTACAAAAAAAAATCACAACCAGAAGTTAGGGCTGAGCACCCATTTTTCATCCGTCCCGTTTTGTTAAAGTATTTGTGGGAATCCTTAGCTTGAGAACAGACGATAACTCAGCTTTTCAAACCCACAAAAATAAGATTTGAATTAGCTTGCCTCCTCCCTGCTGTATTCCATCAATGAAATACCCTTCTCTACTTGGAACTTGAAGCTGCAGCCATTAAATCATAGCCATTTCCTTCCTGACCCCCCAAAAGAGAGCGTCCAAAAAGCAGTTTCAATTCAGCTTCATGATTCAACACCTAAAAATCAAAACAAAATTCCTATTAAGGCAGCGCCTCCAAACTGTCCGCATTAAAAACACCAGGCTAGGAAAGCTGTGGTTGTGGAGCAAGCTTGGGAATCAGTCAGATGGGGGCTCGCCTGCAGAAACGCAACGGTCGCAGTCAGAGGCTCCTTTTAAATAGAGATCCGGTGTGAGATGTCACTTAATCCTCTAGCATTCCCGCGACTGGGAATTTGTTGCCCTCCTTCGCAGAATGTGGCCCTAATTCGTCTCTCTGAAAGGACAGACTGAGACAGTTAACTGTCCGGCTGCCCTGTGCAAAGCCTCTCTTCCGTCCCTGCCCACCACCCAATTCCCTGACTTAAAGCAACCACAAAATTTCATCAGAAAAGTGTATTTTGGAAGAAAGGCAGGGTCAGAGTAAATAATCTGCATTCAGTTTAAATCTATGGAGAGAACGAGGGTCATGTATTTGTCGAGGGTCGCTAACTACCGAGAATTACGTTCAATTCTGAGGGAAAGAACTGGAAAGGGGAAAGGGTGGGCGAGGGTCCTCCCGGGTGCTGGGCGCGGGTACTAGCGTACGGAGGTGGGAGGCTCCGGGTTGATCCCACGCGCGGCCCCGGCGCGCCGGGCAGGAGCGCGCAGGGCTGTGAATCACCGGCTTAAGGAGTCCCTAATGGGCACTCGTGCATTCCTGCTCGTGCAATGAGCGCACGCACGCAGCCGCTGGCTTCTCAGGTCCCCTAAATAAGAGGGGGCGGGGGCCCAAGAGAGCCAAGGAGCTGTAGGCAGATTTTCTTTCTCTCCCCGGAGCTGGGAAAAGGGCCAGTCCCGTGCCCTGCACGCCTGGCTCGGCTCGGCAGCTTGCTGGCGAGTGGAGAGAGCCGGTTGAGCAGTGGCGGCGCACAGTTGGGGCCGTGTCAGCATTTCGTCGCCTGCTGACCTGCCCTGGAGCGGGGGACGGCGGCAGCACCGCAGAGGTACGCTTTGCGCCACCCCAACCCCACCCCCTTTCCAGAAATGCAGCCTACGGGAAAGTTCCCCATGCGATCTGTCTCGCCTACAAAGTTCTCCGATGTCGAGCATCTTTTGGGGAGGGGGAGAAGTGATCCTGCCGCGGTCGGCTGGCTGGGAAGAGAAGTTCCCCTGGTGCAGCGCACAGCCAGGCGCCGGGGACCCTCCGTACCTCCCGCGGGCAGGCCAGGATGCAGCAGGAAGCTTTGCACCAGACCGGGAAGTCCGAGGCCAGCACTGACCGCGTCAGGCTGCCTCATTTACCCTCGACCCCGGGGAGGACAGCAACAAGTCCTGCCCCAGCTATTTCATCACCCTGCCAGCACGTGCAGATTCCGGGCGCACGGAGCCAGGCGCGGACCTCGCTTCGCCTCGCGCTCTCCTTTGCACGTCCCGCTCCACCCCAAGAGTTTGCACGGCCCTAGGTGGGCGCCCAGTTCCGGGTGAAACTCCCGGGGCGCGCTGCATGGGTACCCAGTGTGGTCTCCCAGCAGCCCCCCGCCTCGGGGGCTCACGTACTTACCTGTGTTCTGCAGGGACAGGCGGCCTTTCTGCTGGGAGCCCCTGTCTTGGAGACCATCCGGCGGGTTGGTGGCGTCGGTCCCCCGCGCCGGGTCGAAGGCAGCCAACACCAAAGCCAGGGTCACGAACTGGCCCAGCCGCTCGGCACACATGGTTCTTGGTGTAAACCTCCTGCCCAGGGACCTGGAACCTTTGTGCTCCCCTCCCCCTCTTCCCTCTCCTTCGCTGCTTCCCCTCCTCCCCCCACTCCTTTTCCCTCCTCCAGCAGCCGCAGCTCGGATAGAGGTTACCCAGCGCCCTCCCGTAGCTCTCCGGAGAGCATGTGACCAGGCCGTTAGCAGCGCCGCGAGTGCCGGGCAATGGCAGGGATGGTGCCTCAAATATCCCTGGAAGCTCTGGTGTCACTTGAATGAAGGAGTCGAGCAGGTGTTGTCCCGGCGGCTGGACCAATCCGAGACCCCGGCCCGTTTGACAACACGGCCGGGAGGCGGGGCCTGCGCCCGACTACTACGCCGGGAGCCCGAGCACCGCTGGGAGCGCAGGACAAAGTTGCCGACCTGGCGGCGGCCACGCGTGTGTGTGCGCGCGTGTGAGTGTGGCCGGAGATGCGTGCGCGTGTGCGGGAGCTCCAGGGCAATGGCCGAACGGATTTCACATCAAAGCGAATCGCAGCTCCGGTTGCAGTCGCAGAGGGCGACAGGGGACGAGCCGCGCTGGGACAGCGTCCCCGGGGCCCGGCTCGCATCACACCCGCATCGGGCTGGGAAAGTTTCCTCTTTCCGCCCTTTGCAATCCCTGAGGCTCCCAGGCTCCGACGGCTTGGAGGAGTTTCCTGGGCACAGTGATGCTGGGGCCAGCTGAGCACAGACGGGAACTGCTGGCGCTGCGACACTTTGCCTTGACAAACGCTCACACTATTTAAGACAGGAGCAAAAGGACTAGATGGAGGACTTGGCCCGAGCAGCTGCCCCCGGCCCCCCATCAGTTTTGCCCCTCTTTGGTGGGCCCTGCAACACGTAGGGTACCAGTTTCTTGCCGGTCTCCCAATCCAGACAGATTTCGGGCTGGGCTGCAGGGATCCAGGTGACAGGCTGGACTTGCACCATTTCCAGGCGGGTGGCAGGAAGGCTCCGGTGGCCCTGACGCACCCCGCCAACCGTGGAGCACCGCTTGCCTGGGAGCTCGAAAGTCAACGCGACGCTTCTCCAAACCCTCCTCCCTTTTCCCGAAGCGCTACTCCCCGCCCCGCTTCGGGTTCCCTTTACGCTTCAGCCAGTGGATGGAAATGGTTAAAAAAAAAAAATCCCCCCCAACCCAAGGAAATCGTCCCCATGCCTTCCCCTTCCTCGTCGGAGCTCCCTTCGGAAACCCAGCCGGGCTGGGTCGCCCCCGGCTGCGTCCTCCGCGGCTCGCGGAAGCAGGGGGACAGTTGGGCGTCGCTCGGGGCGCCTCTGCCCCAGCTGTGTGCGTACGTGTGCGCGCTCACGTCTCCCCGGCGCCGGCGCCCGGGACAGGAACTGCTCGGGGCACCGTCAGCCCGACGGCGCAGCCCGGGGTCTAGCGGGGCAGGGGGAGGGCGGGGACGCAGCTGCGCTGCGCGCGCCGCCGCACGTACCCGGGGAGACGCGCCCTCGCCCCCCCCACCCCGCCGCCCCGCCCTCCTGCTGGAGAACAGGTGAGCCCCGGGTACCTGCTCCCATCCGCGCCCTCCGCGGTAATACGCCTGGGAGGTTCATCACCCCCTGTCCGCAGCCATGCAGACCTGGGTCTCCAGGGCGGGACGCACGGTGCGCCTCGTTGGGGCTGCCATGTGACACGATTGGGGGAGGGGGTGCGGAGACGTGCGGGCCAGGTCACCCTTGTGCTGCTGGTAGGCTTCCCGCCCAGGGTCTCGGCTGCACCTGGGCGCAGTGAAGGTAGAGGCGAGGCCCAGGCTGGCCGCAGCTGGACGCAGCTGTCCGGTGCGTCCCGCAGCTCTGCGTTGGGAGGAAGGAGAGGAGGGGGTGGGGCAGGCCCCTTTGGAGTGGGCTCTCCCCAGGGTCGCAGCGTCCAGAGCCGCTGTCCATCATGCCTACCATACTTTCAGAGCCCTAACAAATGGTCACTTTTAAGGTCCGAGTCTACAGCGGTGGCAAGAAATTGACCACTCATGTCCACGATTCCAATAGCAATGACTTCTTGCAGCCTTAGAGCTTTTGTGGAAGGAGGTGGGGTACAAGTATATTAAAATGGATGGTTGGAAATTTCCCACCCAGCTTTGTTTGCATAGTTAACTAGTTCACAAAAAAGCATCTCCTGTAGATCCTTAAACGACAAAACGTAACAAACAGCAGCGTTCTGGCCCCTGAATTAGTTGGGTAGGCTTTCTTTCCAGGGAGCCTGTTTTGTAGGTGAGAATATGAGCGATATTGGCAGTAAAAAAGGCATCTATCTGGTCACTAGGTTCTTTGGGCAAAGTAGGAGAGGTCCAGGGGGCAGGAGCCAGCCCACTTTTTCAGGCAGACACCGAGTCTACTTGATAGAAGGTGCCGAGGGCACCTGGAGCAGTGACCAGGCAGGTGGAAGTCTCTTGGCCTTTGGCTGGCTACTGACTTTTATCACCACGAGGCCCTGGGGCTGCCCTCACAGGACCTGCACAATTTAAAAATTCATCTTGAGGTTATTTGCTCCAGCCTCCCTGAGGACATTTGTGTCTCCCACCTGAGCTAACTGCCCCTTTAGAAGTGAAAAACAAATGGTAGCTAGATTTTGAAATGTTGGCAAACACAGGTACTAGTTCTTAAGGGTTTTATCTCCAGGCCACTTGGCCAGGGCCTAACATCCAGAGACTACCCATCCCAGTCATCCATCAGGGCAAATTCTGTAGAATCAGTAGGCAGTTTGCTGAGATGACCAGTCTAGGCCACAGGCCTGGGAGTGGGTGGGTGGGTGAGTGGGGAAGGGAGTCCAACTGGAGACTTTGTTGTTAGCTCCCCCCTCATTCTTTTAGCTAGCTCTGCAACTCAGGCCTGGTTTGGCAGATTGTGGCTGATGAGAGTGGGGGTGGAGAGAGGACAGCAATAATAGCAACATTACTATTACAAAGCTAACACGAATTGAGAACAGACACTGTGCCACACACCGAGCTTGCGGCTTTGGTGTCGAGTCCGCCCTAGATGGGAATTGAGACTTGGGAGGAGCGGCGGCCAGACAAGCTGGTGTTGCCCTGAGGTTCAGCAGGGAGTCTGCCTGGATGGGCCCTACTCAGCGTAAAACCCAACCAGCCTTAGAGAGGATTAGGCAGACATGCCTCGTGACATCCCAGGACTTCTGTGGTTGATGCATGGGACCCACATTTTCCTCTCCAACTCCAATTCACCAGTGAAATCCAGTTAAACACTTAGTGATAGTTCTTGGGGAAGAGGGAATTTAGGCTAGACTTCCAAAGGCCAGAGGATACTGACAAGGGTGGGTAAGGAAGAGAGAGAGGGGCCTCACAGCAAGGAAGGCCCGCAGGGCAAATGCTTGGAGGGGACGTGGGGGGACTTGCATCTGGAATAAGGGTTGCTCATTTTGGTGTCGAGTTGGAAGATAAAGCTGCCAAAGGCGTCTGGGGTCTGTTGTCAAGGCCTTTGTGACAAATCTGTGCTCACCATAGAAGACCCTGTTCTCTCATCATGACGGCATAGAAGGATAAGACTCCAGGAAGCTCTCAGACTAGATTCCCCTTTGGAATTAGGAAATGTGAGAGGTCTAGTGCTGCCATTGGCAAGGACAATCTGGATGAGAGGAATGGAAGAAATTTGTTGGAATCTTCGTGTGGGTTTTGATGCCCCAGCGGCATAGAAGCTGTTCTTGCTCAGGTGTGAGCAGGGGAGGCCTTGGAGGATGGGAACAGTTGTGCGGTGAGGAGGCAATAACGTGTAGGTTGATACATGCTGCCTAGTCCAGGCTTTCTGTGAGTTCCAGAGCCTGGGTGGAAAACGTGGCTTCCACGTGGAGAGCTCCTCCTACTGCTGGCCCAGCCCCCTTGGGGCTGACTGTCTGGGCTGATGGCACCACCTTATGGTCAGAGAGGGAACTGTCTGCCAGACTGTACTGATCTTACCTGATCCGGGACCTGGGGCACTAATATTGGGTCTCCAGTTTTCTCCTCAATTTCCTTAGCAAATCAGTTAGTGCTGATTTAGGTAATCTCCTCACAATGACATGGTTTAATCGCTCCATTCATGAAATCTCTTTCAAACTGTTTGCTTTTCCTCCCCCATCCTTGGCTATCTTCCCCTGTGAGCCCCAAATCTGTGCTCCTTGGGGTCACGCCTATATAGAGGAAATGAAAAAAGGTATCAAAGTGAAACGGGAAAAGACAAAATAAGAAACTGCTGTTGCCAGCTTCCAAAATTCTTGAAAGCAGTGGTGTCTCCCCTTTACCTTTTTTCATTAAACCAGTTGTTTCATCAAGTAGAATTCAGGATACAGGAGAATCTGTCTTCAGCATTTGAGCTTGTTTGTCCGCACTACAACAAAATTTCTTTCTACTAATTTTTACTGCAAAAGTACAGGCCTCAGCAACATTGAGTTAAGAAGGCTTCTGTGGGGTGGTCTGGAAACCTCACCATCATTAATAATATTGTTTATTGGAGGAAAATATATTCTGAGTTCCCAAAACAACGGACTCCCATCGTTTTGGAACATACCACTTTTGTGAATTGGACATTTCCTCTGTGTCATAGATTAATAGTCAAGCTGTATTTTGGGATTGACTGAAAACAACAAAAAATAAAAAAGAAATTTAAAAAATCCCAGAAGACTAGAAACACTGTCTGCCTCACAAGAAATCCATTCACTGGAAAGAATATACAATCTGTACACACTGGGTGTCTGATCGTGGTCTGAGTGTTGTGAGAGCCTTGCCCTGAAGCCTGACCAGTTTTCCAGAAGCCCTCTCTGTTTTCTTTGGGTCATAAATCTTGCTTCCTCATCGTGTGTGGAGACGAACTCAGGAGGAGACATCTGGGGAGAGGGGCTGCCTGGTCCCCATGGGGAGCCCTGGAGGAGCTCAGAGATGGGCATCATGGTGTTGGAATGGTGTGGAGCTCTCTGGGACTGGGTTTCAACTTTAGTCTGAGAACTCTTGGATTTCAAGTGGGTGAAAGAAGAGTGTTTTTGTGGGGCAGTTTTCCAGTGAGCCAGATTTTGAAAATTTTCACAAAATGACCAAATCTATTAATGTAACTTAACCATCAGTATACGTTCAGAGTCCATCAAACCCAATCTTAGTTGTTTGTTTGTTTTTCCTGAGCAGTTATAACTATTTGTGAAGGTTGATATTTCATGACTTCTGTTCTTTTTCAAAGAAATCTTCCAAAGACCAAAAAGAACATTTACTTTTTAATAAAAGCTGAACAAAACTCATTGTATCTTGAATTTACCATCTGGGATCAGTCAAGCCATTTATAAATCTAAGCTATTTCATGGGATCTTATTCTTCTTATATCTCAAAATATTTTCCATTTTATTATCCTAGGAATTATTTCATCATTACTCATCGATTATTGCCAATTATGCTAAAAACATTAAATTAATAAGAAATGGAAGAATGACGGAATCACCACCTAGAAGGATGACGCAACCATGGAATAAATCATCATTATTTTATTACCCTTCAGTTTTCTTATTACGTTGCTGAGAGTACAGTATCATCTTTCAAGAAGGGACTTAAAAAAAAGATAAAGAACACTATCTTTATAGTTTTATTATTGTCGCTTTATTTGCATACAGTTGAGAATATAGAATTTTTCACTTCCTGCACAGAATGGTAAAGAGAAGAAAATTGACAAAGAAAAATATTGTACAGTAGTTAGACAAATCAGAAGAGACAGCGGCGATATTGACTCTAATGATAATAGTAAAATGGATTTTATAAGCAAAGTCTCAGACTATAAGTCTCACAAGACAATAGCCTGGATGAATTTTCTCAAAATCCAGAATTGATGAGTAAACAATATATTTCTGAGGACAAAAAGAAAATACGATATTCTCATCCAATTAGTTATTCAACAGGAAGGATTTCATCACTTAATATTTTGCAAGAACCTGGACCATCCTGTTTTGCTAAAAGAATGGGGACCAATATTCTTTTACCTTTTGTGGCATCTGTTTACCAAAATTTCTTTGATACGGTTTGAAGGCAACAAATGATGAAGTCAGATGTGTTTGTAAAGGTGATCAAAAGGAAACAGATGATACAGAAATGAAAATAAAATGGATTAATCCCTCTTACTGGTGTTTATACATTTAAAAACGAAAATGCTTTGCAATTATGGAGAAAAGAAGATGACCACCTTCTCTTAAACAAAATTATGAGCCCCCAAAGTTTTCGAAAGTAACTGGTTTTTATGACGCAAGTGCAAGAAGAAGCAGAAATAATGATAAAGTAGAACTGACTAGAGATTTCCTTGAAATCTGGAATCAGTATTTATGAGATGGGTCTGTCCCAAGTACATGCAGGCAGTTGATGAATAGCTGAATTCCAGTCAGAGAACATTGCTTTTTTTGGGTTTATAGATCTTCAACTCCAGGGAAATAGGGTAAAAATTTGCTATGCTTAAATTATTACATTTTCTAATAGAGGTTTTTAAGTATCCCTTTCTCATGACTTCTGTAAATTACTCACAGAAATAAAAAGGCTCTATTGGACCCTGATGGGAAATGATGATAAACGTTTCCTAGTGTACTAGGGGCTGAGGTTGCAGAGGCAAAATATTAAAACAAAAATCCGGTATACTCCTTTGGACAAGGAGAAGTTTCCATCCGTTCCCAACCCTGTCCCCACCCCACCTTCCCACACATGCTCACCATTAAGGATTGATGATTGTTTTAAAGTGGGGTGGTATGAGTGAGACTTATTGTTATAACCTCTCCGTTTATTCTTCCCTTTAGTGGAACTCAGTGCTTCTCAAAATTCAGTGGGAATACGAATTACTATAGAGGACACAGAACATGGATACTGTATTTAGTGTGTGGCATATAGGATTTTTAAGATTAATTTTGACCATTCAAGTTTTTCACTTTGACAACTTTAGAACCTAAGTGTCTTAGTCCGTTGAGGCTGCTATAAAAGAACACCACCAACTGGGAGGCTTAGACAAACATTGTTTCTCATAGTTCTGGAGGCTGGAAGTATGAGATTAGGCTGCTAGCATGTTGGGTTCTTGGTGAAGGCCTGCTTCCTGGTTATATACTCACATGGCCATCCTTGGAGTGTGCATGGGGTATGGGGGTGGGGGGATGGGAGAAAGCGCGAGAGAGCGAGTGAGAGCAGGGTGGAAAGCTGGCTGGTTGGTGTGGTGAGAAGGATGGTGCTTGTAAAGAGAGGGATCGCGGTTGAACACTGACCTGGGTTAGACCCTGAGGGTCTGGTGCGTCTGCCTGCATCTGCAAGTAACAGAAAACCCAATGAGAAAAATCTTAATGAAGACAAGTTCATTACCCCCACTCCAGGAAGTCCCGAGGATGTGAGGCTAGTGTGGGTGTGACAGATGGATTGGAGGTGGAGACCTTGAGGCAGGAACACATTGAGAAGTCAGGTGACAAATTGGAGATGCAAAGCAAGAGGTGATTTTGAGAAGCTCGTCGGGGACAAACTGGCAAGATAACCAACTTTTGCAGATGAGGGCTAAGTGGGGAAAATGATGGGGTTTAAGCCTGTCTTTTAGTCTTCCTTCACCTGTCCCGTGCCCCTCCCCTCTTCATCCATCCCCCCCATCTCAATCAGTGCTATTGCTGGTTCTCTGGTTGCTCCAGCAAAAAACCCCAGGAGTCATCTTTGATATGAAAATGAGTCATTTTCTCCTTCCTTTGGTATGAAACTCACCCAGGACTCGTTTCTGACTCCAGAATACACATGAATTGCGGCCACCTTTCTTCCTTTCCACCATCCAAGTCATGTATGTCTGTACTTGTGCTGTCGTGGAGTTGGCCAGCTGGTCTCCTGCTTCCACTTAACTCACCAACCAACACTCTCCGATCCAAGTTTTCTGCACTGTAGCCCGTTGATAAAAATCAGTCCAACCAACCAGCCAGCCAGCCAACCAGCCAACCAAAACAAAGCACAAACCAAATCACTCAGGTGCTTATGCCAGAGGCCTCCTTAGAACCAAATCCCCACCCCTCACCATGCACTGGACTGGAAGACCTTGTAAGGTCTGGCCCTGCTGGTTTCGCAGACCTCATGGGAACCACTCTCTCTCCCTCGCTCATTCCCTTCCAGCACCTTCTTTCTATGCTGCAAATAGGCCGACTTCTTTTCTGCCTTAGGGTCTCAATACTGGCTGTTCCCACAGTCAGGGGCCTTGTGTAGTTATTACCTTGTTTGTTTATTTGTGTTGTTTGTCGTTCGTCTTATTCTTTCTCCCACCCAAAATGAATTATAAGTGCCCCGTAGGACAGCATATTGTCTGCCATGTCCAGTGTCAATCCCTGGCACCCACTATAGTCTCTGACTCGCAGCAGAATAAGAGTGTGTGTGTGTGTGTGTGTGTGTGTTTGCGTGTGGTTACTGGATGATATTAGCGAACTGAGACTTACAGAGAGGAAGCCCATTTTGGGGGAAGGTGGTGAATATAAAGGATTAGTGGGCCACAGGGGTGTGATGTCCAGTGAACAATTCAACAGGCATCCTGCCACCTCTTGTGACGTCACATAGTTCAGCCAAGGCCTGATCCCACCTTCTTTGTGCTGAAATTATTCAGATTAAAAGTGCTTTCACATACCTTGCCCATTTAAACCTCTCTACAACCTTTGGAGGGAGTAGAATTATTATTCCCATTTTACAGATTCTTGTTCAAGGCATGCACAGCGGGAAGGATCCAAGTCAAAAATTTAGACCTGGATCCTCAAACTCCCAGGTCTTTGTATTTTATTATTGTTCTTGACGTCATAACAGACTTCTCCCTCCTCACCAGTGAACAATAAGGATTACAGGTTGTGTTACAAAACATTTTCATTTTGATGCTGATCAAAGTGAACTTAGCCTGATGGTCAGAGGAATCCAGTATTCATGTAAGTGTACATGTATGTGTATATATACGAGTATATTTTCCTCCCTAAGATCTTAAAACCTTGAGAAAAGTAGAACTAGGAACAGAGAAAAGTAAGAGAGAAAACTAAAAGAAAGACCTCAGAGGAAAGAAATGGGAAAGAACAAAGGTAAGATTACAATCTAAAAAGAAGCCAAAGAATATTTTCAGATTCTTCTTGTGTTTTGGCAAGGTTACAGACAAAAACAAGTGGGTAGCCACATAAATGAAGCACACAAAACGAAAGTAAGAAGCCTGACAATTGATGAGAAAGTAAAAGAGGAGAACACAGCCCCTTGCGGGGAGGTACCGGAAAGGAAAGGCTGGTCAGAAGGGGGGACACTGCCAGCAATGTGGGCGTGACATTCACTGTGGGCCTGCATGTGGTGGGTGTTTAGGAGAGACAGAAAAGAAGGAGGTGTGGGGCCCTTGATGTCACTTAGCTGATGGTAGAAATGAAGAAAGGCAAGGAGAAGTAATGTATGGTGTGTGTGGGGGCACTGCTTCTGAGTGGGAGAGGAAGGTAGGGGCTTTGGGTCTAGATGCTGTGGGGTTCCGTCTCAGTGTTGACACTGGTTAGCTGTGTGGTTGTGGCCAGGTTACTTAGCCTCTCTGAGCTTTAACCTAAATCTAGGGATAATACTGTGTACGTCATAGGGTTGTTGTAGGATTAAATGAGATAGCAAAATGCTTTGCTCAGTGCTTGGCACCTGGCAGACAGTGAACAGCCGTTGTTTTCCCCAGTGATCAAAGCAGGAGGTGCTGGCTGTGGCCACTCGCTGGCCCACATTCGTGTCTGAGTAAGAACCATGACCTTCTGTTGCTCTGGGCGCTATCAGGTTCCTCAGCAGGCTGCAAGCAGAGGGGGTGGGCTGCTCCCTCCTCCTCACCATGTAGATGGCGAGATTGGGGTGGGCTTCATCTGGGGGTAGCTGTGTGGGTAGTAACTGGGTATGGTTTGATTCGAGGGTTACTGTGTGCCGTTAACTTCCACATTTGCTTTTTAAAAATGCCTTAATGGACTGCTGTAGTAGAGAGAAAATCATTCGTATGTGTATGTCGTCCAAATGGTATTTTTAAAGATTTATTTTTGTGTGTTCACAATGTTCTTGAATAATGTTTCCATAAGTACGATCACAGATAAAACTTGCATGGTGTACAAAATCTGGTTGTGCATATTTTAGAGTGTGGCCAGCTTCTGACCAGCCTTGGGCTGCGTTTGCTGAGTTCTTCACTGACCACGTCTCCTTAAGAGGACTTGCGTGAGCTGGCTCGCTGACCGGAAACTTCTGAACTCAGGCCACGCTGATGGAGGTGCCGTCTGACGGTGTCATCCCTTCCCCCTTCCCACCAACGGCGTGGAGCCCAAGGCATATTTGGCCATTGAGCCTTAAGGTGCTGGCTACGTGGATTAAGCACAACAGCAACGTTTGGTTGTTACATTGCAAGGGGTAACCCTTCAGCAGATGAAAGACTGTAAGAGGAAAAGGCAAGGTACAGAAATAAGAGCAATGGGATGACTTTTAGGGTAATACTGTTTCATTCCCTCTGCGTGGGATGTTTGGACCTGGCTGAATTACCAGTTTGGGTTCGGCAGGTTAAGAGATCAAACGACCGCCACCAAAGTCCCCGTCGGCTGTGTCCTTGGCTCAGTACAGACAGAGACTCCTTAGCGGTGGCAGGCGCCTCGTTGTGAAACATGGCCGATTCCCTTAGCTGAGCACTTCCGGCATATTTGGTGTCCCTGAAATCTGAACAGAAGTCTGGTGGGGGACCTTCCTGGCAGGTGACCCCCTAGCTTCTCAGGGCACCTCCAGCATTGTCCAGGCTGCTGCTCCTTGGAGCTGCATGCAGCCCGTGTCCTCCGGACCCCAGGCCTTCAGCTCCTGTGAAGACATCATCCTGCCTTGGCGCAAGTCTTTGCAAGGATGTTGGAACCAGTGTGCTTGACTGATGACTCGAGGGGGATGACAAACTGCCGGCGAGCCCCGTTCTTCTGCCTCTAGTTCCTGTTGCTCAGAGGCTGGTTGGCTTCCGAGGGGGTAAACCAGCCGCCATATCTACCCTCGATGATCAACTGTATATACCCCGAATATACCCCATCCAATCAACTGAAGGCCTGAGAGCAAAACTGAGGTCTCCTAGAGAAGGAATTCTGCCTAAAGATGGCAGCATCAGCTTCTGCCGGAGTTTCCAGCCTACCGGTCTGTCCCCCAAATTCACACTTGCAAGCCCCCACAATCGTGTGAGCCAGTTCCTTACAAGAAATCAATGATGTGTGTACACACACACACACACACACACACCCCACACACTGCTGGTTCTGCTTCTCTGAGAACCCTAACTGATAATACCTCCTCTGGCCTGCCTCAGACCCCACTTTCTGGAATCCCTCTCTGTGTATCCAGCTTCCAGGAGCTGTGCCTTCCAACCTATTCCTTGTTACACTGATTTTCTTGTCTAGATGCCCCCTGTACTTTTCTTAGCTGCTGCCTGGTGGGGTTACGTAGCTTTAAGCTTGTGCCGCCACAGTTCGATTCTTGAGGAGAGATACCCATTTCCTACTTCTTTAGACCTTCCTCAGCTCCCAAGAGAACGGGGCACATAGTGGGTGGTTGCCACGTATTTATTGGATGAATGCCTGTGTCAGGATAGGTGGTGTCTTGGGTTTGGTGGTGACTAAGCTGATACAAATATTTCCTTGGATTTCCGGGGGGTGAGAAGGAAATCAGGGGTATGTCACCCAAGGTCATACTTCAAAGAGTTGGTTTATTCTTTTCTTTTTTTTTTGTCCGAGGCTGAAAGCTCTAAAATATACCCAGACTGCATTTCTTTGCCCTTGTTCTCACTCTCTCTGCCCAACATGTTTCTGGAACAGAAGATACAGGCTTGGATGTAGGTGAGGAGAGCAGGATTGAGGCTCCGAGCCTCCAGCTGGTCATTTGATTGGATACAGCACGATGGTTGTGCCTAGAACTATGTCTTGCTCATGTCATTCTGTGATTTGCCTCCAAGGGGTCACCCCTTGGGCATCTTCAGGTAGTTCCAAGTGGAGTACCACAGAAATGCCTGTATGAATGCGGACGGCGGAATAGACTGGAGGACCGTGGCATCCTTAGGACCTGGAGACCAGCCTCCACCGTGCACGCTGACTGCTTCCCCATACCTGGTGATGATTTTTTCACCACATAGCCTGGCGACCAAGGTGGACATTCCCTCAAGAATCCCTTATCTTGAGCAAGGGGGCTTATCCATCCTAACAAAAGCCAGGGTTTTTCTGGAATTTTCTTTTAAAGACCCACTGCATAAGCCTGCTTTACCTCTGTTGGGACGTTTGGTAATTCACCATCCTCAGGCTTTCCCTTTTAACCCAAACCACCACTCTTGGTGGTGGGCGAGGCAGAGTCAATGAGCACGAGGGCATGGCAGAGGACATTTGAAATGACAAAAATTCCTTTTATTTTGTTGTTTTTCTGGAAAAAAATAATTGAAGAGAAAAAAATAAAACCCAAAGGTCCTCCATGAGGAGTTATACTTAGGGTTTACAAAAAAGCACACTTTGTTGATAAAATATGAACTGTTTGAGAGATTTATAAGACTCTAAAATCCTGCACAGCCCTTCAGAATTTGAAGCAGCAGGAAACTGTGATATTTTTAAAACAAGTATTTATAAAAGTAATTGGGTACTCTTGATGTGGAATAAAGAGAAAAAAAAACTGCTAAGGAGGCTATATTGGACTTGACATAAAAGCGAGGTATGTAATTTGGGAGCAGAGTGAAGGGCGAGGAACGTGTACACACAGTACCTGTGGGCTGCTGTCGTGCCAAAGAGCTGGAGTCAGGAACAGAGGGCTGCCGCTTCTCCACGGCCAGTACAGAGGGCGGCTCTTCCAGGCCTGCAGGCAGTGCCCAGGTAGGGCCGCTAATTCCTGAAACCCCAGTTTTAAACTCCGAACCCCTCTCAACCTGATTACATGCAAACAGGACAGAAAACACATGTTTCTGAGGACATTTTGGTTAAGATTAAAAATGTGGCAGAGACCGTGCCAATAATTGACTTGAGAATATCTGAACCAGATGTTGCTAGCCCGTAATTCTGAGTAATTTGCCAAAATTATGTATTTACTCTAATCCCAGAGATGAAGTTAAAATATGCATGGTTTTTGTTATTTGTGATGCAAAAAAAAAAAAAAGAAAAAAGAAGAAAAGAAAAATCTAATGTGACTTCAGCTAATACTGGATGGAGGATGAGAAGAGGGCAAGATATCTGTTAACTAGTGCTTGAACCTATACTGAGTTAAGCAAAAGACTGTCAGAAATGAACCCTCAAAAAGTCCAATGCCCTAGGAGGTTAGGCAAACCTTTTTGGGTAGGATGTTAATTCCTGAAATGACAACCTTGCAGTAAGACAGTGTTTCTATCGGTGACAGAGTTCTCATTCATGAGTGGCTCCCGCTCACAGGTACGTCATCTTTTTTATGTGATGCAAACATCTGGATGAAAATGGAAAAAAATATTCAGTTAGCGGTCTGGGTTTCTGTTCTCTGTGAAGCCAGATTATGGAATAGTGGGGCTAGCTGGTCAGTAGACAACAGTTTTTTGTTTTTATTTGGATATTTAGCACCTAAGTTCACAGAGGCAACTTAGTGTAGTGGGTAAGCATACAAGCTCTGAAGTCAGATGATCTGGGTTCAAATCCTGGCTTTGCCTCATACTATCTGTGGGCTAGTTATTTAAGTTCTCCGTGCTTATTTTTCTCATCTGTAAAATGGGCATGATAACAGTATCTACCTTGTAGGGTTGTCGCGAGGGTTCAATGAGTTGATACAAGTACTTAGCACAATGCCTGGACACAGTAAATGCCCTCCATAAATGTTACCCGTCTTCATTTTTCATAATGTTTGAGACCTAGGGGAGGGTGGTCCTGGAATTTACGCCTTTTGTCCTTTTGACAAATGAGAAGTGTAACTTGGAGGGGGAAGATATATACTTTTTTATTGTGGTAAAATATACAAAACATAAAATTGACTGTTTTAACCATTTTGAAATGTACAGTTAAGTGGCATTAGGTACATTCATACTGTGCAACCATCACTACTGTCCATCTACAGAAGAAAATTTAATTTTACGAAAATAAGCTCCAGAATCCATGGCTGGCTGTCCGTACCTCAGTTTGGCCCTCGTCCTCCCTCACCTGAACTATTATGGTGGCCTGGCAGCTTTCTGCTCTCTCTCTCTAATCCCAATGTGGCTCAGACCATGTCTTCTAAAATGCAAATCTGCTCTCTGCTACCCTTGAGAATCTTTCCACCATCTTTCTCACAGTATATAACGTCCCTACAGGACAAAGCCTGGCCTTACTAGCCTAGCACTTTAAGGCACTGAAAACTTCTTACCCTGTAGCCCAGTACTTGGTACACAGGCCCCAAGAAGTGTTGTGGGGGGGGGTGTCTCTGAATATGTGCTGCCTGAGGGATCAGGGTTCAGGATTCGCGCCCATTTTACAGATGAGAAGTGGTGTCAGATTCAGCCTGGGATGACACCCCACTTATGACTGGGTGCTTTTGGAGGTCTGTCTTATTGAGCACAATTTGAGGGGCAAAGGGAGCCAGGCTGCATGCTCTGCTTCCAGACTCCTATGTGGGATGGGTCCTTGAGTGTGAAATGGCGCCACCAATGAATCAGGCCTAAAGAGATCTGGGTCCTAGTCCTGCCTCTGCCCCTTGGGTGTGGTGGGGCCTGACCCTCCATCCCTCATCTCTGCAATGAGGAGGTTGGGCCTTGCTGGTCTCTCGGGGCTGGATGAAGCCTAGGAGGGGAAGGGGTGCTGGCTTCCTCAGAAGGGGAGACAGACATGGTCAGAGGGAGATGGAGGGGCCTCCTTACTCACTGCTTTCCTTGCTGAGCTGACTGACTTCTGGCACCTTCACACATTCAGAATGTGTGCAACCTAAGGCCTGGTCAGAGCAGATGCTAATTAGATGTCTGTGGGGTGAAGGAATGGTTTTGGTCCTCAGCGACATTTTTGACAGTCATTTGCTTGTGCCGGGGCTGTCTTTCCTGCAGCTCTAATGATCAGCTAGCACCCCGTCTCATTGTGCATTAGCTGTCCACTGGCCTTTTCTTACTCTGCAATTTACCTTCTTGGGGAATTGAGACCTTTCTTCTGGATGCTTTAAAAAGTAACCTAAATGCTCGGTCGGCGCCATTCCTGCAATTTGCTCTCCACTCCTTCCACGTGCTTCCCTTGCTCTGGAAATGATCCCAGAGCTCTCTGGCTGTATAGATGGGCGAGGATCCTTTCTGGTGTAACTTCAGATTCCCTAAGTCTGTGGAGAGGCTGCTCTCTGGGCTGCCTCTCCTTCTGACCTGTTTTCTGGGTGATTCTTGCTGTCACATTAAGGTGGAGTCTCCCACAAGCTGCCCTGGGGGAGGCTTTGCTTGTTGTCTTGAGTCGAGGAAAAGCTGCAAAACTGCTTTGTTTCAGTCCTTGCAATTTTCTTGGAGGTTAACAACTATTAGGGGTAGGCGAAGGAGGTCTCTACTTGCTAAGAAGTTTCCATCAGGTCTCGCTTTGCTGCTACTTGCCTGGTTCCAAGAAAGGCTCCAGAAGTGGGACCCCCTCCCATGGGGTCAAGTACAGTACGGTCTAATGGACACACCTGAGTGTGTGGCCATCGTCACAGCCGGAAGAGCCCAGCTCGACCGTGTGTGTTAACTTGTGCATCCAATCCAGAAGGAGGGGTTGGTGACCGGGACACGTGGGGCTGCCTGGGCCTCTGCTTGACAACCAACCATGGTCCTTGCCACCCTGTGTGTCTGCAGGGAGGGTGGAATAAGCAAGCTTTCTTCTGCTTTCCAATCTGAGGAATGTATGAAAGGCGAGTGTCAGACCAGAAAGGAGTGACCGCTGGCTGTGCCGCTGGCACTCCCACCCCCCCTGCCCCGGCCACAGCCCCGCTTGCTGTCAGTTTGTCAACAACTGAGACTGAGCCGCTCTGTCCGCGGGGCTCTGTGGGCGCATGGGGAGACAGAGGAGGAGACATCTGCAGCCACTTTGAGGCGGGGTGGAGGGCTGGCTCCCAGGAGGCTGTTTATTTCCGAGGAGGAATTAGACCAGGTTGCCGCTGGGAAAACACAAGTGTGTTGGTGATGGTCTGGGCAGTCAGGCTTCCCATGGGTGAGGTCACTCATGGTGCTCGCACACACACGCACATGCATGCACACACCCTCGTATGTGCAGACATGCACGCACCCACCCCACACGCACACGCTCGTGGGCATGTGTCCACACGCACATGCACACGTTCATACACAAGTACACACACACGTGGACACACACTCACCATGCAACTACTTTGTTAAGCAAGCGAACATAAACATCAAACAACACCCTATTTATAGAAACAACAAAGCGAGCAGGAATTAATAAAATAGATGTCACCATAAAATTGCGTACTTTTCTCTCTACTCCTTCACTATTAATACTTCATTTTTTTCCTTCTCTCTTTCTCATTCTGCTTTAAGGAGAGGGGCTGCCCCTTCCTCTCACTCTTAGTTGGGCTTTGAAGGCTGCCCTGAGTCTTATTCTCGCCTCTGACAGAATGAAAGCTCTCACTTGCCTTCTCTGGGCTCAGTTATCAATTCACAGTGTCCGGAATCAGGCTGTCTGGGCTCAGAGGGCAACTCTGACACTTATTGGCTGTGTGACCTGGGGCAGGTCACCTAACTCTTTGTGTCTGTTTCCTTGTCTGTAGAATG
The DNA here is from genome assembly GCF_964194185.1 of Rhinolophus hipposideros. Lineage (NCBI taxonomy): Eukaryota > Metazoa > Chordata > Mammalia > Chiroptera > Rhinolophidae > Rhinolophus > Rhinolophus hipposideros. Next base: position 39,767,609 of record NC_138069.1, read on the forward strand.
GGTATAATAACAACGCTACCTTTTTGGGGTGCGGTGAGAATTAAATAAATGCTGAGCCCAGTGCCTGGCACATGGTATCTGATCAGTACTGATGATTACTTCTTTCCTCCCGACCCTGGCTATTATCTGGAGATACTTGGCTGCTTGGCCTTTATTGTCTTGCACTCAAAACCCAAGCGTTTGAGCTTTGGAGAACAGGCTGTCTTCCCCCCCCCACCCCCCCCATGTGAACTGGAGGAGAAGAGCCAGCAAGATGAGACCCAGCCCTCAGAATCCTTCCTACCATCCATAGGCGTTGGTCTACCTGCCTGCCTGCCTGCATGCCTCTGTTTTCAGCCTTGCCGGCTACAGTTGGGATTCTTCCCAATTTGCATCACACGGTTCCTTAGCAACCCTCACTAATATAGGATTAGGTACAAAAATACTTTGGGTTAGAATTTCAAACATCTTAATTTATTATAAACTATTGCTTTAAAAACCAATTCCTTTGATTTTCCCTTGTTTCAAAAGCAAAGCCAATTCCTGATAAAGTATTCAGAACACCCAGATAATCAGAAAGAATAAAAACCACCCTCCTGTCAGCAGTGGTGTATAGTCTTCCCGTGTAAACATGTACAGACGTGTATATTTGCACCAAATGAGAATTGTTTACACATTCCTTTTGTAAACAGCCCCCATCCCATGTCATAAGGTTCATCTGTCTACAATGTTTTAAAATGAGTTTTAAAAGAACGTCATGTTTCTAATCAGATGACCTCCTTATCTGCAGATCAGCTTCTTAACAACTTTAATAACCCTTGGCTATGTAAGGTGATACAGTCCCAGGTTCTGGGGGTCGGGAAGTGGACATCTTTGGGGCCGTTTTGCCACATCTATTGCTGGAACAATTCTTTAGATCTTTTACTATTAATTGAGCTCTGATGACGTGTGGATAGCCTGTCGCCCTATCCAGATGCAAACTCCCACAAGATGGAAATTGTGTCTTGTTCTTACAGTTGCTTACAACTTGATTTTCATACCTGGGCTGCTGGTCTCCCTGGAGGTGTGGGAGAACTTTCTAAGGGGTTGTGAGCAAAACGAGTTTCCATTTACGTGTCCCTTGCTCAAATACCCCTGGCATGGAGCCCCGTTCTCCTTTCCTTCCTTTCCTTCCAGATGCTTTTCTCTCACATTCACAAAGAAAAGACTCAGCCTTCCCTCACCTCAAAGTTCCAGTGACATTCAAAATACCAGTATCTTCATGTGGTCCCTCACCCCGACTAAGACATGATTTCAATAAATTGTGCCTGTATATTTAACACCTATGTACCCAAATTTGTAATATGTCTATATTGCCATGATCAATTATGTAAAATAATCATTGCAGAGGAAAACATTTGAACACTCAGAGTCTAATAGTTACAGAAGTTAAAAAGTAAACTAGAATTTCAGTTTATATACATTTTTCCTACACAGATTTATGATAGGGTGATAGTGAACTACTTTTTGTCATAACAATTATATTACAGTAAAATTCTGCAGGGAAAAGCGAATGAAATTTCAAGGAGGAAAAAGGAAAAATGTAAACTTTTCTGACTTACAAAGAAGATTTGTTCATGTATTTTTTTTAAATAGCTGATGGTGGGTATCAAATTACTGTCATTTAGATCCCATTGAAAACATAAAAGAATGATGTAACAGTTTGTGTACATATGTATGTGTGTAATGTTGATATTTATAATACAGTGGGAATTGCATCCTTTGTACTATTTAAATGTATAAAAATGTGCAAGGGTCTACATAGCGTATCAGAATTATTTTAGTACTAATATGAGCTTCAAACTTTGCAGATCACCTGCCCTGTGGCACCTTACACATAGTAGGTGCTTAAAAAATGTTTATGTTTGAGAAGGGATTTTTAAAAAAGATTTGTATTAAAAACATAGCTAACATACGATATTATACTACTAGTTTCAGGTGTACACCATAGTTATTCCACATTTATATACCTAAAGAAGTGATCACCATGATAAGCAACCATCTGACACCACACTATGCTATCACAATATTATTGACTATACTCCCCATGCTGTACATTACATCCCCATGACTTATTTGTTTTATACCTGGAAATTTGGACCTCTTATTCCCCTTCACTTTTTCCCTCCTTTTTAAAATTCTTCAATCACAGTTCACATTCAGTATTATTTTATATTAATTTCAGGTGTACAGCATAGTGGTTAGACATTTCTATAATTTAAGAAGTGACCCCCCTGACTAGTCTAGTACTCACCTGGCACTATGTATAGTTGTTACCATATTATTCCCTATGCTTTACTTTACGTACCCAAGACTATTTTGTAACTACCAATTTGTACTTCTGAATCCCTTCACCTTTGTTATCCTGCCCCCACCCCAAAAAATCTAGTACCCATCTAACACCATATATAGTTATTACAGTATTATTGACCATATTCCTTATGCTGTACCCTACATCCCCATGATTACTGTGTAACAACCAATTTGTACTTCTTAATCCCTTCCCCCTTTTTCACCCACACCCCCAACACCCCTGCCATCTGGCAACCATCAAAATGTTCTCTGTATCTATGAGTTTGTTTCTGTTTTGTTTTTTAGTTTTGTTTTTTAGCTTCCACATATAAGTGAAATCACATTGCGTCTGTCTTTCTCTGTCTGACACTCCACTCAGCATAATACCCTCCACGTCCAACCATGCTGCCACAGATGGCAAGAACCCATTCCCTTCCATGGTCGAGCAATATTTTGTTGTACATGTGTACCACCTCCTCTTTATCCATTCTGCCACCGATGGACACCCAGGCTGCCTCCACATCTCGGCCATTGTAAACAAGGCTGCAATGGACATATGGATACACAGGAGCCCTCAAAATAATGTTTTGGGTTTCTTCAGATAAATACCCAGAAGTGGGATTACGGGGTCCTTTATTGTCTCTTCTTATAGCCTTTGTTTTAAAAAGTCTATTTTGTCTGGTGTAAGTATAGCTTACACCCAGCTTTTAAAATTTTAAAAATTTTCATTTTCATGAAATATCTTTTTCCACACCTTTACTTTCTGTCTGTGTGTGTCTTTCAATCTGAAGTGTCTCTTGTAAGCAGTATATTAAGGGTTTTGTTTTTTTTTCCATTCAACCACCCTATGTCTTTTTATTGGCGCAATTAATCCATTTACATTGAAAGTAATTGTTGATAAATACATAGCTATTGCCGTTTTATTCATAATTTTGATATTTTTTTTCCATCTTAAGGAAGTCCTTCTCACATTCCTTGTAATACTGGTTTGGTGGTGAACTTCTTTAGCTTTTTCTTGTCTGGGAAGCTCTTTATCTGTCCTTCAATTTTTAAATGATAGCCTTGCTAGGTAGATCACCCTTAATTGTATGTCCTTGCTTTCCATCATGTGAATTTTTTGTGCCAATCCCTGTGGCCTGCAAAGTTTCTGTTGAGAAATCAGCTGACAGCTTTATGGGGGTTCCCTAATAAGTTACTCTTACCAGTCTCGACGTGACTTTTTCTTTATATTCTTAGTTATAAAGCTTCTGTTCGCTGGACTTCAGATGGATCTCCAGATTGTTTGTTCTATAATTTAGTTGTAGTTAATGTGTTCAGGGAAGGAAGCAGGCACAGTGTTTATCTACTCTGCTGTCTTGAATCCTCCCCTAGCTTTGAGAAGAGATTTAAGTGAAGTTTGCCAAAGGATAAAATTAAAGCGGTCTTACAAGCTTAGAATGAGATGCAAAGGACGCCGGGTTAGGGTCGGGGCAGAGCTTCTCTGCCCTCGCTGGGTGCCACTCTCCCAGCCCATCCATGTGTTCCCCAGCCTGAAAACTCCCCTAGCCTCGTATTTCAGAATTTAATCAAAGTTTAATTACCTTGTCTTCCTGAAGGAAGATCAGTGAATTATCTTTGATTTGCTCAGTCTCTGTTGGTTAGAGCATCAGCTGTTGGTACTTGAGCTCAATCTCCAGCCTCTCTCCTCTCTCCCCAGGTGAGGGCTGTGCAGAGTGGGGTGGGCTGGGTTCCTCTGGCGTCCAGCTCCCATCCTGAACCGATCTAGATGCCTCTTAGTGGTCCCCTTATCAGCATAAACTCAGGTATGTTCCAAGGGCTCATTAGGAACAGGACCTTCCTATCACTCAGAAAATGTCAAGGGTTTTAGGAGCTCAGTGCCAGCAACCCAGGACAAAGACCAAATATACCAGAGGTGCCAAAAAATGTACACACATTTTAAGAGATGTTAACACTTTGCTCAGCGTTGCTCGAGCAGTAGTTCGCCGTCAATCAGAAGTGTCTGGACGCTGATGGGAACCACTTTGAGCACCTCTTGTAATTGCAGAAGTCAAACGTGACTTGTATTCATCTTTTGTTATCGGTATATATTAATGCAGTTTTTCCTTTCTTAAAATGTGTATACATTTTTTTTGGCACCCTCTGTATATGTTTTTTTATTCCACACTGGGATTCTAAGAAATCATTAATCTTTCACAGTCTGGGAAGTTGGGGATTTGCTTAAGGAAGCAAGGGGCAAATGTGGCCTATGGTTTTGCCAAATCTCAGAGGAATAGCACTTGGGAAAGGAATATAGGGCTCTTGTTAGAGGTTATAGTTGCTCATTTAACCAACAACCAACTCACCAATCACCGACCCACCAAGTTCACAGAATGCCAGGCCCTAGGCTAGGAGCCCAGGAGCTTGGGGGTGGAGGTTGGAGGGGAGGCAGGAAGTGCACAGTTGCATTAAGCACAGTTCCTGCCCCTAAGAAGCCTGCAGTCCATGCTGAGACACAGACTCTTGGTCTTTCCAGGCTTTTCCTGGAGATGCCCTCTCTCTCTCTCTGCTTTCTTCCATCCCTTTAGGACCATGTCTCATTGATAGAACACGCTTCTGGTGGAAGGGGACCTTGCTGTCCACGCTAGCCGAAGTTGGGAGCAGCGTCTCCAGTGTGACAGCTGCTTTGCCCCTTCCCCTCTGCACGCCCCCTTTGTGACTCCCGCACCCTTCTTTACCTGTGCTCTGGGTGGCCTTAGTCTCTTGATTCCTCATTAGCAGGAACGAATCCATTTTTAGGAGTGATGAGTGGATGGAAAAATGTCACCAATCACTCATGGCAGATGTCGCCAAAGCTTAATTAAGACCAGACAGTTTCAGCTCAGTTACTTTGGAGTGATGTAGGAAGAATGCTCCATCACAGAGCATGGACTCGGGGTCTCAGGCAAGCGTCTGTCATCAGTCTGTCTCACCTTTTTCAAAGCGATCCGCTCTATGGTGTAGGGAATGCAAAATGTGTAAGATGTAGTTTTTGCCCGCATGGAGGTTATAATTAAAATCTTAAAAAGTTTTATGTGTAAAGAAATCAGATAAGCCATAACAATTGTTGCCTCTCCAGATATCTGTATCTGAATCTGAATCAATCTCTCTCTCTCTCTCTCTCTCTCTCTCTCTCTTTCTCTTTTGAATTCTGTTCCTGGCTGCTCAGGCTTTGTCTCCTGCCTCTGCTAAGGGGGGCTATGGGTCTTCCAGCTGGGTTCAGGAAGGGAGTGTAGGGGCGATGGAGTCCAGAACCTTAGGCTGGCATTAGGGGAGAGATTTTGATGGGATATTCATCAAGGCTGGGCATGAGGAGGGAGGCTTCTGGGGAAGCTATGGGTTAGGAGAGCTGAGCGCTGAGAAGGAGAGCAGTGGGGAAAGAGCGTTTAAGTGTTAGCATGGATTGTGACTTAGACCCCCTTTGATGTTCTAGAAGAGATACTGGTAGACTGGAATTACTTTGAATTATCTTTGATCTCTCGGCTGCACCTCCTAAACCGTGATATCAGACAGACCCCGGACCCCATGGTGCCCTGGCTTGTATTTGGGTTACACGCATGATAGTCATTAAATGAGTTAATGCATGAAACACCATGCATTTGTTACTGCTAAGCCTGCAATAAAAACAACTCCCAAGTTAAACGGAAGCCACTTAGGCTGTTTGAAAATCTATCCAAGATGAAATGTAAATTTCATCATGTTATTTTTATGCTGAAACCTCTTCAGTGGCTTTTCCTTGCACTGGAAGGAAAAGTCCATTTGCTAATGGTAGCTTCAGGAGAAGCCTCTGCCCACCCCTCCCAGGACATCTCAGGCCATTGTACTCCTTCTGCTCTGGCCTTCTTCTAGGTTCTGGATTACTGTACATTGAGCTGCTTTCAGGGCCTGTGCTGTGCCCTCAGTGGGCAAAACCTTTCTCCCTCCCCACAGTCCGCGTCTCTTCTGCATGGTGGGAACACGAGGTGTGTTCCTCCTCCTCCTTCTAGTCTTGGCTAAAATCTCACCTCTCAGAGGCCTTCTCTGATCTAGAGTAGACTACCCCATTATTATTTCTTACAGGGTTGCCTGGTGGTCCCCAAAAGATATGTCCCGGAAGTTGCAAATGTGACCTAATTTTGAAAAGGGTCTTTGCAGATTAAGTTAAAGATCTCAAAATGAGAGCATCCTAGATTATTGGGTTGGACCCTAAACCCAGTGACAAATATCCTTATGAGAGACCGAGGAGAAACATGTGGGGAGAAGGCCTTGGGAAGATGGAGGCAGGGACTGGATTGACACAGCCACAAGTCATGGAACACTTGGGGCCACCGGCAGCTGGGAGAGACATGGAGTGATTCTCCCTGAGAGCCTTCGAAGAAGCGTGGCTCTGCCCACACCTTGATATTGAATTTCTATCCTCCAGAGCTGTGAGAGAATAAATGTATTGTTGAAGCCACCCGATTTGTTACAGCAGCCACAGGACACACACCTGCCCCTTTCCTTCATATTGCTTACAACGACTCACTTTCACGTCACGGACTTGGTGACCTGCTTATTACCTGCTCCCGACTCCCCCTCAATACTGCACAACACTGCCAGCTCCGGGGCTTGTCCATTCCCCACTAAATCTGCAGTGCCCAGCCCAATAAAGACCTACCCAGCAGACGCTGAATAGGTATTTATTGAATGAATGAAAAGAAATGGAGTGTCTCCTTGTTTAGAATTGTTGAAGAAAGCACCACTTTCTGGAGAACTCCTTGGGGAGAAAAGCATGCTTACTAAGTGCCTCACATCACTTGAAGATGTCGGGTGACAAAGAGCTGCTCTTTGTAAGGGGTGTAACCATTCCCTCTGAAGTTGAGCCCGCTCTAAATCCTTGCTAACCTCTTCTTTATGGAAAGGGAGACATTTAGCTTCCCAGTAGTCCTCACCGATGTGAGTTGGGGGCAGCCTCTCGGAGCCTGGAGGGACAGTGCTTAAGGCCTGGGCACATCAGCTTTCAGCAGCTTTCACTGCCAAAGAAAACACATTCTTTGAAGAGGAGGGTAATTGCTGAAGGCTTTGTCTAATGTTGAGGCAGAGGGGACGGACCATTTGAACTGGTTTAGTATTCATGATAATATATGGTTCAGGGCTCAATCAAAGGGTATAATTCTATTGAGGATTCCACTGAGCTCATAAACCACGGGAGTGCGGCTCGTCAGCAGAATGCAGAGGTTGGGTTACCACGAGCTCTTCCACAGGGACCATTCGCGGCCGTGGATCGCTCCCGAGAAAGGATTATCACAGGACTCCGGTGGACGGCATGACTAGAAAAATCAGGGCCCAAATAACTTAGTTAAATTGTGCGTGTGTGTCTGTGGTCCCATAGTGTACGAAGGACCACAGTGGAACAAATGGTTTCATTGTGTGGTAGTAATGAAATTTATGTACAGAAGAAATCTGTCTCTAAGGATGCCATAATGAAGCAAGTGGGTATTTCTGGGAATTCTGGGTGAAACAGCCTTGTACCTTTACTCAGGAATCATGCCAGTAAATGTGAAAAGTCGCAGGGCTTAAGGCAATAGGGAATAGTACGGACTGTGGTCATTGGAAAGGGAATGTGTTGCTTAAACCTGGTGTTTGCCGAACAAAACAGGCCGACAAGCCAGTGTGAGATTTTGGTTTACATGCTTATCTTTCCACTAGACCTGGGGTTCACGAACTATAGCACTTGGGTCAAATCTGGCCCACCACCTGTTTTTGTAAATAAAGTTTTATAGGAACACAGCAACGCCCATTTGTTTGTGTTCTATCTACAGCTACTTTGGAGCTACAGGGGCAGAGCTGAGTAGTTGTGCAAGAGAGCAAATGCCCTTTAAAGGCTAAAGTACTTATCGTCTCACCTTTTGCAAAAAAAGTTTGCCAACTCTCGCCCTAGAGGGCATCTTGGCACTCATTCTAAACTCTGCAAATATTTGTTTATTTTGAGGAGATTTTATATTATCCATGGCAGTTACGGTGGCTTGCTTACCAATGGCTGTCACCCCTTCTTCCTTGTTAACAGGAGCAGCTGTGGGTGTCAGGGCTGAGGGGGTGGGCTTCTCCCTATCCCCAGAGGGTGAGTTTTGATGAGTCCAAGCCAACCATGATTATCTCACTCTTACTAGTTCTGTGGTTTAGGCATAGGCTTGAGATGGGATTGTGGCCAACGAGATGTAGGGGAATGTAGACTTCCCACGTGAGGGAAGTCTACTGGGGGATTTCTGAGAAGGGAAGTCAATGGGAGGGTTTCCCACTCTTCAAAAGGGACCCAAGGAGAGCTGCTTCTTTTGCCTGAGGACGTTGTCGTGGAAGGATGTGGAGATGGCAGCAGCTGTAGCATCTTGGGACAAGCCTGCGACTTCAGGATTGCAGAGTGAGAAAGGAAGAGCCTGGGCTCTCAATGGCATGACGGAAACCAAATGAACCAAGCCAGGATCTAGCCTGGCTTTTTGTTTGTTTGTTTGTTTGTTTTTTGTTTTTGTTTTGGTGGTTAAATGTCCTTATTGCTTATTCATGTCAATTGAGTTGATTAAGAAGTTTACAGCCTAAAAAATTAAACTTGTTCTGTTTTTGCATTTACCTGTTCTTTCTTTGGGTGTTTCTAACTTTCATGCCTGTTTACTTAGGAAGGTCTTCATAAACTTTGTGAAAATGTTCTTCTGATATTGTTTTATTGTTACATTTAGACCATTCCTCTGTCAGGAATTAATTGTTTTATGTGATGTGAGGTAAGGGTCTAACTTTCTTTTTCTGCTACATGGAGAAATATATATATATATTTTTAATGTATGATGGTGAATGAAATCCAATGTAATTATAGGATTTTCATAAAGATAACATGTTATTTTCTACATTGGAAACTAATGAGAAGATTGACTTTTTAAAATAGATATCTTAGAAAATGGCTAGACTAATCAATGATTTTTAAGTGTAATACTGATGCAATTAGAATGTTTCCTAATTCCCAGCAAGGAACTTAAAATTACTTGAAGATCTTCCATAGAAGTGATCAGTATTAAAACAAACCATATCCTGTAAGGGAAATACTAATCCTGTTAAATACATCTGACCTGGTCCACCCCATGGAAAGAGGTTGGGTTATTTCCTGATGCTTGTGAAGAATGTTGAAAGAAAAAGAAAGTAAAACTTTATAAGCCTCTTGCACTGATGTGAAGGCAAACAGTTTGATTTTGGACTGCAGAAGTTCTTATCTGAAGTAATTGGTAGTGAGAAACAACTCTTAAAGTAAACCTGCTTAAAATAGGGGCTAAAATTTCTTATTGAATCTAAAACAAGCATGCAAACAAACAAAAACCCTTGATCAAAATGTTAATTGAAAGATACTGTCAAATTGAAATGATAGCTTACAAAAAGAAGATATTTGCAATACACACACCAAAGGAGTAGTATCAAGAATATAAAAAGAACGCCTGCAAATCAATAAGAAAATAAAATAGAAAAATGGGCAAAAGACATGAACAGATATTGCTCAGAAGAGGAAGCACAAGAGGCCAATAAATTTATGAACTCTTGCTCATATCATTAGGGTCAGAGAAATTCAGATCAAGACCTCAATGAGATTACCCATCACCCCATTTAATTGGGAAAAATGCACCATACAGTTAACCAAATTTAGTTTATAAGGGCAACTGCGTACTAACTCTTGGTACCTACAGATTAAGAGTCAAATGTTGATTACTTTGGTGTAATTTTTTTAAACCAAATCATAAGATTGCACTAGATATCAAGAGTCTTATGGTAAAAAACATTGATGTTTGAGGACATCGCATTCTGATGTTCAAATCATTCTTTTTTGAAACTCTTTATTTTAGCAACATCCCTACAGACTTTTCCTTTTTAATTATAAGCTGGCTGACTTTGGCCAGATCCTGTTGCCAGCAGCCTTGCACTTAATTTGAGCAGCTCTCCACCATCACTGTCCTGGAATTCATGACTTCTTGCATCTTTGGGATGGTTGTTAGTGTCACTCTGCAGTCTGTTTGCACTGAGATAACATTACCTCGTAGGGCCTTGACAGTTTCCCTGGGAGACTGACAAGGCATTTGGCTTAGAGTTGATGAGGTTGAGGGACCTTTCCGCTATCTTCCATGTGCATCACTGCAGTCTCTGGTTCCGCTGTCACATGTCTCTGCCTTTGACCCTCTTGCCTCCCTCTTATGAAGACCTTTGGGTTTACATTAGGTCCAGCTGGATAATCCAGCATAATCTCAGCTCAAGGTCTTTAATTTACTCACAGCGGCAAAGTTCCTTTTGCCATAGTAATGTGACATAGTCACAGGTTTTGGGGGATTAAGACATGGATATCTTGGGGAGGGGCATTGTTCTACCTAGCACATAAAGAATAATAACAAAGGCGTCAGTTTATGAAGCCATCATCACCCACCACTGAGGACTCCGAAGGACACTCTCTAATGGATCAGCTTAAAATGGAAATTTGCAAAGGAATATTCTGAACATAATTGCTGTCATTTGGGATTTTCAGTATTAGTTTCAGAACCTTTACAGGGAGAATTTTCAGTCTCTCTACATACATGCATACACAGCGACTGGGAAGAGGAAATTTGCTAAATGATTCAGTCCCCTCATTCTTACTAGGCCTGACATTTCCAGATAAATGTCCCTCCCCCAGATAGTTTGATGTCCACCACACTTTGGGAAGCGCTGCAGTGGGGCCTCAGGATGGTGGGGTTCTTGGGTGCAGACATGTATCATCATTCATATGGGGACCCATTCAGCCAACTGGTGCCACACTGGAACTCTGTGTTGGGTACTGTGCTCCGTGTAGGCAGGTGGGGGAAGACGTGGGTGGGAAAGCCAACAAGCTCGGCCCAGCACTGTTCCTACAGAAGCCAGATGGCCCAAGAGTAGAGAGGCCGGAATGACTAACCCTAGTTTTGGAGATTCAGGTGACATTTGAGTCAAGTCCTTGAAGAGAGCAGGCCTTACCTGGGCCAAAAACAGCTTGGGAGCAAAACCAAGGGCACTGAGTGCGTTGGTGGGGAGAATTCTTGGCTCCAGACTCCCTAGAAGCATTAGACAGTGAACTCCCTGGAACCATGGTGTTCAGGAAATCTGTGTGTGTTTGGCAGGTCAGCTCTTCCAGTACTTCTTGTTGAGGGATGGGGGTATGGGCAGCCGAGGAAGCAGTTTTCATCGAGTATTTCATCAAGAGCAGGGACTTGATCTAATGTGATGACAAAAGGAATGGGTACAACTAATGCCAGGCTTTCTCCGTGGTGCTTAGAGGAAATTAGCAGCCTCAGGAGCCAAAAGGGTGTCAGACTGGGACTTAGGGGTGCCAAGTACGTGAGGGGAAGAGGCTTGGGCATGGTAGCTGTTTCCAGTGAGGTAGAGCATGAACATGGCCACATGGGGGTCACTGTTTTAACAGAATGCTCCCGTAGAGTGACAGAGTGCAGGCGTGGAGGTCTTGTGCAGAAAGGGGGGCACCTGTCATTTTGCCTGATTCAGGCACATCCCATACCGCACACTAATTTACTTGCAAGGAAATATACCCTCCTCTCACATTGTGTACAATGAATGTTACGTCTTCTGAATAAAATGATGCCGTTAGCACCGTTTAATGATATAAACCCAGTGAACATATGAAAATGTGCTCACCTTGTCAGTAATCAGGGAAATGAAGAGCAGTGGTTCATACTGGTGTGGTTAGACTGAGTTCTCGAGTTTGTGCAGGACCTACTGAGGCCTGCGCTCTGTTCTTTCCTGCTGGACTCCAACTTGGAAAGATACAGGTTGATGTTATGGCAGCCATCTTGCCACCGTGAGGGGAGAGCTTGTCTGAGAATACAGCCACATCTGAGGAAGGAGATACAAGAGGTGGCGAGAAACCATGGCGTACAGTGCCATTGCAACCCCTGGGTCAAGTTGTACCTGAGGCTGGATTACCTTGGACTTTTCAGTTATATGAACAAAGTCAAGTCAGATTTTCGATCCCTGGCAAGAGTCCTAGCCAGCTCTAGTCCTAGCCCAATCCCCAAGCATAATGGGAGAGAAAAGCCTCATGATATTGGTTACTGAGTGCTCACCACACACTGTTCTAAGAACTTTGTATTATTGGATTTAATCCTCACATCAAGCCTATTAGGTAGGGCACTCTTACCCTCATTTTACAGACAAGCCAATGGAGGCAAAACCTTGCCCAGGGTCACACAGCCAGGCTTGGCCCTAGGCAGTCTGGGCCCAGAGCCTGCCTCATGGGAACCCTTGGGTACAAACCATGAAGGTCGGGTGCCTTCTTTGCAGTCGACCAAGGCTGGCTCTGTGGCAGGTCCACGTGTGTGCACAACCAGTGGGATCCTGGACGTTCAGTCTGTGATGAAAACCCACAAGATGTTTCCAAATTCATTGTCTTTCCACATTTAGAAAATGACGATGATTTTCCACCATGCAGTACAATGAGATGGAATTAATTTGGTAATTAAATGTTTGTTGCTGGGAGTGAAGAAATTGTTCTCCATCACTAGGAGATTTTGTCATCTCACTTTGAAGTTGGGGAAGCGAGACGCCAGCTTGTTCGTTGTGGCATTCACTTCTACTTGGTAACTTCATGTAATATATGCTGACGGTGTTTCCCTATTTGTATTCTCTGGGAAGACGTTATTTACTGTCCCTGATGCTAGCGGAAAAAAATGAGGCCACTGCCTCACACATCCTCCTTAAACCATCCTAACACGTGCTTCATTAGGCAAAGAGATGCATTTTCTGAGGAAGACGAAATGGGTGCTGTCTTTTTTCTGTTCTGGCCCAACTTTTCTCCAGGACTGTTGTGTTCTCAAATGTTTGCGGACAGCATTCTGCAACGATGCCAAATATGTGTCTTAGTCTTTATGAAGAACTTGACCTGGAGCCTTTTCTGTTCAGCTGGAACAAAGTTCTGATGTTATTAACCCCTGAAGTATCAACTCTCTGCAGCTCATCTCCTTCAAGCCACAGGGGGACATGTCCAAGATGCCCTGGCACCCGACCTCTCCCCCTGGGGGACGTCTGCGAGATGCCCAGAGTTCACACTGCACACCACGCAGAGCCTGGGTAGACAGACTTGTGCCTGTGAAGTCTTTTGGAAGCTACCATCTCTAGAAGTGGTGTTTCATGCATGACACTGTGTAAAAGCAGTCACTGGTCCACCTCGTTTCTGCCAAATTATCTCAATGTGGAGTTAAGCTTCTTTTTGTTTTGTTTTTTTTGTTTGGGGGCAGTCATAACCCTTTTGAAATAATTTACTTTTTTTTAAATACACAGAACATTGGAATGTGTTTTTGACTCTTGTACCCTAAAATAGTGAATAATTTACTTCACTTCTGAAATTTTAAAAAAGAAATCATGTTACTCGAAGATCAATCTTTAAAGTGTTTTTGGAGTCACATGCAACACTGATTCTCAAAATATTTTATTTGGAGGGGCACGGAAAGAGCACGTATATGAGTACATAGACTTTTGAGTCAAATAGAATGGGGTCAAATCCAAGGGATTTACTTAGTAGCTGTGGGACTTTGGGCAGCATATTCCAATCTCCGAGCCTATTTCTGTCTTCCATAAAATGAGGAAAAGAATATCTCTGTGAAAGTGATGAGAATAGCGTAAGCATCTGAGACGTAGGGAATATCCATCACATAATTGCTGTATTTATTATTACCCTCCCTGTGGCTTTTCCCCCTCGGTGAGATTCCCGGAGGAACTTAAGTGAAGCATGGGTCCAGGTCATGTGAAGCCCAGGTATATTTTGTGTTAAGCAAAACTATGAGAATTAGGACCCAAAACCAAACCAAAACAAAGGGATCTGGGAAGCAGTCATTTGCTTTCAGAGAGATTCTTTGAAGTTGTAAACTTCCCTGATTCATTTAGAACATGACTTCATTTTCATACTACTTTTGGGAATGTATTTCATACACATGATGGGGGTCTGTCTCCAGGATTTTGCCTTAGACTTGAAGAGACTGGGCTTCTCTTGAAACGCAGATTGAAGGTAGAAGAAGCCAGGGAACTGCTAGCTCATAAGAGAAGACAGCAGAGCAGAAGAGATATGGAGGAAAGATGAAACAGAGCAGCCTGCATGAGGGGGAGCCACGGACAGCAGGGGACATCTCTGAAGGAAGTCCCTTAGGAGGAAGGCACACAGTGGGTGGGAGATGAGGCGCGAGGCCAGGAGACTGGGGGGGGGGGAGGGGGCCCTGTGGCTGGAGAAGAAAGGCCACACACAAATGGTTAAAATATTGCTTGCGTCTATTATATCATGAGAAAATGGCAGTGACCAGAGCTGCCAGGATTAGGAAAAAAGGGTGTAATTCCATCTTGGGGCTTCTGGTGAATTGAGCTTGTGGTTCTGTGGGTTATGATGTCACCGAACCCCTGGCTGGAATTACAGCCTGTTAATTTACAACTTGGTAAGTGGGGAGGCTGAGGGTCCATGGTGCCTGCTCAAAAGGTGGCAAGCATCCCGGGGTCAAGGTCGGCCTGGGAAGTCACGTCCTGGAGGCTGTCCCCTCCACCCTTGATGGGCAAATCTTCTTGGTTAAGCTGCTTTTCCGGTCTGGCCTCTGTTTCTTCTCTCCCTGGCTCCCCATCCCTCCCTCCTCATTTCCCTGAGTTGCACAGCTTGGTTTTCCCATGATTTATTTTATAAAGAAAACCCACATTAGCCAGATTTCTCTGGCCTTCGTGATCACGATGTTCACCGTCGAAACCTTTCCGTCTCAAAACCCACCCAAGAAAGGCTCAAGTGTGACAGCTCTGACGTCGGAAGGAGGAACCCTACCATGAATTGGGTGGCTCACTTCTGTCTCTTGTTCCTGCCCCCAACCTCCCCAGGTCACCGTACGTGCCAAGGGCAGGAAGTGATGGAGCTCACGGTGTAGCTGGTCCCGTGGTGCCACCTCAGTAGAATGGCTGTTCGCGGTCTCCTCAAACATGGTGGCATATTTGTACCCCAGTGCTTTCGGTTATCCTAGTTCCACCGCCTCTATTCTTCAACCTGTAACCCGGGTTTCCTGAATATTTATTCTGTGCCAGGAGGCCAGGGCCAGGTCTGGGGACATAATGGAGAGTACACGATAGGACCGCTGCCCTCCGGAAGGCTCCACCTGCCGGTTTGATATTGCCATTTGGGTTCGCAGAGATCTCAAAGTTAGACTGTCTTAGCCCTTGGCTCCAAATCCGCTCGGCCTCAAGTGTTCTCCATTCCAGTTTCTGCCGTTGCTTCATTGCTCAAGCCAGAGATCTAGGAGCGTCCTGCCTGAGTTCTCCTTTTCCCTCATCCCCAAGATCCAGTGCGTCAGCTAGTCTTGGCCATGGTACCTCCAAAATAGAACCGTTCTGGACCATTTTTTTCCACCTCACTGACGTCAGTTTACTCCACCAGCTCTTCACCATTGCAACAGTACCCCAATCGCACCTCTCCCTTCTTTATTGTTCTCTCTAATCCATGGGTTCTCAATGTGGGGTCCTGGACCAAGAGCAGCAGTGTCCCCGGAATTTGCTAGCCATGCATATTCTTGGGCCTCTCCCAGAGTGACTGCGTCAGAATCTCCAGGGCTGGGGCCCAGCAACCTTGATTTTAACATGCACCTCAGGTGATTTTGATGCAAGTTCACATTTCAGAATATGTTCAGTCCATTCTCCAAACAGGGAGGGTACTCAGCTTTTCTTATGCATTCTCTTACTTACTCCCATCTTACAGATGAGGGAACTGAGGCCTGATCTTAGAAGGTAAATTGCATCATTTTAAGTTCCAAGTTGAAAACCCTTCAGGAGCTTCCCACTGCACTTAGAGTAAAACCCTCTTCCACAGCCTGTAAGATCCTACCATCTGGCTCTGGCCCCCCTCTCAGCCTCCCCTTGAGTGATGATTTTCCTTGGACTCACTTGCTTCCAGACATACTCATCTTTCAGTGCCATGAATATACGATTTCTTTTCCAGCCCCAGGGCCTTTGCACACACCGTTCCCTGTGCCTGGAACCCTCACTCTCCTCTTACTTTACATGGACAGCACCTCCACCTCATCTTTCAGGCTCAGCAAAAATGTCACCTCCTTAGAAAGACCTCCCCTGAGTGTCTTGAAATGGGTTTCCCAGGTATTCTCTATTGCAATTTCTTACGTGTCTCTATACAACATACACAATTAGTAATGACTTTATCCAGCCTTCTTTTCCCTCTCTCATCCACGAGGAAGTAAAGCTTTTTGGGGAGAGGGGCTGTGTCTATTCACCACCATGTTCCTAGTACCTAACCTAGTGTCAGAAATATAGTGTGCAATGAATGAACATAGTTGAGTTATTTTGTTTTGCCCACAAAGTCCTTACTTGTCCTGAAGATCTCAGCTCGAATTTGGCCTTCTCTGGGGAGCCTGCCCTTGTTGCCCTAAGCAGAACTGCATCTGTGTTCTCCCAATAAACACTCTCAAAGGCACATCAGACTCTCATTTCCATTGGAGGCAGTGGGGGCAGTGGATGGCTACAGCATGGGCTTCGAGGCCCAGAGACCTGGGTCCACACAACGGCCAGTGCCACTTCCTGGCTGCCGGTGGCCTTGTCGCTGAGTTCCCTCCTGTATAAGATGGGGAGTTTCCCGTGAGGGTTGGAGATCACGTGCAGAGACCCTTAAGACATGGTAACTGTTGCTGATTTAGAGCTACTTGTATAACTCTGGCCCAAGAGCCTGGGCGATCCTGGAAGGCTGGCCTCTGTCTTGTCATCTGTGCTGGTCGAGGGACAGAGGCATAGTGAGTCCTTTGTACGCCCCTCTCCAGGCATGTTGAGGGCGTGGTTTTGGTGGCCGGCCAGCAGAAGACAATGAGAGGGCTGTCTATATCTGTGGGGGAGCCCAGCCTCTGAGCCACAGGAACAGGAACAGAGCTGGTGTGAAGAGCAAGCTAACGTATTTACCGAAGCCCCTCCCCTCCGATGAGCATCACAAATAGATGAGCCAAAACAAAGACAATCGTGGGATCATGGCGTGGGCTGAGCAGCCCAATTGCAGAGAGAGGCCGCCGAGCTGTTTTGCAGCACCGCTTAGAAAGGCCCACTCGAAACCTCTTCCTTCCAGCACTTGTCCTCAGTTGAATGGGTGGCCGGGAACGCAGGAGACAGTGGACTCCTGGGCAGTGCATTGGGCCTGGATGACCCTAACTTGGAGACAGCTGAAGTCGGCTTTCGTCTCTCCTGGCCTTGCAGTAGGTATTGATGCTCCCAGGCCAGTGTCCCCTCCATAGCAAGCTACCCTCTTCCTTGGGGCTTCCCAAACTACTTCCGCCCACTGCTGACCTGTACTCAGGCCGGAGCAGGAAACTCACCTGTAAGTTCTGCAGCGACTCCCAGCTTGTGCTGTGTTCTGTCTTGGGGAGGGGGCACGTTGAGGTCCTGGTTTCCTCTGGAGGCAGGACGTTGTGATTGGTTAGCTTCCGGAGCGAGCGCTCCCGGGCACAGCATGCATTCGTGGATCTTCTACTTCTAGCACCCACCCCCGACCTCGTGCATATTGGTGAGTTCCATACTCGAGGCATGGGGTCTCACCTTCATGATTTTTGCCATGATACTTTTGCAACTACTTATATTATTTCATATTTTCCTTTCAACCTACTGTTTAATATCAACACATTGATTTCCAATGGAAAATTACTCCACTATCATAAATAGAAAACCAGTGCCAATTGCTATTAAAAGATAATAATACAAGAAGGGCAAAGCCATTTTATGCATTTCAGCTAGATCTTTTTGCCTTCCAGGGACTTGAGCTTGAGGTCTTCTTCCTCTTTGTTAAAAGGGAGAGCAGCAAGTTTTAGAGATGTGTGGAAGTCATATTAGCATTAAACTGTGACTTTTTCCTTGACATGATCAGAAAGCGTGAAAGAGAATTGGGAACAAGTTAATTCCTTGATCCAGTGTTATTTAAGGTTTTGTCAGGGTACCACCTAAACCACTTTAGGTGTTAAGAACCAGTCCTTATATAGTGAAGGCATTGAGTGTTTTATGTAGATTAACTCACTTTTCTTTACAACAACCCTATGATGTTATGTTACAGTTATCCCCATTTCACAGATTAGGAAATTGAGGCATCAGGAGGTGACCTTACCCACATTCGTAGAGCTTGTGAATAGTGGAGGCAGAATTTGAATCTAGTTATCTCATTCTGGATCCCTTGATCTCAAATGCTACTCTATAATAGTGTAAAGGTACCATGTGTCCCAACGCTTTGGGAAATGCTGGCCCTGTGAAAAGTCGCAGATAGTGAGGCCAGGTCATCTGTTCCCTGGGCATGGTGCATCAGCCCAGGCAGAATGACGTGGCCCCTCGACAGAGCTGCTCCCTCTTGGGGCAGGAGCATGGCCATCACTGCCCGTAGTGCTCTGGTGTCTCTAGCTCCATTCTGTCCATTGAGTGCTTGCTGTGGATGTGGTGGTACTGTGCTGGCACTGGGGACACCGAGACAAATGCGCCCAGGCCTTGCTCTCAAGGAGCTCACAGTCGTCCAGTGGGAGAGAGGGCTGAAAAAGCAGCATGATGGCGTTCTGGTACAGAGAAGCTCAGTGGGATACTGGGGCTGCGGGCGCCTCACTCAGGTTGGGAGGCAGGTGGGGTTTGGAGAATGCTTCCTGGAATGAAGGTGGAATGAAGGATGTCCCGAGCACAGGGAAAGCATGAGAAAAGACCCAGGGCTGGCCAGCTGGTATGGGCAGGGCAGCGTGCTTCTTGATTCCCTGGGAGAGGGTAGGCAAGTCTGGTTTCCTTTCCTGCCCTTGACCTGAAAGCCCGAGGCAGCCCTGCAGAGAAGAACTGGCACCAGCTCTCGTTTGTCTTTGCTGTTTTCAAAGGATGCAGGTTTGGACTGTGTACAGGGTGACCAGTGAAGACCTTGGCTGGACAGAGGAAAATGGAGGCTCTGGTCCCCAGCTGTTCCCAGAGAACCGGAGAGCACGGCGCTCTGATTGTCATGGGCCCTACACCGCCGGACTCCGCACCGCCAGACCCTCATCGCCACTGCAGCCTGGGACTCCGAGATGCAAACTTGGCCAGCCCAGAGAGGTAATTTTAGGGGTGAGTTTGTTTATTTTAAACCCCACCCTCGCAGTTGGGTCGGATTTTTATGTGATGATTTTGTGTTCTGCGTACAAGGATGTGCTGCTCATTGGCTACTATGAAGGTGCCTGAAACATCTCTCTCCAGAGTAAACTCACGCTTTGCAGGTGAAATGAGACATATTGGGGCCACACTTAGGATAGGAATGTCCTTGGTGTGGTGACCCCTGGTGAGCCACTGCCAAGCACCCTAGGGTGGGAACTGCCATGCTCCATACTGGGAGCTCCTTATTCAGGGTAGGAGGCTTCTGATCACGGAGCTGAAGGGTTGTGATGAACGGCAGACTGTGGACATTTTGGGGGTGCAAATGCTCCCTGGGCTATTTAAAGGTTGCATGTGCTCTCCGGAGGAGCGCCTGTTTTGGCACAGGCGGGGAGGAAAAATAGTCACAATGCTGACCTCCTAACCAGAGCGGTTTGGGTTGTATCTCCATGGAAAATGGGAATTGTTTGGGAATCCGCTGAGGAAACAGGCCGGTGGGAAACCTGACTGCCGAGAATGAATGGCAGGACACTGGCTGTGTTGTCTACCCTTTCAAGATAGCAGTGTCCTCTTTTGGTAAATTGTGGTTAGGCCATTTGGGAGGCTTTCTGGTCACTTTCAGATTTTAAGTCCAGTGATTTTTGGAAAGGTAAATGGGAATCTGCTGAGATTGTTTTTGCTCTGTGTAGTGGGCAAGGTTTTTCAACAGCAAGTTGTAGAAACACTGGGAATTTATCAGAAGGACACTGAGTGCATTCACAGGATCAAAAGAAAAGCTGAGTGCCCAGGTCATGCAAAGAAGGGGAACTGGGACAACGCTGGGGGGGGGGGGGACGGAGGACTGGTGAGTGGAACTGAAATGCTGTCTGCCAGGGCTTTACTGACAAGTACGTCATGCCTAACCTTTTTGGCCTTGTCTTACTCTACTCTAGCTTCAGAATTCCTGGGTGAGAGAAGCTCTAATTGACCAGTTTTGGGTCCAGTACCCATTCCTTGGGCAAGGGAGCACAGGGCACCTGGATTGGCAGGCCCATCAAGACCGTATGCAATGGGTGGGTGGGGAGTGGGGGAAGTGTGGGGAGGGAGAGGGGGGCAGAATAACTCCCCCAAAGGAAAGTGTGTTGTTATCCCCCAAAAAGGGGGCCTAGGTGCTGGCTGGACTAAAATAACAGATTTCCCTTACTTGGAGGTAATGAATGAAAAGGAGATAATATGGATGGTCACCAGGCCTATTTTTGAGGTCATAGTGAGCATGAATGTGGCTGTTGGTCTTCTCAGCCCCATCCTATGGGACATGTGCTCAGTGTTCCGGTCAGCTGGGGTAGAGACAAGCGTTTCTACCTGTGGTCCCTGACTTGGCCACAGTGGAATCCTGGCTATTTTAGCCGTTTTGTCCAGCCCACTGATGAGTAGAATTTAAAGCACAGGGTGAAGTGAAGTGGAAATGCTTGGAATGATAATGTGGGACTATCTTTTCAGTTTGGGAGTCATCGCCTTTCGTCGGGGTGCTTTGTGTATGTTCCTTGCACCAGCATAGCAAAGAGGCGGAGTATGAAGGGCAATGAGAGGGACGGTTCACTTTATTCCCTTGCCCTCTTGGGTTAGGCAGGCAAGTTACAGTGTTGAATTTCCAATAAGTACTCTCCTTACCATGCACTTGACAGGACAGGAACAACTTCGAAGCATTTTCCAAAGCATCATCTAGTCCTTGAGATCCCAAAGTGAAATAAACTTGAATTAGACTGTCTGTTGGATACCCATGATGCGTCTTAGCATGTTAAAGGCGCTGATGAGTCCTGCAGTAAAGAAGCCTGTTTATCGGTCTGACTTGGCATTCCCCAAATATTTTCGACCACAGAACATTTTTCAGTAGCACCTCCAGCTTTGAGGAATGCTCACTCACAATGCTCTCTCACCTCCATTGGTCAGGAACATGTGGGTGATGGGTCACCTCTTCCTCTTCTTGGCACTTACGGATTTCTACAGGGTGACTTCAGAGGCCATGTTTACTTATAGTCGATAATTCTAAAGTAAACCCGGGGCCTCACAGCATACTTACACGTTACTCCAGATTTTCTGTGACAAGGGTCGTTTACTCTGCCACCAAATGTTTGTCAGGTCCTAATGTACCAAGTGTTCTGTGGGGCACAGTGGGAAACAGAGAAATGAAGAAGGGACGGACCTTTCCTTAAAGAAGAGTGCGGGTAAGCAAATCACTAAAAAGAGGTGAAATGAATAAACGGTAAGCAGATGCTCTAGGTCAGCCCCAGGACGGGCTCGGCATTTCATGTGCCTGCTATCTAAGGACACGCAAATGGTACACTCTGTAGCTAATGCTGACCTCACCTGCTCTACAGGCATTATTTGTCCTTGTTACAGGTGAGGGAACTGAGATCACAGGGGCCTGTCTCTTGCCTGGTATCACCCCGTCGGTCAGTGATGGAAGCAGGGTTCAGAATAGCTTTGTCTGACTCTGAGCCCAGGGTCTTTGCAAACACCCCGTGCTACTGCCATTTCTGGATTTCCCAATCCCTAAAGCTGGCGAGTTTCAGAGACTGTCAGGTATTACGGTGGGCTCAACTATTTCAATGCTACTGTCCCAGAAAGCCCGCAGCGTGAACCTGGTCACTGACGGGCATGGAGAGGAAGGCCACTTTAACCTTAAAAAAAGTTGTTTTTAATTGTGTGAGCAATTCATAAATAACACTCATAAAAAAAGAACAAAATGGTGCATAAGCTAAATTATAGCTGTCATCTTGGTGTCCTCCTCTCTTCCCCAAAAGCAAAGCACATGATCAATGTGTATTCCTCCAGATCTTTCTCTGTGTATTACTTTTGTACAAATGGATGTAACATGGGAAATGTCATACCGAGTGAACTGTCTTGCATGTTTTTCCCTCTCAGTGGTATATTTGGAGCTCTTTCCACGTTAGTACATAGAGCTACATCGTTCTTCCCCCGCCCCAACTTTTTCTTTTGAAGCACTAACTTCTTATTTTGCAACAGAAAAGTTGCAAGAATAAGGTATTTCAAAGAATCTTCAAGTACCCTTTCTCCAGATTTAGTGTTTTGCCCAATTGCTCTATATATCTATATGTATGTATATATATATATATATATACACACATATATATATATAACATACCTATACACATAAAATGATACGTAAGGTAGATATAACTTTATTATGCATATAATATAATTTTCTTTTCTGAATCATTTGAGAATAAATACTATACCTCGTAACCCGTTCCCCTAAATACTTCGTTGCACATTTCCCCAGAGTAAATATATCGTCGACATAGTCACAGTACTTAGCAACTTCTCTAAATTGAATGTTTACATCTTACTTTTATCTAGTCTACCATCTATTTTCCATTTTTGTCAATTAACAGAATAATGTCCTGTGTAGTATTTCCGCCCCCAATCTGGGATCCAGTCTAAGATCAGATATTGCATTTAGTTGTCATATCTCTTTGTTTTCCTATTAACCCGGAACATTTTTACAGGCTTTCTTTGGATTTTATGATAATGACACTTTTGAAGAATACAGTTACTTTTTATAAAAGGGGCTGTTTCTTGTTTGTGGTTTTCTGATGTTCTCTCAGCATTAGATTGATGATTAGATTCACATTAGGTATTTTCAGCCAGAATATTCTATAGGTGACGAGTCTTTGTCAGGGAACCGCATCTGTACACTCACAATCTCCATCAGCCTCTTGTCGATGATGCTAATTTTGATCACCTGGTCAAGGTGTGGTCTGATTTGTCTACTACAATGTTACTATTTTCCCCCTTGCAACTAGTATGCAGTCTGTTGGGAGACACTTAAGACCATGCAAATAGCCTGCTCCTTCAGATTTAGCATCCATTGGTGGTTCTGGCCTGAGCCAGTCTTTATAATGATGGTTGCAAGATGATGATTAGCCCGTTTAACAATTCCTCCTTGTATACCAGTGGGCTTGGCATTCTGCCGTAAGTGACGGTTCTCCCTTTTCCCCCTTGTATTTGTTTATTTATCTGTTTGTTATGGACTCACAGATTCTAATTTTTCAGTGGTCTATAATTTATTACTATCCTTAATTATTTTGGTCCTCCAATTGTCCCAAATTTGGCCAGCGGAAGCTCTTTCCTTGTGTCCTTGTGAAATGTACCCATCTTTTTGGTGTTGTTGTTGTTGTTGTTTTGAGTACTTCACTATTTTCTGGGCATTACAAAATGTTCCAGGCTCATCTTGTACCTGCCCTGCCTCAGCCCTGGAACCATCCATGTCTCCAAGGACCTTTGGTTTCTCTTAGTCAGGAGTGGCAATGTGGACCAAGATCTGCATGCGGCATATTCATTGCTGCTGGGTCTCAGGACTTCCATTAACTATACTCTTTTTAACTATCGCTGGTATTTCATAGAATGGCTGCACGTTAGTTCATCTATTGTCCTATCGATGGCTGTTTAGGTTGCTTCCAATTTATCCCTCTTTCAAGAAACTCTCAGTGAACATTCATGTCTATGCTCTCTGTGCATTCGTGAAAGGAGCGTCTCTCCAAGGGTGGGTGATGAGAAGTGGAATTGCTTGTTCATAGGGGTGTGTGTTTAAAATGTTACTAGATACCAACAATTTATTCTCCACAGTGGTTCCACCCCACGAGAGCACAACCAACAGGATTTAAGAGTCGTTTTCCCACACCCTTTCCAATGCCTGCTCCTATCAAACATTTTGTTTTTACACAATCTGAGGGCTGAAAAATGCTGTTTCATTGTCTTATGTTTATTTTCCTGATTGTAAGTGAAGGGAGGCATCTTTCACGTGTTTACTGGCCATTTGTCTTCTCACTGGAGGAAAGAGAGAACGTTTTATGAGGCATGGAACAGTTGAGCCTGACCTCATTTAGGAGGGAGGCAAGACGGGGAGGCCATTTGTGCCATAGGAAACTGCAGGGCAGTTAGGGCCAAGTGGTTGTAGACTTTGGTCCCCTACTTTCTTGCTCTATTTTCAGGTCATATGAGAATTCACACATGCCTTCCTTGTCTGAGTGAAACTTAACTGGGGCTGCGGTAGCCAAATGTTTTCCTTAAGGCAGTAGAACCGGCTGCACTCACCAAAAATTGGATCGAGTGAGGGTACCACCCAATGAAGGAAAGAATGCCGGCTAAACGACCAGCGGCGGACACAGATGGATTGTTCAGTGGTACAGGCAAACAGACTACCCAGAAATGACAGAGAGGAACCCAGCACAACGTAGGTAGAGCAATCAGGACCAAATGAGAGGCTAGCCTTTCATTGTGGCCCACTGGGCAGAGGCTTGGAGGAAAAGCAAGCGAGTGGTCAAGAAAGGACAATGTCTTATCTGGTGATCATTTTGTGATATGTACATATTTCAGATCATTATGTTGTACACCTTAAATGAGTATGTTTCTATATGGCAATTATATCTCAATAAAACTGGACCAAAAAACCTTAAAAAAAAAGAAAGAACAGTGAAGGTGGTTCTAGATGGCATTCTGCCAAGAGATGGGTGCAGGGTAATTTAAAAAGGTATTGGTGAGGACTTTTTATAGAAGAAAGGGCCTCTGTGGGAGGAAAGACCTAGAAGAAAGGGCTTCATCTGGAGATTAAGGGATTTAGGTCAGAGATTTGGATCCAACGAGGATGAATGTAACTACGGTATTAGGTTGGTGCAAAAGTAATTGTGGTTTAAAAGGTTAAACACAATTGCAAAAACCACAATTACTTTTGCACCAACCTAATATTTAAGCCATTTGTCAAGGACTTTGTGGAATGTCCTCTTCCTCTGATAAAAGCACGTATTCTTTTCTGCTGGAATTATTAGAGGCATCCTGTGTGAACATGCTCCCCCACACCCCCCGGATTCCAAGTCAGGGTCTCTATGGGTGACTGCAGCTGTAGCCGTTATACTCACCACCTAGATTCAATAATTTTGCCTCTCTTTCCTTTCACTCAATGTGTGTATGTGAATGTGTGTGTGATAGCTGTATGTATGTATATTTATGTATATTTTTTCATTTTGGCTGAACCCTTTTAAAGTGAATTACAAGCATTATGACACACCACCCATTCTGGAGACAGAAACTGCACCTGCTATTTGAGTGGAGAGAATTTACTGTAATGACCTAACTAGATATAAAGTTATTAACTAGGTAACCAGGAGAGTAAAAAAAGAATTCTAAGGAATCATGGAGGAGGCAGTTTCAGGAAGCAGGTACCATCCTTGGGGCTGGTGGCATAAAGGTGAAAGGTGGGGATTATTAAGCTAGAAACCTAGAGAGAGGCTCCATGTCACTGAAACTCTGATCTCTGAGGCTGAGGGGGTGCTCAGCTGGTGCTGGTCTCTGAGCTGCAGGGCTGGGACGCAGGCCTCCAAGGAGGGGGCTGGTAAAACAGATTCAGTGGCTGCTGTAGGAAAGAAGAGCTGCTGCTGGGGTGACGAAGCTGCTGGGTGGCAGAGCAGGAACAGGAAGTGGGCAGGAAGGAGCAAGTCCCTACTTCCTCCTCCAGCCTCGCTGGCTCGCTCTCTTTCTCTCTCTCTCTCTCTCTCTCTCTCTCTCTCTCTCTCTCTCTCTCTCTCTCTCTCCCTCCCCCTTTTGGCAGAGCCTATGATATGGTTTGCATTGTCCCAGACCCAGCATCCAAAGCCAAGCATAGAAAGGTGAATTTGGAGCCACGAGACAGTATTTGGCACAAACCTTATTTTAGTGTGTGTCTCCTAAATTAAGAAGGTTCTCCTACGTATACCTAATGCCATTATGCCTAAGAAACAGTAATTGTCCAATACTATCTAATACACAATCCATGTTTGTTTTCCTAATTAGCCCCCAAATGTGTATCATGGCTGGGATTTTAGATTTTTTAGGGATTGGAGTCCAGTCAGTGTTCCTGCATTGCGTTTGCATGATATGCCTCTTTCTAGAACAGTCCAGTCTCATTCGGGAACAGTCTGCTGCCTCTCTCCTCCACCAGAAATAACCACGATGCGAGGCTAGGCCAGTTGAGTTGCACAAAGTCCCACATTCTGAATGTCTGAGTGTTTCTTCATGGTGCTGTCTTACCTGTTCCTCTGTCCCCAGTATTTCCTGTATCCTAGAAGTTAAGTCTGCAGGCTTGATTAGATTCATTCGTTTTTGTCAAGAATATTTCATAGGGGTGTTGTGCCCTTCATTGCTATGTATATTTTAGCATATGAATTCTAAGATCATCTTTTAAGATATTTATGAGCTTCAGACACACTCCTGTATCCTGGGGAACAGAAGCCAAGCAGTTCTCGTGGAAAGAGGGAGAAGGACAGCCATTTTTATTGACATAGGTGCTGTCCATTAGTTCTGCTAGAACTTGCCCTTGTCCTCCCCACCCCGATACACTGAGCCCTCCCCAGCCATCCTCCTGTGTCATCTGGAGATGTTCTGTGCGGTGTCCTGGGACTTCTGCTCGCTGAGACTAGGTTTTATCCCCCGAGCATCCTGTTTCGCCATCCTCCTGCTCCCCAACATGCCCTACAGTGTCCAATGTGGGGCATCACCACTTCCCCGGGCATGCCGGGCTTGGCTCTCTGCCGCCTCTGAATACTCTGCTGCAGAGCCAGTGTGATGAGGATTGATTGTGAAAGGGGAGTTTCCTCCTCTTTCTATGCTTGCTGTCATCCTCTTTGTGAGTTCTTCCCCGGGGCTGCCTTGTAAGCCTTGTGCTGTGGCATGCCTTTCTCACCTGAGACCCTGGTGTGTCTCAGCATGCCTGCTGCCCTCCCTGCTTTGCTGTTTGCTACCTGGGGTTTAGGCCATGCTGACCTTCTTTGGCACCACTGAGCAGAGCCTTCACCTGCTACTTTGGATGCTCTTACTGGATTTTATTTCCACCAAATCCATTTCGCCTTCCCATGTGAGTGAGTGGAAGGGTCATGCAAGCTTTTTTTGAGCCAAGTCACAGAAGAGTTCTAGGTTTGATTCCTGAGCTTAGATGCTGACAGGGCTCCCGGTGTAGCGAAGTTTGGAGGAAGACCAGATGTAAGAAAAGCAGCAGCTCAAGTGCAAGGAGAAATGACAACTGACCCCCAGTTTCCTCAAAGTGGGGATTATGGTGAACTGGAGAGCTCATGAAACAAACAACACAGATTCTTCATAGCTCCTCCTATCAAGTGGTGAGGTCCATTGCCCTAACCCTTGAATCTGCCTGATCTTTGTCTTGCTTTGTTAACTAATGGGGCATTAATAAAAGGCATGTAGCAGAGGCTTGAAAAACACTTGTTTACTGAGGCTTACCACCTCTAGCTGATGGAGGGGCATGGAGCTGGCTTGCTGCACAGGCCATGTGGAGGACAATCCAGGTATCCCGTCCAATACCTGTCAGCCTCTGACTGTAGTCAAGTGTGTGAGCCTGGGTGAGACAAACTGAAGAAATGCTTAGCTGAGCCCAGCCTAAATCGCTGACCCCCAGAATTGTAGCTAAGAAATAATTGTTGTTTTAAGCCACTAAGCTTTGGGGATGGTTTCTTACGCAGCCAAGGCTAACTGGTACATGCCTTCTAATGGGGGAAATGCTCACTCAGCCCCCACCTAGAGATGCCATGCCAGAATATTGGCCCAATGTCATCATATCTTCAATTTTTCCAGAGAAGAGAAAAATACAGGATAATTTTTATGTGAAATGTTCTCACTTTGAAATAAGTAAAAATATTCTAGAAGCCCAAAGGAACATTGGGGTTATTTCCCCCAGGCCATCTCCTTTTTTGCTACTGGCTCTGTTGTTTGCCCCTGTCATTCTCCCTGACCCAGGGGAGGTGGACATTGTACACTGGGGGGTAGGGGGGTGGGGGTGCGCCCATGACCCAGCAGCAGCCTCTAGGGCCCCCTGGCTGAGGGCTGGAGTGAGAGCAAAGGCTTCATCTTGGCCTGCCTTGGTGCACTGAGTTGGTTATGGATATTTGTGCAGGAAGAGGATACCTCTCGGAAGTCCCCGAGGCGAGGAGCTCTTCTGCTCCTTCTTTGAGACTCAAATAATAATTTCACATCTGTCTCCCTCACTAGACTTGGGGGAGCTTCTGGAAGGCCGAGTGTGGGGCCCTTATTACCATTTCCATCCTGACGCCCAGGCTGAGGTGGAATGTTGAAGGAACAGGCGATCGGGCAAATGCCTGGAATGTTGTTTTGTGCCTCTCTGTGAGACAGGCTGCATCTTGTCCCAATCCCAGGCCCCTTTTCTTGAAACTCTATATCAGAGCGAGTCTTTGAGCACAAATGTTCATCTAGCTGCGGAATGCAAGAAAATGGAATTTTTTTACATTTTTGTCAATTTGTGGAAAAGCAACGAACAAACCAAAAATGAGCCCCCAAACATAAAGGTCCTCCACCTGTCAGATGTGCCAGAGGCTGAGCTCCAAAGATGGGGCATCAAGTTGCTGTTGGCCTGGGTGGTGTGTCGCCTCCCCAGGTCATGGTGGCTGTTACGGCCTCAGGGCAGTGTGACATGGGCCCCTGACTGAGGTGAGTCACCCGGAGCAGGACATGGCGTTTTCTTGGGCCTCTGCAGTCCAGTCCTGGCCAAACATCTGGCTGATTGTGGAAGACTAAAGCCTCCCCGTGTCTGGTCCCATAACTCCTTAGTCCCGTTGAGAGAGCGAGAGCATGGACAGGCTTTTTCCATTTTCATTCACATATTTGACCTCTCACAGTCCAAGACGTGGCCTGGACGGGGTAGGCCAGAAGAACTTGAAGCCCACGCTATCAGAGACCCTCAGGGGTCCCTGGGGAGGAACCAATGGGCAGGCAGGGCCTCCTTCTCCTTTCTGTAATGGCCCCCTCTACCCAGCTGGTGGAGGGCTGCCTGCCTTGGCCGGAGTGGGGGGCTGGAGCTGGGTTGGGAGGCGCACGGCTTTCCTCTCTCCACTAGGGGGTGGGGGAGTTTGGATGTCCAGCGGAGGCTGCCTGCATTAAACTCACAGGGCAGGGAAACCTGGCAGCTCAGAGATCTAGTTGAGTGGCAGGGCTCCCATTGGCAGTGAGGGCTTTTGATGAGTTGCCTGTTGGAGGTAGGTCTAGATTCCAGGGAAAGATGGGCAGTTGGGTCTGGTCCAGTTTGTCCCAAGGGGACCAGTGAGGGCGATACTCTGGGCTGCGACCCCTGCATTTCTGACCTCCAGACCCATTCCCAGGCTGTCCTCCATCAGTGACAGCTTTGTCCTTTGTCATAGGTGAGCCATAAAAGGTAACTGGGCACTGGGTGGAGGACAGGGGATGAGTGCCCTCCTCTATAACACTACAATATGGGGCTGCAGGCTTTCCCCTTCCCCGGGGAATCAGGGTGCCAGGAAAGCAGCTGCAACTTGGAATACTCCCCCAAATCCTGCTTACTGCCGGCACTTCCTGCACTAGAATTTTATTCCATTGAGTCAAGGTGTGGGTGCTTCCCTGTGGTCTCTTAGAAATGCAGCTCTCTCTGAGATGGAATTCATTAAGAAAGGGCCACCATAATTGCCTCTACTCCTCCCTCTCCAAGTCCCTTTCCCTTGAAGCAGAGGGTGGAAAGAAGGACGGTGGCTGGGGCTGGGGGAGAAAGAAACACCAGGAGGAGGAAACATCTGGGGCAAGTGGGGAGGAGTGGCAGTAGAGGCCTGTTGGCAGATTTCTGAGGAGGGGTAAGATGGAGTAGAAAGGGGATTTATAGAATGAAAGAGGGGAACTGAAGAAGGAGGGGGCAGGGACATTGAAAAACACATTCTATGGTTTAATCTCATGCTGCCTTTCTAGCCGAGCTCCTTGAATTCGGAGCCGATTTTTCATCTCTGACCTTTCCTACCTTCCCCATCACTCACTGAGGAATTGACAGAAAGAGGAAGTGCAAACTCAACTTACTTGACTCTCCAAGTCTAGATTTTCTTGCTGATAAAATGGAAAGACCCCCTACTCACCCTTATGCATGGAAGGGACCAAGCGTGGTATCTGTAAGGAAACAGTAGTTTATTGATGCCATGAAGGAAAATGTAGAGCGTCTCCCTTTACCCTTAATATAGAATAGAACTAAAAGTAAAAATGCTACAGTTGCTGGGAGGTTGCAGTAAGGGTTCTGGTGAGAATGGAAGGTCAGGAAGATGTGGGCTTCAGCCTGTCACTCGCTGCCCAGTTGTGCCAGATGTTCCTACGAGCTGAGAGGAGGGAAGAGGGGCGGGACTAGCTTCTGAGATTTTCAAGGATGTAGCCCAAATCTTGTTTTTACTTGCGGTGCAGGTGGGCTACATGTAGACCAGGATCTAAGTACACAAAAATTTAAAAAAGACAAAACCTAAAATAGATGAGCACTTTCGATCATTTACACTCAAAAACAAATAATTTCAGAAAACCACAATTTACCAAAAGTATAAAAAGCAAACCATGCAAAAATGCAAAATGTTCTTCCATGGAACAAACAGGGTGCTTGTTTTCCTACGTCCAGGCAGGCCTTGCCCAGCCTGTGGCCCTCATGCTGTTCCCTGGAGTGAACGGAGGGCCGATACATCTATGAATTCATCCCTCCTTGACTTAAGACACCTTACAGCAAACACATAGGAAACAGCAGGACAACCTAGATATATAAGGACATCAGGATGGAGGGGAACAGGTGAGACAGTACAGACATGTCAAGAGGTAGACTTGTGCAAAGACAATTGGGCCTTAAAGTCTTGCACAGTTTCTAAAGGCAGAGTATGAGTTTGGCAGTGAGCTTAGTGGTGGCCAAAGCAAAAAGGGAAATAAGATCCACAAGAGGGCTCTGACCTTCCACCAGCTGAACCCAAGCCAGCTCACTTAGGAGAAGCACAGTTCTTACTGAAATTGAGGCCAGGCAGGTTTCTGCCCTGATGTGCATCGAGGGAAGTCTAGGGCTTCCTTATCACAACAGAGCAATGAATTTCATACGTTTCACCAACAAAAATCCATCCGTGGAGGCAGGTGCCATATAAGCAAGGCCCTTCCAATAAACATGACTGTATAAGAACCCAAAACACACTGGCCCCAACATTCAGCCTTTTCATGGTCAGATTTTACCCAAAATATGGAGCAATAACTTGCAACGTGTGTCCTGTGGGATAATAATGTGCACGATGTGAAAAAAGGTGAAAGGAAGGTTAGCAGGCTGTTTTCGGAAACTGCAAACCCTCTCAGAACCTTTCATGGGCTGAAGCACTGAAACCTCTATGGTTTGCAATCTCTCGAAGCCTGTTTAACTGCTTCCCTCTGTGCGTGTCTGTGGGGGCTTAGGAGTCCAGCAGAGGGGGTGGACTGAAAGCAAGGGGAAGACCCAAAGGCCCACACACTAGACCCTCGTCTCAAATGCATTTTTGAAAGGGATGCTTGTGGGCTGTCACCTTGACACGCTCTCACCTGAAGCAGTGTTTCACGGGTTGGCTATAATTTTCCTCGGAAATATAGGCAAATAACCTAAATAAATTTATAATGACTTTAACAATAAATATTCACCTGAGCCTCACCAAGAATCTTGCCTCTGTCCAGTGGGGAGCCTGCCTACCAGCCTTGGTGAATTCCGCTCTAGGCAGAGTGGGGATGGCCACATGTCCTTCCATTAATCCTCCATGGATTTGGGGTGTCATCCCTGAGAGGTGAGAGGCTTGGGCAGAGCACAGTCCGTGGTATGTGCTATGGCCTAGCCCAGGACGCTGCAGTCCTGGGCATGGCGTGCCCGGTCAAGAGTCGACCCCTTCACTCTGGTCTTCCATGGAGAGCGGGCGGAAGAGGTTCACGTGCAGAAGCTGGTGGCGCTTGGCCCTACTGGCTATGAGCCAGGAGAAAGTGAATATCATTGCCAGACTCTTCACCTCCTCAGTGGGTCCTCTTCTTTTTCCCCGTTGGGCGTGTGCGCGTGCGTGCGTGCGTGTGTGTGTGTGTGTGTGTGTGTGTGTGTGTCTTCTTGTGGGGAGATTTCCAGATGGGATCCTTCAGGTTGTACAAGAGTGGGTCAGGTTTGTATTCTATCAGATCATCAACATTTCCCCCAGTTTTGTGGCCAAATGTTTGGAAATGTTTGCTTTCCAAAGGCAGCCATTCATTTATCTCTTTCGGCAGCACACATATGTAGTGCTGACCATGTGCAAAACAAGAGTGAGCAAGCCCACACACACACACATACAAAAGCCATCTAGGAGTCACATAAATCTCTGTAGAAATAGTATAAACCAGGTTTCCAGCTAAAAAAGGCAAGCATCGTGTATTTGACAAAGAACATTTATACAACAAACCCCATTCTTTTAGGAAAGTGGTTTCTTAAAATAAATTTTTATTTTTAAATTTTTGTTCCTTTTCACCCATCCTCTCTCCCCCCTCCCCTGTGGCAACCATCAGATTGTTCTCTGTGCATCTGCTTCTGTTTTGTTGTGTTTGTTCATTTGTTTTATTTTTTTAAGATGCCACATATATGTGAACAAACGCTATTCTTTTAGGAAAGTGGTTTTTATACAACTTACCCTCGGTGATTGTTGCAAACCAGTCCAGTCATTAAATATGGGCTTCCTGACTTGGGACCAAGTGATGTGGAGGAGATTTTGACTTTGTGAAGTCTGTCTGATTTTCAGTGTCTCCCCCACCCCCCACCTCTGGCCATACAGGCTATGCCCTTCTCTGCCCTTTTCCTTTATCCCATCGCTCAGGACTAAAACCCTTAACCCACTCACGTAATCCTATTCAGCGAACATTTTTTGACTCTCGTGTCTCAACATCTTTACATTGGACAGACTTTCATCCGATCCCCTCCAAAGACCTTCTTCTGGAACCCACCTTGTGTACCAAAAGTTACCCTCAGGCAATTTTCTCTTTAGCTTTCTGCCACGCGGGTCTCTAAAAGAAAACAGAACACCGCCTTCTGCGAGAATTAGGGTGAAGAGGTTTAGCTGCAGATCACTTCCGAGCGCCACGATGTACTGTGAACAGCCTGTGCTTTGGTTGGTTGGAAATGCGCAAACAGTGGGGGTAAAAATACCCAGGGTGGTTAAAAGCCAGTGAAGATAATTTTTTTTTTTAACGATCCTATTATTCAGTTTTTTAAAAAATGGCACATTAGAAATGAAATCCTCTGTACATGTTAGGTCAGAGGTCAAAAGGGGCTATTGTCTGGATCCTGGGACGGATAAAGAATGCAGTAATAGGAGACGCTGTAATTGTGCGCTGCTGATCATAGAAATTCACATATGGGTGAAAACATTGTCTCCCTGACTTGCCCAAAGGACTTGGATGAGCCAAGGAGACTTTCCTTCCAGCACATGGGTGTGCCTGACAAGGAGTAATTAACGGATTTGCCAGTAGTGCCTCACTGTTGCTGGTGGTTAGTGCCCGCTGGGGGTGGGGGGAGCTCCCTAGGGAGAGAGTGGAAAAGACCTATTAGCGGATTAACCCATTAGGGGCCTGATTACGCTTTTCGTGGGTCTAACTTGTCCCTTAATTGAGATATTGTATTGTCCTAAAAGTTTTAGTCCTGGGGCCTAAATGTTAGTATGGTTAGTCTCCACAAAGAGGGTAAATATTTCCGGTGACGGATGTGGGGCCCAATAGGAACTGTGAGAGAAGCCTAGTGAAATTCACCACCATCATTATTTAGACAGCATTGAGTCTACTGTGTGCCAGGTGTGTTTGAGTTCTGTCCCGGGAAGAGATGCTCACAGGGCACTGAGCATCTGGAATTCTCCCTCTTTGCCATTTCATCTTTTTCTTAGCATGGCACATCAGTATTTTGCTGCTTGCACATAGTATTTTCTCTTCAAGTGGACCCCTTTCTGTCTTTGAAAATCTGAGTTTCACAGTGGCATGGGGCAATGTCCATGGAGAACCAAACCATCCTGGTCCCAGAACCCTGTGAAATCTGGCTTCAGCCTTTCCACCTGGAGTTTTAAAGATGCAGTTGTTTTCTCCTAGGATAACAAAGGAGCAAGCTTCTTCTTCTTTTCAGTGGGTAAGAGTAACTTATGAGTTTAGAATGTTGTCTTGGTCCAGCAAGTTTTGCAATCCAATGACCTCAGACTGTGTGTATGAACTCACACTGCTGTGGACTTAGAAAAAAAGGCATAGGAGATTAACTGGAGGGGTTATTTGGAACAACTGAATCTACTTTATCACATTTGATGTGTCTTTGATTCTTGTTGATTTAAAGATGTTTGTTTACTGATTGATTACTTGAAAAGGATTCTTGGATGTGTTTCAACACTGGGTATTTTTTATTAAAAAAGCACAGATTTTTTTATTACAAAAAATGCAGAAAAACATAAAGGAGAAAATTAAAATAGTCTGTAATCAGATGTTTAAATAGTCAATGTGGGTGTGTACCTATATTTGCTTATAAAAGTGGGTTCATATTGTACAAACCATTTGTAACCAGTGTTTTCCACTTAATATATCATAAACATTTCTATGTGGTTTCATATTTTTCTCTATCATAATTTTAATAGCCTTGTAGTTGTTCCCTGTGTATAATGCCATAATATATTAAACCAGTCCTTTGTTGTTTGGACAATGAGGCTATTTCCAACTGTTTGCTTTTATAAACAATACTTCACTGACATCAAAATGCATGTATCTTTAGCCATGATGATTTTCCTTAGGGATAAATGCTTAGACATGGAATTGCTATGTCAAAGTTTACGCATATTTTAAAGGTTGTTAACAGGTTTTGCAATACTGCCCTCCAAAAAGGTTTTACCAGCTTACCCTCCTATGAACAGTGCACGAGGTTATCTGTCTTCTTAGCAATAAGTATCATGAAAAAATTTAAAACATTTGCTAGTTTGATAGACAAAAATGTTATCTTGTTGTTGTTATTAGTGGGGATGAATATTTAGTTTATTGGCCATTTGCATTTCTTCTTTCATGAATTGCTTACTTTCGTCTTTTGCTCACTTTTCTATTGGACTATGGTTGTTCCCTAAGTGCTTTTTATATGTTAAGACAGTAAATATTTACTATCATTAGTATTATAAATATTTTCTACTCCTACTATAGTTTAGGGTAATTTCTTTCTTTCTTTTTTTTTTTTTACAAATAGAAGTTTTCCAGTTTTATGCAGTTAAGTCTATCAGTCTTTTCCTCCGCGGTTTCTGCCTTTGTCGTAGGCTTAGCCCATAGTACATGTATATGCGTGCAGATTAGCCTTTATTTTGAACATTACAAATGCAATGCATTCGTCTGTAATGTTTATGGAGGCTCCAAATGACAGATACGAGTGTAAAACAGAAAGAGTTCTCTCTGCTTCCTACCCTCCATCCACGGATCTCAAAGTAACCACTGTTTAGCTCTTTGAAAGTCCTTGGTCTTTAAAATAAGTGTAATTCGTCTTTTGTCCATGCAACTATTGTTTTCACTTTTCGGCTGTGATGGTGCAAGGAATGGATGGTGGTGACTCTTTGCCCCACCTCATATTCAGTCAGCACCCTATTTTCTTTCTTTGAGCCCTAGGATTGGTATGGTCAGCATGTATTCATGGCTGGGTGAGGGTGGTGGGGTGGAGGGGGCTCTTGGTTCCTGCTCTGGGTCCCTGAAAGGAATTTGTTCAGAGGCTTGGGTGGACTGAGAACGGAACTGACTGTCCAGCACTCTCTCCTCTGGGCACAAAATCTGGTGTCACAAGCTTTTGTGTGGTTCAGGGCTTCAAAAATGAGACATGCCCAAAGGGACCCTCCATTCCCAGCACCAAGAGGGCACAGTCAGGCTGTCTGAGAGCCACACCTGCCCTTCCTGCTGGTGGCCACAGCCCTGAGGTCCCTGGAGGAGTTGGGATCAGGACTCAAGGTTCTGTCCTCTTGGCTGATGCTTTCAGACTCTGTTGTTATAATGGAGCCATCCTTGAAATGCTTTCGTGAATACAAGAGGAACTGAATGCTCTCAAAGTTTCTGATTCATATTTATGGAGGATTAAAGTAAAATAACATTTTTTTTAAACCACATTTGAAAAAAGCCAGCCTCCATTCTTCACACAATGTTCCTTAGAACACAATTACACACCCCACAGAGCCACACAGGGAGGTAAAATGCTCTTTGCTGAATGTCTTTTCAAATCAAGAACTTGGATTAGATGAATATTGGTTTTGTTCACACAACATTTTGATGTCTGATTTTTTGTTTCTGTTTCATAGTCTTAGAAAATATACAGGTTCAGCTCAGGTTCATGCTGGTCTGCCACTTTTTTTTTTTTTCTGGAAAGAAACACTTTGGTTTGTCTCACTGTTTGGTAACAAAATTCAGGTTTGGGCCCACCTCAGGGTTCAGCTACAGAGTGTGGGCTGTGTCGCTGAGGGATGGACAAGGCGAGCATTTGACAGTAGCTGCATTTCTCCTGTTCCAGGAGAGAATGGCTGGTCTGTTAGCCACCGACCTTCACAGCTCCGGGAAGAGCTGTCTCAGCATCCAGCTGGCCATCTGCTGGCCACGTGGTAAAGGAGGCTTTGTGCAGAGGGCATGGAGCTGGGCAGAGCAGGCGGACTGGTCAGCAGGGCACTGGGCCCCACACTCTGCAGACCTGG
The DNA here is from genome assembly GCF_964194185.1 of Rhinolophus hipposideros. NCBI lineage: Eukaryota > Metazoa > Chordata > Mammalia > Chiroptera > Rhinolophidae > Rhinolophus > Rhinolophus hipposideros. The sequence continues at coordinate 39,804,526 of NC_138069.1, forward strand.
GCTACCTGGAGGCGCAGCCCCAAATGCCATTTGGTCTTTCCTCTTACCTGACCTGCACCTTCCTGAAATCTGCTCACAGTGATGAATCCATGAGCAGGTGTTTGGGAGGAATCAGTGTGTGACGAGCGACACTGGGCTGAGGGGGTGTGTCTGTGAGCAGAGGATATGCCCCAGAAATGTATCATCTCAAAGAAGCCCTGTCCTGGCACATCTGGCGGGGTGACCTCTGGCAAGTGGCTTACTTGCTTCGAGTTTCCGTGCAGCATCTCGAATATGAGGCAATAATCGTCCTCCACCAGCAGGATGGCGGTGAGTATCACATGGGAGCCTGCACTTACTGGTTTCACAGGTGCCTGGAATATGGTAATGTGCTTAGCTGCTCTTAGGCGCTTCGGGGGGGATATAGCACACGTGCGTGGATTGTGGCCGGAAAATATCAAGGCGTTGTACCAAACAGTCAGTGGTACAGGCAGGTGAAGACTGCGGGCATTCAAAGCAGGGAGGGATTCCCAAGAGCTTAGAAGGAAAGGCAGGCTTCCTGGAGGTTCAAGCTAGGCTTTGAAGGAGACTTCTCTGGGAAGGCAGGCGAAGGCAGAGAAACGTGGTGTGTACTGCTCAGAGCCTGGAAGAAACCTCTGCGTCACTTGTCCACTGCCCGTGTTTTAGATGTTAAGGGCCTGGACCAAAGCCATGTGACAAATGAGTGGCTGAGCTGGGGCCAGAGGCACTTTCCTCTCTTATCCTTTACTCACCATGTTTCTATTAGTTCTTATGCTTTTGGTTGCAAGTTGCAGAAAGCCCCAATTTAAACTGGCTTACGCGGAAAACGAAAACAACAACAAAATCCGAATAACAACAGAGAAGAAAGTATATATTGACTTCACTCTCCAACAAACCCTCCCCAGTAGTTCCTGGCGTTTCTGGGCTCGTGTGTTCCCAGCTTCATGTCCAGCAGAAAGAAAGTATGCCTGACCCCCAAGTTTACCCTCGGGTCTCATCGGCCTGGCTGTGGTCACGGGTCTGCCCCAACCCATCTCTGTGGCTTAGGTTTTGTGTACTTGTTTTGTGGTACCACCTGCTCACCAGTGGAGCCCTCAGGTGACATGGTTTTGGGGTTCCTACAGGTAGGACGGGTGTGGCTCCTGAGCAGGCAGAAGCAGCACTCAGTACTGGGGTCAGGTTTACACACTCCTGTGGTCCAGTCAGGAGGCGCCCCGTAGAGTGACCTCCACCAAGAGGCAAGGCTTCCTTTGCCTTGAGTTCTGAGTAAAAGCTTATTTAGTGGCAGCAAAAGAAGTAGAAATTCAGTTCTGGCTGCCTGTGCCCCTGGGAGTAGAAGAAACTGGAATGCGCATTGTGTGATCCTGGCACATGGCATCGTGGTCCAATCCAAAATGGGTCTGGAGAGGTGCCTATTAGAGTTCTGGGGCACTGGACCATGGTAGTTGAACTGGTGACTGCTGAACATTCCAGAGGCAGTGTGGTAAAACCAGGACAGCGTGAGGAGGGGAGAGATACAAGTGCATTGTGCAGGCTGGCCTCCAGTCCGGGCTCAGAGTGGGGGTGAGAGATGAGCGTCCCTTGTCACCCCTGCTGCCCTTCTTGGGCAGGGAGCTAGGTTGTTTTCCCTTCCTGTGTGACAAGCCTGGGTGGCAGGAATTCTGGGGGCAGCGTTCTCAGTGCTCTGTGGCTGCCAGAGGAAGGGGGAGAAGCAACAGCCTATGTCTCAGTGCACCGTCTCCTGGGGCTGGGTGGAAAGATGGCTCCCTGGCCCTGAGCTCAGAGTCCTCCTGGCCTGGGCTGTCTGCACGTGGTGTTGTAAGTTATGTCACCCAGAGGATTTGTGTGCAGTTGATTTATGAAGTGAGTGCCCCCAAGGGAAGGCCGTGAGGGATGGGAAGCAGGACATGCAGCCAAGCAAGAGAGCAACTTTAGACAGAGCCCGTGCTGAGGGCTTCAGCCCCTGCAGGGGACTCTGGGCTGTAACTTACACAGAGTTGGTTCTGAGCAAGAGAGCTGGGCGTTTGTACCCCACGACCTTCAGGCCGTTAAGGACCAGCCAGAGGAATGTCAACTCCCACACTCTTCTGGCAGCTTCAGGTTTTTAGAAACAACAACGCGTGGAAGGAGGAGGATGGGTACCAGAAACAGACAAAAGGTACTGGGGTGCAGGTGTGGTCTGAGTAGAGCAGGGACACTGTCTCCTCCAGTCATTTCTTCAGTTCACAAAACTCCCTTATTTCTGTTCTTGCTGAGAGCCCATGAGCAGTCTTCTTCCCCAGGGGACAGAATCCAGGAAACACCCAAGTCTGTATCTCAGAGGTCCCTGTAGTAACGGGTCTAAGAAAACTGAGTTAAGCACAATCAGCTCATCACACTGAGCTGCACACGGGGAGGGCTTGCTTCAGGCATGGCTGCGTCCAGGGGTCCAAATGGTGCATCAGGGACTCTCACTGTCTCTCGGGTCTGCCTTCCTCTGTGCTGCCTCCATCCTCAGGCTGGTACTGTCCCGAGGGTGGCAAGATGGCCACCAGCAGCGCTGGGCAGACTTAAGTCCAGTGGAAGCGAGCAGTTTGCTCTTAGGCCTACAGTGAATTCTGATTGGGTCACACGCCCACCCCTGAATGAATCTCTGATGCTCTGAGTGTCGTGGCCTGGGTCACCCTCGCCCCTGGAGAGGTGTGTGTGTGTGTGTGAAACTTTCCCAGGGAACATCAGGGCTCTGTTACTAGGTGAAGGTTGGGGCTCAGGCCCCAAAGTCAGGCTTTTGGGGCCATGTGGTTGCAGCACAAGGACCTCTCACCCTGCCCTGGTGCCCATGGTGACCTGTCCCTGACCTTGGAGGCTGGAACCAGGGGCTCAGCTCTCAGGGGCCAGAGCCTGCTCTCTAGCATGGAATGTGTTTCAGTGTGCATTCCTTCACTTCAGTCTTTCAATTTAATATTACAAAAGTTACATGTAGGTGTGTTATAAAAATTCAGATAATATATGTTTATAAATATATTAAATATATAACTATGTTGTATTTTAAATATGTATTATAGAAAATATAAAAACAACATTTATATTACTGATTATATATTATTACATACACAGAAGGTGCCCAAAAATGTATACACATTTTTAGAAAGGAAAACTTAAAATTGTAATAATATATACCGATAACAAAAGATGAATATAAGTCACGTTTGACTTCTGCAGTTACAAGAGGTGCTCAGAGAGGTTGCCATCAGCGTCCAGACACTTCTGATTACGGTGAACTACTGCTTGAGCAACGCTGACCAAAGTATTCACTTGTATATAATTTTTTGGCACCCCTGTTATTTACATTTATACTTATAGTTATTATATATATAAAATGGAAACTATAGAAAATATGAAACTCAAATCACTCATAATTCCACCCCCAGTGGAAATCACTGTTAGTAGGTTTTGGAAGTATCATTCTCTAGATACCGTGCCTCTTTCCCCATCTCAGTGGCTTGAATTTCCACCTTTTTCTTTAATATCCAGACGAAACCACCCCAGACCCTGACCTATAGTGACCGCAGGAAATCATGTCTCCCCTAAGTTGTTGCTTTTTGCCCTGTGTCCATCTATCCATTCATGATTATCTATCCATTTTTGCCCTGTGTCCATAATCTATCCATTCATGATTATCTATCATTTATAATTTGTACTGGGTGCCTCTTAGAGCAGGAGCGTGTTGTAGGCATTCGAGCTTCATGGGCTAAGAGGCTGCCCTTGTGGGGTTCCAGCAGTAAACAGTAAACTAAAGATACTAAGTGCTATGGAAAAGGGAGCGGCTGGAGCAGGGTGAGGGGATGGGATGTGGGCTGGGGGTGGCAGGTGGCAGCAGTCCCTGAAGGAGGACCTCACTGGGGAGGTGGGGTTGGAGCAGAGACTTGAAGGAGGGGAGATGGCCATGTGGGGGAAAGTGTCCCAGGCAGAGGGAACAGCCAGTGCAAAATCCCTAAGCTGGGAAAGTGCCTGGAATGTTCAAGGGTGAGTGAAGAGGCAGGGGTGCTTGGGTGCTCTTGGCTTCCTTCTCCCCTTCGGCCCCCACAGTAGCAGGGACCGCTCGTCCATTCTTACAATCTTAAGCCCAGGCTGACAGGGGATGTAGGGACTAAGTGAGCTTGGTCACCATTTAAATAAAATATGGGCATGTGTAGAATGGGTGTTTCAATGCATAGATATGTACGTAGAAGAATAAAAATGGACAGACGGGTATACAATGCTCGGGCGAGAGCAGAAGTTGGTGCACGTAAGGGGAGACATCCGTGATTTGTTTCTGTATGATGGCTTGGATCTTGTAAAAGATTGCAGCCCATCACGATGCGCCGTCTGGGTTTTCAGAGCGCCTGTCATCACCACCTGACTTCTCTTTCCCTCTGCTCCTGCTTTCTCTGGTTCCAGCTGCTGACCCTCTCCGTAAGTCTCTCATTCATTTTCCCCAAGGCCGAGGACCTGAATGGTTCAGTTACCCACCTGTGACCCTATCCCAGGCCACCTGGTAGTAAAAAAAGGTGTGTGCTATTCCAGCTCCTAGACAGTGTGTGAGAGGCACAGTGTCCTGTCCCACCTTCCACGTGGTCACTAGAGGTCTGAATGCATGTTAGGGAAGGCAAATGTGGGTCAGTTCCTTGGGGGAAAATTCTGCTTTGCTTTTTACTTGTAGCCACTGTTCAAAGAATCTGTGGCTTTTCAAGATTCCTTATGCTATATTTCTCATTTCCATTTGTTTAGTCATTCAACAAACATACCGTGTCTCCCTGAAAATAAGACCTAGCCAGACAATCAGCTCTAATGAGTCTTTTGGAGCAAAAATTAATGTAAGATCTGGTCTTATTTTACTATAATACAAGACCGGGTCTTATATAATAATAATATAATATAATATATATAATGTAATATAACATAATATAACACCAGGTCTTACATTAATTTTTGCTCCAAAAGGTGCATTTGATCTGCTTGTCTGACTAGGTCTTATTTTTGGGGAAACTGTATATGGAGCATCAAGGCTGTATGCAGGATGGTGAAGACATAAAGTTAATCAGACAAAAATTAATCAGAAAATTAATCAGAATCCTGACCCATGGGAGAAACATGCTTGTTGGCTGTGGAAAGTGTTCCGCTAGTGGGTTGTCACCATCATCATGACCACTAACATGTATTTTAACTTTTGTAAGCCTTTCACATACATTAACTTATTTAATGATTGCAACCATGCTTAGCAGCAGGTACCATTACCCTTATTTTACAGATGAGAAAACTAAAGCACAAAGAGATTTAGTGACATGCCCAAGGTCACACTACTAAAAAGTGCCAGAGCAGGAATTTGAATGCTGGTGGTTTGATTCCAGCACCAGAGAAGTAGCTATGGCCCTCAGTGAATTACTGCCTCATTCGGTGTTCTGATGGGCACTGGGTTCACGAGGTATTAAAAGAAGTTCCAGAAGGAAAGGGGTTAGTTAAGCGGTTTAGGAAATCCTGCCGGCCTTCTCAGAGCCTTTAATTTGCTAAGGTATGAGTCTCTCGCAGCGGTGATTTACAAACTTAGCTTAGGACCAGTCACTGGACCATGCCTTTGGGGGTGGCAACACCTACCAACATTGCATGGCCCTGGTATGTCACTGAATGCAATTTAAGAAAGGCTGCATTGTGGCTTGCTTTTTCTCGTCGTTCCTACTTGTAGTTTTCGTACTTTGTCTCTCCATGACAACTGCTTGGGTATCCTTTTCCTACTCACTCTGCTCACGTGACCCACCCAGTGTGGGCGGGTGGATTTCATGTGGAGGACATTGTTGACACTTGCTGCTCAATAGCTCTGGTCACTGGCAATGATGAAGCTGGTGCAGAGGGGGCAGGCACTGAGCTGGCCTGGCAGAGTGGCCCAGAGGGCAGCAGAGCACCAGGAGGTCAGCGGATACACCACGTACGGTCTGTTGAAATTCCACATGGCAAGGCAGGCACAGTGTCTGGGGTCTCAGACAGATGCGGGTCCACATTGAGGTTGGTTTGTAGAATCCAGGGTGGACCCAAAGAGCAGGAGACTGTCCACGAAGTCTGCAGGTCTGGGCCAGGCAGTGGCCTTACCCTTTAATGGAGCTCAGGGTTAATCCCGGCCAGAGCAGCTTTGCTCTCTGGCTTTTGGCACCTTCCTGGATTTGGACCCTGAAGGCTGGAAGGTTTGAGCTGATCCCTGTGTGTGGCAGGAATGAAGCAAGATGCAAGTTTTGATTTCGAGTTGCACTTGTAGTCATCTTCCTGGGACAGTTTCCATGCCTGGTTTCTTAGGACCTTCAGAGTGTAGGCGAAGGCTCACGGGGCAGGAATTTACAGCACGTATGTGGTCCTGACCTGGTGAGAACTAAGCTTGAATTCAGTCTGGCAGTCCAACTTCTCAGAATCCCCACTCTGAAGAAGGAAAAAGTGAAGGGTAGAAAGTGAGTTTTCAAAAGAGAGGATGTGAAAACTGCAACTCTTTAAAACTAGAGCAGTGGCAGTACTGTGTAGTCATTTGGAGTTGTAGCTGCTGGCAGACTTCATGAGAGGGGATCAAGTGCAGTCTTCACTGTGGTCAAAATGCTTAGTGGCTCCCAATGTCCACTTTTTCCAATGTCTGTTCTTCAAGAAGCCCTGCTGCCTAGCTAGTCCCAGACTCCCTTGCAGCTAGGTGAGGTCATCTGACTAAATTCTGTCCAGTGAGTACTGTATGCTAATTCAGGGCATGACCTTAAATGGGAGGGAACATCCTTCATCTCCTCTTTCTTTTGGCTGCTTGGAATGCAGACATGCTGCTTGGACTTGAGCAGCCACCTTGGAACATGGGGTGACATGTCAAGGATGGTGAATTTCAAAGACAGGAGGTCTGTCTCTAGACTACTTTTACGTAAAAGAGAAATAAATGTCTATCTTCTTTTAAGCCCCTGGTATTTTCAGGGGGCTGGCTATGGGGAGTTCTCTTACAGAAACTAAAATACATAGCCATAACTCCACCTTTATATCTTAGATGGGTGGTAGCTCGAAAAGTAAAATTCTAGAGATCTGAGGTCAGAGTAGAAAAACTGAAGTCCCCGGGGTGGTGACACATTCTCCTGACTGGCTCAGGCTGCTGATGTCTAGCCTTGCTGGGTTCCTCCTTTTTGGCCAAAGCAGTGAAAGAGACGGACATAGGATGGTGGGGAGGGGAAGCTGTGACTGGTCCTAGAGAGGCTGGGCTGCCAAATGTCTTGTTCTGAAAAGGGAACAGGTCTCACATGGGCAAGATGGAAGGACTGCTTGTTCCCTCTGGAAAGTTCTATTAAAATGACCAACCCAGACACACTTTAATATTAATGGGAAATTCCTCCCGTTGTTTATGAAATCATCTTAGAGTTGATTTTAAAAAGAGAGGAGAGAGAGAGAAAAAGCTGTTTGTTAGCGAAACGAAGCCCAGACAATTATTTATAGATGCATCGAGTGGCTTGTTTTAACATGGAGCAACTGTCTGAAAAGACTCCACTTTGACACTAGTAAGCACCCCTGACACTAAGAATAAATTTATGAATGTCTTTTATGAGAGTCAACAAGCTAGACAAATAACCCACAGACCCTCCTTCACGCCGAGAACCAGAACAAAGACAGTCGTATTTGTCATTTGCTCAGGTCAGGAGCCGGCCAAGTTGCACAGCCCTCCCTGGGCCGGGTGTTCCCCTCCGGCTAATGTGATTTCTTTGGGCACTGCCACGGTGGCAGGCGGAGGTCTGGTTTATTTCCATTCCTCCAATTCTCTTATTTGTTTGGGTAGCTGAATATCTCTTTCCCAGGAGAACATCTGCTCTTTTAAAAGTGGAAAAAAGCAGGAGGACCTCCAAGCTGTTAGACTGGAACTCACCCTCTGGTGAGACAGGCCAGAACCTCATATAATGCGGCTTCTGAGGCCCATGCCACATCTCCAGAGAGGGCTCATGCTACCCGAGGCCCTTGGGGATCCTGGAACTCTACCCAGTTGAATGGCAGTTCAAAGTCAATGCTCCAAAGCCTTAAGCTTATTCACGGCTTTGACCAAGGTCATGTCATTTTATTTTTGCTGTCTCATTTATGGGTGGATTTTTCACCATCAGTAACGCCATGGTTTGTTTGGAAATGAATCCACAATAATTCAAAGGTTAAAAAAAAAGTGGGCAAACCTCAAACTTATCAGTGAAAGGGAACTTAAATGCTTCTGAATGAAAACAGTCTCAGGCTTTCAGAGCTCCTTCCTCGTCTCCTCCTCTTCCTCCCCTGTCCCCTTTCTTCAGGGGCCTTTGTGGCTGTGTGCGGGACTCTGCACTGCAGCTGTCCCGTGGGCCCTGCTGTGGCATGGCTGACCTGGCTCTGGAACCTGTCTCTGGAACCTCGTGCAGGTTCTGGTCTGTTTGTGGGTCACACCAGCATCCACTGAGGTCTGTGGTCTCTCCACTTCCCTTGGTGAGAATCCTGTGTTTGGAGGCAGCTAGTCGCCACCCCCCAACCCCTCTGGAGCCTCTGTGCGTCCACGGATACTCACATTCCTAGGAGCACCTAACCATGCCAGGTGGCATCTCCACTTTGCTTGGCCATTCAATGTTGCGCTGGGAACATTCTTCGAAATGGTTCCTTTATTCGTTTGCAAAGGCTGCCATAACAACATACCGTAGATTGCATGGTTAACACAACAGTAATGTATCTTCTGGGGGCTGGAGGTTCAAGGTCAAGATGTTGGCAAGGTCAGTTACTTCCAAGACCTCTCTCCTTGGGTTGCAGTTGGCGGCCTTCTTACTGTGCCCTCAGTGGTCATCCCTCTGTTCTCACACACACCTGGTGACTCTCCCTCTTCTTATAAGGACACCAGTCCAGTTGGATTAGGGCCCCATCCTCCTGGCCTCATTTTAACTCGATCACCACTTTAAAGACCTTAAGTGCATTTAGAGGTGCTGGGGTTGGGACTTGATCATATGAATGTGGTGGGGGAGGGGGACACCATACGGCCCACAGCAGTTCCCTTCCCCTCAATGTATCTGGGCTTTCTCTGCCTGCTGGACCCTCCGTGAGTCCCAGCCACAGCGCAGGAAGGGGTAGGATGGCTGGGTCCTTCAGAAATCACGAGGAGGGTGATCCCAGCCATCTCATCTGCATCTCTCTGCATCCTTGGTACCACCTTCAGACCAGAGGGCTTTTCCTCCTGCCTGCTACACAGGAAACCTGGAGAACTCCCCTCCTGTCAAATCCTGACTTTTCTAAATGTGGCTACTATGGTTAGACCACTACATACTATTCTTTGCAAGAAGCAGTTTGGAATTTAGAAATTCCTTTTCTCAACACAGCCAGACTTTCAAAACAATTTTCTTGCTGCTGCCATTATAAGTCTTGTTTGAAATTCAAAGCTCAGCGGTTGGTTGGCCCTTGGAAGCAATGGGTGGATGGGCAGCTGCAGGTCAACGTAATGTACAGGGAATGAGAAATGAATCGATATGATATTGTCAGAATTCTGACTTCTGCTTTATTCGTCATGTGACAGATGCATATAAATAGGAGAAATCATAATTCTGAAAATATTTTAGTTCAGTTTTTAAAAAAGTTCATGTTCTTTTCATTGTGAAAAACCACATGTGTTCATTTAGGAAATTTGGAAAAATAACTTCAAAGGAAAAAAATTCAGGGCCGGCCCGGTGGCTCAGGTGGTTGGGGCGCCGTGCTCCCAATGCCAAGATCTCCGGTTCGATTCCTACCTGGGCCAGTGAGCTGCGCCCTCTACAGCTAAGATTGTGAACAACAGCGCTCTCTGGAGCTGGGCTGCCCTGAGCAGCGGAGGTGGGCATGAGCTGCTGTGTGCTGTCGTGGGCTACCATGTGCCGCCATGAGCAGATGGTGGCCAGTGTGAGCGGCCGGCAGCTGGCGAGAGCTGCCGTGAGCTCCTGTGAGCAGCCGACCGACGACCGGTGACCGGTGACCAACTGCCTCAGCTGGGGGGAGAGCAAGGCTCATAAGACCAGCATGGGCCAGGGAGCTGTGTCCTACACAACTAGACTGAGAGACAACGGCTTGAACCGGAGGGGGAGGGGAGAGGTGGAAGAAGGGGAAAAAAAAATTCATGCTTAGGTTACCATCCAAAGACAGCTGCTGTTATCATTTTGGCCTATTTCCTTCCAATCTTTTTTTCTATGGATAATTTTATTGTCAATTTGTATTTAAAAAAAAATTGGTAATACTTTCAAATGGTTAAAAAATAACGACATACAAAAATATACAGTGAGAAATCTCGCGTGCATTCCTGTCTCTGTTCTCCCCACCCTCTCTGATTAATCACTCACACTAATTTTTTTGGGCCTCTGTCCTTCTCGAGTTTCTTTATTCCAATTGCAATCAAACATAGACTCTTATTCCCCCCCTTTCTTACACACAGGCTATTAGCGTCCTGCAGCGTTGTATACCCAGAGAACTTCTCACATCAACACTTCTTTTGTAGCTCCCTGCAGCCCAGCTGTCCTCGTCCCTAGTGGTGACATTTTCCGCAACACCTGCCTGGGTCAGGCTTCAGCAGGGATGTGGGTCTTGGAGCTTTTCACTGCTGCCCTCAGAGGGGCTTTTCACTGCTGCCCCAGACTTCTGGATTTCTCTTCTGCTCGACACCCCCATTCCCTGTTCCTATCCCAGACAGACACCACACAGCATGGTGCTTTGGTAGAAGCAGCCAAGAGGCTTTCATCCTAGTCCTGGATCCTGAAATCCCTCTGGAAGCTGGTGGGCGTGGTGATGGAGAGGTGTGGGCGGGAGTATTTTGGGACTCTTTGTCCTTTGCATGTATTAAAGGCTGGCCTAGCTGAAAATGTACTTTCCTTTTTTTTTTTTTAATTGTAGTTTTGAAAGAGGGTGGACGATTAGTGTTTGTGCACAGGAGCCTCTCTCGGGGTGAAAAATAAGTCAGTGGACATTTCCATGATTGGGCATGGACGATCTCCAGATGTTGAATAAAGGGGCATAGCAAGATTCTTGGCCTTGTATTTTCTAATTTCTTCAGAATATTTTTAATTGATCTGTTAGCTTTAGATGAGAGTCACAGCGGAGACTCTATTTCATTTAGTTTCATCCCCACGGGAGCAAAGACAGTTGATTGTAATCACAATATGTTGGGAATAAGGGACAACTTTTGTTCTGACAACTGGGAGCTCAGCTAGTCAGTAATTGTGTTGGGCTGGTACCTCGAGTTCCAGTCCCTGTGTGTGAAGTCCCCTTAACACCACCCCCTGCTAAACCTTTCTTTCCCATACCTATGATTTCATTCTCTTTTTTATTATATTTGGTATATTTTTATAAACAGCCTTCAAATCCATTCATCTGCCCATTTATCTACCCATACATAACTAATTTGGGACCAGTTCCCTGTATCTCAATGTGATATTGGAGGCAATAAGCTTTAACCCTATAATTAAGAAGTTAAGTCTCATTAATATTCAATCCAACCGTGTTTAGCTAATATCTTTCAGGTTGAGATTAAAAAGCAGAGATTTATTTTTTCTTTTAAAAAACATTTATTTATTGAAGTATAACTGACTTACAATATTTCCTTAGTTTCAGGGTACCACGTAACGATTCGATATTTATATACAGTAGGAAGTGATCACGGTAAGTCTCGTTACCGTCTGTCACCATACAAAGGTATTGCAGTATTATTGACTATGTTCTCTCTGCTGTTTGTTACCTCCCCATGACTTATTTATATTATAACTGAAAGTTTGTACCCCGTAACCCCCTTCACTTATTTTACCCATCCACCCATGCTTTGTCCCTCTGGCAACTACCAGTTTGTTCTCTGAGTCTATTTCTGTTTTGTTTTGTTTGTTCTTTTTTTTTCAGATTCCACATATAAGTGAAATCATATGGTATTTGTCTTTCTCAGTCTGACTTATTTAATTTAATCTCATACCCATTCAGGTCCATTCCTTTTGTCACAAATGGCAAAATTTCATTCTTTTTTTATGGCTGAATCATATTTTATTGTATATATATCACACATTCTTCATCTGTTCATCTATTGATGGACACCTACGTTGCTTCCATATTTTGGCTATTGTGAATAATGCTTCAATGAACATAGGGATGCATGTACTTTTTAAATTAGTGTTTTCATTTTCTTTGAATAAATACTCAGAAGTGGAGTTGCTGGATCATAGGGTAGTTCTATTTTTAATTTTTAAGGAAAGTCCACATTGTTTTCCATAGTGGTTGCACCAATTTACATTCCTACCAACAGTGTAAGAGGGTTCCTTTTTCTCTTCGTCCTTGCCAACCCTTGTAATTTTTGTCTTTTTGATAATAGCCATTCTAACAGGTGACACTGCATGGTGGTTTTCATTTGCATTTCCCTGATGATTGAGCACCTTTTCACGTACCTGTTGGCCATTTGTATGTCTTCTTTGGAAAAGTATTCAGGTCCTCTGCCCATTTTTTAATTGAGTTGTTTGCTTTTTGATATTTAGTTGCATGAATTCTTTATATATTTTGGATATTAACCCCTTATCAGATAAATCATTTGCAAATATCTTCAGAGAGTTCTTTTAAAGGCCCAGTGTGATTTCTTTGGCTTTGAAACACACTCTTGTGTAGTTATGTTTGACCACACACATCTGGGAATAGATGATCTTATGCACACACACATACATACATAAATATAATGCATACATGTATTTGGAATTCTATCATTTGGTATGATTAGGATTTGTGGGGTATTTTGGTGAGTCAGATGTTCTGGTTTATAAGAAATTTCTTTTTATATCATCTAAAAAGTATAATTAAAGTAAGAATGCGATAAAACATCTAACTCTAAGGTTAGACTGCACATACTTGGATCTTTTTAATTCAGGAGGTACTTCAGTCTTGGGAGAATAAATGTAGCTATGGCAGTGGGCTAGAGATAAACTAACTCTGGACTTTCTGTGACATTAGAGGAATAAATACCAGAGATTACAAGCGTGTGATTTTGGGGCTGTTTTAGACCAATGACACAATAGCATAATGTTTGAAATTTTAAAAATGAGACGCCAACATTTAACAATTGAGAGAGTTCACATAATAGTCTAGATTTCAGGTTTCTCTCGAGTGACCGCTGGTCGTGCACTGCCGAGACCCTGCTCATCTTCTGACCTGCCTGATCCCTGTGGCATTTGAGATTGCAGCTCCTGAACAGACCTTCCGAGCTTGTCTCAAATTCTTACTAAGCAGTGATTTAATGATTACGATTATCTGTGTTTTACATCCTCTATTTGGTGCCTTTTATTTTTCAAAAAAGTTTCAAACCCATTAGCTCCTTGCTGCAGCCCTGTGGGCAGGGCAGAGCAATAGCCCTGCGTCCATTTCCCAGATGGAGAAGTTAGGATTCCTGGACAGCACACAGCGCCATCCGTATTCAAGGCTCCCCGATGCTCGGAGATTTGAAGGACAAGTCCATGCTGCTGGAGTCCTAGTTGATTAAAGTACAAGCTGTGTGCCCAAGGGCATTAAAAACATTCCAACAAATCTTTATTGACCATCTTTTATGTACACTAAGCAATATATTGTATAAAGGCAAATATAACACAATTCTGGCCCTTTTTGAGCTTGACCACTAGTGTAGAAATGTGTGTGCGTGCACACACACATCCACGATTAACTATAATACAACATGGTAGGGGCAGAACTCCAGGCAGATGAGTCCAAAGGCAAAATGGTTTTTATTCTAGACTATTATGTGAACTCTCTCAATTGTTAAATGTTGGCGTCTCATTTTTAAAATTTCAAACATTATGCTATTGTGCCATTGGTCTAAAACAGCCCCCAAAATCACACGCTTGTAATCTCTGGTATTTATTCCTCTAATGTCACAGAAAGTCCAGAGGTAAACTACTTTATCTCTAGTCCACTGCCATAGCTACATTTATTCTATTTTTTCCTGAGAAAGTCACATGATAACATTCCTGCAAAGTCTTGTAGGATGAATCGGATTACGGCAAGCAAAGACAAGGACAGGCGTTTCAGATGGAAAGATCACGTGAGAAAGCTTGGCAGGCGGGGCTTTGGGGAGCTGAGTTCTTATCCTGGGGGGGCTAGATCTTAGCAGTGAGACCTGAAAAGCCTGCCTTGGGGAGTGAGTGTGTAAAAGCTTCCTGAGTGTGTAAAGCTTCCTTGGCCGCATCTTTTTCATTCCTGTGGGTAGTAATTTTGCTTATTTCGTGGGTTTGCAGGATTATAGTAGGAAATAGATGTTCATGTGCTTAAATGGTATCTGGTGCAAACGAAGTGCCCAATAAATGTCACTGTGATTATGGCATCTGGTCCCTTCACAGTCCGTCTGAGCCCTCTTTTTGGCTTTAGTTTTCTCAGCACAAGTCCAGTCATCCGTCTGGGGAGTTCTGTGCCCACTGCGCTAGGTGAGTGCTCTGGACCAGCTCCCGCTCCGTTGCGCGTCTCCTTGAGAATTCCAGGTTCAGGGATGGGGGGACATTGCCCGGGGCTCCCGTTATTTGGTTTCAGTGTCTTCACTCTGACAGTTTGTTTCTGGGCTGAAGACTCTTGGACATCAAGCTGGACTTCTAATTTGGAAATGTGGAAAAGCCATATAATTTCAAGTATTTTCCATGAAGTGCTGTAAAATGTTAGGTCCAGGCAATAGTGCTGTCTCAGGGTGATGAAATGGAAAAACCCACTGGTGTGGGAGACTTTGTTTTGCTACCAGCCGTAGCTGTGTGATCTTGGACAAACCCTTCATCTCCCTGGCTTTAGCTTCTTGATGATATTGCTGATGATGATGGAGGAAGAGGAGAACGCCTACCACAGTGAGAGGCACGTGCCAGACTCTTGACATTTCCTGTTTAACCTTATGTACTTCTCACAACAACTGTATGGGGTTGGTAGTATTATCCCTGTTTTATGGCTCAAGACAATAACTCAAGTTGTTTAAGACCATTTCACTAGTAAGTGTCGAAGTCATATTCCAATCCAGGGCCACTTAACTCCAGAAATCAGCGATCCTTACCCCTTCCTCCCTATGCTTTTACTTTGGGGAAAATGAAGAGATTTGGTGAGATGATCTCAAAGGATGCTTTGAACTTGAGAATCCAGTCGATGGAAATGTGCCCACCCCCATCCGAATGTTGTTGATGTTATTGACTATAAGGTGGGATTTTTGTCACAAATGTGTTATTCTAGCCCACCTGGGAGAGCAGGGCAGGGCAGCGTGTACGGAGGGTGGAAAGTCAGTGTCATGGATGGGCATCTATATTTATCCTGCCTTAGAGTAGGAAGGGTGGAGGGTTCGGTTCTTGTCCACGCTCCCGTTGCCAGGTGGGATTAAATTCATCATTTGATTTGGGAGGTTTCGTCGTTGGTGGTTTCAGCCACACCTTCTGAGCTAGTTGCTTTTTATAGATGAGGGAGCTGGGGGGTGTTTTCTGCAGGCACCGGGGAGCCAGCACAGACTCGGGAAAGACACCAGCCCCAAATTACCCAGGTTGTTAATTTGTTGAGCCACCCCGGTTAAGAGAAGCCAGTAGCTGCAGCCCTCCCTGGCAGGATGGAGGCCGTCCTCGGCCTAAGCAGAATTGGATTTACTGGCTTAGTAGAGAAGGTGCTTTATGGGAGGTGTCTTTATTCCTGTCCTCTGGATTCACAAGCCTGAGTTTGAATCAGGACCTGTCACACTGCCTGACCAGGTACCCTGGATGTGCTTCCTGACCGAAAAAGGTATTTAGAACTTCGTGTCAAGGGGCTCGTTATGTTTCCTGTAACAAGCATCCAGAAAGTGTAACAATCTTTTCTTGGTGTGGCAAAATATATATAACACAATATTTACCATTTTAATCATTTGTAAGTCTAGTACACAATTTGGTGGCGTTAAATATACACACACTCTTGTGTATCCCTCGCCAGTATCTATACCCAACCCTTTTCATCATCCCGACAAGAATTCTGTACCCATTAAACAGTAACCCCCTCTTCCTTTTAGTCTCAGAACTAAAAGAAACATTGATTAAAACTTTATTCCTTTTTTCATAGCTGAATAATATTTCACAATACGTATATGCCACATTTTCCCAATTTCCTTTTTGCTGTGGTAAAATATACAAAACACAAACTCATCATTTTAACTATTTTTAAGTGGCAGTAAGTACAGTCACATTGTTGTACAACCATCACCACCATCCGTCTCCAGAACTCTTTTCATCTTCTAAAACTGAAAGTCTGGCTTGCTGACATGCTTCTCATTTTCCTGCATAGACTCGGACTGGACAGCTCAGATGAGCCGGCTTTGTCTGTCCCTCAACTGCTACCGTTTCTTTAAACTCAGTCTGTTTCCTGGCAATGCAATTACCCCAGTTTCAGGTTAAGGCGTTAGGTTCCTGAGCATGAATTTGCAACCAACCCTCACTTCATCTGCCCACAGCTGCCTACTGGAGGATTGTGATTTGAGCCTCTGCACACACTTCTGACGCCTGATTATTACCTCCCCAGCTTTGGCCCCTGACAGAGCTTTCCTCCCTGGGGCCTCTCTCTGTCCTGCTCCCTCTGCATTCACCCCACTGTCTGTTTCTTCCCCCCTTTTGTTGGTGTCTTATTGTAACTCCCAGGGAACCTGCCGGCTCCTTCCTGGCTCCCGTTCCTGCCTCTCCATTTTCCTCCACTGTCTCTTTTTAGCTCTGTCACCTTCTTTCTCTTTCCTTTCAGTCTGGCTGCTGATGAGAGGGAGGGCCTGCCTTTTTCCTTGGTTTTGCTTTAACATTTCACAGTATTGATGGGTATTCCTTCTATTTTGTTTCCATCTGGAAAACCTGGCCATTCGTGCCCAGCCAGATTGGGACCCTGGCACATTCAATCCTTTCTTGTCCGTTTGGGAATGGCCACTGGTTTTAAGACCCAAGTCTCATGTCTCCATCTGCAGATATGGAGTCAGGAAAGCTGAAGTCTAGTCCCGATTCATTGTTGAATTGTTTACGCGTCTTCTCCCCGAAGAGGCAGGAGGTTCCCAGCTCTTTTGAGGTACTTGTGGCACGCCCATGGTGGTCTTCCAGGCTGTAGGGAAAAGTAAACCGAGGTGCACTGACACAAACTGCTCCCAGTGCCCGCAGGACACACAGTGGAGACAAACACAGATTTGGACGCGTGAGGATCTCCTGGCCCTCAGTGCCCAGAGCTGGGAGCCTCAGTTGTGTGCCAGGCCCAGGCCACCACTCTGTTTGCAGACTTGCTTATTCCTCCCCACGACTGGTGGTTGACATCTTAGCCCCATTTCCTAGAAGAGGAAGACTGAGGCTCAGAGGCTGGAACTGACTTGTCCAAGGCCAGAGAGCCGGTAAAGTGCAGAGCCAGCATTTGAATACAGGCCTTCTGCTCTGCTGTACATTTCCTCTTTATTCAGCTATGGATTCCTCATTTCTGCTCTTCAGCTCTCACAGGACCCATCTCCTATGATGTTTGTTGTTGAGGTGGACAGAGTGTTAAAAAAGAAAACAAGAAAAAAGTAAGGAGAGTTGGAGCCTAAAAGAGCCAGCCCTGACCTGTGGCCACTGAATGTGGATGTTGTCACAGTCCAGCTTCCCGGAGGGAGAAAAGGGTTGCTGAATATTATTAATTTATGTCAAGACTTTATTTTTTTTGCATGGGTGGTGGGGCGTGTCTCTTCGACAATGCACCTGCGTGTTCGTTGAGACAATATTTATCGATTTCTATTTGCCCTGGGTAAGCCACACAGTGCTGAGAGCAAAGCCAAGATTTGGGCCGATGATTTCTTGAGATGCCTCCAGTCCAGAATTCAACAGTGGTGATTCTGCAAGAAGGGATGTGATCTTTCTCCTGAGACAAATAATAATAATAATAATAATAATAATAATAATATGGCAGCAACCACTAGCATAGTACATCCTTCACGTCCAGCTCTGTC
The DNA here is from genome assembly GCF_964194185.1 of Rhinolophus hipposideros. Classification (NCBI taxonomy): domain Eukaryota; kingdom Metazoa; phylum Chordata; class Mammalia; order Chiroptera; family Rhinolophidae; genus Rhinolophus; species Rhinolophus hipposideros. Next base: position 39,822,443 of record NC_138069.1, read on the forward strand.
CCCTAAGACGGGACTAACCCTAAGAGGTAGTTTTGTTACCCCCATGTTTCACAGGTGAGGAAGCTGAGTCAGGAGAAGTCAGTGACTCATTCACGGGCACACAGTAAATTGGAAGAAGGAGTTTGAAGCCCCGCAGCCTGGCCCCAAAGCCCAGTCCCTGAGCACAGCTGCACTGTGCCTCTCCCAGTGCCCCAAACACTGAGAAAGCCAAGTTCACGTCCATCTAGGGGTCTAAGGAGGCTTCTTGCAGGGAGCTGGGTCTGAGCTGCCTTGCAGGGAATGAAGGGGCATTTCCCCGCGGACATATCGGGGGCAGGCACTGTGGGCTGCAGGGCTGGCCTGGAGCCACAGGAAGCCCTCTACCCGCCAGGGCAGGATGAAGCCTGACGTTTTGTTCTTCCACAGAACCTCACCGTGTCGCATAACTATCCTGGCCTTAATGGTCATAAGCCACCCACGCCTTTGAAGCGCCAGCTGCAGCTGCAGTGGAGTCCCAGAAACTGGTTCTGCGATGTATCTGAAGGCACTTCCTCCAGGGCTCCTGCTTCGCCTGCCCTGCACCTCCTCAGAATGGCCTTGGGGACGGGATGGTGATGAGGGGGCGGTGCGTTTTCACTCTAAGGTTTTCACTCCTTAGATCTGGTGCCCTCTGGAGTACTTCCGTTTACCTTTTGATGGCTAAAACATCTGCAGTCATTCTGCCTGAGTCCCTAAGGCCTGGGCATGTACCGGGCATTTCCTTCCTGCATGTATGTGTGCGAGGGGTGTCGCTGGCCCAACACTGTGTGAGGTGCTGCCATGTGGGTGGGTAGCAAGGACCTCAGAGTCCAGGGGGACACTAGGAAGCAGTTGGATGATCTCAAGCTCATGTCATGCCCACGAGGGTGTAGAAAGCACGGACTGGCCAGGGACTGGGAGGGCAGGGTGGGCGCCATGGTTCTGGGGTGACAGGAGGCTTCCGGGGAAGGGGAAGTGTGACTGACTCACAAAGACAGATAGGGTGGGGGTGTATTCCAGAAGTTACAGAATTGGCACAGCTGACAGCAGGCTGTGAGGGGTGACGAGGAGGTGACACTAGGTGGCAAAATGGTTCCCAGAGAATTCTCCCCTGACTCACCACTGGTGGGTACATCCTGTTCCTGACATCTGCTGGGCAGAGCCACTTCCTGCTGGGACAGCCTCTCCACAAATTCCATGAGCAGAGGGCTCACACAAATCCTGTATCCCGGCTTTGGGGGGCCATTTTATGTACTGGTTTTATCAGAAAGGCTTCCTTCTGAGAAAGGATTAAACAGCTATACCATCGTACTGGGCCTTACAGACACACTGCACACATCAGGGAAGAAATGGCCCCAGGTTGTGGCAGCCTCAGCTGGCTCTCAGCATCTTGCCAACCCCACCCTCTCCTGGGCTTCGCTGCAGACTCCTCCGTGGCCCAGAGTGGGGCGCTGATGGGGAAGTGACATCCCCTTGCCCCAGCCCTGGGGACTCTACGATTTGGATCAGTTCTGTAGTTTCTGCAGAACTGGAAGCTGTCACTCAGTCACACCTGGTCCCTGTCATGCCGTTGGTCCAGGCATGTTATTCAGTTGCTCCTGCCATTACCTGCAAGCAAAGTCCATGACCAGCTTGCATCCCCGGGCAGGAGAGGAGAGTGGGTGTTGTCAAGGCAACTGCAATTGGATTCTAAACGGGCACGGGAGACGGGGTGAGATGTCACGACCCTTCACACCTGACCAGGGCCTCTGCTCTTTTCAGAAGGTGCTGCTCCAGGATTCCTGTGCACAGACAGGCAGCGTCCATTTCCTGGTTACAGATGTAACCTGCACAGTAGGGTCCTCCTCTTGTCCTCTGCTGACATCTCTTGCTTCCTACGGGGCAACTGAAGGACAAGGGCAAAGGGCCTGTGGCCCTCTCAGCCTTGGGGACCCCTCTGCAGTTGGTAATCTTCTCTGCCTGGCCTTCCCTGCACGAGGCAGGTGATTCACCAGCAACTGGGTACAGGAGGTGCCGAGCTCCCAGGTATGGTTCGTCCCCCATGACTGGGACCCAGAGGACGTCAGGGCAGGTTCCCCTTCACCCGAGTACTTCTGGGGACCTCCTCAGAAGCACAGGTCAGGACCAGCACCTTAGCTGATCTGTCCTCTGGGCACATTGCTTGGGCATAGGTCTTCAGAGAGGGCCTGCAGTTAAGGGCCTCATTCCCCTGGCACCACTCTCTCCACCCTCCCTACCGTGTTTCCCCGAAAATAAGACCTAGCCGGACCATCAGCTCTGATGCGTCTTTTGGAGCAAAAATTAATATAAGACCCAGTCTTATTTTACTATAATGTAAGACGGAGTCTATAACATAATATGATGTATGATATGATAGCATATATGATATGATATGATATGATATATAATAATACCGGGTTTTATATTAATTTTTGCTCCAAAAGATGCATGATTGTCCGGCTAGGTCTTATTTTCAGGGAAACCCAATATAACCTTCTCATAGCTCTGTTTTTGAGCCTCTCCTGCCTGTTGCCACCTCCTTCTGGGGACCTTCCACATAGAGAGGGATCTTTCATGAGTCTGCAAACTCTGCAGATTGTATCCGGATGTGAGGGGGCTTTCTTCTGCTCAGGATTTAAGAGGATGGATGTAGGGGTGTGTGGTCATCAGGGTTCCGTCAGAGGAGCAGATCTTTTGTGATACAGAGGCAGGGATTTAGTACCTGGATGTGACCTTGTGCAATAATGGGAGCTTCTTTTCTCCCACTCCATGGCTACCTCTCGGTTCAAGGGCAACCTTACCTCTCCCTGAGGCACCTGGTACAGCTCCTAGCTCGCCTGCCAGCTGGGTGGTCTTCATTCCCATGATGAGACCCTTCAAAGGCTTCTCACTGCACTGGGAATAAAATCAAACTTCCTGCCTTGACCTGTAGGTCTCTCCTCCTGCCCCCTCTCTACCTCCTGTCCTCCCACCCCTCTCGAGCCACATGACTCCTTTTGGCTCCTCAGACATTTTGCGCCTGCCCTTCCCTCCTCCTTGACCACTAGATGAAGTGGCCTCCGCAGTGACTTGTGGCTCCTCACCCGTTACGGCCGCCCGGCTCTCCTCAGGCTGTACTTGATTGTTTCTGTATGTGTGTGTCCGTTCCCTATCTCGGTGAAGGCGCAGCCTTGTCTGCACTCTTTGCTGTGGTTTCTCCTCTAGCTTAGCAAACGTGGAAGGCACTCAATAAACATGCTCAAACGGGTGCGTGGGGAACGTGGTGAGGCAGTGGAGGACTCGTGACCAATACCAGTGCCGATCAGAGGGGAAGCATGCTAACGATTCCACTGGTCAGCATGCCAGGGGATGCCTGCTGGCCCAGGTCGCAAACAGGCCCTTGAGAGCGCGCAGTGCAGCTTCTAGTATGAGCGCAAATAGCATAAACCTGACAATCCAAATGAATACCCTGGTTGTACGAGCCGTGTGCAGTTTCTTATGCCAGTAATCGTAATGTGAGCAGCACACATTTATTGAGTGTTTGCTGTGCACTCAACTTTGGCTGCGTAATAAACAAACGCAGACGCTCAGGAGTGCTCAGCTTGCACGTCTGCAGGTTGGCTGGGGTTTGCCTGATTACGTGCGGCTCGGCGGGGTTGGGCTCTGGCCGCAGGCTGGGTCCAGGTCTGCTCTGTGTGACGCTCATCCTCTTACCCCAGCCGGGTCCTTGGGCCGAGGCAAGAGCACAAGAAGGCAGCGCCAGACACACAGGTACATTGCAGGCTGTTGCTAGCATGTTAGTGGCCAAAGCAAGTGACATAGTCAAGTCTAAAGTCAAGGGCTCCTGGAGGCCACGGGGCGTGGGGAAGTGAGGCGGTACTTCAGCCTTTGCCGAGTGTGTCACCTATCCAGCAACAAGCCTGTAAGGGTTATTATGTTAGTATCCTGTTATTCCATACCATACTGTGTCCTATAGGATATAGGATATATACTATCTCTATATAGCATATGTAAACATACATGGCATAATTTATGTACGCATAGTATAACATGGAATAATGTATGCATGTATACATATATGTGTAGTACACCATAACACGTAGTATAATATATGTACATATAATATATAGTACAATATAGGATAGTACCATAACATAATATGTTATGTACATAATATGTACATATTATGTTATGGTACTATGTTATATGTTATATAATACTAGATATCATATAATATATAGTGCTATAACATACAATATAATATGGTATATTATGTATCGCATAATACATATTGTGTAGTACAGTATATATAACAGTATAATATTAATAATATAACATGTGGTGTAATATATTATACTATGTATCGTAGTGTAATATTATATGTAAGTATATATTACATCGTATACTATGTAGTATACTATGGTGTTATAAATATATATTGTATTATACTACTAATGACACAGCATAGATATTTTATATTATATTATTGTAATATTATCCTATAAGGCCTTATTCTTGTCCTCTTTTTGCAGACAAATAAATTAAGAATAAGAGGTGAAGAGACTTACCCAGGGTCACCCAGTTAGTTAGGGGCAGAGCGGGAGTCTGGACCCAGGATGTCAGGCTGCAATCACTGCCCCATGCTGCCTTTCATCATTTTGATAAAAGAAGCAAAGTGCCTCCCAGTTGGGAAGCAGGAAATCTTGACCTACTTCCTGGCACCCGAGGGTGTCCCTTTGTCCGGTCTTTGTATAAAGTGCTCTTTCCTTCCCATTAAAAGGTGCACACCCAAGGCTCCACCCCTCAAGGTCTCTAACACCTTTGGGAGTCAATGGCTGCTAATTGCTTACCCAGGAGATAATCTTGCGTTTTCAAGACCCCCATGTAAAGGCTTGAACCATATGGGAATTTTAGATTCCAGACGCAGTAGGAGACTAAGAAGCTTTTCGAGATCCTTAAATCACTCTGAGATGGGAAGCTTATTTAGGCCCTGGCACACTTTTAACAGAGTCAAGATTTTCCTAGCATTTACTTCCTGTTAATCTTGGCACACGTGCGAGAGATTAAGTGTAAGGAGAGTAAGAACCCTCAGGATTGAGGCTGTGGGCCGCCACACGTAGATGCGCATTTACATAAAAGCATGCCACGCTGTGCAGAGGGCAAAGCTACGTGCGTGGGTTACTGTGGGGCATTTCAGTTTCATCATTTGGCACGTTCTTTAACCAGAGGGCTTTAGCACAAGACCAGCTGGTGGGAGAGGGATCTGCGTGGAGGACTTCATGCCATGCCCTGTTCTGTGTGTATCTGTGTTTGTGTGTTCATAGAAAAATTCAATCCTTAATTGTATGCTTGGCCCGCTCACCACTAATTTCGAAAAGAGACATTCCAAAGCCTTGGTTAGGTTCGCTCGTATCTCATAAAAGCCATAAATGGACTGCGGGTACCCAGAACTAATCCTGTGTGGAGACAGGGGTAGCAGTCACCTGGGAGGGTTTGAAGTTCTGCAAGACCCACTGTGCTGAGAATTATTAGTAACCTTCCCAGCATCCATTTTCCTTCCTCCGTCCCAAAAGGAGCCCAAATGTCCCAGCATGTGGTTCGAGTGGCCCCTTTATCGGTTAAAGGCAGTTCGTTAGCCTGATTCTTGTTACAGTGAATTGTTTCAGGAGTGGAAATGTGGTGTGAGTGGCTCCAACCAGAGGACGCCCAGGAATTCTCGGAAGGAGAAACTCTCCGCCTTTAGATATGAATGAGGAAGATGAACCCCGTTAGCTCTCTGTGACTGTGAGAGGAGTCAGCTTTAGGACGAAGCTGACGCTGGGGAGGTCCACAGAGAGATGGAAGGCAATGAATGCCGAGTGACATTGTTTAGCCACTAGATCAGGCCATGCATGAAGCCTGCGCCACCTCCACAATCTTTGGTTCCCTTTCAATGTTGAAGACAAGGAAGCTTTTTGGGATCCTTAAATCACTTTGAAATGGGAAGCTTATTTAGGGCCTGGAACACTTTTAACAGAGTTTTGGGATTTTCTGTTACTAGGAACTAAAATAACCTGCACTGTTACACCCACCTGGTCAACCTGTTGTCCTTTGCAGACCTGCTCTGGTACTGGAAACACCCACTAATAAAGTTGCTGCTTTGAGATAAGTCATTCTACCCAGAAGACCACAGGAAGTACTTTCAGGCATTACCCGGGAATTTTCACTCACTTCAGGAAGAGTTCTAGTTGTGTGGAAAAGACAGCTATGTCACTTCATGACAGGGTGGCACAATGAGCTCTAGGATGGAGCCTGGATGTGTGTGCAGTTAGCCATGACTCCAGAGCTTGATGGCAGCCCCAGGCTGCCTCCCATTTTCTAGAAAAAAAATCAAAGTTTCTCCAAACTGGGATGCAAACTCTGCCAGAGGACTGAGAGAAGGTTTTAACTAACGATATGTATGCGGCGCCCATCACCCACTAAGCACTGTTCTAGGTGGGGGAGGTGCAGCTTGGGCTGGGAGTGCAAGACCAAAGTGCTGGCTCATTTGGCCCCTGGGGAGGGCTGTCTTGAAGATCGCTGCATTCTTGCTGTGTCCTCACACGGGAGAGAGAGAAAGAGCAAGCTCTCTGGTCTCGTCTCATCAGGGCACTATTCTCATCGTCAGGACCCCACCTTCATGACCTCATCTAAACCAATTTCTAAAGTCCCCACCTCCAAATACTATCACAGTGGGAGTTACGGCTTGAATGTATGAATTGGAGCGGTGGGGGGGGGGAGGAGGGGTGGGGGGGTGGATACAAACATTCAATCCATAACATGGAGTAAGAAAAGCAAAGCCCCTGCCCTCATGGATCTTACATTCTGGTGAAGGAGGCAGACAATGAACAAATAAGCACTATACAGTGGATGAGGGAAGAGAAGAGGAATGCTCTGAAGAAAAACAAGGCAAAGTGAGGGGGACACAGTGTCAGGAGCAGAGGGACGACCTGTGTTAGGGGGTGATGGTGGAGAGAAGACCTGAGAGGACATGGGAAGGTGAAGCATGGAACTGTGATGGCCAAGAGTTTTACTGGAATCCAGCCACGCCCATTCTCTGTGTATCGTCTGTGGCTACTTTCATGCTACAGAAGGCGGAATTGAGTAGTGACAGAGGTTGCGTGACCTGAAAAGCCTAAAATATTTACCATCTGGCCCTTTACAGAAAGTTTGTCAAGCCCTGAGCTAGACATTTTTTTGGAGGGGGTTCTATTTCTTCTGCCTACCTGTTTTGTTTCCTTCTCTTTTTCCCAGCTACACTATACTATGCAAAAAACAAAGCAAAGGAAGATTATTCCTAATGGAACATCATGTTTTCATGGGCATTTTATCAATGCCAAGTTGAGGAAGCAGGAGCAGTTGACGTGTCATCAGAGGTGAGAGCAATTCTTGAAGTAACGACAAGGATAAAAAGTGACACCTAATTCTCATAAAGTATTTATGATGGACCTACTATGTGCCAGGCACTACTGTAAATGTTGTTGAACTTCTCTCGTCTGTAGCGTGAAGGGGTTGAAATGAGGGGCTGTAGATTGAAGGTCTTACTCAGCTCTAACACATTTTAAGCCATCCTTTTTAGAAGCCCCATCTCTAAGCAGATGTAATGAGTACACAAGGGGTACATACAATCGAATGTGCCCAGGGAAGGGACTGCCTTTCTAGATCAGCTACGTAAAGTGGGCTTATACCACAAACATACAGGTACTGAGTCTTAGGAAATGTGGTTTGGCTCTCTCAGCCACAGCAGGGGAGAGAAGGAGCCCTGCATGCTGTCCTGACACACGTGTCAAAACCAAACCCAGCTGACAATCGGTCGCCAGCAACCGGTTGGTGTCGGTGTTGGGACTCAAGCCAGGAGTTGTAGTGTCATCTCCTGGCCACTAGAGGACTTCCTCCTATTTAAGCAGAAGACTGGTTAGGGCCTTTCTATAATGCCCTGGGGGAGGTTGCTCGTCTTCCCTTCACCGAATTCGCCAGTGGCCTTCAGGGTGGATGCTTCCTGAGCTATAAAGCATCGGAGAGTATTCATGACAGACAGCCCTCCAGTGCTGAGCTGCTAAGGAGCTCACCTTCAGCCTGCCTGGCCTGAGACAGCTCTAGAGGGAAGGAGGTCTTTATTGTTTTGGGCACGAATCTCTCTCTTTGTAACTTCCAGCAGTTGGGTCCCTCTGAACCGCCTGAGGGTTGCCCCACTTCTGCGTCACAGTCCGTGCCAAGAGGCCCCCTTGGTGGAGAAGGTGTGAAGAAATGGCTGGTATTTAGCAAACGTTTACATAGCACGTAACTGTGTACTAGGCAACATTCTATGCACTTTACAAATGTTCACTTAATCCTCAGAACCACCCTGTGAAACAGCGGCGCTTATTAGCCCATGTTCCAGATGGGGAAACTGAGATGCAGAATAAATAGTTCAGGAACTCACCGAGGGTCATGCGGCTGTTAAGTGGTAGGGCTGGGATTTGAACCCAGGCAGTGACCCTCCAGCAATCATGCTTCTAACTAGCATGCTCTGCTCTGCTGCCTCCCAGGAGAGGGGCCAGATAAACCATGACATAGTTTTCAAAAAACAGTTTAACCTATTTTTTTTTTTTATTATAAGTACATAACAGAAAATTTGGGAAACCAAAAGAGAAGAAAAAAAATCACCCACAGTCTTACCACACCACCACAGCCGCAGCAAGCAGTCTGGTGTGTTTGCTTTCATTTTTTATGTGCGTGTGTGTTTTTTCATATCTCTGTGCATGCAATTTGTATCCTGCTTTTTCGCTTAACATATAATGTCCTACTGTTATTACATAACTTTCATAGCCACTCTTTTAACTATTATAAGAATGTGTCCGTGTGGTGACATAATGAAAGTGCTAGAGGAGTTGGTAGACAAGAATGCCCAAAGAAGGAAGAGAACAGCACACAGAGTCAAGGCAAGGATGCGGAACGCCCGCGGGACCACTGGGCCCCCACGATGGCAGCAAAGGCCACTGTGCTGAGACATCACGTCCGTGGCACGGTGCTAGGCGGCAGTAACTTGCGAGCAAGTGACTCACAGCATTTGGAGACTTAAAACAGCACTGCGAGGTGACAACGTGTGGCAAAGACTCCGTGGGAGACCCGGGGAGTGTGTTCTCTGTCGTGTCTTGTACCAGCGTGGATTCAGAGACACCCTGAGTTCCAGTTCCAGCTCCATCAGCTGTGTGACCTTGGACACAGCAGTCCACTTCTCTGGGTATCAATTTCCTTCACTATCTCATGGGAACAGTCATCACTTAGGATCTCCAGGTCCTTGTGACTTGGCAGCAGAATGTCTCTCTTAGAAGAAGGTGGGCCATTTGCAGCAAGTTGGTTAGGCCACCAAGGATGATATAACTTCAAAGTGAAATAAGCCCATCTGTGAACCATGAAGAATAAAACAAAACACAACCTGATGTAACAGGCCAAAGTGACAGTAATGACCATCATAAGAACAACAGTAAGAATCAAAACCACAATGAGATAGCACCTCATATCCATTAGGGTGGCTACTACCCAAAACAAAAGGAAACCCCAGAAAATAGCAAGTGTTGGTGAGGATGTGGACACATTCAAACCCTTGTGTAATGCTGGTGGAAACGGAAAGTGGAATCGCAGCCATGGAAAATGGTATGGTATTGGTATGGAAAATGGTTCCTCAAAAACAAAAACTCAAAACAAAATGGCACTGCCATGTGCTCCTATAATTACACTTTGGGGCACATAGCCAGATGAACAGACAAGATACTAGCACCCCCGTGTTCACTGCAGCACTATTTAAAATAGCCAAGATGTGGAAACAACCTAAAGGTCCACTGATGGATGAATATATAAAGAAAATGTGGTGTATACATAAAATGGAATATTATTTCTCCTTAAATAGGATGGAAATTCTGACACGTTTCAACATGGAGGAACCTTGAGGACATGATACTAAGTGAAATGAGCCGGGCATAAAAAGACAAATACTGTATGAGTCCCCTTAAATGAAATACCTGAAGTAGTCAAATTCATAGAGTCAGAAAGTGGAAGGGTGGGGGCCGGCCCGGTGGCTCAGGCGGTTAGAGCTCCGTGCTCCTAACTCCGAAGGCTGCCGGTTCGATTCCCACATGGGCCAGTGGGCTCTCAACCACAATGTTGCCATCCCGCAAGGGATGGTGGGCTGGGCCCCCTGCAACTAACAACAGGCAACTGGATCTGGAGCTGAGCTGCGCCCTCCATAACTAAGAATGAAAGGACAACAACTTGAAGCTGAACGGCACCCTCCACAACTAAGACTGAAAGGCAACAACTTGACTTGGAAGAAAGTCCTAGAAGTACACACTGTTCCCCAATAAAATTTAAAAAAAATTATTAAAAGAAATCCATAATGCAAAAAAAAGTGGAAATGTGATTGTCAGGGGCTGGGAGGAGGGGGAGTGGGTAGTTGTTGTTTAATGGGGACAGAATTTCAGTTCCGCAAGATAAAAATATTTGGATATTGGTTGCACAACAATGTAAATGCACTTAACACTCATGAACAGTATACTTGAACATGGTTAAAGTGGTCAACTTTATGTGCATTTTATCACAAAGAATTAAAAAATATATGAGTTAGGAGCATGAGCTCTAACCACCTGAGCCACTGGGCGGTTCGATTCCCACATGGGCCAGTGGGCTCTCAACCACAAGGTTGCCGGTTCGACTCCTGCAAGGGATGGTGGGCTATGCCCCCTGCAACTAGCAACGGCAACTGGACCTGGAGCTGAGCTGCGCCCTCCACAACTAAGATTGAAAGGACAACAACTTGACTTGGAAAAAAGTCCTGGAAGTACACACTGTTCCCCAATAAAGTCCTAAAAAAAAAAAAATGATAGTAAAGGCTGTGACTTCAGAGGAGTTGGCACTGCCAGTCCAGTCACCAGGCCATCGCTGGAGCCCCAGGAGCTGGAGTCTTTGGGTCAAAGTGAGTGTTGTCTTGGGGGCTCTTTTAGCAAACCCTGGGTTGGACCAGTGGCTGAATCAGCTGTGACAGCTGAACAGGGGAGCACTCAGGGGCCGAGGCTGCACTCATGCCTGACGTGAGCCCCGGGATCTGCACTGCCCATGTCATTTTAGGAACTTGAGGACTCCACGTGGGGAGCCCTGACAGAAGGGGAGCACGTTTTCAGATGGCCCCCAGCTAGACGCCGATGACATTCGGCCTGCTGCATGCATTTGTGGCATCGCTTTGGAATGCAATGAAGGGTAGAGGACCCTCAGTGACAAGATAGGTTTATTTTTTTGTTTGTTTTTTGGAAAAGGAGAGTGGCTTGATTTATTTTTAACTCTCTGAAGTTCAGAAATATTCAATTCAACTTTGTCATGTCCCTGAATCCTGAAAGAGGTGGGGAAATGAAGTGGTGACATGTTCAATTTTTTTCCCCCAAGAAAAATGGAAGGTTAACCACTTGCTGAGAAAATAATAAATGCCTGCATAAATAAATACATGCCGGGCAATATTCCCGACCGACAATGATGGACTTTGCCACTCTCAAACGTTTTGAGTCCCTGGCTCAACAAAATGGTGGAGGCCAGCCACAGAAAGTCCAGGCAAGGAGCGCGAACATTCTGTGCCCTTTCTTCATGTTCAGTTTAGGTCTCAGAGGTGGAAGGAGGGAGAGACGTAACTGCACAGTGTGGCTAACGAAGGGAGGGTCTCATGACCCTTCCAGTGGGGGCGGGAAAGAACCCAGTTCCACTGCCTGAAGAAACAAAAAGGAATTCCTGGGCTCATACACCTGTGGCGCTCAGGGCTTGACTGACTTCAGGCACAGCTGGATCCAGGTGCTCACACAGAGTCTTCTGACATTGGTGTCTTTCCACCTGTTAGCCCTGGCTTGCCTCTGTCTTTGCTTCATTCTTGGATCACCGCTCTGTGAGTGGGGGCTTCAGTCAGCCTAGGTCCAAAATCTTCCCAGTAATAGGGCTCTTCTTCCCTAATCATCGTTCCGACAAAAGTCTCCTGGGTGGCTCTTTGAGTATGGCTTGGGTCACGTGTCAATTCCTGGCCCACTCGCTGTGGCCAGGGTAAAGGAATATGCTGAACGGCTGGGCCAGGCCTGTGAGCCACGCAGACAGAGAGTTGGGGGAGTCTTCCTGGCCCTCCGCGCTGATCGTGAGGGTGCAGCGACTCCCCAGAGGGAAGTCTGGGGCTTGCACCAAAGGAAGGGGAGACGCATGTGGGGCAGGCATTGCTTTCAACAACAGGTGTGAGGAGACATCTCATGGTGGTTTTGATGGAGCACCTTTCCATGTACCTGTAGGCCATCTGCATATCTTCTTTGGAAAAGTGTTTGTTTAGGCCCTTTGCCCATTTTTTAATTGGATTTTTTTTCTTTTGAATTGTGTGATTTGCTTATATTAACCCTTTATGAGATATGCGGTTTGCAGATATTCTCTCCCATTCCATGGGCTACCTTTTCACTTTGTTGATCGCGGTCATCTCTTGAGTTGGGGCAACAGAAGTGCTGCGGTCAGGGTGGGGGTAATGGCATTCTCGGGCAGTGGCAATTCTGTTTGGGTTGTTGCTACCTACAAACAACCACAAGCATTTGGTTCTTTGCTCACAGGCCTGAATCTTAGGTGGGATTGGCTGGGTTTGGCTCCAGGTGGCAGGTTGGACCAGCGTCTATGTGGGGCATGCCTTTCTATGGTGGACCAGGAAAGTGGAAAGGGGCGTACCAAATGGTGCAAGCCCTCAAAGAGTCCCCGTCCTGTCACATCTGCTAATGTTCCTTTGGCCAAAGCAAAGCACATAGCCAAGCCCAGTGTCACCACCGTGGGGGGTACGTTCTCTACGTCCCCCTGCTCTGCAAGGCCACATGGCAGAGGGAGGAAAGGAGAGTGGAAACAACTGTCCAGTCTGCCACGTGTTTCCTTCACGAGAGCGCAGCCACGTCAGGCTTTGTGCACAGCATTAGCTCTGTGACCCGTCCAGCACTTTCTGTCTCTAATGCTGACGATAGGGGAGTTGTCTTTGCAAGAGCTTGAGTTTCCTCTTGAGGCCAAAATCAAGGTTGAGATTTGTATCCTGAGCCTTCTTGGGCATTGTTCCCCTCAGTGTGTAAGGGACGGTCTCTATTATTACCTGTCTGGACTCCCCTGCTGTATAGGCAGGTGATCAGGGCAAGGGTTGGGCTGAGTGCAGGGCTGGGAGAGGCATGCCGAGAGCTTGGACCGCAGGGGGCTGATGGCGAGCTGGGAGAGCCAGACCGACAGCCAGGTGGCCAGGCTGGCTAAGGTGCCTGTCCAGAGGGTTGGGCAGAATGAGATCGGATCAGGGCAATTGGACAGAGCCCAGGGAACAGGCCAAAGCAAGAGGGTGTTGTGCAGGTTGGGCGTGGGGGCTGGAGAAAGTTCCCAAGCACCAGGAATTCTCAGCCTGGAGGGAAGGAAGTATTAATATCTGGAACATGACCCCAAGGAAGGCACAGTAGCTGGACAGACAGTTGTCCCTCTCATTCTTGCCTTGGCAAATTCTTTTAAACTGTTAACATATCAGTAAGAGTAATCGCTGTAAGAAGCTCATATACCATAGAAACATTTGCAAAGAAATGTAGTGTAATAGTTACTTTCCTTTTTTAGCGCCTGGAAAAGGCTGAGTATGAATGGTTACTATTGAAACTATCTTTCCAGCAGCCTGGTGTTTGTTTGTTTGTTTGTTTCCCTTATAATGAACTTCAGTATTACAGAAGTTGGTTTGTTACCTTTGAGTAATGGAGGCACAAAGTAGCCACGGAAATTGCAGGGAAAAAGACACGCTGTACGTGGCCATTTCTGTTGTGATGGACCTATGCTACTTAGTTCGATTACATATCAGGAGTTTGGGGGGCAGGGTGCAGCAGCAGAGCAGATAGAGGGAAGGGAGGGGAGAGCTCTGCGGGGCCTTCTGCACAGCTGGGTGTCCACAGATGGCAGGGATCACATTTTCAGATCTGATGTGAGCGAGGGAGAAGCAGAAAGCCTTTGCTTTCTTGTACAGTTGGAGATTGATATTGGTACATGATGAGAGAGAACTAATTTATTGATAATAATAATACCAAGATCTGTGGGGAACTTATTGTGCACCCCACAGTGGGCTCAGAGTGTTCATACTTTATCGCTTCAAAATAACCCAATATAAGAGGTACTATTATTATTCCCATTTTACAGATGAGGAAACTGAGGGTGAGGGTGATGAAATAATCTGCTCATTGTTACATGTCCAGTAAAGGGCGGAGCAGGAACTGAAACTCGGCCCCACTGAAGCTCATGGCAGTTTGTCTAGTGTAAGCCCCAAGCACGACAGGACTGTAAAAGCCACAGGTCAGGCTTAGCCAGTGTCCCTGGACACAGACACAGAGAGGCTCCCCTGCATAGATTAGCACCCCAAAGGGCTGAGTGCTGGGAGGGCAGCCAGACTAGGAAAGGCCCAAGGATCCTGCATGTGGAGGATCCGGGGGAGGGCCTGGACTTTCCAACCAGGACAGGAGAAGGACCATGGAGTGGACGCGGTGGTTGCTTTGCCAGCATCCTCCATACCCGCTCCCACTGTGGAGCCCCTGCAGGGCTTTGGCAGATTGGCCCTCAGCTTGGATGGGCCCTGGTTGGTCTAGAGCTAAGCCAGTCAGGAAATTCCCATCCCCCTTTGCCTCTGTAACGTTAGGAGATGGGCAGATCTAAGACATTTCCGGCCAATGAGACGCAAGGAGGGGTTTGGTGGGGGCTTCTAGGAAAATCAGTCTAAGCTTTGATGAGGGGGTTCAGGAAGGGACTTTCTCTCTGTCCATCCCTCCCAACAGTGAACAAGAAAGTAGGTAGCCTTGCTGGCTGCTGGCAGCCATTCTGTGACCACAAGGGCAACCAGCCTTGGGAGATGGCTGAGTCACATGTCAATCGTCTCACCCCCCCCCCCCCCCCCGAGCACGCCCACCCCAACTCAGGGCTGCCTGTCAGGTGAGCCTATAAACATCCTTATTGTTAAATCCCCTTTGAGCTGGATTTTATTTTTCCGGAAACTACTGGCACCTTAACTGGCACAACCTGGGCTGCAAGAGGAAGATTAGCTTTATTTCCCGGTCCCAGGAAAGCACTTAGAACTAGGGGAAGCAGATATCCCCCTTGATGGAAGGAACTGCCTTCTGGTGAGTACCCCAGCATTTGAAGCACCCACATAAAGGCTGGGGGAATCTCCAGGAGATTTCTAAGAGGAAGGAGAGACACAGCAGCTGACACCCACCAACAACAAGGTGGGGATGCTTGGACCACGTAAAAGTGGGAGCAGGACTCTGAGGCGGAGCTCTGATGCCAAATGCCCCTCCCTGCTGCAGGACAACGTCTTGAAAGGAATTTAGGGCATCCATTTAGTTTTTCTTGCACCCTCTTCAAAAGGGTTGAAATCCTTCTTTCCAAGTCTCCCACATTTTAAGAAGGCAGTCAAGCTGGTGCTCATTTAATGTACATTATGGCCAACGTATCAGCTCTAGGTCAAGTTGGTGGTGCAGTTGCATTGTCTTTTCCAGTTGCTTTTGTACGTTTTATAGTAAAATGGGAACTTTCATCTACTTAATGTGATTGATGAAGCAATGTCCATATTGTCAGGCCCAGCATGTAAATCCTTCGCACAGTAAACTGTTATAAAAGTTCATGGTAGTGACATCTTTGCTTTCCTGATGTATTAAGAGTCATATTAATAATTTAATTATTGTGAAGTCCTGGATCAGGAATGCCCATCCCTGGCCAGGAGCCCTTGCCAGCAGAGAACTAGAGGAATTAGGGACGTTAGCGGCATGGACCAGTTCCAGGTTTTGCTCTCCAGCCAAGAGGAGCCACTCTGTGAGCACTTTTGTGCACGCTTGTCCGTTTCTTTGACTTTTTGATAACACAGACAGCTGGTCCGTATCAAGGGCTGACTTTGACCATGCCCTCACTCTCTCTCAAGCCTTGAAGGGCCTGTGTCCTCCCTCCCTTGGGATGGAGGAGGGAACTCGTGTTCCCAGGAGGGAGACCCCTTGCCTGGAGTTACATTGCTTCGAGAGGGCAGAAGTGGGATTCCTATCCAAGCACTGTCTGTTGATCTCAGTACATGTAATTGGATGTGCTCTTAAAAAAAACATTGGAGGAAGCAGGAATGTGTTTGCTCTGAGTTCCTTGCCTGTACCCGCGGGCTTGGCTTTGTCATTTCCCCAGGTTCTCATGCTTCTGTAAAGGCAGGAGACACCCCCCTGTTTTCTGTCCTACCGAGGCCCCTTCAGCAGAGCAGGGAGCAGTGGGCTCCCAGGGAAGGTGGTATTCCCCAGGGAGGTGAGGAGGGGGTCATTGGACCTCATTTGGGGAAGGGCCTTGGGGTTGAGAACGGGGAGAATTTGGTCCTTCATATTGTCTCAGGAAAGGTTGGACTGGATTCTGTGTCTTTCGCAGGCATGAGAATAAATCTTGATGAAAGGACTTCAGCCCAGAGAAGGTAAGAAACTGGACTGAGTTTACATTGCAAGAATGCAGTGAGATCCAAGCTCAGATGGGCTGCTTCTCAAACCCAATTTTAACTAGCTCTCTGGCCTGAATCCATGTCCAGTGGTGAGACAAACAAAACAGGCCTCTGCAAGTAAAAAGTGGGGGCTGGGGGAGTAGGCACGATTTCTTCTGCAACCTTGGGATTAAGACAGGGACCAAGGAAAAGCCTCATGGGCCTCCCCCTGCCTCAGACCAGACGAGGGTCCCCAGGCTGGAGGGAGGGTGGGAAAGAGTGGGTGTGGGGCTTAGCTCAAGTCAGGGAGGCGTGACTGGGGTCCAGGCAGAGAGAGGAATGTTAGTGTTGAGAAATATTCAGGGAGCAGCCGGGAGCTGACCCAATCCACATTCTAGGGTGTCCCTTTGCCAGGGGAGCCTTGAAAGCTCTTTGTCTAGTCATTCCAGCAAATGACCTTCTGGTCACCTGTGGATCAACTATCAGAATGACACTTGCCTGAGCCTGGAAACTTTGCCAGGTCCCATCTAAACTGCCCTGTGTGGACACGCGCAGTCTCTAAAGGTCCATTACACCCATACGCCCTGGAGACAGAAGGGAGGGGGTCTTGGCATCCAGAGGGGTGGTGACTGTTTTCCTGAACTTGAGTGGGAACAGACAGTGGTGAGACCCATCCCCTCTTCCGATATTCAAGGGACACATTGACCACCATTCCCTTTCAGGTCGTGGGAGGTCAGAGAAAGTGTTGGTCACATGGACGAAGGCGAGGAAGACTTTTGGGAGGAAAAAGAGCCTGGTTCTGGAAGGACAGACACAGTCACCCAGAGGAGGAGGGAGGCAGGGACACACAGCGGGCTGAGGAGAAGAGGTGAGAGAGGAGGGCAGCTTCGGGTCTAGGCATATGAACTGATAGGACCCTCCAGAAGCCGGCTTAGGTAGGTGACAAGATCTTGTACCTCTAATGTATGGGATAGGGGATATGATGAAGGTCAAGGGGAAGTGTAGGTGACAGGAATCAGACCCGGAATCCTGGTTCTGCTACTTACTAGTTGTGTGATTCCTGGCAAGTCACACGCTCCTGTCCCCACCCCAGCCTGTTTCTTCATCTGTGCAATGGAAACCGTAACACCTACGTAAGGAAGCCATAGTCAGGACTTTGTGAGGTAATGAACATAACTATGCACAGTGCCTAGTGCCGTGCCTGGCACGCACACAGGACTGGCTGAATAAATGGTATTTGTTACTCTCGTTCAACTGGGACGTCTCCACCCACTGCTGCTTTGTGTTCTGTGACTCCCATTCGCCAAAGGCAGCGTCCAAACATGGTGGCACCCTGGTCTTCGGGCCCAGCAACTGGAAGTCGGGCTGAGTCTCTCTGACTTCATTTCTGGAGGCAACTGTGACTCCAGCCTTCCCCAAGTTGGGCAGCGAGGAGGAAATTCTCATGTTCCCAATACTTTCCACAACGGCCCATTATGCGTGGTGACTCACGAATGGGCCCCTGTCCATGGAACAGCATGTGTCGCTCTGCAATAAGTACAGTGCCTCGCTGTATGTCGGGACTCATTTCAGAGGCTTGTCTCTCCGTGGCTGTTCCTTGCCTTCATTTCTGATGGGTCCTGGAAGCTTGTTGTAGCAGAGAAAGCCAGAAAAGGGTTGTGATTCTTTCCACTGGGCAACCGGGCACCATGGAGATGTTGCCCAGGAGGGAAAGGTGGGTTCAAGGTGAATTAAAAGTGAAGTCTTGGGTGTCTTTACCTTAGTTGGCAGGTCAGAGAAAGCTGTCAGGTCTCCCGGAATTGTGGTTGATGCCAGAGGCTTCCTTTGCCTTGCGTGCTGGGGGTGGGGGGAGGACAGCCGAGTATTGAAACGCTCCTCAGACACGCCAGCATCAAGGGCCACTGTAGATTGTCTGCAGAGACTGCTGATTTGCCTGGTGTTGTGATCACGAACTTGGGCAATCTCGTAGGGATCGGAGAACCCCAGGAACCCAGACTCAATTTCTAACATTCCAAAGGGCGGGGAGAACAGTTGGCGTCTACTCAGCCCCAAAGACAGCGTGTCCTGGTGCTTTTTCCTGCTGCCTGGCACAATGCCATTTGCGGCTGAGCTCTGGTCCGAGTTTGAGGGTCTTGTGAACAGCTGGGCCCAGGGCCAGCCTTGCTTGTACCATCTCACACCTCTGCACCATTGCAGATGCACCATTGTTCACATTTTCTCAGCAACCTGGTGACCTCCTGGTCGATTGCCGGCAGCCAGAGGAGTGGTGGTTTTCCTTAGCAAGCCCTCCTGACTGTCTATTCCCTGGGGAACTGCCTCTGGTCCCCACACAGGTTTCCATCCCGACTGTAACACTAAGAATGAGAATTAAAACTCCTTGGCAAGGTCTTTGCCTACTGTCCTGTCTTCTCAAGTAGATTGTGGATTTTCTGAGAGCAGGGACTTTGGCTTTCTGGGTTGGTTACTGTTGTGTCCTCAGCACACAGAACATTTCCTGGCAGGCAGAAGGCATTCAGTAAATGTTTGCTCAAATACCAAATGAAGAAATAAATGAATGGCATCCACAGGTAATTTTCTGTATATGATGAGGCATATTAAGTTTCCAGGATAGCAGAAACGCCTACAATTAGCCATATAGTGTGTCACTGTATTGTCACCAGAAGGCCTCCTTTAAAAATCACATCTGTTGCCAGTGAGCATTCATCGGTACCTTTGCATGAATGAGTTTACAGGATTATAAGGTACCTGAGGAACTAGACTGGGCCTGGTACTGTTTTGGGGTGGGAGGAAGCGAGTATACATATGTGAGGCAATCGGTGAGTAAGAAAGATCTCGGTGGGGCTCTGGGGTGCCATCCCAGATGAAGGCCCGTTATGGGCGTTACACAGAGGAGAGTGTTCTGGAAGAGGAAGAGGACCGGGGAAGGGAAGGCAGTTAGGTCCAGTGTTCCTATTTGCTCTGAGGCCAAGCCCGAGACACCTTACACCTGGGAGCAGGGTGGGGGTGGGGGGTCCAAGGTGAGGTGTTGTTTCTGGCTTCTCAGACAAGGTGTAATTCCCTAACCCACCTCCATTTGTTTGTTGGTTCATTCCTTGCATGGAATCACACCCAGGACCTACTCTGGGTTGTTCTAGATATCGGGATACTGTGAAGAGCAAAATGGGCATGTTGCTGTCCTCATGGAGCTTACAGCCTTGCTGGGGAGAAACCGACACTAAATAAATACACCTACAAATAAATACACCTACACCGACATCAGGCTTGTCATAGGGCAGGCAGTCAGATGGCGGATGGGTGGATGAGCTAGTTTGTATTTCTTCTAGACTGTGTGAGCACAGCTGTGAGGGTGATGGGAACAAATGTCGGGGGAACTGATGGTACAGTATGGGGAAGGGGCAAAGCATTGTGCGAGCTTCCCATTACATCCTCCTTCCTGCAGAAATGCCTGAGGATTGAGGAGAGAGGGGCCTGGCCCATCGCATCTGGGTTCCACAGCTGAGTGGTGTGGCTCTGTGCCAAGCACTTATAACAGTATCCAGCTCTTTGTCCTCACAGCCTCCTAGGAGATAGCACTATAATTGGTTCCATTTTACAGATGAGGACACTGAGGCTTGGTGAAGTGAAGTGACTTTCTTAAGGTGCTGATTCTGGCACCTCCACCCTCGACCCGTATGTTCCACGGTTGGGTCTGTTCCTCAGCCACGTGATCCACAGTTTTGCTACATAGCTCTGGGCCAAGGACTTACTCTTTTAAAATTATTCCTTCATCTGCAGTGGATGGGGCCTGTCGACAGTGACCGGGCCAGCCCTGACTGCTATGCTTTCTCAGCGTGGGGTCTTTATACATCAGCTGCTTCTTGGGAACAGTCGGTGATCTCTTCAGAGAAGTCTGACTGCGTTCACTCATTTCACAGGCGATGCTGAACTGGCATGTGGTGCTGCACAGCCGGCTTTGGGAATGTGGTTACAGACACGTGGAATGGAGAGAAAGGGGAGGCACCTTAGCAGGGAGGAAACAGGATTCACCGAGTGCGTATGACTCACCAGATCTCGTACGCTTCCTCAGTTGTCTCCCCGTCAACTTTGTGAAGAGCGTTTTATGACCTCCATTTGCAGCTGAGGAGACTAAGGAGCTTACTGGTTCTCTGTCTCCTCCTGAGATTTGAACCCGCGTTTCTCAGGCTCCCAAACCCTGCCCTTTACTGGAACGTTCCTACAGGTTCACGCCTAGCAGCGTGCACAGTGTAGTGAGACGTTGAATCTCTATATGAGTAAGTGCACAATTGCTATGCTCTCCAGTCATTTCACAGCTAGATGATTTGCTCAGTCTCAGAGAATGCTGGCTTGTCCCCTACCCACCCCCACCTGTCAGGGAAATGTCATTGCTCAAAAGTAGTATAGCCAAAGGAATTGAAAGCAGGGACTCCAAAATATATCTGCACACCCATGTTCCTAGCAGCATTATTTATAGTAGCCGAAAGGTGGAAGTAACCCAAATGGCCATCAACAGGTTATAGGATAGACAAAATGTGGTAGATATATATAGTGAAATATTATTCAGACTTAACAAGGAAGGAAATCTTAACACACTCTACAACACAGATGGCCCTTGAAGATATTGTGCTCAGTGAAATAAGCCAGTCAGGAAAGGACGAGAAATGCATGATTTCACTTATATGAAGTACTTAGAGTGGTCTGATTCATAGAGGCAGGAAGTAGAAGGGTGGTTGCCAGGGCTGGGGGGTAGAGGATAGGGAGCTGTCGTTGAATGGGGACAGTTTCTGTTTTTCTAGATAAAGCATTCTGGAGATGGATGGTGGTGACGGTGGCTCAGTCATGTGCTCAATGCCACGGAGCCATACACTTAAAACTGGTTAAGGTGGTAAATTTTATGTATATTTTACCACAATAATAATAAGACAAGAAATCCCAGTTGTGGATGAGCAGTTTAATAATTTCTGATGGGAAGGATTTGAGTTTGGCTTCAGGGAACTCACGTTTTGCCAGTCTTTACTAGTTAATGGGTGGGAAATGGGGGTCAGCTGTGGATCTCCTGGGTACTGCTGTAACTGTTGGGTTCCTGGACCATTTTCTCCTGGGTGGCCAATCTCCCTCCCGCCCTTTCTTCCTGCATGTTTACCAAATGCCCACCATGTGCCATTCACTCTGCCAGACACTGGACATGATAATATGTGTTCTGTGCCCAAAGGGACACGCATTTCTCTCCCATCTTCGCTATGTTTTTACCGGTGTATATTGCTCTCAGTTTTGCTTGATATTGGTTTTCTATTTTATTTTCTATGCCGACTTTCTCAGAGTGGAGTGGGACAGTTGCTTCTGCTTTAATTTCTGACGCCTTACAAAGGTCCAGGTGCAGGCTACACCACCAGAAGCTTGGTAAGCTTGGGTGACTGGCTTTGGCCGGTGGTGGGCTGCCGAGAAGTTCAGCTGGGAAGGGCCCCAGAGAGTTGAGTGAGTGTGTTCAGTTCTCAGAGTCTGGCATCGTGGGAACTTGCCTGGCCTGCTGGATGGAGAGAGTCTGATTTGGATTCTACGGGCTTGGAAAGATGGTCAGAAGACTCTTCCCTTCCCTGAACTAGCTGTGCATTTGTTTAAAGACTTGAAACGGTTGTAATGCTGGAATTTCCCTCTGTGTTTATTTTCACATTGGGTGATGGTCTTTTGCCATTGGAGGACTTTTAATGAATCACTTCAGAGATTGCTTTTAATGTTTCCCAGACGAGAGGGGGCTGGCGCTGTCTTTTTTCTGAGCCTTGCAGGGCAGGGCTGACTTGGCTCCCCAGCTGGCGGCCTGGAACTGTCCCTGGGGGTAAGCAGACAGACAGTTTTTGTCTTTCTGGGAATCCTCTCCTGCAGAGCTCCTGGTCGCAGAGCTCTCTTTCCACGTGAGGAGGGGGAAGGCAGCCTGGAATAGACATAGGAGGTAGCCTGGTGTTAACCGGCAAGAAGTTCTCGGTTGCGTTCCCCTCTGCCTTCTCAGCTCTTGCCGAAGTGTCAGGCACTCCAGGAGAGCCGCTGGGGAGGGGGGCTTTCTGCCTGCGTTTGGCATGGGAAGGTGTTGGTTCAGCGCAGGAGCTTTTGATGGACGCCTGTTCCCAGGGTCCTCAGCAAAGGCCAGTAGTGGCCAGAGCCTCTATGACCACATTAGATCAATGGTTCTCATTCACTCTTAGCCTGACAGACAGGCTCCTTTGCTGTCACTGTGCTCTGTGTCCCTCTGTCACTCCCCCTCCCGAACACTCCCCACTCCAGCCACATCTCATGCACTCTGTTGGATACTTTCAAGTTACCCCCACTCCAGACCCACTCTCCACTCTAATCTGCTCAGCCCTGAGCCCCAGGAGTTGGATGACTTGGGGAGTATCATCTAGGGTGCCCTGTCCTGCCCTCTGGCTTCCCATTGGGCCTGGCGGGTGGGGAGTCCCACAGGAGATCTGAGGAGGGAGTGGGGAGAGAGGTGGAGGTATTTATTCCCTGGCTCCCTCCTTGAGGGGTCGTCTCAGGCTGCTGCCAGCCTCAGAAGTCCCAGGTCCTCTCAAGGTGACCCTCGCCGCATAATATTCTCCTCCTGCATTCAGGTGACTGCTACTTCCATTGGTCCTTTGAGTCTGGGGTGGTACAGCCCCAAGTCCTATGTGATCTCTGTGGTCTCCCCATATCTTGCCCACACCTTTGCCCATAGTCTGGTTACTAAACACTTCTTGCTTTCTCTTAACTTGAGTATTCCAGCTGGAACCCAGACTGGTAGATACACTATGTCATTTTTTACACCTGTACCTTTCCCCACGTTTCTTTTCCTCTACTAGGAATTCCCGTCTTCACCTTGGCTACCTGTTGACGTGCTCCTTATCCTTCAAAATTCCACTGAAACACCACCTCTGTGAAGCCAATCTTGAGTTCCCTGTTAGAGTTATTTACTCCACCGTTGGCCTTCCGTCTCTCTTTGTGGTGTCAATCTCGTCCACGTAGCTACTATTTCCATCCTAACCCCTCATTAATCACACATGTCCAAGCTCTCGCTCGTCAAAATTTTAGAGTGCTTAGTTCCTTCAAAGTCTGATTACAGGGCCATCCGCAGTGCCTGCTTCAGTGCCTGACCCAGAGTAGATGCTTAATAAATGATAGCGTCATCAGATTACTTCACACTTAAGTGTGAATGGCTACGTGGTTTAAAGCATTAGCCCTCCCAGGAGCCTCTTTCATTTACAAGGGGCCTTTTTGGTTTCATAGTTCCTTCTATGGATCTGAATCGGCAGAGTGGGGTCAGAGGTGGGGTCAGGGGGTCGTCCCCTGGGGCTTCTCAAATCATACCAAACCCAAGGCCTCTCTGTCTGTAGGTTTGAGGAAACAGAGACTCTCTCACTTCAGGTCAGTCTCCAGCACTCAGACGCTGCTTGGAAAGGGGACAGGTTGCTCAAGAGTGGCCTTGGGGGGAGGGCGCAGGGTCTGTGGAAAAAGACAGATGTGACTGGACACATCTCGGCTCAGCTAATAGATCCTTCCTTCCAGGGCTGTTGGAATGTGACTTTCTAAATTGTGACTGGCCGAGTTTCTTCTCTTGCGGTGGACTTTGTAATAACATGGAGTATGAGTCTAGTTCTGCCAAAGTGGAAAAAAAATGCCATCCAATGGATTTTTAGGGTGGTTCTTCAACATTTTTTAAATATTATTAAAGATGTAGCTCAGTCAGCCTTTCATGTCCTGCTTGGGGGATTGAGGAGCCAAGGCACAGCCTCGTGAGGCTGGGTGTGGGCAGCCAGGCAGCCAGGGGTGCTGCACCTGGGAGGTGCCAACACTGGTTAAGTCGCTCGGTGCAACTTTGCCTAAAAATGGAGCTACCTACGTAAATCCAAATCCAGAGTATTCTGATCGTCCGTGGCGTGGGGCAGAGATCAAAGCAAAGCGTCTCACTCCTCATTAAGTTCTAGAAGCCAGGGAGCCTGCTGTGTTCCAAGAGGTTCAAACACACACTTCCCAGACTCCGGAGAATCACACTCATGTCTTAGGAGGCAGAGGCAGGGTTGTGTGGAACCACCAACTGCAAGCTGGCCTCCTCCCTGCTCTGTGGAGAAGAGCGGGCCAATGTAACGTAGTTTTATGATCGAGATAGTGTATTTTGGGACGTCTCTTCTAACAGGGTCCCACAGATGTTCGTGCAGCTGGCAAGCTGGCAGGATTCTTGGGAAGAACCAAAAGTGGTGTTTGCTGAGTTAAGGGTGTGAATGCTGAATGTGTTGGAGTGGTTAGGACAGAAGGTTTCTCGGGGGGGGGGGTGGTGAGACCCCCAAAGGAGCCAAATGGAAGGCCCCCCGGTCTCTGCATTTGCTGCTCCCCCCCCACCCCCCGGTATCCCTAGCCTCTCATACCATCAACATCCTGAATTCCCCTTTTCCGGGAAGCTGTCATGTAGCCACTGTGAGGTTCCAAAACCAAGAAGGGAATCTTGGGACCTGGGCTGCAGAAGGGGTTTGTTCTGCTCATTCAGGTAGGCCCAAGTTGACCTGCCTGAGCTCTCCATCTCCCACATGATTAGGGGCTGAGTCTTGGGAGGCTCCTTCCATTGATCATAGGTGAGTGATGTACTTGCTTTGTGTCTCTGGCCTCAGGAAGGCGTTGCTGTACTTCTGATTTTATGGCTTGTGGCTATCTGATTCTGGACCTTCTCTCCATATTGCACTGTGCAGTGGGGCAAACTCTACTGAGTATTTCAAAGAACTGCACATAAATATATTCAAGACATTAAAAAATTTCCAGGTCAAACATTTTGGGAAGAATAGCCAGATTTTGTAAAGAAAGAAAAACGGGGGCAGTTTTCCTGGGCAGAGATGTTCTGAGTAATTCTGTGCTTGAGTGACGGTCCAAGTTAAGAGGCTGTTTGACTAGCGTTTTAAAGAACCGTGGTCTCTAAGCTGACTTGTTATTAGAGCATCTTCAGCGGGTCACATGGGAGGGTCCTGGTCATCTCGCTGAGGGGTTGGACCTGTCAGAGAACAGTTGTCCTTTCCTTTCCCTCTCATGGCCCCACCACCCCTGCAGGTTTCTACACCAGAAAGGTGACAGGTGAATGAGATGACAGAAAGATTTGCCTAAGGACTGACTGGTGATGGAGAGACACTGATGGAATATGCATGGCTTTGGTCTCTTTTCCCCTCACACCTGGAGACTAGAATGTCTTTTCTGGAGAGCAATGATAGAGAATCAGAGAGGAGTTTGCTGACTTGGAAGTGTTGGGATGAAACAAATGCCCTTTGGGAAGCTGGCAAGTGCAGTTCCTCTGGTATTCTCCCCACCTCACCTGAGCACACCTGTTCCTGGCTTCTGACTTCCTGTTCTCTAGGGCAGGTGCACTGGGTAAAATAGACCCCCTGGCAGAGATGGTGAAGATAAGATGCTGCTGCCTGCTTTGACATTTCTGGCATGTTCTGTGGCCCGAGGCAGGTCTATTCCCCAGTTTGGTGCCAGAGGCCTGGGCTCTCTTATTCTTCAGTGAGGAGAAGTGATTGTTGTCCATCACATACGATCAACATCCTGGCAATGGATACAGACCCCTCCCCAGCTTCCTTCGCCTCCAGCCCTTGGTCCAAGAGACCCAGAGACCCACTTCCTGGGCCCCTCTGCTGCAGCCTGGCTTTGTTTGGCCAAACCCAGACATGCTGGCTCTGCTACCATGCGATAGTCAAACAATTGTAGATGTCGGCTACTATGCCAGCAGTTGTGAGGTCTGTAGTGTCTGAAGAGCTTGCTTCCTGTTATTTCCTTGAGACCTAACTGCAGCTCAGTGGGGTAACGGTGATAAGTATTGCACCCATTACTCCGATGGGGGTACTGAGGCTCAGAGAGGAGAGGTCATGCTGCTTGGGTCTGGATCCAGGCCTGGGTGTGGCTTCATGCGCTGAGGTTTTCCTGTGGCCCCACAGAGCTTTCACTTGAGCTGAATTCCCAGGCTGTGATGCAGGGACAGTGTGTGTCACTAAGTGTGTGTCAGAGTGATTTTCTGCGACGTGTGACGTGGGCACAGTGTTGAAGTCTCTGGGGGGTTTCAGATGACATAATTTGCTGGTCCTGTGACAGGGAGATATGAGGTGTGGTGCAGGATAACCAGGCCCTCCTTATGGGTGGTGCTCTTAGGACAATGAGGTCAGGTGTGTGACGTTTTATCTCCAGAGGGAAGCAAGCCATGGTCCCTGCCTTCATGGTCCACACATAGGCTAGAACTGGACAACTCTGGGTCAAATTTGGTCCACATGGTGTTCACGAGAGAGTTTTGTTCTTTTAATTTGGATTGACAACACTTACCAATTATGGACACATACATAACAATAACTTTTTCTAGCTTACCTTAAAAAAATCTGAACGTCTGGTCAAAGCGGGTCCCCATGTGGGCATGAAGCAACAGGCCGGCACTGAGGGGAAGCTGACGCCTCTTCCCAGTTCTCCCCCGTCCCCACCATTCCCTCTGCCCTTCCCCTTCCTGAGGCTGGGTGGCAGGGGCCATTTCTCATCCTGCTTGCTTTGTGGCTTTCCGACACCAGACCCACTTCACCCACTATCTGCCCGTCTCCTGTGAGCATGTGGATTTGTAAACAGAATAAAACCAAATAGCTCAGAGGGGGCACCTCTTTATTCTTTTCCAGAAGGGACCTACAACTCCGGTCATTTGCTATCTAGGAGATTCAAAGGTGGGAGTGTTCTGTGACCGGAGGCTCACCTGTCTACCTGGGAATATTGGGAAGGCCTGTATTTCCCAGCTTGTCCCACGCCAGGTCTCACAGAGCTCAATGCCCTGGGGACTGCTGTGGTTATACTGATGCTTTCAGCTTTTGTCTTCTTGGCATTTTCAGCACATACCCCAGCCTGGCCTCCAATTTCCCCATGGTTGCCCAGGGCATTCCAAAAGCTCCTCCCTTCTGATTATGCAGCCTGTTTCCCAGGCCTCAGACCTGAAAGTGTAATCCTGCTATCTGGTAGTGGTAAGACCAACACAGCATTTCCCCAAGTGGGGCAAGCATTTAGCGGATCTGCGAGCATTTTTAAAAAATGTTAATTGTTAGTATTTATTTTCATGAGTGCAAGAAAAATACAGCAGTATATCTAGTCTATGATTTTTCTTTTCTTTTCTTTTTTCCCCTTCTTCCGTCCCCCAACCCTCTCCGGTTCAAGCCGTTGCTTCTCAGTCTAGTTGTGTAGGACACAGCTCCCTGGCCCATGCTGGTCTTAGGAGCCTTGCGTGCCCCCCACCCCCACCCCAGGCAGTTGGTCGCCAGTCATCGGTTGGCTGCTCACAGCAGCTCACTGCCAGCTGCTCATGAAGGCTGTCGGCCACTCATGCTGGCCACCGGCCACTCATGCTGGTCACCGGCCACTCACGCTGGCCACCGGCCATTCCTGGCAGCACATGGTAGCCCGCAGCAGCACTCAGCAGACCGCCGCAGCCCACGGCAGCTCACGCCGACCTCCGGCTGCTCACGGCAGCCCAGCTCCAGGGAGAGCTGTTGTTACAATCTTAGCTGTAGAGGGTGCAGCGCACTGGCCCGTGTGGGAATCAAACCGACGACCTCAGTGTTAGGAGCATGGCATTCCAACCACCTGAGCCACCTGGCTGGCCCAAGTCTATGATTTTAGGAATATTATTGC
This sequence comes from Rhinolophus hipposideros, assembly GCF_964194185.1. Taxonomy (NCBI): domain Eukaryota; kingdom Metazoa; phylum Chordata; class Mammalia; order Chiroptera; family Rhinolophidae; genus Rhinolophus; species Rhinolophus hipposideros. The sequence goes on from NC_138069.1 coordinate 39,850,563, forward strand.
TTAAGGGGAAGCTAAGTTTTAAAAAGAATCATTTTTTCAATCATATTTAAGACTTTATTTATATATTTTAGAGCAGTTTTCGGTTCACAGCAAAATTGAGAGGGAGGTAGAGATTTCCCATATCCTCCTTCGACCACACAAGCATAGGCTCCTCCACTGTCGACATCCGCACTGCTGTGGGACATTTGTTACAATTAACGAACCTACATTGACACATCATTGTCACCCAGAGTCCAGAGTTTACCTGTGGGTTCACTTACAGTCTATGGGTTGGGACTAATGTATGATAACGTCTCCAGTGTTGTAGTAGCAGGCAGAGTATTTTCACTGCTTTACAAATCCTCTGTGCTCCACTTTTAAAGTCAATTTAAAGAGAAATCGTAAGTAAATGCAGCTATTGGTGAAAAGTCACAGCAGAAATGCACGGTATTGACACATAAATGACTGACGTTTGGGAAAAACTGCATGGAGCCTCTGTTATCCTCCCCCCCCCTTGGGTCAAGTCCAGGGGCAGGAGACCAGGTCGCCCTCTCTCATCCCTTGCTTTACCTCCATCTCTTCTCTTTCCCAACCTTGACCTGGGGAACCTTGGCCTGGATGTGGGGTGGAATAGAGACGATGGGGAGCTCGGCTTCTCCTGTGTCCATTGTGTTATCCTTACAAATAGGCCCTTCCCTGCTCTCGAAGGACTACACTTTTGAAACTTAGCACCGGGAAAGATTCTCATGCACTGTCATCTCTTGGAATAGAGAATACAGAACGCCCTTGATGTTGCAGGAATGAGGGGATCATTGTGGGGTAATGGGAAACAGCAGGAAAAAACAAAACCAACCAAACAAAAACTTTATTAGTATTGTTGAAGAAATATCTCACCAAACGTGGATATAGCAATCCTATGGATGGACAACAGTTGTTGGGAAGAACATAAGGACTGAATTTAGTAAATGAACTTGGCCAAATTAGTTCATCTCTCTGAACCTCAGTTTCCTCATCTATATAACGGAAATATAAAAACCACTTAAGTCGAAGGGTTGTTGAAAGGACTAAATAAGATAGTGTATGCAGAGTATACCTCTGTAAGTAAGCAATAAATGGTAGCCCATATGCTGCGGATGATGGAAGGACTTCAAGGCACGGTCTTTCATCCGATGTTGATGTTAATTTAGGGAGAAAGAAGAGCTGCATCTTCAAGTTTTGCGTTGTAGTTTTTGCCCATGAGAACATCTTGACAGAGGGTATAATCTGTTGGCATATTAATAGCCATGCCCTCGGGCCCCCATTTTCCTATGGCTTTGTTTGGTCTGTGGGGACAGGGAACATTCTGTTCTGTTGGTTGGAAGACAAGGCTGTAGGAGTGGAGAGCAGCTCTGGGCACTTGGCTGCTTTCTAAACTGGGTAAAAGCCAACGAGGACCAGCCACAGCCCATTGGGTCGTATCCAGTAGACGCTTCTTCCCACCTGGCTCCCATGCATGAACGCACAGTGGGAATGCGCTGAGTGTCAGCTGAGGGTTCAGTCGAGGGAAGGGGCACATGAGCACATTACCTTGAAGGGAGAGCACTAGAATTCCTGCCAATACAGCATTCGCAGACAGGACAGAAATGGCTTGAAGAGACTAGCTTGGCTGCTCCGAGGAAGAATTCCCCATTGAAAATAGATGACTCTCTTTGGTGGGTGTTGATGTAGGTTTCGGTTATTTCCAATGACTTCCATAATACCCACATTTTCTAGTTTCTGTATTTGAGGTTCCCAAAGGATCCAGCCCTGCTGACATCTTGACGTTAGCCAGTGAGACCGTTTTCAGACTCCTAGCCCCCGGAACCGTAAGAGAATGAATTTCTGTTTATTTTGTAAGCCACGAAGTTTGTGACAGTGGCCACAGGAGACTAGTGCACATGGCTTTCCTTCGTTCAGTGAACCGTCTCTGCTGCTCATGTTCGGTGAGGTGTTGGCCATCCTTTCTCTACACAGTGCTTCTGTCAGGGAAGGACCAGCGGGACAGGCCACATCCCCTTCCCGCCGAGTCGGGGCGGATGGAGGGATGCTGAGCTCCCTGGTCTTCAGAGGCTCTGGCTGGCTTCATTTCATAGCAGCGGGACTCTGAGTCGGAGCTCAGGGGTCTCCTCGGGGGAGAAGAAGGGCCAGGGTGTCCTAGGAGCTGTGGGATGCGGTGGATCCATGCACGTGTAGCTTCTTCCCGACCACAGGAACCAGAGCCGGGCTTAGGCTGAGCAAGGGAGCTGCTGCTGGCATCTTGACCCAGGTGACCTGATTTAGCTTCCTGCTGCCTCACAGGTAGTGGCTTAACATGGCACAGATTTATTCTCTTACACTCCTGGAGGCCAGAAGTTGGAAATTGGTCAAGGTGTTTGTCTCCTGGAGGCTTTAGAGGAGAATCCGTTTGCCTGCCTTTTCTACTTTCTGGAGGTCGCCTGCATTACTCGGTTGGTGACCCCTTGTCCCATCGTCAAGGCACATCATGCCGGCCTTCGCTTCTGTCATCACATGCCCTTCTCCTCTGCCTCCCGCCTCCCCGCAGCCCTACGTAAGGACACTGTGATGACATACAGTGAGCCCACTTGGATAATGCAGGGTGCTCTCCCATCTCAAGGTCCTAACTTCATCACAACTGCAGGGCCTCCTGTTCTGTGTCAGTTCACATTCACAGCAGGAGTTAGGAGGATGACCTGTTTGGGAGCCATGTCAGCCCCCCATTGCACCCCCTCAGAGCAGGACATTGTGAATACCTTTTGAGCTTCAGCAGAGCCCTGGCCCCCAGCGCTCTCTGGAAGGCTGAGGAGTGTAGTCGGGCCTGAGGCCAGACTTTCTCTGTGTACCTGTGAACACCACTCGATTTAAGGGCCACGTGTGCTGGGGAATGGGTTCTTCAGTGGCCTTTCCTGAAAAGAACAGCGAACTGGATTCAGGAGATTTTGTAGAAAGCGCTCAGTGACGATGGTAGGCGTCGGGTCTTAGCCGGGTTTCAGCAAGCTGTCTGGAAAGAATTCAGGGATGCCCGTGACAGGAGTCCTGTGGGTTTTCTTTCCGTGGCTAGAGAGCTGCCTTTTCCCTTACAGCTTCCTCACTTCTCTGAAGCCACGTTGAACTCGAGTCTAAAGCCTGAGGTAGGTTCATGTTACCAGGACTCCAGGTGGCACCCCCTGGCCGGCCACCACAGGAACGTCATGTGCAGCAACTGGAATTTGGGTTCCTCTAAACACAGATCATGGGCTGTAGTGATTGCACCAGATTCAAAGGTCCGTGGGGTCTGTGGAGGCAGGTGGGGTCCGCAAACCGCTTCCAGTCCATCGTAAGTGGAATGAAGGGACAGAGAGCACTGTGAACACTGTATCTTTTTAAAAAGAAGCAGCATTTAGAAAATGCTGAGGGGTGGATGTTGGGACTTAAGCTATTTCTACACTGCCGTGATTGAGTGGGTTATGTGCAGGAGGGGAAAGCTAGGTAGGGAATACCCAGGCAGCCTTGACTTACGAATGAGCCAGGACGTTTGGTTGAAAATGATAGAGACGTAACTTAAACTGGTTCATGAAAAAAGGGAGAAATTTGGGCTCAGATATCTTAGAGTCCACTGACAGAGCCTGCCTTCAGGCATAGCTGGGTCTAGAGGCCCAGGTGTGTCCTCCAGGCTCCATGTCTCAGTTCTGCTCCCTTCCCCTTAGCACTGTGGTAACTCTGGACTTGCACCCTATCAGCTAAGCAGCTTCAATGCAAAGGGACAGTGTCTTTCTGAATAATTTCTATGCGAGTGGTTGGACTGATTCCCACTGGCTTGGTTGGGCCACGTGACCATCCTTAATCCAATTGCCACATGGCCAGGAGGGTGTTGTACTCTGATTGGCTGCGTCTGGGTGTTATGTCCCTCCCTGCTGCCGAGGCCTGGGGTCAGACCTAACTGAAACATAAGCCTGAAAGTGGAGGAAGGTTGTCTCCCCAAGGAAAATTGGGTGCTGTTCACAGAAGATGGAGGCGTAGATGCTGGGGAGACAGAAATAGCAGAATGTCCATGGCAACTTACGAAGTCAAAGGTTTGTTAAAAGGCAGCAATTAGCTGTCAAATTACTTCCTACTAGGGAAGGAGCATGTGTGTTGCTTTTACAAATCTTTCTGAGAACATTTATATCATAATCCATAGATAGCCCTGCTCCCCAGATGGGGGTCATATTCCATTAGATTTGAAGACAACTGGGGTTTATTTCATGAACCCTACCAAGTACAGAACAAAATCACTGCTTTTGTTAAAAGAAAAAAGAAAAAAGGGAAAAAAAAAAGCATTTAGAGGTCCTTAAAATTCAGAGCATTATTTTTCCCAAGAGAGCAAAATTTTCAGGGGACAAAATTAACAAAAAAATGATTATTTAAGTACATAAATTGTACCCAGAAATGTCAACTTTCTGGGTACATTGGGAGATGTCCATTAAACATCTCCCAATGAGAGACTCTGGGAAGGTCCTAATACTCTCGGACATGCAGGCTCTGCTGGTGCTTTTAATAAGGGGAGGCTTATTCTGGCCGGTTGTTCTGGCCACCATCCAATGAAGCTTGCTACATTTTATCTCCCAAATTCCCCTTCAATTTCCTGTGGAATTCTTCCCTTTTTTCTCTTCCCTTTTATCTTTTCTTTTTTTTTTTTGGAATTGTTAAAATTCCTTTTCCAGCCTGAATCTGCTTCTTGGCTATTTATAAGAGCTGTGTGCCACCCAGAGGTTGCCTTTTTTGCAGATAGACACGAACATTTTGTCTTTCGTGTCCCTCCTCAATTTGAATGTGGACTGAAATGTGGACCAGCCCCAGGGTTTGGACAGGTGCCACCACATCTAGAGGACAAGGGGTTGGGTGGGGGTAGCATTTAGGATACTTTGCTTTGCAAGTAACAAAAAAGCCAACTCAAACTGGCTTCCATGCTACGGGAAGTTATTGGCTCAGGTAACTCAAAGGTCTAAGGATTATAAGGCTTCAGGCACAGTTTGATCAGGCTGCAGCAGACTTGTCTCCATGAGGGCATGCATTTTCATCTGCATTATTCACTGATGTAACAACCTAAGCACTTAGAATAGTTTCCATCACAATAAATATTTTGTGAATGAACAAAACTACCTCTGCCTTTCTCTGTGGGCTGGTTTGGCCTCAGGCAGTACAGATCTGTGGGTGAAGAGGCATTATCTTCTGTCCCTCTCTTTCTTCTTTCTTTTCTTTTCTCTTTCTCCTTTTTCTACCCTCCCCTTCCTTCCAGTAGTGCTCCCACTTGCATTATCTTCTTACTAAACCCTCACGATTGCCCAAGGTCTCCAGCATTTTACAGGGAAGGAAATTGAGGCCAGAGCTCTGAAAGAATATATGTTTGGACTGTCCTTTCGCCCTCCCCCAAAAGACCAATCGCAGCTATTTCTCCTCTTATTTCTCAGTTTGTACCTTCCGTTTACATTCCAAATGTTCAACTGTCCTCAGCCAGCTGGACCAGGAGCTGAAATTCATTCTCTAGTCCTGCTGGTATATATATTCTTCTAGTCATAACTGCTGTTTGTAAAATGGGAACACGTGGCAGCTCCACTACTCCACGGGGAGAGCGGAGAGCCCTGTACCACCCAGGGGTGAAGCACTGCCCTCCCCGCCACCCCCCTCCCCCAGGTCCGCTGAATGCCAGGTCTCTGGGACACCGATGGGGTCTGCTGAGTCCAGCTGTTCTGAATTGAAAACCTTTTAACCTCTGGACCATCCCAGAGAGACAATGTCCTTCCTCAAACGACTACATACACTTTGATTATGAGTTACCTGGGTTTCCAGTTATTTATTTCAAACGTTTTTTTTCATCCTCTTATTTGAAAATGTTTCCGGTCCTTGGGCCGAACCTCTTGACAGAGGAATGAGACTGTCTGCTTCTTCTGCCATCCCTTATGGACTGTATATCAAGGACATGGCCCTGATGACAGTCGGGCCTGACACCCTTCTGGAAAACTGAATTCGATGAACTAAATCCAAGGTGGGAAGGAGGCACGAATGCAGCGTGTGACAGACCCCACGTAGTTGCCAGAATTTTAACAATGGGTGTCTCTTGCCAGGCTGAGAATCCACAGAGGCTGGCCAGAGATACCACTGAGGAGAAGCCAGAACTTTCTCCACTTTTGTGATTTGCGACAGTGGCCTGGGCCGGGGTCCACAGAAATGCACGCATGCTCCAGGCACCAGGTCATGTGAGCACATCATGTTTCCTAATGCTTTGTGAACCCACATGAAGAGAAGATGCAATTAGCACCCTGAGTGCCCAGCTGTACCTTCCTTTCAACCCCCCATATCAGGTGTTATCCTTCCAGGTAGGATGGGCAACTGTGTGATGGAAGGTAGAGCAGGTAGGTGGATGGGCCCCCAGTTGAATAACCTTTTTTGATATATGAGTGGGGACCCATCTACGTTGAGGTCCCTGGGTCAATGAGGGCTTTCCTTATCCATTATTTTCATTCATGACCTCAATAAAGACATGCAGATGAAACAAAGCCAGGACAGGAAGGCAATTCTATAGGTGACAGAAAGCAAGATGGAAAGTTCTTAGGCTCCAACAAAAGTGTGAAAGGTAACAGACATCAACGTGAAGTCACGTTTAGATCCGTGAAATCAATCGCATCATCTCCATATCACTGGGAAGGCCTGCCGTTACCTCCCTCCCTGAGTTGCCAACTCTGAATGTCTTCCTGTTTGCCCCTAAAGGTTCCCTTTGGGTCTGCAGACCTTTCCCACGGATTGCTTTTCTCCCTAAGTGTTTTCTGCCGGTGACCCCATGCTCTGTTCGCTTCTGCCAATACATTCCAGCTCTGAGGGACCCACTTGGGAGACAGAGCAGGAACAGGGGTTCCCACAGCCACACACAGGACATGAAACTCCATGGATGGGGTGCCAGGCAGAGGCCTCACCAGGACTTTAGGGTGGGCTCTGCCACTGAGCAGGAAGCGGCCATGGCATGTGCTGGAGTCGCCAGCTGTGGAATGGGCCTTCGTGGCTGCCATGAACGCTGCTGCTCAGCACTTCCTGTGTCCAGACTGCCCCCTCCCCAGCCTCGGGACGCGGGGGCTCCGGTCTCTGCTGGCTCTGCTTCATTTTCATTTGTTTCTTTCAAGGTCTTCATCTCAGCTGAAGATACTTTTAGGGATATATATATATATATATATATATATATATACACTTTTAGGGATATACTTTTAGGGATATATATATATATATATATATATATATACACACACACACACAGAGGGTGACAAAAAAAGTATATACATTTTAAGAAAGGAAAAAACTGTATTAACTGTAATACTCAATATATACCGGTAACAAAAGATGAACACAACACGTTTGACTTCTACAATTACAAGAGGTGCTCAAAGTGGTTCCCATCAGCCTCCAGACACTTCTGATTACAGTTACTTCTGATTAACATTTGAGCAACGTTAACCAAAGTGTTAATATGTGTTAAAATGTGTATACATTTTTTTGGCATGTCCAATATATATATTTTAAATGTTCTCTGATAGTTCTTTTTTCATTTATATTTTTTCTCCCCCAATTTACATATATATATATATATATATATATATATATATATATATATATATATATAAATATTCACAGTCTTCTGTGAATATTGGATATGGAATCAATAAGTTGCAGTCATTATTTTTATATAACTAGAGTTGAGGACTTGTGAATCAATTCCATGACCATTAGCAATGCATGCTTGAGCCAAGATTTTTTTTTCTTCATTTTTTTAAATAAGACTGGACAGTGTCAAATCCTTGGGGGGAAAAAACAAAAGAACACTTTTTTTTTTTTAAGCTGACGGCACATTCCATCTACTCAGCAGTAGAGAACTAATGAAGATGTAAATGTAAGAAAACCTATAATTGAATCCAGCATGTAGCGAGCATGGTTTAACACGAAGCACACCCAGCTGAGATGGCATGTGCTAGCAGTCCAATCCCGTCAGGGCGGCCAGCATGGTGGGGGGGGGGGGATATTTCTGGATCGTGTCTCAGGCAGCATTTGCTCTCCACAGAGCCAAGGCACGACAAAAATGGCTTCGAGCTAAGTCAGGGAACACCCGAGGTACCTTTGATAAGGTTGCCCTTTGGTTGATTATTGGAAAGGTAAGTGGAGGAAAAACAATCCTGAGAAACAGAGTTATTTTGGACTAGACCTCTAATTCTAATTCCATTTCCCTTGACGGCACTTCTCAGCTCCCTGCCTGGTGGCCAATTCCTCACATCGCAGAACTGGGCCAGTCCCCCAGGGATGTGCCTTTTGGTCCCAACCCTGGGGTTTCCAGCCTTCAGGGCGAGTCAATCAGCCCAACTGACTAGTTCTCTGCATCTGAGGACCCGTTTGATGTGGGGGTCAGCGTGGGAGAGACAAGAGTGGAAATATGTGTTTTCCTTTCAGAATTCCTCGTTGGTGATTCACTTCCAGGCTGCTAGGTGTCCCCAATGCCCAGCTGTTCTGTCCCTTGCAGTCACTCCTGTTGCCTTGTCACTGGCCCTGCATTGACTTCTGGCTGGGGGGGTGGGGGAGGGAGAAGAGCTGCTTGGCCCCCAGAAACTGCGCTCCAAATATGCGGCTGCCAAGAGAAGCCATGGAGTGTTCCTTTGCAGGCCTCTCAGACCAGCCAGCCACACAGGAGAGCACCAGGCGAGAAGCAGTTTGCACTTGAAGGCCTCTGGCTGGTTCCTCCACCATCCACCACTCTGTCTTGGCTCCTGCTCAGCCAAACATTGACTTAGTTATTTGAGTCCCCTGCTGGGCCCCCTGTGGCAGATTTACACAGTGACACCCACCACCCAGTTGCCCCCACCACTGTCTCTGGTCCCTTGGGCTAGGGCAGGCTTCGCGGCACTGTTGCCTGGTCCGTGGAATTCTGCTTATGGTCCATGGAGGGTAGTGTGCCTTGATGCTGGACCCGGGAGAACTGGGGCAGATGTGCTGCCCAACGGAGTCCCCAAGGCCTCGAAGGTCTGAGTCTGGAGCTGCAGCAAAGTTCCTGGGTGTCTGCTGAGCAGACGGCCCCTGTCTGGACACCCAGTCCTTTCAGCTGCCGAGCCCTCATTGGAAGAGGCATTCCAGGGACATTCTTTCTGTCTGGAGCAGGGACTTACAGTGAAATATGAACAAGTTTGCTCAACCTCGAACGAAATCCAAATATTTTTCTAGATCACTGAGAACCGAACCAGAGTTCTGGGGTTTGCTTTGTTTTCCCGCCAGAGAACATTTGGTGAACAAGGCTGAATTGGAATAGGACCCACCTCTCCCCTCAAGCGACCGAGAGGGAACAAGAAGACGACGTCAGCTTGGATTTGGGACTCATGTGGTTCATGGGCAGGAAAACAGCAGCAGGCAAAGTTAGGTCTGCAGAGAACTGCACCAGGTCGACTCCAGGGTGGAGGGGTAGCAGCCCTCTGTCCAGAAGAGAGGGAGAAGTCACAAACCCACACTCTGTGGATGGCGCTGTGTGATGTGGGTAGCCCAGAAAATTGCTACCAGCCAGCCACGGTGAATACAGGGTGCCAAAGCTGGGTCCAGCAGCATACAAAAGGTAGGGAGCTCAATCAAATGACAGATCTGTTGATTTTTTTAGAATTTTTTTTCGGGCCTGTTCTGGGTCAGTCGGCATTACATAAGTACTTGGCACCATGTTGAAGCAGATCCAAAAGAAGGACAAAAGCGTGATCCCTTTCTTGGAGCCCAGGGTATACTTTGGGGCATCTGTGTGCACTACACTGACTGAAGAGAAGCCACAATGGTTTAAGTAGTGTAGCCCCCAGATTCACATCCACCTAGAAACCCAGAATGAGACTTATGGAAATAGGGTCTTTTTAGATGTAATTAGTGAAGCTTCGTGAGATGAAATCGTCCTGGGTTTAGGGTGGACCCTGAACTCAATGACTGGTGTCCTTATAACAAGGGGAGATGACACAGAGACAAAGGGAGGAGAAAACGATGTCATGACAGAGGCAGAGATGGGAGTGAAACAGCCACAGGCAAGGAACAGATGGGGCCACCAGAAGCTGGAAGAGGCGGGAAGGACGCCCCCACCCCTCGTCCCCCGCCCCCAGTCCCACAGCCCTGCTGATGCCTTGATTTCAGACTTCTGGCCTCCTAACTGCAGGAGAGTAAACATTTTAAGCCACCCAATTTGTGATAATTTGTATGGCAGCCACAGGAAACCAATACAGGAGATGACACCAAAATCCTGCTACACCCACACCTCCTTTCTGAGGAAAAGTGGTGTCTTCTTGATAATTAACTACATTTGTGTCTTCTGACTTTATCATCCTGATCACACATGATTGGACCAAGAATTGGCTGGACATGTGAAGACATGCTCTTCCTTTGGGAAAAAAAAACAACTATGACAAATATGGCATAATGTTAAGATGATAAAATGGGTTAGAGGTTAAAGGTATGTGTGAATATTCTGGAAACTTGCCTATATGTTTGAAATATCTTATAATGAAGCTTTGTTTTAAAAATACTTGCAAAGAATGGTGTTGGACTGAAAAAAAAATTTGCTGTGTTGAGAAATTCTTTCATAACATGTCCGTTCAGAACTTGCCCCATGTAACGGGAACCTGCGTGTTGAAATATGCCATGCGTTTGAATGACTGGTAGCCCTAGCATGTCATTGAGGTCAAGGTGAAAGAGATTTTTCTCCAAAGGGAGCCACACGTCTCACCCTTTGACACATTGTAGATTGAAGGATTGGAATCTTGGGGCATTCTTTGTGGTGGTATTTTTGTTCTTTCCATCCAGAGTCAGTTGATTTCTCAGGATCGTTCCTGGATGAGTAAGAGAAGTATCTGTGCATCCATGGCTCATGGTCAAGACACTTGTTCCCTGAGGTCCGTAGCCTGTGGGGAGCTTGTGCGGTTCCAGGACGATGCTTGTCACAAGAGGGTATGTGTGAGGTTCCAGAACAGCTGTGTGTCTCAAGAGGCCCCCGCACGCTCACCTCCTGTACTTGGGGTTGTGTGAATGTCCCCAGATCTCGGCCTGTCGGTCATGGACAGTGCTCCCCCTGAAGTCCCGCGGAGCAGTGGGGGTGGAGCAGGGCAGCGAGTTCATGTTCAGCCCTGAGACAAGCTTTAGTTTGCTTCTGAGATGGCTGAGGACACGGGCCGCACTATTTATGGTGCCTTGAACTGCTTCATTATGACCCAGTGCTGTTCAGATGTTTTTTGTTTCTCCCTCAAGGTATGTCATTACCCTTTCCTTGGCTGGGAGCTTTCAGGGCCTGGAGAGGCCACATACACAGGGACCTCCTACAACCAGCGGTGACCTCTTAGACTCTCTCGGAGGAGCTGCCTGGTGACCTTAGCCAGTGCTGCGGGCTGCCACAAAGGGCTAAGTAGGGTGCAATGGAGTTCCGAAGTCAGAGAGGGCTGTCATGTCTTGGGTGTGTCTCGCCCTCGCCACTTGAACCACTGCCTTTTTCTCATCTTGGTCATGGTGATGGTAGTATCCAAATCAAAATGTTGCTGAGTAAAGGAAAGAGCCCCGGTGGCCACAGCTGGAAACATTTGAGCCAAAATATAAAGTAGTAGTACATTATAACCCAACGTAACGCATGTGCGACGCCTCTTTGTCATGTCTTTGCAGGGCTCATTCAGTCACTTCCTTCCGGTCTCTGGTGCAGTGTCCTTCAGGACCTTCATATATAAAATATCAAAGCTCCTTTCCTCCACAGCCCTCACCTCCCTTACTTTGTCATGTTTCTCCATAGCCCTCACCACCCCCTGCTGTATTATATTTTCATTTGTTGATTTATTTACAGTCTGCTTCCTTCCTCTATAAAATCTGAGATGCAGGAAATTTGTTTTATTCACCGATGTATCTCCAGAACCCGGATCGATGGGTGGCATATAGTAGGCCACCAATAAATATTTATGGCATGAATGAATGAAATGCATTTTCACAACAATCCTGGGACGTTGACAAGGTCGATATTGTCATCTGCTTACCAAAGAGGAAACCGAAGCTCGGAGCGTGGAGGTGATTTATAGAAGCCACACAGCTGTTAAGTGGCTTAGCTGGAACACAAACTAGTCTCTTTCTGCTCAGTTCAGGGCTCATTCCACAACAACACATATCTCAGCCATGACAGATTCCATACTGACGGCCAGTGATGACAAAAATTGGAAAGTGAGGGTCAGGCAGACTCTGAAATCTCTTTTGCTCCAGTTTCCACAGATCAGCAGTACCAAAAAAAAAAAAAAAAAAAAGGCCTGATAATACATGTGGTTTCTTCAAAGTTTGCCGTGGGTGGCGACGAAGTGGGAGCTGCGTGAGTTAGCACTAGGGAGAGGTGTGGCCGGCGCTCAGAGACGCCCTGCGAGGACCCGGGAGGTAGGATCATATATGATGAGTCAGGGAAGATCTTTCCAACATCTCATATCAACTTCCTAAGATTTTAAAACTGAAGGAAAAGTCATGCATTCATGCAACAAATATTTATTGGGTGGCCTGCAATGTACCGAGCAGGTCCTCGCCCACCCCCAGTGGAGAAAAAGAAAATCTAAGTGAATTATCACCAGATGATTGAATTGTAGAAAAACATGGGGTTTGCTGTCAAGAGCACATTCAGTAATTTCTCAAATTACCTCTTTGTTGAAAGGAAGGACTTGTAGTTAGAGGCCAGAATTAGGAAACTATGAGAGGTCAGGTTGGAGACGTAGCTGCATGTACATATGTCAAGCTGCAGAAGGAGAGAACGAGGGAAGGATACCAGTGGGAGCGATGAGAAGTAACTGGTATTTGGCAGGTCCAATTAGAAAAGCCAGAATCCTCTCACTATCGAGAAAAATCCATATTGCCCTCCTGCCTGGCATATATAGACGCTATTCCGTTCCTTCCCTTCATATATGGTCACACACCAGAGTTCTGACCCGTAGAGTCTGAGTGGAAGGCATGAGCACTCCTTCCCGGGTCGACACCTTAACACCTCTTCTGAGAACTTTCCACTGTGGCAGAACTGCCACCAGCCGGGACCCCGAGTGATGATGGAGCAGCTGTTGCTGACCTGAATCCCCACCCTAGATCGTGACGCAGAAAATATTCGACTTCATAGTCCACTTTAGAAATTGGGAATTTGGGGAGTTCTGAAATTCTTTTAAAAATATCACAGACTTTTTGGAGGCTAAGAAAGAAACTTGTAGTATATTCCCTATATAGTATATATAAACTTGTAGTATATTCCTCTATATTCCCCTGCTTTCCTTGCAGTTAGTTTGGTCATGTGGCTCAGTTTTGTCCAATGGGCTGTGAGGAAAGGGATATATATACTATCGGTAAACCCAGGCTATAGAAATCTTCCCTGTAAAACCATCCATTCTCTAGCTTTGATATTGGGGTACTCCTGGCAGGGCGAGAGCCTTTTCTCTAGGTTCTTTCTCTATTGTACTAGTCCAGGATTCTCACTCCATTTTACTTTATCTTTAAATTTTATTTATTTTAATATACAGTAAAATTTATACTTTTTGGTGATCTATGAGTTTTGACAAATGCATAGAGACATATAACTAACACCACAATCAAGACACAGAACAGACCTATTACCCCCAAGGAACTACTGTGTGAACCCCTCCTCCTCCTGGCATCTGCTAATCTCCATCTCTATAGTTTTGTCTTTACTAGAGTGTCATAGAAATAGAACCATGCAGTGTGCAATCTCTGAGTCTACTTCTTTCCCTCAAGGGCTCAATGCCCTTGAGATTCTTCCATGTCCGTCTGTGTGTAGCAGGAATCCATTGTATTTTATTGTTGACTAGTATTCTATTATTGGATATACCACAGTTCGTTTATTCATTCAGCAGTTGAAACCCTTCTGGGTGGTATATTAGAATTCCCCAGAGAAACAGAACCGATAAGGTGTGTGTTTGTAATATATATTCGAGAGAAAGATGTCAAGATTCGGCTTATGCAGTTATGGAGACTGCAAAGTCCAAAATTTGCAGGGTGGGCCAGCAGGCAGGAAACCCGTTCCTGTTGAAGGCCATCTGCAGGAAGAATTCCCTCTCGCTTGGAGAAGATCAGTCTTTTGTTCGATTCAGGCCTTTAACTGATTGGACGAGGCTCACCCACGTTATGGAGAGCAAGCTGCTTTGCTCAAAGTTCACCACTGTGAATGTTTATCTCATCCAAAACACCCTCACAGAAACATCCAGCATAACATCCAAATATCTTGGCACCCCATGGCCCAGCCAAGCTAACACATAGAATTAACCATCAAATGATTCCAGCTTTCAGTGATTAGAATTAAAACTACTATAAACATTCATGTACAGGTTTTTGTGTGAACGTAACTTTCCACCTAGGAGTGGGATTTCTAGGTTACATGGTGAGTGTCTGACTTTATCAAAAACTGACAAATTGTTTTCCAAAATGTGTGTACAATTTTGCATTCTGACTGGCAGTGTCTGAGAGTTCTGCATTCTCCTAGGACTTGATATTGTCAATTAAAAAGTTTTTTTAAGTCATACTGAAAGGTGTGTGGTATATCATTGTGATTTTAATCTGTATTTCCTAAATGACTAATGCGATTGGACATCTCTTCATGTGATTATTTGCCATCTATATATCTTCTTGGTGAAGCGTCTGTTCAAATCTTTGGTCCATGCTTTATTGGATTGTTTGTTCCTTATTGAGTTTTGAGAATTCTTTATACATTCTGGATACAAGTCCTTTGTCAAGTAAGTGACTTGCAAATATTTTCTTCCAGTATGTGGCTTGTCTTCTCATCTTCCTAGCAGTGTGTTTTGAGAAGCAAACGTTTGAAAGTTTGATGAGGTCTGATATACCCATTTTTTTTCCCTGTATGGATTGTGCTTTGGGTGTTGTATTTAAGAACTCTTTGCCCAATCCAAGATCCCAAAGATTCTTTCTTATAATGTCTTCTAGAAGTTTTATAGCTTTAGTCTGTGATCTGTTTTGAGTTAATTTTTATATAGGTGTGAGGTAGGAGTCAAAAGTTCTTTTTTTTTTTTACACGAATGCCTGATTATTTCAGTACCATTTGTTTAAAAGACGGTCCTTTCTAATTTCCTTTGCTTCTTTGTCAAAAACAAATTGCCCGTATCTGTGTGGGTCTGTTTCTGGACTCTCGAGTCTCTTCTGTTGATCTTTTTGGATCTGCTACTCCACAGCTTAGTTTCCATTTCAGCAGCTGCTGTGCAGTTCCTGCACTTGAGTCAGGACGCAGCTCTTCCCAGCCCCCGGGATAGACATGGCATATTGTAAGGATGTGTAATTCCCATATGAGCACACAATTATTTCTAAATAACACATGTCAACACTTAAGCATTTTTATATTTCTCAATCCACAAAATAAGTTGTGAAAGACATACGACTGTTTTCCTATAGTGGCTTCATTTCTTTTTAAAATTCCTCATTTTATGAGGGTTGGAAACTTAATCTTAGTCATTTCTCCCAGAGTTGCTTCTATTCAGAGGCACTTAGGTTGTGCCTTGGCCTCAGGAGGGGAAGAGCCCTCAGCTGTCATGTGCCAGGAGGCAACCTGATTCCTATGCGTTTTGGGGGTGCAGTCCATGCAGTGCTCTTACAGTTGCTCCTGGTTTCCCTCTTCCCACCTGCCAGCATTCTGGGACACTTCCATGCCTCTCTGGGGGGCCTGGGAACCGGACGATACTCCTACACCCCTCTGGGATGTGGGAAACTTTGTAACACGGTCTTGAACTCTGCCATTTAGATCTATACCTCTCAGACACCTCTTTGGCTTTGGTGCCATGCCAGCAGGGTAAGTCTGGGGTCTTGCCAGCTCGGAGCTCTTTCCCAGGAAAGAGAACACAGGTGCTTTCTGTGCTCGGTTCATCAAACCCATCAGGCAGACAGTTTTCTCTGCCCAGTGTCTGGACTCTGCTGGGTGGCGGGCAGGGTGGAGGGCCTCTTCTCAGGCACTTGCCTCATCCAAACCCTCTTTCCCCTCTTTCTGGGTCATTTTTGCCCCACCAGGCGTGCTGGCTTTCTTCTGGAACTAGAAGCCTTACTCTGCTATGCATTTCTATCATTGCACAATTTTCTGAACCTGCTATTCACATCCCGAGTCTTCTTTGCCACCCCCTTTCCTTGAAGGCTTTGAATTCCCTATGAAACTCACAAACTAAGAATAAGTTTCTCTATTGCTAGGTCAGAGCTACCCAGGTACAGCTACCCAGGTTAGTCCTCATGCCTAAACAGAGAGAAGGGTCAGGGTGAGAGGAAAGATCCAGAAAAAATATGTAATGTGTACTATTTTTTTTTTTACAAATCTATGTTGCTGCTTTGAGATTAAACAATGCATTTTCATATAAGTGCTTATTAAGGTCCTAGAACCTCATCGTCATTATGTATTTTCTCAATTAATGCATAATAACACGTTAATGATCATGTTGGGTGACATCTTCAAATGTTTGGGCATTACAAAGAGATATGCCTTGGCAAAGAGCTGAGAATTACTATCATAACATATCTCAAAATCAAATGATTGGTGGAGGGTAGTCTGTGTGCGCATGTCAATCATAATGCGCATTAGATCATGTATTGCATGAAGCTGGAGCTGTGTGTGTGTAGAAAATTGTGTAGATTTGCATTTAAAGAGCTAAAATGCTTTTGAGGATGAAAGGAGAAACCTTGCGTATTTTAAGTTTTATGAGGTATAATTGACTTATACCGAACCACACGTCTAAAGTGTATATTTGATAAGCTTTGACGTATATGTAATCCGTGAAACTATCACCACAGTCAAGTTAATGACCGTATTACCACTAAGTTTCCTCACACCCGTTGTATTCCACCCTCCCACCCCTTGTCCCCCACTCCACACCTGTGCGCCCACCCCCAGGCAACCACTAATCTGCTTCTCTCACCACAGACTAGTTTGCTTTTTCTACAGTTTTATGTAAATGGAAACCTACAGAATGTACCCTATTTTGTATGATTTCTTTCACTCAGCATAATTATTTTGAGACTCATTCATGTGTTGCATGTAGCAACAGTGCCTTCCTTTATATTGAGTAGAATGCCATTCTATGGATATACAGCAATTTTTGTTCAGTCACCCATTGATGGACATTTGGATTGTTTCCAGTTTTTGCCTATTACAAATAAAGCTGCTATAAACATTCGTGTACAAGTCATTGTTTGGGAGTAAGCTTTCATTTCTCTTGGGGTAATAGCGAAGAACAGACAGACTGAGTCATCTTTCGGGTGTATGTTTTAACTTTTTAAGAGCTGTTTTCCCTAGTAGTTGTACCATTTTACACTCCCTCCAGCAGTGTGTAGTGTTCCCGTCGCTCTGCGTTCTTGATGACACTAGGTACTATCAGGCTTTTCCATTTTGACCACTCTAACATGTGAGTAGTGCTATCTCATTATGGTTTTAATTTGTATTTCCTAATGACTTCTGATATTGGATATCTTTATGTCATGGTTAGTGATCTGTGTTTCTTGTTTGGTAAGTGTCTATTCAAATCTTTTGCCCATTAAAAAAATAATCAGGTTGTTTGAGTTTTTGTCTCCTCCTTCCCTTCTTCCTCCTCTGCCTTCTTCATTTATTTATTTTTAGCATTCTTTGTATATTCTGGATGCAAGTCTTTTATTAGATGTGTGATCTGCAATGATTTTTCTCCCAGTATGTGGCTTATCTTTTCTTTATCTTAATTGTCTTTTGAAGAGCAAAAGTTTCAAATTAAAATGAAGCCCAATTTACAAATTTTTTCATTTATGGACCATGCTTTTTTAAAGTATCTAATAAGTCTGCCTAATCCAAGGTGACAAAAACGTATACACTCAATTGCTTTTGCACCTCTGTTGAAAATCAGTTGTCCATGTATTTGTGGGTCTTTTCAAGACTCTGTTCCACTATCTATTTGTCAGTCTTTATGGCAATACCACACTGTCTTGATAACTCTAGGTGTATAATAAGTCTTAAAATCAAACAGTGTTAGTCCTCCAAAGTTATTCTTCTTTTTGAAAGTGGTATGGGCTATCCTAGATTATTTACATATGAATATTAATTTTAGAATCAGCTTGTTAATATCTGTGAGAAGAATTGCTGGGATTTTGCTTGGAATTGCAACAAATATGTAAAATAATTTGGGGAAAAATTGGCACCTTAACAATATTGAGTCTTCTGACTCAGAAACATATTATATCTCTCACACTAGTAATTTTTAACTTTTAGTGTAAAGATCTTGCATACCTTTATTACAGATTTAGCTCCAAATATTTGATACATCAATGTAATTGTGAGTGTATTTAAAAATTTTCACTTTTTGATAGATCATTGCTAGTATATCAAAACACAATGAATTTTTGGATATTTATCTTGTGTCTTGCACCTTTGCTCAACCCAATTATAAGTTCTTCTAATACCTTTTTTTTATGGGTATATTCCATTAGATTCTCTGGATAGATGGTCATATCTGCAAATAAAGATAGCCTACTTTCTTTCTGGTACAGATGCCTTGTATTTCTTTTTCTTGCCTTATTGCACTGGATACAATTCCTAGTACAAAACTGAATAGAAATCATGAGAGTGAACATTCTTGATTTGTTCCTGATCTTAAGGGGAATGTATTTAGTCTTTTGCCATGAAGTTTGACGTTAGCTATAGGGTTTTCATAGATGCCCATTAGCAAGTTGAGGAAGGTCTTTTCTATTCTCTGCTTTCTGAAACTTTTTCCAGGAATGGATATTGGTTGGATTCTTTCCAATGCAGTTTCTGCATCTATTGAGATGATCATATGGATTTTCTTTTACTAATATGGTGAATTACATTGATTCTATTTGTATGTAAAGCTGGATTCAATTTGCTAGTGTTTTATTGAGGATTATTGAATGTATACACATAAGAGATATGGGTCTCTTTTTTGTAATATCTCTGTCTAGTTTTGGTTTTAAGGTAATACTGGCTTCATATAATGAGTTGGGAAATATTCCCTGAACTTCAATTTTTTGGGAAGATATTGTGTAGAATTGGTATTAATTCATTCTTAGATGTTGGTAGAACCCACCAGTGAAGCCATTTGGGCCTGGGTATTGCTTGTGTGAAGGTTTTGCCAAGCTATAGCCTGGAAATGCCCTCCAGGCAGGAAGCTGGGACAGTCATAGGGCTCACCTCATTTGTTTCTCGTCTTGCTGGGGGCCACTGTCTTTTGTTGTGTGGTATCCAATGTCTTGAAAACCATTGTTTCATGTATTTTGTTCAGTTTCATTGTTGTTTCAGGCAGGAGGGTAAATCTGTTCCTTATTATTCCGTCATGGTCAGAAGTGGAAGTCTTCACTTGTACAGTTTTGATTTTTTTGGACTGTCTGGATACCTGTTCAACTCTGGGGTTGTGTTGATTTACAAAGTCCGTGATGATCAGAATTAAGGTTTACAGTGCTCACAAATACTTCAAAAGTGAGTAAAGAAGACACACCAGGTCACCTTTTATTTTCTTCAGCTACTTGTAATTATCATTTTTCCATTTTAAAAAAATTTCCAAAGTGTAATAAGGATTGTATGGAGCCCTGAGAGAGATATAGTTTCAAGCCAGTGAATGTTCTAATGGAATTTTATCATGAGAAAGAGATTTCTGATCTTAGAATTTTGCTTTAACAATAAAAGCTAAGCTAGTTTATAAAGTTTTTAAATAACCAAAGGAATACAGAATCATTGTAAAAACACTTAAACCAATGGAAGTATATACAATTAAAAGTAAAAGCTCTTTCCCTCTCTGATTCCCCAAATCTCACTGCCCCAAAGTCATTATGGCGACGTCCCTGAAACTTTTTTCTATCGCTGAATTGTAGAAGTGAGAATTTTTAAGGTTCATTCTGTTTCTGAAGGCCACTGGCTATTCAGTGAACTTGGCGTATAAGAGAGAAATGGTTCTCTGTTCTCTTCACTGCCTTGCTGTCCACTTCATTGCATGAAGCTTCTGATCTTCTACACAGTGAGGGCTCAGACACCAGCCCCTTTAGCCAGGACCCCTGCAATGTCCATCTCTTACGACCGGCACTACATCACAAAGGAGAATGGGGTCTTGTAGATGGAATACTAGAGTGATTCAGAGGCAGTCTGTGCTTTAATTGATCTCATCTTCCTGCAGATAGGCTGAGAACCAAGAGAAAAAGTTGAAAAAGTTTTTTGGAAGTGCAAAATGTCCCAGAACAATGGGCGTCTTTCTCGCCATGGTAATCTGCAGACCTAGTCACCCTGTCAGAACCCCAGCAGTTCCATGTCGGGGTGCATGCTGATTCCATTCCGAAGGGCTGCTGGGGGGTCTCCATTCATCAAGGTCTCACTGCTCTCACCAAGTGTGCTCCTTTACCCAGGATGTGATCACAGACAGCCAGAACTAAATTCAGCTTGTCAAAGTAAGAAAGAAGACTCCTTTAGAAGGATGGATTATCCCAAACTTTTCTTGCAAATGGAGACATCTCCCTGTTTCTTGAGCATGGTAAGAGCAAGGGGGGTTCCCTTCGACCTTTATTTTTTTGGCCATGGCACCTAAATGAATTGTGGCACATCAGACCTATGGAATATTACACAACTACTTACAAAATGCATTTGGTTTTATCTATTGATGAGGAAAGCTATGATGCCTTGTTAAGAGAGAAATGCAAGCCATGGGTAAGTGTGTATTGTAGGATCCCAGTTTAGCAAAAACTACCAGCCCCAACCCAAAGGCTACCTTTGCACACATTTGCATATGTTTATGTGAGCAAGAAAGGAGGAAGGTTATACCTCAACCTGGTGTAGGCATCGGAAGGGCAGATGAAAACGGGGTGGGAGAGGTGAGTGTTTTCTTTCCACCTAGTCCTACTGTATCACCGAGTAGGGAGAGCACATGTTATTTTTGTAGAATTTGAAGAGGAATTTACTAAGAGAAAAGAAAAGTTTGTCCCACAGAAAGGGTGAACAGAAAGTAGAGGCGTGACCCATTATCAAAATGATACTAGAAACAAGGGGAATGGCAAATGTGGTGATGAGCATCAGGAGGAAGCAGCCCCCATTGTATAGGAGACACTTTGGAAGAGACTCCTGACTTCTAAGTGGGGAGGCTGTGTGTGCTGGGCTCAGGGCTGGAGGCCTTTTCCATAAGTACCTCAGCTGGAGTGGGCAGGGTGGCAGGATGGCAGGTATGGCTGCGCCTCCGGGCTGGAGGAAGAGAGAAGCACCAGCAGGAGAGCTCAGAGGCTGGGAAGTTGCCCATCCACAGGGCTGCGGCAGGGAGGGGGCACCAGGAGGGGCAGGGAGGCCTGCGAGCAGCTGTTGACCAGGTCATCCAGGGACCAGGGGAGCGCAGCAGGTGGTGGTGCTTTTACAGACCCCCTAGAACAGTAAATCCTCAGGCCCAGGTCGGGGCTTGGGGACAGAGGCTTCCAGCGAAATCGAACTCCAGTTCCCAGAGGCTTGTGCAGAACTCATTCTGTTCGCAGCTTGCTACAAATCATCTCTTCACCTTGGCAGACGCCTCTAGCTCCAGTAGGAGGTGGTTGGGGTGTGGGGAGAGGCGCCTGCCCTGTGGAACAGACTTCTCACCATAGAGCCCATACGTGGTCCAAACCCGCTGACGTTGACCGCCCCCTCCCCGGACAGGCACCTGGGGAGATTGCCTGGCCCCTGTTTTCCTTGCTCCCAGCTGGCTCACAGGTGAGGGACGTGAGCTTTTCCTGGGACCCGAGCCTTTCCCCTGAGCCTGACTTCCTCCTAGCCCACCTCCTAAGTGCTTACCCCTTGCCTGACAGATCCCCCTGGCTTGGTGTGTGGGGCCCTGGGAGGTGGGGGGAAAGCCTCCCTGCTTCTCTACAGGAAACAGTTCTCCACACAGAATCACACTCTTGCTGATGGCGAGTCGGAACCCTGGTTTTCACTAGCGCCCCTCAACCCAACTCCCTGCCTGCCGAGGTATTTTTTTTCTTTTTCTTTTTTTTCTTTTCTTGGTTCCTAAAGGACCCAAGGACCTGATTACCCTCAATTTGGCACGTGTCCAGCTGGGCATTTGACAGCTTCCCCAAAAGCCGAGTGGTCTCTAGTAATTGCCCCCATTGCTAACTCAGATCCTTGAAAGATTTCAGGTAGGAAAGGGACCCCCACCCATATGTGGCCTGGATTTCCGCAGCGCCATGCTGTCGTTCTTTTTCTGTTCATCTAATGGAACCTATAGAACATGGCCAGGATGTGGGTGCTTATCCTCAGTGCAGTGGGACTTGTTGGAGGGTTTTGAACAGCAGAGTGCCATGGGTCCAGGGTGGGCTCTACGATGACGGCTTCTGGCTCCTTCCACTTGCTCAGAAATCATAGAGGATGTCTACCCACATCTGCCCAGTCTTTAACGACCAACGTGCTAAGTGCCCCTCTGCGACCCTCTTCCCCCCTGTAAGTACTAAGACGTTCATTCACTCGTTCATTCAAAAACACGAAGTGGGCGCCTCCTGAGGGCTGGACTCTTTCCACAGAAGAGCCTGTACACACATCTCCTCATAGGAGCAACCCTGTGAGCTGGCAGACAGGGTATAATGAATCCCCGTCCCAGATGAGGACAGCGTGCGGTTGAGGCCATAAAGGAGGAAAGTGAGAAAGCCAGGATTTGGACCCAGGCCTTCTTTTCCAAACCCGCTGCTCTTTCTGCCACAGCCCATTACTTTTTCTCCACATCCTGGGTGGGACCAGGCTGCCGCCTTGGGCCCCTGGCTGACACTTCTGGCATCTGATTTCCAGGAAGAGGGCACTCATGCTGATGGTGTGCGTCCTGGCGGGCAGGCCCAGTGGCAGAGAATTCTTTGCTTTGTGCACGTAAATAGGGGCTTATAAAACTGGCTGAGCACATGCTGTCTCTGTGCTGGAGTGTCAGCGCGCAGAGCACCGAGGAGCTATGCCAACCACGTCTGGCCCTCTCGCCCAGCTGGCAGCTACCGCAGAAGGCAGTGTCCTGGTCATCTATTTCAGTGATCTAATGAAAAAGGCACAACCAAACCATTCTGGCCACCTCGTACCTACTATTTGCATTTATGTGCAAACATGCTGTACTTTTCTGGTACTGAAAGTTAAAAAACCTCTTGGCCTATTTGAAGAAGACAGGAGCCGTGGGGAGAAGCCTGCTGGAAGCATGTTTGCGCTGGCCTGGGAAAATATGTCTGAATGTTTCTCGATGGAGGCCTCGGAGGCTGAAATTCCATTGACTTGAACAGGAAGTCTCGTCATTTCTGAACCATGGACACAATTGGGAGCCATTGCTTCCGGCCAAGCAGCCATGCTTTATGCTGCGCTGATGCTTCCAGGAGACATTCTGGGGGGCGCCGGGTACCTTCTCTGCAGGAGGAGAGGTTTTGACTGTCCCCTCTGCAGCCTCCAGAATGTAGGCTCCTCATGTGCTTGCGACTGAGAACAGAAAGAGTCCCCTTTGCCCAGGGTCTGGCCATACCTAGACCCCCTTCCTTGAAGCTTGGGCTTTCAAAGTCAAGAACAGCACACGCTGCTTCCCTCTGATGTGGCTACGGTTCCAATAAAGACGCTCCATGGTCACTTCCACCTGAAAGATGCATCATGGCTCGTGATAGAGCTAACTCAGGCCTGGGGTCCAGTACCGGCTCTGCCACTTTCTAGCTATGTGACCTGGGCAAGCCACCTTGGTTACTTCACCCTTAAAATATCGGGCTAATAGCACCTTCCCTCTAGAGTAGCAATCAGACAGTAGCTGGTACTGACTACGGGCGAAACTATTCCCATGAATTATTTAATTAGATATTCACAAGAGTTCCATGATTGGCATCATTTTACAGAAGAGGAAATGAGGCTCAGAAAGGTTAGGGAGCTTACCTGAGGTCACACAGCTGCCAGGACTCAAATCTGCCAGACCTCGGGGCTGACCAGTACAATCACCAGTCTCCTAGGTTTCCTGTTGAACTGTTGTCAGGATCGAGTGTCACTCAAGGCCTGGCTTGGGCTCAGCTCCATTTTCACTAGTTCTTGCCCTGTGCCCACCTTCTGAGTGAAGAAAACAGAAGCAGACCTTGGCTCCCCACACTGCATGTCAGAGCTGGCCGGGAGCCCTGGGGGGCTCAAATTCTGGTGAGTACCTGTGCAAGTCTCAGGGGCTGGCTGCCCCCGGGGCATGGGCCACCTCCCGGGCCTTCAGCCCTGCTCTGAGCAGCTTCAGTTTTCTCAGGCTTGAGCAATAGCCTGAGGCAGCTTGGCACCTCAGGCAATAGTCCTGGGCATGGTAATTTGCCTCTCTGAGCCTCAGTTTCCCCATCTGCACAGGGGGGTCATGATAGTTCCTATTCTTCCGGGCAGTTGGGAGGCCCAATAGGATGGAGCATATAAAGCGCTTAGTGTTGTATGTGGCACATAATAAGCACCCAGTATCATAGCCTTTGTTATCTTACATTAAATACTCCAGATGAAGGGCAGAGTAAGAGTGAGAAACTGAGCCTTCGTTATGAAAACCCTATATGAAACAGTAAGTGTTTCAAACACTACATGAAACAAAAATCGAAGAAAAACACAACAGTAATTGAGTTGTATGTATAAAAGACCTAGCAGACCTCCCCAGTCTTTCTGGCCTTCATTCTCTGTATATGTTTTGAACCTTCCTTTTAAGTATCTCTGACTATTTCTCAGATGAAGCAAGAAGTCCCATCCCCGCCCCATCCCAAGGGAAATATGAAAGATCCTAAAGAGGCCGCCGGTGTCCAGCTTCTGCTGAGAAAGGCGGAGCGTTACATCCTGAGAGCACGGGCTGTTCTGTACCCTGAGGCCCCTGGTCAGTTTGCTGTGTGTTGTGTCGCAGGCACATAATTACTTGTGCCTTTTCCCCAAGACCTTTTAAAGAAACACTTACATTCCCACAGAGTCCATTTAAATCCTCTAAACAATGAATTCTTTTTGCATTAACCTTAAGGGTACTGAGGGGTTTGCAGAAACATCAAGAAGCAATCATTTTATGGGTGCTGTGCTCTGTCATGGAGCCCACACCACCAGTTCCCCCCAAAAGGGCAGCAGATTGATGTTGCCCCTGGATGGCAGACACTGCTTATGCTGACACACTCTCCATGCCCTCTTTCCTTGCTGACAGCACCTGACTTTGTTCTGAGCAGCAATGAACTCAGCTCCCAATGATATCCTCCCTTCGCAGACTTCCTCGCAACTAGGGGCAGTCACGTAGCGCGTTCTGGACCCTGAGACGTGTACATGGGAGAGCTTTGGCAGATGTGCAGTTTCTCCCGTCTTCCTTCCTTCTACCTTGAGCACAAACACGGTGGGCGGAGCCATAGCTGACATCGTAAACAAAATGGAAATGTGAAGAGAATTGCAGAGGCAGCAGGCCTGACGTCATTCACCGGGACAGCCCACCTCCAGCTGTATCACGTGACAAAAACCACCTGGCTCCTGGTGAGGGAGCGGCCTGTGGTGGGAGTTGGATTGACCAGATGACTGACTGCTCTGGGGCAGATACGAGAAATGTGGGCCCTGTGGGTTAGGTGTGTGGATACCCCCAGATACCAGCATTGACACCGCAACCTGGGCCTCCCTCTCCCATGGGGGGGAAAAAATTCACATCACTTTTAGTTGACTTTTAGTTGACTACTTTAGGTGAAAATAGTTGACTTTTAGTTGTCGCTATTTTTTGAGTGACAAGGCTGTTACTTGCAGCCTAAATTATTCCTAACTGATAAGCAGAGTTCCGGGTAACCTTTGGGAACCCAGATAAGGCAGACTGGGTGGGAGGATAAATTCAGGGTTGGATTTTACTCTCTGACCGTGGTGTCTCCACTCTTTCTGGGTTAGAGCTTGGCTGAGTGAACACTGGGAGAACAGCAGTGTGTGGTCAGCAATCTAGATCAGGGATTCTAGCTGTGTCCCAGACAAGGAGAGAAACTGCAGGGAGGGTCCCTGGGTCATAAACTCATCGCCTTTCAGGGGAGGATGTTGTCTCAGAGAGCACCGGGTTCCTCACCCTCCCACCCCCGAACCTCTCCTGCTGGGTTCCCATTCAGCTTTGTCAAATTACTCACCATTTCCTGAACATTCTGTGCCTTGGCAGATCCATCTTCTTGGCTCTAAAGTTCTCATCTTCTCCTCTTCCACTCCCCTTTTTGGCTTATCTTTCAAGGCCCCACTTGGTGACCTCTTTTGTCAGGTCCTTCTGACCACCCTCGTGCCTCTCCACCCACACAGGATTCTCTGCTCCTTCTGCTAGGTCATCTCAGTACTCAGACATCTCTTCCAGCCCTCCCGCATCCAACAAGCGTCTGTCCCTTGGCACCAGGCTAGGCACTTAGCACATGACACTACAATTCATTGTAGACATGTTTATGTCACCCGCCAGAGTAGGATTGTTTTTTGAGGGCAGGATCCATTTATCTTAATCATTTACATTTTTTCCAGAGCCCAGAATGGTACATGGAAGACAGCAATCAGTGTCTAAGTTTTCATGTCTTGTGCTTCTTAAAGTGTGTGCTTTGGAACACCGGTCTCCCAGGACAATCTCAAGAATTGCACACCAAAGGGATTTCATGGTCAAACTGGTGTTGAGAATGCCAGACTATGAGATTTCCTAAGACTTAACCACGTTGTGAATCTCCAAGAGGGATGATGAGTATGCAGGCTTTCTTCAGTGGATTTGACCAGGAGATCTCTTTCTTACGGAGAACCTTGAGGGACTGAAATGTTGAGAAAAGCATTTTGGAAACCCCAATCAGATAACTCCTTTATTTTAAAAGGAAAGCATGATCCAGTGCCTTTTTAAGTCTACTACCGTGTTTCCCCAAAAATAAGACCTAGCCATACAATCAGCTCTAATGCGTTTTTTGGAGCAAAAATTAATATAAGACTTGGTCTTATTTTACAATAAGACTGAGTCATAATATAAAATATAATATAATGTAATATAATATAATATAATATAATATAAAATACTGGGTCTTATATTAATTTTTGCTCCAAAAGACGCATCAGAGCTGATTGTGCAGGTAGGTCTTATTTTCGGGGAAACACGATAGCTCGTCGAAGGCATTGATAAGACCTAACATTGGGAGTCTTTGAAGGCTCACCATGGTCACCAGACAGAAGGTCAGTGACTGGGGTTGAAAGGCAGCAGTTTGAGGGTCAGGAAGATCTGGGCTCAAATCTGGATTTTCCACTTACTACCTGAGTCATCATAAGCAAACATGCCACCCTCTCTCAGTCTTAGGTTTCTCATACTTAAAACTTAGCTAGTAATGCCTATCTCACATGGCACTTATCATATCTGGGCGCTAACATATAACAAGGCTCAATAAATGGTTGCTATGGAAGCCAACAGCATTCTTCAGACTTCCTGGGATGTGAGGAAAAACCCTAGAGATGCTGGAGGTAAACACCAGAGTGGAGTTCACAGCACTTTCGGACACATGCCAAGGAGACATAGAGGTACGGCCAGGAAACGTTTCCCAGGTGAGAGTAGGAACTTTCCAGCCCAGTATTACCAGTGGGACAAGGGCCTGGTTCATTCTGGAATCTTTCTTGCTGCATCTGGGGACTGATGCGTGAGACAATATCCTAACGTCCCTCAGTCCTGGAAATCAGCTTCTTGTCCCACCCTGGCGGCCATCTTTCTGTGATCTTCCACACCCAGGAGTGGGCAGCAGATCTACCCACTGCGCTGACCCTCTGTCACTTCCCGGCACCCTCTGAGCTCCTCCCGCCCACCTTAGGGCCTTTGCTCATGTTTGTTTTCTCTGTCTGGCAGCCTTTCTTTCTCTTGGCTGGTCTGTCTCTTCCGTCAGATCTCATCTCAAACTTACTACCTCAAAGACGCCTTCCTCTAAACGCTACCATGACTTGTCTCTCCACTGTTAGGCATGCACATCGTTTCCTCTCCTTTTCCTTCATGCCGAACACTATTCGTAATGATATATTTATGTGATTAAAAAAAATAATGCTTATCTCCCTTTCTAGAAGGCAAACTTCACAAGATTTGCTTTGCTGACCACTGTGTCCTTCGGATTGGGCCCAGCAGTAGATGACCAGCAAATATTAGGCGAACTGACTGTTGAATGATGTGCTGTCTAGACAGCGTTTCTGGCTTATTTGGGGTGAGGGGTCTGTGGGCCCCACACTTGCTGAATGGGATTGCCTCCTTCGTGGGCCTGGGAGGGGTGGGCTGGGAGGTTGGTCACGGCTGCTTTTTACAGGAAAGGGCTGGTGTTTGAGCCTTGCTGCGTGAATGGCCAGGTAGAGGGGCAGTGATGGAGAGCCCGTCTCAGTGGGAGCCCAGCTCTAAAGCTGCCCCCTTAGGGACTCGGGAGAAAATTCTTCCAACCTTCAATGAGCATTTTCTGAATACTCGCCACAGTTCATTCTTTGGACTCTGCAAATTTTTGAAGAACGCATGTGTCTGGCTTGGCTTCAGCTGCTGGGAAGCTCAAGTTGAATTTGTAGCCTCCTCTTAGAGTCAAACACAGCTAAAGGCCTTCAGTTTGCACGTAACCACGCCCAGGATGCATTTTGCTTTTTTAGCCCTGGTTTCCCCCTTATCCTGATTTCTGTATTCTTTTTGTATCCTGATGCCTGTACGTAGCGCTGCCAACCATGTCAAAGTCTTTCTGCCATGATTTGGGTATTATATTTTTAATTGAGGAGAAATTCATATAACATAAAATTAACCATTTTAAGCTATACAGTTCAGTGGCATTTAGTACATTGAGAAGGTTGTGTACCAACCTCCTCTATTTAGTTTCAAAACACTTCCATCACCCCAAAGAAAACGCCATACCCTTTAAGCAGTCATTCCCATCCCCCCTTTCTCCAGCCCCAGGTAACCACCAATCTGCTTTCTGACGCTACAGATTTGCCCACTCAGTGAATATTCCATACGATGGAATCATACAATGTGTGACCATTTGTATCTGGCTTCTTCCTCTATGCATAAATGTTTTGAGGTTCATTCGTGTTGTAGCGTGTATCAGCACTGTATTGCTGTGGTTTGTTTTGATTGACTGATGAGAAACGTGGGTCAGCAGAGGCCGGGAGCATGGCCTCTAACCTGTGCCAGGAGTAAACCTCTCTCCAAGTCTCTATACTGCGCACAATGGAGATTCCCACCCAGAAAACCAGTGTACCGCATACGGTCCAGGTTACGTTCCAGAGGTCTTGGGACCTGGGCACGCGCTGCTTCTCTCAGGAGATATTCCCCCGGAATAGACAGAGGTGTCAGTCAGCCTTAAAATAACCTTGGCAGAGATCCCCATGCCAGAAAGATAGCCACAAACGTAAGCGCCACGGTTCACGGTGGCAGGAAGGGGGGTTCTAAATTAAGCCTTGGGTTGTGAGTTATATTGACTTGGGTCTGGTGGGGCTGACCAGTCACTTCTGTCGCTTTGAGTACTTGTCTCTGGCAGGTGGGAAGGTCAAAGTGGAAACACTGCTAGGAAGTGTGGTATGATTTTCAGCACTAAGGTGCTCCATCCAGGTCAGAAAGGTATTGAGGGGGAAGAAATAAAGGGAGGCAAATGGATTTCAGCTTCTTAAAGGGAACCTAAAAGAGCAAATATCATGGGGCTCAGCTCATGAAAGGGGCTCTGTGAATGTGTTGATTAATTATTGACATTGGACGTGATCACAGAGATGACTGGGGACTGAGTTAGATGAAAATGCAGAAACCACTGCAGGCCCATCCTAATTTCCTTCTGCCATATATTATGAGGCTCTTCAAATCTCATTAACAATGTGAAAATGGTAGTTTAGGCATTTGGGGGCGGCTTAGGGCCAAGATGAACCTGGAAACATGTCCTAGCCATGTCATCTCTGGTTACGTCAAGTTGGGTAAATTTCCTCCCTGACCCTTAGTTTTCTTGTCTGTAAAATGGGACTGATAGTATGGTTACCTCGAAGAACTACTGTGTGGATTAAAACTGATAATGCACCTGGCATTGTAGAAGGTGCTCCTTAAAAGCTTGCCCTCTTCTTCCTTTTTCCTCTTCTAAATGATAAGGAATAAGATACATCTTTAGGTGAGCATAGCTCTCAGTGATGGAAGGGTGAGCTGCAGTGAGAAAAGCAAAGGGACAAGACATGGTGAACGCCTTGCCGTTAAGAAGACCTCAGGTTTCAAGAGATGAAATAAATCGATGTGAGAAGCAATTGCAGAATAAGCCCAAGCAGTGTGTAATGATGTGAGTCACAGGTGTGTACCATCCTCCTCAGTCAGTGGATGACATCTCCTCTGGAGCGTCAGCTGCAGTCACGATGGGAGAATGTCATTCCACAATGCTCTCCATCCCAGCACTGGCCTATCTCATCAAAGTGATCTATTTGTGGGTCTGGGCCTCCTTCCTCCAACCTACTGTGCAAACTGCCTGGTATATGAATATTTTTTTAATGCTGTAAGTTAGCATTTAATGAGTTCATACTACCATGTTTCTCCCAAATAAGACCGGGTCATATTAAGTTTTGCTCCAAAAGATACATTAGGGCTTATGTTTAGGGGATGTCATCCTGAAAAATCATGGTACGGCTTATTTTCCAGTTAGGTCTTATTTTCGGGGAAACACGGTATGTGAGAGGGCCTGTGATAAGCTCTTTGTACTGACCATCTATTTTTTGGTTGTTTTAAATCACAGCAACCCTCCAAAGTAGGCCATTGTATTTTCCCTAATGAATGGAGGGAGAACATACTTGGCCGAGGTTACCAGGGTAGCAAGTGGCAGTGCTGATCTCTGACCCGGTCAGCCGGACTTCAGAGTCACTGCTTAGAATCCCAGACCCAGCTGGCTCATTGGCTGTCAGCACACATGCCTACTGTGTGCAGTAAGAAGGAAGCAGGGTTCTGTGTGGGCCTGACTGGCTGCTGAGGATGGCTCCAGGGAGACGTTGGGACATTGCTGCGCATATTTGCACAGAAGGCCTGGCTGACCACAGCAGACCACAAGCTTTCTAGTGGCAGCAAGTTGTAATAAGCATTGAGAGCAGTGGAAGGGGGCAGTGGAAGTAGGAAGACCGAGGAAGTTTCTAGCAACAGGAAATAGTACCCCGAGAAGCTGGTTCTCCATGCCACAAGTTGGGGAGCACTGACTGGGCAAGCTCAGCAGCTAAGGTGTGGGCAGGGCAGAGAGCAGGGACGCCTCCTGTTACTTAGAAAGAATGCTGGAGAGCAGGGCGCTTGGGAGATGATGTCGTCCCTTGGAGCCACACCCAGATTCGAGAGCCAGGTCAGCCACTTACTAGCTGGGTGACTGAGAAAGTCACCTTTCCTCTCTGGGCTGCAGGTATCTTACCTATGAAACCAGCTACCTGCTGGGGCTATCTCTAGAATTACAGATAGTGACTGGAGCCCAGTAAGCACAGTGCCCCCCTTTGTTCTCGTTGTTGTCAGTCCTGGTAATGACTGGTATTCATACGCGTGTCGCTATGGGCACAGTATTGGTGCAAACCTGGGTTTCCTTTAACCTTGACATTTCATGGTGAAGGCCAAGAGTGCCAACATCTCTAGTTACTCCTTTGGAATCAACCTTAGAACGGAGGGTGAAGAAAGTTGGGGTGTGTGTATGTGCGTGCAGGTGCACCCGTGGGGTTCAGACATGAACAAGAGTATCATGGCTTTGGAGCAGGTGTGTACCAAGTACTGTGAGGGCACCAAGGAGGGGATTATCAACTGTGGGAAGGAGTGGAGAAGGCTTTCAGAGCATGTAGCATCTGCATTAGCCCTTGGCAGACGGGAAGAAGTCAGCTGGGTGAAGGAGAGAGAGAAATGCAAAGTCACGGAGTCTGGGCGTCACCTTGTTCAAGGATCAAGTTCAGAGGGAGCAGAGGTAGGGAGCTTGGAGGACACATGGCTGTAAAGGCAGGCCGTCCCCCAACACCAGCCCAAGGCAGGGTCCCCCTGGGCACTCTGCCGTGGTTGGCCTCACCCTCCACCCTTCCTGCCATGCCATGTGGCAGCTGCATGTTCAAGCAGCCACATCTTCCTGGCTGTGTGTCTGCCCCAAGGACATGCGAAGGGACGAGCACACAGGTGAATGAAATGGGAAGGAGCCAGGAGCCAGCAAGGACTCGGGAGGGAAGCGAGAAGACAGTGCTGGTTGAGATACCCGTCCTTTGGGGGCCTACACGTCTCTGCTGTGAGCCCTGCAGGGGTGACCTCCAGCAGTCCGCGATGTCTTTGTGGCAGCATGCCACGGGAATCCAGGGTGGAGATAGTTCTTGGCAAGGCGTGCCATGGTCTGGTACATCTCATAATCTCCCTGGGAGGCGTCCCCAGTGTGTCTGTCACAGACAAAGATGTCCACGGGGCCCCCATCACCTCTGACTTGTTTTCCCAAAATTGTGGCTGGAGTTGCTCAGTGCCATCTGCACTGTCTCACTGGCCACCCCACCCGGCCATCTGTTTACAGGCTGTCAGACAGCTGGCTGGTGTGAGGGGGACACCGTGTGACCACAGAATGCACAACGTCGACTGCCTCCAGTGGGAGGACCCTGGAGCCTTCACCTCGCTCGCCCCAGGGTTCCAGCTGAGAGATGGGCTCCAGATTAGCGTCCACTGTGCGCTTGGCCTGTGTACCAGCCACCACAACAGTTATCAGCCCAGTGATTAACGGAGTGTTTATTAGACACCAGGTGCTGTACAGATATCCCTGGAACAACCCTGCAAGGTGAGGGGGGGTCCTTCTGTTCTTCCTGATGAGGAAGCTGATAAAATTACTGAAGGGCTCACAGCCAAGTAAGCCCCCAGGAGCACAGGACCCTCCAAGAGGCAAGAGCCCCCTCCTTGTGGAGTTCCAGGCCCTCTGGGTGCTGTATGGATCCACCCTCCTG
Organism: Rhinolophus hipposideros; assembly: GCF_964194185.1. NCBI lineage: Eukaryota > Metazoa > Chordata > Mammalia > Chiroptera > Rhinolophidae > Rhinolophus > Rhinolophus hipposideros. The sequence goes on from NC_138069.1 coordinate 39,883,390, forward strand.
CCCTCAGACCCTGCCCTCGTACCCACCGTCATGCTGGCCATTCCCAACGCCTCCTCCGCTTTCCAGCCTCGAGGACTTTGCCCCGCGGTTTCCCACTCAGCTCTGGGAATATCTCAGAGGGACCCCCTGGTCTACGGAGTCAGGGAGATTTTTCTCTTCCTGGCACTTTCGGTGTCCAGCCCTGCAAAGTCATGATGACACTTTTTATTCTAAGATACCTACTCCTCGTTAAAGACACCCAGAGTACAAAAGTGCATAAGGTCAAACTCTCCTTTCCCTCTACCCCCCTCTCCACCCCCAGATCACCCTCCCAGAGAAGGCCACCGTGGTGGGGTGCTGTATCTCCTCAGATGTTTTATGCACGTGAAAAGACATACTTACTCGTATGCGTATCTTGTTGGGATCAAACCACACTTCCGGTGGCTTTTCGCCATTTGCCTCCCTTCCCTGGCCCTAGAACTATTTATTCTCTGTCTCTGCCCTGCTCTGCATCTGGGAGGCCGACCCCTACAGCTGACGGCAGTGCCCTGGCTCCCATGGGCTCCCGCTTCTGGGTGGGTTGACCAGTGGGAGGCACTGATAGGAAATGGAAGGACAGAGGAGAAAGAGGCCGTGTGTTTACTCCCTCCCCCACCCCTCTTACGCTGCGCCACCTCCCTGTGCTTCTTCTCACAGTGCCAGGACTCCCCTTTCAGCCCTTCCTCCACAGCCCAGCTCTCTCTGAACCCCAGTAACCTTGGGCCTCCCCTCGTCCCTGAGGCTGAGGCAGGGCAGAAACTTCATGTTGTCACTGCTCCCTGGGTGCTTCACAGCTCCTATTGGTTCCCTTACCCTTACCCTTACCCCAGCACTGTACCTGGCCCCCTCATGACACCATTTTCACACCTTTGCACATTTCTGAGTGTGCCCTCCACTTGCTGTTGGAACCCTGTGACACACATAACATTCTGGAACATCTCTGCCCCTTAGCACTATATCCTGAGGAGCTTTCAGGGTCAGAACCTGCGTATCTATTCTCAAAGCATGCATGGTCCTTTGTTCTTAGAAAATTATAATCCGGAGTTTGAGACCAAAAATAAACAGCGACCAGTAAAGAGACACTGGTGGAGAGGGCTGCGGAGAGCATGAGTGAGTTGTCGTGACAGAGACACATAGGGGTGACCTGCTGGCTGGTCTCCTGTTTTATGGATGGACCATAGGCACTTTCACTCGTGTCCCATTGATGGACACGTAGGTCTTGCCCACAACTTCACTCCTTCCAACTGTGCCGCAGCAGACATTCTCGTCTGTGCGTCTTGGTGTTTTTGTCCTGACCTGTTTGGAAAGGAATTTCCCAGATGTGGAACTGCTGGAACCCAGTGTGGATGGATTTAAAGTTTGCTGGATTTAATAAATGATGCTGAAAGAGCATCTCTTCCCAGGGAAGCCCACACGAGAAGAAGTCACAACTCGTTTGCCCTCTAGGGAGTCAGAGGAAGGCTTGTCCAGGAGCAAGGGCCTTCCTGGAACTGAAGCCTCATCACAGACTTTCTCCTTTTATTTCAAGTGTCAATAACACTACTTGCCCACTATCCCCTCCCCTGTCCTCCATGACCATCTTTCTTCCAGGGAACCTTGGAGTTGATATATGAATGTTGCAATAAAATGCCACAGAAGTTTTTTTTAAAAAAATAAATGAGATCCAAGAGAAAAGCCTGGAAGCAATTACCGCTTCACCCTTTCTGTTGATTCCGTTTGAGTAGATGTTTAAAGAGCACCTGGTCTGTCTGTGCTAGTTCTGTGCTTGTGCGAGGAAAACCCAAATGGGTGAGATATGGCCGCTGAGCCCTCAGTGGAGCTCACGGTCTGGGGAGGGCAGGCAAGGAGTCAATACAGTGGTTTTCAAACCTGTCCAGGGACGGGTTGCATCAGAATCATCTAAGAGCTTTTCAGACACAGAGGGCCCAGGGGCCACGCTGGGGGCTTCCTTACATGGGCTCTCAATGTGGTCGCTGGTATAATGTAGAGGCAGCAGAACTGCGTGGCCCAAGGGCCAAACCTGGTGTTTTGTGTGGCCTGTAGTTTGGGCTTGCACATGAAAAAATTAAGTTAGTTTCCAGCCTCTAAAAATCAGGAGATCTCTCATTAAAATCCAGATTCCTTCTCTTGGAAAAAACCTAACCACTTGCTCCAACACTGGGCCTTTTAGACGGGCACACGTTCTCCAGTTTTACAAGCCCCGCCCCCAGCTCTCCCTCGCGTCTCTCTCTTAACGTCAGTTGCCATGATGTCTTTGGGTTAACAGTACTCTTTTCTTATGGTAGAATGAAAGGAAATGAAATTCTTTGTGTCCTCTTAACTATATCAAAAGTTGAAAAATATAAGACAGACCAAGAAGTCTGTGTGGGGGTAGGGGTAGGGGATGATGGGAGGATGTTTAATGAGAGAGAGCAGATTTCTTTATGGAATTGTTCAATAGGCACATCGAATGTGTCAAAAGAATATGAGCCCAGCCCATTTCCCTCATTTATGCTCCCAGCCTGACAGCCCAGGCACCAGCGCCAAAAACACTAGATGGGGGGCTAAGAGCCTGGATTCTTCCAGACCTTTTGGTCATTGTTTCACCATGGGTACAGTATTTAATTCCTCTGGACCATCCTGTAAAACAGTGGTTCTCAACTGGGGAAAATTTTGCCCCGCAACCCAAGGGACATTCGATGTCTCGAATTATTTTTGATTGCCACAGTTGGAGGCAAGAGTTGCCATTGGCATTTAGGATGTAGCAAGAATTACCTTGTACAAATGTCAACAGTGTTGGGGTTGAGAAACCCTGCTATAAATGTGGGGTTTGTCCCTTCTACTTCTGAAAATCTTTAACATTACCCCTCCACCCACAGATATTACTTTCAGTTTGGGGGGCCAACAGAGCCTCAGGGACAGGTATCATCTTGAAAAGCAAGTAGGATGGGAGGCAGGGAGAGGGGGTTCCAGTTCGTGGGAGTCATGAGGTGAGGCCCGGGGAGGTGAGTGCAGAGAGTGTCATGCTCATGGAAAGATGAGTGGACTGGTATGCCTGATTGTCACTGGTGATGTAGAGAGAGCCACGCTGTTTGGGGCAGTGTCCTCAGTGCAGGGGTGCAATGGAAGTCAGCACAGCTGTTAACAAATTTTCCAGCTCCCTCTCCTTCCAGGACATGCTCAGGGGATGTCAGGGCTGGCCATGTGACTTGATTTAGCCACTGAATAGCGGGCAGACGTGGAGAGTATTCACTGCTGGGTGGAAGTGCTGAAAACCAGTGCTTTCTTCGTACCACCCTCTCCTGTCCCTCTGCACAGTGACCCTCAACATTCAAGATGGTGGCTGCTTCATCAGCCTGAGCAACAAGAATGAGTGGGGACCCAGCCAACCCACAGTGAATATGGGCAAGATAGAACCTTTGTGCTTGAAGCCAAGGAGACTTGAAGGCTGTTTGTTACTGCAGTAGAATATGGCTCTGCTGACTGACTTAGACATCCCTGCTGGTACCCGAGATGGTTTTAGGTGGTACAGAGATGGCATGAAATCATACTACATCCCTCGGTGAGAACACTGCTCCCTTGCTAAGTACCTGCACCACACCAAGGAATAAGTCTCCATGGGGCACCAGACTGTGTCTCACACCTGCCCACCACATCTGATGCTCCCTTTTTAACAGGGAACGGGAACAGCCTCAAGTTTCTGTATTTAGCTAATGTTTTATAGCATCATTTTAAAATCGAACTTAATTTTAGGCTTGCCTTCTATTTATGGCAAGGGATCATAGTTTTCCATTTACAGTAGTGATATAAAATATTTTAAAATGTTAACTAAAGATAGTGAATCAGTTTGAAGATTTGTATGAAACCAATAAAACACAGGTGGTATATACGCATGGTGAAAATCATAAGGATGATTTACAAATGACTGAAGTAAGTCAGGGCTACAGCTCACAGTCTCTTACAGAGGAGAAATGCTCTGTCATGGCAAAGGGTTTAACCACCACAACAAACACATCACTACAGGCTTTCTTCTAACAAGATGAAAGCAGCTGTCACACAATATAATTTAGAGATACACAGAATATGGTGCTATGTCCTCTATACCATCTCGTGCCTGCCACACAGTAGGTGCCTGACCAGTATGTGTTGAGTGATCGGTGAGCAGGATGTGGTATCATTTCTAGGCAATCCTGAGGGGCAGGTGGGCTGCAGTCTTGAGAAGGCCTTTGCTCTGTGAGCTTCTGTGAGCAAATCCGGGAGACTAGGCAGAGTGCTACTAGCTCTGCAAACAGGGTGGGAAAGGGAGGCTCCCTGAATGTGGGGTTGGGGGATGGGAAGAGGAGCCACAGAGGCCGGGTCTGGCCAGGGGGAAAGGGGGGAAATCCCAGGTGATGTGTGCATATGTGTGTGGGGGGGGGGACGGGGGTGTTGGAAAGGCCAGTGGAGAATAGACATTTGTAATATGAGGTTTTAAACTATTTGCACAAGACATACAATGTAAATCCCTTCTTCCCGCCCCCGCCCAAATGGATGAGTTTCACAGCTGCATTTGTACAGCTTCTCGACTCAACAGGGGAGAAGGGGAGACTTCAGAAATGGTGGGAGGCCTGGGCTTCCCAAAGCCATGGAACTGTGGGTAAGAAGTAATTCTACCAGGATCTCAAGGCTGATGAGGCTGCGGCTGCCTTCTGGGTTACACACGAGGGAGTGGGTGAATGACGACGACGAGTGCACTTGGGGTTGTGACGTTCAGAAGCACTTCTTCCTGTGCCCGCCGTGGACAGTGGGTGGCAAATATTATTTCCCGGAAGTGGCTGTAATAGACTGTTTCACCACACGTGCTGTTTATCCGACAATGTGACTGGACAGTCCTCTCATGAGAGGTGGTGTGTATGCCCCCTCCACTTAGGTATAGGTGGGCAGTGATGGCTCTGAACAGCAGAATAAGGTGAATTGAACCTATGTATCTTCCAAGGCTGCATTCTAAAAGGCAGTGTGGCCCCCTCCCTGGTGTCTGGGACACCTGCACTCATGTGTCACCATGTAAAGGGGACGACCACTCTGAAGCTGCCATGCCACGAGAATGCCAAGGCACATGGAGTGACTACATGAGGTGCTTTGTTCCGCAGGCGTAGTCTTCACGTCATGCCCTTCCAGACCTTTCGATGATTCTATTCCCCCGTTACGGGTCCCCTCTGGGTTCATGTCTCCCCAGCCAAGGCCCCAGACATCAAGGACCTAACTCTGCAGTACCCTGACTGCCCTCCTGATTTGGGGAATGCAGGGCATAATTAAATAGTGGTCGGAAGCTGCTAAGTTTCGGGGATTTTGTTACACAGCAAGTGCTGACTGAAACAGAGGGACTGAATGTTCCCCATCTCCAGGGCCTCAGCTCTGCCCGCGTGCGGGTCTGTTTGCTGGAGCCCCCTCCCCTCTTTTAATCGTGTGTTCATATGAACAGAGTCCCGAGGCTTTTGTGGTGATGGGGTGCTCCAGAACCAGGAAATGGCACCTCTTTTTCCAAGAGACTCCGACCTTCTTTCCTCTCTGATGAGTTGCATTTTCTCTTTGATTGGCAGGTTTGGTAGGAATCAGAATTGCATGCGTGCCCGTGGGAGAGGGGAGGAGAGTGCAGAAAGCGACTGTGTAGACGGGGGATTGTACCACTGACCAAGCTGTGTCACAGCATGTCACTTTCTACCCAAACAAGCAAAGACCTGCGCTTCATCTTTCAGAGGCAGGCCACTGATCAAAGTGCACTGAAAAGGCTCCTGGCTGACTTTCCTCTGACTCCTAACAGCCCCGCTTCTCCACCCAGATGCAGCGGTTGGGGAAGAACACGGTCCTAGTGACGCCCGCCCTCATTTGAGTTCCAGTCCTGGATGGAGGCAGCCTGCTGCCTTACACTGTTTTTCAGATGCTGTCCAATGTGTTTCCTTTCGCCCCAAAGCCACTTTGTAATCACTGTTCAAAATTCTAAGTGTGAGGGAGGGCATATGGGGAGCCAGGAGTGCGCCTCCCTGGACGTAGTTGGGCAGTGTCCGGCGTAGGCAGGAGCTCCTGGCTGAGAAGGAATCACATTGCACTGGGGGGGGGGCAACTCCTTTCAAAAGAGGACTACACCTGTGTCTTCGTAGTGAACTCAGTGTGTGCTGGGGTCTTGCCACCCTTGGAGGTTTCCCTGCCTGTGGCCTAAGGGATGTTGGGAACACTAGCCATGGCTTGGCAGGCTAATGGAAAGAGGCTAAATCACGCTGTGGGGAGGGGACCTCAATGAGCCCACTGAAAGTGCTCTGTCAGCTACAGTCTTGGAAAGAGCGAGTCCAGTTCTGCTCCTCCTTTGACTGGAAGGATAGTCAGTAAGTTTTGAGTTTCTCAGAGCAGGGAACTGTGTAGCTAATTCATTTCACGTAACCAGACACCTCAATTTCAGGATATGCAGTTGACCCTTGAACATGGGTTTGAACTGTGTGGGTCCACTTCTAGGTGGCTTTTTCTCAATAAATACATATAGTACCATAAATGAATTGTCTTTTCCTTAGGATTTTCTTAATAATATTTTCTCTAGCTTTATTGTAAGAATACAGTATATAATACATATACAAAATGTGTGTTCACTGACTGTTATCAGTAAGGCTTCTAGTCAACAGTAGGCTGTTAGTAGTTAAGTTTGGGGGAGTCAAAAGTTACACGTGGCTATTCCACTGAACACGTGGTGGCTGTGTGAGTGCCTCTAACCCCCTTTCTGTGTTCAAGAGTCAGTGGTTTTTCAGGCTGACCTATAAAAGTGTGTGAGCTGGTGCCACCTATTGGCAAGTTGTGATACTGCAGCCTAGCTCTATTAGATGCCGTAACCTGTCCAGACAAAAAGCCCCGTAAATAGATACAAAGTGCAAGGGAGTTCTAAACATCTACAAATATAAATACTTGTTGGCATAGTTTGTTTTACAAGGAGGTAATACAAGCTCTTGGAAGCGGAGACAAACGTCATTACATTGGATGCAAGAAGATGGAGAAAACTATGCTGTAGGAATTCCTCTTCGAAGAAAATTCTTTGTGTAGAGGAATGGAATTCTCTGCCAAGTTTCTTTGGTTGTGGAGAAAGTCTCCAGAGACCACTTCGCAGGAAGAGTAGACGATCTCTAAACCACCTGCTAAGGAGGGTGGGTTCTGTTAGCTGGCCGTAGTGCATCTGAATGGGGCAGACAGGTTTTAGGGCAAAGCTGCATGGCTTGACCCAATAGAGCCTTTCTGGGGGAGTTTAGAAGAGGAAGTTGACCAGAGGCAGCACAAGAGGATGGGAACCTGGGAGCCAGGCACGTCTGATGAGGAATGGAGGAAGTGTGTTGTGAGCGATACAGGGTACAATCTCTCCTGCATGTCCCGTATGGGAAATCTGCTTGGATTTCTTTGTGGAAAATGGATAAGGGGTGAGAACTAGGGTTCACCTGGGTTCTTAAATAGACTCTTGGAATTGGAAGGGATTTTAAGAGGTCACCAAGGCCATTCCTACCCAAGGTAGAAGCGCCTTCCCTGACACCCTGGGAGATGTGAGCAGTCTGGTTCAGACATATCCAGGGTTCACTCTGCAGGAGGCAGACGGGGCCACTGAGGAACTTCTTGTCTTTGGTTTGCTGTCTTTGTTCGCTTCAGAATTTTAGATAGGACGTGGCCACACTCCATGGCCGGGAGGGTAGGGCCTATCAGCAAAGTCACAATAGCTACTGGGGACAGTGTCCTAGTGGTGCCAAGAACTTACATGATCTCATTTGAGCCTTACATCATTCCTATGTCTTGTGTCATAGAGAAAGCCATTCCTTCTACTTTGGAGATAAAGAAATGGAGTTCTTGCAAGCCCAGCTCAAGTCCCATAGTGAGTGTGAGGAGAAACAGGGATTTCCACTTAGGTGTCGTGAGCTTTTCTCTCTGTCACCATTTCTTCCCCATTGACATTACTGGGCAAATCACCCTCTGACAACATCTGTGAGAGAATGCTTGTCCTGTAATGATGAACTCACCATTGTGTCTGATTTGTATCCTTAAGAGGAACAGAGACAATTTCCAAAGTGGTCAACTAATTTGCAAAGGAAACTTGGAGAATAAATAATCTCTGAAGAATGTCGAAAAGAACTGGGGTGATTTCCTTTGGAGAAGGCTGGTTATGTAATGGGTCTCCAGGTTTGTGGGAGATGGTGGCTGCCAGCTGTTCTTCATCTCCACTCGGGACAGGAGAGGAAGAAATTGGCTGAAGCAGCAGCTTGAGGGTGTCTATATGGAAGAATTTCTTGACCCTGGAACGGGTCAGTGCAGAGAAAAGGAAAATGAAAGAGCAGTCCCTTTCACTGAGGACAACAAATGGAGAACAGAGTCGTCTTGGGGTGTGGGGCTGTTTAGAAGCCAACATTGTCTCACTAATCGGGCTCACTGGGTGTGTTCCTCAGGATGTGGGCTCCAGAAGCACTCAGGGTTGGAGGGAAATGCTTGAGGATCTTCTCTGACAGCATCCCCAGTGGAGCTCTGTTCCTGTTATAGCCCAGTACCCCTCAATAATGACGGGTCTTGCCAAACACCAGGGCGTGATGCATAATTGTGTGTCAGGCTCCGTGTCCCTGGCTCTGTCTCTGGAAGTTTCCTGGTCCCTGAAACTGCAGCAAAGGGTGTATCATAGGACCCTGGGGAGGGGACAATGGAGTGGTGGTCTAGCAGAGTGCCTGGCCGGTAGTCTGCATTCAGTAAATGATAGGCTTCTGCTCCCACTCCCCAAATATCTAGACTTTGTGTAAAGCCTAAATAAAGTCCATTTTTTGGACAATAAAATTATTTGATTTAGAGTTCGTGAGTTCTACTCTGTCAGACCTAGTCAAAGAGTCAAGGGGCACACCTGACAAGGGGTATAGGAGTTTGGTGATAGAGGTATGTATTCACTCTCTCCACAGCCCTCATATATGAATTACAGACCTTGGGTCTCTCTGCTCTCAGCTCAGATCTGTCCAGACCAAAGTGTCTAGGTTCTGTTAGAGCTTCCCTGTGCCTGTCTCTCCCTTCAGTCCTTCCAGCCAATGTTGTCTGCTCCCTTCTGGGTCTCTAGTCCTCAGACACAGAATCCAGGGATGCTACAAATTATCTTAGGTCAGGCTGGGTTCCAATCCCAGCTCTTCCGCTGACTTGCTCTGTGACTTCGGACAAATCACTCTTCCCGAGCCTTGGTTTCCCCATCTGTAAAGTGGGAATGCAAATCTTGCGGCCCTGTCGTGTGGATGGAATCAGATAGGGTATGCAAAAAGCACCTGGCACAAGGCCTTGTATGCAACTGCCAAATGAATGTTGAGGCTAGGGCCATGTCTTGGGTATTGTTTCCAACTGTCCACCACACCTGGCCTCTCGGGAGCACGTCCTGAGTCTATCAAATTCCGGATTTCTCAGACAAGGTGAACTGGCCTATGGAGGAGGCCTCTTTTCTCTTCTCTCCAAGCCTGTCTCTGCTCTCACAGGAGGACCGTCTTCCCTTCCAGCAGAAGAGTTAGAGGGGAGTTTCTGCAGTCTCCTCCTTAGCCTTAATTTCCCTGGACCAGCTAATCTGATTATCAGGGCTGGCTCCGGGGCGGGTCACGACTGACTTACTGCGCAGGGGTATGGCTTGGCCTCTGGTTGGCTGTTTCTTGCCAGAGATCTGTCACAGAAGGTTCCTTCAGGTTCCACATCCCTGACACACAGACCTCCAAGGAGGCCAGCGTTTGGGGCCGGGGTGGAGGGGGCAGTGATTAGATGCTTGCTTAGCCGATAATTAAGCCAGGGTTTCTCACCTTCGGCACTATTGACATTTTGGGTGGGATAATTCTTGCTTCCATACGTTGTAGGAATGTTTAGCAGCACCCCTGGCCTCTACCCATTAGATGCCAGTAGCACCCCACCTCAGCTGTGACGGCCAAAAATGTCTCCAGACGTTGGACGTCCCCGGGGGGTGTGGGGTGTAGAGGGAGGCAAAATCAGCCAGTGGTTAAGAACCACTGAATTAGGCAAAGGTTTTGATCCACGTTTCGCTAATGAGCCTCTACCAGAACTCAAAGAAGGGAGAAGGGAGTTTTATTCCCTCTAACCTTACACACTTCAACGGGTGGCTAAATGAGAGGCCTTCTTTAGTTTCTTCATAGCAAGACAGAAAAAAAGCAAGAAATAGTGAAAGAGAGAGGCAGAAGCTGAGGGAAACGCAAGCAGGAGCCAGCAGCAAGTGACTCGCACGAAATTCCCAAGGGCGCTGGGTGTGCAGGAGCAGAGGAGCCAGCGGGCTGGGTAAATACACAGCCCGGGGTGGGAGGGCTGGCAGGTAAATATTAGTGACCGTCTATCTCCACAGCGTCTACTGGGGCGACTGAATTGCGAGAAGGACACACAGCCCCTTGTGCAGAAGCCACGTTTTCCTCCCTCTGTCTCCCCACTCGGCCCGTCTCTGCAACTGCCCTGGTGGGCCCTCCCCAGGCTGCTGGTCATGCCCCCTCCCCCCTCCCACGCCCCTCCACCAGCCGAGTCAGCTCCAGGTACTGTGCGCGGGTGCTGGAACCCAGGCTCAGGGAGACGGGAGGCGGGGACGCAAAGGGAACGAAACTCCCCTGCACTGAGCCATTGAAAATAATCACTGCCTTTTCAAAGGCCGGCTTCGCCCGGTGCCAAGGCAAGAACTGCCTGTCTCGCCACCTTTCAGTTCTTGTTAAAAAGCAGAAGGCATGTCAGGGCCCGGCTGGGCCACAGGACAGAGAGGGCTTTCTTCGCAGCCCTGGATGAAACTCAGCGCTTTTATGAAAGCTCTTATTAGCCCCAGCTGGCGTCCCATTTTCCTGAGCTGGAATAAAAAATTGCCTGGGTCATCCTTTCCCAGGCTAATTTCAAAAACATAATTACCATCATCGTAATTGATCACTATTTATTTTGGTCATTAATAGTCATGCACCCCCTGTTACATGTGGATTAAATGGCTGGAGAATATTGACTGCCTATGGCAGCTGTATTTGTTTTTCTTCATTCCACATGTCCCCCCAGTCCCTTTCAGGATAACCCCTTGATTTCGTGACACCTAGAGAATCCTTCTCTGGCTTTCATGGTCAAACTGCTAAGCTAAGACTAATGAGAATTGGGCGAAAACCTGGGGGTTCAAAAAAGATACGGGTTTAAGGGTGAAGGGAGGTGGTAGGTGAGGGTAAGAGGGATCAAATATATGGTGATGGAAGGAGAACTGACTCTGGGTGGTGAACACACAATGGGATTTATAGATGATGTAATACAGAATTGTGCACCTGAAATCTATGTAACTTTGCTAACATTTGTCACCCCGATAAACTTTAATTAAAAAAAGATACGGAGAGAGTGCTATCAGGGTAGTAATATCAAAAGGCAAGAGGTGGAGGTGGGAGGCGATGAAGGCGGAGGGAGAAAAACTGCACTATTGTGAGATTGTTGTTTCTTTTCTCTGGCCCCTTGAAGGAGGCAGTTCCCAAGCATCCAAGGGCAGTTCATTCGGGAACATAATTGGTACTTTCTGCCTTCAAGACAGAGAGCTTGGGAGCTGCCTGTGTCCAGGGGTCAGAAAGTCCTCCCAAATATTCAAAATATAAATATATCTCCCACTTTGGCCAAACTCTTAAGACCTCCTTAAACGAAACTCCTGGAGGAGGTTAGTTGGATTCATATCCACTCTTGAGTCAATTTTACTTCCACACAGTCCCACCTACTGTTAGGTGTTTAGTGCTCCTGAAAGGCTCTGGGTGTTACAGGAAAAAAGCGCCCAACAGGCAGGGGTTAAAAGTCTTCAAATCCGCAAAGGCCATCCTCTTACACCGCCTGCCTCCTACGGGGAAGACACGCTGGGTCCAGTGGGAATCTGTCTAAGGAAAAGTTAGTGCCCGCCTCCGACCCGTCTTGCTTCTTGATTGGTGGAAGGATGGGCGACAAGCTCAACATACTCCAATCAGAGCCCTTCCCTAGAACTTTTTAGGCTGGGCCTTCTAACAATAATAGCATGAGTCAGTCCCTCCTTGGTGTTGGAAGTAAGGGACCATTCACAGACAGTTCATCTACCAACATGGATGAAACCAGCCCCCAGTGGGTGAGATTTAGTCAGTACTTGGAAAGAAGCCTGTTTCAGAGACGGAGAGACAGTCCTGGTGGCATCTGAGACCCTGCTTCCAGTTGTTCCTGAAGCCTGGAGGAGGGAAACGAAAAAAGCCAGACAAGTTGTTGTGTCCTGTGACAACTCCAGGAAGTGCCTTTCAGATGCCTATGGCACCTGGGCTTGTGGCACCTGGGCTTGTGTAGTATGCAGCTTGCACAACTGGGCATGGTGACCCCATCTGGCAGCCTTTCTTCAGCTTACTGGGAGACACTCCAAGACCCTGTTATTAAACTCCCCTTTTTTGCTAAATCTAGTTGGAATTGGATTTATGCCACTTAAACCAAATGGGATCTAAATAATCTGATGATAGTTATTTGTAACCACAAAGAAGATGGACAGTGAGGGAAGTACCTGTTTTTCTCAGCTATTAACTCTCATGTACTAGGTATTCAGGGAGTCAGGGAGGAGGAAAGAAGAGTAAAATCAAGTTTGTACCCCTACCCCAGCCACAGTTCTCGGGTGTCAGGCCTTGCAGAGCTGTCAGGCCGGACAGAAAACAAGTGAATGCAAACAATTTCCGGAAGGCCTTTGCGCTGGCTGTGTGGGAACAGCTGCGCAGCTCCCTAATGGGAGTCAATGTCAAGGCAGACTCAACATTTTCCAGGGGAATGGGGCTGAGAGAATGCTGCGCTCCAGCCAGATGGGGTTGGGGATACAGACAGAGAAAGAAAGTTGCCAGGCAGGAAGCTTCGCGTCCAGACCAGGGAAAGACAACTAACGAGGAAGCAGAAGTTTTACATTCCTAGTTCCTGCTTTCTACCCTCCAAGGGCTTTCTGAGTCTCCCTAGAAGATGTAGGCACTTAATTTCAGGAATGAATAATAATTAGAGGATTCTTTTAAGGGTGGAGGGAGGAAGATCCCTGACAGAGCTCTTAGTGAGAAGGCAGAGGGAAGAGAATTCAGACAAGCCCAAGGAATGTAAATAAATGTTCTCCAAAGAGATCTGGATGGCGGCGCAGTGGGAATAGTGTGGGTTTTGAAATCAGCCTGATCTGCATTCATGTCCTGGCTCTGTGGGACCATAGAGAAGCCACATCAATTTTGGAAGCCTCAGTTTCCTCATCAGAAATAGAGGTAATAATACCTAGTTGCATGTGGGTAAAGCACCAAACACAATAAATATTAATTAGGATGATAGGGCTGCAGTCACCCAGGGAAACAGTGCCGTGCTAGAATGTGAGCTATTGGGTTTTGTGTTGTTGTTGCTGTTTTTTCCCTTTACTATGTTTTTGACACTCTTGCTAGTTTCTTATCTGCATCTTTTCTAATATAACTCAGTTCTCTGCTTTCATCCTCAGGCCACATATTTTTGGAAATACGTAACATAGTCCACTTGATAATAGAGGAACTCAGACTCCAAGGCCCTCCAGGACCCATGCCACCATTGTTTGGATTTTTCCCCTCGGCCCTGCCAACCAACATCTTGCCGCCTTGTACGTGCTCTTGGTTTGGCTTTTGCTAGTGTTGTTTCCATATTTTTCTCACTGCCTATTTGTATTGGTTATCTATTGCTGGATAACAAATTATACCCAAACTTAGCAACTTAAAACAAGAAGCACGTGTTATCTCACAGTTTCTGTGAGGCAGGAATTCTGGAGCAGCTGGGTGGTTTGAATTCAGTGTCTTATAAGGCCGCAGGCAGATGTCAGCCTCCAGGACTACAAAAGAACAAATTTATTTTCTTAAGCCACCAAGTTTGTGGTATTTTGTCATAGCAGCCACAGGAAACCGATACAAGTGGTTTTTTTTTTCATTCAGCCAATGCAGCTTTAACATGCATCTTCTATTAAGTATTAGCCGCTCTGCTAGGTCAGGGGTAAATGTCTTTTAAAAAGGCCCTCATGAAACTCTACTTGTAAATACAGGTGACTGCCACATATGTGCAACGCCCCGACTTCTGTCCTAACTCCCGGAACCCCACCTACCAGCATCTTCACCTTGACCTCCATGGCATCTGAGTAACGCAAACTAAACTTATCCAATGAAACTGCTCTTCTTCTCTCCCTACCTACACCCTTCTCCTGGTGGTTAACATCCAAATACCCAAGTGGGAGACACTGCACTGTCACCACTTCTGTCCGGTCTCAGACCCTGTGGCATCTCCCTTGGTGCTCTCTTCATTCAGCCTTTCGTGATTTCTTACCTAGAGGAGCTGAACAACTTCCAGTGATATTAGGCTTCATAACAAGAAATACATATTTGGGCTCCGTCCGTGTTCCTGGCACAGAGTTCCTAAAACCCTTAGAATTTCCTAAGTGAAAAGAGCTGTGAAGATGAAGAATGTCTTTTAATATTCATAACATGACCCTTTCAAAGCCACCTGAGTTTATGTTAATGAGGTGACTTTTGGAAGGCCTCTAAGGATGGGGGACTGGTTGACTGGGGGACCAACCATGTGATTAGAGGGTTGAAAATGTTCAGTCCCACTCATGACCCCGAGCAGGGAGGTAAGAGGGACTACAGGTTGAGTTAATCCCCAGTGACCAATGATTTAATCAGTCATGCCTATGTAATGAAGCCTCCATAAGACCCCCAACGGACAGGGATCAGAGAGCTACTAGGCTGGTGAGCATGTGAAGGTGCCAGGAGGGTGGTGTGCCTGCAGAGGGCACGGAAGCTCCACACACACCCCCACCCAGCCCTATGCATGGCTTCCACTTGAGTGTTGTACCCTTTCTAATAAACTGATAAACGTAAGTCAAGTGGCTTCGTGAGTTCTGAGAAGCATGCTAGCCAAATTTCGAACCCGAGGACCGTGTCGTGGGAACCCCTGATTTATAGCCAGTGATCTTCATCTTAAGTAAGGCGACCTGGACGTGGGATTGGCATCTACTGTGGCCTGAGCCCTTAGCCAGTGGGATCTGATGCTGACTCCAGGTAGTGGCAGAATTCAGGTGTCAGAATTGTAGGACCCCTAGTTGGTGTCCACAGAGAATTGAACAATCGGTCAGTGTGGGAAAACCCACACATCTGGTGTCAGAAGTATTGTAGGAGTGGAGGAAAACTGAATTTTCCCAGAATTCCTTACTGGGCTTCCTCTTTCCAACCATCTGTTGAGTGAGGGTTTCTCAACCTTGGCACTAGTGACATTTTGGGCCAGATAATTTTTTGTTGTTGTTCGTTGTTAAACAAATTCTGTGTTGTTGTGTCCTGAACTCTGTATTTCAGGATGTTTAGCAGTGTCCCTGGTCTCTACCTACTAGCCACCAGTAGTGCCCCTCTCACCTGAGGTGTGACAATCAAAACTGCCTCCAGACATTCAGATGTCCCCTGGGGTGGGGGTGTGGGAGGGCAGAATTGTCCTTGGTTGTGAACCACTGCGTTAAGCTGACTCTAGAGTTTTATAATAAAATGTGTTAATTATAAGGTGTACTTCTGGTGCAGTGTGCAATGCGCAGACGTGTTGATGAGTGGCCCATTTGGTGCCTTTTGCTCCGTCTGGTTTTGACTTTTTTCTGGTTGATACGTATGCATAGTTCAACTAGTTCTACAAGGTTTGCTAAGACAAAGCACATTCCTCAGTTCTCTTCTCCTCCTCTGTCCCCTTCTCCAGGGACAATATTCTAAAATCTTTTAATATTTACTTCATATCTCTGTATATACTTGAATTGCTTTATTGGCCTTAGCCATTAACTATGGAAGATAAGGACTTATCACTTTCCTCCCTCCGTTTCTACGACTTCTCATCTCCCCACCCTCCCCATATATTTATACTACAATTTTGGCTTGATAAGCATTCATTGTTTCTTATATATGTTTTTCTATATGCCTTGTAGAGCTGAGGTTATGAACTAATCTTTGTGGTTTTTTTTCCTGGAATTAGCAGTTAGCCTTTTTATTGTGGCTGTTGTTTGTTTTGCTCCATTCTCTATGTATTTATTGTTAATTCAGTCCCTAAATTTCCATCTCACCTTCCTGATAAAATCTATGAGAATGTGACCTGCCAGTCTGGGCCGGCTGCCCTCTGCCCTGGTCCACAGCTGTCAACCTGGGCTACTCCTTCATTGTTATCCGGAGAACCCTCTCATGTCCTGCTCCTGTGTACTATACTGGCTTAAATAGTTTGCCCCACAAGCTCGTGTCTGTCCCAGGACCTTAGAAGGTGGCAGTATTTGGAAATAGACTCAAGGTAGATGCAGTTAGTTAAGATGAGGTCATATCTTTTCATCTTAACAAGTTTTTAACTTCTAGTTTCACATTTTTCATTTTTAAGAAATAGTTTTTGTTCTGTGTTTCTTTTTTCTTACAGCATTCTGTTTTTGTTTCATGGATGCAATGTCTTTTCTTATCTTGCAAACATTATCACTGATAGTTTTGGAGAGTTTTCTTCTCCTTGCTTGATTTTTGTCCCCTCCCAGTTGCTTATACTTGTTTGTTTGGGTCTCTGACTTGCCCTGCAGATGCCTTTCCGTTGTCTTCGTGGAGAGAGCTTCTTGACCTTGAGCATTATTACGGAGTGTTGTGCTCTGCCAATTGTGGAGGGCGTCTCTGTGTCAGTATCTTCAGGTCTTTCCAACTGGACTTGTCAGACGTAGGAAAGGTTCTTCCAGCCTCCCGTCTAGAGGGCAAAGCCTGGTGGGCAACATTTTGGCAGCGCGATAGGATAAGATGGAGGGGAGAAGAGCACATCCACAGTCACTGAACCCCCGTTTCTAAGGTGATACCCCGGGTATCAGACCCCATCAACAGGGTCTGATGTCACACAGTCCAGAGTCCCTATGTTTTATATTTCATGAAAAGCAAATGGTCAGTCTTCTGCCAGGGTAGGGTAGGGGAGGGGCTGTGTGGATTTGGGGAGGGGTCCAGGCAGCTGACTACTACCAGATTTCAACCAACCTTTGTTATTTTAAACTCTCCCTCCCCACAACTTTGCTCTCAGTTCCAGAAGTGCCGTGTCCCAGGTTCCTGAGTTTTTCTGAGCATTCTCTTGTATAAATCCAGTTGGTTCATGGATTTTCTCGCTGTGAGCTTGGAACTCAGCTCTGTCAGGGCTGCTCAGCCAGTTACTTCCTATCTGTAAGCTTTCTGCCTCCCAAAGTTTTGTTACTTTTGCCTCTCTCCTTTCCCCTTGCATGCTTATGTCTTAAAATAAAATCCCTTCCTGATGGCTTTAGTGAGGCTTTGTGGGGGGCTGTGATCAGATGCCCAGTCTGAGCTCTTTACCCAGGAGGCCAGGCTGTGCTTCTAACCTTATTTGGGGTGTTATTTTGGAAGGGAGGCTGAGTATGTTTCAGGTCTGTTCTGAAATACCTTCCTCGGCATTACTTGGTCCACAACAGCATTTTAGACCAACCATGTGCTATCCAGCAAAAAGCATAAAGTACATTTATTTACGTAATAGTCCCCTGTGTGACCACAGGGGTCACATTTCCATCAGATGCTTTCCTTCGGCACCCCTTCTCCTCTGTCCTGCACCTGGTCTGAGGACAGCCCACCCCACAGGGAGGACTGGCAGGAAATAAAGACAGCAGGGTTGGGGGGGTGATTTATTGGTCTGTGACATGTGCAGTCAGAAGGCAACTTGGGACTTGTTTTATTTAGGGTGGTCAGGGACAGCTGCTTTGATGAGGGGGTGTGTGAGCAGAGACCACGGGAGGTAAAGGAATGTGGCATGCAGATATCTGGGGGAGAGTTTTCAGGAAGGGGAGCCACAGGGCGAAGGCTGTAGGAGGAGAAGCAGGAGACCAGCGAGTCTGCAGAGCAGTGAGCGAGAGGGGGTGCAGTGGGAACAGCTCAGTGGGCCCACGGTTAGACTGTTGACCTTTTCTCTGTTACCTCAGCTGCTCTTGCTCCAGGAGGAGGAGGCAGTCGTAGCAAGAGCAGAAGCAGAGCCCAGTAAGGAGACTGCTGGAGGCCCCCAGGGAGAGAGAGTTGGCTAGAACCAGGTAGCAGGAGGTGATGAGGTAGGGCTGGATTTTGGGTACATTTAACAGTAAAGCTACAAGGATTTGCAGGTGATTTGGAAGTGAGGTGTGCAGGAAAAAGAGGTGTCCAGGATGACTCCAAAATGTTAGACTTCAGCTCCTAGAAGGACAAACTTGCCAGGTGCTGGGTGGGCAAGAGTGGAGATAGAGCAGGTTTGGGAGGGAGGGGCAGGAGCTCAGCTTTGGCTATGCCAGTTTGGGTTGCCTGTGCCACATGTAGGTGGCGGTGCTGAGCGGGCAGTCCAATAAGGTGGTAGGGCTGACAAAGCACCCTGTGGATGTGCAGCTCTTCCAACACCATTTGTGTGCTTTACACATATCAGCTCAGCCAATCTCCACTGTAGCTCAGAAAGGGACACATGGACGGGAAAACAGAGGCACAGAAAGGTTAAGCAACTTGCCCACGGCCACACCATGAATAAACATTGGAGCTGGATTCCAACCTGAGCCATCTGGCCCCCAGAGCCTGCCCTTCTTTTACCCACTGTGCTCTCTTCAGGGTTGGTGGGGGCAGTAGGAGCCTGAGGAGACCCATGTGGAAAAGGGAAGTACCGAGCTCTCAGGCTGAGGGCAAAGCAGGTTCGTACCTTTGTGAAAAGTGAGGTTTTGGGTGCCAGTTGGACCTGTGTTTGACTCTGTCACTTACTAGCCCGGAGGAACTTATTTGCCCCTCTCAGCCTCAGTCCTCCCCTTTGTAAAATGGTAATCGTAGTGGTACCCTCTTCTAGGGTTGCTGTGAGGATGAAATGAAGCAATGCATGTAAAGTACTCAAAACACATCACTTGTTATCATTATTGTTATTAAAGGGCAAAAGCTACAGACTCCTGATCACACTCCCACCCACCCTCCATCCCCCATAAGGTGTGGTGTTGGGAGGTTGGAGGGCCCTTGGGTTATAATACAGTAGAGTCTCTAGACTCTTTGGGAACAGCTCTCTCTATTTCAGAAGGCAGGAGTGGTTCAGGGCATTCCCCAAATCCTACGATGTTGGGGAGACCTTGTGGCCAATAAAACTACCTACAATTCTTCTGGCCCAGTGGTGTCTGTCTCAATTTCCATAATGCAGGACCCCAGGGATCAGGGCTACAGGAGGGAAGGGTCCTCTAGGCTAGAGAGCAGACCTCCTGCTTTTCAAGGTCACCTTGAACTCCCCCTTGGAGGATGGTGGGAAGTAGCTGTAATTGGCCCATCTCACCACACAACATGCCGACAGCCCTGGAATTCTTCCTTAGACGAGGCAGCCTCTGACTCACAGGAATGAAGAGTCACTGTTAATTCCTGGGTCCAGAAGGATCCCAAATGAATTTAGAACAACTAAAGACTCTCAGTTCAGAGGGACACTTTAAAAAGCAACCAATAATTACAGTTTGGGAGTCATGAAGTAGCCCGAAGAGACCAAGTCCTGTCCATATGAGATCAAAGAAAGAATTTTGTTTACCAACTTTTCATTTATGACACACCTACTTCCAAAAAGAATTTGGGGTGGCTAACTGGAGAAAGCACACAAGGACCCCAGTTCTAAGACTTGACCCACTGGCAAAACTACTGAGATGGATCCACTAAAGTGGACATTTTGCCAAGAGGAAAACCAAATAGATCACAAATAAATCGTGGAAGCAAATCATTCACATGGCAGGAGCAACTACTTAGGTGTATAATATACACTGAAAAGAAGAACCATCCCAAATGCTTCTTTCTCTAGCATCATCAAGGAAAGGAATTTTTCCTCAGATGTCGGCATATTTAAATTGCTGATTCTTCTCTGTTCTATGCACTGAAAGTCTACCATTAGAATTTTTAATGCAAATGTTCCAGGGAAGTGACGGGCGTAAATGTATCAGTTTATCAGGTCGTTCCGAGTAGATGCTAGTTTGGGGCAGAACAGTTGAATGCCTGGACTCCCAGTCCTGCCCGGGGAGAGCCAGGCGGGGCTGGGTGGGGCATGGGAAGTGGCAGACTGACTGCACAGGGGGGGCTGGTGCCAAGAGTGGGAGCGATGTGGTGAGCCAACGGCGGAGGGCAAGAAACTAACATTTGTTGAGCATCTATTTTATGTGTAGTCCTTTTAAATGTTATTTCTGCAACAACGCTGTGAGATCAGTATTATTATTTCTAATTTTACTGAGGTGATCACTGAGGATCAGAGAAGTACAGTGATGAGATTAAGTCACACAGCCTAGTAGGAAGTTTGTCCTGACTTGTTCATGATGTGACCCAGCACCCACTGGTCCAAAATCATGGGAAGTGTTGCCTCCTGAGCTCCTAGAAGTCTAGACCTGGGGAAGCTTTAGGGATTCTCTTTGTCCAACCTCCTCCTTTGACAGGTAGGGAAACAAAAGCCCAGAGACCTGAGGCGTCTTGACCACTGGGTGACAGTGGAGATTCACCCCAAAACTGGACTCCAAAGCCCAGGGTCCTTTTGCTTGCTCAGGACCACACTACTTCAGACGGTTGGACGGCTGCCATGGCTCGACCTTACATGACAAAGCTCCCTAAAATTCTCCAAGCCCGCAACCATTTTCAAAAATGGAAAATTTCAGCAGCCACACCTGCTGGGAAGTGGAGGCTATTTTGCGCTGGAAGCCACTTTATTTACCATACCTGCCCTTGGGCTGCATCCGAGAGCATTCTCGAAGCTCTGGAGACATGCAGGTCAAATCCTGTTACAACCAGCCCTCAGTGGGGTAGCTGTACTTCCTCGTGTCAAGTATTTCCAGGCATAAGTGGTTGGGTTTTGGAAATATTTTTGACATAGTGTGCTTTGTGTTGTTTACGGGATTGGATTTTTTTAAGGTAAATATCAGCGTGAATTCCAGTGCAAACACAGACTTCCCTGTAGCGTTCACAGGTAAATTAAAATTAACATCACTTTTGCTAGTGTTCTGTTGACAAACCCTGCCAGATTTAGGCAGTTGGGATATTAGCAATGAATTTGTTTAAAAGCCACTGTGAAATAGTAAATGGAGTTGAACCAACGGCATGCACCCCATTCTCGTGGGGGGAGAGGGAATAAAGCAACAATAAATGTGGGTGTTCAGACCTATGTGAACAGTGGGCACATAATAATAACCAAGAGCTGCCACATTCTGCGTGTCTTCTCTAGGCTGGACACTGTTTTCCCTAGAAGTTATCATGTAATGGGAACCAGTCAGACTGCCTGGGTTCTACTCTCGGCTTTGCCATTACCAACTGTGTGACCTAGGGCAACTTACTTACCCTCTCTGTGCCTCGGCTTTCTCCATCTATAAAATGGGGATAATTGTGGTCCCATTCTCATGGCAGGGTTGTGAGGGGGAAGGGAGATTATCCTCATGAGGCATTTAGCACAGGCGTCGGCCTATGGCTAGTTCGCTCAGCAGACACTAGCAGTTATTACCTTTTGAGTTTCCCAGATATGCCAATAAGTTTTCTTTCACTCATCTGGTGAATGTATGCCATGGGCGCACAGAGGGTTAACGCATGGCCCAAAGCCACACAGCAACTTTGGAGCAGAGCTGGGGCTTCAACTCAGACCTTTCTACCTGTGGAACTAACCCAGCGAAGAACCAGGGGGGCCCGTGTGGGATTTCAGGCAGCAGGTGGCAGGAGGTGAGGTGGCTTTGAGCAGTAGGGCCACTCATGGATGGTTTCTCCTGGGGTTGGTGTGGGATTTCTATTTAACAAATGTCATGTGAAGAACATTATCGTTACCGTAAAATCGGTTGGCCTAAGAGGAATTCCATTTTAGGAGACAACCCGCTCCTGTGGTTAGAAAATCACCTTAATGTTTCCATTTGATTTGAATTGTGAGGCCCCCTGGCAGAGCCAGTTACACTGGTCCTCACCCTTTCAGACCCAATGGCTCCTTCTTATGGGATATCTTTTTAGGATCCCTTTTACCATGACCACACTGGGATATGTTTGAAGTGATCAGGTACATGTTCCAAGCTATAATGAATAAGTTTGGGTTTAAGAGAATAAAATAATCAATTGAAGATTGTTGAAACTTCCTTTATAGTTTAATAGTTTGAAATGAGTCAACCAAATGTGCATGTCTATTTATAACAGAGAATCATCTAGAAATGTAGACAGACACGGGTGTGTTTAAGGGTTACTCATGTACCTGAGCTGCTTTGCTGTGAGTGACGAATGTTTTCTGAAATGGTGATTCAAATCTTGGTAAAGTTCCAAATAAAACAAAATACAATCTTCTCCAAATTTACACAGGAGTTATATTCTGGGAAACTCAGTGTATAGTAAACTGTACAAAAAAATGCTTTGTGTAAAGCTGAGCTAGGCTCTAGTTCAGATCATTATAAACAGGTTTTTCACCTACATAGATGTCTGATGGATCATTCAAAAGGTGTGGGATTGTAAATCAAAATGTGAAAGGTAAGACTATAAAACTTCTAGAAAGAAACAAAGGGGTAGGCAAAGATTGCTTGCGACCAAAAATTATTAACCTTAAAGGGAAAGTTGATGAATTGTACTATCTTAAGGTTCTGTTTCATCAAATGACACGTTTAGGAGAGTGAAAAGGCAAGTCTCAGAATGAGAGAAGATATTTGCAATCCATATATTCCTCCAAGAAGTCATGTCTGGAATATATGTATAAAGAGCCATAAATCTATAAGGGAAAAGGCAGATAACTCAACAGAAAACTGGGCGGAAGACTTGAGTGGACATGTGACCAAAGAAGATATCTAAATGGCCAATGACCACAAGGTAGTAACCGTAACACACCCTTCAGAATGGCTAACATGCAACAGCTAACACTAAGTGTTGGTGAGGAAGTGGGGCAACAGGAACTCGCATATAGTGAGGATGGGAATGTCAGCTTCTATAACAACTTTGGAATATTCTTTGGCAGTGGCTGCACATACCCCTGTCCTGTGATCCAACCATTCACTCCTAGATGTATGCCCAGCAGAAATGCATACATCTGTGAATTGAGAAACGTGTGCATGAGTGTTTGGGGTGGGGGGCACTATTCCTCATAGCTCCAAACTGGAACAAACCCATGTGTCCATCAAGAACGGCATGCAGCAACATGGAGAAATCTCATAAACGTGATAGTGAGGGGAAGAAGGCAGACACAAAAGAGTACACACAGCATGATGCCATTTCTAAGAGATTAAAAAAAAAAAAGAATCTCTGTGTTAGAAGTCAGGGTGGTGGTTACCCCTGGTGGTGAGTGGTAGTGACTGCATAAGGGTCTAAGGGGACTTTGGGGGTTCTGATAATCTTCTGGTTTTGGTCTGGGTGCTGGTTACGTGGATATGTTCACGTTGTGAAAATACATTGAGTGTGCACTTACGTGTAGTTTTCTCTATGCAAGCCATAGTTCAATAAGTTTACAGCAAATATTGAAAAAAAAACCCCAATGCTTGTCCACCAAATGCCACTGGCTCCCCGCCGATCATTGGGACAACTGAAAATGCTCCACTGATTTCCCAAATGTCCCCAACGATCCCCCTGTGAGAACCACTGTCCCGAACAGAAGGAGTTAAGAGAAAAAAATGGGGAAATTCTCTCCATAGGACAGTACCAAGGGCTGAAGGGTTTATTGGCTTGTGCCCAGGAGGAGATGGGAGGAAAGTCTGCAGAGGAACCCCAGAGGCAAGGAGGGGTTGGGGCTTGGGGGGGGGGGCGTTACTCTAAAGCGACCTGGGATGTAGCCCCATCATGTGACACAAGCACCTGTCTCCGAGCCATCTCACACAGGCGTCCCAGGGAACCAGCTTCCTGGGGCCTTCCTGAGCCCTTTCCCAAGACACCAGAGACCGTCAGATTCAGGGCAGCAGCCTTGTCACAGAATTAAATCTTTAATGTTAACCGTCGCAAAACTACGTTCCGTCGGTGGTGGGGATGTGAAGCTGATGACTTTCCTCTGTGACGCTGAGTCGTTCTGGAGTCTTGGGAAAGTCCATCGTCCACTTCTTGTGATGGCTGAGCATGGGGACAGCCTTCCCCTTCCGATGCTCCACACACTTGAATTGAAACCCAGCCCCACTACTTGGCAAGTGCAAGAAATGTGCACTTCATAGCTGCGAACCCCTGACTCCTCTTTTGCCCCAGCCCAGCCCACAAGTTCATTGTTTCAGTGAAGGTCTTTTGCATCCCTACTGCCCCCACCAGCAGTGTGCCTGGTGCTGTTGGTCAGGTCTGTCCCTGCAAATGCAGGGCCCAGGCAGGAGTACAAAGGGGTGGGGACCCATAGCATGTCTCCACAGTTACGAGTTCTAATCAAGCTAACAAGCCGTTCAGTACAGTAGCTCTAGCGGCTTTCCTTTACAATGTGCCTGCCTAACTACGAAATTCCGAGTCCCCAGACTTCTGGAAGCTCTAGTTGGAATGCGCCCCTGTGGGGAGAGCCAGCTCCCCACAATGGCAGCTCCCTTCTCTTCTCAGCCTTGCTCCATGGCACACTACAAGGGACTCCATGCCTAGTGAGTGACACCCACGCTCTGCCTTTGCCTCCTGCGAGGAGCCCTCCTTGGCCACACCCCCTGGGGACCATCCCACCTGGCAGTCCCTGGAAACGGGCTTGAGCTTTTTGGGGGTCTAGGATTGGCACCATGCAAAGTCCAGGGCCCATTTAGGTTTGGGGTTGCTTTGGGGCTATTAGCCCGTTCAGCCTCTGCCTTCAGTAATCTGGGAGGTGAAGGGCAGGATTCGGTCATGGACAGACATGACTCCCATCAGGCAGTCCGTCCTAAACCAGAGCCAATTGCAATTGCGCGGCGCTGGGCCCAGCTACATCCCATCTGCACACGTCCTTCCCCGCTTCCCACAGGGCCCACGTGCCTGACCTTCCTGCTCTGTATCCTGTGTAGTGAGTGGGTTCTGACCTCGGCCCCCAAAGGGTGCAGTCCTTTTGTAGAGAAGGCCAGACAGGGTCACTTCCAGATGAAGTGGGGAAACTTGGATTTGCTGCAGTACAGAGGAACATGGGGATGTGAGATGACCCAGGCCCCATGGAGGCAGACAGACCGAGGTTTGGAGGTCAGCTCCCCTTGTCCCTGGGCGGCGGTGTACGGCCCTTCATTTCCAAGGTATTTTCCTTATATGTTCCTTTTTCGTAGGCTTGTTGAGGGGACTGACACAGGGCGCAAAGCTCCTGGCTCAAAGGCCCAAAGTTTCCTTCTCCCTACATCCTTCTCTTTAGTTTTAGATTTTCCTTGTTTTTCTCTATTTAGTGAACCCTTCTAACTTATTGAGCATGACCCTTTTTAAGCACTTTCTACATGTTGATTCTTTTCATACTTGCCATGACTCTTTCAAAGTTTGCCTCTAAACGCATTGAGCAGCAGTTTTCCAAGTGTGGTCAACTGATCAGCAATTGCCTGAGAACTCCCTAAAAAGTGCAGTCCCAGGCCCCCGCCCAGACCTACTGAGTCAGAAACTCTGGGGTGGGACCAGCCATCTGTGTGCCACCCTGACCTTCAGGTGTGACTTTGATGTGCGCTCGGGTATTTTTGGCCACTTTCCCCCGTGGGTTTAGCTGCCCTGTGTCATGATTAATAATAATAATAATAGCTCACACCTACTTGACTCTTACTGTGTGCCAGGAGTAGGCTGAGTGCTTTGACATAGATTGTCTCCCTCATTCCCAAGGCGTTCTGTGAGGATATTAATATCCCCATTTTACAGACAAGGACACTGAGGCACAGAAAGATTAAGTGACTGTTCAAGTGACTGCCCAGATTTGAACTCAAGTGTCCACCTCTGTGTTTCCACAGTAGTTGTAATGATGACACGGACATGTAGCAACATATTATGTAATTTAAAAAAAGGTTCCCAGCAAACCCTGCAATCTCAAGGGTTTTTCTTAAATGTGATTGGTGGCTACAGGCCCATCCTTAGGGTGTCTGACTTCTCTAGGCTTTTCTGTAGGCCTAGATGGCAAAGCCAGATGTCCACAAGGCCAGGCACTGACAGCAGACATAGCAGGTGACAGGCAGTGAGGTGGCTCTGGGGTGAGGCAATAGGGCCTGGTGGGGACTGTGGTGAGCTGGGTTCGTATGCCAGCACGAGGAGGCAATGGCTCCATAGCTCCAGAGCGGTGTTTCCATGTGGGGATGTGGGCGCCTTTCACCCCGTTTTGTGCACAAAGACAGAAGTCTGGATTTTATGTGACACCTCCCAATTAAAAAATATTGACCTTCAAATCAGTTTTTCGGATAGCATGAAGGCAGAACAGAGGACATCTGGGGGCCACATCTGGCCCACGGGCTGTTGCATTGCCAGCTCTGTGCAGCCCTCCTCAGTGTGGTGGAGTAGGTGGTCTGCATTGGTTGATTTACTCGTAGTTACCCTGATCCAGTCCCCAGAGTTAATTTTTGGATTTTTTGCATTTTCAGTATCACCCCCGAGCCAACAGCCAACTATGCAGGGGTGGGGGAAAGAAGGGTCAGGGGACTGAGTTGGATTCCAGGGACCCCAGGCCCCATGTGCTGGGGTATCCGTCCAGGTTCCCTTCAGCCCACCGCTGGCGGAAGTCCTGTGGCTGAGCGCCTGCATCTCAGGCTCTGCGGGGCCAGTGGGCGCCGACAGGGGGAGCTGCGAGCTCCCTCCAGTGGCCAGAGAGAGGCACTGCCGCCAGCCAGGCTGGTGGCCTGGATTGTTCCCTGTGGCCGGGGGTCCAGGTGAGGAAACTGCAAAATGACCTGGCCAGGACCCCAGGGGTCGCAATGACCCGGCCTGGGCCCCAGGGACACACCAAGGTAGCTGGCCTTCTGCAGTTTGAGAACCACTCGAAATAGTAACGATATCAATAATAATTATTATAATATATGAATAATAAATAGAATGACCCAAATATAATAATTAATATCTAACAGCTTATGATTTAAAGTTCACCAGAGGTTTCATTTACTGTCTATGTAATCGTTAAAAACACTTAATATTCTAGTAACACACAAATACATTCTCATTGAGCAAGAGTTAAACAATATGGAAGAACACACTGCAAACATTTTTAAGGTCTTTTAGACAACTTTTACCTGGAAATAATTCTGAACTTACTGAAAAGTTGCAGGAATAGCGCAGACTTTCCATATACCTTTTGTTCTATTCATCAATTTGTAATATTTTGCTCTATTTCCTTTATCATTCTCTGTCTTTTGAAGTATGTGTCATCATTTAAAAAATCTGTTGATGTCTAATGGGTCCCTGAGCAGTTTATTGCATTCCTGAAGACTGTAATGAGTGTCCCTGCTTTGTAGCATTTCAGCTGGTAAGTGACAATGCCAGGCATACAATTTGTCCTTCACCCTTTCATTCATAACACACCAGTGTCCCTTTGACAATCCTGACTACTATTATTATAGTTTGTTTGTATGAGCAACTGGACTGTGAGATAATATTTACAGCAAATGTAACTGATGAGGGACTAATATCCCCTAATATTAGAGAGCCTGCAAATCAAAAAGATGAACATCCCACTGGGAAAAGTGAAGTAAGAATACGAACGTAAAGTTCACAGCATAAAAATACAAGTGACTGATCAACATACAAATAGATGCTGTGTGCCCTGGTAACGGGGGAATGCAAACTAAAACCACAATAAAGTATCGTTGGAATGCCCGTTACATTTGCAGAGAATACAGTTGATAACTAACATTCACAGTCCACACGCAAACCCCACCTCACAGCCGCAGTGGCCTTCTTTCCAATCCCATGAACACATCCCTGGATCTCTCTGCAGGCTGCTCCTTCTTCCTGGCTCCCCTTGGGTGGCAGCAAAGGGGGTGAGCGTGTTCACGCACAATTGCTGTGAGTGCGGGGTGAAATGTGGCAGTATTTGTGAAAATGTGACCTGTGCATACTCTACCTCGGGCGCCTTGCAAAACTGCAACCACTGCTCAAGGATCCTCACTTCAGCACTAGTGGAAAGGCAGAATCAGCAAAAAGTCCAAACAAGGGTAGGGGAGTGGTCAAACACACTACAGCCTCTCCCTTGCCTGGACTGTGATGCCCCTGGTTAAAATGAAGCTTTACAGAAGACTGATTAACCGTTTTTGCTCCAGAGACAGATGACGCTGGTTTAAATCCCAGCTTGGCTACTTACTTGCTGTGTGAGCTAGGGCAAGTCAGTTAACCTCTCTGTGCTATAGTTTCTCCATCCGTAAATGGAGGATAATAGTAGCCCCTCCCTCATAATACATAATGAAATTAGTATTACGTATATCATGAAATGATCCTCAAAATGTATTAAATGGAAAAAAGCAATTTCCAAAACCACATATAGATATATACGCATACCTCCTGTGATGGCATTTGTGTAAAGAATTTTACCAACAAACCCAAATCGTTTGCATGCACACACACAATCACGTGCATAGAAAAACTTATAGGAAGATCGACAGCGAATAGGTAACCCTTGTTACTACAGGGAGGGAGGTGGGATGGAGGTGTTAGAGGAGGACTTTCATGTTTAAACTCTGGGTGGTTTGACCTTTTCATGTGTGCAGTTCGCGGTGCAGAAGCAAGCCTTGCCCTTGCCGGCTCTCCCGAGCCCCTTCCTCCTGCCCGCTCACAGTGCGCCCTCTGGTGGTGGCAGCGCGGAGCGCCGAGGGCCCGTACGGTGCGCTCGGAGGAAAAGCAAAAGGCTTTGCTGCTTCTCCAAGGGACTGGGTCTTGGAGCCCTGGGGATTCACTCCGGTCTCGTCAGATTTCTGTTGCGTGCGGGGGGGAAGAAGCCTTTCCGCTGATTGTTTTTAAGTTTTCCCTATCGAGGGTTATCAGAGTTAGCAACGGAAAGCACTGGACACCTAGTGAAATTTGCATTTAGCGTAGATAATTTTTTAGTCTGAATATGGTGTATGATTACATGGAACATACTTATTCTAAAAAATGATGCTCACTGTCTCTGAAATTCAAATTCCTGTATTTGATGTGTCCTACCCATGGGAAGAATTCCTTTTGTCCTGTAGGAGGGGAGGGAAGGAGGGAGTGAGAAAGGAAGGGAGAGGAAGTGCCGGATGGAAGGGGCTGGGGGTTCAGCTGAGTCTTCTGCTGCAGGAGGGCATAAGTGACATCAGTTTAACGGGCAGCTGGGGTGGTGAGCGTCCCTTGCTCTAGGACAGCGCTGTTGGACCCTGTCTATCCCGAAATCTCCTGGAAGCTCTGAAAACCTGATGGCCAGTCTTACCCCCAGAGAGTCTGATGTCATTGTTTTGGTGGAGGGGTAGGCGGGGCATGTTTTTAAAGTCCCCAGACAATTCAAATTTGCAGCCGAGGTCCTGCAGAGGTAGGTGCATGCCTCCTGCAGAGGCCTGTGTCCCACATGCCTTCACTTTGTATATCCCCAAGTTCACCAGTCTGGGGTCCTCCTTCCCAAAAGCCCATACCCACATCTTATGGTAAAGCCTGGGCTCTTTCCCAAATGTTCCCAGAAGCGCCCCCAGGGTTTATACTTGACTGGTCACTTCCTGCCTCTGATTTCCTGTTCGCACTGAGCACACCATCTCCTTCCTGTCTTCCCCCTGAGGCGTCTCTTACTTTTTGTCCATGTCAATTCAGTGCTGGTTTTCACTGACCACCAGCACACAGCTGTCAAGTTTAGCAGATGTTTCCTGAAGGTCTGAAGTTAATGAAGGGTGTCATCCCTAAAGTACATTACTCTGCCCTCAAGTCCCAGGCTGACTCCTGCAAACCCTGCTTCCTCCAGACGCCGGCATGCAGCTGCTGGCCAAGTTCCAAACTGCTGTTCCTTTCTTAAGCAGAGCTCTTAATTCAACTCTTTTTCCTGTACATCTTCCCGTGTCCAGGTCGTTCCCAAGGGGATGCACTCTCCCTGTGAATAACCGAGTGACTCTGCAACCTTCCTAGGCAAGCAGGCTGCAACTGCAGCCAGTATTTAAAAAATAGCATCGCCCCCTTCTTCTATGTGTGCAAATCTTCAGGGATCTTAGCAAGTTATCTTCATAGCTAGAAGACCTGCTGACTTTGGTGCAAATATTCTGGCCAGGAAACCGAGGTCCTTGGAGGAAACCCAATAATTGGAGGGGTCAGGGGCTCCCTGGTCCTGGAGGGAGGCAGCTGTGTCTCGGCAGATGTTTGTAAAGACCTGGGTTGTGGCCACGTCGGTTGTGTGGGGAGAATGGGAGGAGGGAAGGAAAGAGGGAGGAAGAGAATGGAAGACAGAGCAAAGGAGGTTAAAGATGAACACAAAACTATGTAGGTCTGCCTAAAGAAAGCACCTCTGGTGCCCAGGAAAGGGCAGAGAGAGAGGCAGGAAGAGTCCTGGTGAGGACGAGGCCCGGTGGCCCAGCTCCCTCAGCTCCCCATGTGCAGGGCGGCGGCCACAGCCAGCCTTGGCCGCATGGAGTGGACACCTTCACGCCAAGCTGCCTGGGAAGCCCCAGGTCCAACTGCATTTTGCCCTTTGCCACGAGCTGATCTTGGCTGCTCCGTCTGCCTCTCGGCTTGTGCAGGGTCCTGCTATCTAGAAAACTTCACTTCCGGTTCTTCCCACCCTGCCAGCTGCCTCTTCCTTTCCCTCTTTCTCTCATGGTTTCCCAAAAGGAGAGGAGGCTTGGTTTCAAAAGTTCAATGTGAAACTCTGTACACCCATCAGATGAGTGAAAATTCGAAAGTGGGGCAATGCCAAGTGTGGATCTCAGTGGGGACGAGGGGAGGGGAACATGGTTCTCTATAAGGGAGATAGGCAGGGGCTGCATTTCTGCAGAGCATGGTGACAGCACTGGTCAGTTAACTGTGACTCCTCTGCTGCTGACCCAGCAGTGCCACCCCTTTGTATATGGCCCTGAGACGCTCTGTCCTGAAGAACATGTGACAAGGTGCTCATTCAGCATTGTTTCTGGCGGGGAATCACAGGCCACTCAAGCGGCCATGCCTGGAGGCACCCATCAGTCAGAGCAAGGGATGTGACATACACAGACTGACAATATTTATGGAACAGACTCAGGTTCAAGGGTGCATGTTAACACGTAGAAAGGCTGCCTATGAGGGAAGGGACTGTGAACGGGAAGGCGGCGTGGAGGCGGGTGGTTCCAAATCCTTCAGCTGCTCTCATCCAGACATGGGCTCCTGTATCATCTGCCTTTCAAAACAGTCCACAGGGTATTAGCAGTGCACAAGTCACAAGCATTCTTTTTAAAAATTCTTATTATTCTTCATTTACCACTCAGAGCTTCCAGGGGGAATGCATGGAGAATCTCCACTCGGTGTGAAATAGCCGACTCGGTCAAATAGCTATGCAGTAAACAGTTGAATGAAATGTTGGCCCCAAACCCTCAGGAGCTCCCTTAAAAATGGCCGAGGGGACGGAGGATTACTGTGTGTCCACCTTTGGATGAGTTACTGGCTTGATAGACGGAACTTTGATAAATATCACCAAAGTGCGAGAGCCAAATCAATATCTAAACATAGAAGAAAACATCTTGTCTTAAGACGAGCTAAGACACCAAGTCTTGCAAGAAGGGGATGCAGGAAGGCAAAAGGTGAAACTAAAACCATTCATTGTTTAAAACAAACTTTCAAATTTTCAAACAGTGTTAGATTTATAGAAAAATTGCAAAAGAGAATACAGAGTCCTGTATATTCCACATTCAGAATCCTTTAGTATTAATATCTTATGTTAGCATGGCCCTTCTTTCACAATTAATGACCCAATATCGATGTTATATTATTAACTAATATCAATTCAGATCTCCTTAGTTTTCAGTTAATGTTCTTTTTCTGTGCCAGGAGCCCACATCCCCGTTAGTGACCATGTCTTCTTAGGCTCTTCTTGGCTGTGACGGTTTCTCGGACTTTCCTTGTTTTTGACCTTGACAGCTTGAGAAGTACTGGCCAGGAGCTTTGTAGGATGCCCCTCAGTTGGAATTTGTCCATTATTTTTGTCATGTTCAGACTGAGGTCATAGATCTGGGGTTGGAGGCCATGTGTCAAGGGAACATACCATCAATAGGACTTATCATTCTGATGTTGACCTTGATCACCCGGCTGGGCTACGTTTGTCCAGTTTCTCTACTCTCAACTTCGCCTTTCCCCCACACCGTTTCCATATGTTGTCTTTGGAGGAAGTCACTGTATGAAACCCACACTGAAGAGTGGTAGTTCTGCCCCCTCCTTAAGGGTGGAGAACCTCCATCAGTTATTTGAAATTCTTCTGCAGGAGGGGGAGATTGCGACCATTCATTGACAATCAGTTACCAACCAAAGGGGGAGGGGAGAGAGAGAAATGTCTCCAGGCCTGGAATTACTCTTCTAACCTTTCTGAGAAAAGGGGGATATTCCACACAAGCAGACGGGAGAGAGGAAGGAGAGCGGGCTGGCTTTCTCTCTTCCTCACAGGCACAGAGACAGGGCTGGCGTGCTCCTGGCTTTGCTGCCTGGGGCTGTCTCCTCTGTTCCACTCACGCTGGGACGTGCCCAAAATCTTGACATAATATACTCATGAGCTTCCCAAACAATGGTGGAAACGTTTTCTTTCTTTTGCTCTGAGCAGATTGTTAAAAAAAAAGTCAAACAGTTATAAAACCACAGCAAAATAATCTGTCTCAAGAGTGTCTCTGCTCCTTCCTCCCCTCTTTGAATGGGTGGCCAGCTCTGAGCTGTATGTCTAGACCTCCTGAAATGACATACTGTCCGTGCATGTCCCAGAGTCACCTGGTCAGGGGAGATGGGGCCCTTGGGACTCGTGAGCAGGTCCCAGCTCTGGGGGAGTGCCACCAGGAAGTTTTCCACTCAGTGATGAAAGGAAAGACTCTTCTAGCTTGGGCAGTTTAATAAAAAGGCAAACGCTGTCTGGAAAAAACAAGATCTGGTTGCTAAGTGCAAAGGTTATTTTGACTGCAGAGGGCCAGCCATCTAATGAAACGCTGCAGTTGCCAACATGTGCCAGCCCCTGGGAGACTTTATGGGCACTTAAGTGTCTGTCCTTTGGATTATGGAGCTCACTTGCTGTGAATAACTCAAGGTCAGTGAGAGCCTGGCCAAGGTCACGCAGTCCCTGCCAACAGAGTTGGTGTCCCCTGAGGGCTGAGGTCTGTTCCAGAAGGGAAGATTGGGGTTCCCATTAGTCACAGTCACATTGCGCTTCCTTGTTCCTCAGGGTGCTGTCTGCCCCGGGAGCTCTCCCCACACTCCAGCACGCAGGCTGCAGGAGACATTGTATTCTGCCTTGTTCTGTCCTTGAGCTACCTGCAGACTCCGAGGCCTGAGAGGCAAGTTTCTTGCTGAAGTCATGTATCCTGCGCACAATTCCATTGCTATTGGACAGGAAATTGTCTCTGATGGCTGTCTGTGCACAGGTTTGGGGCTGGACGCCATTTCTGCAGGCCTGCATCCCGAATGGAGAAGAGGTGTCTAGAGTCAGAGCTCCCCTGGAGGCTCTTTGAAATTAGCTTGCAGACTGTCCCCATGACGTGCCGCAGGCTCCTCCACCCCCCTCTTCAGAGAGACAGGCAGAGTGGGGCGAGGGCATCGCAGGGTTTGCAGTCAGATAAACTGGCTTGCAACCTGGAGCTACTACTTGCCTATGTCACCTTACAGGACTGTCGTGAGGATTAAATGAGTCGTCCATGTAAAGTGTGTGACGTCATGCCTGGCATGTGGTAGCTATTGTTTGTGTAAAACTCAGCCCCCTGCATGCTCTCAAAATCATCCCGTTGTGTATAAGCAGCGGTGATCGGTGTAGTCTTTCCTCAGGAGTTAGCAAGTTGGCCAGAGGCCTGTGGTGACTTTGCGTTCTCCACAATAAAAACAAAACAAACAAAAAAACCTAAAGACCTCCTTTCAGAAAGTGTGTTCCCCCACGTTCCCTTTGGTTACCCTGCCACCAGGCTGTCCCTCTCCGGCGCTTTGCAAAGTGATGGCCTGGCCCAGCTGGAGGTGGGCGAGACAGAAGCCGGGCGGGCGCCCTCTGGCTCGAGCGCTTTGCTTGCTGCTCGGCCCTGCCCTGTCCTGGGCTCCGTGGTTATTTCCATTACACCAGTCTGCCACACTCCCACCGACCTGCATGGGGCAGCCTCCAAGGGCCACCAGGGAGCGGTGTTTACTTATCCTGCCTTGTCCGTTTATAGCAGTGGCACTGAGGAGACCAGTGCTGTGGTTGGGTCTGGGTGACTGCCCCACAAAGACAGCTTTCAGGCCTCACTCAGCTGGAAAGCTGAGGACAAAAGCAGGGTGAGATGGAAGGCAGAGTCAGGCTGGGGTCTGGGTCAGGCCAAGAGAGCAACAGACAGGCAGAAATTATGGCGGCTACTGTGTCTGAAGTTCTCACGGCTCCCACACTGCATTAAGGGCTTTGCATGCGTTATCTCAGGATTTCCTCCATACGGATGGAAACAGAGGCTGCTAGCTACTTCTTTGTGGAGCTGCGATTTGAGCCCTGAGCTCTCTGAAGTGGAAGACTCTGCTCTCTCCACCTTGGTTTTTTTGCCTTCCGGGGTAAAATTAATACCAGTATTGCTGTTTAAAAATTATCTGTAGTCCTCAAAGCAGTTTTACAGATGAGGAGACTGAGGTTCAGAGGGGACCAGTGACTTTCTGTAGTCACAGGCAGAACGTGACAGAGCAGGGGCACATCCCTCAGATCCTCCAGATTGTGAGGGAAGGAGCCTGGTACTCGGGCCAAGAAGCTGTGTTCTGTCGGAAACTTTCCCTTTAGGGAAAGGCAAGGTGCCTTCTTCCCGACCAGCCTTACAGGTAGCACCTCGCTGGCTTCCTCTCCTGGCATGACGACACGACATGGAGTGCTCTTCTTCCCTGTATCTGAGAAGGACAGCAGGCCTCGCCATCCTAGAACTGGCTTGGGCATGTGGCCCAGCTTGTCTCCCTAAAGCTTGGAGTCAGGGTTTGAGGCCAAAGGCTCCGCTGATAATAAATGACCACTTTACCAGCATCCGGTGTACAAACGACTTCCTCAGGGACATGAGGGGAGGCAGGAGGCTGGGCTGGGGTTGGATAGAAGTGGTCCTGGGAATCCAGGTCAAAGGGGACCCGTTTTACAACTGCAGACCACAAGCTATTCCCAGCAAAGACTTAATGGGGAAAGTGGAATGGCATAACAATACTTTTTTATGGCGATTTCATCCAGTCCTGCCTACTATGTTTTCATCCACCTTTGTCCAGACATTTATGGAGATGTGTGCTTGGCATGGAAACCACTAAGATCCTAGCTTATGGTATATAAGTACGTTTCCGTTAGTTTCCACAGTTCATGAAGACAGCTGCCTGGACTTTGACCGAATTTGGAGAGTATGTTCGAGGCGGTCTGATGTCTGAGGAGAAAGCCCCAGCAGTCATTGAAAGACAGGCAGCTGTCACCAGGGTGGCTGACACTGAAACCCAGCAGGAGACACAAAAAGCAGATGGGGGCAGCGTGGGGACAATGAGACAGTGTGAACAAAGAGAAAACAAAGGCTAGCCTGACTCCCAAGTCTGGGAGGTGGCCCTCCTGTTTCCTCTTTCAGCCAAGCCTGAAGTCAGCAGAGTGACCTGCTCCAGCTGGCAGGGGCTGTCACATGCCGTTGACTCAGTGCTTCAGCCATTTCTTCTCTTCATTGTCACCATCTCCTGGCTGGTTCTTTCTCAGGAGGGAGCTGTCAGTTCATGCTGTAAGACCTTGAAGTAGGGATGAGGTCAGAGGTTACACACTGTTACTGAGTCACCAGATGGGGCTGGGCAAGTAAAAGTGGTATGTAGTGGGCAGCAGTAACTCAGGGGCAAATTATGGACCTCATGAGCTTGTGGCTCTCGGGGGAGAGGTTGGAAATGGAATATTGGCGGTATATTATGGGGAGATTGCCTATATTTGCAAGGCCTTACAAGAAAGAGAGGAGCTCAGAGAAAGCATTCCAGTGTGTAAGCAGAAATGAAAAGGAGAAGGGGAGCCCAGCTACACGAGGACTTGTAATGCTGGTTAATTAAACTGATCTGGGGCCCCAGACAGCAAGAAACGAATGCTACAAAGGCTTCTGTGTCGTAGTCAGATTAAGGATGTCATGTCCAGGCCAACTTTTCAATGGGACAAAATGGCCCGGGGGAGAAAATAAGTGTAACCCCTAAATTTTGCACAGAAGCCCCATAGACTCGAGATTTAACCCAATTGCTGCTCCAATAAGAGTTCTGGATAAGTTTTACCACATTCAGCCTCTCTAACATTGGTTTAACTTCTACCTTAGCCAATCTATTGCTCTGTAGGGGAGGAAATATAATTTTCCCTCTACCGTTTGGAGTTCTTACCTGAGACTCCAGTAATAAAAGACTGATTAACAAGGGAAAAACATGAACAAGAGAAAAACAAACAGAAGTTGATTAACATGTATCTCTCCTGCACAGGTAGGAGATACCCAGGGAAAAATGAGTGACTCTTTGAGACGGCTTAAGACTCTGGCTTAAATATCATCTTAATAGGAAAAATGGAGGGGAGACGTAGGCCTCTTCCGGGAGAGTAAATGATTTTCAGGAAAGACGAATGGGCTGTTGAAGAATAGATAGGGGCCTGCCCGGTGGCTGGGGCTGTTGGAGCTCCGTGCTCCTGACTCCAGGGGCTGCTGGTTCGGTTCCCAAAAGTGGGTTCTCAACCATGGGGTTGCCGGTTCGATTCCTCGACTCCTGCAAGGGATGATGGGCTCCGTCCCCTGCGGCTGGGATTGAACACGGCACCTTGAGCTGGGCTGCCGCTGGGCTCCCAGATGGCTCGGTTGGTTGGAGCGCGTCTGTCATGCAGGGTGTCAGGCGGGGTCTCTGCTCCCACTCCCCACATAAGAACGCAAGACATGGTGAGGCCAAAAAGGAACACCCACGGAGCTACAGATAGGGGAGTCATACCACTATAGTCTCGCTGGCAGCTGGGTTGGAGACACAGGAAGCAGGAGCCACACTGTTCGCAACCCTCACTGCACCATTTGCAGGCTCAGCCACCATCTTGCTAGCCCCCATTTTCTGCTAGCGTAGCCACAGCACTTATATTAGTGCCCAATGGCTCAATGGTTACAGCTGATGGCCAACTAGCCACAGCTGACGGCCATCTACTACGTGAGCCAACACCCCTCCACATGAGGCTGAGAGACTGGAAACTGCTCTCTGGGGCTCTGTCCCCACAGCGTCCTCTCAACCACAAAGTTGCTGGTTTGACTCCCGCAGGGGATGGTGGGCAGCGCTCCCTGCAACTAGCAACGGGCAACTGGACCTGGAGCTGAGCTGCGCCCTCCACAACTAAGACTGAAAGGACAACAACTTGAAGCTAAATGGCACCCTCCACGACTAAGATTGAAAGGACAACAACTTGACTTGGAGAAGGTCCTGGAAAGTACACACTGTTCCCCAGTAAAGTCCTGTCCCCCTTCCCCAATAAAATCTTTAAAAAAACACGAATATCTTACAAACGATGGTGTCACGCAGGGGACCCTGCTCGCTGCGCCATTTGTCGTGCAGGGTCTCTGCTCCCACTCCCCGCCCAAGAACGCAGGACACGGTAAGGCCAAAAAGGAACACCCATTGAGCCATAAGTAGGGGAGTCAAACCAATATATTCTCGCTGGCGGCTGGGCTGGAGACACAGGAAGCAGGATCTACATAATCTGCCTAACAGCAGTCCGCGCTTGCCAGCCACCATCCTCTTGCTAGCCCCCATTCTCTCTCTGCTAGCGTAGCCACAGCCATTATATTAGTGGCCAATGGCCTACGGGTTACAGCTGACGGCCAACTAGCCACAGCTGCTGGCATCTGATCACAGTTGATGGCCATTTACTACCCGAGCCAGCACCTTTCTATGTGAGGCCGAGAGCCTGGAAACTGCTTTTTGGGGTTTTGTCCCCACAGATGGTATCCGTTAAAAAAAAAAAAGAATAAATGGGTGGTGTGACTCTTTGTGACACAGTTTGTCTCGGTGTGGTGTGTCCTTCTAGTCTCCTCTCCTGTGATAAGAGTCCATCTTCCCTGGGTGATGAAACTCCCAGACAAGGGACTGATGATAACTGTGGGGACAAAGCCCCAAAAAGCAGTTTCCAGGCTCTCAGCCTCACATAGAAAGGTGCTGGCTCGGGTAGTAAATGACCATCAACTGTGATCAGATGGCCATCAGCTGTGGCTAGTTGGCCGTCAGCTGTAACCTGTAAGCCATTGGCCACTAATATAACTGCCGTGGCTAAGCTAGCAAAAGAATGGGGGCTAGCAAGACGATGGTGGCTGAGCCTGCAAGAGGAGCAGTGAGGGTTGCGAACAGTGTGGCTCCTGCTTCCTGTGTCTTCAACCCAGCCACTAGCAAGAATATAGTGGTATGACTCCCCTACCTATGGCTCCGTGGGTGTTCCTTTTCGGCCTCACCATGTCCTGCGTTCTTATGTGGGGAGCGGGACCAGAGACCCTGCAGGCCGCCCCGCACGACACAACCGAGTTCCTTTTGGAGGATGTCTTTAGGCAGCTGAGAAAGACTTCCTGTGTATTTACTGTTTCTTTAGTGCTTGCAGCTCAAAATCGTCCACGTACCGAAGCAGTGTATTTTGGGGAGGCCTCATTAGGGGCCAGAACTACAGATCTATAAGCAAGTCGCCCCATTTTAATACACTGGTCATTAACTGAAAAGAAAACAAGAGCAATCACACCTCCACGACCATAGAACTTGGCTAGAGGGCAGAGCAGACAGCCTGTCAGTTTGCAAACCCTGCCCTTCACGCCCATCTGCGTGAGGAGGCCAAGCTGATCTGATGGTGGCCTGCGTTTGGAGGGACGGGTAGACCCCAGAGGACTGAACTTATTCTGTGAAGACGTAGGCACCGTAGCAAAGGGGGAAAAGAAATCAAGGGCTTTGAATTCCGAGAGGCCGGGGTTCAAGACCTTGCCCCTCTTCACAGTTGCATAAGGAACAAGGCGCTCCGCCTGAGTCATGGTGTTTCCTTGGCCTTAAAATGGAGAATACACCCACCGAAAAGGCATGAGAATGAAGTACATTTGTCCATGAGGAAAGGTCTGCCACCTCCACGCAGCGGGGACACTGAGGCAGACAGGTGGGGTGGGGTCCCTGTTGGCTGCCAGTGGCCCTTACAGACCGAGGCTCATTTCGACCTCCGGCCTCACTCCCAGGGAAGCTGATCGTCTTTTTACTGGGGAAAAAAGGCTGTTATGACACCTTGGAATGGACATATACTGTAAATTCTTACACAGCGCTGCGGATGTCCACAGCCTTAGCCCTCCCTCCCATCGCGTCCAGTGAGGCTCCCCGATAAAGGTTTATTTAAAAAAAAAAGAAAGAAAAGAAAATGTCTGCCACCTGGTGGGGCCTCGCCGTGTCATGCAAGCACTGCTTCAGGAAGGAGGGCCAAGTGGCTGTTTGGAGATTGCTGTCAGACTGGTGAGGTCTCAGTTCATGTGATCCATGTGAGAGGACGTGTGGCCTTGGAGCCAAGCCCACCCCGGTGACGAGGCCGTAGAATGGACCGCCTGGCTCCTCCACCGGTAAGGTGATAGACGGGTGCCATGCACAGTGCCAGCGAAAGCTCGGCTGTGCCAGCGCTCCTGTCTGCTTCACACCCCATCCCCAGGCATCCTCAGGGCAGCCAAGGGAGGCAGGGCCCGGCCCCCTGCCAGGCTGATCCAGGCACAATGTTTAAAGTCAACCCTGGCTTTGCTGGCTCCCCACAGGCTTTAATTTAACAGCCAGTGGAAGCCCTTCTGCAGAGTTCCTGGTGGTGCTCTGAGCTGCGCAGGACACGTGCCTTCAGAAGACTGCTCATAGCTTTGGAAGCTTAGGTGTGTTACGTGCAGACATTTCTATGTCAGAATGTCCATCAGCACAGTCCTTGCAAGGGACTGATGGGAGAATAATAATGATAATGACGGTGATGATGCTAAGTGACAGCATTGCCCCTCAGGAACTGTTAGAAGAGACACATTGTTATCCACTAAGTATAATGAGGCCATCATTACCACTGTATGATGGCGTTGGGAGAAGGATTTTCAGTGTGCATCAGGACCACCTGGAGGGCCCGTCGGCCCCTCCCCAAGTCTCTGAATCAGCAGATCTGGGGCGGGGGCTGCATTTCTAGCAAGTTCCGTGATGCTGCTGGCTGAGGGTCATGCTTTCAGAAGCGCTGCTTTGCTGGTTGGTGGTATTTATTCAGTTCCTAGTGCTAGTGACACAGAATGACTGGGAACCCTGCACTCTGATGAGTACACAGAAACTAAGGCTAAAAGTCAGAAACAGGATGAAATAAGCCTGAAAATCTGATGGCGGCTCCACAAACTTCTCTACAGAGCAAGAGAAAGGTAAGACAGTCCTGACTGGGTGGGGAAGGTGGCTGACACTGCCCGTCAAGCGTTTTTCGGCTGGTTATCGGGAGAATGCCAGAGGCAATGGTCTCCTGCAGACGTGGCTCCAGGCAGAAGAAGTGGACTTCAGAAATGAGCAGGGGCTCTTAGTATCCTGAGGACTCTAAGGCCTTGGTGGTTTGTAAAGGTTGCTACTATTTGTTGTCTTTCAGAGGTGGCTGCTGTGCCTCACTGGGCCTTTGCAAATGGCAGTGGGTTTTCCAGCTTTAGGGAGAGAAGCCTTGAGGTCCGTGACTGGTTTCCTGTTTAGGAATGAATACAGCAAGCATGTTTGGGTGTGTGGGGGCAAAGTGTTTCCAGTGGTCTCGTCTTGCTCAGGGAGCCATTGTTCTTTAGCTGAGAACACACGTGGCTCTTCTAGGCTGTGCATGCCTAACTCATACCTGAAGCACGAGGGCTCCACTGACTCAGCAGGTGACCAGTTCCCAAGGAGGGGCTAGAGGCTGGCTGTTGGCTCTCAGCCCCCCCTAGTACTGTTTGTCTTGACTGCCAAAAAAATACACCAAATGTAGTCAACTGGGCATTTGGGGGCAGAAAGTATGGCTTCTCTGGGCTGCTCTTTTGCTGCACTGAGGTCCGTGTTGGATTGTGGGGGTGGCGGGGGGCGCGGTCAGACAGCGGCTGTGCAGAGCTCCCCGCTGGAGTACACACCTCATTGGAAGGGGGCTTCCCTGTGAAGGGCCTTAGTCTTGAAGGGGGTACACCAGTTAGTCTGAGAAAGTTCTTTGCAAAGTACAGACTGGTAAGACCGGTCACTCATGTCTGTTAGTTGAGTGCAGGGGACTAGAGAGCCCCTTCGCCTCTGGTTGTTGAATCCGAAACTGGAAAGGACTGTAGCCGGTTTTAGCTGGAAATGGAACTGCGCCCACCAGGAGGTGGGAAGCGGAACACACTTAAGTCACCTGCCCTAAACAAGGGACCAGCTGGTTTTGAAATGCATGTGGCAGTGCAGTCCTGATATACGGGTATTGCTGGTAAAGGTGTTAGTAGTTTAACAGGGAACCAACCAAATAGAGGTCCTCGAAGAATGTCATTTTATCGTCATGTTGATAAGCAAAAAAAAGAAAAAGAAATCCAGTTCCTGGCTAGGACCACTGTGTGGAATGGCACGTTCGCCCCACATCCACGTGGATTTTCTCTGGGTCCCTCCCACATCCCAAAGACGTGCACGTGAGGTTCACTCGTGTCTGAACTGTCCCAGTTGGAGTGTGTGGGTGTGTCTGAGTGACCCTGCCACGGAAGGGCATTCTGTCCAGGGCGGGTCCTGCTTTTGCACCCTGAGCTGCCAGGACAGGCTCTAGCCACCTTGGACCCTGAATTGGAATAAGCAGGTTGGAAAATAATGATCTTGGTTTTATTCATCTTTCTTAAGTGTATGTATGGCTCACATTTATTTCACTAATATTAGAAGTGTTTTGGGTCTTTAGTAGTGGTGATGTTTTTGTGACCAGAAATATGCCATGGGAACTTAAGTCTTGTTTATACCAATTATTAGCCGATGGTAAAATGGGTTTCGTTATGTTGTTTCACTTAAAGTCGTCGCAGTTTCTAAGAACCTATCAACGATGTTAAGTGAGGACTTCCTATAGGTTACAATTTATAAGATTAACAATATCCAGTAGTAGTCTCAACTAAGAACCAAGGACTCTTAAAGGGACTGACATTACCCGAGGCTTGGGGTACAAAGTGTTAGGAGGACCAGCGGCATCACCGGAGCCTGGAACTTGTTACGTACACTTAGGTCTCACCCCACATCTTCCGTCAGAACATGTGTTTTCCCAGGATCCCCAGGCGATCCTCCCACACATTCAAGTCTGAGTAACACCAATATAATGTACCGACCTGAACTAAAGACCCGCTTCAGCAGTGGTCCAGAGAGGAGAGGAGCTGCCCGCCCACTTCTAGCCTCGCCTAGTGGCTTCAGGGCAAAGGCTCCCGCCCTTCACCACCATGAAGTCATGTGTTGTGCACAGGAGTGGTATGTAGGCAGAGGAAAAAGCTTTGCTTTCATACCCCGGCGTCTATTATTCAGTTGAAGCTTCAGAGTAAGAGTTTCAAACGATTTTATTATAAAACTTAAGCTATTTATTAATCATTCACTTTTCTAAAAAACACAAACGTGGGAATAAAATAAACACCCAAGACTGCCTATCCCTGCAGGATAGGAAGAAGCCCTAAACAGAGAGCCTGCAAATGTTTCCTTGTATCTAATGTCTGAGCCTCCTCATGCATCCTGGGTCCCCTACAAGATTCACGTACACCATCACAACACCTTAAAGCTATTTGCTGCTAGTGGCTTGTGCATTCTAGTTTGTAACTGAGAAACGGTATCAAATGAGCACTGTCAAAACTCGCTCTCAGCTAACCTTTACTGTCATTCTTAGAAATTGTACCTTTGAGACTGGTTCTGTTCCTTTACTGTAGCTTTTTTTATTCCCCAGCACAAACCCCAAAATCCACATGCACCTCTAAGTTCAAGTATTAAGGTTTGTTTCTGGAGAACACCAGGTTGATGTAGTGTTTCTTCAGATCTCTGTAGTGTCTGCTGGCTGTCATCCCTTCAGACAGGCTAGCCAGGTGGCAGTGCAGTGCAGGGGCA
Source organism: Rhinolophus hipposideros (assembly GCF_964194185.1). Classification (NCBI taxonomy): domain Eukaryota; kingdom Metazoa; phylum Chordata; class Mammalia; order Chiroptera; family Rhinolophidae; genus Rhinolophus; species Rhinolophus hipposideros. Next base: position 39,926,358 of record NC_138069.1, read on the forward strand.
CACAGGTCAAACTTGCTCCCTGTTCAAGCTGGACCCTGCCCCAAAGTCAAGGCTGCAATCAGTGACGACCGTGGCCTGTCTTCATTCTGAAGTTGTACTATTATGAACCGAATCCATTTCTTCACCGCTGATTCAGTGGAGCTTCCAAAAGATGTCAGGCATATTCTAAAAGGAAGAGAATCGGATCAAAATGCTTATTGGTGAGAGGCTACATCTACTTAGTTTTATGATGCTAAAGGAATTTACAGTTAAACCCGACAGACTTGAAATGGATGTTTTATCCTCCACAACGGCACCGAGGTCTCCTCCCACACAGGCGTGAAAGGACAAACCCCTGTCTGGAGTGAGAGCCCACGCCAGCCCGATGTGCTTGCTTTGTCCACTCGCTGATGCTCATCAAAAACAACCGACACCTTGAAGAATCGTGCAAACAGGACACCAAAGGGGAACGAGCGGCTAAGACAATCCCAGTGGCCACTAACACTGGACAGATGGGAGTCCACTGCACACTTGCTGATCACTGCTTATAGTTACTAATGTCTCCCAAACCCTGCAAAAGCCATTGTTTTGTGCATCTACGGCTGATTTTTAAAATTAAATTCCAAATGTAAAATAAGGGAGCACGTATAACAGGAGACCCACGGGAACTGACAGTGGTCAACTCAAAACCTTGGAGACCCAGGTGGGCTTAGGAGACCCAGCAGGGCTTAGAGCAGACTTTGAGTCCCATTTAGGACGCTGCCGCTTTAGAATGCACTGTGTGATTTTATATCCAAACTGCAAATTCCACGTTTAACTCCTGTCTAGGGGCGAGACTCATCTAAGCGGTTTCAGAAAAACAAGACTTTCATTTGAATTTCCCTTGTGCCCACCAACCATCTTAGCTGGTTTCTAATGAAGCATCTATTCATAGCTTACACATTTGTGCTTTGCTGGAACAGAAACTCACACTCACTGACATAGGAAAATGCTACTAATTAGTTTGTAGTAAAATACGACTCTTAAACAGTAGGTAAAGTCCATCTGCGCGAATATTTTTCTGAATAGACAAGAAATAGGACTATCCCCAATAATGGCTTACCCCTTTTCTATGCATTTCATTTATCTATAAGTCAGAGATGAATGCTCCTGGACAAAAGACGGGACACCAGACCTTAGGAAGCGTCCTGGGACGGGGCTGGAGGGTCTTGGCCTTCTGGCTCTGCAGGGGGTGCTGGCACCGCTGCTTTTTTCTGGGCCGCCAGGAACTCATGAATTGCTCGTTCTATCTGGGGTCTGAAGATGTGGTTTAGTTTGGGGTCCACCACCTGAGAAATTATTCTGTCCACTCCTGCTTCCAACATCCCCGACCTTGTGGAGACAAAGAGATCATTCTGTTATTTAGTTCCTTTGAGACTCTTTAGTCCCCAACAAGTGTTCTGTGCGAGCCCAGTAAGGATTCACCTGGTCAAAGCTACAGCCGCTCTAGAGAGTTCTTTCAAAGGAAGATCCACTTATCACATACAGAGGGTTCAAGCTGTTATATTTTTACTTCAGGAGGCAATCCACAAGCAGCAACTGCCTATTATTCCTAACTCGTAATCTCACCCACTACCACCTCAACCTTGTACAAAGAAACCAAGCGAAACTAAGTGGCCTGTCCCAAAGACAAAGAACGAGTGACAACATGGTAGGAAAGAACGTGATGACAGGTTGAGCTGAAAACCTTACTCTCACTGTCAAAGCCAGCGAACCTCAAACTTGACTGCACTTCTTTCCACAACATTCTCTGATTAGCCAGAGCAGAAGTGACCTGCCACAGCCACCTGGCCACGAGTCCCCTTGTCCAAGTCCAACCTGTCAGGGCAGGGGAGAGCTTCCGTCACCAGCAAGCCACGGGGCCTTCAGTGTGACTGACATCTAACACATACTAGGTGACTTGGAAGCAAACAGGTACACAGACAAGAAACACATTGGTTCTAAGCTCCTGAATGGCTAAAATACTCCCCAAATCTTATTTGAAGTAGAGCAAAAATTAGGCCGTGTCTGCAGTCAAACACTTGGGAAGGGTAGTGAGGACGAGTACAGTGACGGGAAACACATTACATTTGAAAAGTCGGAACTGCTCTTCTTGAAGGATGAAACTATTCAGATACCATCACAAGCACACGGGTAGGTTTTACTCATTTTCTTTTAGACTTGAGAGTTCTTGGGCCATTCAAGCATTTGCTTGGGTAAAAATAGGCCCTGCAATAAGTGGGCGGGTGGTGGCAGGTACAGCAAAGGAAACAGGTGAATGCACACAGCACCCAGTGAGACGAGAAACAGGCCCGGAGGTGTTCCGGCTGGACGGTGACCGAAGTGCTCCCTGCATTCAGGGGCGACTGCCAGTGCAACGACAGGAAGCCTCAATGGAAACACAGCGCCACAGAGTACAGGGGCACTTTCGGGGAGACCCACAGCACACGTTACGCCCTCCGAGATGAGCATGTGACACACAGAGGTCGGCATCAGGCCGTGGTCAGTCAGGAAGCAAAGCCACCCTTCCTTAGGCACGAGCCATGGCTTCCAGCTACAACACTGGTTTCCCGAGTCAGTCACAGGGGCTTCCCGGGATGTAAAAGGCTGATCAGGGAAAACAAAGAATGAAGAAAGCACAGGTCACTTTCCTGGACATTGTAAAGGCGTTGGAGGGAAATATGAACTCTTATCGGGCGCCTAGAACCCAGGGAAATGAGCAGATGTCCTGTGGTTAAAAGACTGGTGGTCACAATTAGGTTCAACAGTACAGCGGATTCCCGCGAAGCCTCCACACCGCGGAGCTGGATGGCTTCTGGGCCTGGATGGCTGGGCCAGCGAGCCTGCGCTAGGGGCCCCAGGGTCTCAGCAGGCGAGAGCACTCCAGGCTTAAGTAGAAAATCTGCCCTTTAAAACTGCATTGGAATTTGCCTCGGATTCAAAATGTTAGCCAGCATCACAGAGAAATGTCCCAACATTAAGCCCAAATTCATTATTTCAGGTTAAATACATTCTAGATCCAACCAAAAGGCAGGAAGTTTTACAGAGGTGCTAAAACTAAGCCTTCACCCGTGAGAATAAAGACCCAGCTCCTCATGCCTAAGACCTAAACATTGCTAGCTGGGTATAAAACTGCCACGGATGTTCAGACTACACCGCAAACGTCAGAGAGCAGAGACCACGCCTCGCCACGTGGAAGCTCTTTCGCGGCGCCTGCAGAGATGTGCACAGGCAGCCGACCCAGGCTGGAGACAGCAGCCAGGGCTGCGGCGGGCCCTTTGCTGCCGTGACCCTCATCTTACCAGAGGAGCAGTGTGCTGCTTTCGCATGTGCCCTCAGCTACGCAGCACTGTCCGCCCTGACCAAACAGACTCGCACCAGCCTGCTCACCAGTCGCCCTGGTGACAACTGCCTTTTCGCTCTCAGTTCCGCTTACTTACTGGACCACACTCTGCCTCAGACCATTTCGCAATTGGTTTTTGTTCATCGTAGGATTCCATTCCTGCTTGTCCAGATGTGTTGACACAAAATTATCCACTTTCTGCCTCAGGTTTTGGTAAGCTGGCTAAAATATTAAAAAGAAGGGGCAAGGTCAGAAGTTACATGCACCAAAGTGGTAATCAGTCATTCAGAACACTGCTTTTCATAGACATGCAGATTTTCAAGTCCTCAGACCACTTCGTCACGACTGAAGCTCACGCAGCACGGCCGACCACGAGTCATGGCTAACACCAGTGCCCCGTTTACGGTGGGTGGGCACAATGCCAGATGCTTTGTTATTACCCCAGTTACTTTTCAAGGAACTATGAGAGGTCGTGTTAGCTCTCAAATCCTGCCCTCCTTTTAGAGATAAGAAATTTAGGCTCATAAAAAGTAACCTTGCCCATATGGCCAAGCCAAGGTCAGACACAGGCTGTTTCCGAATCAAAGGAATGGGGGTCCAGACCGGCTCCCTTGCTTACTAGCTCTCCGACTTTCAACAAGCCCCCCAGCATCTCAGTCTGCTGTTTCTACCTGGAAAACTAAGATTACTGCCCTGCTTACCTTGCAGGGTTTCCCAGAAACAAACAAGGGTTCAGGAGGGCCCATTCAAATCTCAGTATGATGCAAGAATGTGGACAAAAGCCAAGGCCTGTGGAACACTGGGAAAGGCTCAGGGGAAGGAAAACTGAAGCCCACAAAGGAGCTGGGAACACTTACTGGTCTCAAATGTCTCAGTGGTTCTAGACCCAACTGGGGTCAGGCAAACAAATTTAGTGGGAACTCGGTAAACACCAGGAATGCGTGTTCTAAGGCTCCAGAAGCTTCTGGTGCTCTCAGCTGCTCTCCCCAAACGAGGTTAATGGTGCACACTGCTGTTTGGCACCTCCCTCCCCACCCCACCCCTGCCAGCAGAGAATGCTTCTCTACCCCAGTGATGCCGAGTTGAATAAGTGATGTGCTCTGGTCCACGGAATGTTAGTGAATGTGGCTGTACTGTCTGGCGTGGCTCTTGTGCTCTGATGACCTCTACGAGGGCACGTCCTGGGGAGCCAGCCCCTGCCCCTTCAGCCTGGGACCTAGGATGACTGCATGTGCAAGTGACCTAACCCCGACCCACAGCTTGGACCCAAGCCCATGCAACCTTCAGCCTACAGCTGAGCCACCAGCTGAAGACCAGAGATCAGCTGACCTGCAGCCCTATCAGCATGAGAACAGCGCTTGTTATAAGCCACTGAGATTTGGCTTATGCTGCAGTGTTACTGTGGCCCAAGTTTGCTAAGTCAGATAAATGAAATCGACAAAAGAATCAATGGGCCTCAACTCCATGAGTGGGCTCTTCCAAAAGGCCAAGAACAGTGACTCACAGGCATCAAGACTCTGCACTAAACCCGGAAAGAGGAAGGCAGGGAGAAGAGTGAGACGTCAATTTCACAGACACCTGGGTACCAGCTGCCTAGCGACTCCTTTTTCCTGGTAATCACTATCCCTTCTTCATGGGTAGGGCAGTGGGTGTCATGTTCTCCTGGTGGCAGGGGTGTGGGTGCCGACCCGTGCTAAGACAGTGCAGACATTCCCTGGGATATATATTTTTTTATTATTAAATTTATTGGGGTGACATTGGTTAGTAAAATTATATAGGTTTCAGTGTACAATTCTATAATGCATCATCGGCATATTGCATTGTGTGTTTACCACCCAAAGTCAGTTCTCCTTCTGTCACCATGTAGCTGATCCACCCCTGGGATTTTTCAAACTGGAGCTGAGAGTCCCTTTCTAGAGGAAGAAGCTGTAAGATGTAATCAAGAGACAGTCACCAAGGGGATGAGTGCTCTGCACGACACTGAAGCAGGTATAAAGAACAGAGACGGAGGGCAGCACTGGTGGGCAGGCCTGGTCCAGTGCAGTTTGTCCCTTCCATCCTTCCTGGGATTCCAGGCCACAGACCCTCCCCTTTGCTTATGGGAGCTAGAATTAGATTTGTCCCTTGTAACCCGGCATCCAGACACTATACCTTCTGCTGTGAAAAACAACTCATTCGCTTTGAGGACAGTTTACTGAAAAAGGACTACAAATCCTTTTTGTAGTCCTTTGGGGGTTTCACCACCAAACCTGAACAGATCCTACCAGTACAGACTAATTCCCTCAATTCATGAAGTGAAAGGACCTTCTGTGCCTCCCGTTAACATTTTGCTGCATTACTAGCCCTCTCTCCACTCGCCCATCGGTTTATATGTAGTTTGGACGCACTGCAAAGTCCACTACAGTCCACTTTGCCGTGGAGACTTCAGCGTCTGGGTGGGGCCTCAGATTAGGTGTTTCCCGCCGGGTGTCCGGTGGTGCCGCGGATCCAGGGGCCACACTGACCCGCATGGGGCCAACGCAGCGAAGAACTCAGTGAAAACACACTTTTATGTCCAAGAATGGAAACAACCTGGGAACGACCAGGAGGAGCATCTAACAAGGTGTTCGGCGGGGGAGGCTCCAACTCCCCAGATAGTAACTAAGGAATGGTAACAACGAGCATAGTGCCCTGAATAAGCCGCACGAAGCGTCACGGGACGCAGGACACAGGGGCGGAGAACTCGTGATGGGAGTGGAGTGCACTCGGGCCCCGGGGAGGGCCCCCGGGAAGCGCGGGGCCGCCGTCCGTCCGAGACACCCCTCCCTACAGAAGAAACCTCAGCACCTCGTTTCGAGCACAGCACGTCCACGCGGTGTCTCCTCGTGCAGGAGAGACCAGCACTGCCCCCCGCCCGCGCCAGCGCCCGGCCGCACGGGCCACGTCCCCGCCCCGGGCTACAAGCTGTGAGCGCCGGGAAGGGCCGACTTCCCGCCCCGTCCGCGCCGCCGGGCAGAGCCGGGCCGGTAAGCGCGCAGGAAGCGCACGGGCCGCGTTCCCCGTCCTGCAGGCCCGCTCGGCTCCCAGGCCCCGTGCGAGGTCGGCGCCGTGAGGACTCCCCGGTCCCCGGGACCGGCCCCGTCGCTGCCTCGGAGAAGCGCTGGGCGTGAAGGCGGCAGGCACTGCTGTGTGTGTGTGGCCGACGCCGCGCGCGAGACCCCGCCGCGCACACAGCGGCGTGGCCGCCGGGGCCCGTTAGGCCGCGTTCCGCGGGGGCCCGGCCGCGGACGGCCTCGGGGTCTAACAAGGGCCCCCACCCCGGTCGGTCAGACGCGGCGCGCAAGGCGGGTGCCGGACTGCAGGGCCCCCTCCTGCACTGCAGCCGCGAGCCCGCGCTCCGCGCCCGGGGTGGGGTGTGGGGGGGGGACAGAGGACGACGCCCGCGCCCCGACGCCCGCAGCTCCGCGCCCCCCACCCCCGGGCCTTCCCCGCCTCCCGCGCGCCGAGCCCTGCGGTCCGGGTCCGGGCCGCCGGGAAGCCCGTCGCGGGGAGGATGGGGCGGCGCCAACGCCGGTGCCGAGGCCCCGCGTGCAGACGAGCGGCCGGGCCGCCCCCGCGGGCCACCTCCGGCGGGGCTTCTGCACCTGTCGGTCGTGTTAGGCTCCGCCCGCTCCGGGACGGCGCACGGGCGGCCGCGGTACCTTGGTGTCCACGTCGGCCAGGCAGTCCCGGCGGAAGCTGTCGAACAGGCCCCGGCTCTTGAGCTGCTCCACGATGAGAGCGATGAGCTGGGGGTCGCCGGGAGGCAGTGAGGCCGGGTTGTTGGGGCCTCCGCCCCCGCCCGCCCCCGGCGCGCCCGTGCCCGCCCCCGCCGAGCCCTGGCCGGCTCCGCCGCCGCCCACCGCGCCCGCACCCCCGCCGCCGCCGCCGCCGTCCGCCATGCTCGCGCCCCGGGCCCGCGAAGGAGACCTAATGCGGCTTCTCCTCAGGGACAGAGGGCCCGGGTCGTGTGGAGGTGGCGCAGGGGACGGAGAAAGAGGCGGCGGCGGCGGCGGCGGGAGGGGAGGAGGGGGAGGAGGCCGGCTCTGAGGCAGCCGCGCTGACAGTGGAAGAGGCGGCAGAAACGGCCCGCTCCATCCCGGGCGCTCTGCCGATGACGTCACCACCGGCCTTTGCATTGTGGGGCGGGAGGTTTTCGGCAGTCCTCTCCGGCTTTCTTATAAGGCAGAGGGCTGGCCGCGGAAACTACAACTCCCGGCAGGCCTCGGGCCCGTTCGTCGCCAGTGTGCGGCGGGCCTCGGCCCGCGTGGTTTCTGCTACCTGGGCTGGCCATCCTCTCCATCACTGGGAACCTGTCTCCAAGTTAGCACGTCCCAGCAGGGACTGATTATAAGAATAATCCGCGGGGCTGATTCAAGTTTTAGATGGACAGTATCGACCACTTATTATATAAGCTATCTGGCCCACATGTCAGTTTTATCCCTTAGAGATGCTAATGTAGTTTTTCTGGGTGGGGGATTAGGAATCTGCTTTTAACGTGCACTCCAGCGGCCTCCTTGGACAGTATCATCCAGGGAATTTGGGAAACGGTGAACTAGTCAGTCTTCTCTTCGGAAATGCGTGGGCTTCTTTGTCACCTTCTGATTTTAATAGCAATGCATACTTTTTCTGGAAAATTGGAAAATAATGGCAAATTGTCTTCCTGAATTCTTTCTTACGTGGGTGGATTTTATCCCAGGTGACTGTCAATAATAAGAAGAAGGAAAAGGAGAAGCAGCAGCAGCAAACTAGTAATGAGTATAATTGGAATATGCTAGGCACGCTGCTAAGCACTTTACACACACTGCTTCACAACAACCGAAAAAGCAGGTACTATTATCACTGCTATTTTACAAATGTGGAAATGGAGGCATAGAGTTTGTTGCCCTGATCACATAGTTAGAGGCAGAAAAGGAGGATTTGAACACAGGTTTACTAAATCCAAATCTTGCAATGTTTAACCTAAGTTTCACTGCATCCTGAGAGCTAGCTGGCATTATACGCTAGGTAAGGCTTTATATCTTCATTTATTTATTTGCCACAATTCACCGTTGGAATCCCAGGGCTGCCATCACTATCCTCTTTTTCCTTCAGCCTTTTGCCTATTAGCTCATCTCCAGCCCACAACTCTGGCAATTGTCTGCTATTGTTATTTCCCCAAATGTGCAGTGCAGGGGGTGTAAATAAATTCTGCGATATACTTGGCTCCTGGGAAGAGGCAGAATAGAAAGAGATCTGGGATGCTCTCCACCCCAACATTTCCTATTCAAGAGAGTTTAAATGAACCCTCAAAATAAATATTCAGGTCAGTTTATACTCATCCTTTAACATCAGCTCAATCTCCCCCAGGTATTAATGACAAACGTTCTCTCTTCATACTTCTCCTTCTTTGAGATTACTTAATGTCTAATTCTGCTAATTGATCCCACACTGAACACTCACTTTTAGCCCCAGAAGAAGCCCAGTTCAGGTTATCCAGGCCCCATATTCATTTTCTTCCAATCCGCCCCCCCCCCCATCACTTGGACCAGTCTCTTTTCTATTTTGGGTCATCATACCTTATTCTTTCCTTAGGGAAAACTTTTCTGGCCTTCTGACCTAATCGGGTCTTGTCTCACTGATGTAAATTCTCAGAGCCTCATTCTTGTAGCAATTATTATAATTGAAAGTGGAATAATTTATACGCTAATTGGCCCCCTGTTCCCGGCTCGAGGGTAAGCCTTAGAGCTGGGACCACAACTGGTCCATCACTGTGTCCCTAGCCGGTAGTACCATGCCTACCTCAGAGTGAATACATAAGGTCCAGTCTGTTTCCTATAATCATGGGATAGGGTCAGTTGTGTGTGTGTGTGTGTGTGCAGGTGTGTGTGCAGGTGTGTGCGGTGTGCGGGTGTTTGGAAGAAGGGGAGGTTGTCATGTGGACCCATACCCTTCAGAAAAGAAAGGTATGCTATAGCAGCAGAGGATGGGTTAATCTGTCATGACCTTCTGGGTTAGTGATCCTGGAGATTGGCAGCAGATGGTTCACCCTTTGGCAATCTCAGGGGATCATGGGGACCTTGGGTGCTGGCTGTTGGAACTCTGAATCATGAGAAGATGCTGCACTCTATGACCTCGCCTGTGGGGTTGATGTAAATGGGGTGGGATGGGGAATGAGACGTGATTAAGACCAGGGGAGGTTTATTCATCCAAATTTTCATTAGGACCTCCCCTCTACATCCAAAATGTGCTCCTCCCGTCAAAGAATGTGTAATATACAGGAATGGGTACCAGAGGGCGCCATTGCTATATTAATAATCCAAGACCTTTAGAAATTTTATGCAGAATATTGGTTTAACTTTGGCCCAGGTGGTAATCTCGTTTTCGGGTATCCATCAGGGAAAAATCATGGTTGGATCTCAGTTTTAAAGTTTGTGACAAGTTTTCCCAATCCTAGTGAATTACACATACTAGGTGCTGAAATATTTTATGTCCAAGACTGTATGAAAGGGTGGAACTGCCACAGCCCAAACCCGGATCTTGAAGGAGAAAGAACAAGAACGGGAAAGAAATTAAATCCATAGGTTGCTATGGGTGATATGAAACAGAAAACATGTGCGTGGGATTTTTACATCAGATGGTGCTGGGTTGGAAGCCCAGCTCTGTCACTTTGGGGCGGTGTCGCTTTAGGAAAGTTGCATAAGCTCTCTGAGCTTCAGTTTCAGGACCTTGGAGAGGATGAAGCACCATTTTGGCAATTCATTTAGTGTAATTCCTGGTCCTTAGTAAGTGTTTAACACATATTGTGATCACAGATTTACATGAGGGAAGAGATTGTCTGTTTTGTTCATCGTTTCTCTAGTACCTGGAGTGGTGTCTGGTACATACAGGCTCTTGGTAAATATATTATGGATGGATGAAAAAAATGAATGAGTGAAAAGGAAATTTGCTCTTCTAAGTATAGAATAAGGCTATTTATGATTTTTGATACTGCTCTAGACCAAATGTCAGACTATAGCCAATATTCAGAGGGGTCAGGTACAATATACTGAGCTGTCCGTCATATATGACTAAAGTGGACGAGAAGGCTGGGGCAGGCAGTGGGCTCCAAGGTTCGCCTTCAGTCTGCAGGTTGCTTTGGCAACCTTTTGACCTTGTGATCCAAGATCCTGATTCTTAAGCAAAAGCATTCTAGAGCCCTAAGACTGAACCCAGGGCTGCATTTAGACTCCACACCCACTTGGGGTAGACAGGTTGTTGGTCCCTATTCATGCTCACGGCGTGACCCTTTTTCTTCTTGCTTCCATATGTTCATCCAAAGAGCCTGGGCAATTCTTAGGCTGGACAGGTGTGCATTTCTTAATTAATGGCATCCAGAGCTTCTCGAGATGACCTTCCTGTAGTGTATGGACTGCTTCTTTTTGTTTGTTTCTTTCTGATGTTTTTAGCATCTCTAATGACAGGTTGGATCCAAATACACACTAAGAAAATCAGGACTTTCATAAGCAGGAGTCCTCAGCACCAATCAATACCATCACTGCCTCTCACACCTGAGATGCATCTTAGATAACGTTTCAGGCTGCGGTGTTTTTAACACATTGTCATTTTGAATTATTATTACTTAAGGGGTGTCCGGCAAAAGAGGTAACCTGATATAATATACAGAAAACACTGAGTAGTTTGGGTTTGGACCTAGCACCTCTGCTTATCAGCTGTGTGACCTAGGGCAATCCATGAACCGATCTGAGCCTTGGTTTGCTGTAAAATGGGGAGATATTAACACCTATCTTTTGTTGTCATGAAAATTAGAGATAATATATATGCAGAACCAGGCACGTAATAGGCCCTCAATAGCTAATAGCTAATAACATGGTCTTGATATAAGATCCTAATATACTCAGCTATAGTCTGTTATTGGGCAGAAATCTTGATTAATATGTATCCAGAGTTAACACACACACACACACAAAATAACTCTATTTTTATTACTTTGCTAGTTTTAATCTTGTGATGACATAGGGACCCACTCAGCCAATCCCTAAATTGGTAGGCTAAGGGGAGCCAAGTTCACAGTCAAGATTGGCTTGCTATTGCTTCTGAGATCTGGATCCATCTTCTACCTTTGTTGTCACACTTCTAACACTGTCTCATTCTCCAGGGACACTTCGTATCCACCTATTTCCTTCTAGTTGCCTACCTTGTATCCATTCCCCCTTTTTATCAATAGAATCCAATTTTATTTGGGGCTGCAGTGTGCCCTGTTAAAGTATATACTTCCCTAGAGTCCATCATTGTTGGGGTGACCATAGATGCCAGTTCTGGCCAAGAAGACATAAGCTGAGGTTTCTGGGAAGCTTCGCTAATGGAAGCACCGCCCCTTCCTGCTGTAGCATGGAGAGGCAGCAGTCATGAACCAACATCCTAAGGGTGAGTTGGGGCCAGGTAACTACTTCCAGCCAGTGAATTGTGAGCAGAAGTGACTTGTGTCACTTCTGGGCCAGGACATTTAAATACCAACATGACACCCTTCAAGAACTCTCTCTCCGTCTGCCATGATAACCAGCACAATTTAAGATAGTGGCTGATTTACCATCCTGGGCCCCAAAGTGAGAAGACATGGAACAGAGGCCCCAGCGGGGCCCTATAAAGGCCATGTAGCAAGAGTGGGAAATAGACCTTGGTTGTTTTAAGCCATTGAGATTTTGGATTTATGTTACTGTAGCATTACTTACTTGATATAACCCGTGCTGACTGATATAATCCTGACCGTCTTCCTCCACTAACTCCATCATCTGTGAAATGACAGACTGACTGTAAAAGCTAATGAAGGAATGAATGACCAGATGCATGAATGAATCAGCTTCCTTCTCCCGGGCCCCATCCCTGCGGATCGTGTCTAAGAATAACTATAAATCAACCTAGTTTACCGTGTGTTCCTTTTTAGGCAGATTTGGCCAGTCCTTCTTCAACTTTGGTGTTCACTCAAGTTCCCTGAGGACCTCATTGACAGTACAGATGCCCAACCATCCCTCCACACCGATAGAACCCACCCCTAGGGATGGGTCCTGGCCATCTGCATTTATGACAGTTGCCCAGGAGGTTCTGACAACAGGGGCTGGGAACAGCTGCCTCCCTGGGTAGAAATTTCAGACCCCATCGGTGGTCAGAAAGGGTGATTATTTTCAGCACGTGTATTCTTCAGCTTCTCTCGACCATTCATTCCTTCCTCAGCCCTCCCCTCCTCCCCCACTACCCCTAGTTACAGGTGGCCACTTATTCTATGTCAAAGTGATTACCTTTTGCTAAAAGTTCCCTGGAACATGCCGGTGACATCTCCTCTCTGGCCCTTGCAGCTCTTGTCTGTAAGCAGAAGGGACTTGAAATGGGGTGGCCAGAAGGACAGCCTGTGAGAGGGGTCAGCACTGAGCAGTCCGACCACTTCTACATGAATAGGACAGTGTAATGTGGGGCTGTGCTGCTTCTAAGACGGTACGAGGCTTAATATATATGTGCTGTACAGAAGTTTGCAAGTGTGCTGCGTGCCCTGTGGTGTGAGGCTGGGGCAAAGGTGAAAGCCGTGTGACAAATGTCTTTGTTCGGCATTGTTTCTCTGTGACTGGACGTGTAGCCTTATTTGGAGACAATTAGCTAAATTTGAGGACTTTGGACGATGAGATCCCCTCCTGTCTCTCCCTCGAGCTACCCGGTATCCTTTCGATAAATTCCCTTTCAACTTAAACCACCCAGAAACGGTTGCTGTTGCTTGAGGCTGAGAGCCTTGGGCTGATACAGCAATGTGAGGCTGCAAGAGAGAAAGGAAAGATCTGGTGAGAGGTACCTGACTTCTCTTCCCCGTCTTGTTCTCTGGGAGCACCCCTTGTGTATCTTGGGCCAGAGTAAGCCAAAGGGTACTTACTGGCTGGGTGGTTCTGGTTGGACTTGGTCACCTTTGGACATCTGAACCTCGCTTTCCTTCTCCATAAAATGGGGGGTGTAATAGGACCTTGCTTATAGGGTGGTTGTAAGGAATGTGTTTGTAAAGGAATGTATTGGAGAGAGTTCTGGAAACTATACAACAAAAGCCCACTGCAAGTTTGCTACATTCTTCTTGTGTTAGCTTGCCCAAGTATATTCACTTGGGGACTCTTGGTTGGCATGGCAGGGTAAAGTGGAGAGTGCCCTTCCTGATGCCGCTCTGTCACTCAGCTCCTGGGAGGTCAGAGACCAGTCCTCTCAATCCAGACCCATCTGAGGTTCTGCTCAAGAGACCAGAGAGCCCAGATTTAAGGTAATGAAAGGATTCCTGATGGGTTTGGTGAAAGCAGAGAAGCATAAAGGTGAGAACGGATCATGCAGATGATTTTATTCAACCCTGTCAATTTGCAGACATCAGAGAGGGAGAGCCACTAACCCATAGCCACACAGCAGCTCTGGCTGAGTTTGGGGTTAGGATGCAGATCTTCTCACTTTGACAATGTGCCTGAATCTGAGGTACACTGGTGCTGTAATCCAAGTTTGCAAAAATGATTTGGAAATACAACAACTGTCCTCAATTTTATGACCCCATTTCATAGCCACCTATGATTCACTGATCCTGTCCCCACCTGATCCCTAGATACCCCTCCTCCTTTTCCTTCTCAGCCATCTAAAACACTTTATTGAGGAAAGGTGAAAAATTGCTGAATCAATCTTTTAAAATTAACATGGGATCCAAATCAAAGAAACTTGGAAGAAGAGAACTTTCTCATCCAAGTGGCTGCCAACACCCCACCCCCCAGTTGAACTGCGTCCTTGTTCTCATCTGCTCTGCCCCAGATTCACGAGCCACTCTCCGAATCGTTGGCAATTTTCTCTGCACTGTCCTGACAACCTCCGGCCATGAAATTAAAAAGCTAGTTACCGAATCCTGCTCCTGATGGCTTTGTCCTTGCCAGCAATCCGACAGAGAAATCTGGAAGAGGGAGCCTCTGCTAGGCTTGCAGTGGGCTGAAATGCCACCAGAATGACAATGGGCTTTGCAGTGGGTGGAGGAGAGAATGTGCAGTGTGCCAGAAATGAATGAATGGAAGAGAGAGAGAGAGAGAGAGAGAGAGAGAGAGAGAGAGAGAGAAAGAGAGTGAACTTTGGGCTTCAAATTGAAAAATTCCAGTGTCTCAGCAGAGGTCCTGATGCCTGGACTCCAAGACCTGCTACAAAATGCTGAGCTGGGCACTACCCCACACTAGTGCCCTGTGGGCCTCGGCCTGGGTCCAGAGCTCAGGGCAGGCAGCTGGGGAGATGGAATTTGGGAGGAAATGGCTCCAAACTGGGGCAAGCCCCGGGAAGCCCGCCCACCTAGCCAGCTTGCCAGGAGCCAAGCAGTCCCCTCCTCAAGTGTCTCCTGAGTTCAGACACCAACACTAACTCTGCATACCATCACTGCCGCCCACCCCCAAGGAATTTTAAGAAATCCTCAAAACCCAAGGAATTTTAATTACCCTTAATTAAGGAAGGCCTTTCTGGAAGACCATGGTGGTACAGGGTGTCTCTGAGCTGCAAGAGGGTGGGGCTCAGCCTCGACTCTGTGTCTCTAGCCCTTGGCCTTGGGACCCACAGAGAGCAAGGGCCTGGTAGACACTTGTTGGACGAACGAATGGGACAACTGCACTCAGAGAGCTCCTTGACCTACGTTGTCCTCTATGGGCTTGGACTCATTTACTGACCTGCATGTGTGCAGGAAGCCGGCACAGTGGCTTCGAGCACTGGGTCTCCGCCTAATGCCCGTGACATCAGAGCTGAGGGATCTCACACAAGTTCCTTCACCTCCCCAAGTCTGACTCCTTATCTGTGGAAGGGAATCACCATGGTGACCACTCAGCGCGTGACTGTGAAATAAACCAAGGCGCGCATGTGAAGTACCTGCCATGTTGTCTGTGCTCAATATGTGACCATCCTCCCCTGGACCAGTACCCAGCCCAACGCAGGAACACTCCTCTTGGAAGCATTAGCCTCCTCCCTATGGATTTGGGGATTAGTCTCATTTCTGGACAGGCTGGCATTGAATGAACCCTGGGAAGCTGTGTGGGTTCTCGCTCCTTAACTGAGCACGTGCATTCACACATATATACATACATACATACACACATACATACACATATACGTACATAAATACATATACACACACACACATATACATACACACATACACACTTACATACATACAGCCATCAAGTGCCTTCTCTGTGCCGCCTTGTGCTGACATTTGGGCTGAAAGAGTCAATAAAAGGTCGCATGGTCTCAGTTCATAAACAAGCAAGAAACCAGCAAAATCAAGACCAGAATCATGTTGGAGCCAAACATGTAGGTGGTCAGGAAAGGCCTCTGTTGGGACGCGGCTTCTGAGCTGAGACCTGAATAACCAGAAGACCCAGCCACGCTCAGCCCTGAGGAAGGAGGGTCCCAGGATGGTACACAGGCTTGGAGGTGGGGCAGGGATGGGGGGGTCCCTCTGGGAGGCCCTTAGAGAAGTCATTTCACCGGAAGTCTGCCTGGAAGATTAGGGCTGGGTGGAAGTCCAGGGACATGTGCTGAAGGTGGAGTGCCCTCCCGGGTGTCTCCCCAGGGGCCCGCTCCAGCCCCACCTTTGCCCTGCACCTGTGACTCTGCATTAAAGGACAGCTCTTTTAGAATAGAGGTGGAGCTCCACCAGACACAGCATTACTCATACGGCCCACCATCTTAACGGTGTGTGTCTCCCTGACCTCAAGGTCCCACCTGGGTGGGGGGGTGTACTCTCCTACCTGCCTCCAGGCTCTCTGCTGCCCTCCGCATGTGGGGCACATGATGTGCTGGCTGCCGGAGTTACAGATGTCCTTCCTACGTGGGGGTCCTGCTCGGGGCAGTGGTCAAGTAAGCTCCAGACCCCCAGCCTGAGCTCCCTCCCATGACCAAAACTCCCTTGGTCCCTGCTGTGCCAAACAAAGGACCTGCAGCCAATTCACAAAATGCTGCCCATTGTGGGGTCAGGCAGCCAAGGGCTCTCTGGTGACGTGGAGACTGAGACACTTCCTGTTGAAAGGAGCTAAGAAGCTAAGAGGCACGTAATCCAACCCCATTCCTTCTTTCCTTCCTTCCTTCCTTCCTTCCTTCCTTCCTTCCTTCCTTCCTTCCTTCCTTCCTTCCTTCATTCAATAAATGTTTGACGAGTACCTACCATGGGTCGTGTATTATATTAGTGCCAGGTTCTGTATACACATAGGGAGCTGTGTGGTGAACAACATAGAAATGATTCTGGTCTTCATGGATGTTAGTCTTTTTAGTTGAACAGGCCCCAAATTAGTAAACTCACTAGTCCATGGTAACTGAGAGAAGAGACAAGAACAAGATATGCCACCGATGGTGCAGATCCGTGTTTGGTCAAACCTGATCTGATGAGACAGGTATGAATGCTCAGGGAAGGTCCTGGTCACATGTAAATACCCAGAATGCCTGTGTCATCCGTGAGATTTATTATTCATAACACATGCCAAACTAAATAAGTATGAAGAAGTAAGTACGAGCACCATGTCGTAACAAAGTCTGAAATCCAGCCAGGATGGAGATTAACTGGCGACTCCTGATGTTCATGAAAGTGGTTACATTGGACGATCATTGACTGTGTTTGTAAACTTAGAGATGTGACAGGTGACACGCTCGTGTAGCCTCCCCCGTGCCAAGCACTGTGGTGGGCAAGTGGTTCCCCAGGATGTTAACTGTTAGCTTGGAGCCCCCACAGTGCCGGCTGTATTGTGCCACATGAGCGATGGCGGGCTGCAAATTCCTGCCCGTCTGTTTTGTTCTGCGTCAAGATTTGACCTTGTCGCCAGATTTCCTGTCGAGATTAACCTGACAGCCTCCCGAATGTAGTTCATTCTACGGTGGGTTCTGTTTTCACACTCGATGAAGTCAATTATGCCTACATCTTGCTGCAGCAGACGCACAAGGGGTGGTTTGCATGGCAGAAAAATCTCTTTTTAGATTAAGCGAAGAAGAATTCACGCTTGAGAAAAGATGCTATTTCTGCCTCCAATCTGATTTTGTATCCATTGCAGTTTTAAGCTGTGTCCCATTCCGGAGCAAAATCTCCCTCCCTTCCCGCCCCCACCCTTTCCTCATCTCCTCTCCCTCCTGCTTACCTCCCCTTCTCTTTCCTCCCTTCATCTTTTCCCCCCTTCTCCCGCCTTTCCCCTCTCTTCCCTCTCCTCCTTCTTAAATCAATCCACATTTATTTGCCTTTGAATTGGGGTGTAGTAGCAATGAGGAGATTTCATGTTAGAGGAAAATCAGATACCCCTGAAACTGCTGACTTAATTTATAGGAGCTCCTCTGTTTATAAGATGGGAACGGTTCAAGGCCACATGTATTTATTTGAGCCTGTATTTGTTTCTGCCAGTTTTCTGGGTTCTGGGAGGAATACAAAAGGAGTGACTAGGACAATGGCCTCCCTCTTCCTCAAGGGGAGCCGCCTATCTGAAGACACTGAGACCCCCCAGTAGGAGACTGTACAGAATCAAAGGCTGGAGCGCGGGTGCCGACTTGAATGCTTGCAGACATCATTGGAGTCACCGTGGGCTGGGGCGGTGATTAAACTACGACCTGAAGTTTGGAATTATCTGGAATTGGGGGCTCGGCACTCCTGATTCTGATGGAAGGAGAACAGGCATGGTCATCGACCAACCCATCTCCCCAAATGCCATGTTCCTGTACCCTGGGGCCTGCCTTCTTGTTTTTTTGCCTTTCTTCCCCTCATTGAGGCCCCCCACATTTTTGTTATCAGACCTTTTCTCTCCCCCTTCCTCTCACTGAATGTGACCAGCCCTGCCAATGAGCTCGTCGTACAGAAGTCTCCCTCAGCACTCCCAGGAGAGCTGGATATCCTAGCAGCACGGAAGCTACGAGCGAGTGGGGCAGCGAGGCCATGGGCTTGGGGCTCATTCGGACCTGAGTCTGGGTCCTGCTCTGCTCCAGGCTTGTGGACTGGCACCTGTCAACCAACAGTTTGAGCCTCCCAATCCTCTTCTGTAAACTGGGGGTGACAGTCCCTACCTCTCAGGGCCGTTTACAGGGTAAAATAAGATCATGCACAGGTAAAGTCCTGGCACAGGTGAAGATACCCCCAAAATACTAGTTGCAGCTTTCTCCCAGTTCATTTCAGCTAAGTATGATGGCAAAGGAGACCCGTTGGGGAAGGGGAGTAGTGACCATGCTCCCACTGCCGATCCCCTTGGGCTTGCTACCTGCTCCCCATTCCGGGAGAGGTGTCTGCAAAGTGACTTCTCCTCTTGGAGCTGCAGTTTCCTCATCTCTAAAACAGATTTCCAGAGTCCCCCCAGAAGGTGTGCTCAGCATGGTCCAAGACACCTCACGGGAGGTGTTGTACCCAGTGGCCGGTGTGTAGAAAGTGCTAGCATTGCTGCCATGGCAACCATGGCTGAGCCCAGGCCACAGAAATGGTTCCCCTTCATGTAGAACCTTTGTACCAACCTTAGAAAGACAATGAAACAAGGTGAAAGTGATGAAGCATCTCTATGAAGTCTTTTCAAGGAGTTGTTCACCTTCTCCAATAAAGATATCTGCGGGCTGAAGCCCCATCGTGACTTGTTTTCTTGAGTTGCCCTTTGGAGCTCACACACAACGTCCTGCCCTCAGAAGTTACACAATGCCAAGAGCTCGTCATGTATCGAGATCAGAGTAACCAAACCCGGGGCAGCTGGCATTCTGGGCGCTTTGTTCACTAACCTTCAGAACAATGGCAGCACACTGACAACCCGCCAGCCCGCTCCGGGCAGGCCGAGCCCGGGGACAGCAGCGATCTCCTCGCCTGCTTACTAAAATGACAGCAGCAGAGATCAAAGTTTCATGTGCCGATCATCTTTCTGTTTTCAGGTGCCCAGCAGGATTGAATGGGCTGTGTCAGCCAAGGATCCCACAGGGTCTGCTTGGGTGGAACTGAAAAAGGAAGGCGGCTCAGCTGACAGCAGGCCAACCCCACTGCAATTTTAATCAGGGCTCTGAGTGCCCTGGGCCTTCCCCGGGGCTCAGCCCTGGGGCCTGGTTCAGTTATTTCCAGACTTCTCAGGTCCAAGGAGGTTTGGCAGGCGTGAGGAACAGAACAGAGGGATCCAACAGGAATAAGCCCCCAGGAATAGAACTCCTTGCCTGAAAACCAAAGTCATAAATATCTGAACATATTTTCACACTTCCAGACCGGCTTAAAAGGCATGGTGTTAACAGAGTCTGCCCTTATTATGAGAAAGTAGGCCATGAAACTGACAGCGAGCAGGAATGTGCCCACCCCCTTCCCCTTAATGATGTTTATCAACAATAATTACGGTGAGCCTGACATCTTTCCCATGAAACGTCTCTGATTAGAATGGTGGTGATCCGAATGCATCTGGAGTTTTGATGCTGGATAATGAAATGTGTCAATATTTGGAAGGTCTGCATGAGTCAGCGAAGCAATTGTTTTCAAATGAAAGTCTCAGGATGTTTTAAACTCACGCAGGGGTTAAAGATCCATTCGGAGTGCACCACAGACCAGTGGATTTTAATATGATGGTGGAAACGTTCATGCACATGGTTTCAGATTTTACGTTGCAACACATTGCAACAACCCCGTAACCACTTGTCAAGTTTGGGCGCAGTGCCAAAGAGTATCTGTCATTATCTGAAAAAAAATGATGAAACTACTTCTCCCCTTTCTGCCTACATATCTGTTCAAGGCCAGATTTTCTTTATACGGTTTAACCAGAGCAAGATACTGCATCAGACTGACTGCAGAGGCAGCTCTGAGACTCCAGCTGTCTTCGGTGAAGCTGGCCTTTAAAGAGATCTGCCAATTTGTAAAATGATGTTGCTTTTCCCATTAAATGGCTTCATTCTGTAAAATATAGTTGATTTTCATAAACTCCGTCAGATGGTCACAGTAATGGGTTTGTTATTGTTATTTCTGAATGAATGAATATTTGTATAATTCTTCAGTTTTAGTTGCTTATATGGTAAATAGAAGCAAAAGTGCTTTGGGGTCCCCAATAATTTTTAAGTGTGTAAACACGTCCTGAGATTTTGAGAGCCGCTGGCTCAGGGCCTGGGACGTACTAGGGACTTACTATGTAGGTGTGGTGTCGAGGGTGACGACAGGCCTGGTCCCGATGTCACTCTGTTTCTTTTTTTGTTTCAAAGGACGGTGTCTGGACTGCTTGGTCCTCTCTCCTGTGACTCTGAGCAGGGACTGACAGTGGTGACCTGGGGGCTCCTTCACACTGAGCTTCGCTGCCTGGTTTATGCTAAGTAGCTTGACCTGTGAGTCATCAAGGCCACCTCCCCTTCGCCTCTGCATACCGCTGCTTCACTTCCATTTGTTCTCCGCCTCCATCGCTGGGGTTAGGCCAGACTGGGAAGCCTACAGAATTGCTGAGACCGTAATTTGCAATTAAATTTAAGAAATGTTAGGGGTCGAGCCTGGGGCAGATCTAGGCTATTTTTAAAGATGGGCCACTTAAGGGCAGGGGCAGAGGTGGACACTTGCACTCGGCCTTCCTCTGCTGGGCTCGGGAAAGATGCCTCCTGGGGAGGAGAAAGTGCTGACTGCTCTCTCCTTGCTCAAAGGCAGAAAGAGGTGGGGGAGCGGTGACCCTTTCTTGACACCCCGTAATCCAATCTTCCCTCTCCTTCCTCTCTCCTTCCCGGGCCAATCCCTGTGGGCCTGAAAGACAGTATCTTCCCTGGCCGGCCTGTGTGGCTGCCTGTCATTAGAGCCGAGGCCATGATACACTTGAGGAAACAGTAATGGGGCCCGGGAACAAAGCTAATTAGCTAATGTACTAAAACAGATAAATAAAGAAACCCAACCACCTCAAGGCTTTTGGGGCTTGTGGAGGTTAAGGTGACCCTGGGGTGTCACCATGGCCCTTTTTGAGGGTCCCACACACCTGCGCTCCCTTTGCTTGGGTCTCACTCAGTTGGGAAGGGACCACAGGGGAGACAGAGCTGGTTGCAGCTCTGGCTGGGAATGAGTGCCTTTGTAAAGGGGGTCTTAGGGAGAGTTTCCTAGGCGACAGGCTCTGAGGCAGATGGTGTTCCAGGGAGCGGGCTGGGAAGCACACCTGTGTGAAGGTGTGATTGGAGCAGGACCAGCAGGAGGAGGTAGGCTTTGGTGCCCCTGACACAGAGTGTTCAGCTGATCCCCAGGAGCTCAGGGCTGGGCCACCCTGCAGAGTTGTCCTGCATGGAAGCAAGGAGTCTCAGTTTTGTTTCCCTACAATGGTCAGTCCCTGGTGTCGGCTGTCCCCTGGGGAGGGCCCAGAACTAAGGTCGCACAGGTCTCTTCAATCCACTGTAACTCCCAGAGAAGGGTGCAGTGAGCGCCGTGGGCACCCAACCCTCCTAGAAGCTGGAGGCACGACTTCCTGGGTCCCAATGTGAGGTGGGCGGTGCGGCCGGCACAGCCCCCAGAGGCAGTTGGACGCCCTTTGTGGATTCAGGGAGTGGAGGGAAGCCAGTCAAAGCGTGCAGACAACTGGAAATAGCAGGTTGCATTTTACAATGCAATAAGCATTGCTTCAAGCATGCCTATCTGTTGAATGAATGGATGGATGAATGAATAAATAAACGAGATTGCGTATGGGAATTCAATATATAAAAAGGATAGAATTGCTCTTGGGCAGGTATTGACACGTGTGGTTGGGGGTATGGTCAGGTTTGGGCTGGGACCATTCCCCAAAGTGTGGGGAACGCCAGTAGTATGTAGGATTTCCTTCGTGGGGGGCAGAGATAAAGCATTCAAGAAAGTGTTTCTCTTGTTTCAATTCTCTCTCAATCCTGAGTGCAGTCGACCCTTGAATGAGTCAGAGGTTAGGGGCACCAATACCTGTACATGCGAAAATCCCCGTAGAACTGGAGTCAGTCCTCTCCGAGTCCCAGGATTTCCTACTGCGGATTGAAAATCCTGTGGCTCCTTGAACAACACGGTTCTGAATTGCACAGGTCCACTGAGAACGTTGATTGTTTCAGTTCAAACCCACGTTGTTCGAGAGTCAACCGGTTATCAAGGAGAAAGTCGCAGGCTGGTGTTGGGGTGTCCCCAATGCCTCCCTTTTCTCTCTTTCTAACAAAGATCAGCTGATGACTCAGCACCTGCCTGGCAGCAGAACCTGGCTGGATTTCAGGAGCATTATTTTGCTTTCAGTGTTCTTATTTTTCTGGTGACCATCTATTTATAGCAAGCAAAAAGCTATTTTCCAGTTACTGTTGTAAGAGAAAGATTCTTCTAAACATAAATTTTACAAAATAAAAATCGGTGTGTTGATGTTAAGAAATATGTGAAATAAATAAGAGCACAGGTTCTGCATTGATCCGGCAAGCATGTCAGGGTTTATGTGAATGACTCAAGTTGGGAAGCACTGGGTTTAAGCTGACAGACCAGAAGCACAAAGGAAACAGAGCCGGCAGGTGGGAAACTGCCTTTATCCCGCCACAGAGGCTGTCCAGGGTCTCCTCTCTGCAGGGCTCCAAGCTGACACCCCTTTCCCACCCTAGCTCCAGGGCTACTTCCTTTGGGGAGATTGGCCTGATTTCTCCCCAGGTGAGTGACCTGTGTACCTGTCCTGTTTCATAGCACTTCGGGGGAGGTAAGCCTTTTCTGTTCTATTAGAGCGGTGTACACCAAATTGCAGGCATGTATGCCTAGCACAGCACAGAGCATACAGGAGGCACTCAACACATTTCACCCTGAACCTACAAAGTGAACCTCACTAAGCCATGGCCACATGGTAAGCGTGTGTGTGGATCCAGGTAAAATTAGCCAGAGATGGAAACCACAGCCAGGGGTTGTGAAGTGAGCCTCCCTGAGGCTGCAGCAAGCAAAGCCCAGAGACGGGAATGGGAGGATAGGAAGAGGCCTTCTGGTGTAACAACTTGAGCTCCTGGATCCATCTCGTTTCCTGAGCGAGTAAGTATCCCTCCCACAGGTTGCAAGGTACAATACAGACTGGCCAGTAAAATTTCTTCTGATAAACTTCTGATAAACAGAAGTTCTGATAAACAATGAATATGTTTAGTTTAAGTATGTACCATGCAATATTCGAGACATACCTATACTAAAAAATTACTCATCTGAAATTCAAATTCAACTGGGCATCCTGAATTTTTATTTGCTAAATCTGGAGCCCTATCCTCACCCCTTCCTTGGGCTTAAGCCAGCCTTCTTGGGTGTCACAACTAAAGGGATCTCAATGGAAGCAAACAGTGGAGAAGTGACTCAACTTGCCCCGGGTCCCAGCATCTGGATTAGAATTCAGGTCCGTGATTCAGGAACCTGTGACTCCTCCAAGGGGCGTGGCTATGGATAGCAGAGAAGAGGAAATGGGTCAGAAGCTCATGTGACACAGTTGGGTTTGAATGGAGGGTGGAGCAGGGAAGAAAGTGAAGAGAGAATGGGTTTCGGAATTGGAGCTTTGTTGACTGAGAGATGACTTTAATTTTCATATTATTTGTTTATTGACACACTAGATATTTATCAAGTCCCTTCCAGGGCACTGTGCTTGCTTCTCTGGTATCTGAAACTGTCAATAGTGTCATTGGTTACCCTTCCCATTTTACAGAATGGAAGAGTAAGGCTGCTGGTCTGGAAGCCACGGGAGCTTGGGTGTTTCCAGGCCTCCGGCCCTGAACTCCATGGCCCACCTGCCAGCCCTCACAGAAATCTATCTGCTTCAGCGCTTGCTGCATATTCAAACCTACCTCCCTGTCCCTTCTCTATGCAAAGCAATGCAAATTGAAATTGCTAGTAAATGTTCAGTTTGTAGCCGCCTTTGGCAGCTACATCTGTTGTGACATACTCTGATGTTTAGTCCTGTGTCCTGTGCCCTGCACCTGTGACCTGCCCTGCACCTCTTTGCATGGCCCCAGTGCAGATGCCCAGCTATGTCTTTTCTATGCTGTTGGATGAAGGATGCTGGGGGAGGGGGACAGGAGCTCAGGGCCTCAGCAAAGCCGGAAGTTGGAACCAGGCCTCTGGTGCTATGGTGATGGTTACTATAGAGACGCAGCTTAGCACATTTACCGGGATCTGCAGGGGTTTTCATAGAATGGAGCCCACAGAGAAGGGGAACTGGGTAGTGGTTCAGCCCTGCCCCTCTCCAGTGGGAGCCAGGTCTTGTCCTGGGGCTGTCCTACCTGAGTCCTCAGCTTCCTCTCCTGCCACTTCCCTTCCTTACGGCTGTAGTCTAGGTAGGTGGCTTTGGCTGCTGTGCTCTCAGTCTGTCTGGAATACTGTTCTGGCTTCTTCACTCGGCGAATTTCTACTTATATTCCCAGCCTCATCGTGATACTTTCCGGACAAACTTACTGAGTGTCCACCAAGTACAGGACACTGTTCTGGCCCCTGGGGACCAAGACAGACAGGGGCCCTGTTCTCATGGAGCTGCCAGTCTGGGTGGATAGACGGGCATGAAGGAAGCAGCCAAGTGAATGAACCAGAATACATTCGGATGGTGCCATGGGGAAAACAAAGGAGGTGGCAGGGCAGACCGTACTGGGGCGGTGGGGACTAGGGGCATAGAGGAGTGTCTGAGGCGTGACACCTGCCCCTTGGAGCCGTCTGGCCTTCCTCACCTGCATAGTCTGGTCCCTGAATCACAGCACTGATGGATGTATGACGTCACTGCCTGTCTCCCACCCTAAACCGCTAGGGCAGACCACAGTCTCATTTGTCTCTGTGGCCCCTGTGTCTAATACATAACACGGGCTGGATAAGACACACACATTTCCCGACTATGTTCCTTGGGCCAGGCAGTGTCACAGGTGGCCTCTCATTTCCCTGCTGTACTGATTCTGTGACATAAATAGGATTTGATCATGTTTTATCACTTTGGAGATTGAGGAACGTAGCTTGGCCAGGTTAGGTGACTGGCTTCAGGTCCCACAGCCAGTGCGCACAGTAGGGCTGAGCTGTGAACCCAGTGTGCCCTCCCTGTGCGTCTTCCATGGAATGTGGTCACAGCTTTACGGAGATGTAATTCACATACTATACACGCTACCCTTTCCAGTGGACAAGTTAATGGTTTTGTACTTTATGAACAGGGTTGTGCAAACGTCAGAACAGTCGATTTTAGAACATTTTCGTCACAACCCGAAATCCTCCAGCTATGGGGCCCCAAGGCCCTCAGCCTCGTAGGAGGCCGTGAAGTTTGGCAGTTGGCTGCAGTTGCACATTTGGGGCTGAGAGTTGTGTGGGATGGCTGCCTTTCTCTTGGCATATCAATAATGAGCTTTTGCTTTTTGGCATTTTAAGTGTATATTCTTGGCTTCTCTGAGTTAAGAGATTCTCTGCTGGAAATTTCAAAACAACCTACGGACAAATAAGTTGAATTCCAGGACAGCCTTCAGAGGGCTTTCCTGGCTGGTTCATGGGCATGCTGTCCACACAGCCATTCAGAATGTATGGAATGCACCAGGCTCTCTGTTTTCCAAGGCTGCATGGGGCTTTCTGGAATCCGGACTTTGAGGCATGTGCTGGTGTAGAGGGAGCTGCAGCCAGGGGGACCCGGGACTCTGAATCCCAGGACCACTCTGCCCTCCCTTTCATACAGGGCCCATGGTGTCCAGTGAAACCCATATGTCCAGTTCACTCAGCCCCAGAGCCAGTGAGTGGAGTTGCTGACCTCTTCTTACTTCCAGCAGAGGCTCCATTATTTCCCATTTTCACATCCTTTTCCCACTCTCCCTTCAAGTACCCACGAGTACCTGCATTTTACCTCCGAAGGTGTATTTATTAAAGTATTGAAGGGAACCGTATCACTTTTTCCCCAGGCTGGTGCACAAAAAGAGGTCACTTGTCTTCTTACCTGACACCCTGAAACCCCAGCTGCCCAATTTAACAGAGCGTTCAGCATCTCTCTCCGGGCCCCACCCCATCTTTCCTGGGAATCGTGCAAGAAATTTGAATTCTTCGTCCGTCTGCAGGGGTCTGGCTGCAGTCGCAGGCAGGCAGGGGAGCTCTGAGGAACCTCGTTAGTTTCTGCATCCTTTGCCTATGGCCAGCTCGGACTTCTCTGGCCTGGCTCAGAGTTGGGGACCAACCTGGCCAGTTGAAGAATTGGCAGAAAAGAATTTCTTAAAGGTTGTTTGTTGGGTCCTTTTCAGAATCTTTGGGTGGGCAGGGGGGTGGGGGGACAGACACCCAGGCATGGAGGTCGCTCAGCCAGGAATAATGTCCACACGTCTGTCCCTCCCTGGGCACAGACACTGCCACCAGCACCACCCCCACTAGCAGGGCTGGGCCCTGGACCCAGGGGCTGATGGTGTCTGTGGAAAACGTGTTAGGTCCTCGCCTGATGGACTGTGGAGTACCTGCTTCTCTGTGTCACTAGCGCCCACGTCAATGTCCTGAGAGGGCATGTCTGATGGGTGATGTCGCACTCATGTGCCATCTGCCTCGCTTTGAGGAAGGCTGAGAAGCAAATTTCAGCTTTTGTAGTGTGTGTGTGGGAGGGGGTGGAGGGGGTGTCTCTGCCCTTCAGGTAGACTCATGAGGTGCAGAATTCTCCCCAAAATGAGCAACCCAAACATCTAAGCAGCTACCACGGCTTCTGGGTAAATTTGCCCCTTTCTGTCTTGTCCCTCTGTGCCCTGGGGTTTGGAGAGGGACAGCCATGGTGCCCCAGATCAGTCTTCCCTCTTCTCCCACGGTAGTGAAGTAACGACAATAACAGTCTGGTGTGTATCCTTCCAGACCTTTCTCCATGCTCATGCTTATGCTAATGTGCATGACGATATTTTGTTTTTCTAAAATTGGGTCACACCCAATTTTAAATTTAAATTTAAATTCCAATTTAAATTTCTCTGTAGTTGCTTTTCTTATTTAACACTAAGGTAAAAACGCTCCTACCAACCTCTATTACAGAGAGTTGCTGGGTTCCCCAGCGCTCTCCACTCCAGGTGCATCGTGAGCGGACACGCTCTTGGCCAGCGGACTTCCTTCTCGTGTATTGCACCCTTGCTTCCGCTCCCGCTGCTGACTTCTGGCCTTGCAGGCGTCAGGGTGCCCTTGTCCTTAAATCTGTCTATACCCCTGTATTTGTGACTGTAACACTACAATTATCTCGTAAGTCAGTGCACTGAGAATATAAAAGAAAAAGCATTCATTTCTATGAAAATTAAGTTAAATGTTTAGAAAAGATTTGTCAAACAGAACTTTCTAAAAACATGTGCTAACAAGACAATGGTAAAGATCGGGCGTATATCAGTTATCTTTTCCTTTGTAACAAACCACCCAAAACGTAGAGGCTCGAGACAACAATAATCTATTACTATGGATTGCATGTTTGTGCCCCCCTCAAATTCATCTGTTGAAGCTTTAACCCCCAATATGTTGGTATTTTTAGGTGGGGTCTTTGGGAGGTAATTAGGTTTACATGAGGTCAGGATGGAATTGGTGTCCTTATGAAAAGCAGAAGCGACCAGAGCCCTCTGTCTTTCCACTATGTGAGGATATAGCAAAAGGCCACCATCTTCAGCCAGCAGGAAAGTTCTCACTACAGCTGACACTGCTAGTACCCAGGTCTCAGCCTTCCAGCCTCCAGAATTATGAGAAACAAATGTCTGTTGTTTACGCTACCCCACCTATGTTATAGCAGCCGAGCCAGCTGAGACGTCACTTATGTCTTATGATTTCATGGGTTGCTGGTTTTGCCTGCCCTCTTTCCCAGGACTGCATTTAGCTGGAGAGTGAACTCGGCTGGAAGGTGCAAGATGGCCCCACTCATCTGTCTGGTAGTTGGTGCTGGCTCCCAGCTGGGGTGCTTCAGTTTGATTCCTCGCTGCCTTTTAACCTTCAGTAGGCCAGGTCAGCTTCCTCACATGGTGACCTCCAGGCAGCGTTCCAAGAGGGCCAGAAAATGAAAGCTGCAATATCGTTTAAGGCCTAGCCTAGGAAGTCTCACAGCATCACGTCTGCTGCATTCTGTTGGCCAAATCACGGTCACATGGTCATCCCAGCTTCAAGGGGCGGGGAGCAGACATCACCTCTGGATGGAAAGAGCAGCAAAGTCACATCACAGGAGAATGTGCATGCTTCTTGGGAGGAAGTCGTACAAACTTTTGCAGTTCAACACATGCGGGAAAATCATAAAAATCTAGAAGTATGCATTCATAGTTTTCACACTTTAAAAAATTAAAACAGTGTGTTTTTTTCATGATTTTTGATTGACTAACTCCTAACATAATTATGTTGGAGAGGAGGGCTTCTAGAGTATTCCAGGCTCATTCTTCTAGACCAGTGGATAGAAACAGAGCTGTCTGTCAGCCTTTTTAATAGCTCCATGGAATTTCATGGATATGGCACATTTTATTTAACTAGTATCTCATCGACAGATGTTCAGATGGTTTCCTTTTTATCTCCCCACAATGAACAATGGTATAATAGATATCACTGTAAGTATAGCCTTTGATACTAGTGTTTTATTTTTGTGGTGTCTGTGTGTGTGTGTGTGTGTGTTTAAAAATATATCTATAGACCTAAGTCCCAAAAGTGGAATTTCTGGGTCAAATGCCATATCTACATTTTAAAAATATGTATATTTTGAATTTGAGCAGATATTGGCAAATTACTTTCCAAAAAACTCCATAGTAATTCTCATCCGTTCCAGCAATGGAAGCAATATAAGAGATGATCTTTTTCCTGTTCTCAGCTTTTCAAGTTGTTTTTTTTGCCAAGCTAAGAAATGTGGGAAAAGTGAGGGAGAGGACTTTTTATTTTTTTGCCAAGGGAGAAAAGTGATGTCTTTGCTGTACTCTGCAATCCTCGGTGACAGCATCTTTGCTTCTCTGCACTTTTGTTTTCTAGCCCGTTTCTCACCTGGATGCCCTTTTCCTTCTCCCCTGCCTGGTGGGCTCCTTCATGGCCCACAGAGCCCAGGCAAAATGCCCTTTACTTGGGAGGATTCCCTAATCGCCCAGAGTCGGCATGCCTTCCTCCCTACCATGTTTGCTCTCTCTGTGGTCCCCTCTGCCAGCCCCAACACCGCACACAGATAGGATTTGGATCTCTGGACTCTAAGCTGCCGGAGGACAAAGAGCATGTCACAACCTTTTCAGGGTCTCCTGTGTCTGCACTGTGCCTGGCGCAGAGCCGTGTCCCAGGAAATGTTCGTTTACTAAGTGACATTTTAACAAAGTTTTTCCACAAATGTTTGTGGAATGAGTGAAAGGATTTTTTAAAAGGAGGCTGGTGCTGGTAGCTGTTCAGGCAGGGTGAGGTGGAGGAAAGGGGCAAGTCCAGAGTCTGTGGGCAAAGCACCTCGGCCGGAGGGCCCCTGAGAGCACTGCGTAGGCTTTGGTCAGTTTGGCAGTTTTTACGATTCTGACATCCTCTCTCTGTTCTTTCAGAATTCAGGCATCCAAGGTCACCTCATTATGGCTCTGTGTGGAGACACACCCCAAAGGGCCCATTGATTTGCAACATCTGATCAGCTTTCTGAGTCGGATCCACTAGCTTGTAAAAATCCAATAAATGACAAAGACCTGTCAGACCCATTAACCACTTCTGGAGGTTTATTAACAGACTCTGCTCTTGCTAAGGAGATTCTGTTGTTGTCATGCAGATACCAGGGTGGCCAACCCCAAACCCCCTGAATTGAGGACATTAGGAAGGGGCAGGTTTAAAATGGGATCACTTGGTCTGTGCTAGTTGTGTTCTGAGACTCTGCCATTTCTTCCACCGGTACATGCAGAGGATCTGTCAATGTGACATAATGTCACATGGTCCTTACACAGCAAGCATCAGACTTACAGCCAAGCCCTGTGGTCGGAATGTGGGTGGAGGCCTCCTCCAGGAAACAGGCCTGAACTTCTTTACCTGCCTCCAAATAATGAACCCAGGCCCTCCCTCCACAGGGCCCCACGTACAGCTTTGTTCTCTACCATACGTTGTGGAGACATAATTCTTGGCAGCCTGTGGATCCCCTCCATTGTTAGACTGTGAGAACCCCAACAATGGCATGTTTGTAGGGATTCTCTTTGATAAGAAGTGAGGGAAACCTGAACCCAAATTACTTTAGCAAAAAAGGAAATTAGGTTGGCACGTCTATTGCTCCTCCCCCCACATGTGGCAAGATGGCCGTGGGCAGATGCCCAGTGATGGTGAGCCTGCCTCCAGCAGTTTCAGGCGTCCTGCTGCCAGCCTGACTTTCCTGTGCAAAAGCTTTTCTTTCTCAGAGAGCCAGCCTATCTCCAGGCTCATTCCTCTTGGCCCAGCGGGAGTCCACTTGCCAATCCTCATGTATTCTTTTAGCAAAGCAGTCACCATGCTGTGCTGTGATTACCACTTTGCTTGCCTACTTCCACCCAGAACTGTGAGTTCCCTGATAGTTGGAACCAACTCCACCTGCCCAGTGTGTAGTTTAAGGCCTGGTATACAGTGAGTGCTTACTGAGAGTGTGTGGAATGAATGAATGCATGAATGAATGAAACACATCACTGAAGGTCTTCTGTGTATTAGTCACTGTGAAAGTTCATTGGTGGAAACTGTGTTTCTAAAGTGGCTACAGAAATCTCCCCTCCCCACCATGCTTTTCTGTGAGGAGGATTTCTGTGTCCACAGCCAGAGGCAGAGTCCATTTGTCCTGGCCTTGAATCTTGGGGGCCGACCCCACACCTGTTAGGGTCATTAGAATGTGATGGAGGTGAGTCTGGGTACCTTCTGGGCCTCTAGTGAGCGGTAGTTCCCCTCTTCTCGTCTTGGAATGCCCCTTGCTGCTGAGCTATGAGGAAGCACCAGCAGCCACACTGAGAGGTAGTTGGAGGGGAAGCAAGGTTCCTGGCTGATAGCTCTAGCTGAGTTCTCAGCTGGTGGTCAGAACCAACTGCCAATCATGTGAGCGAGGCCATTTTGGACCTTTCAGCCCTCTTTGGACCTGGCACCACGTGAAGCCAAAGAACCACTCAGTGAACCCACAACATTGTGAAACACGATAACTGATAATATTAATGATAATAAAATTTCATCCTCACATCAGCCCTATGGAAGCAGAGGCTCAGAGACATTAAGTAGCTTTTCTTAAATCACGCAGTGCTTAAATAGGAGGGCATCAGACTGACAGCCAGGATGTGCCCAGGGAAGCTCATTTTGCCAACAGTTAATGATGGAATCAGGAATAGGAAGGCAAACCATTTGGCAAAGTCACAGAAATGCATTCCAGGGCCAGGCCCTGGATTTGGTTTGACACTTTTCGAGGACTTTAGCATGGTAGTGAGATAGGGCTGTGACAGTGGCATAATGTAAAGGACACAGGCTGCTGTGATGTGACAGGGGGTGGTGGCGACTGTGGCACACAGGGGAGAGCGTGCCCTGTCTCAAAGAGACAGCCACCGTGAAGACCATGCCTATTGCTGTCAGGAGTGTAAATTGGCCCAAGGTCAGTCACCAGATCCTTCAATACTTCAAAAGCACTAAGTATCAAAGTTCTCAATTTTGTCCGAGTCGAAAGGAAGGGGGTTGGAGCAGACATCTGCATGCCAGATCTGACCCACAGAATCTCAGCTTTTGACTCTTTCTAAAGAACCATCCCAGCCCAGGCTGTAGAAAGGAAAACATACCTATTGTCTGTGTTCCGACAGAGAAAACGCCTTTTTTAAAAAAACTGTAAGTTCCAGAAAGGCTTCTAAAATGTTCCAAAATTTTTCCATAGTTAAGAGAATTCACTGGGGACTCCTGACCTTTCTTCCAGCTCCCAAATGGCTGTCGCTTCTCTGAGCTCTCGTCCTCCAGTGATAGGCTATTGTTTCCCAGGGGAGGCCAGCCAGGGGACTCCACGGTGAGAGGCAGGAAGCTTCCATTTTCCTAGGCCTGGTGGGCTGTGGTCCTTATCCCACGCAGAGCTGGGTCCCCAGGCAGTCTGGAGGGATGTCACACTCTTCACATCCTGGTTGGGGGACCAGAGGAACCAGGGCCAGCAGAAGGCTCCATGCATTCTGTCATGGGAGGGAACTCAACCCTGTCAGGCCAGTGGGCCAGGAGCTCTTCGGTTCCAGAACTCTCTGTGCTTTTCCTCTTCCTCCCCATCACACATGAGATCACCCGGCTGGAGGATCGTCTGATGACTGGACCCCTCAGATGCTGTCTAGGGCAGTGCCTGGGCCAGGGAGTGGACAGAAAGGGGTGTGAGTCCACAGAAGGCAGCGGGTCCTGAGGGGGCAGCACAGCCCGTGCCCACCCACAGGGGGCAGCGGCAGCCACTGTAGGTAATTGATGCCAAGTGGGCACGGAATCTTCTGGTCTTCTCAAGAGAAGCCAGAAACCTAGACTTGGTCGTGAAATGGCCTGATTTTTTAATGAGGGAGCTCATTTTCTTTTAAGATTAAAAACAACATGTCCAGGGTCCCGTTTACCCTGTAGAGACTCTAAGGGCTGGAAGGATGGGACCAGCTTGTCCTGGCCACCATTGTCCCCCAGGCCCGGTGCCAGGCGAGGGTCACGGAAGGGGCACTGTGAGTGTTTGCCGTGTACATGAATGAGTGGACGAATGTTTTCTGTGGTATGTTTCTGGCTGGGCCATGGTGTGAGGGCCCGAAGGCCCCACCTTTCTTCAGTGATTTGTCACACCTGCCGGGGTCTCTGGCTGGCCTGGTGGCCTAGTGGCCTGTGAGCAAGAACATCTATCTCTACCTCTCAGGCAGCTGCAGAAACGCTGTGGGTGTTGCACAGGTGAGTGCTGTCCCCCGACTTTCCCTGCCAAGAAGGAACTTCCTCCCCTGTCACCCCGCACCTCTTGCAACCTTCCCCAGCTGCCTCGCTGGGATTTCTAGAGCCCAGGGAAGGTGCTGGTCACCTTGCCAGCTCCCGGGGCCCCACTGGGCTGTGGGCATCCTTGGGCACAGCAAAGCACGTGGGAGGGGCAGGGGTAATGTCTAGCTGTGGGTGGCAGGCGTCAGCACCTCCCAAACTCCTTCCCTTCCTTCGGCCAGCTTGTTTCATCAGCAGCTCAGACCCGCTGGTGGTGAGAGGCCCTGCAGTGAACTCAAAGCCAGCTGGCCGTTTTCCAAGCCACGGCCCCCCAAGCACACCAGGGAGCCTGCCAGTGCTGTCCCTTGTATCACCCTGTGAGGTGGCTGAGACGCTCCAGGAAGCTGTCCTTTACCCCTCCCCCCTAGGCGCCATCTCTGACACACCTCCGAGAGCTTTAGCATCTCCCACCCATTCCCTCAACAAAGACTGACATGTGCAGGATGGGGAGGGCCAGTGGCCATACCCCTCCGTGCTGTCGCCCCAAGTGTCAGACCAAGTAGGCACAGACAGACGCCTGCAAGAGCAAACATTGCTGCTTGTAGGGGATGAAAGCACAGCGTGTCGGGAAGTGTAAAGCCGGGACCTGACCCGTCTGTGGCAGTCTTTGTCAGGGCAGACTGAGCTGAGCCCCGGACAGTGGTTGCAAGCAGGGCGTCCGATATGCAGTAATGAAGGCTCCGGGGGTGGCTGCGAGAGGCAGGGTGGTGGGTGGCAGTGCAGCCTGGTGGGCACAGTGGGGCTGTCAGGAGGCTGTGACCCAGTCCACGAGGAGATGGTGGGTGCTGGGAGGAGGGTGGCAGCAGCAAAGAGGAGGCGGGATCGTGGGCAGATCTGGGCTATATTTAGGAGGCTCTGGTGACAGTGTGGACGAATGAGTGGGCAGGTGCCAGCGTGCTGTCTGTATTTGTGGCTTCTGCACCTGGGTGGCTGGCGGTACCTCTGCTGAGATGGGCAATCCTGGAGGAGAAGCAGGCTGCGGGGAGGGGCACAGTGGGGAGCAGGGTGACATCTGAGCGAGCCACTGGACATTGTTCGCTTTTCCCAAATGTACCCCGCTTCTTTCTCACTCTCCCGTGCTTTTCCACATGCAGCTTTCGGAACATTTTGATTGAGGAGAATGGTGGTGGTGGTGGTGTGTGTAAAGGAGACTGTGTGAGAGTATGTGTGTGCATGTGCATATGGGAGAGAATGAATGTGTGCATGTGTGTGCTTGCCTGAGAGAGGAGACAGGTGCGGGGAGGTGAGGAGGGGAGGGCCAGCCTTGCCTATCTCCACCCCTACTGGGGGCTGTATGTGCTGTGCGGGTCAGGGCCATGGGCTCTGCAGACAGGTTCGCCTGGCTCTGAGTCTGGGCGCTTCTCCGTAATAAGCTCCTTGGGTGACCAATATTACCTCTCTGAGCCTAAGGGTACGCGTCTGTAATAGGATTATACCAGCGTTCACTCCATGGGGACGGTGTGCGGAATGAATGAGATGATGCGTGTAGAAACACTCAGCCAGGACCTGGCAGATGAAAAGCACTCAAACATAAAGGACCTCCCGCAGGCCCCGGGGATGCTATCTTGACCCACCACACAGGCCTCATCTCCTGGTTATTCCTGCACTGGAAGTGTGGACCCATGCACTCCAGGTAGGACTCAGCAAAGTGATAATCTGGCATTCATTTGTGCATTTATGTGATTGAAATCATCTTCTTGTAAGCTCCAGGGCTGGGGTGGGGTCTTGCTTTGCTCATCATTGTCTCCCTGGCACCCTGCATGAGCTGGCACACGGTGGAGGTGCAACAAGCATTTATCAAATCAATGAATGAATATAGAATGCTCGTCTCGTCCCTCCCTTTTTCCTGTTTCCTTGACACTCCCCCCCCAACCCTGTCCCTACTGAGCTGACCCTCACACTGGACCTGGGCCTGCCTTCGCTGCCCTCTCAGGGTGGGACAAAGCTGGCAGCCAGAACCTAGAAGGGAAGTGAAATGGCCAAGACAGACCTGAAGCCCCCTGAGACCGCCCGGTGTGGCCAATGTCTGTCAAAGGACCAGCACTTCTTTATTTAACAGATGGCTGCTGTCCCCTTTCCCACCGCTTAGCCCACTTCAGAAATGACTCTTTCCTTTTTTTTTTTTTTTATCCTAAGGCTCATTATGATTTTTATTACTTTTAAGGTCTCATCCCTTGTTTTAAGCCCCCTAAACGGAGGCCAGGAATTTATATTCAGCCATTATGGCAGCGTTTTCTAATTTGTTGAGCTCTAACCTGTTAGGAGATTTTACCAAAAGGTATTTGCCTGGAGAACCTTTCCAGTTGTCAACAAATGTGTTTCTTCTGGCGAGTCCCACCAATAAAACACACGCAAGAAAACGTTCCACTGCCGCCTTGAAGACTGATACTCATTCTCCCGAAATAAAGCTGCTTCTTTCCTGTCAGCTTCGGGAGCTGAGGCTGAAGATAGTAATATGAAAAACAAGGAACAGCAAGCAGTTTGATCCCCCCCCCCCCCCCCCCCGCCTCTTTTTTTTCTTCTTCTTCTTCAGGAAATTGCTCTCTTATGCAAGAGAAACGCAAGTTCACCCACAGCGGGGCAGTCATATGATAAGAAATCTGTTTTTCAGGAGAGGGGAGCTCATTTCCCCTTCCAGAAGCTGCATTTGCGTGAGGGAGACATGGAGAGAGAAAGCGTTTTTTTTCTTTTTTCTTTTTTTTTGCTGGGCAACAGGGAAGGGATTAAGGCATCATGACAAGCACATGGCTCAGAAATGAGTCCAATTAAAAAAACATGAACCCATCTGACCCTTATAGGAAAACCCGGAGCTGTCACCAGCCCTTCCTTGATGTGAGAGACCGGCACCATTATTCTGGAGATCATTAAGATTCTGGTGGGATGAGTTTTCTGCTTTTGCTGTGATTTCCATTTTCTCGTTACCAACAGAAGCAGCTTTTACGCATCTTTCTCTTTTAAACAGGAGCATCTCAGACTAGTATTTTGGAAAAACTGGTCTCCCCAAAAGGTAGAATTTCAAAACTTAAATGGGCTCCTCTTGGCCTATTCTATGTGAACTGTACCCACCCCTTACCCCCACTTGATTTTTCTTTTTTTCTTTCTTTTTTTTTGCCTTTGGAGTTGGGATTCACAGCCCTGGGCAGGCAATTAGATTTCAAAGTTGGATGACTGCAGTGCACTTCTCCAGGAACTGCTGAAGCAAGCAAGATAGCCCACGGGCTTTGAACGCCTGGCCCGGAAGCAGGCCCTCCGGGTGCAGCTCTCCCAGGAGGGGCTAGAGGGGTGTTTGTCTTTGTTCTGCAAAGGGAAATCTAATTTCACCCCCCCAGCCCTATCTCTGGTGATTCTGTAGCAAGCAATCCTGGCATTCAAAAGGCTGAGAGATTGCCTTGTTTGTGAAACGCTGTGAGGTCCACGGGAGAGTCAGGTTCCAGGGAGCAGGTCGCCCTCAGGCTTGCTTCTAAGCCTTCCTCTCTCACTCCGCTCCTTGGAGTGCTGCTGTCTCTCTGAAGACCCCAGACACCCTTGTGTCCCAACCCAGCCCTATCTCTTGGTGCTGGCTGAGTCACGGGGTTTGGGAATAAGATCTGATTACCGAAACTGCTGAGAACAAAATGCCAACACTTGTTCAAGGAGTAGGCTGATCTGGAGCTAGAACTCTAGATAGAGTGCTGCCTGGAGATGGACCCAGAATTGGCAGGTCACGTCTGTGACCTCAGACAGTGCTGCTGCTCTCAGGGGGCTTATCTTCTCACAAGGGAAGGAAAGCACACAACTCAATAATCAAAAATATATTGGCTAGTGGTTAAGTGCTGTGGTCAAAGTGAAACCAAAGTGATGTGAATAAGCAAGACCAGAGGGCTTCTCTAGGGAGGTGACATTCAAGGTGAGGCCTGATGAGAACAGCCAGCCATGCAGAGATCTGAGGGAACAGCATCCTAGGAAGAGGGAATAGCAAGTACAAAGCCCCTGAGCAGGGCTTGACCTTGGTACATCTGTGAAGTAATGAGGAAGCAAGTGTGTCTGGAGCCTGGTGAACGAGGGATAGATGGCATGAGATGCAGTCAGATAGGTGGGCACAATCATAGGAATAGTGTGAGGGAGATGCTGAATATTTTGTGGTGCTTTTGGAGGCAGGGGAGAGACAAATGATCTGATTTGTGTTTTAAGAGGATAACTCTGCTTTCTGGATGGAAAATCAATTAGAAGGGCACAGGCGTGAAGCAGGGTTGCCAGTCAGAAAGCTACCGCAGTGCTCCAGGTGGGAGAATGAAACCATTTTATTTTCCAGTGACAGAGGCACCTTCCACAAAACAAATAGGGAACCCTTCTTCAAGAAAATGTTTCTAGGGTTTTTGCTTATTTTGGACATTGAAAGCATCAGTCCAGCAGACGGCTGGGGGTTATGAGCGCTCTTTAAAGTGCGTCTTACTAACCAGGCCCCAGAAACTCCCTGGTGTGCAAGGGTCTGATTCCATGAGCATGTATATGAGCACAGTGTATAGTCAAAGCAAACCTCCAAGGAGTACCGAAAAGGCCACGTGGGGCACCTGCGATGGTTTCTGTTGTGTAGCTGAGGCCAGGCAAGATAATATCCTCCATGTCTGATTTTCAGGGGTGCGTTCCAGACCGCGGGATGGATGCCTAGCTTTCTATAGAAATCATAAACAGATACAGCTAACACATTATGTACTTATGCCCTACCCATTTTCATAGCATTGCAAAGTGGTTATCAATTACACCATACCAAAGAGAGCAAATCAGGCCCATTTTATTGTATGTGATATTGTATAGCGTTCAAACTTCTTATATGCTTTGTAATTTCTGACTTTTCACAAGCTGAAAAAAATACCATCAATGTCAAATAGTCAGAAAAAATTCTTTGGCAAGATTTTAACAGTAATTCTCCTAATTGCTGTGTGACTTTGAGCAAATTAATCAAACTCTCAGTGCCTTGGTTTGTTCTTTTGCGACATGGGAATAATATGGTGTCTCCTTCTCAGGGCTGATGTCAGCCTCAAATCAGATCTTGAATACACAGTCTTCTCGGACAGTGTTCGGGGCATGCTACCTACTGGAAAAACATCAGCTTTCCCTGACAGCTTGTCTTTGTTGGTGGAGGACCGCATGGCACATAAAACGCCACCGTCGTCGGTGCACAGGGATATAAGTGTGACTCTGCAAAGAAAACCTGCTAGCAAGTCAAGGGGAAAGAAGCTCAGAGAAGCGCTGAAGCAGATGGATGGAGGAGCAGGAGAGTTTGCAGAAAAACCTGGACGACAAGCAATCATGACAAAGTAACTCGTAAGCTTCTTGCAGAGGAGCCCAAACAAGGAGCTGGCTGAAGTTAGGAGGGTGAAGAGGCTGCCTGAGGAGACGAGAGGGACTCCAGCTGACTCCCTGAAGGGGCAGGACCTCCTCTGAGATGTTAACCCCCCTGCTGGAAAAGCAACAGAAGGAATGCAAAAGGAGCCGCTTTCCTGGGAGACAGACCTAACAGGCCCAGTTCATCTTGGGCCTTATGACGCTGGGACCAGGTTTCAGGTAGTGAGAACTTAATGAGGCCCGGCGTGGAGGGGCCGCGCAGCAGTGCTATCTTTCAAGGGTGATAAACAGGGCTTCACTGTTTCCTGTGCAGAATCCAGTCCCATCCATCCTCCTAAGTGAGGAGCCTGGTCAACACCCCGCTTTTCCCATCTATGGTCGGAGGACAATGACGCTGGTTCTCATTGTGCTTCCAGACTTGGACCCAAGGGACAAGGCTTTCTTTCCTGCCAGAGATAGGGAAAGGGTGGGCCGGGAGGGCTTTCAAACAAAAGCTTCCTCTGCCTCCGGTTGAATAGACGTGGGGAGGGACTTGGAAAAGGGGGAGAGGCAGCCTGGAAGCCCCTGCAACTAGGCCAAGAGGAGCATTGGATCAGAGAGCTGACATTTGCCTATTGACCTCTTATCGGAGCTGTCCTCACTGGGGCCTTTGTGCTGCAGAATTGGAAAGGAAGGCCCGGCTGGCCCAGCCAATTCAGCGCTCGGCTCTTGGCCCAGGCGCCCGCCATTAGCATTTCCCTGACATCTGACTGATATGTTCATTTCACTTTGGTAAACAGGCCACCTCAAGACCAAGGTGACAGTGACCTCTGGCGTTGCATGTGGCACGGGATTCTCCCTGGAGACCCTGGTAAAGCGCTTTCCCATGGGTCAGGGCCTTTATTTCCCATCCCCAGCACTGTGATTAGTGCTGACACAAAAACATATAACCGTCCTGCAGAATGGACAGCGGGCATGCTGAGCAGAGAAAGGGAAGAGCACCAGGGAGGACTGGGCGAGGCAGGGGGCAGGTCTGACGTAGAAGGTCACCTGTGCTTCTCTGCCACTCAGAACAATGCAGCTGCCCAGGCAACAGTACCAGAGGCCGCCCGGCTAATAATAGGCTGGAGCACGTGGCCAACCAAGCTGCTGCCTTTCTGACGTTCAGAAAGGATCTCCAGTGTGAAATTGCTTGGAGGCTCCAATTTTGCAAAGACAATTAAATATAGATTCTTGGGGGTGAGGGTTGGGAAGGGTGTGGATGGAATGTAAGCCTGTGCCGCAATGCAATTGAATCCCGAATGTTTCAGTGGATCTACTCACAAAAACTCAGCAAACATATTTGAGCATGTACTGTGTGCCAAGGGGCAAAGTGTGCTTTAGTAATGGTGGGGCCCTCCCAGCTGCCCTCAATTGTAATGATCTGCTCTGTCTTTACACAACTGAGAAAGTGGGTGTGCAATCCTTGGGCGTTGGGAAAGGCCTAGAGATTTGAGTAGGCCTGTTTTAATCTCTAGGAAGAAATAGGTGGTGGTCTCATGTGCCACTTAGGATGCCTTGGGTGGCAGGTAACACAAACCCCAACTCCAAATGGGTTTAACACAAAGGAAGATCTCTGATCTAAGGTAGAATGTCTTCAGGGCTGGTTAACTCCGTGGTTCTTTATATTACCAAGCATCTGGTTTCCTTCTATCCCACTGCTCTGGCATCCCAGGTCTTCCGGTCCTGCTTTAGGCTGCTTTCCTCATGGTGCCAAGGTGGCTGCCACAGCCCAGTCATCACATTCAGATGCAATAAATTTTTGCCAGAGACAAAAAGAGACCGGCTTTCTCTGTTTCTCATTTTAGGAGTGAGCAAACTTTTCCCAGGGTCCTGAAGCAGGACTGTGGTTAGAATTGTGTCACATGCAGTTTTGTATTCATCACTGCCAGAGGGAATGTGACTGCATGTTTGCTTGGACAAATGGAGATTTAGCCTTGAGCTGAGGATAGGGCAAGGAGTAAAGACCTGAATAAAATTGGGGTTCCATTTTTCAGTTGGAAAATATGTTGCTCTCTCTCTCCACTATTCAAGCTTCTTGGTCCCTTTCTATTTTTGCCGAACTGTCTCTTGGTCTCCCAAAAGGCAGGGATTTCCTCTCAGTGTGTATTTAGCATCTTGCTGGCAGCCAGTAGTGATCTGATTCCCGAGCTCATTTTGTTAGTGAGTTGCCTTTTGTTGCAAGTGATTGAAATCTTTTGAAATAATTAGAAGAAATGAAAGATTATTTAAGGGAAAAAAAGGCTTTCTGATTATGTGATTTCATATTAAAGATAATCTCTGTGGTCCCTTCCAGCTTAATGTCTGACCTTGGGAACACAAACCAGGTGTCCAGCCCTGTGGCCTGGGCTTTGCCTCTGCCATGCTATGCAATTTGGGATAAAAAAAAAAGGGCTCCTCTCTGGGCTTCTGATTCTCAATCCAAAAATCAATTGGAGTGGGTCAGACTTGGGGAAGCAAATTGTTTCAGGTGAGTGGCTGAAGCTGATTGGAGTGGTCTGTCGGGAAAGACTCAGAAGTTCAGTGGAGGAAAGTACTCTGATCCATTGGGGATGTCTTCCAAGAGCGTGAAAGGGAAAAGTTGTAGGATACTTCTTGTTGACTCTGGGCTAGAAAACCTTGAAGAGCCTTCTAGCTCAAGTATTCTTCGGTTCTTATTTTCTTCTTCCCCATCGTTTATGCTGAGATTTTTAAGAGGCTGTCGAGTGCAGTTAGGAAATTGGCCTCTGATGGACCTGGTAGCTACGTGATCTTGGGCCTGTGTTTCTTCAAACATGATGTTGTTTTGTCACTAGGATTCTTCCATGGATACAGAGCCAGAAATAAAATCTTGGTCTGTATCCCTTTGTAAATGAGTATGTCTGCTTTGTGTATTACAGATAAATAAAGATTATGGATATGGTTCTAGATACAGACATATAGATTTGAATAGAGTGTGTATGCAAACACAGGTACAGTTCTGTGGGGTATCCCAGGACCCCCGTGGATATGAAAATCCATCGGTGCTCAAGTCCCTTATATAAAAGGGCATAGAATTTGCACATAACCTGTATTTGCATAGTGGTTACAGCAGGGTCTGCCTACACATGACTTCATTCACATGGTTTCAGTGTAGACTCGGCATGTGGTAAATTCAAGTTTTGCTTTTTGAAACTTTGTGGGATTTTCTTTTTGGTGGGGGGGGGGCGTGAATGTGTTCCATCCGTGGTTGGATCCACAGATGCAAAACCCTCAGATACAGAGGGTCAACTATGTGCCCCAGGCACTGGTAGGTGCTGGGGACACAGCAGGGAACAACATGGTCGGTCTCTGACCTCCTGAAGGAGTTTCTTTCTAGGAGGAGAGAGACAATAAAACAAATGAGGACATAATTGTTCCCTGTACATAGATGTAGAAACCTGAAGGAGGTGAGGAAAGGACATTTCAGGTAGAGGGAACAGCAACTACAAATGCTCTGAGACAGGAATGAACTTGCAGGTTCAGGAACAGCAAGGAGGCCAGAGTGGAAGGGACACGTAGCACAAGGGGAAGCACCATGGGGAGGGAGGGTGAGTGCTGAGAAAGGCCAGGTCCTGCAGGGCTTTGTAGCAGGTGAAGGTGCGGACTGTGCTCTGAGTGGGATGGGGGCTCGTGGGTTCTGAGCACGGGAGGCAGGCTTTACAAGATCCTCTGGCTGTTGTGTGGCTGGAGGGTGCTTGGGGGCAGAAGGGGACACAGCACAGATGCCAGCAGCTGAGTCAAGAGGCTGTGGTAACAGCAAAGGCAACGGGGATGGTCCTCCGGCTGCGGTAGTAGAAGTGGGGATGGCGAGAACACGTGGTCACATTCCCGATGTATTTTGTAGATGGAGCCAACAGGATCTGGGGATGGGTTTTGTCTCTGGGGTGAGGGAAACAGGACTCAGAGATGACTCGTAGATTTTTGGCCTTGAGCAGCTGGTGAAATGTGGTGCCATTTACTCTGGAGGGAGAGACTGGGGAGGAGCAGGTGTGAGATGAGGAAATCAGGGTCCCGCTTGGACATGTTAAGGTACCCAGTAGGCAGATGCAGGGAGCCCAGAGCTGCAGTGAGGGATTAACTATTATTTGCTAATATGTATTTTTGGACTGTGTGTCAGAGCCCAGTCTTGGCACACACGTGATGATCTTTAATCCTTGTGACAATGTTGTCAGACAGGTAATACCATTTTTTTATGGCGCCTAAAACTCTGTCGGTTGTATGGTATGCCCTGATTTCAGATCTGATAGACTGTAAAACACTGTGCATCTTAGAATTGAAGAAATATACTCATATTGTTCCCATTTTTCAGATGAAGAGACTGAGACTTAAGTAGCTGGCTCAGGGTCTCAGAGCTAGTAATTGGCAGAGTTGGGGTTCCTGCTCTTGACCTTTCTTTGTTCCGGCTCCTGAAGCACACGGAATGCTTAGCAGAGTGACTGGCCCAGAGTCAACCTCCCCAGATGGTCACCATGATCGGCTGTTTGATGCACTATCTCAGGTACACACAACATACATTCTACAATACGCGGTGTAGTACAGTGACACACAGCTCCACACCTGTGCAACGACCAGGGACATATAAATGTCTTGAGGCTGAAAATGCACATTTT
Source organism: Rhinolophus hipposideros (assembly GCF_964194185.1). Classification (NCBI taxonomy): domain Eukaryota; kingdom Metazoa; phylum Chordata; class Mammalia; order Chiroptera; family Rhinolophidae; genus Rhinolophus; species Rhinolophus hipposideros. The sequence goes on from NC_138069.1 coordinate 39,969,445, forward strand.
CGGTATACTATTAATCCTTTCGGTATACTATTTCGGTATACTATTAAACCTGAAGGAGGTGAGGAAAGGACATTTCAGGTAAGGGAACAGCAACTACAAATGCTCTGAGACAGGAATGAACTTGCAGGTTCAGGAACAGCAAGGAGGCCAGAGTGGAAGGGACTGATTAATACTTCCCCTGATTAATACTATTAATCAGCTTTTCAGACCAAACTCCTCTGGGCTCCAACCTGCAGGTATTAAAGCAAGAAAAAGATATGCTTGAGGGTGAATGCCTCAGACCCGCACCAGGGCAATCTATCTTGCTTTGAGATACCAAGGAGAGGTCGGTTTTTCTCAGTACTTATCCCACTATCTCCTTTGATTTCTATGGAAAACCAGCTGCCCGTAGTGGAACCACTCAAATCAAAGAACAGCTGCTCGTGGGGCACGTGTCTGTGACTTTGTGGTTTTCAGGCATGGGCAGCTGCAGTTTTGGAACTGGATGCAGGGGCTTTCCACCCCCTGCAGAGTGAAGGCTGCCCAGATGAGAACTGCAAGGCGAGAGGAATATAAGCCTTCACTTGGGTCTTAGTCCCACTTGCCTCTCAGAAGCGGGAGGTTGCTCTGGGAGGGAGTTAAGTGATTATGGTTTAGAAACTCTCCTTATTTTTTGACATGTGGGAAGGCTTTGCTGGTCGTGAGCCATTTATTTTGTTAATGGGAGGTGTCTTGGGGACTTGGTAATCGAAGGACAGAAAGATTAGGCAGGTCTTATGAGGACTTAGAAATTCAGACTTGCCACCTCAATAATAAGAAACTAGACAGCCCAATTTAAAAATGGGCAAAGGGTTTGCAGAGACATGTCTCCGAAGATGACATACAAATGACCAATAGGCACATGAAAAGATATTCCACATCCCTTGTCACTGGGGAAATGCAAATGAAAACCTCGGTGAGATACCACTTCATACCCTTTAGGATGGCTACTGTATTAAAAAAATGAGTGTTAAGGAAAATGTAGAGAAATCGGAACCCTTGTACATTACCGGTGGGAATGCAAAATGGTGCAGTCACTGTGGGAAACGATATGGTGGTCCCTCAAAAAATTAAACATAGAATTGCCATATGATTCAGCAAGTCCGCTTCTGGTTTATACCTCAAAAAATTGAAAGCAGGGACTGAAACAGATATTTATACATCTTCATAGCAACATTATTCACAGTAGTCAAAGGGTGGAAGCAACCCAGTGTCCACTGATGGATGAATGGATCAACAAAATGTGTGTATGTGTATATATGTATATATATATGGGGATATATATATATATATATATATATATATATATATATATATATGCATATACAGAGGGTGCCAAAAAAATGTATACACATTTTAAGAGACATAAATCGAGGGTTTCCAGGAAACCCACTCTTGAAAGTAGTTCAGGGGCCACACCTGTTACCAGAATATGCCATCTGGGGGAGGTTCTCCCCAGTGCCTCCATGTTGCACAACTCCAGGGGATGGTACTCACGATGTATTCTGGAGTTGTGCTCCAGGAAAGGGCCCCTGGTGTCACGTAATAGCAGCCATTGTCGTCTGTACCCCTCACCCACTGCTCCCTAAACATTTGTTTCAACTCCTACAGTGCTTTCCCTGAATGAAATTCCGATGACTCTGACCACTTTGTTCGGGCTATGGACAAGAGTCTTTCTTCTTTGTCCTGGGTTTCTGTACAGGGTGGCATCCGATATCCTCTAGCAAGGGGTGAATAGCTGATAGCTAGATACTCGCTACGTAGATGAACCGTGAAAAGCACTTTGTGGGCGAGTGGATCTGAATTCTCACGAAGGGTTAGATTTCCCTGTGGACTTGGCCAGGGATGAGCCAGGGAGCGTCTCGTCTCCAGGTGACTGGGCCCTGCAAACGAGGGCCCGGCTTCTCCCTGACACCAGGAAAGGTTGTCTGCTTTCATATCCATTTGATTAGATTGGACCCGTCTGGGTAATCCGGGTTCCACTCCCCACATCAAGGCCCTTAACCTTAGTCACGTCTGCAAACCCCCTTTTGCCACATGAGGTGACAGTCACAAGTTCCAGGGATTAGGACATAGGTGTCAGAGGTCACTGGGTCGTTATTGTAGCGACCACGGCAGGCTATGCCCTTTATTTCTGAAGTGTGGGGAGCAGATCTGGAAATTATTCAGCCTTAAAAAGGAATAATTTAAATTATTACATTTGCCATCGTTTATCAGGTAGGCAGGCACCAAGTGGTGGGCCAATGAGAAGTGCTTGATGAGTGTTTTCTCATTTACTCTTTACAACTACTCTGGGTGGCAGGCTTTTTGGCTCCATTTCACAGATTGGGAAACTGAGGCTCAGAGAAGTGACATGACTTGCCCAGGGCCATCCAGTTGGGAAGGAGTAGAGGTAGAACTCGAATCTGTGTCTTTCTGTCTCCAAAACCCAAGGTGTACACTCCTGTGTGTCCTAGCCCAAGGAGGATGTCTCAAGCCTTGGTGTGTCCCTGCTCACAGGTATCTTACCTGCCTCTGCTCACCTCCCCATGTCAGCATTGCCTGTTCCAAAGAGGAAGATCGCCTAAGGCCTGTTTTCCTCCCTTGGGTAGGGAGAACCCCCTAGCTTCCTTTAATCAATTCTGCCAACCTGATGTAAGGATCAGATGACTTGGGGGTGTCAGCTTCGCCACTCAACGTGTGGTCTAGGAGCCATTCGCATTGGCATCGCCAAGAGCTGTTAGGAATGCAGATTCCCAGGGCCCCGAGCTACTGAATCACACTCTGTTTGACAGGCTTTCAAGGGCTGTGTTCACACATCAGTCTTTAAAAAAAAGACAGATATAAATAACTATGTATGGCGTAGATGGGTGCTAGATTTATGGGGGTGATCACTTTGTAAGTTATATAAATGTCTAATCACCATGCTGTACGCCTGAAACTAATATAATATTGTATGTCAGCTGTAATTGCAAAATAAAAACTTACTTTAAAACATGGAGATGTGATTGGCATGTCACATCAGATAAGTTCACAGTGTACAACATGTCAACTTGGTACGTTTATTACCATCTGTTTACCACCATAGCATGTCAGCTAACGCGTCCATCTCATCACATAATTCTCATTTCTTTTCTGTGGTGAGAACATTTAAGGTCTAGTCTCTTAGCAACTTTAAAATATATATAACACAGTATTGTTGAGTATAATCACCATGCCGTACATTAGATCTGCAGGATTCATTCATCTTCTTACTGCATTTTATGCCCTTTAACTGACATCTTCCCAATTTCCCGACCCCTAGCCCCTGGCAATCACCGTTCTACTCTCTTTCTATGAGTTCACTTGTTTAGATTCCACATATGAGTGAGATCGTATAGTATTTGTCCTTCTCTGTCTGACGTATCTCACTTCGCATAATGCCCTCAAGGTCTATCCATGTTGTTCCAAGTGGCAGAATTCCTTTTTCTCATGGCTGAGTAATATTCCATTGTAGGTATTCCTCTATCTTCTTTATCCATTCATCCACTGATGGACACTTAGGCTGTTTCCCAAACTCTCTTGGCTATTGTGAATAATTCTGCAATAAACAGGGGAGTGCAGATAGCTTTTCAATGTCCCGTTTACCTTTCCTGTGGATAAATACCTGGGAGTTGGATTGCTAGACAAGCAAAAAATCAACAAGTGGCACTATAGCAGACTGAACCTTCCGCACAGCAGGAAACCATTGACAAAATGAAAACCATCTCCCAACAGACAGAATGGGAGAAAATGTCTGCAGACCATATGTGAAGTCTGACAATTAAGTTCGCAAACTTGTTCCAATGATATTGCTAACCTTTTTTTGATATCAGAGGGATTATTCATTATGAATTGTACCAACTGGACAGTTAACCAAGTTTACTATTTGGAAGTGCTGAAAAGGCTGCGTGAAAAAGTTAAGACAACCTAAATTTTTCATCAACGATTCATGGCTCTTGCATCATGACAATGCACCAGCTCACACGGCGCTGTCTGTGAGGGAGTTTTTAGCCAGTAAACAAATAACTGTATTGAAACACTCTCCCTACTCACCTGATCTGTCCCCCAATGACTTCTTTCTTTACCCGAAGATAAAGGAAATATTGAAAGGAAGTCATTTTGATGACATTCAGGACATCAAGGGAGAATGGCTCGGATGGCCATTCCAGAAAAAGAGTTCCAAAATTGCTTTAAAGGGTGGACTAGGTGCTGGCGTCGGTGCATAGCTTCCCAAGGGGAGTACTTTGAAGGTGGCTGTAGTGATATTCAGTGGTGAAGTATGTAGCACTTTTTCTAGGATGAGTTCGAGAAGTTCAACCTCGCATCTGATAAGGGGTTAATATTCAAAATATATAAAGAACTCATACAATGCAATTACAAGACATCATCACCATCAACAAAAACAATCTGATTAGGTAAATAGAATCACCATCAGTCTTTGACAGCCCTGGTGTAAGGCACCCATACCGATCAGGCACACTGAGTGCTCGATGAAATGGTAACTAATGATGGCAGGATGATAGACTTTATTATTTTTATAAGAAAGATGAGAATCTCAAATTCTTCTGTGATGTATATAGTCTGCAAGGCCCTCTAAAGTTACTTTAATCTAAATCAGAAATAGAAATAAAATAAAAAATGGACAAGTTAGAAAGACTCAAATTCTTTGGGGCAAAAACAAACAAAAATACAAAAGGAAGGAGGAAAAGAAAAATCTATGGAGTATTTCCCAGGCCATCTGTGTGACAGAATAACAGTACCATCCTTGAAATACCAGCAGGAGAGGACACTGGAGAGCTTTACTTGACAGAGTTATTGGAAATACCTCTTCCTGGTTTCGGAAAAAAGTATTTCAGATCTACTTGTCATTTTTTTCCCCAGCAGGCTTCCGACTGCTGGAAAAGCCAGCCACCAGTTTTCAGCTCTGATTCTACTTGTCCTGTGCTTAATCATTTCCAGTTTACCCGGCAGGCTCTGCAGCCTCCCTTTCCTGGGAAGGAATTGCCGTGCTCTGGCTGGCAGTAAACCCCTCTTCTTAGCAGCTGCCCCACTCATCCTGCCGGCCAGGCCTTCTCTCCACCAGGGACCTTCCCGGTGGCGTCAGAAACAGTGACTTAGTGTTCCACACAGGGGCCAGGGAAGCAGAGAGGGCTGTCTCCCAGAACTGTCAAGCCCTTCTTTTATAATCTGGCCACAAGAAGAGTTTTCTCCCTGTTTCCTGGGAAATAGCTGATAAAGGATATTTTGTCTGCTGCTATTTGTGTATACCTAGGCTGAACAAATCCCCAAACACTTCACTCCCCGGTCCCTCCGGAGCTGGCACTTTGCAAACACAGGACAGTAAGGAAAGCCAAGAGCAGGCGCCAAAGCTATGCCAGCTGCAGTCACCATCCAGGGGTGGGCTTCTCTGCCCTTCATGGCCCCGAGGAAGGTTTCTTTTTGGGGGTACACGATGGGATTTGAGGGAAAGTGGGCTAGAATAATCTGAGGCTACATTCCTGCAGTGTAGAGCGCCCCTCACCCACCTGCCCCCTCCCAGGATATAGATCTTGGCCCAGCAGACTTGCTATCACCAAACCTTGCCAGCGTGGGGAGTGGGCTGTGAACAGGCTCAGTGAGTTCCCGATAATCCTCTCCCCAGTTTATCTGAATGAGCCAAAAGGCTGCAAAACAAACCAGCACACTCCAGGGTGTTCCTGCAGAGTGTACCTGCAACTTCCTGTTGACAAGCCCAGTGCAAGGAGCCCCTGGGACTAGTTCTGCTCTGCGTGTGTCAGTTTTCTTTCTGCTTCCTCTGAGATCCCTGACGTGTTTCCCTCCTGCCGCCTGGAAAAATAATACACCGAGAACAGGAGTTTGAATGTGAAGGCTGTTCAAAAAAAACCCACAAAAACACCAACGTGCACGTTGGGCTTGGTGATTGACCTGAGCCTCAATCTTTTGCGGCCTGAGATTTGGGGAGCATCCCACATTCCAACGTGGGCTCACAGCCAAGACCTCATGAGATAACCCACTCAGGGATGTAAGGGGTTCAGCCACGGAGGGGAAAGTTGTCTAAGCCCCGCTCCCCCGCCCCGCCACAGCCCACCCTGTCCCCTGTGTGTCCCTTGCTTACACAGTTCCTTCTCTGGAACTGAAAAGAAGCAGTTAGGCAGTCTCAAAGGACTTCCTACCTTTCTCATGATGACACCAGGCAGGGGGTCATCCCAAGATCACCTGTATGACCTTGTATATGTTCACTCCAGGCGGGGGGGGGGAAGGGGTGGGTGGGGGGGTGGGTGACACGTGACTTTAGGGCCGCTCTTGCTTGTTGTGGGGATGTGACAGAGACTGCTGCTGAAAGAGAGTGCGGGGACCAGCAACTTTGTCCTCCCCTGGCGCTTGTTAGAATGCAGAGTCTCAGGCCCTGCCCGGACCCAGACGACTCCTGCACATTGATCCTGGAGGAGCGCGGCCTCAGAGGAGCCAGCTCTGTGTTCTCGTAATGAGTACGCCTGTGCTGACTTTGGACAAAGTGTGCTTTTAAAAATCTCATGGGCACTGGACTCTTGCAATTGATCTTGTTTCTCTCTTTGCTAAGAAAAGCAGGTTTACTTCACCTGAAGTGTCGGCTTACTTGGCCTCGTGTATAAGGCATGCCCCATATCGGAGGCCTAATAAGTACACATTTAAAAGAAGAGTTTCTCAAATGAAAACAATGTGTCCTGAGGTGTGAAAATTCAAATACCAGGGTGGCCAGGCAGGCAGGTGACAGTGATGCATGAAGGGGGCTGGGTGGGCCTGTGGGGACTGGACAGCTGGTGTCCTGGCTGAAGGGGCAGCTGCTTCTCAACCCTGGCCTGTCCTTGTCATGCAGGGACCCCGCCCAATGTGGGCAGATCATGATAGTTTTCAAGAGAAAACTGAATTTTTCTGTTTTGGAAATCACCCAATATTGGCAATTAATTACAACTTCTTTAAAAAAAAATTTTAAAGAAAGGAAACCTGGGATACGCCTAACTAAGCATGTCGTGGAGCACCTTCGGTCCCTGGGTCTGCAACCTCCATCAAGCCTCTCCACCCTGGATGAGCTCTCAGATTGGTGGAAGAGATGGGGAATTTCAGTAAAACACTGCAAGAGAGCACATGGTACCAGAGCCCCCAAAAGGACACAGTTCTAAGGGCTTCTTCATTCAAATTGTTCATTCGTCATTCAGAAGGGTCTATTGATTCCCTAGTGTGGGCCAGCTTTTAAATTAAAACTATGGATAAAACAGTGAACAGGACACAGTCCCTGCCTTTAAAAAGGATGCAAGCTAGAAAGTGGGACAGAGAGGCTAGACATTAGAAATGGTGTTCTAGGTTGGGAGAGTTGCATGTGCAAAGGTCCTGAGGTGCAAACATGCTGTAGGTGGGGAGCTACAGATTAGTGTTAGGGGAGCCAAGGGTGTGATTGAGGGAGGGGTGTGAAGTAAGGCCAGAAATGGGGGGCAGGGCCAGATAACAGTGGTCTGTACTTTACATACAATTAAGGATCTTGAACTGGGACCCTGATGGGTCATAAATAGAGAAATGATGTGGCTGGAATTCAGTTGTCCAAAATTCACACTAGCTGCTGAGACGAGGATGGATTTAATGAGTGGAGAGTTGGGAAAATACCCCGAGTTCAGAGAGCAGTCAGGGGGTGCTTGGGCAGTGGTCCAGGAGCGAGGTGATGCAGGTATCAACGGGGGCATCACGCAAGGAGGAAGAGGTGGGCGTGGAATTGGACTGATAGGTGAAGGGAGACCATGGAAACAGCTGTTCCTGAGGTGGGGCCGTGGCGGGGGTCATGGGTGGTCTTCCCTGAGAGGTCTTTGGCCAAGACCCAGATGTTCTTGCCCCCTGGACCACACCAGGGGCCACACGGCTGGGCACAGCCCCTCTCAGGAGTGTCGTCCAGATCTGTGTCATTGAGTGGGAGTCAGGAGGAACTCAGGACAGGTGGAGTGGCCCGGTGGTTCTTCATGTCTGGTCACTTTTACCTATTCTAAAGAGTTGATAAATGTGTAGCATTGAAGAGTTTTATAGCTGGAAGCAGCATTTGAGTTTGCTGCCCAAGTGCAGGGCAGGACAGGACATGATTATCTGTGGTCCACGAGAGCAGAGAGGGGGTCCTCAGACCTGGTACTAAATAACAGTGAGTTAACCAGAGACATGGCTTCCCTTTTGATTCTCCTCTAATCCTTGTGATTCCTTAGGAGAGTCTCACCTCCATAAGATGTCCCCTAGGTGCAGGAAGTGACAACATCTAACTGGGGATGTATGACCTTGCTTGTTTTCATGTTGTTTGTACAACCATCTTCTATCAGTGGCTCTTCACTTATGGTTGTAAAGATTTTGTTTTCACTTGTGACTTAAGTTTTTAAAGGGGGCTGTTTTAGAGACAAGTGTGTTAATAACCGTTTAGGTTTCTGTTGCTGTGGCAACTTGTGACATTGAAAGGAGGTGACTAAATTTGGGAGACACTGAACCAGCGACCCTTCCACTCTGTAGATGGAGTTGTAGCCTGGCAAAGACCTTGCGCACAGGTGGGCAGCGAGGCCAGGCAAGCAGGCACCCCTCTCCCGCTGCCCTACAACGGCTCCCTGCTCCCTTTAAGTATCCATCTGGGAGCCGAGAGAACTGGTAGATGAAGCTCGCAGGACAGGCCCTTATCCCAGTCTTCTCGGACACGGCTCTGCCTTCTCATCTTGTCTCGGACTTGAGAAGCCCCAGCCTCTGGGCAGATTGCCCCACTGGTCCAGGCAGCAGGGGCCTGTCTGCCCCTCAGGGGACTTCCACTGCCCAGCCAGGCACCTGTGCTTCTGACTTCCGGCTCTGCCTCGGCTCTCGCTCTCCTACATAGTAATTCCAAATCACTGTACGAACTCAGCTGTGGGGTCACCTCCTCTCAGATGGTTCCCTGGGTCCCCCAGGTTGGGGTGTCCCCACTCTGTGCTCTCAGCCCCTGCTCCTCTCTGCTCTCGTGGCACTCATCACGGGATATTGTCATTCTCTCATTTCTCCCTGTCACCCCCATTATGCTATGTGCTCCTTGAAGGCAAGGACAGTGTCACCTGTCAGATGTCATTCCCAGAGTCTGGGGCCTGGCACATAGAAGGCCCACAGTGCAGTTCGTTAATCAATAATAATAATAATACTAGTAATAATGATACAACTACTGCTTATTGACCACTGTGTCAGATATTATGTGATAAACTTTATGATTTTATTTCATTTAATATTCACAACAACCTCAAAAGTTAAGAACACTCCTCATCCCCATTTTATGAACGCGGGCACTGAGCTCAGAGATGTTGAGTATCTTGCTCAAGGACACACAGCAAATGACAGAACTGTAACTGGAACCAAGGCAGCCTCCCGTGCCCACATTCTCAGGAAGTTATGGGAGGGTACATGTGGTGGCCACTCTCTCCACACACACACACACACACACACACACACACACACACACACACACACACACACACGGTGAGGCTGTTGCGCAGTTCCCTGATTTCCCTGCACCCCCAACCTCTGCGGACGTGGCCTCTGTCCTTTCTGGGACCCTTGCTGTGGCTGCTTGGCGGTATAGCCGCCCTTGCCGTACACAGTTGCCAGGTGCCCGGCAGGGCCCACTAGTTAAGTCACTCTAGAGCAGGATCACATCGTCACCACGGTGATTTTCAGGCCCAGCTGCCAGCCCCGTGTGCAAATTTGTGCTGATTTGATTAGCTTGTTTAGTCATCGTTGCTGATGGGAGCGGCTGCGGCCACCAAATGACATTCTGCTGCCTACGACTCTGTAATCGCTTTTGGGAGGAATATTATGTTAATATCTCACACGAGAGCCTCCGATCCTGCAGGAGGACAGAGCGGCCAGGCCCAGGCCATATGGTGCTTTGTAATCCTGCGTAATTGAAATCCTCCGCCTCAGTCAAACGCAGAAAGCCTCCCCTTGGGTGGGTGGCAGAGGGCCCTTTGGCAGTTTACTCACCCGTCTTCGTGGGAACATTATCTGGGGGCTGATGGCAGGGTGAGGGGGGCTATCTATGGCAAACTACAAGTCAACTATTACTCCTATTTCAAAGATGAGCAAACTGAGGCTCAGAGACTCCAACCGGCTTGCCCAAGGTTACTGGCCAGAAGTGGAGGCTCTGGGATTTCTGGCGGGTCTGCCTGACCCCAAGCCCTGCCCTGAGCCAGCTACAGTGTGACTGGGAGCTGGAAGGGGTTGCTGAGAATTTCAGTAACCCCCACACAGCTACCACTTAGTGTAGTACCTTGCAAACCTCAGCAAGTGTCAGCAATCTGGAGGTCTCATTGAAACAAATTGCTGTGCCCCACTCCCACAGTTATGATTCAGTAGACCTGGAAGGGGAAACTGAGGCTTGGATCGCTGAATTGGTTTTTCTTAGCTAGTGTGTGGGATTTGAAAGGAGGTGACTTGTCCACGGCTGGAAGGTGACAGAGGCAGGACTCAGCCCGGGTCTTTGATTTGCCATCCAAAGATGTGGCTTCAAGAAGGCGGGTGTTACGTTTTGATTTTGCCTCCGCCAGAAAGCACACAGGAAGCAGTATCCATGCTGGATCCTAACGGTGGTCTCTGTTACAGCCGCAGAGGTCGTGCACATTGTCCTGCAGACCTTGGGTTGGGTCACAGTGGGCTCCTGATGAGTGGACGTGTGCACAGGCCAGCCTGTCCTTTCTGAGCGCTGGCTCGGGTCTCCCCTGGCAGCTGACTTGTACTTATATGGAGAGACCCCAATGTGAGAGAGGGAGCCTCAGGGCCCAGAACCTGGGGCAGGTGAGGGGCTGGGAGGCTCAAGGCAGAATACCTGTGCCTCACTCAGTCCCGCTGTCCAGGGTGTCAGAGGCACCTCCTTCCTTATCTATGATCCAGGTCTGCCCAGGTAATAATCATCCCTGAGCAACCTCCCTCCTTCTCCTCCGCTCCCTGCGCCCCCATAGTCCCACCAGCTGAAGGAAAAGGAAGCCATTGACCACAGAGCATCCCAGGTGCTGTGGTATACGAGATGTAGTGGTCCCATCACTCCCATTTTACAGATGCACAAACTGAGGCTTGGAGATGCTCCAGCCACAACTCACCCAGCTGGTCAGTGGGACAGAGCGAAGATTTACAGGCAGGCCAACCCGAAGCCCAGGCCTCTGCCCACCCCCCACCCCATTCTTCTTGTTAAAATGTTGATGAGCATTTGTCAGTCCCCTGGAAGAGAAATGTTGTTTTCTGTGATCCCCAAGTGTATTTGTCAGTTGAAAATTTTTCTTTTCTTCTTTTTACCCCCATAATGTGAAGCACCTTTTGAAAATCAGGTACTAGGGGATCGAGCTCTCTTGACTCGTCCCTTTGACTCCAAAGCGCAGCCTTGCAGCCAGACAGCTGGTACCTGTGACGTCGCTCTTACTCCCTCCTTCCCTCACTCCCTCCCTCCCTCCCTCCTTCCCTCCTTTCTTCCTTCCCTCTCTCCCTCCTTCTCTTATTCCCTCCCTCCCTCCCTCTTTCTCTCTTCCTCTCCCTCCTTCCTCCCAAGGCTTGTCTAACTCAGCAGGCATGAAAGGCTTCTGGGACAGTGGACCATGCTAGCGGCGTGAGCTGCTGTCACGGCTGCACTGGTGAGAGTAGGAATTTGGACTAAAAGGGGAGAGAAGTCACAGCACATCAGGAAGCCTTCGCAGTCTGCCCAACCACGCACCACGAGTGGCTTTTTCCTTTAAGTTGATGAATGTAAATAAAATGGAATGTGCAGTCCTCCCATGCGGCAGCCACATTTCAAGTGCTTGACAGCCACGTGTGGCCCGTGGCTTCCGTCTTGGACAGCGCAGGCAGGGGACATGTCCACCACGGCAGATGGTCCAACTGGACAGCACTGAGGAGGTCCGGCTGCATCTTGACATCCCCAGACATTTATTGTTTTCATGTTCTAACGTGGCGAATGACACTTCACTTTTTGGAAGTTCTCTAAGACCCGCATTTACAAGGAAGGGGGAAACACACATTTGAAATCACTACCTACATGATTTAATTGGCTTCTGCAAGGTAAAGTGGTCTCCCTCCCATCGTAGCCTGTGAACCCTTAACACCTAGGGCAGCCTGGACCTCGGCTCAGGCCAGGTTGGGTTAACAGTGCCCCATATTAGGGACGTCCAGATGGACGAGGCTTTGACTCTATTTCCTGGGCTTACACCTCTGGCTTTCTGGACAGCGTCAAGATGGCAGGTCTCTCCTCTCTCCTCCCTCTCCCTCCCTCTCCCTCTCTCTCCCTCCCTGCACAGCTCCACAGGGATCACCATGCAAGCAGAGGGTGACCCGAAGACTTGCTTCCTGTGAGTTCCAGTCTCCCAGACAATCACTGTTGTCCACTACAGGCCCCTGTTAGCAGTGATGACTTCTGCATTGGTGGCGCTCGTTGGGGTTCAGCTTCTACTTCTGCAGCTTCTTAGTTCTTGTGACACAGGCGTGTGATGTAATCTTGTTGAGCCTCGGTTGCCTCCTCTGGCAAGTGGGAGTCGTGTCATCTTGCTCGCGTGTGCGGTCAGTTCCCATGCCATCGTGCAGCGTTTCTCTAGTCTGTGCTCTCTTCTGCTAAACACACAAATCTCTGCCTCCGCCGCAAGGGCCCCCCCCCCGCTCTGTGGTCCCACGGAAAGTATTTCCTCCCCCAGCCAGGAACACTTTGTCCAGCTTTCCCACAATTTGTGTTATGACACGGAAGATTTCCCCCCACCAAATACAAAATCGTTACGCTGGCTGTCTTGTTGTGAACTGTGCGCTGTCCCCGTCCTTGCCTCTTCCCATCTTGGTTCTGATGTGTCTCCCCAGAAGAGTGAAGCCCCTTCCCCACTCCCATAGCAAATGGAACAGGGTGATGAGCTGCACATAATAGGAACCCGCTGAGCAGTCGTTCCTTCGCCTCCGTGCAGAAGTATGTGCCCTGTAGGGAGGAACGTAGCCAATCGGATGGTCAACCAAAGTGTGGTTTCAGGCAGCACCTCTGAAGAGCCTGAGCGTGGATCAGATACTCTGGTATAATCTTTCACCGCTGCCTTCACTTTTTGTTTTTTTAATAGACTTTATTTTTCAGAGCAGTTTTAGGTTTATAGAGAAAGGCCACAGAAAGCACAGAGAGTTTGCAGGTAGCCCCCTGCTCACTCCCAGGTCTCCCTCACCTCCACTTGTTACAGTCGCTAAACCCGCTCGGGTCCAGCACATTAACTGGAGTCCACAGTTTACATTTCAGTTCTCTGGGTTTGAACAATGCATAGTGTCTCTTCCACGAAACCACTATCGCACAGAATAGTTCCACTGCCCTAAAATGCCCTGCATTCCACCCATTCCTCCCTCCCCTTCTCCCTGAACCCAGTTTTCTTCACTTTTCCTGCTTATTGCAGTTTGTAATGATTTAATGGGGGGGTGTTGTTTGATGCAAGTCTGCCTTCCCCTCGGGGCTGTAAGAAGCTTCATGAAAGCAATCACTACGTTGGACTTTTTTCACATCACGCGTCTACTCCGTGCAGGACAGACACTGGTTGCTCAAAAACACTTTGTTGAATGAAATGCATGGGTGGCTAGGTGAGAAGTAATATGGAGGGAACAAAGGAAGGAGGCTGGAGGGCTCCTGGACCTGGCTGGAGGGCAGTGGTGTCAGGGCGGCAGACGGAAGCACGGCCCAAGTCAATTTGGCCCATGCCACTTACCTCCCTGTTAGGAAATGAAATGGCAAAGAAGCACCGTCCCTGCAAAGCCGCGGTACCACGTCGGGGGCTGTCCTGGCACTCGGTGCAGCCAGCCCTTCCTTGCCCCATTAAGACGACAAACATGACCCCTACAGAGATTTGATGTCCCAGGAGCCCGGCCCTGACATGGCTCCACAGGGCTCAATCCGTCACTGTTGTCTTCGCCATGACTTTTGGAGTTACCTCCAGATTTTTTGGCCTAGTAAATGATTAAGCAGTTAAATAAAGACGGGCTCATTAAGGAAACATGCTTCCCTACGTATCTGGCCTGGTTACTCCTAAATTTAATCTGTCTATGAGCCAATTTCCAGGATAAATACACACTGTCTTTTTTATCTCCAGAGCCTTAACCTTGAAGCCATTCACTGCCCGTGACTTTTCCCGATGTGGCTCTCCCACCTTCCATCTCCTCCAGGGCGGGATGAAGGAGTCCTTCCCCCACCCCCATCCCCAGGCTGGATGAGGGGCCAGTAGTCCTGTGGGGCCGCTTGGAGAGAGGCAGGGTGCTTCGCAGGGCCCGTTTGGCCAGCAGGCAGGGTTGGACCCATGAAAGCGTCCTTTCTTCTCTGTCACAAGGCTGCTCGGCCACGGGGGCTCCGGAGCATAATCGGATTGAGTTTCCTTGGCCCACATGTTGGCTTTGTTCTGCTGTTCAGATTTGTGTCCGCTTGGCTTTCTGAGATGCTTCTGGAAAGCTCTGCGACCTGGTTTCCCTGAGGACACATGGGCCTTGGCCGGGGTCCACAGGGTGGCTAGAGTGCAGAGCTGGGTGCGGGTTGGTGGGCGTCAGGGGGCCGATAGGAAGCGAGGAGCCAGGCCAGCACACGCAGGACTTTCTCATGTCAAATCAGTGTCCTGCCCTGCTTTCTGTTTCCCTTCCCTGTGCCCTGAGCCAATTCCGCTTGACAGGGAGGGCACCACTTCCGGGGCTGCCTCAGCGTGGCCTGGGGGAATGGCTCCTGGGCTGCTGCGCTTGTCATCCGCAGGCCCAGAGAGGACCCTCATCCCAGGCTCTGCTGCTCCCCTGAGCCGTTGGGCGTTAACGTCCACACTCCTGCTGGTCCCATGCCCTCCAGGGGTGAGGTGTATGGAAGGAGGTTTCGTTGGTTAAAAATACCAGCAAAATACCCTTTGCCCTGAATGCCAAATAGAAAGCTATTGAAAGAGGAAATTCTTTTCAGCCTAGGGATCCTAGGAAATTCTTTTCAGCCTAGGTGAAGACCCAGGCCTCACTCAAGATGGAAGCGCTGCAGGGGCCCCACAGCCTCTTCCGTTCTTGGCGCAGACAGGGCCCTGTTGCTACCTGGAAACACCCCCGTGGGCTGGTTGCCCTGCTCACCATCACTCACCCCCACTCGGGCTCAGGGGTTCTGTCTGTGCTGTGCCCGTCCCGGGAACAGAAGCTCCCTTTGTGGCTGTAGGCTGAGACCCATGGTCCTTTGTGCGCCCATGCCAGGACCACCCCCCTTCTCGCCCCCCCCCCATATTGTTCCAGCAGCTCCACCCCAAGGTTTCCTGGAGAAACTCATACCCCTGTGCTCCAGGAGACACCCACACGAATGCCCATTCACTACCGTTCGTACCACCCGAAGGCCCACCAGCAGGACAATGGATAGGAAGTTGGGTTATATGCACACAGTGGCAGACAACGGGTAATGTGATTGTGAATAAATCACGCCCACGTGTGTCAGCGGGGTGAATCTGAGACACAGGGTATTGAACTTAAAAATGTGAGTGGCGTGGCGGTAGGATCTGAGATACATTGTTAATAAATCTGAAAACAAGCACATCAAGCCCTGTGTTGTTTAGGGACACGTTCATATTTGGTAATTACAAAAAAATAAAGGAAGGAAAAGAGACCACAATGAAATTCAAGGAGTGGTCAACTTATGGTGGGTGGGGACGTAGCGGGGCCTGAGAGGGCATCAGATTGGACCCCTCCTTAGCTTCGATTGCCTTGGCAAAGTTCTAGTTCTTCCATTGAATGGTGGGGTCACAGGTGTTTGTTTTATTACCATGCTTTATAATGTAATATAAACTGCATGAAATATTTCATAATAGACTGTTTTAAAAAGAGAATACTAGGTTTGACTTTGCTGTTAGCTGTTTCTTCCCACCTTCTATTTCCTCCTTCCTCTACCTTCTTCCTTCCCTCGCTCCCTCCCTCCCTCCCTCTTTTCCTTTCTTCCTTTTTTTCTTTTCTTGGTTTTTAATGAGCAAGGATAATTTTGCCTCTGAAAAAACAATTTTGAGAGCACTGGACTTGGAGTCCAAAGCACTGGAGTAGCCATCCCAATCCCACTGTGGTTGCCTGGTTGCCTCCCTGCCTCCACCCTTGCCCGCTCCACTTCAGCCTGTACTCAGCCCCTGAAGTATCTTTGAAACCTTCAATGACATCGGGCCATTCTTCTGCTTCAAACTCCTCAGTGCTTCCCGAGGCCACCAAGCCCATTCTCTTCTTCAGCCATTACAATTGCTGACTTCCATAGCCAGAGGTAGAGTCCCCCCAACCAAAGACCTGCCAACTGCCTCTGGGCCTTTGCTCAAGCCGTACTTGGGCAAACAAGTCAAATCTGGGCAGCCTTGTCTGGGTCTCCAGAGTGCAGCAGCCCAAAGAGACCAGCTTTGGGCCCCACCCCCTGCTGTGAATTTCACCTGGAATGACTTTACTGACCCTGGCTGACCCTACAGGGCTCATTTCAGGTGACATCTCCTCCAGGAAGCCTTCCTTGATGCCCGCCCTTTGTTCTCACAGCCTTTCTGCTTACCCCTATCAAAGTACCCTAAACTTTCCTTAGTGCTTTTACGTTTTCTGTATACGTGTCTCTGCCACTAGACTACAAGTTCCCCGAAGGCAAGAACTGGGTTCTTGGTTTCCTTTGTTTCAGTAGTGACTGACTGCAGTGTCTGGCATGGTGACACTCAATGTCAGCTCCCTGAGGATGGGGATTCTGTCTGTTTTGTTTATCTGTGTATCCCAAGTGCATAGAACAGTGCCTGGTACATGCCATACATGTTTATTGGATGCATGAATCAATGAGGGAATGGATGGTAAACTCTACTGAGTAGAATTCTACTACTTAGCTGTGTGAGCTTGAGTCATAACTTAACCTCTCTGAGCCTCCCTTTGTTCCCCTCTAAATGGGGATGTTAAGAGTACCATTTTCAAAGGGTCCCTATGAGGATTGGTGAAAAGATGTTTGGGAAAGTGCCTAGCAAATGTCAGGCACGCAGCCCAAGCTGGTGGCACATGCATCTAAGTCTGACCCCAAAGCCCTGGGACAAACTCCCGGTGGGTCTTGGGTTGTCCATCTGAGCTCAGAGCCTTTCTCATCCTCTGTGTGTGGTCCCCAGGAAAAGGGACCAAAGATCTGTGCTGCTGCTCCTCAGCCAGGGGCCAGTGACCTCTGGGGATCACCTCTGACCGCTGGGTCAGCAGATCTATTGTGCAGGGTCTGCTGATGGCTGGACAGCTCCATGAGTCCCGGGGCCCAGCTGGCCTGTGCAGCCACAGTCACGGTCCCATTCCCTGATTGCTCTCATTTTAAATAGAGGCAAATGCTTCGGCAGGCACAGGTGGTTCCTAACTCAGCCAGCTGTCTGACCACTCTCTCGTGCCTCTTTAGATGCAAAATTCTAGAAACGACGTGGCATGGAAGTAGAATCACACAGGCCTGGGCTCCAGTGCTGCCTCCCCGCACTTCTGGCTGTGTGCCACTGGGCACTGACTTCTTATCTCTGAGCCTCAGTCTCCACATGTGTGAAATGGGGAAACAAAACCTATATGTAGTGGGGCTGTTGGGAGGAGTAGAGAAAATAGATATGATTTTCCTGGTGAAGTGCACTCACTAAAGGACTGTATAATTATCAATGCATAATACAAAAATATAAGGTGGGATAGTTACATCACTATGAAGAGTGCATTTCAGTGGACTGGCTACCTTATGTAGAACTGAGTGTCAGGGAAAAGACAGGAGCTTTGTACACCTGTGCTTGTGCATGTGTGCACATGTCTGTGTATTTATACATAGAAAGACATCTGTGGTATAGAAATATATGCTTTGTATTATGTAAGAGAAAATGATATCACAGGGAAAATGCATATATATTATTGGGCATGTTTGTGTAAATGAATGAAGAAAGAAACACTAAAGATGCCAGCTTCGAGGCATAATGCTACCTCAACACAGGCCAATGTCTTACTTATGTTGCTAATACACAAAGAAAGGGCTCCTGGACACAGGCAGCTCTGCAGCGCCTGCTCATCTGTACCCCCTCCCCCCCGCCCCATGGTCTCCACTGTGGCCACTGCACTGGGCTTTTCCTGTCCCTCACACCAGGATCAATCTACCTGTGATAGGCCTTCGTAGCACTGCTGATTTTCCTTCAAGGTCCTTGTCACACTTGATAGTTTACATTTATTTGTAATTGTCTGTTTACATGTCTTCTCCATGAGACTGCACTGTTAGCTGCAGTGAGGGCAGAGGTCCCATCTGATTTTGCTTTCCATTGTATCCCCAGCACCCTTTGGAGGGCGTGGTACGATGTAGATGCTTGATCGTGGATGAATGCGTGGATGGATAGACGGATGGATGGATGGATGGATGGAAGATGGATGGATAGATGGATGGAGACCATCCATCCAAACCAGAGAATCCTTGTCTGAGAGCCTCAGAGTCTGGAAGACAGGTCTGTAAATACAGAAGCAGGCAGAACACAGGAGGAGAAAATCTGGTCACTTTGGTAGGGGTACATGGTGGAACAGGAGTCAGGAGGAGATGGTGTTTCAGCTGTTAGAGAACAAAATTCAGCCAAGTAAACTGGAAGGTTGATTTGGCTGTGTTAAGCGATTCATGAATCGGGCAGTATCCCATCTAGCAACTGGAAGGGCTCTCCGAGAAGTTGTACAAAATGAAAGGTTTTTAAAGGCAGGAAGAGGGACTCAGAACTTAAAAGAGTTGATTATTTCCTGCAGGTCACCTTCCTTTAGGAAAAGGGAGGAGGTCTTATCAGGCAGATATGTTACCTAACCAACACTAGCTATCCAACTAGGGTTGATCAGGAAATTCCAGACTGATCGCTTTAATTTTTTCTCATTTATTTATTTTAAAGATTGTTACTAAAAATATAGTTAGCATACAAGGTTATGTTAGTTTCAGGTGGACACAGTAGTTATTCAAAATTTATATACCTAAAGAAGTGATCACCATGATAAGTCCAGCTACCATGTGACACCGTACCACGGTGTCACCATATGATTGACTACATTCCCTGTTTTGTACATTACATTCCCATGACTTACTTGTTGCATGCCTGGAAATCTGGACCTCTTATTGCCCTTTACCTTTTCCTCCCCTTTTTAATTTTTCAGTTCCACTTGACATTCAGTATTATTTTAATTTCAGGTGTACATGATATGGTTACATATTTATGTAATTTCAGAAGTGATACCCCCATTAGCCTAGTACCCACATGGAACTATACATAGTTATTACCCTGTTATTGACTGTATTCCCTATGCTGTACTTCACAACCCCATGATTATTTTGTAACTACCAGTTTGTACTATTTAATCCCTTCACCTTTTTCACCCTGCCTCCACCCCCTCTCATCTATCACCCCGATAAATCTAGTACCCATCTGACACCATACGTATTTATTACAGTATTATTGACTATATTCCTTATGCTGTACCCTACATCCCCATGATTACTGTGTAACAACAAATTTGTACCTCTTAATCCCTTCCTCCTTTTTCACTCACTACCCCAACAGCCCACCCATCTGCAATCACCAAAATGTTCTCTGTATCTATGAATCGGTTTCTGTCTTGTCTGTTTATTTTGTTTAGATTCCACATATAAGCGAAAGCACATTGCATCTGTCCTTCTCTGTCTGACACTCCGCTCAGCACAATGCCCCCCAGGTCCATCCATGCTGCTGTAGATGGCAAGAACCCATTCCCTTCCCTGGCCGAGCAATATTCCACTGTATATATGTACCACCTGCTCTTTATCCATTCATCCATTGATGGGCACCCAGGCTGCCCCCTTATCTTGGCCATTGTAAATAATGCTGCAATGAGCATATGGTTGCAAACGTCCCCTCGAAGTAGTGTTTTGGGTTTCTTCAGATAAACACCCAGAAGTGGGATTACTGGGTCCTTCATGGTCTCTTATTATAGCCTTTGTTTTAAAGCCTATTTTGTCTGGTACTAGTATTGCCACCCAGCTTTTTTTGTTTCCATGAAATAACTTTTTCCATCCCTTTCTGTCTGTGTGTGTCTTTCAGTCTGAAGTGATTCTCTTGTAGGCAGCATATATAATGGTTTTGTTTTCTTATCCATTGAGCCACTTTATGTTTTTAATTGGAACATTTAATCCATTTACATTGAAAGTAATTGTTGATAGATATGCAGCTATTGCTATTTTATTATTCATGTTTTTCTTTTTTTTTCTTCTTAAAGAAGTCCCTCTAACATTCCTTACTGGTTTGGTGGTGATGAACTCCTTTAGCTTTTTTTTGTCTGGGAAGCTCTTCATCTGCCCTTCAATTTTAAATGATAGCCTTGCTGAGTGGTGTACCCTTGGTTGTAGGTCCTTGCTTTTCATCATGTGAATATTTTATGCCAATCCCTCTGGCCTGTAAAGTTTCTGTTGAGAAATCAGCTGACAATCTTATGGGAGTTGCCTTATAAGTTACGAGTTGCCTTTCTCTTGCTGCTTTTAGGATTCTCTCTTTGTCTTTAACCTTTGCCATTTTACTTATAATGTGTCTTAGTGGGGCCTGTTTGGGTTCATCTTGTTTGGGGCTCTTTGCACATCCTGGGCTTGTATGTTTATTTCCTTTGCCAGGTTAGGGAAGGTTTCAGTCATCATTTCTTCCAACAGATTCTCAAATCCCTGCTTTCTCTCTATTCCTGGTACTTCTATAATGAGAATGTTATTACACTTGATGTTGTCTCAGAGGTCCCTTAAACTATCCTAACTATCCTTTTTTTTTTTTTTTTCTGTTCTGATTGGGTATTTTCTGCTACTTTGTCTTCCAAATCAATGATTCAATCCTCTGCTTCATCTAGTCTGCTGGTGATTTCTTCTGGTGCATTCTTCATTTCAGTTATTGTATTCTTCACTTCTGACTGGTTCTTTTTTATGGTTTCTATGTCCTTTTTTAATGCTTGCTATCTCTTTGTTGAAGTTCTCACTAAGTTCCTTGAGCATCCTTATTCCCATTGTTTTGAACTTTGTATCTAGTAGGTTGCTTGCCTCCATTTTGTTTAGTTCTTTTTCTGGAATTGTCTCCTGTTCTTTCATTTGCGATGTATTTCTTTGTTTCCTCATTTTGGCTGCCTCCTTGTATTTGTTTCTCTGTATTATTTATGGCTGCTAGGTCTCCCAGTCTTACCGGGTGGCCTTATGTAATAGGTGCCCTGTGGGGCCCTGGCACAGTCTCCCTGGTCACCTGAGCTGGGTGCTCCAGGCATGTCCTTTGTGTGCGCTGTGCGTGCCCTCCTGTTATAGTTGAGCCTTGGTTACTGTTGGCACGTCAGTGGGTGGGATTGACCCTCAGGCTGACTGGCTGTGGGATTTGACCATGTCTGCAGCTTATGGGCTGCTGTGTGGGGGGCTTACCCATGGAGCGGGATTTGCTCCAGTGGGTTCTGGTGCCTGTTGAGACCACCCTTTGTGTGTACCTCTTGTGGGGCTAATTAGGCAGTGCTCTGCTGTGGTCTGAAGCCAACCTCCAAGTATGTTGGTTCTGGGGCCTCTTGAGAGGGGCTCTGGTGCAGGCCCAGGTCAGTCACTGCCTGTGACTGTCCAGGGAGTACCTGGTAGGAGCTACAAAGTGATCCATGGTTGGTTGTTGTCTGTGCTGTATGTGGAGGTGCATGGGAGAGGATGCGAACAGAGGTTGGCTGCCACCAATACAGGGCCAGGGGTAGCTCCGCAAAAAGCCAGAACACTCCAAGGCCTCCTGCCACCTGCTGGCTCCCATTAGGTTCAGCTGCCAATAAAGCCTCATGCAGGATGGAGTTGGATGAGGCAGGGTCTCAGCAAGTCAGCATTGCAGAGCAGTGAGGCTCTCCAGGCCAATCAGATTCAGATTTGGCCTGAGGCGGCCGGCTCAACACAGGAAAGATGGCGCCTGCCTGCTGGCTACATGGGAGAAGGATCCCACACAGGGAAAATGGTGACTATCTTCCAACCCTCACTGGAAGCCACACACTTCAGTCCCTACACACCCCTTGTATGCCCCCGACCCCCCCAAGTCTAGTGTCCCTTCACTAGAGCCCAAGGTGAGTGTCTGCGATTGAGTGAGTCTGTGTTCGGGCTGTTTAAGATGATGTCTGGGTTTCCCACAGCCTCTATCCCACCCAGACGGTCAGAATTCCCCGTTTTTCACAGCCAGATGTCGTGGGAGCTCCTCTTCCCGGCACCAGTACTCTGGGCTGGGGAGGCCGGTGTGGGGCTAGCATTCCTTGCTCCTGCTGGAGGGACCTCTGTGGCCTAGATGTTCCTCCCAATTTTTATCTGCCATATGGAGGTTTAGGGCCATCCCCTTTGACGTCTCCCCGCCGCCCTCCCCTCACGAGTCTCAACGTGGCTTCTTCTTATATGCTTAGTTATAAAATTTCTGTTCGGCTAGACTTCAGATGGTTCTCCAGGTTGCTTGTTCTAGAATTTAGTTGTAATTTTGATGTGTTCACGGGATGAGGCAAGCACCGTGTTTATCTAGTCCGCCATTTTGGATTTCTCTTTCCAGACTGATTGGTTTAAAAATCCGCTTCTGAGAGAGGCTGAAATTGCCATTAGGTTAGTTATTGCCATGGCTTGGTGATGTGGCTTAGCAGAAGTGACTTCATTTTGGCTTGCTTCTGTTTTTAACAAAACTGGTTCCTGAAGGCATGGCAGGAGGTTGTACTGGTCAAGGAAGAAACACAGGCAAAAACAGGACCAGGTGAGAGCTGCAGTCTCCCGGCCTGAGTGCTGACTGCTGGTGGGGAAGGTGAGAGATGAGATGAGGCTGGGAAGCTCGATGGGCCCCACCTGCTCGGCCACCTGGTTAGGCTTTATTCTGAAGCTGACGGGGAGCTCTTGATAGCATTTAAGCAGTGGGGAGACCTGGTGAAGCATGAGCCATGTGGAAAAGTGACAGGGGGCTGAGGTGGAGGTGAGGAGGTTGGGTGGGAGGCCATGGCACATTTGAAAGTGGTGCAGGTCTTAATAAAGGCCACAGAAGAGGAAGTCAGAATGGGGAGGCCCCAAATATCTCAGACAGGACATCTCATTTATTCATCTCTAAAAGTGGAGGGGAAGCAGAGCAACCCATGGGAGTGAGGGGTTGATGACTGCCTTTCCCGCTCCAAGGAACTCAAGAAATCTGACCCTGCCCTGTCCCCTAGGTAAATAGTGCGCTTGGCAATGCTGTCTGTCCTGGGACCCTCTGGCCCACCAGATGCAGAGAGGAAGGGCAAGCCACGCTGAGCTTCAGGGGACACAGAGCACAGGGCTGCGCTTCTGCACGAAGGAGGGGAGGAGAGGCACTTGATGGGCAGGCAAAGGGGGAAGGAAAGAACGTGGAAATGTGAGGACCACAACCCTTAGCAAGATCCAAAACAAGAAGAGGGAAAGAGAAAGGTCCTAACTACTACTGCAGGTAGGATTTTCTATTTCCAAATGGATGCAGGGAGCAGGATTTCAGAGGGTAATATGGCACAGATGAGTTCGAGCATGGAACTTTATCTCCTAAAACATTTTTTTTTTTAAGGTAACTCCCTAGGGCCAGAATTATAAACTCAGGCCTACAAGACAAGGCAGGTTATATAAATGGGGGAAATAGGCCACGTATTCAAAACACAGTCACTTATGCATGATGGTCAACAGCAGACAACACCAGGCTGTAGTGTCCAGGAGACAACAGAGAGGGGTGGAGACTGTGGCAAAGTAGGCAGCACAGAGCCAGCCAAAGAGAGCAGCACCAGGTCACCTCCAATTGCATACTGCCATGTAGGAATACAGGTCCAGGGTGGCCACATTTTCCGATTTTCCCAATAAAATTCAGAAATGTGGATTATTATGTGAAGCTTCCTAATTTGTAGCAACTACAATTCGGAAATTTCAGATATTTTTCAAAACATCACGCTGTCTACTCTGTACACACAAGCAAAACCCATCCAGCCCGTGGAAGCCCTGTATGCCCTTCTGTAGAGCAAGCGACTGAAAACACACATGAGGTAGGTGGGTCATCTGCCTCTGCCAGTGTCCACAGCTCTCCCAGGGGAGGTCTGGGGAGAGAACGGGGCTGGGCGTCAGGGTGTGGTGTTTACGTCCAAGTTCTTCTTTGATATACATCGTTGGGCAAGCCCTTCCATCTCTCCAGGCCACAGTTTACCCTCACCTATATAATGGCAGGGAGATCTCTAAGGACCCTTCCAGCCAAAGCTCTCTTCTCCTTTCTCAGCTTCCCCAGATCACTCCTCCCTTCCACTGAGTAAGGCCCTACTATGTGCCAGGCCCTAGGCTACCTCCCCCCAGATCACACAGCTCTTAATGCAGCAAAGGCTCGTTTCCGACCCAGATCTGTCTGACTCCAAAGGCCCTTGGCTTCAGCACTCTGTTCTACTGTGTCCAGTGACAGCAAATCATTAAAAAACTCAGGTCATGCTTGGGGGAATAGGAGACGTTCAGTTGCTTTTAATACTGCAGTCCAACTTCTGGAACACCCAAATAGCAGTTTTTGGTGGCTCATGGGCCGGTTCAGGAGGGAGAAAAAACTCACCTGAAGGAAAAGGGAGTTGAGGTGTGTGAGCATGTGACAGTACAGCCTCTTGAGAGGAGAGGGGTGACTCTTAATGCCGCTCAGGATTGTCTCTTACTCGCATGTGGGGACCGTGACAGAAACGGGAAGGCCTAACTCATTAAAATGCTTCCCCCTCAGTCGCTTTGTCCTTAGTTATTTTAAATATCATCACTTTCTATGAAGTCAATGAAGTCAGAAACTGGGGTTCTCCTTCACCTCTTCTTCTCCAAGCCTCAAATTCAGTCCACTGCCAAATTCTGTGGCTCTCCCTGAAATGTCTCATGAATATGCGAGCTTCCCTCTGTCTGCTCCCAGCCTCTCTGCTAGTCTCACGTTCGCTCTTCCTCCTTTCCAATCTATTCTTGACACAGAGGCTGGAGAACTTTTTATAAAATGCAGATCTGGCCTTGTCACGCCTCTGCTTAAGAACCCATTGGTTTTTACTTAAAAAACCCGTGTAGCCTCCCCAGGGCACCATTAACGAAACCCAAGCTTCTCTCCGTGACCTACAAATCCCACATTATCTGGCCCTCACAGACTGTACTTAGGTCACCTTGGCCTGTTTTTTTGTCCTTCTTTCTGGCGTTACAGACACACATTCCTGGATCAGAATCCCGGGTAACCTTGGATACGTGGTTGCCCGTCTTTGAGCCCCACTCTGCTGATCTCTGAAATGGGTTTAACTTATAGCTTCTTTCAAGGCTTAAACACAACATTGGTGGAGCCCTCTTTTGCTTGAAACCTACAATCTCACAGAAAAGGGAGGAGAGCGAGAAATGGACTTAGTCTACTGACGTTTGTTCTGAAATAATTTTTGATTTTTTTTCAATCACAGTTGACATACAATATTATATTAGTTTCAGGTGTCCTACTGACATTTTTACCTTCCTCCTCAACTTTCATAACAAAATAAGACAGAGACATTCACAAATTGTGGCTTCTTTTTCATTGAGTTAAATAATCAAGTATCAACTATTTTTACTTTTAAAAAACATTACAAATTCTATGCCACCTTGTTTTGAATTTTGTGTTAACCCCTCCCTTGCTTTTCTTTATACTTGGTGACCTATTTGTGGCTTCCTCAACGGTGTAGAGCTGGTGCCTGGTTTGGGCCATGGTATAAATGGCATCATACCCATGTGCTCTGTGACTTGCTTCTTTCGCTCACATTAGGGTTCGGGGTTCCCCCAAACCCATACACACAGCCTTTATTCGTTTTCTGTGTGGTGTGCCATTGGAGGAACGTAGCATAGACTACAGCACTGTCTCGCCTGGAATAAAATGGGAAATCCTGCCTGTGTGTGTATAACCCCATCTCCTGCATGGACCTCCTTCTGTGTTTGCACACTGCAAACGTGCCCGCTTGGAGCATTCGCCCTGTGGGCCGTCTGCGGGGACGCCCCTGCTCAGATCTGCCCCTGGCTTCTTAATCTCTTGGTCCCTCAGATCTGTGCTCGAGGGCCGTCTCCGACCACCCTGTCTGAAAGACACACCACGGTCATCACTGTTTCCTGCCCTGCCTGTGACCTCGTGACACTTTCTACGCAGAGGTGTTCGTCCATTTGCTGTCTGCTTCCCCAGGACACGAGCTCGAAGCGACAGGGACACATCTTTTGTCTTGCTGTGTGGGCTGTACCTAGAGCAGTGCCTGCCACACAGCAGACATGCAGGAAAGACTTATTGAACGAGTCAGTCAATGAGCAAGTCGCCCACCATACTTTCAAACCTCAGCTTTGGAGAGTGACATCTTTTCTTTTCATTTATGAACATTCCTCATTCAATTCTTCTGCAGAAACAAAGCAGCGTTCACTCATTTCTGTGCGTGAACACACAATGTTGCACTTAGGTGCACATATGCACATATGTGAAAAGGAATCTCTCCCTATCCATTTCATTCCACCTTCTCCAGTAGCTAATGTTAGCAGTCTTCTCGCTCAAACACATAAAAAATAGGGCTTTTTGGTTTCTTGTTTACTAAAAAGTGGGATCCTATTATTGACATTATTTTGTCCCTTTTTTTTTTCTCATTTAGCAATGATATCCTAGACAACAAACCAGATCTCTGGCTATTTTAAAACCACATAATATTCCATTGTACGTTTATGGGAGACCCATAACTTACTTAACCACTCCCCAGTTGATGACAAGAAATCACTTGACCTGCCCTGTTGCTTTCCCGTGTGGCTTTCTTTGCTGTTGACGCCCCCAGTCCCACCCCCCACCCAAGGTTGCCCAGAGGTGGGGCGCATCCCAGCTGCTTTTTAGGATGTTGGTTTCCGGGTATGAAATTGCTCCTGGCCGGACTGCATATCCTTGGAAAGCAATTCCACCCCCACTCCCACGGTTACACATGCAGGAGGTGCCTGGACCCCCTGCCCTCCAGCTGCTCAGCTCGGCCAGGCCTGGTCCCGCGAGGCGGCTTCAGGGACAAATGCAGAGAAAGGGTAGGAGAAGGAGGAGAGAGGGGAAGGGAGCGGCTATTGGAGCAAGCTCATATTCCCGATGCATTCTGGGTCCTCCTATGTTCTGATCGTCTTATAGCTAATGTAATACTAATGATGGTGATAATAATAATAATAATGAGACAACATTTATAATGGTGACTCTCAACCAGGGGTAGATTTGGCCCCCTAGGGGACATTTGGCAATGTCTGGCAACATTTTGGTTGTCACAACTTGGAGCTGGGGTGCTATTGGCATCTGATGGGTAGGGGCCAGGAACACTGTTAAACATCCCACACTAAACAGGACAGCTGCGTCCACACACACACACACACACAACAAAGAATGGTCTGGCCAAAATGTCAGTAGCACCAAGGCTGAGAAACCCTGGTTTATAGTGCGATCAGAGCTGTGCTAAGTGTTCTGTCTGTATTAT
Source organism: Rhinolophus hipposideros (assembly GCF_964194185.1). NCBI lineage: Eukaryota > Metazoa > Chordata > Mammalia > Chiroptera > Rhinolophidae > Rhinolophus > Rhinolophus hipposideros. The sequence continues at coordinate 39,996,895 of NC_138069.1, forward strand.
CTGACTTCGTCCTCATTCTGTTCTTTGAACTAGGGAGTGTCATCACACCTACTTTACAGATGAGGAAATAGAGGCTCAGAGAGGTGAGGTGACCTGCTCAATGTCCACAGCTATGGAATGGCAGAGAAAGCATTTGAACTCGGGTCTGTTTGATTCCATGACCCCAAATGGTCTCTGGTTCCTAATTCTCTCCCCTGTCCTTGTGACAGAGCCAGAGGGACAGCTGGCTGCGTGCCGTAGCAGTAGAAGGCTATCTAATATAAACCACATACCAAAGACTTGCTAGGGTGGGGAGGGCCTGGTGTGATCTTGGACCCTCCATGACCCTCTGGGACAGTGGGGAGGTCTCCTTCTGATTCCCCACCCTGTACTCCTTAGCTCCTTATGCAGCTGGGGCATGAGAGAGCTAACTAGGGGTCAGGGGTGTCTTCCTCCCTGCACCCAGACACCTGGCTCGGGCCCAGCTCCCGGGCTTCTTCTGTGAGCTGGGAAGCTGGCAGCAGAGGAAACATGTAGGAGGCAGACCCTGTTATGTCTGATGTGACATTCTCAAGCCAGAGGTGGGCTGTCTGTACCACAGCTGGAGTTTATATTTACATCCTCTGTGTGTGTGTGTGTGTGTGTGTGTGTGAGAGAGAGAGAGAGAGAGAGAGAGAGAGAGAGAGAGAGAGAGAGAGAGAGAGCGCGCACACAGGATATTATCAACACTGACAAAGCTGCAAACACTGCTCTTCATTTGTTCCTTGCAGCACCTTACCTCTCCTTAGATGAGAAGAGGTCACCATGGGGAGGGGAGGGGACCCAGACTCTCCCTCCCTGCCTCCATCACCCCAGGTTGTCTCTCATGGTGTCAGTTGTCAGGGACAGGGGTCCTCGGGCCTCACCCCTCTGCCAGCCAGTCACTGAGGCTAAACATTTACCTAGGCCTGAGGCCATGTTTGCTTAAACCTCTGGAGTCACTGTGCACAACTGGTCCCTGCTTCGAGTGGTTTCTTTCTGCAGGGGCAGGTGGTAGCTGAGCGAGTTACCTCGGGTTGCCGTTTCCCTTCACAAAGTGGGCTGGCTTAATCCAGGTTGGCTTCATCTCAACAAAAGTTTAACCTTGGCAATGCATTCACTGCCCTGTTCTTTTAAAGCAAGATATTCTACGCTCTAGTATTTTTTTTAAATCAAATCCGTATACCTTCTATAACTGTCAATTACTTAGCATTTTTCTTTAAATTGATCTGCTTTTAAAAATGGAAATGCCTATATAAGCTTTAATCAAAGCAATTATAACTTATGTAATCAAGGGTGAGGTGTGCTAGTTATAAACTTACACATTTTTATACCTGATTGAATATTGGACTCCTTCCGTCTCGCTTGTCCCATGTTGGGATGGGAATGCTTAGGAAGCCTGCTGTTGCCTTCTGCTGTAAGGGTAGCAGTCTGTGTCAGAAATCTGATTTCCATACAAGGAGCTCAGGAAGACACCTTTTGCATAAAAATGGGCAGCTCTGGTGAGCCTGCCGTCAGTTACTGGGAGAGGATTTCCACATCCTCCGTGGAAAATGCTTTATTTTGGGGTCAGGGCCGGAGGCCTCGGCAGCCTGGGAATGCCCTGCTGGAAGGAGGCTTCCAAGGAGCCTCTGAGGGAACTCCTGCCTCCTCCTCCCTGGTCGGGTCCTCCCCTGGGGACTGGTGGCTCAGTGGTGGCATTGCCTTGGTGATCCTGAGATGGGTCACAGGCACAGACCTTCCTTTGTGGGTGGAGAGGATAGATGGGGAGAGCACGGAGGGGAGGGGATGGGAGGGGAGGGGAGGGGAAAGGAGGTGAAGGGTAGGGAAAGGAAGGGAGGGGTGGGGAGGGGAGGGGAGGGCAGGGCTGGGGAGGGGAGGGAGGACAGATGCCCAGACATATGGGCCTGGCCGCCAGCCCTGCCCAGCCTAATGAATTTTCTTTCCCGGCCCTCAGGCGGGTCAGTAAATGAGACCAGGGACGGCATCTGGGATGATTCCAGGACGAGACTAATAAATCAGGCCTAGAATGAATCCTGCTTCCCTGGAGATGGAGGCAGGCAGCCAGGCAGAGGGAAAGCTGGGAGGGGAGGGTCCCCGGAGCCTTGCAGCAGCCAACCTTCCGGTGACGCTGGAAGGAGCTCCCTTCTGACAAGAGTCACTGCACCCTCAGAGGCACTGGCTGTGCGGGGTTGTGTCCCCAGAGCCCTGGGGCTGGGGTGAGTTCTCCCAGTGGCCTGGCTCACCAACCTCTGGGTCTCAGCCCTAGAACACCTTCCCCTACTGTCACTTCATTTATTTCTGCCAATCACTGGTATTAGGGAAGCCTTCCTGGACCCCAGGGACCCCACCTATGTGCTCCTGAGGGCCCCCGAACTAGCACCTTCCTTCGGCTCACTGACCACATACAGGCTGCAGTTTGTCTGCTCCCCTTTTGGGAAGCACACTCGTGGGAGTGGGAATGGCCTCCAGCCCTAGTGCTGGTGCAGTGCTGGAAATGTGGGACGTGTTCATCACTTCATCTGAATGAAAGAAAGAAGGAGAGAAGCTGCAGGTAGCAGGGTTGTTCCTTCTCCAGGGAGAGCAAACCAAGCCTGTAGCCGGATGCAGAAAGCTGAAAGAAGTCTGTGCTGCGCTGGCAATCCAGGTCTCTGCGGACACTCAGGTGTGCAGGGCTGGCCCCACCACTAACTGGGGATGGGCCTTAGGCCACGTCATCACCTTCCTGAGCCTCTAGGTTCCCATCGAAAGGGCAGAAAATCTGGGCTGTGTGAATCAAATCAAGCCAGCTATTTGGAAGTGCTTTGACAAGCACCGAGGTCTTCATGCCTGCCAAGTGTTAACTGTGAAAACTTACTGTACTAGGCAGGGGTCTCCAAAGAAACAGACCAATAGGATGTGTATATATGAAGAGAGTTATTTTAAGGAATTGGCTGCGATTGTGCAGACTGGTGTGTCCAAAATCTGCAGTGTGGACTGGCAGGCTGGAGACTCAGGAGAGCCACTGGTATCCATGAAATCCAAATGCCATCTTCTAGAGATTTCCCTCTCGCCTGGAGGCTAGCCTTTGACTGATTGGATGAGGCCCACCCACGTGATGGAGGGCCATCTGTTTTACCCAACACTGATTTAAATGTTAATCTATCCAACAACACTTTCCACGTTGACAATAAAACAAACCATCACATCTATTATCTGCCCATTGCTCTGCTCCATGCTAAGGAGAAGATCAAAGAAAAAAAGAAATTTTTGACATCTCACAGTTCAAAGCTTGGTGAGGAGATCACCTTGATTCTGTTACCAGTCTCATCCTGGGCTTCAGGCTCCTTGCCCTCTCCATCCCACCTACGGCACTTGTGTTTTTTGAGGAGGAGAATGAGCCCTCATGCTGCTCCCCACATAATCCTCTCACTCCTCACTCCTGGGCATCCTGCTGCCCTGAAGGGACAGCCAGTATTCTATCTTCTTGACTTTTTACCCACTTTTTCGGGTGAACTGCTCCCCCTGCTCTGACCATATGATCAGGGCATCCTGCCCCCTCCAGACCAGCAGTGACCATGTGACTGAGGTTGGGCCAATCAGAGACCTGCCCTGGGAGTTTGGGAATGGACACAATAGTAAGAGGCAGAGGCTCCTTCTCTGTGGGAAAGCTGAGACATGTGAGCTTGGGACCCAATAGAAGTCCTGGTTCTAGCCTCATAGAGCAGAGCAAGGTTGATGGAGCTAGAGAAGCAACAAGAGAGATGAAGAGAGAGTGTTTCGGTGATGGTCCAGTAGCTGATTCCTCTTGTCCTTGAGACCCCTGCCTTGCCCATATTTTGGTTACATGAGTCAGTACCACACCACTTCTTCCATCCATCTCTGTCTTACTCTGACGTAATGGTTCTCAAATGGAGATGAATTTGCCCTACATCCAGGGCACCTTTTGGCAATGTCTGGAGATATTTTTGGTTGTCGCAAATTCAGAGGATGCTAATGGCATCTAGTGGGTAGAGACTAAGAATCTGGTAAACGTCCTACAATGCCCAGGATAGTCCCCACAACAAAGAATAACGCTAACCAAAATGTCGGTAGACATTGAGAAACCCTGCCACAGCAGACCTCCCTGCCAACACGGCCCCCACTGCACAGACCACTTCCCACGGTCATGGTCCTGGATTGGAGTCCCCGCTCTGAAGTGGACGAGCTGGGTGACCTGAGGCCAAGTATATCACGTCACCAAGCCTCCATCTCCAGGACCCAGAACTACAAGGTCCAGTGTGATAGCCACGTGTGCCTGCTGAGCACTTGAAATCTGCTAATGCAAACTGGGCTGTGCTGTAAGGATGAAAGACATACTGGATTTCGAAGATTAAGTAAGGAAAAAATATAAAGCGTCTCGTTAACACGCTGCACGTTGATTGCATGTCGAAATGATAATATTTTGCATGCATTGGATTCCACAGACTATATGATTAAAATTAATTTCACCTGTTTCTTCTGACTTTTATGAACGAGGCTACTAGAAACATTAACATTCATTAGGTGGCTGGCTATAACGTGGCGAGAGCCCAGGACCACGGTGAGGTGGGGAAGGTGATGGATATGGAGCTGCCTTCCCGTTGCCAGGTACCTCGTGCTGACGAACCTTCTGGGGATCTGCAGCTGCAAAATCTGCTGGCCCTCCTGTCTGTGCAGTTCCTCCAGTCTGCGTTCCTGGTGCTTCCACCCCACGGATGACCAGGTCCCACCTTTCTTCTCATCTCCTTAGCTCGTCATTCCAGCATCGAACCCAGCCTGGGAGATAGCAATTAGTGTGTGTGATCACTGTGGAAACAGTTATCTCTGTTCTTTGTAGTTCATCACATGCAAGTCTTAGTAACATTTCTTTCTCTCAGGCCTGACTTGGGGTTGATTCTGTGTCTTTCCGCTGCATTTTTGGTTAACCAAAAAGGGAGGAAACACAACCACCTCTCCTTTTCAGTTTGCCGCAGTTCCCTGGTGTAATTTTCTGTTCATGGCTCTCACTTTGCAAACATGTTTTCAGTGGCTCTGCCGTTGTTATAGAAAATTCAGGGGTGAGTTGGAAGTTGATGCTGCCTGGTTGCCATGGCAATGCCAGCTGCTTCTGCCTAAGCAGCCAGGCAAAAAGCGGCCATGATGACAAGATGTGATCTGAACCCTTCCCAGTCTCTTTAACACTAAGGCCCTAAGTCTGCCCCCCGTTCTCTGCGGTGCATGTCCCACAGCTGATCTGCTGGTACAACGAAATGGGTCCCTCTGGGTGGAAGTGGAGGCCGCCATTGCCCTTGCCAGCTGCCCCTGCGGAGGTGAAGACCTACTGTGTGACGTGTATGTAGTCACTAGTGAGTTCAGCTCCTATACCAGCCTTCATGATTCTGAGCCCTGCCCTGTCATCCTGTTGCCTGCTGCGGTCATGGGAAAGTTCTGGTTTGGGAAAGAAAAGAGCTGTTTTGCCACTAATGGGATAGTATCTTCTCTGATTCCTGGGGGATGAAAGAAAATTTCTTGTTTCTGAATCAGTGGTGTTCTTGAAAGACAGAATAAGTAGCTTGGGCCTCCTCAGGCCTTTGCATGTCCAGCAGGGCCCTGAGGAAGTCCTCCATGAAGACGTTTAAAGGACTGATGGGCACTTTGGGGGCATTTTAGCTGCAGCACAACCCCATTAGATACTATCATTAACCCCATTTTATAGCTGAGGGAACTGAGGCTCAGCGAGGCCAAGGGAGGCCCCCGGGTGACACTGCTGGCAGGCAGCAGAGCCAGAACTTGAATGGGGACATCTTTTTCCAGAGCCTGAGTTCTTACACAGCTTTGCAGTGCTCTCATGAACAAATGTGAGGCGTGGCAATCATCACCCCCAATTTACACATGAAGAAGCAGAGGCTGCCGGTAGTGAGATGAAATGCCCAAGGTCATACTAAGCTAAGAAGCTGCAAAGCTGAAACTCAGTCCATCGTGTTTCAAACTTGGCGCACGCTGCCAGGTCACTGGAATAGGAGAAAAGCATCTCGGACACAGGAAGGTGCTGTCTGGCTGAGAGTGGGCATTTCACAGGCAGGAAGCTCCCTCATGAGCCCTAAAACATACCCAGAACGTGCTGTGAAGAGTCCTTCCTGGCTGAGAGACCAGACTCCAGCCAGAGCTTGGGCCCCCCCCGCGGTGACCTGAGCACAGGGAGCAGCTGCATCCACAGCCCTGTTGGCAGGCCCCCGGTGAGTCAGGAGCCGCCGATGCTGCCGAGAGAGTCCAAGAATGCCTCGCTGGCCCTGGTGGCCGCTGCTGTGTGCCACGCGGGCCCCAGAATTGGCTCATAAGGGTTAGTCATAGCTCCTCGGCCCCACGCAGATGTAACCAAGCCACTGACGACTGAAATCTCTTCTAAACAGGCCCCAGAGCCCCAGGGCAACAGCGTGGCTCTCTTCCTGAAGAACCACCTGGACCTTCCGAGGAGGTCTGTCAGAGGGAGGCGATCTCAGACGCAGCCTGGTTCAGGGGTTCAAGAGAGGTTCACTTTCCTGGGGACTTATTCCCCAAAGAAAAGGGAAGCAAACAAAGAAAGGAAAGCAAAATACAAGAGCCCCAAATGTGTAAACCTGGTATCCCCAAACCACTGAGACTTCTGATGTCACCCTGTGTCTTCTCATCCAAAATGATGCCGTGGGCTCCTGTCCCGCATACCTTGGGGTTCCCCCAGCCAGCCCACGGCTGACTGTCTCCACTTTTGGCTTCTCCACTGCCCCTCTTGTTCCTCACTGTTTCCAGCTCTAAAATGGACCCACCTCTTCCTTCATTTCCCTCTGGGAAGAAAACAGGCTTTTGGAGTCACCCAGACCTGACTTTGAATCCCCATTCCACTATTATTAGGCAGCTGAACTTTGAAAAATTTGTTTCACTTTTGGAAGCCTTCGTTTTCTCCTCTTGGAAGATACTGCGCCGTTGGCTTTGGAAATGAAGGAAGGGGCCACAAGCCAAGGGATGTAGGTGACTTGTAGAAACTGGAGAAGGCAAGGGAATACATTCTTCCCTAAAGCCTCCAGAAGGAACATGGCCCAGCTACCACCTGGATTTGAGCCTGAGACTCATTTTGGACTTCTGACCTCCAAAACTGCAAGATAATCCACCTGTGTTGTTTTAGCCACTGTGTCTGTAGTCATTTGTCACATAAGAAACACACACATGAGTCCCTGACCTCCTCACACAGCGGACCTGACTGGTCCTGCCTCTGTCCTGATTGTCAGTTTCTTCCCTTCTCAGAAGACCTGGCCTCGAGTCCCAGCTCTGCTTCCCCACGCGGTGCTTTTGGGTGCCGTATCCTCTCTGAGCCTTGGTTCTCTCATCTGCAAAATGCAGCCCGTAATCAAACTGGCCTTGCAGACTTGCTGGGAGGGTTAAATGAAATGATGACTGTGAAGTCTCCTAGCAACTGTGCCCAGCACAAAATGGGTGCTTGATGGTATTTTTAGTTGTTGAGCATAATTCTGAAACTTCCATTTGTGCTTCTGGAACCACCTCCTGCTCTGGCCCTGGCTAGGGCCGCACCCCCACCCCCCACTCCCCAGGGGTCAGCTCCCTCCTCAGGGAGCCAACTGTCTCCTGGCCACAAGCCCTGGGGCATCAGGGCCTGAGCTCTGTCTTCACAGCAAGGAGGAAACTCAATCCAGATTCAAACCTTTTTTCTGCCACCTTCCACCTGTGTGATGTTGAGGGAGTTACTCTACCCCTCCAGGCCTCATTTTACTTTTCTGTAGATTGCCCACAGTGAGGCTTGGCCCAGGGCATTGGTGTGAGGGTGAAGTGTGCTCGAGGCTGGGCTCGAGGGTGAAGTGGGTGCTCACTAGACAGCAATGGCCTCTGGTCTCTCACATTGAAGAGCTGCCTCCATCTCAGCCGGGACCCAGTCCAGGGCTGGGGCACCCTGGAGACCATACAATTTGTGATCCCTCTTTAAGAAAGAGCATCCAGCCTGGAATTAATAAGCAATTACAGCAAGGCTGGAGGACACCAGGTTAATATATAAATGTCAGTTGCTTCCCTATATACTAACAATGCACAAGTAGATTTGAAGTTAAAAACGCAATGCCATTTACATGTGTACCCCCCAAAATGAAATACTTAGGCTTCAGTCTAACAAAACACATGCAAGATCTACAAAACTCCGAAGAATGAAATCAACAACTAAATAAATGTCAGGATGTCAGTTCTCCCTAACCTCATCTATAGATTTAAAGCAATCCCTATCAAAAGCCCAGCGAGTTATTCTGTGGGTCTCAACAAACTGATTTGCAAGTGTATATGGAGAGGCGAAAGATCAGAATAACTAACACAACATTAAAAGGGAAAAAGGAAGTTGGAGGATTGATACTACCCAACTCCAAGTCTTACTATAAAGTTACAATCACCAAGCCAGTACTGTATTGGTGAAAGAATAGACATGTAAATCAATGGAAGGAGTAGAGAGCTCGGAAACACCCACATTAGCATAGTGGACTGATCCTTGACAAAGGAGCAAAGACAATACGATGTAGAAAAGGTAGTTTCCAACAAATGGTGCTGGAACAACTGGACAGTCACATGCAAAAAAAAAAAGTAATCTACATATAGACTTTATACCCTTCACAAAAAATAACTCAAAATGGAGCACGGACTTAAATGTCAAACATAAAGCTATAAAACTTCTGGAAGAAAACGTAGGAGAAAACCTAGATGACCTTGGCTACGGTGATGCCTTTTTAGATACAACACCAATGACACGATCCATGAAAGACATACTGGGCTTTTATTAAAATGAAAAGCTCTGGGGGTGGCCAGTTAGCTCAGTTAGGTTAGAACATGGTGCTTATACCATCAAGGTTGCCGGTTCGATCCCCACACGAGCCACTGTGAGCTGCACCCTCCTTAAAAAAAGAAACAAAAAAAGAAAAACTCTGTTCTGAAAAAGACAACGTCAAGAGAATTGTAGGATAAGCCACAGACTGGGAGACAATATTTGCAAAAGAGACATCTGATAAAGGATTGTTATCCCAAACTATAAAGAATGCTTAAAACTCAACAATAAGAAAACAACTTGATTTAAAAAAAACCAAACCGCCAAAGACCTTAACAGGCACCTCACCAAAGACATTCTACAGATGGCAAATAGGCACATGAGAAGATACTCCCTATCCTGTGTCGTCAGGGTCATTGGGGAAATGCAAATGAAAGCAGCAGGGAGACACTGTCCTGCACACCTATTAGAATGGCTAAAATCCACAACACTGCCCATGCCAAAGGCGGACGAGGATGTGGAGCAACAGGAGCTCTCAGTCTCTGCTGCTGGAGATGAAACTGGTGCAGCCACTCTGGGAGACACTTCATCAGTTTCCTGCGAAATCAAACATTATTTTACCGTACAATCTAGCAGTCGTGTTCCCTGGTATCAGCCCAAAGGAGTCAAAAGCTTAATGTCCACGCAAAAGCCTGCACACAGATGCCTACAGCAGCTCTACTCGTAATCACCCAAACTTGCAAGTAGCCAAAATGCCCCTCAGTAGGTGATGGATGAACAAACTGTGATCCATCCAGACAATGGGATGTTGTTCAGTGCTCAAAAGCCCCTAAACCTGCTCTGAAAAGATAAAAGTCTTTAAAAGCAAAGAAATAAAAGAAACAAACATCCAAATGTTCACACATATGAACCAGGGCCTCAATGGGGCCTGTACCAAAGAGGGGCCCTGCAGCTTAACCTCTGTGAGCTTCTGCTCTCTTCTCCCAGACCCTTCCCTTCCGTCTTCCGTGGCGTCTGTGCTAGCTTCCAGAAAAGTCCCTCCCAACCAGTATGGGTGACTGTCAGCTCAGCCTCCCAGCAGTCTCCAAGCTCCCTTGGTAGGCGAGCAAGACCTGTGAACTAGTGCAGACCTCTCTCTGGTGAGATCAGCTCCTGGGACCGAGGGAACAGCTAATCTCCTTGCTCGGACAGTAGGGTTGCCAGATTTAGCAAATAAAGGTATCGGACACCCAATTAATTTGAATTTCAAATAAACAGCAAGTAATTTTTTAGTATAAGTATGGGACACTTTGCAAGGGACGTTTAATGGGGTGTCCTATATTTCACCCGGCAGCCACGTCTGACAGGGACCCAACAAAGTCGGGTTCAGGGCCATGACATCGATTTGACTCTTCTTTCTCAGGCAAGGATGTGGCTCTTTAAACTCAGGGTGCGTCTTTCAGAAGTGTCCCTGGTCTGACACGTGGCCCAGACCCTTGATTTCGGCAGATGAGTAACAAGCAGTGGCAGAAGTGACTCATAGACCACTGGGACTGCAATGATAGGCCTGGAATTGTGAACACCTTGCTTTTTCCCTCTCTGAGCCTCTGTGTCCCTGCCTGGAAAATGGCACTTCCTATCTCCTGGGGGGTGCAAGTGTTAAGTAGGGGAACACAGGTGTCAAATGTGTGTATAGCAGTCAGTGAAGAACAGATAGTATTGAGGTTTGGGACTGAAATTGCAGGGCCCTGAAATCTGGGAGAGATTCCCTGTGCTGATTTCCTTTGGACATTAAGCTGCCAGTCAGAAGGGTGCTAAGTGTCAACGCTTCCCAGATCTCAGAGGAGCTTCCCAGAATGCACTGCAGGAGAAGCGGACCCAGGCAAGTGAGAGTTGGCTGTGTGGAGCCCAACACCCTTTGTTCTGCATGTGGCTTCAAATCTGGGTTTGCGGCAGCCCGGGATGATGGGGTCAGATACATATGAAAACACTTTGTACCCTGGCTAGTGCAATGAGGAGAACGATGTGGGGAGGAGGAGGAGGAGAAGGGGGCGAGGAAGGCGCTCAGAAGCCTGGGCTGAGGCTCCGTTGTGCCACCAGCTAATCGTGTGGCCCGGAGGAAGTTGCTTATCTGGGCCCCCAAGTCTCAGTCTCTAAGAAATGGTTGGGCACTAGACTATCTCATTGTTCCATTCGGGTGTCACAAAGAGGACCTTAGCTGGTACACATGACATTCTGTCTCCTAGGAACATGCTATCTAAACAGCAGCAGTGGTAATAAATGACAGAAGGAAGTCGTATTTATTAAGCACGTAGAGGGAGCCAAGCCCTGTGCTAAGTAAGTTGCCTGGCGGATCCCACTTGTGTCTCATGTAAAAGCCGGGTGCTTGTGTCCACCTGACACTAAAGGCTGGGGGACACTGCGAGGGCACTGAGGCTCAGAGAGGCTACGTGATTGGCTCACATTCCAGAGCTGGCAAGGGGCAGCGGCGGGATTCAAACCAGACACTTCCTCTAAGTGAAGCTTCAAGTAGCAGCATAGACCCTCATGCTGGGGTCTCCAGAAAGCTGACCTCCGCCAGCTGAGCGTCCCTGGCTTGGGCGGGCATAGCTGGAGTGTAACCGGATCTGCTTAGAGAGGCTCATTTGTCCTGGTCACTCAGCGAGAAACCTGAGCTGCCCCCAGACTGTCCCTGACAGGGGTTGGGAGACAGCTTGGGGCTTGGGGATTGGTTCACACTCTCCCTGCTCTTTCCTGGCAGGCTAAGTGGCTTTTGGCCTTTGTTAATGGTGTCATCCCAGATCAGTGCCCGGGGAACCACTAGCCATTTGGGGCGCGCTAGCGGGGATGGGCGGGGGTGGTGAGCAGTGCTTCTCCTCCTTGATCCTTCCTCTCTCCGGTTGATCCACCCCTTGCTCCAAGTTGGGGGGCAGATATTTCAGGTGGGAAGGATGCCCAGGGGCGGGAGTCTGTTTCACTCCCGCAAGCCCAGAACACAGCCTGCCTGAAAATTTCAGGCCACAGTCCTGGAAGCTGACTCGATCCAATATTCATGGACACGCATCGTCACGAATCCCACGATCGCATGTGTTGCTTTGGTGTGATTTTGTGACAGTCATTTTTCCTCTCTGCACTGTGCTGCAGTCTCACCACCCTCTCAAAAAATTCAGCTGAGAGCAACTTCTACATCTGTGGCTCATCCAATTGGTGCTCTGTCCTCGAGTTTGGAGAGGATGACAACTGAGGATTGATTTATACAGCAGCCGTTGACTGCACTGATGGAGCCACTTAAGTCTTTTTTTGGGGAGGTGCATGGTACGGTAGTGACTCTTCCGGTCAAAGAGTCTGGGCTTTGAGTCCAAAGCCGCTCTTTATAACATGGTAATAATATCTTGCATGTGGTCAGAGTTCATCACGTGCCAAAGTACTCAGGTAACAAATCTATGAGCTAGGTATTATTATTATTACCACCTCCATTTTTTAGATGAGGAAACTGATGCACAGAGAAGTGAAGTAACTTGCCCGAGGTCACATAAATTGCAAAAGGCAATTTGCTAATTTCTACTTACTCAGAAAATGAGGGATGATAATTCTCAATTTGTCAGGTATTTGGGAAGATTAGATGTTGTAGGAAAGGACTGCTTAGCACATAGAATGTTCTTCTTTGTGTCCCCCCCCCCCCCCCCCCGTCTCCCTTCTTCTTTCTTTCTTGCCGATATTGATCAAAGGCTGCCATTGTGTGAGGTCCAGTGCTAGGTCCTGGAGGGACAGCCCAAACAGTGTCCTCTCCCTGAAGCACAGCCACCCTTTTGCATTGTTTCATTCTCCCTTGATGCCAAGGGCGTCCGTTTCTCCTCTCATGTGGCTTCTGCCTCCTCCCTGGTTCTGGAGGGAGAGGTGATTCTTATTGGCAGGCAGAATCGGAGTCTGTGGTCTGCTACCCCTTCCTTAGCTTTTGATGTGACCAAAACTCTGACCCAGGCCGAGGCTCAGGGAAGTGGCAATGTTTGCCCAAGGTCACACAGGGCAAACCCAGCGGCGAGGCCAGGATTTGAACGTGTGTGTCTGACATCAGAATGAGGCAGTACATTCCAAACTCAGGCAACTGTGATGGATTCAGAGTCCTTTCCACTTTGAGCCCAGATCCCAAATTGCTTGCTGTTTTCATCCAACAGCCTGCTACGTTCTCAAAATAGAAGTCACTCCTTTCAATACCACACTGGCAAATATTTGCACTGTGATTCGTCCTCCTTCAAGATCCCCTATTCCCTCATCCTTTTCGTTAGAAAGGACGTTCCCTTTTCTGTGGCTGTTACTGGACATGCTACCCTTTATCCAAGTCTCCTTCTAAGCCAGGCACCTACAGCCGGGTGCCAGTGCAGAGTGGGGCTGGAGGGCAGTGTGTGCTGGCTTCTGACCTTCCATGGTGCGCACCTGCTCCGTCAGCGTTCCTGTGGGGCACACCCCACACAGCGTGATCTTTGAGTCAACCAGCACCCCTAGGTGACCGGCACATCTGCTGTCACGGTGACAGGGAAGCCACGCCCGATGAGTGCTGAGCCCCTCGCAGACTGCAGGCTCAGGGCACCGACAGTGTTGCTCTAACCTTCAGCGCTTCTCTCCACAGTAGGTCTTATTAGCCCCATTTTGTAGATGAGGCAGCTGAGGCTCAGCGAGGGGCTACACTTAGAAACACAGAACGAAGAGAAATCCCCTGACCTTGTATCTGTGTGGTCATGTTTTGAGTCCCAATGGGCAGGACCTGCCACTACCTCTGTAAAGGTCATGTGTTTGGATTCAGTCTCTCATACACACCATTCACAAGATTGGGGGGTTCCAAGTGTTTCAGGACCCAGAGCTAGGCTGTGGCCATCTAACTTTGTAATTTCCCTGAATTTGATCATTGTGACATTCATAAATGTCATGAATAGCACACTGTTGAGTTTGGAGTCCTGATGTCTGAAGTAGAGACCTCCTTCCTCCAGCCTCTGCCATGTCACTAGCCAGTACTCTGAGTCTTGGTACAAGGAAAGTAAAGAATCCAGCAAAGGTGCTCTCACCTGTCCGCCAAACGTCTCCAGCTTTCCAAAGGAATAACATGTGGGGCCGCTGTGGGGGACATTGGCTCTTTTGAACCTACGTCTATTCCTCTTTTGCTGCTATCATTTTAATTTTCCTTGGGGGATGTAATAGATTGGAATATTGCTTCTCATTCTTCATTTCCATGTAACAGAATTATACATCATATCCTTGACCCCATGCGTTTTCAGTGCCTCCCATGGCGCTCTTGTTGAGCTTGGTCAAGAAACCCACGCTGACTCGTGGGGTGTGGGTGGACACGAGAGGCAGAGGCTCTACATGTGCTTGTGTGGGTCAGTCTTCTGTGCCCATATGGCTGACGGGAAAATAACGTCCCCAGGTCCACCTGGGATGAGGAACACATGGCCTGGTTTGCACACCTGGTTTCACCTGCAGCCTGAGCCAAGCCCAGGAGAACTCCGAGGGCACAATTTCTCCTCAGATTCATAAGCAAAACAAGAGTCCGTGTTAGTGAAAGCCACTGGGTTAGGGGGTCCTTACCCAGAATTAGGGCAGGAATGGTCAGTTCCCATCGGGAAGCATCTCCCTTCCAGTCACAGTTGCTTGGATGGGGCTGGGCACCAGCAGGGTCACGGAGACCATGGCCCAGGCGTGGTCAGTAGGCGTTCCTGTGCCCGCGGCTCTCTGTCTGCCACCTCTCCCATCCATTCTCTGCCCAACTCCCGCCTGCTCTGACTCCAGGGTCCCCTCCTCACCGGCTGCCCCCACTGGGTTGGAGACGCTGTTTCCTTTCCTTGCTCCTGTGCTCGTCCCAGCTGCCTCAACACCCCGGTTGGCTCCCTAACTCACTCCACATCTCTGTGAACAGACCTGGAAGTACTTCATATTCAGAATCCCTCCCCGCCCCCACCCAGCGTGTACCCTCTACTTCCAGCTAGAATCCAGCCTGGTCTAGTACCGTTGTCCTGAGTCCAGCTCCTGTCTGCACTCGGGCAAGTTACCTCAGCTTCGTGTTTCCCCCACTGACGACGTGGCATTATACTCTTGCCCTTGCAAGGCTGTTGTGAGAAGAAATCAGATCGTGGATGGACAGCCTTGCACTGAATTCCTGGGGGCTGCAGTACAGGTTACTAATCCTCTCGGCCCGTCTTGCTATAGCCAGCATCTAATGTGCCAGGCACACGCTAAAGCATTAAATCATATTTATGCTTTGAAAAGCCCTATGGTCGATTTTCTTCCTTTGACCTTTTGATTGTTTTTCTTTTCCTCTTAAAATAGCAGAGTAAGGCCCCTAGTGCCATGGTGACAGTCTCTATAGAAATCCATAGCTTGTTCTCAGCACACCCACGGATGCCAGCGGGAAGCTGGCATAGATTTGGACCAATAGAGAGAAGGCTTGTTTAGCCTTGTCCTGGTTACAAAGAACATTTTTTGTTCTTTCAAATGGACCTTCCTGTCCCCAATTCAGCATCGCCTAGCTCTCTCCTAAGGTGGGTTAATTTTCCACCAGCTCCTAGAAAGAGCGTATTTCCGGTCTCTCCTGGGACAGACAGGAGTTTCAAACAGGATAAAGCCAGTTTCGGGGGAGAATATTTGGAGCCTGCCGAGGAGTCAGGCTGCTCTGATCGCATTTCTGCTGGGGCGGGGGGTGGGGGGTGGGAATGTGTTTGCTTGGAACAGGTAATCCTTTTGGATGCTGTAATCCGAGGTTAGAAATAGACTTGTGTTGCTACCAGAAACCCCTGGTGTTTTGGCCTTTTCTTTGTCAGGCTTGCTCTGGTAAAGGCTGGGAATGTATTAGTTAAAGAATGGAGGTCCTTTCCTGGAACCAAAGAGAGCCTCTGTCCCTTTAAGAGGGTCCTTGAGGAGGGAGAGCCAAAGAATCACATAGATGAGGGCCAGATGGCCAGTAAACAGGATGGCGGTGAGGTAGGGACAGGACCAGCTGGGCAGTCTGCTTTAGTCACCTTGCAGTGGAGAAACCTTTGACCGGTGGCTGCAGTTGGGAGATTTGAGGAGGGGCTGGGCACCCAGAACCAGGGCCCTCAGAATGGTCAACTGGCTTCACCTTCTGCCTGGCCTGGGACTCAAAGTTCTCAATCTGAGAGGCATTGGGAAAGCACCCGAAAACATGGGCTGTGTGCTCAGACAGGTGTGAGTTCCAATCCTAGCTGGGTCCCCTGGACAGTGATATAGTCTGTCTGAACTTCCATTTCCTCATCTGTAAAATGGGATGATAATCCCATCTCACAAATACACTGTAAGGCAAGTATGGATAATGAGTCAACTAGAGTACATGGGGTAAAGTAACTGCTCATAAAATTTGTGTCCCCCGTCCTCTGCAGAGTGTACTATAACTTTTTAACTAAGAGGGGCATAAGGGAAAATCTTTATTAGAGTCAAGGGTCCTGGCAATTTAAAAATGAAGTCCCTGAATCCCACTTAAATACCTTACTAAGAATGTGAATATATGACTTAGGACTAGTATCAGCTGCCTGTAATAGAAAACCCAGATAGTAGTGGCTTAAGCAAGATAAGAATTGATTTTTCTCTCATATGAAAGAAGTTGCTATAAATAATCAAGGACTGAAATGGTGGCTCCCTGGTCATCCCTTCTAAGGAGCCGAGACTCCCTCTGTCTTTGAGTTCTGCTCTCCTTAGAGTGTGGCTTGCATCATCAAGGTCATTGCATGGTCACAAAATGCTGCTGCAGCACCAGCCATCATGCCCACATTCCTGGCATGGAAGGAGAAGGAGAAAAGGGTGCATTTGCATCTCTCCGTTGAGTCAGTATTTCTAAAAAAACTACCAAAAGCTCGACCCAATGATTTCCACTTATAGCTTATCGGCCATCCCCGACAGCAAGAGAAGCTGGGTAATATACTGGGTGGATGGACACCCCCAATAATATAGGGATTCTACTAGTGAGGAGTAATGGGAAAATGTTGTCCCTGCCATAGCCAATGCCATTTTACTGTAAAGGTCTGCCTAGGCCGACATCAGAAATATTTCCCCAGGAATAAGAAAGCATCTAGATCTTTCTGCCTTCTTTACTATTGGTTCTTGCCCAATGGACCAGCTATTTCTGGAAAGGCCAAGGTGAGAGTGACGTCAGAGGGCTATGGTATGCAGCCGACCTCAAAAGCAGAGCTGCAGCCGGATCCCGGCCACAGCGCTCACGGCTGGTGTCTTTGGGTGAGTTATTGACTGCACCCCTCAGGATGCGTTGATTTCCTTAAGGACCAGTGAGATACTGCAGGCCGAATATTGGGCAAGGACCTGGTGCTCCACAGGCTGTCAGCAAAGGTTAGTTCCCGTCCCTTCCAACTTCTCATTGCCCGCCTACCATGTTGATGTGGTTCAATCAGACATCAGCTTACATCCAACTTCAGATGGTGCACGGATTTTATGAATCAGAGCCTCCATTCAGCCTAGGTAGCTAGGTAGCAACTCATTCGCAGTTGCTCCATCGGCTCCCTTTCTCCAAAGACTGCATCTGTGTTTGGTGTGCAGAGGTGATGGGAGGAAGGCCACCTGGTCTTTGATGCCACCTTCAGTGGCATTTATCATTCTGAGTCATCAGTCAACACAGCTCCCCACGTCCCTTGTTCCCACCTGTGACCTGTCTCAGGTTGGGTGACTCTGTTACTTCTGTGACCTTCTGGGGCTCACAGGAGGACTGTATTACTACTTGCGCCTCACAGGATGATGGGAAGTTCTGTGAAATGTCTAAGCCCCCAATAGCCTAGAGGGGCCATGTGGCCACTTCTGCCCTTTTGGGCCTCCCTGCCCCTGGGGCTCCCTCTTCTCTTCTGTTCAGAGACCCCACAGGTGGTTCCTCTGGGAACTTTGCTTATGTCCCACCCTTGTCCCTGAAGGCAGAGCATACAGGCCTCTTTCGCAGTGACATCAATATTCTTGTCACTGCACCACCTAGTCCCTTTTTCAGCACGCTGGGGAACATTTTTCTGGTCTGCAAGGGGATGGGGAGCTGGTACTTTCCTCATGACGTCTTCCTCCAGATGTTTTTGGCGAACCCATGCGTTCTCGCCCATCTCCTGAGAATCTCGTCTTAGAAGCTCAAAACCCAAGGAGGACAGCTGACCCGGCGTGATAAGGCACACTGTGGGGTGTGGAGGGCCGAATGAGGCACCCCATCTGAGCCGACCATCTGGGAGGCAGGAGCTGAGCCCGGAGGATGAGGAAGGAAGATAACAGGGAAGGGCAGTGCAGCTGAGAGAAGCACCTGGTCAAAGTCGGGAGGTGTGGAGTCAGGCCTGAGTGGCAGCCGTGTATCTGTTGGAAGAAAACGTAGGTCAGATCTCAGGGAGGCGTTGCAGAGAAGCCTGGGGAAGTGGCGAAAGGTCTTAGATGTGAGGCCTGGGCATTGGGATTTTATCTTCAGGAAACAGGTCCATGGGAGGATTTTTAAGCAGGTGATTTTCTCTGGGAGCCAGGGTGCAGGATGGGCGTGGGTCCGTGAGGAGCCTGATGAAGCCTCCCGGGCATGGAACAACAGTGGGCAGCAGTGGGGAGATGGAGGCCATGTGCGGGGCAGATTCCTGGGAGACTGGAGGGCAGGGCTGACCGATATCCGAGGGAAAGTAGGGACCCAGACAGCCGAGAGTCCAGGCCAACCCCTCAGCCTGTGATGGTGCCATTTACCGAGTTGGCAGAATGGCGACTCCAAGAGAGGACGGTTGGAAAGGAGGCGAGAGTGGGTTTCATTTGAAGTCCAGTTGGGGATTAGGGCTCTGTGGATAAGGAACATCTTGATTCTCCTGTCCTGAACCTCAGCCGAGGGTCTGGGTGGGAAAGCCCACCTGACAAACATGAGAAAGTCACCTGGGAACTCTAGGACTTCTTAATTGTTGTTAAGGGCCATGGTCAATAAGATGGTTCACCAGCAGATAAAATGCCACTGCCTGTGGCCCTGATACAAATATACGCATTAGGACTCACAGACGAACGGAGTCCCAGGGCCGCTGTCAGGGCTCAGCTCCCCCACCAATGCTTGCTTTCTGCTTCGCCATTCTTAGCCTTGGCTTTTGGTCTTCATGCTGATCCCTTGTGGTGGCACAATGCGTCCTAAATGTCTGCGTCTCAGTGAAAAGACCGGAAAGCATCACATCTTTCCTGGTTCCACCAGTGTATTGGCAGTGCCACTTGGGATGACATTAATGTGTGATCCCTACACAGACGATCCCAGCAGCATTTCAGCGGGACTAGAAAACACCTGCCACGTGAACGGGGGCAGGAGGAAAGAGTGTGGCCTTCGGGGGCAAACAGACCTGTATTTGAATGCTGGCCTTTCTGCAGATGTTGACTAGGTCACTTCCCCTCCCTGAATGTCCCTTTCAGTGTCTCTAGAATGGAGACAGCCGGGCCGGTGACAGGGTCCTGGTGCACATTAGCCCTCTCCTTTTCTACGTTAGCGTCCGGCCCTTCTCGGCCCACTTTGCTCCATACAAGGGGACTCCACGATTTGAAAGAACCACCTGAGGTCAGCACCAAGTTCAGTCCCTTGAAATGAACTGCTAATGTAGGAATTCACACAGATGCTGAGGGGGAGAGGGACTTGAGGTGGCAAAG
This sequence comes from Rhinolophus hipposideros, assembly GCF_964194185.1. Lineage (NCBI taxonomy): Eukaryota > Metazoa > Chordata > Mammalia > Chiroptera > Rhinolophidae > Rhinolophus > Rhinolophus hipposideros. Next base: position 40,016,270 of record NC_138069.1, read on the forward strand.
ACAGGGAAAATACGGGTTGCTTGGCTCCCTTTTTTTCTTTTTTAAATCTACTCTGTTCACATGGGGTAGCCCAGTGAACAGAGTCACAATTTGGAAGCAAGTGAGTGATTTTGAAAAAGTCTTACAAGTCACCGGTGTCATGTGAGGGTTCAAGCTCTCAGAAACAGAGCCTCCCTGGCCCCCAGGTGCCTCTGTTCTCCTGCCTGTTCGCCTGGCAAGGCCGGTAAACACGGAGCTGCTCGCAGGCGGACAGTGGCCGCCTGGCATGCCCATGAGTCACTGCCGTCTGCTGTGGCCCCTGCCTGCCAGGTGGCCGCTATCTTTGGACATTTTAATTTTCCTTTTTGAGGAGGATAATTATGGTCTCCGTGCCCTGTGGCTGTATGCGTTCTACCTGTCCCAGACAGAAGCAAAGGTCCTTCACAATATCTTCTGTTTTCAACCTGGGGGGATGGCAGAGGAGATGGGCTTAGAGCAGGTCTCAGGTGGGCAGGAGTGTGGACGGTACAAGTGGAGGAAACTTTCAGGATTTGCAAGATGCTCAACTGCATGCCAGATACAGCTGTGATGCAAAATAGCTTACTTGGCCTGCAGGGTGATTGAGTTTTAAACCCAGGAATTGGACCAATGCGAGAGAAAGGAAAACAGTGTTGATTCAGGATGGAGCTGTGTGGTTTATACAAACAAAAGAAACACATGTGGGGGCCTCAAATGGTAAATGGTCGGTCAGGCGATGGATGGGTGGGTGGAGGGAGGGAGGAAGGAGAGAGAGAGAGAGAGAGAGAGAGAGAGAGAGAGAGAGAGAGAGAGAGAGAGGTGTATGTTAGTTGGGAGGGAGAAAGGAGATATGCAAACAGCAGGTGCTTTGGGGCTGTGGTGTGTTTAAAATGCAGCAGCATGACTATAGGGAAGGTGCTCCAGACAGATGCTGAGAAGTCACCCTGGCATTGGAGACAGTGTGACGATGCATTCTGAAGAGTTACTCCACGCCCGGATAAGGCACAGCTGGCTGCAGACGTCATCGGTTGTGTCACTAAGGGAGCGTATTCATTCAGGAAGTCTATGGTCGTTAGGTTTCGAGCATGTGTTTAGCAACCAGAGTCCTGGTTTTGGTTGCCACCCAGGAAGCTGGGTAACCTTGGGTGAATTATTTAACTGCTTTGGATGTCAGTTTCCTCGTCTACAAATGGACGCCTCTTTCATGGAGAGGATGGGATGAGGAAAGAGGCATGCGCGGCATGTCATCAGAACTTGGTCTGTGGTTGTGATGGCACTTTCCTAAATTACTTTTTTCAACACACTTTAACTAGTTGAGCACATACTTTGTGCCAGGTCTGTGCTAGACACGAAGGATAGCGACTTGTTTGATTCATTGACAAGTATTTTGCCAAGCACCCCCTATGTGCCTGGCAGACATTGCTTAGCCCTGGGCACTGACTTAGGCGGAAACAGACAATAGCCCTGCCCACAAAGGTGCCCCCCAGCCTGGCGAGGGAGAGAGCTATTCAAATAACCAAAGATACTTAGCATAGACAGGTCCTCGCTGAATGCCAGAGTTTCAAAGGGCTCCAGGCCAATGGGCTCATCCCAAAGCCTGTCCACCCGTCTGCCGATGAGAAAACTGAGGCTCAGAAAGCTGAAGGGCCTGGCCCCGGTCCCCACCGCTACTGAGCGGCAGAACCTCAGTTTGGAACACAGACCAGCCCGACTCCTAAGTCTGTGTCCTTTCTCAAGGCCATACAGCTGTCAGGGTGCGTTCCTTGAGCTTCTGGACGAAGACATCAAGCTAGCCAGAGTGGAGATCACACACAGACTCCAGGGCTTTTCCTTTTCTAGAGCCTCTCACTTGGGCAGGAGGTCATTTCTGAGCTCCAGAGGAGGGCCTTCGAGGAGGGTCAGCACCTCCTGGCAGTGAGGGCGCGGGTGAGTCTTGGTGTCTGCACGTGTACCTGTGAAGGTTTGGGGTGTCTACACCTGGTCTGTGAATGTGTGTGAGTGTCTGTGTCTTGGTGCCTCTGTATCTGCGAGTGACGGCGGGGAGATGGGTGTGTCTTAGTGTGTGTGTGTGTGTGTGTGTGTGTGTGTGTGTGTGTTTGTGTGTGTGAGATCTGTGCCTCTGTAGGCGTGTGTGCTGTGACCTGTGTCCCCCCCTTCGCCCCCCGGTTTCCGTTGATCTAACTTGTCCTTCAAAACCGGGGCATTGACAGCGTCAGTGCCTCCAGCCTTATCTCCCAGCCTGCCCCTCTGTCAGAGGAAATTAGATTTGCTTGGCACAACCTGCTCCTTATGATGTCATTTTGGCTGTGATCTGAGCGTTCTGCTCTCCTACGTATTTGTCTTTTGATTGCTTGATGAATACCTGCCACCATAGAGATTAAGAGACATGAGTTTTGGGGTTTTTTTTCTTTTTAAAGAATCATACCAGGAATGGAATGTTAGCTGTCTATCTTCTCACTGTGGACTTAGAGCCGTGGGAAAGGAGATAACATGTTGGCTTTCCTAATAGTATGCCCTTGGTTCAAGTCTCCAGTTGGCCCCTTCAAAAGCCGTGTGACCTTGGGGAAAACACTTTCCCTCCTGAGCCAAAGTTCTTTACCTGATAAGTTCAGGCGGTCCTTTGGAGGGGCAAATATAATAATAAATGAAAATGTTCTCAAAAATCGATAAAGCCTCCAAGTCGTATGCTGTCAGAGCAGAGAGGCCCAGTGGGAGGACACTGGGCTCAGATGTCAGACAGACGTGGGTCTGTGTCCTGGCTCCCGTCTTGTCCCGATGTATGACCTTGAGCGAGTTATGATACCTCTTTGAGCCTCAGATTGCCCCCCTGGTAGACAGGATATTATACAGAAAGCACTTAGCCCACTGCTGGCTGCTGTGAGGCCCTCGACCTGGGAGCCATTCCTGTTTTTAATAACACAGCGGGGTGACGGCAGTATTGTCTCTGCCCACTCTCAGACTTCCAGTGTGAGCAAGGGAAAGCCTCAGCCAGTGCCGCGTGCAAGGGGCAGCATGACAGGCGCGATGCGCTATTATTTGCTTTTCCTATTTCGAGATGCTGCAGCATCAGCAGACTTTTCTTGGCGCCACCAAATTCTTGGCAGGCACTTGGCATTTCATCTAGAACTCAGATTCGGTTTTAGTTGCAGAGAAGAGCTGAGAATGAGGTGGCCTCCAGCCCAGACTGGTCTAGGTCAACTGCTGCGGCCCTCGTCCCCAGGACCCCTCTATCTGCCTCCCTTCTATATGGTCTCCTCTCTAGAGCATGACCTTACCCCCCACCTTGCCTTGCAAGATGCTATCACACACCCCTTGAAATACCCCTCACTACACTGTACCCTCTGGAACACCTAGGTGCATCTCCTGCCCAGGCTGAGGCAGATGTCCCTGCTCTACGTCCCAAGGGTATCCTAGTTCATCCCGCCATGCAGGACGTCCAGGGAGTGCAATCGTCTGCTCTGTGAATGGCTCCCTCCCAACCAGTGTTCCCCAGGAGGGCAGGGACGGGGCTCTGCATGCCCATGGTGGACGTTTGCAGAGTAAACACATGGACACCAGTGTCTCCGCTCATTTTCTGTCCCCACCACCTCAAATGCAATACCTTCCATATTAATATGCTCATTTCATCTGGACCCACTTCTGACAACCACTTCACTCAGTAACAGAGGTCCCAGAGAGACAGACGTGCCTGTTGATTTTGTTTTGAAGCAAATGGTTTACCTCCCCAAGACTGCTTGTCTCCAATAACAGTGACACACAGGCCAGGGGACAAAAGATTGGCAAGTGGTGACCAGCTTCAGCCTGTGTTTTAGTGCTAATGTGTGCATTTGCTTTAACGGCCATGGACGTCTGTGTGGGCCAATGGCATCAGCTTTGGAGAGTGGTTGCGGGCCCAGGGTTCTGAGCCCCAGATATAGTGAAGCTCTTTGTACCTCAGTCCCCTCATCTGTAAAATGAGGACACTTTATAGCACATATCTGTGTCATTGGGGTTTGGTCGGGACTAAGTGAGATCATTTGAGGAAAGCCATTGACCCAAAGCCTGGTGGAGAGTGAGTGTTCAGTGCAGGTGAGCTAGTGTTCCTGTTGGATGCCATGTGTCACCGATGGTGGTCCATCAGATGAGGGCCTCCACTTGACTGTAAGAGAGATGGAGCCTCTGGAGTGAGACATATGTCTCCATCCTGCCAGAGCTGGGGTCTGGGCATGAGACACTGGAATTCCCCTGTGATTTCAGATGAGTCTTTCGATGATCAGCTGGGCATCGTTCGAGGAGACATAGGTGGTCTTTCTGAACCCGATGACATGTGAGCCTCGCTGTGGGAGCCTTTCTCTCACTTAGCCACCTGGCATACTACTTGGCAGGTGGACCACCTCATTGTGCAGAGCAGGGGTCGGCAAATGACAGCCCTGTGGCCAAATCTGGCTCACAGCTTGTTTTTGTGAATAAAGTTTTATTGGAACACAGACAGCCATGCCCGTTCATGAACCTATTGTCTATATTTGCTTTCGCACTATCATGGCAGAGCCGAGTCATTGTGACACAGGCCATAGGGCTTGCAAGTCTAAAATATTTTCTACTTGGGTCGTTACAGAAAAAGTTCGCCCTTGGTGATAGGTTGAAGAATTAAGGGTAATCTGGTTGAGCTGAACCAGAAACCCGAGTACCATCCCAGCTCTTCACTCTCCCTCAGCCCTGACATTGGGTGGATCACTGAGACCACTCTATTCATACATCTGGTCCCCCATCTCCTCCTCAAATGCCGCTGCCTTAGCTCAGCTCTGTCCCTACCCTCTTGACTATCACGCACCAGGGCCACCACCAGCCTGTAAGGTATCTGGCTGAGAAAGATAAAGACATCCTGTCCGGTGAATGCAGCTCCACAAGAAACATCAGTGAGCAGCAGGAGGGACCTCTGTGCAGGGGGGAAAGAGCACCCAACGTACTGATCCTAAGCAGTCAATTAATAGAGCTCATATACCCATTGATTATATCTATTGCTTTTACAGTCTCCTTGCCTCCTTCTCCAGGCAGCCCTCCACACTAGCACTGGTGGTGTTTGTAACATTCTCTGCTCCTTTCCTGCTCAGCTTCTCCTGGCTCCCTCCTCCCCCAGGCCCTCAGGACAGAGCCCATGTCCATGATATTCAAAGCCTGTCCCGGTCTGGGCTTTGCCAGCCTCTCAGCCCCATGCCTCAGCACTTGCTCAGCCTACATCACACCTGAGCATTAGATCTCCCTTGTGAAATACTTTGTTCTTCCTCTTACCCATCTGGAAAACTCCTAGCCACCCTTCAAGGTCACCCCTAGAATCTCCTCGCTGTTTCGGGCACTCTGGTAAGGATTCATGTCGGTCTTCCCAAACCATGGTTCACAGCCCCGTCGTGGGTCAGAAAATCAGTGTCACGGAGCTTGACCAACACTTTCTGAAGCATGAACTAGACTAGAAAACACAACAGTACCTCACTCTTGGTGAGGAGAGCATAGGGTGACTAACCCTGTCTGGTTCAAGTGCGGCTCCACAGTTTATTAGCAATGGGCAAGGGAGTTCCTCCCTCTGTGCCTCAGTTTCTTCCTCTGGAAAACAATGATCATGATAGCACTTTCTTCATGGCTTCTCATGAATATTAATGGTTAATAATTATATGTATGTGTATATATTTATCAATTCATTTCATCTATGTCATAAGCCATGAAGAAAGTGCTATTACACACACACACACACACACACACACACACACACACACACACACACGCCTTAGAAAGATCCCTGGACAGAGTTAGTACTATCAACATGTTAGCTAGTGTGTGTGTGTGTGTGTGTGTGTGTGTGACTGGTTTATGATGAGCACTACATAAAAGCCTCTTCTCTGGAATCCTCCAGCCCTCCCCCACCTCTTCTTTCTCCTGTGAGAAGCACTCCGAGCTTGTTCGGGGTTTGCGTGACTTTGTCAGGCTATCTGGTGTCCGGGAGGAGAATTGTGACCACATCTCACTGTCACAGACACGGAGGAGAGAGCACGAGGGACTTTCAAATGAGAAATGGAGCTTCCACACTGATTCCGAGGAAAATGGAAACTCTAGCTGACCTAAGAGATTTCTATAATGAGAGAAAACCAATTTAAATGCAAATAGCCCACAGCTTAGTTGGGGAAAGGCTGCTGCAGAGAAAGGCTGGGAAAACAAAACATGGCCCTCATCACGACAGAGGCGGCTCACCAGTGGACAGGACGGTTGCTTTATCCACTGAGGATTAAGGTCTAAACTAGTGACAAAGTATCTCGTGCATTGCTGGCCACATTCCCTGGGGCTTCATGGTGCCCAATGAGAAATGGGTGTCCCTAAGGGGCCAGTCACCAGCCACTATGATTTACAGAGCCCCCAGCAAGAGTCAGTTGTCATGCAAGGCATAGAGAACAAAGGTACAGCCTCTGAGGGGCTAACAGCCTAAGGGACTGTTAGAGCGTAAAGTCAATCCTGGAGCTGCATTAAGAACTATCTTTTTATTGAGCATTTACTATGTGCCAAGCTCAAAGCTAAATACTTTCTGTGATGGTAACTCATCAGATTCTCACAGGGCCCCTGTGAGATAGGGCCTATTATTATTCCCATTCTACAGATAAGGAAACTGAGGTTCCAAGAGAGTAAGAAGAAACTTGCCTTAGTTGCTGGGATTGAGACCCAGACAGGATGGCTCCAGTGCTCTGGCTTATACTTCCCCTGACGTGCTGAGAAGAAACAATAGGTGCATGTCCCAGCATTCCTCTGCAGAGCGGAGGGCCCTAAAGTCTGGATGCTCTGGGACAGAGTCCCCAGTGGCCTTGGCCCGAGGCAGCAAAACACCACCCTGATCAAGGAATCAAGAGATGTGGGTTCCTCTGCCATTAACTGACCCTGTGCCCTTGGTACTCACTCCCACTCTGGGCTGCATTTCCTGTATAAAGTGAAGAGGTTGGCCTACATTTATTTTAGGCTATGACATTATATTATTCTAGGGCTCCAGCTATGCTCAAGAGCAGTTGATGAAGTACCTGCTTTGTCCTCCTTTATGCCTCACCCCTGCCCTCTACCCTCCTGGCCTGTGTCTGTTGCAACGGAGTGCTTTAATTTCCTCCTTTGGGTTCATAATTCAAGGAAAGTACCATCTGCCACATTAAATCCATGTTCTCTGCTAACCCCCTTATCAAAACAAGAGATGGATAAAAGCTTCAGCTGGTTTATTTCATGGATGGAGTAGGAGCTGGCAAACCCAAATGGGGGCAGCTTTGGCCTTGCAAGGTGACTTAATCCCCCATCACCTGGTGGGGCCCCTAAGCCCTCTGTCATCTTCACCGACTGCCCCCAGCCAAATCCTAATGATGATGATGATGATGGTGATGACAGATGACATTTCCTGAGGCTCTTCTGAGTCAGGCATTTTCTTATGTGTTTTATGAGTTAATTGATTCCATCCCCACCACCTCTCTGCGAAGAAGGGGCTAATAATGCCCCACTTTATAGATGCAGAAACTGAGGCCTGGGGCGGTTTAAATTAGTCAAAGGCCACACAGCCAGCCAACAACAGAGGCTGAATTTGAACTGGCTGGGAAATTAACACATACACAAAAATAGGCAGCCTGAGAAGAGCCCCACAACTGAGCATCTGACCCCTCAGAGTTGAGGAGATGAGGCCACTCCCTTTTATTAAACATTCAGTTGACATATTTGTATTGAGCAGCCCACAGTCTGCCAGGTGCTGTTCTTCATGCTGGGCAAGCAGCAGAGTACCAAGCCCACAGGGGGCCCCTCTCCTAGGACACCAAACAAGCAACTGCATAAACAGACGGGATCATCTTAGGTGGCCATGAAATGTCACAAAGAAAATACAATAGGGAGCATGAGCGAAAGAAATGGGTGCTGGCCAGGGAGGGCTGCTGGGGCAGAGACGAGGATGTTTGGCTGTGCTGCTGGGTTTCTCTCCTGGCACTGGGGACATGTGCAGCCCAGTAATTCTGCTTGTGGGGCCTGTCCTTGCATTACAGGACGCTCAGCAGCACCTCTGGCCTCTGCCCATGAGATGCCGGTAGCGGGCCCCTCTCCAGTGTGACAGCTGAAAAACTGTCCCCAGACATCATCGAATGTCCCCCTGAGTGCAAAGTCTACCCCTGCTGAGAGACACTGAGACCATAGGCAACATCCACGGAGGGAATAGTCAGGCGGGGAATGAGTGTCTGAGAAACAGGAAGACCAGTTTGGCCGGAAGGCCGTGGGCCAGGGGGAGGAGGCAGGGTCGTCCTGGCAGTGTGCTCCTTCAAACTCTCTAGAAAGTGGTCGGCAGCGCTTACAGACTTTCTTCTCTGTGCCAGCCATTGGCCCAGCCGTGCCCAAGGACATAGCACCTGCTCCAAGGTGATAAGGCTCAGGGCTGCTGAAAAGTAAGACGCATGTGTCTGAGGAGGCAGCTGTCAGCAAGGGGCTGTCCATGGTGACAGAATATTCCAGACAGAAGGCAAGCAAAGAGCTACTTGGAAGGCGGTTACCACAGTGCAGGAGGCCCTGGGAAGGCAACGTCTGGGCTTCTTCTTTAGGAGGAGCCAGCAGGTAGCTGAGGTGTTCACCTTCCAGTGTCCCTGCCCTTCCATTTGTCAACGGCAGCCATCCTGCCCCCAGGCTCTGCAGCGGGAATGTGCTGGCATTTCTGATCTTGGGGCCCGCCCCCTCTCCCCTCTCCCTACCCCCAGGCTAGCCACAGGGCTGGCATGAAACCCAAACTTGGCCATCAGATTCTTTCTTCCTGGAATTAGAATATTGGGCAGAGAATGCCAAGGGTAGAGAATGGCTGAAATCAATTTTTCTAATGGGAATGGAACAAGGCTTATTCTTCTGTTCTGGCATCATTTTTAACTCTCTCCACTTCCCGAGATGTCCTAACATGTGAGCTTTTCTTTCTAATGACCTTTCAATATATTTAGGTCATCAGAGTGGGTTTCTGATGCTTGAAACCCCAACTGAAATAGAAACAGTGCAATGGGAACGGGGAAAAGAGAGCGCAGACTTCAGATTCACTACGTATATTAACCCAGCCACCTGGAGCTTCTCTGCGGCCATGGCCTTTTCCCTCTTGTACCCACAACACTCACAGGGCTGGCATCGCCTTTGCCCTCTCCCACTCTGTGGTAAGTCGCAGGACAATGGAGCATGAGGAGTCAACCCAATAAGTTGGCCATCGGTCCTGATGTGCCATGGTCTGCGGGGTTTCCTGGGCCATAGACTTACAGCACTAACAGCAGAAAAGTCCTCAGCAAATCAGGACAGTGGTCACCCACCGGGCCTGGGAGGAAGCCTTCCAGCACCATTTGTCCTTGACTTTCGAGAAGCATGTATTGAAATGAACTGTGGAGGCAGGCCCAGCATAAGGCATCGTCTTCCATTCAAGGCTTTCCTTCATGCCTACTATGTGTCAGTAACCAGCTTGTCAGAAGCAGGGGATTCAAGGAAGGACATCCTAGCAGCCAGGACTGGAAATGTGACTGAATGTCAGGCTAAGGAAGCTGGGGGGGGGCACAGGTGAGGCAGACACCCGCCCATTTAGAAGGAGGGAGGGGTGCGCAGACTCCTTGGGGCTGGGCTGCGCAGAGATGGGGTCTGGCTACTTTTCAACTCAAGCACCGACACCTGCTTGGTTCCACAAGCTGAAGATCCAACCCCAGGAAACGTGAGTTTATTTGTGAATATGCGAGGAGTCCCACATCTCTGTTCCTTGTGGAGATCCAGGACCCAAACCATTCCAGGAAGCCACCCTAAGCGTGCAGACAAGTCACTTTTGGATGGAGCCTTAGACTTCTGCGGCCTGGACAGCCTCAGGGAACATGTCGCTAATTCAGCCTCCCTCTCAGAAAAGGGAAAGAACCTTCCTAAAATGCCCTAATAAGTCAGGGGCAGAGCGTGGGCTCTTCCCTCCTTAGCTTTTCTCAGTACAGACTTGAATCACATAAAAGGGGCCACCTTGCTCCTGGCAGACAGGAGAAAGTTCTAGAAGGTGAACAAACAAGGAAATAAAAACATTGAGTCATGCGGTTAGAGAGTTTTTCCTCTTTAAATTCTCTTACAATCCATCTTATTACACCAAAAGAAACTCACAGATCCTTAACACCTCTCTGAAACTTGAACACCACTCCAAGTCTCCCTTTTAAATGGAAATCAAACAGGCCTCCAGCCCAGAGTCTTCAATGGGCGACCCTATTCCTCTAGAATTCAATAATATTGCTTTATTTTCATGGTGTTTCTTTTTATGGACAGCTTCTATTTATGGCAGTTGGTATTGGCTTTCCATTTATGGTAGTGACTATGTTTTCCTTTGGAAGAAATGTATTTAAGTTTTAAATGTGAAAAAGTTAAAAATAATGAGGGAAAGACTAGACGAAGGGGTAATGCAGCTATGGAAAGTTATTGGTGGTCCTCAAATGATTGAGTCTGAAAACAAGTGGGGGTCTGAGGCCACTCACCAGAGCAGGCTGCATTCAGGTCATTAAGCAGATGTCAAGCCTGAAATTTCAAAGGTGGCTCCTTAATTGAATTAAAGACAGAGACACTGGAAAATGTCAGGAAATTCCTTATGTGATTTTTGAACAGACAGAAACCTCCTGAGATGAGAGAGAGCAGATCTATTGTTTAACTAGGCAAAGGACCCTCCTGGTGGGTAAGGGCGTCTTCTTGCTCAGCAAAAAGAGGTACAGTGCATTGATGTATGTATGTTTCCTATGCAAAACCGTGGAAGTGGAATAATGGTAGTAATGGTGGTGAAAGGCTGTGGCAACAACTCTTACTGTTTGAGACCCTGCGCTAAGCTCTGCGTATGCCTCTCACTCAATCCTTTCAACAGCCCTGTAATGTTAATGCTCAAAACATTGACATTGAAGTAGCACGTGCTGTGTGCCAAGACCCCTTCACAAGCACTTCATTCATTCATCTAGTGCTAACAATAACCCTCGGTGGTTAATATTATTACTTCCACTTTGCAGATGAGAAAACTGAGGTGTTCAGAGGCTAAGTAGTTCTCCAAGTTCACAGCTGCAACAGGGCAGTGGCAGATTCCAGCCCAGGTAGTCTGGCTCTAGAGCCCACCTCCAACCATTACACATCAAAGAGGTGAGTGAGCACATGCCTGATCTCCATTTTACATAGGAGGTGGGGCTGAAGGGGAAAGAATTAGCCTGAGATTGCACTGCAACTTAACTGTCAACTCAGCTAAACCACCTCCTAAGAGTGACATTTCCCTGAAAGCAAGTTATTTCATTAATTCAACAAATGCTTGAGTTACTGCGCATGTGCCACGTGGAGAAGACCCCTCTTCTTCCACACACAGAGATGGGCTGTAGGTCCATCCCTGCCCCTGGCCCAAGCAGGGATCATCCCACATACTTCCTACCAGGGCCTCTGGATTTCTGGGTACACTTAAGGCAGACCCTCCCTTGGGCCCGGCTGTGTGGCAAAATCAGGAAACCTGGGCAAGGGAAGTAGAACCTCGATTCTTTGCACCTTCCCACCGCAAAATGGAGCTAATTAAGATGGTCTGACTTATCTCACGGGGTTATTTTGAAAATCTCAACAGACTTTGTGCACTGGAGCTCCGTGTAAATAGCAGTCATTTGTTCACTTTGTTCTCTGGTGAGTTTTTTTTTTTTTTTTTAATGGAAATTATTGTTGGTTTCTAATTACGAAAGTTTGGGAATTACAGAAAAGGACACAGAAACAAATAAAAATTGCTCATTACCCCACTACCCACTGACGATCTTGACTGACCTATTTCCTTCTGATTATATAAATATAAATACAAACATTGCCTGACTTAAAATCCAGTAGTTTCCCTCTGTACTTAGAAAACTCCTTACAACCTCACGTTGGCTTCCAGTCTCTCCATCATCTGGCCCGGGCCTGCCCCTCCCCCTGCCCACCTTCTCTTCTGGACTCTATTTCTCTTCCTGGATTTTTTTCTAAGAAGCAGTCACATAACCCCCCAAAGCCTTTGCCCCTCTGCCTGAAGTGCTGTTCCCTAGATCCTCACGGCTGGATGTTTTTCAAAGTTAAGTCATCTCCTCAGATAATCCCTCCTTCGTGACTCACTCTAAACCCATCTATAGCCCATCTTTCATTTTCTACTTTGTGTTCGTTGCCTGACTTCTCCCAGACAATTCATGGACCTCATTCCCCTCCAAAGCCTCAGTGCCCAGAATATTGCCTGGCACACAGCACAGGAACTATGCAGTAAGTGAATGAATTAGATTAATGTACTTTCAAGCCGCGATCATAGTATATTAATGTTTTGTAACGTGATTTTTTCACTTACTATGAGGTGACCACAATGACTTTTAATGGCAGTCTCATATTCTGTTGTATGGATGTGTTATCATTTGCAACTAAACCCCTGTTACTGACTCGTTGGGATGTTTCTGATTCCTGTGTTTGTAAGTGATCCTACAGCGACCATCCTGGTACACACACCTCCATGACCATTGCCTTAGGATTAATTTCTTGCAGTGAAATTGTGAAATCAAAAGTTTTAATCCTCTTGATGCATATTACCAGACTGACTTAAAGAAAAGTTCTACAACCTCTGAGTTTGCTTTAATGACCCTTAGCATGGAATCCTCTGAAGGCAAAGGAAATGTCACTATCTCCTTACCCAGGAGAGTTAAGGTTGAGGCCACAGGGCAAGACGAATCATGTCCACTGATTCTGCAGAAACCGCCTTCCTTTCCAAAAGCAGGTCCACCTCTGAGCGCTGATGACCAGGTCCAGCGTGTGCTAGGTAGGAATCCAGCAAGTGGTGATGCTGGCAGTCACTTCCAAGGCTGGCAGTCACTTCCGCCAGGGCGAGGAGTTTACTGTTCTGGAAACTAATGACAGCCCGCTCCATCCGGACTGTGACAACTGCTTTCCTCCCTTTCTTTCCAAAACACAGCTCAGGCTCAGCCAGCTCCCCCTCACGGAACCCTGCCCACACCTGGCCAAGTCCTCCTCTGTGCTTTGGCTCACCTGCCTTCTCTATGCCCTCCTCCATCTCCTTTCCCAAGATCTAGTGGGGCTCCCCACCCACACCCCACCCACACCTTCTAGGAAGTGCCTCAGGGGTCCCCTCCCAGCCCAGAACTGCTGTAACTCTGATCACCCACCTCCCCTCTGGCATTTAATCATCTCACTGCCCTGTGCCATGTATACACCTTTGTTCCTGAATATGTTGAAATCTCCAGCTGAGGGTTTTTCTCCTCCTGGGAGTTATCCACAGTATGACAGTCAGGAACTTTGGAAGACTCAGGCCTGGCACTGAACCTGGACTCTGCTACCTACTAGCTCTGTGCACTTGGACAACTATTTAATCCTTCTGAGCCTCAGTTTCCCCAGCTGTGAAATGGGACACTAATAGTACTGACCTAAAGGAGTTGTTGAGAATTCAGTACATGTAAAGCACTTAGCTTAGCACCTGGCACAGAACAGTTGCTAAAAACAACAGAAAAATAGGAGTGTTTGTCTTCATTTTACTTTTTCTGAATCTCTATAGGGGCTGAACCAGGAACCTGCACAATGTTCAAAGGAAATATTTGTGGAATGGAATAAACAGATATCATGTAAGCATTCATTGTGTGTGTCGTTAGCCTTACTAACCAGCACCCAGCGGGGACCAGAAGCATCAGCTCAGGACCTAGTGGTAGGAGAATGAGAAAGGAAGCTCTGTCATTGGTTGACACCTCACTTATACCGAGGTCTGGTGTGCTCCTGAAAGTGGAAGATATGGTATTTCATTTAATCCCCACACCAACCTGACACAAAGATATTTTTCTTTCTATTTAATAATAAGACCTATCATGTGTTCATTACTTACTGTGTGCTGGACCTATGCAGGACGCTATTTAAAAATGTGATTTCATTTAAACCCTCACACTATCTCAATGAAATAGGGATTATTATTACTGAAGAGGAAACAGGGTCAGAAAGTTTAAGTAAACCGCCCAAAGGGTGCTGGGTAGTAAGAGCCAGGATATTAAAAAAAACAACATGAAAACAGAGACTTCCGCCTCGCCACCTGATTTGTTGACATTCTCATGCAACAGAGCTCTGCATTCAGTGGGAGCTTAACAGGAAGTGGATAGGAATTGCGTGGTGATCTTGGACCTTGTAACAGACGCTTCAAAGGGAGCAGTTTCTATTTCCGGCACCCACCGGGATCTCCAGGGAGGCTGTTCCCCACCCCCTGCCCTGCCCTCATGATGTTCTTGTTTTTCTCCGGCCCCTGTGACTCAGCACGCAGCCCCAGATGGCTTCCTGCATTTCCAGCTTGTTGGCTGGGGGTGCCGAGGCCCTGGTACAGTGAGCTGAAACCAAAAACGTGTCGCAGCTAAGAGTAGAGCCCCTCCCTCCTCTGCCAGCTAATAAGAGACAGAGTGGTCCACTCCTCGTGGTGGTGGGTCCCTCTCTCCCAGCCGTAACCTCACCCTCCGCCCCAGAGTCCTTGATGCCTTGAAGATGGCCCGCAGGGGTGACCTGGGGGTCAGTAAGGAACAGAGCCCACCCAGCTCTGTCACCTTGTAATCCCCTTGGTCTGTTGCCCTTAGGCAATTTATTTTCTGAGCCTCTGTGATCAGATGGAAACACTGATATTGCCTGTCTCTGGGGGTTGCAGAGTTAGGGTGCCAGATAAAATACAGAATGCCCAGTGCTCTAGAATGAATGTTTGTGTCCCCCCAAATCAATATGTTAAATGCTGTTTATCCCCCACTGTGACAGTATTAGGAGGTGGAGTCTCTGGGCTGTGATTAGTCCCTACTCAGGAATGGGATGAGTGCCCTGATAAAAGGGACCCCAGACACATCCCTGTCCCCTGCCACCAAATGAGGATTCAGTGCAGACAGCCGTCTATGAATCAGGAGGTGTGTCCTCACCAGACACCAAATCTGCCGGCGCCTTGATCTTGGACTTCCCAGCCTCCAGAACTCTGACAAGTAACTCTAAGCCACGTAGTCTGTGGTATTTTGTTATAGTAGCCCAAATGGACTAGGACACCCAGTGAAATTTAAGTTTTAGAAAAACAAAGATTTTCTTTTCTTTTCTTTTTTTTTTTTAGTATAAGTACATTCCAAGCACTCAAATTTGACTGGATGTCCTGTAACTTGATTTGGTAAACCTAGCAGCTCTCTGTGGAATGTGGCGTGAGATAACAAATGTGCAAGTGCTTTGTCCCCTCTCGAGCCCTGTACACTTAATCACCACTGTGCCGCGAGACGTGCGCATTGGCCCACGGGCCTCCACCTCGGTCTGATGCTTAGAACAGATGGTCTTGCATTCAGGTGATGGGCAGGTGTACCACTCGGCCTGTGAACTGGGATACCTGGGTCCTGTCTGTCAATTGACGGATCTTGGAACGTCTCACCCGTGGGGCTTCCATGCTTCCTCCCTCTTTAATCCCCCCATGGGCTGAATCTGAGACTCGGGACAACAGGTAGCCAGAACCTTGCCAGGTGCTGTGGCACGTGTCTGAGCCAAATCTCCTTTTGACTACGTGGTTGAGGAAGAAGAAAGCAGCATGACTTATAAGTGAGTTATGTAACGAAGGGTGTATGTGCATGCATTGAGCTCCAAGAGGCTGGCAGAGCACTGCTGGCCATAGAAAAACAAAAGGGAACAACCAGCATACTACATATGCACTGCTTGTTTATTTGGGGCTTTGGGGGGTCTTCTCCGACCAGAAATCTGAATTCTGTGAGGGGAAGGATTTGTGTCTGTTTTGTTCCCCAGGTCTTAGAACAGTGCCTGGTGCAGGAAGGGTGGAATATTTGATTTCCAGGAACCAGTTTAGCTGTTAAAGAAAAATAGATGCCTTCATAATCTATTTGAAAGGAACTCTTCTGAAGCTAATCACCCTCCCTGCCTTGCCGAGGAGATGATAGTCATAGCCCCAAATTTCTCAGAGCAGCTTCTAACCACCTCTCAACTTCTAAGCCCCAATCAATGACCAACTCAGGTGTCCACTGACCAGGGCCCCAGGACTGGGGTGCTTAGTCTGCATTCCCCCAAACTCCCTAGAGATGTGCTGGCATGTTTTTGTTTTTTAATGGATTTCTCACTGGCTACCAAGCACTAATGAATGCCCCGTACCCAGTGAGTGTTTGGATTCCGTGATTGGTTGGCTCCACCAATAAAGAAGGGCAGGCCAACTTCAGGAACTTCTCAGCATCCAGAAAACCCCAAGAGCCATCTTGGGACTTGCCTCTTAGATAGAAGCAAGGGTGGAGTCAGGGGGCAGATTGTTGGCTGACATAGTGGGGGAGGGGAGTGTTGTTGGCTGACATAGTTGGTGACTTGGGAGTGGCTCGTCAATTCTTGGAGCTGTATTTCTTGTGGCTGTGTTTCGATCCTCTCGCCTGAGTATGGCCCTTCATTCAGTTCTACATGAAATGTCACCATTTCAGCCTCCTCCTCCTGCCCATAGTTCTCAAAGCTGACTCTCTTCTCCATTCCTATCACCCACTCTAATCCACGCCTCCCCTTCTCTCCCAGGACTTTTGTTTCTAGCCTTTCCCTCTCAAACCCACTTTGCCCACCGCCCCAAAAGGATCCTTTTGTAAACCAAGTATCAGCTTCAGTCAGTTTGTCCCACATCTTCCATTTTATGAAATTTAGGAAGCCAGATGCTCTCCCTAAAATGTTGTTAAGTTTCTTTGTGGGAGATGGGGGAGATGGGGTTATATTCTCATGGCCATTTTTGGCTTTGAATATCTGCTTCCACTGAATGAGTCCACTAGAGGAATTGAACACACACACACAGACACACACACACACACACACACACACACACACACACACACACACCAGTACCATCCTATCATATATCCTATGAACCCAGATGTGGCTTTGGCCCTTTCTCCTCTTTTCCACCCCAGAAAATTCATACCCATCATTTTTGTGAGCATCAGACTTCTCTGAATTTTTCTAGATGGAGAAATTTACATGTCAACCAAACATCAACTTAAGTGTTTTTAAATACGTACTTTTAAATACATATGAAATGCATGAATTCATTCTCTCCTTGAAAAGAAGTTAGAGCATCAGAGATAATGCTAAGGAAGTGAAACAGGAAGACAGAGGAGCTTGGTTTCTTGACATCACCACTGAGGCGACATCCAGCCCTGGACCGCTTAGCTCCTGGACTTCCTGTGGTAAGATATAAATAAACTCCGATATGTTAGGCTACGGTGAGTCAAGATTTCTGCTGTTAGCAGCTGACACCGTCCTGTCTGACACACACCCCATCTAGCACTGAGCCTCTCCCTTGTCATCAATTCCTAGCCCCTTCCTCACCTGTCTGTATTTTTCTACCTAGCACTTCATCACTATCTGAAAAGATACTGTTTCTTAGTTGCTTACAAGCTTGCTGTTTTCCCATGAAGATATCGGCTGCCCGTGGGGAAGGACTTGGTCTTGTTCCCGTGGTATCCTTAGGGTCTAACACAAGACCTTGTACATAGTAGATGCACAATAAATACTCGTCAAATAAATGAGTGAATACATTTTTGATCACGTCTCTCCCCATTTAGAGGATAAAATCAGATGGATGGTCAAGGCCAGGGATTCTGCCTGCCCACCCACCTGGTCCCAGACCACACTGTTTATGCCGCTGCCCACGTCTGCACCCTCTGCTGAGCCTTTGAACAGGCTGCTCTCTCATGTGCACACACACAGTACTGAGCACCTACTCTCTACTAGACATTGTTTTAGGTACAAGAGAGAACTCGATGAATCCGGCGGAGAGAGTCCCTGTCCCCATGGAGCTCAGCAGAAAGGACTGATGTTGGCCAAGTAGCAACAGTGTGGTCAGTTTTAATGAAAGCAGGGATAGGGGAATTATGAGAGCTCCCCAATCTCTAAGTAGCAAACTCCTATTCACCTTTTAAGACCCAGCTCCAATGTCACCTCCTCTAGGAAGCCAAGCCCCCAGGCTGGGGGCGGGGGATGCTCCTGGGTTCTCCCAGACCCTTGATAGACAGCCCAAGCCACAGAACTCAACCCATTTTATTGTCTTGGCCATCTCATGTGTCTCTCCAGCCAGCCTGTGAGCCCGTGGAACCAGGAACCCTGTCTTACTGATCTCTGTACCCCGAGGTCCAGTGCAGGTGTCGGCATGGAAGATTGACGAAGTTCAGTGGCTGGCTTGGCCCTCCCTGGCCTGCTCCCCTTCCTCCCCAGCCCCCTTTCCTTGGCTCAAGTTTCAGGCTGCCTTGGTCTCTCCCCATCCACATGCAGCTCCCCAGCCATTTCTTCATGTTGTTCTGAATTAACCCTTCCTGTCCCTGAGGGAAGCCGTGGAATGGGAAAGTACAAACTTCCCCTTTGGCTGTCTAAGCAAAGCCTAGATAAAAGGCCAGGAAAATCATCCAAACTACCGATCGCTTTTTTTCTCCTTCCCTCCTCAGGCTAAGTCCCTCTTCCTCTGTTCCTCTTTGTTGTCTTGCATTGTCACCCAGCTATACTGTCTTCCCAGAACACCCCAGATTTCTCCTGCCTCTACCTCTGCACACGCTGTTCTCCTCTGCCACAAGTGCTCTCCCCACTACCCCTTCCTGACAGAAGCTGCCACACCCTTTGAAGCCCTAGTTCACGTGTTACCTCCTCCATATGTCTTTCTTCCATGTCCCTTCCTCATCCCGAAGCAAAACAGATTGTTCCCATGATGCTCTGTGCTTCCTTGCCTCTGGCCTCATCCGATGACATTTTGGTGTTTCTTCCATGGTCCACTTAACCTGATTGTGCAGCGATGGGCAGGTGAGCCTGGGGCCAATGAGAGCACGGCCATAAAATTAAGAATAAGTATGGAAATTGAGGGAAAGGAAAACGAGGGCAGAAGAAAAATGATGGACCAAATTTAGAGTTTCCATGAAATCCAGGGTGTCTGACAGTGTCTGGCTCCACTCAGAGCCCTGTGCTTTTGAGGGACCTACACATTCCCACCTAAAAATCTATCATTGTGGGAGAAACAAACGAGTTAAGCGAAGCAGGACAAGACTGGTCAAAGAGCATGAGCTTTAGAGTGACAGCGTCTGAGTTCGAATCTTAGCTTTGCTGCTTACTGAGAGTGTACAAGTCTCTTATCTCTCTGACCCTCGGTCTCTTCATCAGTAAGATGCAAAGATCAATTTGCAGGGGCCCTGTAATAAATACAATGTGCAGGCAGGTCGCAGTTGCTTAAGTACGACTGTTATGTTATCCTGTTGTAATTATGAGTTGGTTGTCTGGTACAATAATCCAGGGCAGAATGTCAAGGCCAATGGCAAGGCTTAAACAAGGACATAGAGATGAGAATAGAGAGGAAGATGGATAGAATAAATGTTATCCAGGTGGTGTTAGTCAGAAATCTTTTGTTTGCAAATGACAACAATCCAATTTTAAAACATGTGCAAGCCAACAGGAAAAGTATTAGTCCACATAGCTGAAACCTTCAAAGGTACATTTTGAGTTTCACACGTGGCCAGAAGGCTGGGTCTGCTCCTTGAACCCTTCTTGGTCCTGATTTCTCTCGGGTGGCCTTCTCCTTAGGCAACCAGTATGTACACGGAGGCCCCAGGTGCCAAAGGATGACAAATTTGCACAGCTCACAATCTCTGCAGAAACGGAGAGGGTCTCTTTTTCAACATTTCTTGGAAGGTCTTGTTACAGAGTAACATGTGCTGTGCGTTCATTATGTTTCCATCCTGGATCCAATCCTGGCCAGGAGAGAATGTTCTCGTTAGTTAAGCCTGGGCCGTGTGACCAGGCCTGGTGCTGGGGTAGGGGAAGTGCATCCAACCTCACCTGGGCTGAGAGGGGGGAAGAGGCTCTCCCAGGAAAATTGGGGTACTGTCACCCAAAGACAGGGAGGTATGCTGAGGAAAAACAAAAGTGGAAACTAACAGCCGTGCCCTACAGAAGGGGATTAGAAGGGCCCAAGGAAAGATTGGATGTGGAAGGCCAAGGAGCCAACAGGGTTAGTACTAACCAGGCGGTTTTGAGCATGTGACCTCTGACTTTGGGCCCCACGAGGCTTAGTGAGCATGACTCAGCAGGGGTTTTGCAACTGGGGAAGACCTTTCCCCTCTTCCCCAGCCCTGTGCTGCTGTGACCCTGGGGCTGGAACCAGCTCCTGCCTGGAATTGCCCCGGCCTGGCCCTGGGCTTCTGCCAGTCCCTGGGAGCGGGAGGGTCTCTGGCCTCCTCATTCCAGCTCTCACATGTCACTCTTCCTCCTTGCCCTAGGGTGAAATCTGGCAACTGTTGAGAAAAAAGTTCAATGCCACCTTGCTCTTTGGGTGGGTATCCCCTGGTCAGTGCTGCTGGGGCCCCCCTGGCTCCCACCAAGTGGTGGAAAGACCAGGACTGCTTTATAGATTCACTGGCCCCAGAGACGAGCGTGGCCATCTCAGTGGTAAAATGGGGATAGCATCCCGGTCGGTCCTCCTTGGCTCAGTAAGTAGCACAGAGGCTCATGCTGGCAGGTCACCACTGGAGAGAGGGGGCTCCAGGCCTCAGCTGACTTCTCCTGATCACCCACGTTGCTCCTGGCCGAAGGTACACATTGGGACAGAGGAAAATAAAGTCCAGTGCCTGCCTTCAAGTTGCCCTCGAATGAGAAGACAGACAGGTAGCCGTCCATCCACCTTTACAGAAGGAAGAACAGTGCAGGGGTTTGGGGAGGCAGAGTGGGCACAGAGCATAGTCTGCGGACAGCTGGGAGGGCCAGGGCCAGGCTCAGCTGGCTCCTGAAGGAGAAAGCTGGTGGGGTGAAGAAAGGAGGGCAGGCGCATCCCAAGAGAAGCAGAGTGTGCAAAAGTGAAAAGATTGCTCAGGAAGCTGTAAGTAGAGCCCAGGGCAGGGGAGAGGAGATGGGAAGAGACGACACTGGACCTGCAACCAGGCCAGTGTTTAGTACTAAATGGGGCGGGGTCCCATTCCCTTCATCAGAAACAAGTAGATGGGAGCTCGTGCAGAGTCAGGGTCTCCCTTCTGTGTAAAATTGACTTAGCGAAGATTGGGGGGCTCCCTAGGAAACATACAGGGACACACGGCTTCCTGGAAACCCCATCCCAGCCTCTTGTATCCACTGGCACACCCGGGTGCATTGTCACTCAGTGAAGCTCCTTCCTGAGAACTCATGACACAGTGGATGTTTGCACGGTAGCAGCAGCCAGGCGGAGCAGCACACAGCCCCTGCCCACCGCAGCCGGCCTGGTAAAGCCGCCGGATACATGCTCAGCCAGGAAAACCTGCGCGTGCTGAAGGGACCTGCCAAAAGGGCCCAAAACATCTCTCCTTGTCCCTTTCTTTTGTCACTTCAAAATTTGGGAAAGGTGGAAGCCCTTTGGTTATCTGTTTCTGGGTGTGTACCTTGCCAAAGCCCTGGGAGCCTGAGTGTCCTCAAAGCCCCTGTGTTAGAAGGAGGATCCCATACCCACTCCCTCCCCCAGCGCCCTTCTCCTCTAAGCCTGTGAGTCTCCTCTCCCTCCAGACCATGCTGGAGGCTGTGTCGTGTAGGAAGGTGTGCTCGGAACAGCAGGCTCACCCCGGACAGGGTCGTAAACCGTAGTCTAAATATTTCAAAGATTAGAAATCAGGGACGGCCAGTTAGCTCAGTAGGTTAGAGCCCGGTGCTCTTAACAAGGTTGCCGGTTCGATCCCCCCATGGGCCACTGTGAGCTGCGCCCTCCACTACTAGATTGAAACAACTACTTGACTTGGAGCTGATGAGTCCTGGAAAAACACACTTAAAGAAATAAAAGTTTTTTTTTTTAAATTAGGAATCAAGGTAATAAACTGTTAAATAAAATATGTCGTATCTCCTAACCTGACAAACAACTTTCTAATGACCTTGAACTGGCCCAACTGGGTGCTTGACGCAAGGATTCGGCAGCTGCTTTGCCCATTTTCAATGTTTTCCTGCTCTGTTAGGGGCCACACATGCTGCCCGCCCCTCCCCCAGTAAGCAGCACCCACTGGCCATATGGTCCACCCTTGGGAAAATGGAAGGGGGGAGAGGCCTGGGAAGTGGGTTCAGACATTTAGTGAAGCATCCTAGCGTCCTGAGAACCTAGAGTGTCACCGGGAGAGCATGGGTTCCAACTGGGCACATCCCCTTGTCCCCCAAGATACCTCATTTGTAAGGAGGAAGAAGGCCACAGTGGAGTCCTCTGAAGCGCAGGGCCCAGGGCTGGAGCCCGTCTTGTCCTGGTCAGAGGGAGCTGGACAGGGAGTCGGGACAGAAACAGCAAGTTCTTGGTTCTGCTCCTTCCAAGTGAGATCGTGAGTCAAGCCCAGAACCTCTCTGCCACCTCACTCTCCCAGCGGCAAAATGATGGGCTGAATCTATTTAGTCTCTGAGCTTCTTTCTGGCTCTGGCTCTCGTCCTAAAGCTGACCTTGCCCTTCCTTGGACCTGTGGGTACCAGCAGCCTCACTTCTCTAGGCCTTCCTGCCTGGGGCCAGCCCCTCTGCACCCACAGTTGTCCTCAGAACCAAGCACTGACCTCCCTTACAGTAGGCCCAGAACGGAGACACAAAAAGCTAACAAAAACCCGTGATGTATTTCATTTGTGACCTGAAATCATAAAAGCAGCCGACTCTTGACCAGGCTTGCCAGTGCAGGTTTCTAGGTCCCCTGGGCAGGCCAGCCCTTCATTATACCCATCTACAGCCTGGTAGGTCCTTCCAAGCCAGGTCTGGAATCAGGATCTGTAGAGAAAATAAGTGAATTAGGCAAATTGAGAGGACAGAGGCTTCCTGTAAGGGTTGCAGGGCAGGTGAGGACAGAGAAGGCAGAGGGGGGATGGGGAACAGGGGAACAGCGGACTCATTACCACCGTTTAGTGAGTTTTACCCAAACTTTTACATACATCAAGTCAGTGATTTAAGGATTTCACAGACCAGGAAAATCATCTCCTTTCCAATGCCCACTTTGGGGAACTGACAAGTGAGTGAGTTGCTCACTTTTTACTTCACCAAGGGAAGGCATTAAAAAATAGTCACTCAATTGTTTATGCATTCGACAGATATTTATTGAGGGCTGAGTAGTGCTAGGTGTTGTGTCAGGTCCTGGGTTACAGCTGTGAACAAGATAGACCCAAATCCCTGTCCTGGTGGGAGGGTCAGGCAATGAACCCAAACTGGAAATAATGGGTCCGATGGTAGTAAGTACCAAGGACGAAAAACAAGTTAGGGAGGAAACAAAACCCACGGGGGATGGGCTGTACTTTAAACAGGGTGGTCGGGCAGGTGTCCTTGGGAAGGAGACATCTGAGTAAGTTCTGAAGCTGGTGAGGGGGTGAGTCCTGCGGGTGGGTGGGTGGGATGGGTTAAGGATTCTAGGCAGAGGGAATAGCAGCACAAAGGCTCTTAGCCCTTTCAACCACAAACAATAAAAATAGAGGAAGGATATAATCTCAGAATAAAGGCCAACCCTTCTTAAGGGAGGGCAATTGGAAACCTATTATGGTGATATCTACATCTATCGATCTGTCTGTCTATGGCTATATAAGATATAGATACATACATATTCATTGCCGTTATTTTTCTTGTTATGTCATCCAAGGGTTAAGAACTTGTCACAAGTCAGTATCTGTCTGCAGGTTAACATATGGCAATTGGTCGTTACTGCATTTTACGGGGGAAGACTCTGAACTTCAGAGAGGGAGCCAGCCTGGGCCAGGGTCACAACAGCCGTTCCCCAGCCACAGGCCAGTATTTGAACCCAGATCTGGGACCTGGGCTCTTCGCCACGAGCCACCCTGGCCTGCTTGGCAGTCATAGCACCTGACCTCAGCCCCAGAGCTCCACAAGTGCTGATTGAAAGAACAGCTAGGCCATCTGGTTGAACCTGATTTTCCCTCCTTGTTCTTCCGCAGGCCCAGGAGGCCGGGTGATGGGATAGCCATTGAGCTGGCAGCATAGCAGGGAGCGGGCGGGGCTGCAGGCTTTGCTCCTTTTTAGAGATCAGTGGGCAGCGCCCTGGCACTGGGCCTGCTGAGGCCTGTGTCGCATTTGTCCTATTCAGGAGGCCGAGCCATGCTGGCCTGTGTGACCTGGGAGACGACACTGCTTCAAACCTGTGCACGCCCGTGTGGGCAATGCTTTGTGCCCAGCTCTGTGCTGGGACCTCTGTAGGTCATCTCACTGAAATGGGCCCTGTCCACAAGGGTAAAAGGTGGGCAAGAGATCCATTCGTTTGTCTGTCCACTCATTCACACGTTCATTCTGCCAAACTAGGCCAAATACCATTTCACTCCAGAAAATACAGTCTGGGTCTCTAAGATGAGCCAGGCATTGCGCCAGATACTTGAATTCTTAAAGAAGTATCAAATCAGGGTATGATAGAGGGAGAGATTCTCTGGGGTGGATGGAGGGATGGATCCGGATTGGAGGGGAGCTAGAGGAGTTTTAAGGGGAAGTGAGATCGGGGCTGGGTGCTGCAAGCTGGTAGAGAAAGGGCGCTCAGGCAGGGGCGAGAGCCTGAGCCAAGGCCGGGCAGCCACATAATGAGGGTGTGTTTGGAAGTAAGAGCCGGCCTGCTGCAACAGGGTAACCCTGCAGGACAGGGGGGAGAGGTGGTTAGTCAGCCAGGTGGCTGGGAAAGGTCCCTCCACTGGTGTCTGAGTGGCCTTGGGCCTGTCACCTACCTCCCTGATTGTCATTTTGTCATCTTGTAAGTCAGGTTTAATGATCCTCATTCTGCCTGTCTTACAAGGAAGTTTGAAGGTCTAAGGGACCAGAGCTTTTGTGATGCAGAGAGAGGGGTCACTTGTTCCTTTAATTTGGGCCTCTCCTTTAGGCTCCCTTGACCTGTTTGGCCTCTAGCCTGCTGGGCATGTGGGACCCTGGGTGTCAGTGGTCTCCTCAGGGCTGTCGTCTGACCACAAGCCACCAGGCCCCTGAGGGCCTCCTGGAGGTCAGGGGTGTGACCTACACATTTGCATGTGAGGGGCTCAGCCTGCACGTGGCCTGTGCACGAGGGCCGCAGTCAGAGCATAAGCTGTGTGGGGTCAGCCTCACCCCAGTCTGATTCCCCAGTCAGCCACAGATTGTGTGACCTCCCTCCCTACCCCCAGCAAATCAGTTCCACCTCCGAGCCTCAGTTTCCTCACTGCGGCCTTTGTGAGACTGAATGAGCAATGGCTGATGTGGAGCTTCCAGTTTGGCCCATCCTGGCGAGTCCTCCACGACCGGTTGCTGTCCCTGGTGTAAGCCAAGGCCCTCACCACCTTTTCCGGGAAGCCAGGGGCCAGGGAGGTCCAACTCACAGGATTCTGAGGGGCAGAAAGGGCCCCAGGTGACAGTCGCTGCAGCCACTCAGTTTACTCAGAGTTCACTCACTCACTCCAACATACGTTCACTGAGCACCTTTGAAGCACCCAGCACAGTACTGGGTGCTTTGTTATTGCAAAATGTTTAAGGCAGAGTTGCTCATCTCAAAAGAGAAGATGTGAGAAAATTAAAATTAGCAGGCAGTTTGTAATTTTGTGCCGCAGGCAGTGGTCTGTTGCGTTCAGAAGGGAAAAAACAGAAATTGGGAGGCAGGGGTGTGACAGGAGTTTGCATTAGGGAAGAGCTCCCAGAAGCGGTGGCCTGCAGGAGGGCGTGGCACTCAGTTGGGTGGGGAGGTGCAGGAGGGCATCCCAGGTCAAGGGAACCGCTCCCCGTGCAAAGGTGCAGAGGAAGGAAAACATGCGGAATCAGGCAGTCAGACCTGCGTGGCTGGATGGAATGGGAGGAATCTGGGTGCTCAGGTGGCTGGGGTTGGGCTGCAGAGCCAGCAGGCTGCACACTTCCTGGAGCCTAGGATTCCAGGCTGTTGACAGGACAAGGCTGTGACACCACTGAACTCCCGGGTTCCGAGGAGGAGCCTGGAAGGTGGGGTGATGGCAGGGCCAGTGATGGCTCCCCTCCATGCCCAGCAGGCTTCCTGCCTCCTAGGATAGGACATACACGAGGAAGAGAACTGCTTTCTGAAGCAGCCTCTGTTTCTGGTTCACTGTGTGACTTCAAATGGGTCGCTGTGTTTCTCAGAGCCTTGGTTTCTAATTGTGTAAAATTGGAGAGACTGGCCCAGAGCACGGCACTTGCCTTTCCAGCTCTGGGATTCTAGAATCCTCTCGTTGTGGATTCCAGACACAAGTGTTGTTGCAAACCTACCCAGTCAATTTCTTGAAATGGGTCTTCAGGGCGATCTTCCAGCCACAGCTACCGTGTTTCCCCAAATATAAGACCCAGCCAGACCATCAGCTCTAATGCATCTTTTGGAGCAAACATTAGTATAAGACCCGGTCTTATAGTAAAATAAGACCGGGTCTTATATAACATCACACCACATCACACATAATATAATATAACACCGGGTCTTATATAATATAAGACTGGGTCCTATGTGAATTTTTGCTCCAAAAGACGCATTAGAGCTGATGGTCCGGCTAGGTCTTATTTTCGGGGAAATAGGGTACTGTTGATCTGCTTCTGTGCCTCCTGCCTGGTCCCCTGAAAAAAGGCAACATGCTACTGCTAGGCCAGGCTCTAGCCTCCCAGGCATTTCTACTGACCCTGCCGGCTGCCACCCCTTTCCAAGTGGTGGGGAACCTCCCCTCTGTCTCATGGCACTCAAAGGCACTTGGCTGTCTCACTCTTCCCTGCAGCATAATAACCTCAAGTTCAGGCTTTTGAAACATAAAAGCCAGGAAGGCGGCCTGTCATTGAGCATCTTCTATTTATAGCACAGGCTACCTGTTAGCACTGGAGAAAGGAAGTGACTATAGGAACACAAAGCACGGAGTAACACCCGCTCGGTTATCCTTACTCCCCTAGTATGTGTTCCTGATGGCTGTGGCACCCACTGCTTCGGGCGACCACCTCCCTTCCCCAGGGGGGCCCAGTGGCCACGGTGCCCAGGCCCTCTACTCGCCTTTGGGTGAGTTCTCGATGCCGGCAGCCCAGGACCTGCTGGCTCTGAGTGCTGAGAGATGGAGTAGCAGCCTCGGGTCCTGCTCCCGCCCACCTTCCTGGTGTGGCAGATGTGGGTCAGAGGGGAGCAGGCTCCCCGTGGGTTGTTACTTCCTGAGACACAGCTCCCGGAGACCCCTTTCCCGGCCCAGGCCACTGCCATTTCTCCTGATTCTTCCTCAGAGTAACTGTAAATGTACTTTTATTGGAGATGCAAATGTACCTTTGCTTAAGCTCAAGTTGGACCTTCTCGTCCTTTGTTTAAAACCCCAGCCTTGGGCTGAATGCCACGCTCCTCAGCTCAGGATTCTCAGACTCTCAAGTCCTCGTGCCACCTGGTCCTTGCTCTCCTGTCTAGACTCCGTCCTCACCAGCCTTGCCCTCTCCTTATCACTCTGTGCTCCCCGGTCACACACACACTCACCCTCTCTTCCCTAGGCACGTGGTTGTACTGTGTTCTCTGCCTGGGACAGTCTCCCCAGCGGCCTGGCTGGCCGTCCTTCAGCGTCTGGGAGCAGGATCCAGCCGGCTTGGCCGGACCATGGGGAGCAAGTGGGCTGAGATCACACGGCAGGCATGAGCACCGGTGGCAGCTTGTGAGACCTCGGACGCCAGGGCGGGGGTGTGACTTTTATTCTAGGAGCAGTGGGAAATGAAAAGATTGTAGCTGTGGGAGTGACATAATCAAACTTACGCTTTTGAAGGACCACTCAGGATACTGTGTGGCACAGATTGCCAGGGGACGCCAAGGGAGAGTGGGAAGGTGATGTGGCAGTCCCCAGAAGAGGTGAGGCCCGTCCCCTTACACAGTCAGCCCCTGGCCCCCTCACCCCTACCACATTATGGGGCCAGCGGGTCACGTGTTGGCAGAGGGAGATGAGGAAATCAGTGTTGAAATCTGCTGGTGTCTGTGTCATGGAAGAAAGGCTGTGCGCTGCTGGGACGGGGCGTGACCCAGGTGGCCCCTCTGTAAGTCCGATTCACCCAGCTGGCCAGAGGAGGGCAAGGCCCAGCCATCTGAGTACAGGGGCTGAGGGCAATCGGGCAGTGGTGTCCGGCAGAGCTGGCTCGACTCCAACCCTTCCACCAGCTGCATACCTTGGGCAAATGGGCTTACCCGCCCTCAGTCTGCTTCCTCATTTGTAAAGGCAGGATAGCAATAGTACTTACGTCGCAAGTTGTTGCAAGGATTCAATACGATACAGTGTGTTAAGCTACTAGCACAGTGGCTAACGCAGGGCAAACATCATCATCACCATGAGCTTGCTACTGAAGGGGTAAAACATTTATTCCGTCTGCTCTGGGTTCATGAAGATGCTGAGACTTCCTCATCTGAAGGTTATAAGTGGAGTCCTACTGATTAATAAGGTTGGCTACTTGTTTATACTCCGTGAGCAGCTCAGGAGGCAGGGTCTGGGTCTTCTTTGTCTTTTTTCCCACCTTCGGGTCACACAGTGGGCTGTCGCTTCTGTCTGTGTCCCCTAACACCCTGGTCTTACACACTCAGAACACCTGGAGTTATATGTTCAGTGTGTGTGTTCCTGCTGGAGCTGCTCCATGAAGATGGGACCACTTTGCCCCAGGCATCCCCATGTCAGGAGGGTTAAGAATTCAGACTTCCTGTTTATATCCAAAATAAGTGAAGAAATAGACTCGCACAGCCAGGCTCACAGCAGAAGTACGCACAACAGCCAAGAAGTGGAAGCAACAGTGTCCACTGATGAATGAATGGATAAAACAACATGGTGTATATACAAACCATGGAATATTATTCGGCTGTGGAAAGGAGGGACATTCGGACACATGCCACAACACGCATGAACTTGAGGGCATTATGTTAAGTGAACTGAGCCAGTCACAAAAAGACAAATACTGTGTGGTTTCACTTACATGAGGTTCCTAGAGGAGTCAGAGTCACAGAGACGGAGAGGAGAGTGGTAGTTGCCACTGGCTCAGGGAGGAGGAAATGGGGAGTTGTTCTTTAATGGGTGCAGAGTTTCAGTTTTGTAAGATGAAGAACGTCTGGATGTCTGTTGCACAACAATGTTAATGGGTTTAGCACTACTGAACTCTATACTTAAAAATGGTTACAATGGTAAATTGTTCTCGTTTTAAATCTTACATCAGTTTCGGGTATATAGTACTGTGGTTAGGTATTTATATAATCTATGAAGTGATTCCCTGTTAAATGCAGTACCTATCTGACACCCTTTACAACATGACTGATTATATTCCCCATACTGTATTTCACATCCCCGTGACTATTTTGTGACTACCCATTGGTACTTCCGAATCCCTTCACCTTTTCTATCTAACCCCCATCCCCTCCCATCTAGCAACCATCAGTTTGTTCTCTGTATCTCTTGAGTCTATTTCTGTTTTGTTTGCTTGTTTATTCTGTTCTTTAGATTCCACATATAAGTGAGATCATATGGCATTTGTCTTTCTCAGTCTGACTTATTTCACTTAGCGTAATATCTTCTAGGTCCACGCATGTTGTTGCAAATGGTAAGATTTCTTTGTTTTTTATGGAAGAGTGATGCTCTACCATGGTAAATTTGATATAATGTGTTTTTTTGTGTGTGTTTTTTTAATCACGATTGGAAAAAAAAGACTTGGGCTTCGGAGGAGAGAGGCTTAGGTTACCACCTGGACGCCAACATAAATGGGAATAACAGTTGACTGATCTCTTAGGGTGGAAGTGAGTATTACATGAGATATTTGTGTAAAATCCAGTGCCTGGAACATGGTATGTGCTTAATAAATGTTATTAGGTTGGTGCAAAAGTAATTGCAGTTTAAAAGGGTAATAATTGCAAAAACCGCTATTACCTTTGCACCAGCCTAATATCTTCACTTTTATTATCACAGGTGCTCAGTAAGCATCTGCTGGAATGAATGAATGAATGAATGAATGGACTCAATGTGCCCATGTGTGAGAGGCGGTGAAGAATGGTTGAGATTCACTGTGCTGTGAATTTCCTAGAAGAAAAAGCATCGGTGTCTTAATCACCTCAAGACCAAGCTCTGGGCAAGTTTCCTGGGTAATCCCGTGGTCCCACTCAAACTGGAGAATGAGACCTCCTGGGTTTTCTCCCCATTTCTGCAGTGACCTCAAGTCCCTGTCCAACAGTCGGCCCCTCCAGCTGGCGCCTGTTCTAACGGGGGTGCTGTTTGCCCAGAGTACTGGGGGGAACTCCTGGGTCCTCTGGGAAAAGAGCAGGAGGAATGCAAATGCTTGTCCCCAGGAGGCTGGGTTTGCCAGTGGCATGCAGCAGAATGCACGGCAATCTCTTTACAAGCAGAGCACATACCTCTCTGCCAAGCGGGGATTTTTCCTTCCTGTGCACACTGGTAAGACTGCCCTGGCCATGGTATCTGGCAACATTTCCCTGATTCCCTGGCTTTGCCTGCACGTTGCCACAGAAATGGGGCCCTGGCACTCCAGAAAGACGTTTTCCAGTGACGTTCACTCGCACATCCGGTTGTCCTCATTTAGGCCCTAAACACACACACACACACACACACACACACACACACACTGACCTTGGTGCAGTTGCTCCAACTGCCCTGTGACACCACAGACCTGAGAGTGAGTCACATGGCAGGTTTAAGACTCACATGGGCTGCTCACGGGGCTCATGTGCAAAGATGTGGGGAAATAACCTCAATTCACAAATTCGATAATCTCTGCAGGAATCTGGCTTGCTCCCTCTTGATTCAGGCAAGCGGCAAAACCAGGAGAGGGGCTTCTTGCTTGAAGGCAAAGGAAATCATTGTTCTAGGTCTCCTGTTAGGGAGGGAAGGCACACCTTGCTCTCCTGCTGGGCCCTGTGATCACAGTGGGCCTGTCGCCAGGGTGCATCTCCCATGGGGTGCTCATGGCCCACACTCTCACCTTAGGCATCTTCTGCTTTCCAGAGAGGCCCGCCAGGTTGTGGGGGGAGCCTCGTGTGCTGGAGCAAGTGGGGCCACAGGAGAGCTGATGGTTTGGCGTTTATGGATGAGATGTGTGCACACGCAGACAGCACACACACGTGTGCAAGCACACATCATGGGGACACCTGCAGATCATTTCCCACACCACACACACAGGCGTATGCCCGTATGCCTGTGTGCAGCTGCACGCACGGCACACCCACATACAAGGAACTTCTTCCACTGTAACACACCTACCAAGCACATACCTGTGTAGGTAGCACTTTTATGTAACAACTTACCCAAATGAGACCCTTTCTACGATAACGTTACAGAGATCTCACCATGCTGAGAGTTAGCAATGGGGTCGCCTATTCTCCACTCACTGCAAAGTGAGGAACGATACTCGGCCTACACAGAACTGACCCAGGTGGGAGGCAGAATCTAGCTCTCCTGTCCTGTGCCCCACACCTACCTGAGGCATAAAAGTGTTGAGGTTGTAGAGGTTGAGAGGAAAGACGGTCTTGGGAACTGGTGGAATGCTCCGGCATTTTCTCTTGGACTCCACTCCAGGCAGGAGATGGGAACACTTCCTTCTCATCTTAAGCCTGTGGTCGGAGGCCAGAGGACCACTGGGAGAATTTGGCCTATGTGGCTGAAGTTTGAGGCATATATGGGACTGGTGTTTGCCCCCCATCCGAGAGATATACAGGCAACAAAGGCTGGGCTGAGGAGAAAGGGAGGAGAAGAAGACTGAGCTGGGAATAGCCAGCACTGCGGCATTTGCTGGGATAGAAAATACATGAGCATTTTCCATGGAGGTGTGGACCATGCAGAAGAGACAGCTGTCTGGAGGCTTTACGTGGAAAGGCCAAGGTGCAGTCACCCCAGTGATACGTCCACAGGAGCCAGAGAGCTGGTACACAGCCAGCCCGCAGAGACCACCCTGCCCACAGGAATCACAGATGGAGACCTCCAGTGACAACAGTTTCTGAGAACCCGCAGAGTACCCAGGAGAGAAAGAGTCAGGCTTACACCGCAAAGCCAGGGGCAACCAAAGCCAGGGACCATGGGTGCCAGGGAGATGGCCTCCCCCCAGCCCACCCTCCATTTCACCTGCAGGAGCCAGAGGAGGCTTAGGCAGTGGTCCCAGCCCTAAGCAGGCCTCAGCTTTAAATAAAATTTGGAGTTTCTTCAATTACCCAGACTGGAAATTTTAATTATGGAAATGAGACTATTCCTGGGACTATCATTGTCTAGGGAGGATTTGTTGTTATGTAAGATGAGAGTGACCAAAGAAATTATAGCGGAGTTTCCGCCACGCAAAGGTTTCATCCAAGATGGCAGGGAGGAAGGAGTCTCACCAGAAGTTTAGAAGGGAAGTCATAAAGGAAAACTAAGTTCCTTGCTTGGTGCATGGAACCTAAGGGGCTGGGCTTTTCTACCAAGGGTGACACCTCCAGACAGAGGCAGCCTGATGGAAAGATCCAGCAATGAGCTTTCTATTTCTAACCCACACTCCCACCAACACACATACTCTCTTTGTGACTTTGGGAGACACAGTGATTTGATTTCTTCACCTAAACTTCTCTCTCTCTCTCTCTCTCTCTCTCTCTCTCTCTCTCTCTCTCCCACGATTAACACTATAGTTTTGCTGCAAACTGACCACAGCAACCTAGAAAGAGGTTCAGTAACCACTACAAAAATACACCTTTTTTTTCCCTTTTAGATTCAAGGATAACATGTGAAAAAAAACAGCACCTTTGAGACCCGGGGTGATGATGTCTTATTTTTTAACATTTTATATCTTTGGCCAAAACAATGAGCGGCAAGTGTGCCCTTAGGCCATAGGTTAGGTTGAGATGGAAATTGCAATGACCCACAGAACTGTTTCATGTGTTTTGACCTCTTATTGTATCTTTTTGAGATTCTGTGTATAAATGAGAAGAATAATTCATACCTAGCAGGGTTGCTACGGAGGTTCAATGGACAACAAATGCCATTTGGCTCCAACCTGCAGCCAAACCCACCGGTTTTCAAATGCCTTCCCACAGATTGGTAGGAACGACACGCCCTGCGGCCAAAGCTCCTTACCTGGTTTTCCGGTGCGTTACCTTCCTCGACTTCGGGAGGGCAAAGGGACCTAGACTTCATTTGATTCCCTCTTTCACAAGGGCACTTTCTTACTCTCTTACCTTTCATTTTTATAGACTTTTATCTTAGGGGCACTTCTCTCTTTCCGAGGGTATTATTGTGGTTGTTCTTCTTGTGCCTTGGCAATTTTCTTCTGCCCACAGCATCACCTCCATCACCTTTGGATACCCTCTCTTCTGTTTGGTTTGTTCTAGAGGCTCTGACTGGTTGTCTAGTGGCTTTGGCTGGTGTTCATATTTAAGAGCTGAGAAGTTGTTTGGAAGCTCATTGGTGAGGTTGGTGAGCTTCACTGTTGTGTAAAAAGTGGTGAATTGGTTTTCTCTCAGGCTGGTCAGCTTCCCTAGAAAGTAGTCAGTCTTCCAGTCCCCTCCTGGGGGCTGTTACCCGGCATCTCTGTATTCAAGATGGAGATTTTCATTTAATACCTCTGTAAATGAAAGTCTTTTGCTCCTATCCTGATCAGGGATAGTCTCTCCAGTTCATCTTACCCCAAAGAAAACCATCCAGGCTTTTGTTGTGATAAAGGAGGGACATTTGTCTGGTTCACTGGGTGAGGGAGGGAGGGGTGTGGGATGGTGATGGTGGTGATGGTGGTCCTGTCTCCTGCTTCTTCGGCCGTTCATTCTGTTTCCAGCTCTACCCCTCAGCCCACCTGGGACATTCTGGGGCCCTTTGGCTTGTCTCTTGTAGCTCAAGTTAAAGCTTTCTCTAGTTGGCAAAGCTGGTTATTATTCGCCCATCTGTTTTCCTTTTTCATAAAATTGACCTATCTGAGCTCCTAGTCTTTCTCTTTGTAAACGTATACCTTTTTTTACTCCATTTTCATTTAGTGGTATTTAAGAAAGAAACCCATAAAAATGACTGGAATTGATCTGCATTTTAAAATAGAAGTTCCATGCTGCCCTTTTAAAAACCTAGATTTTGCTTCTTTTCATAGTATTTTCTGCTTTTTCCCTATTTATTTTTTTCGATTTGAAGAATAGGTTCCTTTTGCAAGCCCACTGAACACTCCAAAATGTGCCAAGAGCTCTGCGCTTGTCGCTATCCCATATAAGCTCAGACTCCAGACGTCTGGATTTCTCAGGGAATAAAACAAGCCTGGACCACTTCAATTTTTTTTTTCCAGCTTTTGAGTATATTTTTTAGAAAGTAAGACATGCTGAAACAAAATTTAGGAAAATTGAGATATATTTTAAACATTTGCATTTACCAAATTAATGCCTTCAACACTGAAAGAAATTACAAAGCAATGTAATTATGCTATTCAGAAGATAATTACAGGATTTATTAAAAATATTAATTCACAACACACAGGCAGAGTGTATGCTTCCATCATCCACACATCCCAGCAGCCCCCTCAGCCCATACCCCACGTGATGAGATACAGTCTGGAACATGACTTACACAGTTTCCCCCACAGGCAGTGAGCACACAGTGGCAGGAGGGACAAGCAGACACTTGCCCCAAACTTGCCCTGTGCAGTGGGCCAGGTGGGCCAGGAGGGCCAGCAGCATACCACAGTGCAGCGGCACTCCTACCCTGGTACTAGTCACAGGCCCAGGTCTTGCACAGGACATCTCTCTGGAACTGAGTGTCCCCTGGACCCTGACAGGTAAACAGAAAAGAACTTAACTGACCAATGCGGTTTGCTTCCCTTTAAGATATTCAGGCTACTTGGGCTCCACCCCAGAAGGGCTTGGACTCTTAGGAGTCCTTTCTTTTCAGCCCACCTGCCCCCACACTTAAAAAACCTGTATACAAAACAGGAAAAAAAAAATCACCCACCAACTCACTGGTTGTCAGCCAAGTCAATCATCCACTTTTACCATTCCTTGATTTCTTCTTATTTATCTATATCTGCATGCACATACACACACATACACACACATACACATGAACACACACATCTCTTGAAATAAACAGAACACTGGCTCGGAAGGCAGAGCTGAATTCACATCCTGTCTCCCCTCTCTACCAAAGGCGCGGTCTTGGGCCTGTGACCACTCCTCTGAATTCATTTCTCATCTGTACCAAGGGCATAATAATAGTATTAACTTACAAGATTATTTCAGAGTAAAATAATGTGAGATAATACATGAGAACTGCCGATCACAATGCCTGCTACATAGTAGGTGCTCAGTAAACAGTAGCCAAAATTATTGTCACTTTCATTCAATCAACAATTTATTAAGCATTTAATAAATTTATTAAGCATTTATTAAGTGCCAAGCAGCGGGGAGAAAGAAAACAGAGTGCCTGTCCATCCAAATACATCATCTAGGGGCACGGGTGGGCATGTAGAGTCCAAGAACACCCATTTCACGTAAGCCAGCACCAAGGAGGCCTGCATTGGGCGGGATCAGGAAGGTGGGAAGCAAAGACCAGGCTGGTCAGGATTGGGTTAACACAGGCTGAGGGGTCTGGCAGACCTTGCAGAGACAGTTTGGTATTCTGCCTTTTTATACTGAACATCAAATTATAAGTACTTCTGAGCTTGCTGCATAATCTCATTTTTAATGACTGCATGATATTACACTGCATCGAGGTACTGTGTATTTTCCTTCACCTTTTCCCCTGTCATTTGGTTTTGAGGTTCCCAATTTGGAGCTCTTTGAGCTATCACCACAATGAGCATGCACGTGACAGTTTTTCCTTTCAGGATTTGTTTCTGTCGGATAAATTGTAGGTCAAAGGGTACGACATTTTCTAACAGCTCATGCAACTCACTGCCAAGTTGTTGTCAAAGGATTCAGGCACGGGATATTATCATAACTTTATGTGTTTTGTCAGAGTAGGTAAAAAACGGGTACTTCGAGGCTGTTTTAATTTCCATTTATTTGATGGGTTGTTTGGTGGCGGAGGAAATTGAATGCAAATGAATGTGTAAGATGGATCAAAGGGAAGGAAGATGCAGGCAATTGTGACTGCAGGATTGGGAGGCGGCTTTCCGCCCTTCCTCAGTGAGGTACAGGAGAGGGGGCTTGCACGCTGACACAAATTGCATTGCTTAATTGCACTATTTGTATTTTACCTCTCTTCCGTGGCTTACTGAGTGAGTAATTAACATCATAACACTCATCACTGAGTGTATGTGGCAGGGGACAAAATGTCATTTCTAACCCTGACTGCCTGTTCAGGAAGGTGGTGACTGTCAAGGACCCTTTCCGTGCTGAACACTTTGAAAGGTTTGGAAAAGCAATTGACACCAGGATGGGATCTGTGGATCTGCCATTATTGATTGGCAAGTTGTTGGGGTGATTGTTATCTGGTTGCTGCCTGTCCATCATGGCCTCAGGAAAGGGGCAGAATGAAGGCCAAGGCCACCCCAGGAGAGAGGAGAGGATTAGACTTCCATGAAGTCCTGAGCTGAAGGAGGCGTGGAAGGGGAGGCCTGCTTCTTCTCCCTTGTGATTGTTCCTCAAGGAAAATGGCAGTGGCCAGACAGACGTGTGTCTGCTTCTGCCAGATCAGAGAGGATCTGAAAGGAGGGCATGGTAGACACATGGCTGCGTAGGTGTATACCCAGAAGGCTAGCCCTCATCCCTCCACAGATCCACAATGACAGTCGTACAGGCTGTGCACAGAGCAAGGGCATCCAGCTTCAACTTCAAGGGCAAATGGAGCTGAAATCCCTAGACAAGATCCTTTTCCTAATATGTGTGTGGTCCAGCCCTTAGTGGGTTTGGCGGGGTGGGGGAAATGGGTATCTGGCCTGCTGGCCTTAGGCTTGAGCACTCACCTAGCTGTTTGCCCCAGGATATTATTATATAAGCGTGCTAATTTCCTACATTCCCTGTGTCTTGACAACATCTGGGAAGCCTTACTCTAATGCCGCACTGTCCAATTCAGTAGCCTCTAGAAATCTGTGTCTGGTACAAGTTGAGATGTGGTATTAAGTGTGAAATACATGCTAGATTGCGAAAATGAGAACAACAATAAGAAATTCATTAATAATTTGTTTTATGTTGGTTACATGCTGAAATGTTAGTATTTTGAACATATTAAATATGCTTCTAAAATTATTTTCACTATTTTCTTTTGACTTTTTAAATGTGGCTATGAGAAGAAATTAAATTTCACATGTGGCTGCCATTATATGTATGGACAGTACTACCCTAAAAAGAAAGTTAACATTTTGCAGAAACTGTAGGGAGTTTGGTCTGTCTGCAAGGGTGGCGTGTGTGTGTGTGTGTGTGTGTGTGTGTGTGTGTGTGTGTGTGTGTGTAGTTGAGCCACTGAGGGGAGGCAGAGCAGACCCAGTGGTAAGCCAAGTACTTGGACTTGATCCTGTAGGAGACAGAGAGTGGTGAAGAAGCTATGAGAGGCAGATTGAGCTGATTGGATGATTTAGAATGGCACCCAGAAGCAGAGTGCAGGAGGTCTTGGAGGTCCCGCAAAGAAACCAAAGCCATGACAAGCAGTGCAGTAGAACTGAGAGAGAAGGAGCCTGCCAGCTATATATAGACCACGTTCACACCCAGGGGTATTCATGCACAGGGTAGCCTAGTGGTTGCCACTATGGGTTTTGGAGCCAGATTGCTGAGTTTGAATCCTAGCCCTTCTGCTGCGTGACCTCGAGCAAGTTACTGAACTTGGCTGTCTCTGAGTTTGTTCATCTGTAAACAGGGTTAGGTTGTTGATAACTACTGTATGGCTGTGTTGTTCCAAGGCATACTTGTAAGTGTGTTCATAGATGCAGAGCGCTTAAAACAGCATTGGATCGGGCCTGCTTGGTCACATGCTCCTTTCTCCTTTTGCCAGGAGGACATGGTCTTATGATTGGATTGCCTGGGTCTCGTGCCCAGCCCAGGTGGACAGGCAGCTGGGTTTGTTATCCCAAGAACGGGGAGAGGCAGGGATGTGTGCCAGCATATACAGCAGCTTCCCCCCACCCCCTCTACTCCACCCTCTTGTCTCTGTGACCTTGGGCGAGTGACTCAATGGGTCAGAAGTCCAGCCTCCACTTCTGTAAAACCTGCCTAGAGACAGTGTGAGGATGACGCAATCCTGCCCCACGGAAGGTGACCAGCAACTAATTTGAGGCAACGCTGCCTGCTGTCATTGGCTGTAAAGACCTGACTTTGGGGTGGGTGGGGCCAGACGATTATCCGAATTTGGGAGCAGTCCTCTCTGAGGGTCAGATCATACCTCAAACTCTGCGATCAGTGCCGAGAGAGACTTCGGGACTGAGACTTGCTGGGTGGGCCCTGGCCCGAGTTTGTTTAATACACACCCCTGCCTCTGCGAAGACTTCCTTCACTCGCTCCGCGGTTTTGGTCCAACCTGTTCTTTTGTAGCTGGGTTTTGTAAGAGGCCAAATTCCAGGCTGGGGCAGGATAAACACCATCACGTGGCTAATGATTGGTGAGTCGGCCTAGAATGCAATTTACTGCAGATTTCAGTTTGTCACCCCCTAGACTGTTGACAGAGAGGTTGTTGAAGCAGAAAGGGGGTCCCAGGCTCCGCAGGATGGCTGCTTGGCCTCTTCCTCTGCCCTTCTTTAAGGAACGGAGGCACCTGCTACCAACTGGGAATTTTCCATCGGCTTTACAAAGAAATACAAGCCTCCTAGCCAAAGCCTTAGATTTATCTAACACTTTGAGACTTAACAAAAGATTCGCCATTCTCCCACCACTCCAGTTTTGCAGGTGAGAAAATTAGAGCTCAGAGAGGGGAAGTGAATTGCCCAAGGACACACAGAGAGGAAGTGACAGGACCAGGTTTTAAAAGTCTTCCACAAAGCAAATCAGGCAACAATAGTGTTTATGTTCACTCTTCTTGGTCCACTTCCCTCTGTGGGGGATACTTGATTTGAATACAACTTGGGGGTGAGGCAGGTGGGAGGGTTCCTTGTTCTACTGTGGGTAACGTCACAGTGGGGAAAGATTTTTCCTTTTACCTCTCTCAGAATGTTAGAAATCTGCTTCCTTGACCTCACACTGTCCCCCTCAGTTCCAGCATAGCCCTAGCCTCTCCTGCCCAACTCTGGTGCCCATCCCATATCTAAAGGTGGCCAGGTGATAGGAGGATATCTGAGTTTAGTTCCTAGCCTGGCCTCAACCCTGTTGCCTGGCCTTAGGCAAATCACTGACTCTTTCTGGACCTCAGTTTTCTTATCTGAAAAAGGGGTGTGAAAAGTCTAGATGAACTCCATCTGTGTTTCCAAATCTTCTAGCCTGGCCCCTGCCTGCAGCTCTGCCACAGAAGAGCTGGGGCTCTGAGCAACGTCTGGCGCTTTCCCGCACCTATATGCCTGTCCTATTGGGGATATCCGTGAGTCTCCCAGGTCTCCCATGGATGGCCCTGGCTGCCTTCTCTGGAGACCTAAGGGCAGCATTCGTGAGAACTGATGGTGGAGATGAAGATAGACACTGAAATGAGTGTCTGCCTCTGCCCCCATGTAGCCATCTCCCTCAAGGCAGCTTCAGACCCATCTGGGGGAGGACTGGTTGCCATCCCAGAATGAGCAAAGCTCCGGGTGGGCAGGTTCCATTAGCTCATTCTCCTAATTTTTTTCTGGCTGGTTATTGTTTCTCCTGATTAATTTCCAATTAGCACTGGGGAGCCTCGCTTGGGTCTGCCAGTTTCTGAAGCCAATGTTCAGCTATTTCTGGCTTGGCCAGACGCAGGACCTTCCTGCTTGCATGCTAGCTGCCATTTGGGGAGAGTGTTCCGGGCTCTTACACCATGCTGCCACCCTCACCACAACCCTCTGAATTTGGTCTCACTGTCACCATTTTACAAACTTGGAAACTGAGGCTCAGTGAGGTGAAGTGACTGGCCCAGGTTCCCAGCAGTGAAGATGCATGCTGCCTTACTATGTTTCAAACTCAGGTGCATTTTAGTAAAATCATGGTCTCCATGCTCTTCTGTTATTATACTTAACCCCACTGCCTCGCCACTGCCATACCTGAATCATTTAGAAACAGCTAATCCACAAATAAGCTTTAGGCCGTGGCTTTCCAACTGGACACCCAGACTCTGTGACATTCGGGCCATTTGTAAGCGAGCCAGGAAATCTCCTGGTCGTATCAGGATTAAGCAATTTGGATTTAATAACATGGTGAGAAAATAGTGTGACTTTCAAGTCTTTATTAGCCCTGGAATGCATTTTCCAAAGCAGGAATTAGCTGACACAGGCAGAGTGTCAGCTGGAAAAACAAGGCCTGGGGTAGGTAGCCCAGAAAAAAAA
This sequence comes from Rhinolophus hipposideros, assembly GCF_964194185.1. Classification (NCBI taxonomy): domain Eukaryota; kingdom Metazoa; phylum Chordata; class Mammalia; order Chiroptera; family Rhinolophidae; genus Rhinolophus; species Rhinolophus hipposideros. The sequence continues at coordinate 40,056,507 of NC_138069.1, forward strand.
CCTGCTTTGGTGCCGAGAGCCACCCATTGATTTCAATTGCTGGTTAGCACAGGCCAGCAGAACAATTGTCCCACCAGCAAATGTGCCATTAGAAATGACCCCACACAGCTAATGGGGCTCTAATACTGGCTTGCCTGGCCCTTGGTATGGTTCCTATTCTCTTTTTTAGTAAGAAAATTACCCGTCTGTCATTCTCTTTAAACTTGTACAGTAATAATTAGCCAGCCCCAAAGGGAAGCTTGTTACCCTTAACTTTGGCTAGGTCAGAGATCAGTGACCCATTCAAGTGTGGGGAGTCATTTGACTCTGGCCGGCTGGGGAAGTGATGCAGTGGATATTTGGTAGAAACATGGTTCTAATAACTCACATTTGTTCATCACTTCACAGTCTTCAGAACTCAGGGTAACCTTGAGATCATGAGCGAGGATTCTCTCTTAGGGCTCAGTAAACCGCAGCCCACTGGTCGAATCTGGCCCTTCCCATGTTTTTGCAAATAAAGTTTTATTGGAGTACCTGTGTGCCCATTCATTTGCATTTTGTCTGTGGCTGCTTTTGCATGACCACAGCAGGGCTGAGTGGTTGCAACAGAGGCTGTAGGGCCTGCAAAGCCTAACATGGTCACTAGCTGACCCTTGGCAGAAAGTTTGTTGGCCTCTGTTCTAATTCACAAAAGCCAGGTTTGTGTCCCGGATCAACCACTCACTAGCTGTGTGATCTTGTGCAAAGTACTGTACTCCATTCTCTGCTTTAGTTTCTTCATCTGTTAGTTAAAGGTAACAATAGGATCCACGTGGCAGATACTACTACCAGCACTCACCAACTCCTTCAGTTACACACACTCCCTGAAATGTGGGCATGACCCTGGGAATTGCCTTGAATACTGAAATGTCAGTGGAAACGATGTACATCACTTCCAGACAGAAGCATTTAGAGCTTTGTGTTTTCCGTGCTCTTTCTCTACCATGTTGACCAAGGACGTTGCAACTGCTACTCAGCAGGGTTCCTGAATGATTAAAATGAATAGAGAATTTCCTTCAACTCACAAGGGACATTGAGCATGAGTGAGAAATAAATCTTTGGTGTTTAAACCACTGAGATTTGAACATTCTTTGTTACTTCAGCAAAACCTAGCGTATGCTAACTAATTGATCCGCTCATCGGGTTTTGTTAGGAATAGATGAGTTAGGCATGTATAGTATTTAGAATAGTGAGTACTCAACGAACGCTAGCAGAAATTACTAATATCATTATGTCAGTTATTATTAATAAAATGTGTAGCATTTTTCATAATTATCTCATTTTCAACTTCACAATGACGATAAGGTGATGACTATTATTTTCGTTTATTTATTCACTCATCATTCAATGGGCACCTGTTTTATGTTACATAATATGCTAGACTCTAGGATACAGAAACAAATCAGAGAAGCTTTTGGTTAATAGAAGGGAGGTCTGTCTAACCCAGATTAGAATGGAAGTGATTTAAAGGAAGGCGTCACAGAGCTGAATCTTGGAAGGTAAGTGGGGGATTTACCAGATGGAGAAGGCAAGGGAAGACGTTCTGGGCAGAGGGAACTAGCATATGCAATGACATAGAAGCTAAAATTTTATGCTCTTGGTGGGACCGTTGAGTGGATTAGTTCGCTAGAGGAACAAAATGTTGGTTAGGGATTCTGCAGACAATGTGGCTTGGTCACTCAACAGACATTTGCAGTCCGTTTCTCCTTCACCAGCTTTCCACTACAGGGAGAAGCGAGATACACGCTTTACCAGTCTCCCTTGCAGCTGGAGATGGCTATCTCATCCATCTCATCCGTCTCATCCAAAGAGCTGATATCATCTCTAAGGTGGCCACCTCCTCCAAAGACAGTGTCACAAGTCATCCCGATTTTTTCTCTCCCAGGTTTCTTAAGGCAGGTAGATTCAACTCAAACCTCAGCCCCTCTCCCCGTGAAAGAAACAGCATCAAAGACCAGCTGATACTCAGTCTAGTTTAATAGTTAAAAGGGCAGTTCTGAGAAGCAAATAGGCTGGCTCTAGCTGTGTAACTATTTCCTAGCTGTGTAACTATGGCAAAATAGTTTACCATCTGTATGTCTCAGTTCTCTCATCTGTTTCAGAAAGTACCGATTTCTAACTACTTGTGAGGCTGAAGTAAATTAATACATAGAAAATGCTGACATGTACTAAGCGCGTGATAAATTTTATTATTGCGTCAAGTATTACCATTAATAATATATTCAGGGCAGCCCCGAGGACTCTGACCCTCACTGTGGCCCCTGCAGCTCGTGGTGCTCATAGCACAGGTACCTCGGTCTCTTCCAGACGACTCTTGACTGCTGACGTCTAGCCTGCCAGCACCCACTCTGGATTTGGAATCATTTTCTTTTCCCTGGGACTCAGAGCCCAGTATTCCCCTATAGATCCTGGCTTCGTCAGCCCCTGAGGCACCAGTGTGCACTGTTGCCCCAGGTGGGACCAGCCCTGACACTGCATTACCCCTAGGCCTGCAGGCTTTCCCCCAGCAAGGGGTGCCTCTCTGTACTCTCATGGGTGGGGGAGGAGGGGAGGGACGTGTGCCTGGCAGGAGGGCCGCTGAGCCCTGGTTGTGTATTTCTATCTTCATGCTTCGACTGCTGTCACCCCTGACTCATCAGTTAGTTAAGCTCCAGAACCATCCTTCTTCCCGGTGGCACCTCATCAAACAGCCCATCAAGCCTGCGAGAGTGCGGGCGCTGTGGGGCTATGTCTGTGGGAGAAGTTTGCTCTTCTGCTTTTCTGTGCGTCCGCCCTTCCTCTCTCCTTGCTCCAAGAGCATTGCAAGGGCAAAGGCTCTGCCTTCTCGCCCCACTGCAGTTTGGGTGTATATGTGGAAAATTTTGTTTTCCACAGCAGAGAATCCCAGGCCATCTGGCTGGCTGATGGGGAAGGTTATTATTTTGAACAAGAATAATAGTAGCTCACGTTGACTGAGCACTGAGTGTAAGCCAGGCAGCCTGCGAAGCACTTTATGTGAATTAACTTGTAGAATGTCCACGATAACCTTGGGAAGGCAGGTGTTTTTCTTCATCACTGCTTTACAGATAAAGAGACTGCAGCTTAGAGAATTTATTGTGTAAGTCATGCAACTAGTAAGTGACAAAGGTGGGATTTGGCCCCAGCCTGTCTCCAAAACTGTGCCCCACATCTGTGCTGCTCAAACCTTTGGGGACGTACACATCCCTCTGAGACCTTGTTAAAATACGGTTGTGGGTCAGAGCCCCGGATTTAGCATTTCTAAGAAGCTCTCACGTGATGCTGCTCTGCTCATCTGAGCACACACTTCACGTAAAGGGCTCTAAATGATGCTCTATTTCGTCTTGCTGTGTAGGGTGACTGCAGGGTGTTCAATGAAGTTCTTTCCTAGAAGGAATTTCCTGAAACAGTCATAGAAAAGGTTTGTGGTGAGGAGTCGTGGGTTTGAATTCCAGCCGCTATTTAGTTATCATGACCTTGGACAACTACCGCTCTTAGGAACTCAGTTTCCTTATCTGCAGGGTGAGACTGAAAGTACCGCCTGCTGCGTGGTTATGAAGGATCCGATGCGACAACGCCCCTGGAAAAGCGCTCTGTAGACTGAACGGAAAGTATGGTTATTCAAGCAATTTGGTGTTGAAGAAATGAAAACCAAAATAATACGATGACTAATAACAACTCCCAATCGAATGACCATGGGTAGAGTCCTGTGTCGCAGTCATTCAATTTCCCGTTCATTCCCCCGACTTTTTAATTTTGTTACCACCTGATGACCAAGGATTAAGAGATTCATCAGTATTTTAAGCACTAATTAGGGGCTTTCACTACCTCATTATCTGAATTCTCTAGAACGCTCTGTGAAGTGCTGTTTTATACCCACAAACCGATACTCCCAAGCCCCTTCAGTCTTTGGCATAACAGATGAAACAGGAAGAAAGCCTGGTTCCAAAAATAATGAGGTCACAAGATCTCTAATAAAATCTGAGCTTGACTGAGCAGGACCGCTGAGCAAAGCTGACGCCCACTGTGGATTTCCAGCCATGGTGGCCCAGCCTGGACGGACAGAGGCTGCAGCAGACATAGCTAATGTGACCAACAGACAGATTCATGGGATTTTTAGGTATGTCTCCTTTGGCCTTTTAAAAAACACAAACAAACTAGATATGGCGGGTTAATGATGGCTACACATTCTTTGCTGCTCCTTCCCTGAAGGAGCAAAGTCTAGTCCCCTCCTCTTGAAGCCTGAACTTGGCTGATACAAATACCATGTGGCAGCAGTGACATTCTGGGGCTTCCAAGCCCAGGCCTTACAGGGAAGACCGACAGTGTCTGTGTTCTCCACCTTGGAAGCCAGCTGCTTCCAAGAAGCTTGGGCCAGACTACTGAGGGGTGAGAAGCCATGGTATGGGAGAGGAGAGGTTGTCTGGGGCGTTGTGGCTCCAGGCAAGTTTCCAGTGGATGGTGGCCTCATGAGTGCCCTCAGTGTCACCGTGTGAGGCGAAAGACACACTCAGCTGAGCCCAGTCAATCCCCAGGGCTGTGAGAAGAATACACTATTTCGAATCCCCTATGTTTTAGGATGGCTAGTTCCACCACAACTGATAACTGTAACGCAAGCATTTCTTGAATCTAATTATTTTCTAATCTTCCCTTCTGTTCATACATCCAACAAATATTTCCTACGTGTGAAGCCAGCGGCTCTTGGTGCAGTTCCTACACCAGCTGTATGGAATCACCGGAAAACTTATTAGAAATGCAAATTCTGAACCCCACCGCCGGTCTCTGCATCAGAAGTTCTGGGGTGGGACCCAGTAACTTGCATTAACAAGGCTTCTGGGTTATTCTGATACAACATTCAAGTTCAAGAACCACTGAGTTAGGCCAATGGTTCCCTACCTAACTGCATCTTTAAAAATATACATTTCCTGGGGCTCACCCCAAACCTATAGAATCAGGTAAGGCCTGGGTGTGTGTGATAAATATTTAAGACTTCCGTACTGGTTCTGCTGTATAACCACATACCGTGGAGGAATTTAAACATGACCCTCATGAAGCTGGGCCCTCGAGAGCAGTGCTTCTCAAATTTTAATGCAGAAATGATTCACCTGAGGCTTTTGTAAAAATGCAGATATAGTTCAGCAGACCTGGGGTGGGGCCAGAGATTATGCATTTCTAATAAAATCCCACCTGCGGCTGATGCTATAAACCACCCTTGGAGTAATGAAGCTCCAGGGAGTCCCTGTCTTCTCTGAAGGGTAAATGGCTTCACAGGCAGTTTTATATTAGACACACATACACACAAAAGAACCACACACACCCTTCTATAAATGCTTCAGTGGGAGGTAGCGATGCAAAAGGCTGTGGGTCAGACTTACTGCCCCCACAGCGCAGTCTCTATGCCCCTACGGGAGCTCATTTGAGCTGTGCCTCCAAAGATGAAAGATGAAAGGGATTTTGACCAACAGACATGGAAAAAGACATTCCATTTTTTTCTATTTTTTTTATTATGGTAAAATATACACAAGAAAATTTACCATCGTAACCATTTTTGAATGTACAGTTGAGTGATATTAAATACTTTCATAATTTGTGCCACCATTACCATCATCCATTTCCATCATTCTTTTCATTTTTTCAAGCTGAAGCTCTGTACCTACTAAACAACTCGCCATTCTCCCTTCCCCACAACCCCTGGCAACCACCATTCTACTTTCTGTCTCTATGATTTTGACAACTCTAGGGACCTCACATAAGTATGGTTATTTGCCTTTTTGTGACTGACTTATTTCACTTAGCATAATGCCTTCCAGGTCCATCCATGTTGTAGCCTGTGTCAGAATTTCCTTCTTTTTAAGCCTGAATAATTATTCATTGTATGTATAGACCACGTTTTGCTTATTCATTCATCCATCGATTGGACACTTGGGTGGCTTCCATGTTTTAGGGATTTTGAATAATGCTGCTATGAACATGGTGTACAAATATCTCTTTGAGTTCCTGCTTTCAATTTTTTTGAGATATGCCCAGAAGTGGAATTGCTGGATCATATGGTAATTCTATTTTTAATTTTTTGAGGAACTGCCATACCGTTTTCCACAGCGCTGCACCATTTGACATTCCTACCAATAGCTCACAAGGGTTCCAATTTCCCCACATCCTTGCCAACACTTGTTATTTTCTGGTTTTTGGGTGTTTTTTTTTGGTAGTAGCCACCCTAATGGGTGTGAACTGGAGAACATTCTAAGGCCAAGGGAAGAGCCTGGTTAGGGAAGCCCAGCAGAGGCACTCGATGTGGCCAGAACAACATGGGGGAAGGGAAATGAAGCCAGAAATGATTTGTTGTGTAGATTATGAATGACCTTGGACATCAGGCTAAGAAGTCTGATTTTTATCATGGGCCGTGGGAAGCCATGGAAGTTTCTGCGGCAGGGGAGCAACACCTCTGGGCCATCAGAACCTGGCCCCACATCAGGTAGAAGGACGGCCCCATTGCTGTTGTGACCCCCAGATTTATATGACAAGTCAGAATGACATCAGAAAGACTTGGAGACTTGGAATGAAATGCAACAGAACAGCATTTTGAAACTGGTGGCTTGTCTTCCTTTAAAGAGAAGAGTTCTCCAATTTCTTGGCGGAATTTTCCCAAGGAGGAGAACCAGTAAGGTTTCCACTCCCGGAGAGCACAGCCCCACTCACATGTTGTAATAAGTAATGTTCTCCTTACCATGACGAACAGAAAAATGTGCGTGATGGAATGAAAACCCCCCTGCCCGGCTACCCGTGGGCAGCCTTGGTTACTATGGAAAATTCCTGATTAAAGTCAGCAGAAGAATTTCCTAGCTAGCTACTATTATTAACAGGAGCTTCAGCCTTGCACTGACATTCAGGATTGGGTTCTTTAATATGTCGTTGCACAAGCCAGGTGATTAAAACCCTCTGTCTTTTTTTTAAAGCAAAGGGAATGCTTTTCCTGTACCCACCTTTGCCAGTTATTACCCTTCTTAATAACCCACGCAGTCCTGCTGGGTTAGCATGAGAACAAAACTGCAACCATGAAATGATTTTTAACAAGACCATAAAAGAAAAAACAATTTGCTTGAGTGATGTTTAGGGAGAAGGGGGGACCCACCCCACCCTCTCTCTAAACTAATTAAACTGTACTATATGTCCTTGTTTAGTTGCTGACATTTTTCTGGTTCACTCAGTTTGAATGGTTGTATGAGGATCGGCGCCAAACTCTCAAATGGCTAACTCAAAACAAAAGCAGGGGCTCCAGAGTATTCTTGAACATCCAAATTGAGGGAAAGTTATTTGGGGTTAATCAATGTACTTCACTCGCAATCACATCTTGCCTCATAGAAAAGACGGAAAACAAAGAATCACTGTTTGAAGTCCAACTCAGGATGAACTAGGAAGTGACATTGACCTTACTGTGCTCTTTTTATTTCATTTTATTTTGTTATCATTATTACTATTTTATAAATCAAGCCCTTTGGAGAAAACCATTGACGACGAGTCCTCATTTTCTATGCATTCCCCTCCCCCCCCCTCATAATTTATATCTTTCCCACTCACACTAGCTGTTACCGGAAGCCACTGGCCGTTTCCTTAAACATCTTTACAAGCAAGTGGTGTATTCTCAGCCTGGTAGGGACTAGACATTGATTAATGGCTGGGAACTTTCGTTTCTGGCAAGACAAGCCTCCTTTAAGCCGGAGAAGCCTTTGGGTGTTTGGTCAGGCTCTCGTGAAAGCCAAACTGAAAAGAGTCTTGGACACAGCACAATTGTGTATGTGTTAGACATGAAACCCCCTTCTGAGAAATGAGCCCGAATATTGGGTAATGTTTACCGACCCCTTTGGAGTTTAAAGAAAATACTCCCTTCTGAAAAGCTCTTCAACACTGACAAGGCAATAAAATTTGTGGAGGACCAGCTGCCTTTAAATTCCCAAGAACTGTGAAGCACAGATAAAACATACAATTCATTTCCACGTAAGCAACGTAGAGTGAGCATCTGCTTTACGTGAGATACTGACGGAGTGCCATCCTTTGGGTGACCAAGATGAAACCGATAGAGGTGCTGACTTCAAGGAAAGGAGAACATCCTAACTTAAGAGGGGAGCAGTGTGATAAATGGGGGAGCTGCTCGTCGTGATAAGCCCTACATTTTCATTACCCTCTACAACATGCAAAGTGCATACGTGTGTGTACACGTAGCTACAAGGCTGCTCTTTTCTCCCGCAGCAGATGCTGGTGGTGTCTGACTGCTCTCCCACTGGTTCATCCAAACCAGTCGGGGAAAAAAATTGGCTGCAGTCATGGGGTCACTGTGGAGGTGAAAAAAACTGGGCGATTGACTAAGAAAGTATGGACTTTTGGAGTCTGACAGGGAGTGAGTCCTGGTTGTGCCACCTACTAACTCTGAGCTTGTCTAATGAGAGGTGCAATGCCCACCTCTCAGGGTCTTTGAGAAAATATCTTAACCAAGACTTGGTCCTTGGCCAGCTTTCAATGCCTGTCCTTTCCCCTCTTCTATGAGTCTTGCTTTATCAATTCCAAGCGTGTTCTCTGCAGAGGCAGCAGGCTGTGCTGAAGTTCTATGCTGTCCCCTCCCAGGTCCCCTGGCCAGTGCCACTGCACATGCTGTCTCCTGCCCCAGGGCTCCATGAAGGGTGTTGTCTCTCCCTCTGTGTGTGGAACAGCTGCCTTGTCTCTTTGTCTGAAGGAGAGGCTGCCGGGAAGGGAAGCTGCCAGAAAGAACAGCGCCCCAAGTTGGGCTACTTCCTGTGTTGAAACCCAGGGTCTCAGTTGCAATCAAAGATGAGTAGTAGAGGGTTGGGGAAGACAGTTCCCAGCACCCCACGCGTAAAGGGCTGCCCGACACCTGTGGGTAGCACAAGGGGCAGTGTTCTCTCAAGCCTGCGTCTGGCTCAATGGTACACCCTTCCTCTATGCTATGTGGTGCATTTTCTTAGAAACCCAAGATGCCACGAAGGGAAGTATTTGGTGGCCTGACCTGGTGTAGGAAAGATAGCGTGTATTTGGTCTTGTATATGAGCCTGCGGTGTGTGTTCCTCTGCCTCTGGTCATTGGCTGTTCTCCTGCTTCTCTAGACACATGGATACAAGGAAGCAGAGCTATGAGTACAGCTGGAGAACTGACTCATTACTCATTCCCTACAGCTTGCTAGAAGCACAAAGACTGGAGCTCCAGTCTAATGCCACAGTTGCCACCCTCTTTCCAGTTACCATCATCTCTTGCCTAGATGCCTGCAATAGTCTTCTAATCACTTCACTCTCGCCTTCCTGCAACCCCTAGTCCTACTCTGTGCAGCAGTCAGTATTATCTCCTAGAATATAACTCTGCGACCCAGGCCTGGACAATCAAAGCACAGCATCCTCCTGGCCCGTGTGACTGGTTCAGGGGCGAGCTGTAACTTAAGCTAGTGAATAATTATAACTCTCATCTAGTAAGCACTTGCTGTGGGCCAGACAGGGGACACAACCCGCAACCACCAGCATCTCACTTCTTTACCTTCCCAATTATCCTGTGGGGTGAGTGCAATTATTATTAGATGAGATAAGTAACTTGCCAAAGGAACCCAGTGAGGGCAGAGCCAAAGAATGAACTCAACTCTTTCTGACTCCTGAACCCAGGCTTACACTTACGTATGAGTGTGGACACAGAGTGCTCTGTGGGTGATTTTTCCAAACAACAGTATTAATTTAAAGTATTTGTCTTCTAGTGAGGCCAGCATTATAGTACAATATGGACAAAATCAAGGAAGATAGGGTCCCGCTGAACAGCCTGGCTGCCCCCTCTCCCTCCCACCAGCAGTGTGAGGGTGACATACTTGCTGCCTTACAGTAACAGGCTTTTTCTTTTTTTCTGGATAAAATACCACCAGGTTATGCTAATCTGCTACATCTTGGTGGATTGATCAGTTTCTCCCTCTGAAACTGATGTGGACATTTTCATGCATTCATCCTGGGATGAACTCTTTAGTAAGATTCTTTCTTTTTGGTTTGATATGAAATACAATTGGCTTTGTGACCATTACCCGTATCCTCAGTACATTTAACGACTCCTGGGAGGGAAGAGTCTTGTGTTCTGGGGCAGGGTCTTCTTGTATTCTATGCAGGGATCTGGGAGCAGAGTAACCAGCAGTAAGAGATGTCTGATCTCCAGCAAAGCACGGGAACTAGCTAACCCCACCAGTCCGTGGGATGATAACACCACCTCTCAGATAGAAAACTGAGCACAGTGATGTCACCTGATCTGCACTGTGCCTGGCACACAAGAAAGACTCAATAAATGATGGCTCTTTTTATTCATTTTTCTACTGAGAGGAAAAGTTGATTTTAAAACTCATTATTGGATTAATTTATACTCCCCAACCCAAACACATGTTGCGAATACATAAGCAGCCCAATCTTTCTTCTTCTTTATGTCTCATCTCCCTTTCTTAAAAATATTCCTCTCATAAAACAATTGCTAATACAACTGATTTCTACTTTTTTAATTGGAAAACACACATGACCAGTTAGTTTTCTCTCTATAAAAACCCATGTAAGGCATTTCTTTCCAATTTAGGTGCCAAGGAAAGTTTTTTTCTCCCAAGATATTTGTATAGTTTTTCCTTATGTGATGCAAATAATGTAGCTGGTCGTGTTTCCCTTTTTGCTCCAGCCACTAGGAAGCTCAAAGCTAAATTTGTTGCACGACTTTGATAAAAGCTGAGAATCCTTTGTTTGCTTTTTATGTTTTAACTTCCTTCTTCCTCTATTAAATCTATCCCTAATCTTGCTTTGTTCTCTATTCATAGTTTTCTAATTTATTATATTATTATGTTGCATTATATCATTGTACATACATATTTTATATATTATTGTAAGCTATGCATAGAAAAGGGTTAATTATATATAGTCATTGGGAAGATGAATTATCAAAATACTAAATTTTAAAAACTTTGCCATAATCATATAATCTGGCTAACCCAGGTGATAATGAAGGGAGGGTGGTGGTCAGTGTGTGTGTGTGTGTGTGTGTGTGTGTGTGTGTGTGTGTGTGTGTGTGAGAGAGAGAGAGAGAGAGAGAGAGAGAGAGAGACAGAGAGACAGAGAGACAGAGAGACAGAGAGAGGGAGAGAAGCTTGAACCGCAGCATAGATCTCTCTATAATCTGTTTGGGTCCCTGGTGACAGTTTGTCACCTGAGAGTACTTGTGAGCTTTATCTGCTGTCGTCTGATAAGCCTGGGTGACTCATTTCTCTCTGGACTATACAGCTGTCACAGCCTCTTGGTCACTCCATGGGGACCTTCAGTGTACTTTTTACTGGATCCCAGAGCACTTTTCTTTCTGTTTTCAATGAAAATTTGAGCCCGTGGCTCTCCTGCTTCAACCCTTCAGTGTTACTCACAACGTCAGCCTCCTAATCGAGTGCAACCCCCTCATTTAACAATTGAGAACAGTGAGGCCCAGAGAGGGAAAAGGACTTTCCTGAGGTCACACAGCAAGTGAATGGCCCCGTGGAGACCAGAACTGAGGCTGCATTCCTTTCTTCAGTCATTCCTCCATGCATACATTTATTTATTCCAAAAGTGTTTTTGAAGACGAATAGGCATGCAGTGTATTGCAGGCTCCAGGGTGACCGCCGTGGAGGCTGACACAGCACCTGCCGTGCTCGGGCTCACGTTCTGGAGGGGCAGACAAACAGACACGGACAGGTCATTTCAGAGCATGCTCAGTGATACACAGATTCCAAAGAGGCACCGTGCTAGAGAGAGTAGGCTGGCATGCGGAGGTGGCAGAGGCCCCGTTAGGCAGGGTAGTCGGTCAGGGAAGGCCATTTTGATTGGGACAGTTTTGCCAGCAGCCAGCCCTGGGAAGCTTTGAGTCTGGGCACGTGCATGCGGCCCAGAAGAGGGCAGCGGCTTGACTTGTCCTGAGCTGGAAGTGAGCTCCGTGGGGCTGGGGCACAGAGATGAGTGGGCAGGAGGCCGCAGGAGAGGAAGTTGAAGATGAGACGGCAGGGTCACAGCAAGGTCTCCTGCTCTGTCATCACAATGCTGGTTTCAGAAGCCCATCCCAGGCTCCGGTGCATTTTCAGACCAAAGGCCTTCAATTGAAAAATCAAGGAAGAGCCTGGGGGGCTGGGCCTTTCCTTCCATCCCCAGCCTAGGCTGACCCCTTCCCGCTGGATCAGATTTACACCCAGCAGTATTTTTAGCCTTCTCCCTCCAGCTCGGAGAATGCACCCACATGAAAGAGGAGACGAGTTTATCTCTGTGGTTGAGAACTGCTCACATGTGAGAGGCAGCGTGACAGCAGGAAAGAGCTTGGACTTGGGAGGAAGGGAAAGCTGGGCTTGAACCTCAGCTCTGTCACTAAGCTAGGGGCGGTTCTGAAGCAAGATGACCTGTCCTCCCTACCCCTTGGTGTCCCGCCTGCAAAATGGAGTCAGTAAGCACCCATATTTGGATGGCACTTATCCTGAGCCAGGTCCTGTTTATAAACAGTATCTCAATTCGCCTTCCTAAGAACCCTCTTATGGTACTATTATTATCAAGCCCGTCTTACTAATGGGGAAACTGAGACCCAGAGAGGGGGAACCTGGAATTCACTTCCCAGCAGTCTTGCCTCATGCGTGGATGGCTGCTATAGGGAGGCTTAAGAGAACTGTGGCCCAGCCTGGACCTTCACACTGTTTAATCAGCCTCTGTTTACCCTGAGGAGGCAGGTGACTGTGTGGCAACCAGATCCTGCATGATTGCAAATGGGAGGCAGTGGGGGTGGGGGTAGGGGGCAAACTGGTGGGCTAGTCGCTTATGAGTATCCCCAGCCCAGCAGCTAAATGCCAGAACATTCCTCCTGCCTTCCTGCCAGGGTAAAATAAATGGGTGTAACTTTCTCCCACGGCACTAGTGGTCTCTTGGCTATGACCCTTTCCTCTGGATTTCAGTATTATTCAAAGACCACTGTGTCCCAGGCTCAGTGTGTCCCCCCCACCCCCGGGCTCCCACTTCACTGTGTACCTCAGCACCACAGCCCTTGCAAAACTGTATGGTAATTACCTTACTTGCCCAAGGGCAAGATATGAAATAGAGACCACATATCATATATTTAAATACTAAAATTTTAAGGCAGGCTAGCAAACTGTTAAAGAAATATGGAGTTTCTGTCCAGATACCTTGACAAATGGTATCTGTCTAACAGTTTGGAAGGCCAGGATGGAATTCAGAAGTCACAGATGCCTCAGAATTCTGTGCCTGAGTCTGATGACACAGGAGAGCTTGTCCCCAGGCCCAGGCCTGGCCCCTGCCCACACCTTGCTCTCTGTGCTGTACTGAGGCAGACACCTGAGGACACCCCAGCCTCGTGTCCATGCCCCATCATCTACTCCTTCTCCCCACCAACAGCTGCCTTTCGGCCTCCGTCGGGCCCCAAGGTTTGCACCAGGCAGCTTGCTCAGCTTTTGTGAGGACAGACCTGGGGAAGGAGGCTGTACAGTTTCCAGAAACGGGCTCTTGGCCATTTGGGTGAAACATCCATGATCTAGAACGGTATTCTGTGACAGAAATATAACGTGAGCCACAAATGCCAGCCATGTGTGGCACACTCAGGGCGTATGGTGTGGCCCCTGAAACTGCAGTTTGGGTAAGGGGTGTGGGATTGAGGAGGTAGGGGCAAGCCGGGCTGCTCTCCCTCCCAGAAGCCAAGCTCCCCGATTTTCCTGTGCCATTTCCCTCTTCTCGGAGCCTCCCTGTGTTCTCTAGGACTAGTGTTAATTGTAAAACACTACCTGGGAGCCAATTGTCCTCACGCTTGAAGCAGAACCAGAGGAAGTTGTGTATAAATACTGGATTTATTTATTTTGCTTTTCAATTCTGAAACAAGTTTGTTTGTTTCTCCTTAAGTTCCTTTATGAATTTGTGTGGACAGTGTTGCCCCAGGAGTACTCTGTCCCAAGAGGAGAAGCAATGACAATATTTAAAATGCTGCAGATAGGAGTATAGCTAAGAAATGAGGTAATGCACATGGAAAGCCCTAGCCCAGCTCTGTGCCAGCTCTGAGGACGCAAACACTCAGGGAATTCTCTGCCCGTTTGGTGGGAGAGCCAGACACATAACAGGCCATTACGATGGAATCTGATCAGGGCAGCTCTGGAAGTGAACAGAGGGTGTCTCGGATCTCGGAGAACTGGCACCTACCCCGAGACGGGAAAACTTCTGGAGGAGGTGATGAGTATATCTTGACACAAGAATCAGCCAGGCAAAGAAGAGAAGGTGACACAGGCGAAAGCAGCCATGAGGCCAAAGGCTAGAAATAGGCAGAGCACGCATGGTGCATAGTGGGACCTGCCTGTTCCGGGAACACGGAGTAGGGTTAGGAAGAGGCCGGAAGAGCAAGGAGCAAGTCACTGCTCACTGTGGATTCATCTTGGAAGAATGCAGATGCCATGACGGGTCTTGAGGATAGGGGTGACATGATCACACGTGCTTATGGGAATGATCAACCAGGCTGCAGATCTCCTAAGAGCGGAGGACAGATGGGAGAGTGGATTTGCACCCAGCATCTGCTCCGTACTATTGCCCAGGAAGGAAGAAGGAAGCTCATATTTGCCCTTCGTCTCCAGGGTTCTAGATCTCTGTAATTTGCACCTCCATCCATCCGGTTGATCGAGTCAGAAACTTGGACGTCCTCCCTATCTCCTACCCTCTCTCTTACCCCTGTGTCTCCAGGACGTGTAGAGTCCACGTTCTCACTCTCTCTCCAATGTGCTCACTGTCCCCTTACTGGCAAGTTGACAATATCATTTTCGCCCCAGTGGCCTCCAAACTAGCCTCCAGGTTCGTCCTTTCCCAGCTCTTCTCCGAGTCCCTGCAAAGTGGTCTTTCTAATATGCAGACTCATCCTGACACTCTTTTGCAGTCAAGGATCCTACTGCAGTCAGGATTCTAGCCTATTTAAATAGAATAGAAACTAACACAGGGTATAGAGCAGCACATGAAACAACCAGACGTTTGTTTCTAAGCTATTGTCTGGCAAAAGACGGAGGTGCATTGTGTTTCCGGTGTCTGATGCTGTGTAACCATTCTAAAACTTAGTGGCTTACCACCACCACCATCATAGGTAATCTCTCGTGACTCTGAGCTGACTGGAGAAAGGGCCATTCGCTGCTTGTGGCTACGGGACGAGAGATGGGGAAGCATGGAGAGGTGAGCAAGAGGGAAGCTGGGCCCAGCCCTAGCGCTGGGGGACTGACAGAGGAAATGGTGTTATTGGAGTCTATTGGGACATGCGGTCACAAAAGGACACGATTTCTGGCAGACACATAGCATCCAATAGGTAGGGGTGGGAACCAAAGGCTTCAACCTTTCTCTTCATTCTGAACTTAGTTTTCTCCTCTGCCAAATGGGGATAAGACTACTGACCTGATAGTCTTAGGAGAACTTAACCTAGTGACAAATTATAGTGCTTGGCCCCGAGGTGTGTCCTCGATAAACATCTTGTGACTAAACAATGATGAATGAAATAAATATTTTTATAAGGCACATGCACAGTTTTCTTTGTGCAAAAAACAAAAAGGTCTCAAATGATAGACTTGGATAAATTATGCCTCCACTCCATGTCATAAAAGGTACAGAGGGAATTGTACAGCATATTAGAGATAATTAACTCCAAGTTGAATCAGGGCTGCCAGAATTCAGGAAGGATTCCTCTAGTCAATCTTGCCCTAAAAAGGCACCTAGACACATGTATGGGAAAGGAAAACAGAAGTCAATTAATTCAAAACATTGGGTATCTTGTAGCCTAAAGAGCTTTAGACAGAAACGCTTCGTGACTGTGCCTGAAATAGCAAGTGCGTTGGTGGCATGTGGTAGGTGGACAGAGCTGATTGGGCTGCCATCAGAGCACTCCAACTTGATGTCCGCTTCCAGGGACTGCTGACTCAAAGGCAAATTGCAAGATGGGGCTTCCTTAGGGCCAGTGGGTTTGGAAGGGAAGTTGAGATTAAAGGCTGTTTCTGTCTCTGGGGAACCACATTCAAATCTTTCCTCAGGAAGGGAACTGATTGGGCACCCACTACCGTGTGGGGTGATGGGCTGGCAGCCCCTGCACATTGCTTCTGTGAGTTCTCATAGCACCGGGAGAGGCAGAAGAGGAAACACGCTCAAGGAGGGCAGGGGCCTTGTCCAAGGTCCTCTCATAGCTGAGTGGCCCAAGAAGAATTCAGATTTGGGATGTTTTCACTCTGTGCTTTCCACCCCCCACCCCCACCATGAGTCAAACATGCCAGGCGTACTTTTAAGGTCTGGTCATAACAAACCCCACAAAAACTTATTCACCATCCTGGGAAAAAACAAGAACAACAATAACAAAATAAACAAAAATCAAACAACGTAGAAATAGAAATAGAAATAGACGATCTGGGCTTAAATTCCAGGTCTGTCTCTGCCCCCAAAGGTTGGTACCACCATATTTCAGTCATTCTAACACACATTGTTTTTTCACATTTTGACATCTCAGAAATTAGAGCGTAATTTACAGTTGACATGGTTAATCTTTCTTAGTGGTTCATGAAATAATGGTGTGCCTTACAATTCTCAGTGCCTTGGGTTTATGAAATCCATTATTATCGTCGTCATTTCTCAGGAAGCATCAACAGGGGAAGTGATCTGGGCATAGGCAGGAACTGGAAGACATGGGAAGAGAACCCAGGTTTCCTCTCTCTCCAGGTTTCAAGATGTTTTCAATAACTTGTTACTTCTCTTAGGTGGAGACAGCGAAAACTGGGATCAGATCTCATAGTGGCCATGAGCTGCAGGGTAACCTGGAGCATGTCACTTAAATTCTGTGAGCCTCAGTTTACCCATTTGTAGATTGGGGTGCTCAGCCAGCTTCCTCATGGTGTGTGTGTGTGTGTGTGTGTGTGTGTGTGTGTTTCTTAGAAAATCACGCAAAGCACACAAAAACGCGAAAGCAGCTTCTCTAAGTCTTGGTTCGAGGGTCCATCTAAATCAGGGATTTAAAAACTTGACCCCTTTAAACATACAGCCTTGTCCTGAGCAAGATGCTTGACCTGAAGCCACCATCGTCTGCGTGACTAGTCTGACAGGCCATCTATCCCAACCCTGGACATCTGGTGCCGGTACTTGATCCATTAGCTGCCCCACCTGCCCCCAGAGCACTGCGATCTGTCGTCTGCCTTGATCCAGGCCACCATGAAATATTTAAGCAGCCCTGACAGCAGATAACTTACTTTGACTGGATTCTGCTAGGAGCGGGGGTTGGGTTACAGATGAGAGGCCTGACCAGCTAAGGCGCAGAAGTCAGAGGTCTGGCACAGGGTTGCCTGCAAAGCAGGGAATAGACACTACAAAATAAATGGCAACTTAAGATGTCACTTTTTAAACAAATGCAAACTTTGCAAGGTCAAACTTGCTACAGGCTGCTAAAGAGCTAGCCGGGACCCAAGAGTCGATTCCAGACAGTGGAAGATTGCACTCTTCAGAGTCATAGAGATCTGGGTTCAAATCCAGGCTGGCCACTTTCTAGCTATACTCCTCTGGTGGATTACTGAATTGCACTGAGCCTGTTTTTCTACCTGTAAATTGGGGGCGGGGGGCGGGGGGAAATCCTACCTCCAAAGGCTGCCATGATACTTAAACACGAGTTATTTGGAAATACCTGGTAGGTGCTTACCTTATGTGTCTTCCTCCTCCCACCCAATTGGGAGCTTCTTCTATGGGTCAGCTTTAGGAATGAGACCGCCAGGCATCCCCTGATGGATAAGGGTCACCTGGCACTGGAACCATTTCCTCCCTGCAGGCCGTTAGAATGCACTCGAGACTCAGAATTTCTTTATCGCTCATCTCATTCCAAAAATAAGGATCTGAGGCTGTTTTCTTATAAAGTGTGTTTATATACACTACAGTTAATATAATAGGAGTAGGAATAATGACAGTTAATGTGCACAGAATGCTTACTGTATGCCAAGTACTGAGTGAAGTGCCTTACACACATTAATGGTTTTTCAAAGATTGGAAAACAATGCAACATGCCGGCAAGCAGGTGGAAACATACCTGCTGGGCATCATGGCCCTTTCTGGCTTTAATGCCAGCAGAACCCTGAGTTCTGGGTCATGGTTATAAAATAAATTATTTCAATGGGAGAAAAAAGGGGGGCTGGAGAGCTTTAGAGTCACACTAATAAAAATAATATTTCCCACAGGAGAGCCAGCAGCAAGGATGTTTCTGCAGCTGGGAGATCATAGCCTTAAAACCTAAATGTGAGCAGCTTCTGCAGTGTGAGATCACGTGCAACCCCCTTACGGCTACCAGCTCAGACATCAGTGCAAAAGCATCTGATGTACTTTTTTATCCTCTTTGTCTTTTCCAGCCAGTGTTATGATAAAGTCTCTCAAAGCAAAGGTGACAACTTCAAAGCCTTTCACTTCTTGTCCTTGGGGGAATCCCTCAGGGGACTGTGCAGGGACCCTGTGTGCCATAAATTAACCACTGGATTATAGTCCATTTGCATAATGGATACTCACCCTGCAGGAGAAAAGCCTGGGGCTGAAGGCCAAGGTCTGTCTGAACTCCCTGACAGCCCCTTCCCGTAGGGAAAGTCAGTAAGTCCTGAGGGAGCTCACCCTCCCTGCAGGGAGCAGGCACACAGGTTGGGTGCTGTTGCTGTCACTTGGCTCCTTGGAAGTGGGGCGCCATCTAACAGGCTTTGTGCCGGATGGTTGCTTTTCACCCCTCTGGCTGTGGCTTCTGTGGGGTGTTCGCGGGGTGTGTCTGCCCTGCTCAATGCAGAATGCCTATAGGATTTGGCAGACCCTGGGTTCCCATCCATCACCCCCAGAACGTGCCACTCTATCTATGCACAGATTTCATATGCTCCATGGGGACTTTGAGGGATAAGGTGAGCTCACGGGCCAGATCCCGGGTCTCCTGACTCTACGTGCACCGTTGAGAGGTACAGAGAACAGGTCACAGAGCTGGGCCTCAAACTCAGGACTGTAGACTCTGAATCCGGCACTCGTCGCACTCTACCACATAGCCTCCCATCTTCCAGCCATCCATTCAGTACATTTTTACTGCCTACATTTCAGGTACTAGGAGCTGGTGCATCTAAGGGCACAGCTGTGAGCGGGACAGACAGGACCTGTGTCCCCATGGGCTCACCTCCGCATAGGGGAGACAGGCTATAGATAAGGAAGCTGATGGGCTGACAAAACCATCCTGGTCGGGGTGAGTCTCATGGTGGAAATATGCAGGGGCTGGGGGTGTGGGGTCACTGTTTTAGACAGGAGGTCAGGGAAGGCTCCTCTGAGGAGGTGACATTATCGGAGAAATGCATGATAAGTAGGAGGCAGCTGTGGGGGAGAGAAAAAGACGGGCAGAGACCTGGCGTTGCAGTCTTGTGACAGGGACTGATACAGGGTGGTGTGGCCCGAAGGTCATAAATGAAGACAGGAAGGGAGGGAGTGAAGCTGGACACAGGTGAGCCACCAGCCGTTGGGGACCCAGAGGGGCTGAATCCTTTCCTGAGAGCAATGCAGAAGCCCTGAGGCATTTAGGCAGGGAGGTGACGGACCAGATTTTCATTTGCATTTTAGAAAGCTTACTCTTGGCTGGTGTGTGTGTGTGGGGGGTGCCGGTGGGGGGTGGAGTGGCAGTTGTAGGTGCCTGATCTGGGGAGCCTATGACGGTCTGCTGTGAGAGCCCCCCCGTGCCTGCGCCATGTTTAAAAACAAATCATCAGGACTTATCGATGGCTTCCAAATGAGTGGTGAGGGAGGGGACTGTTCAGAACAACTTCCAGGCTCTGAGCTCCAGCACATCAGCCGAAGAACAGGGCCTGCTTTTCGGGGGCTGTTGGAACAGGACTGTGAGGGCAGGGCCTGGAGGACGATTAGGGCCCCGCGGAGACGCTGGAGTCTTGAGTCCCAGCCCGCAGCCTCCCCTGCAGCAGCAGCCAGTCCCCTCCGCCCACAGAGCAGGCAGATAACCATCCCCACTGTGCCCAGAGCCTTCCGGGAGCCCCAGCCAGGCCCTGCTGCAGCCGGGGCACTGCGCTCTCTAGATTGGGTTCCTGGAAAACTGTTCAATTATTGATAAGGAGCCCTCTTGACGTCACTGAAAGACTACGAGGCTCTTTCCTCCCTTAAGTAATGCCTCGCTGCCTGCAGATCGGGGACCTGCGGCTCAGCAGTTGAAATATGGGGGAGGTGAGGAAGGGGACAGTACAAGAGTTGAACTGAAACCATAAGAAAAACACTCAGCACATACTAGTAATAATGACAATACGGTAATAACTAACATTTTCTGAACACTTGCTATGTGCCAGGCAGGGTTCCAAGGGCCCATACTCTTCTTAAGAACTGGAAGAGGGAAATCCTAGAATGAGTCCCACTTTACAGGAGAGAAAACTGAGGGGCAAGGAGGTTAAGTGAGTAGCCCAGGTGATCAGCTTGGAAATGGAAGAGCCAGGTTTAAAGCCAACAGTCTGGCTTCAGTGCCCCTGGGGACCCCAGGTGGGGTGTTGGAGTTGGCGGCAGGGGCTGCTTTGGGTCATGTTTCAAAACAAAATGAATTAATCACGCAGAACAACGTAGGGAACATTTAGCTAAGCCCCCGTTAGGGGCTTATGAATTCACTACTTAATCTGATTTACTAAGCCACTGTAAAATGAAGTGTCTTGTCATGCCATTTTACAGATGAAAAAACTGAGGTTAAGAGACATGAGAGGTTTTACCTAAGGCTGGGCAGCTAGGAAAGGACAGACTTGGAATTTGAACCCTGCTCATTTAACTCCGAGGGCAGTGGCTTCTAAACTGTATTCTGTAAATGCTCACGTTTATTGACAAGATTCTTACGGTTATAACACAGAGCACACACGGTCTGCACTGCCTCCTGATGTTGTCACTACCTTCAGAGTGTTTCCATCCCTTTAGAAAGCCCCATGGAGATGCTTCCATTCTGAAGTTAAAGTCCGAGCTGCTTCCGTGTTTCTTTTTCTGATCTGGGGTATGTGCCTCCCTTTTCGTGACCTTAGAAGAATGGAAGTTAGGCCCTCGACCCAAGACCCATTTTTCTAATCTTCCACCAATTTACTGCTTTGAAATATTCTAGTATTTCTTTCTTTTTGCTGTCTTTGAACTTTTCTCAATATTCCTCCTTCTCTTCCCTTGTTTCTTTCCTGTCTTTTAACCGATGTTTATTGAGCGCTTGCCCAGCAGCTGCCATGTTGCAGGGAGGACACTGATGGTGGGGCGAACAGGACGATGCCCAAAGCCCAGCTCTGCCCTCTACTAGCTCTGTGACCTTGAGCAAGTTCTTTCACGCCTCCCAGCCTCAGTGTCCTCATCTATAAAATGGGCTAACAGGCAGCCACAAAGAAGAAATATGTTCACAGCTGTGGAAGTGTCTGATGTGGGACTTGGAGCATAGTTGGTACTTGGTAAATATTGATGGACACTCGGGCTTTGGGTGTGAGAGGAGACTGAAGGATCAGATGCAGACCCTACCCTGGAAGAGCTCCCTGCCTAGAAGGGGAGATAGGGCGGAAATAAGGCTGGCTGTGACAGGACGATAGGAAGGGGCAGATAAAGTGTCCTAAGGACTTGAAGGAAGGAGAAAGGCTCGTCATGAAAGTGCCTTCGGTTCTACAGAACAGCCTAGAAACACATTTCTATCTCTCTGTTTCTCTCCCGGGGGTCAGAAAGATGTTTTTCTAGGCCAGAGCCAAATCTGCCCTGAATCTTTAGTAAAATAGGGCAGAAGGTAATGAGAAGGAATCAAGATGATACTACCTGTGATTGAGGCCAATGAGCTTCGAAGCAGTAGAAAGCTCCCTCGGGCTGGTCCCCTCCACGGGCAAGCCAGAAGTCCAGGTCTGCCTTAGACCCTGCTCTGCTGCTTCCCAGCTGTGTGACTTTGGACAAGTGTCCTCACCCCAAAGCCTCAGGCCCATCACCTGTAAAATACAGCTAACCATAGTTTCTATCTTCAGGGCCGTTATGAAGACTGAGGGAACTATGCAAGTCAGGGTATGTGGAATATGTATTTTTCAGCAACTTTTCACTTCTGTTCTCTTTTTCATAAGTGAGGGTATGCTTGGGGCTCTTCTGAAGCAGGTGGATTTTATTGGCCGATTAGAATTTTGGCAGCTCCATGGTAGAACAACGAAAGGGTAGGCACTTGACAACTTTATGTTTTCACTATTCAATGTTTTCACTATTTCAGGAAACTGTCAGAAATATGTGTGCTTTGAATCAATGGGAGTAAGCCAGACTTCCTGCATCCAATTTAGAGCCAAGTTCAAGGGCAGCCTCCGTCTGAGCTCATCTCATGCTCATATGAGTATTGCAGGGCAGATTCAAGGTCGACGGTACAGGGAGGATATCCATGAGCACTTTAGTTGGCAGCAACCATCAAACTGAGACGAGCAATGTGAGCAGGCAGTACCATCAGTGATGTTAGAGCTTCGCAAAGTGCATGCACGCACAGGCTCCTTGGGGCTCATTCATGCAGTCAGCTCATGCATATGCATGAAGTAACTTCAATGACCAATCAAGAGACACCTTCTGAACAGGAGAGGACAGAGCATTAGACCAGAGAAACGGAACTTCGTTCAAATCTTTCATCTCTCTGAGCCTCAGTTTCCTTATTGGTAAAAATGAGCATAATAACCAGGGCTGTTGGGAATATTGAAATTAGAGAATTCATATGAAAATGAGCTGACACAGTGCTTGGAAAGAAGTAGGGGCTTAATAAATGCTGGTTAAATTGGAATCTGTTGAGGACTACAGGGACAGAAAGATTGAACGAATATTTATTGGGAACCTACAGTATGTCAGCCTGTGTCAGGTTCTAGGCATATGGAGATGAATAAAACATGCCACTGTGGGGTCTGTATTTTAGACAAGGGGGCAGACATACACAAGTGTCAGAAAAGACATCACAGAAGAAGTGAAATGTGTGCCCAGGTTGGAAGAACATGGATGAGTTTGCAGTCAGAGCTCTTCTGAGCTTGCAAAGTCCTCTTTAGCTTATTTCTGGCTTTGAAGAGTGTAGTCATAGAAGGAAAAACGAGGCTCAATACCTGATTCAATTAGAATTGGTTAAGAGGCCTCATCCAAAGTGTAAAGGAACAGAAGGTGACATCAGGCTCCCAGCTTGGCCAGCACAAGTCTTGTCGTGCTCCAGCCATCACACTCCACAATCTCAGGAATGGGCCACCCTCACTGAGCTCCCCAAATTCTCTTTGCCTTTGGAATCTCCAGTCCTGGGACATGGGGCAGTAGCCTCTCTATGGTTCCAGTTGAGAACCAGAAATCTTCCCTTGGCCTGTCCAAACCTATATGCCATCCTCTTTCACCCTGCTCTGTGCCCCAGGGAGTCTGGTCTTGGTGGCCCCTTTGCCCTCTGGTTCCTGGTTGGGCTCACACAATGGGGAATCTGGCAGGAGACTGGAAGGAAGGAGGTGGGTGAACTCAGGTGTTTACGCCCCTGCTTCCCTTTTGCTGGGCCACTGTGGGTTGGCTGAGTTCCTCTACCAAAGGCCATAGCTCCTGCCAGGCGGACCTCTCTCCCCAGGACTCTGTCTCAGGGCTCAGGTCACCAATCTGTCCCTTTCCTTCTGGCCTAGGGGAGGTGACAGCACTCAGCTATTACCAGCCCCGGGGAACTACACTGTCCCTGTGGTTCCCCCACATCTTGGGGAAAGGCTCCTTTATCGAACTATCCTCAATGCCCCTAATTTGTGTGTGCCATCTGTTTCCTGCCAGCCCCTGACTGACACCGCCAGGTTCTCGGCCTG
This sequence comes from Rhinolophus hipposideros, assembly GCF_964194185.1. NCBI lineage: Eukaryota > Metazoa > Chordata > Mammalia > Chiroptera > Rhinolophidae > Rhinolophus > Rhinolophus hipposideros. Next base: position 40,080,355 of record NC_138069.1, read on the forward strand.
GAGATTGCCTCCCTCTGTGCATATGTTTTCTGGACCAGTGGGAAAAAAAGCCTGGAAATTTGGCCATGATGAGGTTGTCCTTCCAAACCTTTGCATATCCTGTTTGCTGTTCAGTTTGGACCAGCCAGAAGAGTCACTTTTCCTCCCAGTTCTAAGGAAAAGTGGTTTTCAGGCCTAATCTGAGATCAGGAACCTCAGACGTGTGTGTGGACAGAATTCACACAAAGCCCCAGCACTTATCCATCTATACCACACATGGTGATGCCCAGAATTCATTCACCATCACACATGCCAAGCCCTCAGGAGCATCCCTGGCACACAGCAGGTATTCTTAACCTTATTTGGTCATACCACTGACTTGACTTCATTCCCTAACAATTCCCACAGATACTGTCCCGAACGTCCACCCTGTCATTTACACATCTGCAGTGTGTAGAAATGTAATTCACATGTCTTTGACCTTCCACTTGGTGTCAGACACTTAAGTCCACGGGTAGAGTGGGATTGACACGGTGAGTAGACCTTCTTACTCCACCCACTTCCTGCCTCCTCTGTTTACTAGCCCGTGACCTTGAACCACTTGCTTAAGGCCCCTGTTAATGTCTCCCCGTGTGGAAAAGGTATACAGTAATTGTCTCTCCCTCTTCGAGTTGCTGTGAAGGTGAAATGAGTAAGACGCATAAAACACTCGGACAGGTTTATTATGATTAGGCCTTTTATCTCCTTTAATTCTCGTTACGACCCTAGAGGTATATGTGATTGTCACGACTTTGCGGGTCTGATTCTAGTGCCTGGTTCCAGCACATTCTCTATGGCCATGGAGATTATGTTGGGGGACAGAGTTCAAGAAGGGGTGTAACAAATATATTAACAATGGCTGCCACGTGCTGAGTCATTACTGCGTCCCAGGAACCATGCTCAGCACCTTATATACATTATTCTCTTTCAACTTAGAGCGATGCAATGAGGAAACTATTCCCAACCTCAGTTTACATGAGGAAACTGGGACACCAAGGGTTAATTTACACGCATAGGGTCATGCATAGCCAGTGGCTCTGGCAGGGTTGAATCCTGGTCTCCCCCATGCAGACATTCGTGTTCTTACCCACCAGGAAAAGACAGCGTACCACACTTCTCAACTGACAAAGCTTGGGGACCCCACAGAGACCTGTCTGGGGGATTCTGCACTGTGAACTGCATCCCTGTGTGTGGCAGGTTGGCACCCTCTGCTACAGCTCTTAGCATCGAGGCTGGCAAGTGCAGCATCTGACGTAATCTATTCCATTACTGAATGCGCAGTAGCTCGTGTTAAAAAAAAAAAAAAAAGGAAAGAAAGCAAAAAAAAAAAAAACCAGGGCTGTTGAAATGGTGGGAAGGCGGGAGGCCCAGAACCCAGCCAATTAAAATGCAGCAGCTGGCATTACCGAAGCTGATCACAGTGGCCATCAAACAGGAAGCAGGGAGGACCCTCACTGTCCAGGTCATCGCCATCCCCGCCTGTAGGACAATGAAGGACGAAGGCACTTTGACAAGGCTCCGTTCAGCCAGGCTCCCACAGCCAGCCCAGCTGTACAAAGCAGTGTCACTGTCTCAGAGGGGACCATCTGGGGGACAAGAGCCCAGTATAGTCCCTTCTCTGTGTGTGCTGTCCTCGCACGGCTCTGCCTCCACTCGCTGCCTGCGCCAGGGTGGGGAGACTGCCCCATTTCCCCCTTAAAGGCATTTGCTCCCTTCAAGGTTGAAGAGAAGGACAAAAAGCAATGGGAAAAGAAGATCTGGCTTCATCTGACATAAAAGGGAGTGGGAGAAAGGGCAATGTGTGTCAAACCCAGCATGAAAGAGACCGGGGACAGGGCTGATGAGGTAGGGGCTCCCCTGAGAGAGAAGGTCAGCAGGACCCAGCAGCGGGCAGCTGCCACTATGGAGGGTGGAAGCTGTAGGATAAGATCTTCTGACCCTACCGTCAGGCATGTTTGATTGGGCAAGGGGAAGAGGTCAGCTGACCCAACACAGACCAATCAGAATCTCACTGGAAGGGACAACCCCTCAAGAGCAGGGTTTGTTTTGTTTTGTTGTTTTCTATTTTGTGTACTGCTATATCCCAGGAGCCTGGCACATAGTAGGTCCTCAGTATGTGGTACATAGTAGGTACTCAGTATGTGGTTAACTGATCTTTTTCCGCACTGTGAATCAGGATTCAGCCAACTGGTCTCAGCAGGGATGGCACTGAGTGTCCCCAGCACTGGAGCTGAGGCAGCCACGTTCTGAAAAATGGACTGAGAAATGTGTGGAGGGAAAGGAGGAAGAGTAAGAAGCCAAAACCAGATTAATGGAGGCAGAGAGTCCGGACAGGCTTCCCGAATGCTTCCCTGGACCCTTATGAGAATGTTCCCCTCCTTTCTCCTTCAGCTAGCTTGAGTGGGCCTTGATATTTAAAATCAAGTCATTCTTACCAAAACAGCATGTCTCCCTGAAGTCCTTCCCCCAGGGGACTGGTGAAAATTCCTCTACGCTCTTGAAGTATTTTTAGCCAAGTGCACGTGGAGGCGTGAGGGACAACGTTAGCCCTTGTCTGATCTGCCCACTGAGACTCCGAGATGGGAAGGTGGCGTGGGCTCTGCAGCCTGACTGCCTGGCTCCCAGGTCTGGCACCCTTCCCGCCCATCCTGCAACCTGTGGCAGGTTGTCTAACTTTTCGGAACCTCAGTTTCTTCCTTTGCAAAGTGGGAATTATCATGGCACGCGCCTCTGTGGGTTATTTTGAATATATAAAGTGCTTTGCACGTGGTTAATGCAGGATCAGTACTAGTGATGTATCTGATACAGGGAACAAACAGGATTCTTATAAAAGCAACTTAAGGTTTGTCTCCCATTTCCCTGTAAACCGATTCATCGTGTGCAACCCGTTCCTTGATCCAGAATGAGAATATGAATTTTCTAGTCACTGTTAGGTAATGAAAGATCCCGTGGGCACTTTAAGTCAGGGACACCGCCTCAATTCATTACTTGCCTTTTATCCCCTCTTCCCATGAGAGCCTGCTGCCAGCAGAAACCTGTGGGTTTGCTGGATCTGCTCCTCTACCAGCTTGCTAGCCTAATTTCTGGTCCCCCCAAGATTCACACGGATATGGAGAAGGAAGGGAAGGAGGATGGGAAAGTTCTCAGTTGTTTGGTCCTATCAAAGACTGGCTTTGCGCTCTCTGAGTCTGATGAATGTTTGAAGTTGACAGTTTTGCAGCCAGGTTTTCTGGACATGTCCCTATTGGACCACCTGTGATTACAACTCCTGTCTCCCGTACCTCTGGCCTGCCATCCTAGCGCCATGTCCCTACTTCCCCTCCATTGAGGCCACCAATCACTGTAGCTTCCTTGGGCATGAGTCAGCCCAGAGCCACCATCCCCGAGCGGCAGGGCACATAGAACAAGCTGTCTGAGAGTCCAGATAACTTAGGGCATGAGGAGGAAGGTCGAAGTGCCTTTTCTGAGAAAGACATCACTGAATCTTCCTTAAATTTCAACAACCCAACTCTTTTCTACCGTCCCAAGTGGTGAAGAGCTTTGAGAAGTGTGCGATGGATTTTTGGCTTTTTCTTTTGTAAATTCTGCACTTTACTGGCATTGCCCCTCCGTGGTATGCAGCAGCTATCCTACTTTCATGCCCCCACTAACACTTCAGTTTTAGCTTCCAGTCCCATTAGTAACAAATCAACATGTGCATTGAACCTTCCCGTTCACAAAACGTGATCAAGTGCATTATCCCACCTACTCCTCACAGCATGCTACTGAGGTGGCGAATCTGTTCTCCCCATTTGTCCGATGAAGAAACTGAGGTACAGAAAGGTCGAGAAGCTGGCCCAAGATCACACGGCTGGAAATTAAGAGCCGGATTTTAGCCTGACTCCTTTTCACTGCAGCACACCGCTGCCCTTGCTTCGTACTGCCTGGCACTAGGGCAGTGGGCCTTCCGGGGCCCAGGGCACTCCTGATTCATAGGATGTCCTCGAGGCCTGCCTGGAAAGACAGCGGTCTCCTCAGTACAGGCTGGAGGCTTCCTTGAAGCGGATCGAGGCGGCCAGCCCTGTGCCTGGCAGCTGGGTTCGGAGAACCAGCCAAAGAAAAGCCTTGCTTCCTTTGCACATAAAGCGCCCATTCTCAGCCACACACACTGGCACGGACACTCACAGAGCCGAGCCTCAAAGGGTCGGACAATGAAACAGACACAGGCCAGGGCGAAAGATTTGTTTTTCTTTCCAAATGCAAAACCCAGATCATAATCAACACTTACATACAATTTGCATATGAGCTGAAGTTTTTAATAGGAAAGGTAGGGAATTCTGTGCCAGAGTTTTTGGGGCAGGTGACTGGGGGAGGCGTCTATACAGACAGCTTTATGGCCTGTAGCCACTTCTTCATGGTGATCAGCACATGGGCCAAAAATACACCAGCTCCCTTTCCCGCCGTGTTTCTTACCTTCTACCCATCTTCCTCTCTCTGTCCCCCTCTCCTGCCATTTTTGACCCCTACTAGTGGCTAGCCCTGGGCTAGCTGCAGAGCTGAGTGATAATCCAACCTGCCTGCCAGGGCTCCCAGTCAGGTCGGGAGACAGGAGAGGAAAAGCAACAGGGAAAATCTAGGATAACAGAGTAAAGATGGAGACACACACAGAGTGCTGTGAGATCACACAGTGGGGAGGGGACAGGAGAGATCAGAGGGGACCTTCAAGGTAGTTCACCACTTCAGCACTGATGGGTCAGCACAGAATGGTTGCCTGACCCATCAGAACAGATCCCAGCGTTCACGTGGAATTGTGTGGATGGCAGCTCGTGGTGGATGAGAGAGAGCTTCACGGAGGAGGCGATGTGGAAGTCGTGAGGGTGTGTTCGCCAGGCAGACAAACTTCCGGGGTGGGGGCATGACTCCAGGTGGAGGGAGCAATAGAGGCAGAGGGGCAGGAGAGAGAGTCCATGAGGGGAACTCTTGAGGCCTCTGTCTCTGATGCCTTAGAGGCGCACGGTGGTCAGCAGACGTTTGTTGAATGAAGGATGGGGAGTCATGAAGGATGAGTTTGATGGGCAGCAACATGGCAGTAAGACAGCTACGCCCATTTGTGGGCGTCGACTATGTGTGTGCCAAGCCTTCACACAGACTGTATTGCTCCAGCTTCCTTGTCAGCAGCAGATAAATTGCCAAGACTAGAAGAGAGATCTTTATAAAAAGTCCCTAACACATAGTAAGTGTTCTATAGGTGTTACTTATTCTTATCCCAAAGTCACAGACACACACATGGAAACTCAGAGAAATAAGGTAACAGTTTGGACAGCCAGGGCTGTCTGACACCAAATCCCATCCCCTTAGCCCATACCGTAGAGGGGAGCAGGACTGTTTAACTATCTGAATTCTACTACACACACTTGGAAAACAATGAAATTTTAAGACCCTGGGCCGTTCTTATCAGAATGCTCAGCAGCCTGCACCTTGGAGTGGCTATGTGGCCCTGCAGTTCCCTGCTTTCATCTCTGTTCCCATGGCCTCTCGTGGCCACAGCATTTCGGTGTGTTGCATGTGATTTCCACACAACAAGGTCCCCAACTGCCAGCCTGTATTTATTATGAGAATCAGTCAAAGAAACAGTGACCTGGTCCAACAATGGAAGCTAAGCCATCTTACTGTACCACACACATCAGACAGGCGAGCGAAGGCATTTTCAAGGGTGGCTTTCACAATACACAACGCAGAACAAGCAGTAGGATTTAAGGCCCCAGTACAGTGCAACTGAGCTGTGGACAGCCTCCCAGGTCAGGAATGGTCAGCTAGCCTGTGGATTCAAGGGCCCTGGTGGTCATCGTTATTCACCTTTGTCCTTGAAGTATCTAGAACCTTCTGATTCTCAGTGGCCAAAGCACCCAGATATTATCCAAAACCCAATATTGGTTTTCCCAGCTATGGGAACACAATGAAAATCTAATAGGTCCCACTCTGGTCTTGCAGATGCAACTTCCTGGTTCTCCACTGCCCTTTCTTTCTGTGATTAACCTTTGGGTCCCAGAAATGAAGGCTCCATTCAAAGTTGGCAGATCCTGGCCAGGGCGAGAAGGAGTTTCTTAGCTGAGACTTTTTCTCTTGACAATCTGAACAGCAAAACTCAATTGAGTATAACAGCCATTGCTTGGATCCTTATTTCTAAAGTGACCCAGACTGACAGGCACAAAAATCACATCCAAATTTCACCCCACGCAGCAAGAAAGAAAGAAAAATGAAATCAGGCTACTTCATCGTTTGTCTCTCATGAACGCATCTTATGAATATTTTTCTTTAAAAGACTCGGTGCTGAGGACTTGGGAAGACCTATTTGCATGCATTCATTAAATCCCCAGCTTCCATTTTTTTAACTACCTAATCAGCATCTTTCATTCATAAATTGGGATTTATCAGTATAGCACATGAAGGGAGAGAGCATATTATTATTTTAATTTGGCTAATATGCAAAGACGCGCTGTGTTTGTAACGCCCTGCTTTCACTGGACAGAGGCAGGCTGGAAATAGGAGCAGCTTTCCGTAATGAGGGTATTGATGCCCTGGCCCCAGCTGTTCGCCACTAGACACTGTGCTCCCTGACCCATCAGTGCAGGTGCTCCTTAGGTGAAGAGGCAGGAGCGATTTCCTCACAGCAGGGAAAACTGGATGCCTGGTGTTTGTTCTGTGGATAGAACCAGTTTCACCCGCTTTGTTAGTGGGAAGAAAAAGCTTAAGGCACGGAGGTGGAGGGGGCTGGGAAGGAGTGTTCATTTTTGTTGGCTCTAACACACACACACACACACACACACACGGAACCTGTCAAGAGTTTGGCCCAAATCCATTAATAGAAGATTCCTCTGTAATCTAGTGCTTCTTGTCTTCTCTCACCCTATTGCACCTGCCATCCCATGTGTAGCTTGTCTGCCACGCAAATAAATCCTCTGTTCTGAAGTCCCCTGATAAAGGGATTTCTTTATCAAGCCGACCTGTATATCCCATTTGTCCCTGCAAATGAGTGGCTCCTTCTTGCTCTCTCGAACCCAGCTCTAGAGCCAGGGCTCCAGGTTCACCTGGCTTAGATGGAACCTGGATTCTCTCCCCACCCCCTCCAACCATCAGGCCCGGCTTTGAACCATAATCAGCTTCCTACTCTGGCCTGCAGAACTACTCTGGCTTCACCTAGACGTGTGGGGAGGGGCGGGGGCAGGAGTCAGCACTGCCCTTCCCAGTGTACACTGGAGCAGGGTCCAGCTGCATTCTTTCTGTCCAGCCCTGGTGCCAGCCTGCCGAGGCCTCTGCCTGGGGCCATTCTGTGGCACATTCTAAAGCCTGGCTCTGCTTTTGTGTCTTAAAGGAAGATAGTCTCTCTGCTGGTTTGTTTTTTTTTTGTTGTTTTGTTATTTTAATTTTGCTCTAGGAGCTATTAATATTTTTAAATTATGAAAACATGTACATGTTCATTGTGGAGAATGTAGAAAAGGAGAAAACTATGCATTTAAAAAAATCTAGACTCCCACCACCAAAGAGACAACCAGCATGCACACTCCCACTTGGGGTATCTCCTTTAATTCTTTATGCCTGTGGCAGAATGGGTCCTCAGAGCCAAATGGGGGCCACCTGGGCTTCCTCTAGCTGAAGTGACTCTAAAGAAGGATGGAAAAAAACAAAAGTACTGTGTATTAAATGTTTACATGCAACAATCAGAGTCACGTGATAAACGGCAAGCCTATATCTGTGACTCTGTGTACCCATTCAGGGCATCCCTGCGGTGATTGGCATAACTGTACTTAGAGATCATGTCAAAAGTCTAAAACTGAGACCTTAGCTGAACGTGAGGCTCTCCTGGGTCTCCTACCCCACCCCCACGGATCTTGGGTATGTGAATTAGTGCTTATATCATATATGGGATCTTACTACCCTCACATTTTTATATTCTGACAATACTAGTTTGTGAACATTTTTACAAGTCAATGGAAATTCATCTGCAACCAGTTTTCCATGGCTACCCAGCATTCCATCACGTAAACTTACCATTGAAGCTTTCACCCATTATTGAACATTTCCGATGACTCTTAAGTTTTTTCACAATGATGAACAATAGCTCAATGAACATCTTCATATAAAAATCTTTGCCACTCTCTGGGGTTATTTCTGTTGGATGGACTCCTAAAAGGAAAACTATTGGGTCACAGGGTAGGAACATTTTAGCGTCTTGTTTTACATTGCTCAATTTGTTTCTAAATCGGTGGTTCTGTTTTACCCTGAAAATTAGAACATTTTCATTGCTTTAATTAATCTTTCATTGAAAAAGCAATTCACAGAACACATGCTCCTTGCACAAAATTATAAAAGGTAAGGCCTACATTTCTTTTAACCACCTCCTCCAGTCTCTGAACCCTTCCCTCAGAGGTAGCTTTTCAGTTCAGCAAAAGTCCTCTCCCTTAATGCATTTAATTAGTTCTCTGTGTACTTACAAGTACATAAAATGTATATCTATAAGTATGAACTGTAACAAAAACTTTCATATCTCTGTAACTATAGAAAACATGTTATTTTTGTGTGTAGATTGTTTTACATGAATGATAACATATGGCATGTACATTCATTCCGTGACTTATTTCTTTTCCTTCAGCTGTCTGTCTTGTGTATATATAAATTTACCTCTTTCTAACTTTCCATACATTACCGTGGGATAGCAATAGCCTAGTTTTGACAGCTCTTCATCTGTGCAGCAATATTTGGGTTGATCCCACTTTTTCTCCCTTTTGCAAATAGTGCTGCATGCACACCTTTTTACACAAGCAAGTGGTTGGAACAAGTTTTTTTTTTTTCTACAGTAGAAATCAAGAAATAGAAGTTCTGGGTCATGGGATATCCACATTTTTAATTTTAATAGATAACTGCCAAATTGTAGAGGACAATTTGAATTACTTTTATTAGGGATATTCTAGACTGCCTTGGATTTAAGCTTAATTATCAGGATGTGGTTCTGAAGTGTCCTGTTAGGTAGGATGTCACCCAAAGTTCTGTTCATTCATTAGCCCACCCATGTCTGTCTTCTGAGGACCCAGCATGGTCCCAGATCCATAGTACACAGTCAATGAATGTGGGTTAGGTGCTCTCCTCTTTACCAGCCACACCCTCCAGGGGCCTCAACCTGACACCTGATTCCTTTCCCCACCTGCCAACTCCCAGCTCAGCTTTCTAGACAGCGCTCAAATATCGCCTCTTCTTGGAAGGCCTCCCTGGAGCCCAGGCTGAATAAGAAAGCCTCTCTTCTGTGTCCCCATGGCACCCTTAGGTATTGTCCTATCATGCTTATTGCAATTTGGAATTTCTCCGTCTCTCCCCTGTTTCACTGGATAGTCTCGGGGTTTCCATGGTGCCTGGCTTTGGGGTGTCACCCGATCAATGTTTGTGGACTGCTGACCAAACGACAAGCATGAATGCATGGCAGTCTGTCAGCTTTGAGAGAGAAGGGGCAAAGTGTATGCAGAGTGCTTCATACAGAGCTTACCAGAAAACGGCTGTACGAAATTAGGTGGCTAATAATTGACCCTTGATGGTAGTCGTGGTGTTGATCAAAATGAGAAACGAAAAAATAATAAAACAGTCAATCATAAACTCTCACGCACACAAAAGTTTAGAATCACGTCATTCACCTCTCTGGAAAGCGTTTATAACGCTCCTCACTTCAGTCTTTCTCCATGGAATCTAGAAGATTCTTAAGCAACTTGGCTTTTAAAATGCATCACAGGGAATAACAAACAGGAGGAAGAAGACTGCTCAAACCGTTGGATTATGGCAGCTTCTCATCATAAACCTCTGGGTGGGGTCTCAGCTCTGAAAAGAAATGTATGGAAAAAAGACTGGAACTCAATGTATCAAAACGTTCCAAACTGTTGCACCAGTGGCCTTAGGGAGATGGGTGATGTTCTCATCTTCTTTTTACTTTTTTTAAACCTTTCAGATTAATTTACCACGTACATAAATTCATTTTAAATAGGAAAGATAGAAATAACCAAAAAAAAGTCTAGCCACTAATGAAGTTTCTAAGAGAAATTCTGAAAATCGTCTGTGATGTGTGTACATATACGACAGGAGAAAATCATTCCAAGAGGACTAACCAGAAATATGAACTCTCAGGTTACATAGTCACGCGTTCAATATTAATTGGGGGCCCTGGGAGGTGCGAAGGACTGTATAGGGGCAGGGAATACAGTGGGGAACGTTAGGTACCCTCACAGAACCTTCAGTCTAGGGGAAGCCACAAATCCAAGTACTAATGGAGATCACGCGGCAAGGAGAAAGGGGTGAAATCCACCAGCGGGCCGGCTCCTAATCTTTGCTAACATGTGCAGGCCTAGGGAAGGAGTATAAATGGAAGTTCATTTACCATATGTCTAAATATTTACATGTTATAAATCGAGTTAATAAACTGAAGTATTCTCTAGTCTCCTACCTTGACAAATAAGCCTTTATAATGGCGTGGAAGGCCAAGTTCGAAGCTCGAATTCTCAAACACTCCTCAGATGTCCTTACCTGAAGAAGATGACCTTGGTTGCCTCTCCCCAACACACAGCCTCTACTCTTTTTCTCTTCCCAGGCCTGACTGCAGTTCACACAGCAAGGGGTTTTGTGCAGGTGTGTGGACACAGCCAAGCTTCTTTCCCTTGCCTGCCCCTCCACGGACTCGTGGCTGCATAAGGAAGGGTACATTTGGAGTGGGGCCTCTAAGGTGGGGCCAAATGCAGGCGCCCCCCTTACCTGGGTCTGAGGGCAGCACTATATTCTGGGCAGGGAGGAAGTCTGATGCCCTGGAGAATGAATGCCCCATTTTACGACAGCAACGGCTTTTCCAGGTGGCCACATCTTCCACTCTTGGAAGAGAAGCCACAAGTCTGGGTTTTGTTATAAAACTGTATGATTTTTACATGTTAGCAAATAATAATTTTTAAGACGGTAACTTGCTCTGCAGGTCAAACCTAAAGTATCTGTGCACCACCTGTGACCTCTGTGGAAGGAGAGAAAATTTAAATTCCTTTTCCATGTTGCTTCACCACTATTTGGCTTTGAAAATGATATTCCCCAATTCATTAATGTTATTAAGCCCGTAAATTGATGATGAGATGTCTCCATTGTTGTATATGTGTTTGAATTTCATGCATCTTCTGTTCCCCAGCAGAAATCCAGTTTAGTTGGTACCTTCCAGTACTGGTGTATGTCCTCATATGCCATCAGAAAAGGCCTGATGTTTGGATGTGAACATTTTCTTCCTGGATGCTGACATTCATCATGTCTTCCTCTAGCCTGCCATGATAACCTAGGCACATACCTGTCATTGCACTGCCCGTATACTGCTGTCATTAGTTCTTTACATGTCGGTCACTTCAAAAATTATCTCCATGTCCCCAGGGCCTAACACAGAACCTGTCATTTGGGAGATGCCCAGTACATTTTGTTTGTTCTGAACTGAATTCATTGCTGGTTGGTTCTCTTTGATGACCCGCATCTCCGCAATCACAAATTAATAATAATCATAGCTGACATTTCTTGGATATTCGCTGTACGTTAGGCTCTGTGCTAAGAGCTTTACATATATTACCTCATACAATCCTCTCAACTAACTGCTCAACAATTTTTATCCCCATTTTTCAGAGAGACAGAAAGTCCTGCTGCTGAGTCATTCAGCTGGCCAATGGCAGAGGTGGGACTTCACGCAATCCTGCCTGGTTTGCAAGATCTGTGTTCTTACCCAGTAAGCCAGTGCTTCCCTAAAAGTGCCACTGACAGTCCTTGAGATGCTTTTAGGGAGTCCACAGAGGAGCTCTTATTTTAATTACTAGGCATTTGTTTGACTCAATATGTATTTATCTCAGTGTGTGTTAGGAAAAAAAATTAATGATAGCATGTGTTTTATGGCATGACATATTGATTTTTCTATTTACATCGGTGACACAAAATTTTCCTTTTAAACTTATTGAGTTAAGGTCTAAAAAGTTGAGTCCATTTATAGATGATGTTAGGTGAATAATAAATAAGGTAGGTAATGCAACAACACAGCAAAATGATGTGTCTGAGTATATTAAAAAAAAGAGTAGAATTTATGCCTCATAAACCACCATATTATGGATTAAAAAGAAACACACACACACACACACACACACACACACAATGAAACTAATTTATAAACTCTTACCACGCGTTTACAAGTTTGTAGCATGTTGTTTAAAAAAATGCATCCCAGACCTGCTTAACAAGAACTCCAGCCTCTAAACTTCCAAATTTGAAACGTGTTTATTTCTTTTTCCTCTTTCTATTTTTGGAACTTAAATGGCCAAATGGATTTTAAAAAATTGCCTCTAAATAAAAAATGAGCTAGGGGCCTGGAGCTCTCCTCTGCCTCATTTCAAGTCCGAGCAAATGGTGAATTACAACACCCCTGGCCATAGTGGTTTCTAACTACCAAGCTGCCAGGCTTTTAAATAACAGCAGCACAGAAGTGTGGCCATAATGCTACCTTGCTAAATTATTTATGCGTTTATTATATTTTACATGGGCTGTTGAACCTGAAGGTACTTCTGTGGGGGCCAGGTCATTTCAAGAGACCTATTACTGAGAATCAACTCAGCTACATTAGAAACTGGCACATCCAATTGTACGTAATGTTGCTCATTAATATTATATAATTACGGCCTCTGCAGTTGTTTTTGGGTGGTGATAGTGTGTGTGTGTGTGTGTGTGTGTGTGTGTGTGTGTGTGGCATTATCCAATGGCTTCAAGGCAATCCACTTCATTAAGAAGCTGTTTAACATTGAGGGTGTATTGGTAAAGACTGGCGTAATGCAGTCATAGAACTGGATCTAAAATGACTCGGCCAAATGAAGCTCTTACCCTGTTTAATGTGTTTTACACAAGATTGCAGTGGTTTGTAAAACCACTCTCCAGGATTCACAGTGTCCGATTTGCCAGCAGATCAACAGCATGGTAGAAGTTTTCTGCCACTAGTAATTTGATGTATGTTATTAGGAGATTGCTGTATTTCCCCGCAAACAACACAAAACAGCAACAATAAAACCTAGTGAACTCTTTGTAAGACTTTCCAAAGCACGCTTGTTAGCTAAATTCAACCTAACATTTATTACTTTTGAACTTTGTGACTTGTATATAAAGAAAAAATGGATTAATTCAACAATAATTCGACAAATACTCTTTAAAGGCCTACTACGTGTTGGGCATACTGCTGGGTCCAGGGGATACAAAAGACAAAGAAAAGAGTGCCTGACGTGGAGGAGCAACTCTAATGGGATCGGAAGAGTCAATTACATAATAGTCAATTACGTGGCCAAGTGTCTCTGCCAACCTAGGAGAAGACACCCACCTCTGCTGGGGCTTAGGGAAGGCCGGTGAGGGTCCTCGAGTGGGAGTTCCTCTAGCAAAGCAAGTCAGTGCTCTTGGCAGTCTGATACACATGGAAAGGCCTAAGGAAATTGTGTGGGGGGCGTGGGAGACGCTTGCCATCTCCTCCAAAGATTTTCCGTTCTCCTTTGCGAGCAGAATCTGGTTTTATGTTTCATGTTGGGGTCCTTTGGTCTCAAGGAAGGTGGTCTAGAGCCAGGCAGGTGACTCAGATCTGACCAAAAAAATATAAGAGGGAGTGTGCTGGGGGCCCTCAAGAAAGACTTTTCCTCCCTGATCACAGGAAAGCTCACGACCAGACACTCTCAGCTCTTTGAAGCCCTCGGCTTCTTGCTTCTGAATGCTCTGTGAGAGGACTAGGGCCGTAACGGGTACCTTAAGACCCTGAAGGGAAGGCCGAGAATGTGCAGAGGTCCCAACCCAGGGCCTGACATTGCTGACCAGCCAGCACCAGCGACCACCCACCTCCAGACTTCTTAATGTCTGAGAAAAATAACCCGATTGTGTAAGTCACTCTTGCGCACCTATTCGGGTAACTTGCAGTAAATAGTATTCATGGTTGATTGAAAGTTCATGGAACCGCAAGTGTTTCGGGGTGCTTGGAACAGTGCTCTCCAGAGTTGCAAGAGATGATGCTGAAATGTCATGCAGGTGTCAGGTCAAGTGCATGGCCTGCCATGTTCAGGAGGCTGGCAGTGCTTCTCGTGTACACCACCAGCATCCTTTCCTGATGGTGTACCTTCGATGACGACAGGTGGCACACCGACAGGACACTACATTTTGAATCACACATTGAGAAATGTAGTTGCTTTTCCATTCTATTTCCCTCCTTCTAACTACATAAAGAAAACCTTTCCAGATTGGGCTGGTAAGTCTTTAGCACCTCTCTAACTTTATTAATCTTCCTTTTTAACAAAGGGAAAGAAGGGCCTCCGATGTAGGGCCTTTGATATACATACAGGATCTAGGAGAAATTCAGTGCCATTATTATTTAGTTTTCATTGTTTTAAATGTGTTTAAAGCCACTGATGGTGTTTAAGCAATGGATTAACGTAATTAGACTCTCTATTTAGAAAGATTTGGTGAGCACGGCCAGTTATTAAGCCTGAAGATGGCTTTTGCCAAAAAATCCAGGTGAGAAAGGATCAGGCTTGAACCAAAGCAGAGATGGAGAGAAAGAGGAGATACTGAGGAAAGAATATGAAGAAAACCTGGGGTCCAATTATGAGAGGATGGAGGAAAGGGAGGAGTTTCGGATGACTCCCACATTTGGTTTAGGCAACTGAGAGAATGAATCATGGCACGAATGGGTGAACTAGAGAACATGGAAAGCGGACTAGGGCTGGGAGGGAGCTGATGGGTTCAGTCGGCCACACCGAACTGAGGGTCCCTTGTTAAACCCAGATGGAGTGGCCTGTGGACCACTGGCTCTCAAAGTGTGTTCATCAAACCAGCATCATCAGCCTCACTGGAAAGTTTGTTAGAGTTGCAAGTTCTTGGCTCTATCCAATTCCTACTCAATCAGGAATTTTGGTTTACTTTAACTAGCCCTCGAGGTAATTCCGATGAGTGCCCAAATTTGAGGACCACTGGGTAGAGGAAAGAGTTCTGAGTCCAGATACCTAGGCAACATAACTGAGTTATTTTAGACAAAGCCCTTCCCTGGGCCTCAGTTTCCTCAACTGCAAAATGAGGGCATTGATTTGGCTATAAGACCTCAGGTAAGTCATGCACCCAATCTGGGTCTAAGTGCCCAGCCCCCCATGCCCACCTCCCTTTTCTTCTTGGGTAATTAAATATCAACTTTTAAATGAGTACTTGAACGTGAAATGAAGACCATACTCCCAACTTCTTTGCCATTAGGTGTGGCCGCATGGCCAAGTTCTGGCCAATGGGAGGAGAATGAAAGAGATGTGGCTGTCATCTGAAAACTTTTCTCAACGAGAAGAGTTATGTCCTCCTCTATCTTTTCCTCCTGCTTTCCATCTAGAATGCAGATGTGAGGGTTGGCGCTTGATCAGCTATCTTAGATCAAAAGGTAGAAGTTACATTCTGTGGTGGGAAAAAGATGAGATAGAAGGAACCTGGTTTCTGATAACTTTTGAAAGTAGACTACCAGCCCTACTCGTCTATTGACTCTCCCAATCTTCTTGTATGAGAGAACGGAACTTTTTTTAGCCATTCTTATTCTGGTTTTTCTGTGCTCTTTATTATTATAAGAAAATCTCTTGTACCATATAACTTTATTCGAAAAGACTGTGAGAAAGCTAAATCAGGATTCTTGGGGGCAGGGCCTGGGAATCTGCATTTGTGGGGCTCCTGTGGGGACTAATGCACACGAAAGTCTGAGGTTGGATGCTTATGAATTAACTCTTACTGTTTTCCTTTAGTAATATATATACTCCAAGAATAAGGAGCAGGCAATTTGGACATGTAAAGAAAGGACCATCTTTAGTGTTGTTTGTTTTAATATAGATGACTTTCTTTGAACATTTATTGCTTAAGGGTTAGTCCTGAAATGAAACTCTGGCCGAAAGGAAATTCAGACAAACTGGACCAGTGCCTGTGAGTTGGTGGCTATGTTAGGGCCACAGTTTTGGTCTCTGACTCCCAGCTCTCTGGCCTCTGGACTCTGCAGCTTCCCTGTAAGCTCTGAAAAGCTATTCTTTTTCCAGCATCGCAGGTGACAATCCTCCGGCCTAGCCACAGGGTGTGAGATGGCAGCTGTTTGGCAGCATGGTCAGGGTTTTGATACAGGGGAGTGAAGTGTGTCCAATCAAAACAGCAAGGGGTCATCAAGGACAGCAGCCCGTCCACTTAGGTGGCTGGCAGCACAAAAGAATCCAAGTCACGCCCTGTGATGCATGTCACAGGAAGGCCAACCCCCATTTCAGCTCACCTGAATCTTTGCCAGGATACAGCGATTTCAAGTGAAGCATATTTGTGCCCTGGACCTTTCCAAAGCATTTATTTCGTAACGATGCGTTGGAGGACCTGGCTTCACTACCTCCCACCAAAGTGGCTTCTTAACTATAGACTTTATATTAATGGTAATATCTTAAATGGGAAAGGAGGTGGAAAACAGTGTTTAAAATGCACAGGGCTTGCTTGGGGTATGAAACAACTAACAGAAAGAGAAAATGTAACCGGGCAATTAACTGTTAAAAAAACAATGGTGCTTTCTAAGTAAACATGCACACTTTCCAATATTGAAACAGAGGTGGGGTTTCATAAAACCTGCTTTCGGGACTTGGTTTTGTTTCTGTCCAGCTTGCCTTCTGGTAGTGAGCTTCTAGTCACTCTTGGAAAAGAGGGTATTCCAAAAGTAATTCTGCTCTTTTCCCCTATCTTCACAGAACCTGCCTTTGAATATCATTATTCTATTTCTTTAGTTTCAGTAAAATATATATTCCACCACTTCATTAGAATGCTTATGAGTGTTGCTAGGCAAAGTAAGTGTTGCGTGTTAATCTCTTAGGGGACTGGACCATATACCTGCCCAGACTTGTCTTCTCATACAGCTCAGTACCCAAAACAACACCAAGGACACCATGCCCTTCAGTTCCATTACAGAAAGCTCCTAGGCCACAGACTCTAAAAGGATCCATTGCTTTAAATATTCCTGCACGCGATAAGCATGTGCTCGTGTAATTTCTGGTAGTATCTGGTGGCTTTTTTGGTATGGGTGTCCACTCCATCATGTGCCTCTGCGTCTTGTGGTAATGACTGAAGCAGGGCTGCTGGTGCATTGTACACTCCAGGGGGTGTGGCTTTCACATCATGGTCTGTGGTGCTTCATGGAGTTGCACAGCCACAGCCTGGGCCGCCTTGGGTGGTGGCCTTGATTGCTAAAGTCATCAGACCGGCCTGTTGAGAGCTTGGGTGTGTACTGTTGGGAAAAGGCTGACAATGTATGCTTCAAGGGCAGTGGTGGAGGACAGTATAGCTGGAGTGGGGCAGAGTTCACTCTGTGTGATTATGGGGTGAGATTTATATCACCTGCCAAGCTTTAAGACAGGCTAGTGAAGGAGATATTAGGGCTCTGCTTCCTGGGAGGCTCCGGGTTTGGGGTGTGGTTGACCTCAAACCCCAGCAGGGGCTGGGCAGTAGCCAGCAGGGTCCATGCATACACCAACCTACAAGTTTTCTCAAGGTGTGTCAGCCCTTGCTAGACAGGGAGGGACCTTTTTCTTTTTTCTTTTTTCCCCTTTTGAAAAATCTGGTAGTATCTTAATAGTGGGGCAGAGATTGCTTTCTCTGTAACCCAAAAGCTTCCCAGTGAGCGTGCTTCATGGGAGGGGCTCTCTTCTGCCTGCAGTGTTCAAGCCAGCACTCATCTGCAACTGTAGATCGGTTTGGAGATCCTAAATGGAGCTGCTGAATTGTTGTCATGGTTACCTGGGACAGTTTCTAAGGCCAGAATGTTTTCAAAGAGGGCAGCCCTGAGCTGGGTAAGATTTCTGAGTAGGCAACTGAGCCAAGAGAATTGCTTTCCTCTTCCTTCTCCCATGCTTCTAGTCCCTAACCAGGAGCCTGATAGCTACACTTGTCAGCCTAGCTTCAGCCCAGCCAAACCTACTGCTCATGCTTGGTACAGCCTTGAAAGATCAGGCTGACCTAGCAGCACCCTAGCTTAGTCCTCCCTCTACAAACCAACACAGATTCCTGGATTCACTCATGCCTGTAGCTGCTTCTAGGCAAAAGGCATCTGTGAAGTAGTTCTCTGCACTTAATATATTAATAAGGAGCTGACATTTAAAAAAATCTCCTATGAGCCCAGCACTTCACATGTATCTCAGGTAATTTACCAACCAAGCACAGGAGGAAATATCATTCACATTTTACCTATAAGGAACCAGAGACTTGTGCAGGTGATGCCTGGGGCTGCACAACAGGAAGTGGCAAAGCTGGGATTCAAATTCAGGCTGGTAGATTCTAAAGGTAGTCCTCTTTCCTCCAACTTGTGGCTGCCATTTTAGCCACTGAGCGTCGGTAGCTCCAAAAGGGTCTCAACGACCTATGGGGCCATGAACACTCATTCGTTCATTTAATAAACATGTCCTCACTCTGCTCAATGCCACACCTTCTGCTGGCTACTGGAGACACAAAGATAAATCAGATACAACTTTTGCCCTCTAGAAACTAGCACTGACAACCAGCAGTAATTAAAAGAGAGTAATCTACAAGATGCTAGAGAGAGGGGCAGTCAGGGAAACCAATTTGGAGGAAATGACACCAGATTGAACCAGCTATGTTTCAAGGTATGTCCAGTTGTGGGGAATAAACAACAGAGTAACACCCAATCCCTATGCTCAAGGTACTTGCAGTAGAATTGCAGAGATAAGATTCATGCCCATGACACAATGAAATAAAATCACTAAGGCCCCAAACAGGTATTCTACATGGGTGTGTAGTAGGATTGGGAAACTGAGGCAGCAGAAGTTGGGTCCATTGGCTACAGAAATGAAACAGAAGCCACCTTTGTTCATAGGTTAATCTTAAAGATCTTTGACCTCTCTTTCTCTCTCTCTCTCTCTCTCTCTCTCTCTCTGTCTTTTTCCCCCCTACTCCTTCCATAGTCACTTCTGGCTCTACTGATTTTTTCCATTTCCTACTAAAGGAAAACACTTACTCAACGTCTTTAGAGCTTGAGCTGAGAGCAAGGCACTAATTATCCTAGACCTGATGGTGGTCATTGTGGGGTACAGAGATGAGCAAGACATGCCCTTGAGCAGCAAATGAATAACCCAAATGATGAAAATTTGAGAGGTGTGAGCTCCAAACCAAGTGGCGGAAGGAATGAAATAATTTGGATTTGGAAAGGGGACTGTCATTCAGGAAAGACTTCAGTGAGGTAGGTTTGTCCATCCATTTCCTCAGCATTCATTCACTGATGCCTCCTACTTGCAAGGTCCTCTCCTCCAAGAGCCCACAGTTGAGCACTGGTCCTGCAGACATACACAACCATTACACTATATTGTGATAAACAAGCATGAGATGAACACGGGGCCATGGAAGCCCCTAAGAGAGAATTCAGAAGACAGAATTAGTAGCTTCTGAACTGATTTCTAAAACTAACAGGAGTTTTCCAAGTGGAGAAGAGAGGAAAGGGAGGTAAAAATGCACTGAGAGTATGTTTGAAGCAGCTTGGTGTGGGGCCTTTGGAGGGAGGTGGGTGTTAGGATGCTCTAGCCACAGAGTGGAAACACGTGAACCCAGGCAGCCATAGAAGAGATCTAAGCAGGCGAGGACCACAATAAGATTTTCGTTTTAGAAATGTCCTTCTGGTACAGTGTGCAGGGGGCATCAGAACAGGATAGAGATGAGGGCTCAGCCGTGGGCGCCTAGCAGCCTTATCTTTGTGCCTTGGAAGCCGCACCAGACGGGAGCCTAAACCAAGCTGGGGGTGTAGGGGCTGGTGGAATGCCAGGTGAAGGGAGAGTCCCGCGTGAGGTCTACATTCAGGACAACATACGCAGTTCTGAGCACTGCCCAGCTGCTGGGAAGACCCACCTCCCCTTCCAGAGCCCTCTGGGGCGGAGCTCGGCCGAAAGCACGTGACGCCTAGGGATCCACCTTTACTGTGGGCAGTCGTCCGCTTCATTCGCGGTTTCACGGGTCGCCACTCCGTTACCCAATACCTGGACTCTTTTCCTTAGTGCTCACGGAATCCGTTCTCTATCGTGAGTCCCGATACGCTCCTCCTGCAAAGCCTAGTTAAGGGAGATAAACAGCCAAGGAGGCCTCTGCCCATACTAAAGATGGCGACGTGCCGTGCCCACGCTGGGTGGGGGAGCGGGTTACAGGCGCCTGGCCTCACTGGGCGAGGCGCAGACGGAAGGGGCGTCTCTCGAGATAAGTTTTCGACCTTCCTAGGAGGAGACCTGAGCGGGAGGGGCGTGGCCTAGCCTAAATTCTAACCGCTGATTGGTCTTTCGTCAGGTGGGCGGGGTGTCGGCGATACCCCACCCCTCCCTCTTCGAACCGGAAGTATCTCTCGGTCTTTCCAGCTGGTTGTCATTTCACTCGGCTAGGTCCTGAGGAGAAGGACTCAGCCGCGGCTGCGGGACCCGGGCACCGGGAGGCGGCGGCGGCGGCGACAGCGGCGACAGCAGAGGACGAAGAGGAGGGAGAAGGAGGAAAGAAGAAGAGCCAGGCGGAGTCCGCCGCCACCACAGCGGGGACTGTGGGACTAGGGGAAAGCGACGGCGGCGGCGACGACGACGGCCCAGCAACCGTGAGGAGACACAAAAGCCTTCTAAATTATAGTTTTTTAAAACCCAAACCTTGGGGAGAAAAGAGAGAGCGAGGCCGGGGGGAGGCCCTTGTCTGTGAGGAGAACTGCCCTGGTGGGGTCGCCTTTCCCCTCGTTCCCCCCCTGCGGAGACTCGAACTGAGAACCGAACGACCGCCCCTGGGTCCCATGAGGGAAAAACACCGCGGAGCCGCCGCGAGGGGAGGAGGCCGTAACCGCCGGACGCCCCCGGTCGCCCCCGTGGGCCCCGCCGCCTCAGGCCGCCGGCCGGCCCTCGTGCGGGCGCTGTAGTCGCTCCTGCGCCACCCCTCACGGGGACCCGCGAGTGTTTGCCGCCCGGTTCATGGGGGAGAGGCGGCCGGGGGCCGAGCACCGCGAGCGCGGCAGGATCTGCACCCGGCGCCTCAGGAGAAGCCCCGGCGGCCGGAGCCGCGCCCGGGGCGGGGGCAGGAGCGGGGCGAGGCGCGCGGAGAGCTGCCCGCGGCCGTGCTGCCGGCGGTGCGCGCCGGTCTCCCCGCACGCCGGCCGCGTCACCTCACAGAACGTCTCACGCACAGATAATATATAACGTCCGTAAATTATTCCTTTTTTTTTTTTTTTTTTTTAACCAAGCTGCCAAGAAGAGGCGAGCGCGTCCTCCCCTTGGCCCTGGTCTCACTGGTGCGTGAGCGAATCTACACTGCTGAGGAAGACCCCATGTGATCGTTAAGTTACATATATACAGACACACACACATATACCTATATTTTCACTTCGCGCGATGCTGCTTCTCCTACAGCCGTAGAGAAGCTGTGTTTTCGTCCTTCGTGTGCATTTTCTTTTGGAAAAGGAAAGCGCCTCTTTTACTAACCAAAGACTTGAGTTTTTACCCTCTGTGGTTTTATTCCCTCCTAGACATAAGCCCGCTTGGAGTCATGCTCATGGTGTAAGAGATTTTGTTTTTTCTCTCTCTCCAGTTATTTTGCTTTTCTTTCCGAGACCAGAATTCCAAATCCAAACTATTGAAAGTGATAAGCTGCGATCGCTGCGCTAGCTACACATAAGACGTTTCAAACAAACAGACAAATTTGGGGGAGAGGCTACAAGGGCGTGAGACATCAGGTTGTCGTGTGTTTTTTTTTTTTAAGTGTGAGATTCTGCTCGTAAAAATAATAAATGGGGGATTACGGGTTTGGAGTGCTAGTGCAAAGCAATACTGGGAATAAATCTGCTTTTCCAGTCCGATTCCATCCACATGTGCAGCCTCCACACCACCACCAAAATGCCACCCCCAGCCCTGCTGCTTTTATAAATAATAACACAGCTGCCAACGGCAGCAGTGCCGGCTCAGCTTGGCTCTTCCCTGCTCCAGCTACCCACAACATTCAGGATGAGATCCTGGGGTCAGAAAAAGCAAAAAGCCAGCAACAGGAGCAGCAAGACCCTTTGGAAAAGCAGCAGCTCTCCCCCAGTCCAGGCCAGGAAGCTGGAATACTGCCTGAAACTGAGAAGGCAAAATCGGAAGAAAACCAGGGGGACAATTCTTCAGAAAATGGCAATGGGAAGGAGAAAATCAGAATCGAATCGCCAGTGTTGACAGGGTTTGATTATCAAGAAGCCACCGGGCTAGGTACTTCCACCCAACCCTTGACATCCAGTGCGTCATCTCTTACTGGTTTCAGTAACTGGTCAGCTGCGATCGCACCTTCTTCCTCTACAATCATCAACGAAGATGCCAGTTTCTTTCACCAGGGAGGGGTCCCGGCTGCTTCGGCTAATAACGGTGCTCTGTTGTTTCAAAATTTTCCCCATCATGTCAGCCCTGGCTTCGGAGGCAGCTTCTCCCCGCAGATCGGGCCTCTCTCACAGCACCACCCTCATCACCCTCATTTCCAGCATCATCACAGCCAGCATCAGCAGCAAAGGAGGTCTCCTGCCAGTCCCCACCCCCCACCTTTCACACATAGAAATGCTGCTTTTAACCAGCTGCCTCATTTGGCGAATAATCTTAACAAACCTCCTTCTCCTTGGAGCAGCTACCAGAGTCCCTCTCCTACACCCTCTTCTTCCTGGAGCCCTGGAGGTGGCGGATATGGTGGCTGGGGAGGTTCCCAAGGCCGTGATCACCGCAGAGGGCTAAATGGAGGAATAACCCCCCTGAACTCCATCTCACCTTTGAAGAAAAATTTTGCAAGCAATCATATTCAGCTCCAGAAGTACGCTCGCCCCAGCTCTGCCTTTGCTCCTAAATCCTGGATGGAAGATAGCTTGAACAGGCCTGACAACATTTTTCCTTTTCCGGTAAGATTATGTTCCACTAATAGATTGAGACGAATAAGGAAATGGTATGGTGTAATATCTATTTAACTGAGAGAGCTGGAATTGTCTATGTTCGTATCAGAGCTCTTCTTAGAATTTGAGTTAATCACCAGACGTTATTCTGGCAGGAGAAGAGTGTAATTTGAAATAAAATATTCATCTATTTCTTTGGCAAATTTCGAATTGTAATCTTCCCCTAGATAATTGTATAAACTGGCATAATTATGAGTACCAGGTAGCTAGTGATGTCATAATTATTAACTGTAGTACCTTTCTAGCCTGACAAGAGGATCGGTTGGTGTTTTCCTATTTATTTAGGTGAGAGTGAATAACGTATAGAAGTAAATATCTTTCATTGTGGAAACTGATGAGCATTTTCTGCCCATATGCAGTAACCGTGTAACCAAAGAAATGGTACTGAGTCACTGAAAACCAACTCTTGGATTATAGTTTTCTCACTGGTTATGTTTAAACCTGGAACCTCTCTGAACCCTGGGCCTGAACAGTCTGAATTCATCAATTTCCTCTTAAATGTCTCGCAAATTCTGGCCTGCCCTGTGTCAGTAAGGACTGCTAAAGAAATGATCTAAATGTTGTCTTCATCCCCATTTCTTTTTGAATACTGTGAAGCTGTAGATCTCAGTGACTCTTTTCTGTTGTCTTTCACCCATTTGTTTATTTTCCAGTGTTAGCACTAGGGGTGTAGATAATTAAACCATGCCTAAAAATAGATCCAGGTGAAAATCACTTGTCTTTCTTGCCACCGGTGTATTCTTATTCTGCAAGAGTCACCTTGTTTGATGTTTTTGAATTAATCAGCTGCCAGTCTAGTGGATAGATGCAAGATAAAGGGAAATTTCATAGTTAATTGGACATCAGATGCCCTACTAAATTTGTATACTTTTGGGGTATTATCGTTTATATGTGTTTAGGAAATTTATATGGATTAGTAAGCTAACATTGAATCAGTTCTCACAACTACTCCACAAGGTAAGTTCTGTTATCATCCCATTTTACAGAGGAGAAAAATTGAATATCAGAAAGATATGATAACTTGTGCAAGAGCTACACAGCTGATAAGAGTATAAACTCTAGGTTGAAAAAAACGAGGATTAAAAATATATCTGTATACATACATGTGTACACATACACATGTGCTTTATTTTAGAGCTCTTTCTACAAGGGCTAAAACAGATTATAAATAGTTGCAATGTCCCCAAATGTGATGTCAGCACAAGCAGAATTATCTGTTTTAATTAATGGTTTGCTTACTGGTAGGGGAAGTTTGCCACGAAAACACTGTGTCATTCCAAGGAATTTAATATCCTTCATCTAAGGATTCAGGTGCAATTTTTAGATGTATCTTAAAATATTTGGTTAAATTAAGTTTTGGATCATGTATATACACACACACACACACACATATGTATATATATACACACACATATATACACATATATATAAAGGGATTTTACTCAAACTGAAGAGAGCAATTATTGTGTTTTATTGGTCAGGTAAAAGGATGTTTAAAACACTGACAAACCCATGAAATCTGTTTTTAAGAAGTACTTTTGATATTCCTTTGAACATAAATTTAAGGGAAATTTAATGCCAAGGTGGCTTTTATGAATTATTCTATATTGCTAATTTAAAAAATCTACAATGGCGTTTTATACATTTTAACTAGATTAAGATTGGCTGAGAATTGAATACACTATTCTTTTTTATTTTGCTATTATACATTGATGGAATAAATTTATGTGACCTCATGGTTTATTTTTCCATTCTCAGTTTACTTACTTTTGCTAAAGGTTTGCTTTGGGAAAAATAAAAAATTCAGAAGATGAATAAACTATACATGTATGCACATGATTAATATTTTTATGGGGCTAATGGATTGTATTTAACCTGTGATATATTTTCAATCAGATGGTTTCTTTAGAGATTAAGCTAGTTTATGAAATAATAATAAAATAGACTAAAATCGATAGTAAAAGATGTTAGAAACTAACTCTTACCTTAGAATTGTTGTCTATTTTGCTAGGGATGGAAAAAAGGATGAGTCAGTACACCTGGCTCAAATATGGTAGGATTAAATTGGAAAGTGAGTTGTTGATTTCTGCTCACTGTCTCCACCATTTTTTAGGGGGGGGGGGAGAGAGAGAGAGAGAGAGAGAGAGAGAGAGAGAGAGAGAGAGAGAGATTGAGCACTAGCAATAGGGTGATTTGAAAGTCAATAAAAATAAATGATTTGAAAAAATCTTTATGATGAGAAATTCCTAATTGGGTTTTGAAAATATCATAAGAACTTAGTAAACTGCTGTGGTGCTTACTTAAATGAACGTAATTGTGTATGTGTTTGTGTGTGTGTTTTAACAATTATTCTTTTGAATTAATTTTTTGGCACAAAAATTAAATAGTTTTGCGTTGATATGAATTGGTTAAATTTGACATGAAAAAACCTAAAGGAACGTTTATTTGACTGGGAGCCAGGAGACCTGGCTGTGGTCTTGGCCCTGTCAGTATTGCATTGGGGTGGGGCGCGTGGGGCTCAGTTTCTTCATAAAATGTAGGGGGTGACCTAGGTGATTCCTAAATTCCTTTTGATCCTAAAGCAAGCTACTGTGAAATTTAAACTACTATCACAGTCCACTCTTTTTTTAAAAACAACAACAACACTGCTATCTTATTTAAATGTTTTACCTTGAGCACTGTTCATTTTAGGGAAATGTATAGATATTAGTAAGTCAATTTCAATTGTTATTAGAAAAAAATTCCTTAGTTGTAAGAGAGATCTTGAAATTTACCACAGAAATCATAGGCTAGAGCTTACATATTTACATTATAATATTAGTATCCAATCAAAGGCTAAGTCGTATTGTTATATTAAAAGGAAACAATTTACCTGAAATATAACTAATACTGGGTAATGTTTATTTTAATTTGGAGTGAATCAGAATGCTTTTTACATTTGTTGAATGCAGGTGTGGGTACATACAGTGAATTAAAATGAGTGCTAACATTTTTAATTAGTTTTTTTTAGTAATCTTAACATTTTTTATTAATATTATGGAGCAGGAGCAAAGATTTCAAATATGTGAATAATCCTCTAAATAACTGATACAACAAGACATTCATTAGAGTTTGGATTTTTTTTGTATTAAAATTTGTTTCTAAGTTATTTTTGTTTAGCTTAAAGTTTTCATTATGTGAATTCAGATAACAAGCCTAAAATTCAGTTTTCAGATACAAGTAAACTAATATATATTTAATGATAGCTAACATGCTTACGATGGTCTAAGTGTTTTACATGTATTTACTCATTTAATTCATTCAACAGTCATATAAGGTAGAAATTATTGTTATTATCATTATTATTATTAACAGATAAAATTTGGTTCTTAACCACTAATATGGCAGTGCCGCTTCACAAAGACATAATATAGGTGAGAAGGATGGAGGAAACGCCTCCCAGAAGCATGTAAGATGAGAGGAAACATCTTACAGTGAATAACATACCTGATGATCAAAAGCTGATTTATGGATAACATTTTATAGAAATGTTACCATGGAAAGTGGGAAATAATACAATATATTTATTTGTCAACATTCAAATGTTAAACTTAGTATTCAAGTCAATATTTTTTTGTTTTTAGCACATACTATATACCAGGCACTGAGCTAGTACTTTCACATATGTTTCGCAGCCCTCTGAGGTTTAGTTTTATTGTCCCAATTTCAAAATGAAGAAACAAGGTCCACATTCATGTGACTAAAAGGCATGCATGATTTGACCTTTACATTAAGGGGGGCAGGGGAAAATCCTCCCCATCCTGACAAGCACATCCTGGAATTCTGATGTCCAAACCAAGTAATATATTGGAGGCACCGGCCGGTAATGACATTTGACTATAGCACCTCTTTGGAGGGGTGCTTATGTCTTTTGTCCTTACAGGAAAAGTAAAGAAGAATAGTGTGGTACGTATTCTGGTACTCTCCTGTCTTCAGCTCAGTTATGCTCCCACCTCATTTAGCCAAGAACCAGGAAGTAGGCAGGAAAACAAAGGGGCAAAAATCTGTCACAAAGATGATACTGAAATTTGGTTGATAGGGACACATTTTAGGATTTAGAGATCATGTGCTCTTACTTTAGACACAGTCACCATGGATTTGTTGAGTTGTCTTAACCAGGCAAATGATTCATGTCACTTCAGTAACTCTCCTTGTGTTGTTAGTTTATTGATCCTTAAAATTCTATGTCGTCTTATATTTAAAGACAAAGTTTACTGCATTGCTTCAGTTCTGAAAGTCATGGTGGATTATTAAATTGCCTAAAGTACAACCTTATTACATTTTTTGTTTTTTAATATAGTCCCAAGAGGGATCTTTGCATAAGAAACATTGTCTTTGACTTTGTATTTATTTATATTAGAAGAGGGGAAACTAATTTTTTAACTGGAGTGTATGGGATGGATGGTTCTGGCTCCAGCAGAATTGAAATACTTTGAAGAACTTTGGGAAAAGCCAACCAGAAACAATTTTATGCCTTTTTGTAGAAAGCCTTTTAACTAGGTCTGATTGTTTTTCTCATGGAATAGAATTTGGGTGGGGTAGAGTTTTTTGATTATTTTTTCTGTTGTCTTCAGAGAAGCCATGGAATATGATCAACACGTTGTTCTGACATCTCTCAGGAAAAATCTGTTTATTGCAAGTCTAGTGAATGCGGTTGTTGCTAGTTGCAACTAGAAAGATGCTATTTACTTAGTTTATGAGTTTATGCTTTTGAGAACAATCCTTGTTAGTGTTGATGAGAAAGGAATGGAAAAGTAGTCTTAAAGTTAACATAAGCTTAGTTTGAATTTTACAGTATAAATTAATTTTTCTTATGACTTTTCTCTGTCTTGTTATAAAGAAAATAAGCTTGAAGATCCATTATCACATTTTTCAGCTCTCTATTGTACCTTGGTTTTGGTTCCCATCACAGACAAGATAATGTGTGTAATGTGTTTCTCTTTAAGTCAGGGAGGGAGCCGATAGCTTGAGCATTCATTTTAATTTTTCCTGACAAAACTCGTTTTATATTTAATTGTTCAAAGAAATTTGCTCTTGCAGAAATTAAGGTATATTTTATAGCAATATATAATTAAGGTATAATTAAGGTATATTTTATAGCAAGATATAGTTTTTAACTTCAAATTTAGTGTAGATTCTCATCACATTTTAAGTTCTTGAAACTGAAGGAGTTCCACTTTCAGGTTTTCAGAAAATTTTGGTAGATAGAAAGATAAATGTGTAGATCCTATTTTTAATCTGTTTCTGAAGGTGAAACTTGAATAATTACTGAGAAAAGCTGTTTTGTGTGTCCAAAAATGTAGTAGAGTGCAGCACAGACTCTGGATCCAGACTTAAGTTTGACTCTGAACTGTGATTAGCTGTGTGACCTTGAGCAAATTGCTTAAATTCAGGAAGACTGTACTTCATCAAGATAATAATACCTAACAGTGAAGGGTTATTGTGAGGGACCTTAGGGGTGTGGCCATATTATTAGGCAGCTTAATTTTTTTTTTAATTTAAAATATGGATTTCTAATATTAAGTAAAATTATGAAACTGTGGTAATTGCAAATATAGCTTGGGCATCTGTGAAAGGCTGGAACAGTCCTTAGTATTGCTTGTCTTATTGTATACACTTTACTTCTCAGAGTACTCCGTTTGAGTAATCTAGATGCAACCCAAGATAGATAAAACATTTAGCAGAATTGTTAATTTTCTTGAAGAGAAATTTTATAGTTGTATGTATACCTAAATTTTCATTAGTATTGGTAGCCTGTATCTTCAGTATTTGAAAGATTTTGCTTACAATTGTTATTATAAGAAATGTAGAACGTGTGTGTGTATGTGTGTGTGTGTGTGTGCGCGCGCGTGATTATATTTTAATAGAAAATTTGTGATTTTTTTTTTTGCTAAGAGGTAGGAAAAGGTACCATAGATTTGAATTGGATATATATTAGATTTTATGCTGGAATTGAGTTTTGTTTTTCATATTTTAATTAATTTATCTCATATTCATTGAGCACCTGCTATGTTAGTGTAGTCACAGGACTAGATAGCTCATAAAAATTGTTTTGATTTGGTTTATTTAATGTGTTTCTGATCTGTGCTATCTTCTTTGAACAATACCGAACATGCATTTTTTTCTCACTATAAACAAATTAGCAACTAGCCCAAATATTTCATTTTATTTTAATTCATGAGCTATTTAAGGCAAACTAACAGATTCAAATTTAGGTATAACAAAAACAATGTGTAAATGGCATTTCTAAATATTTTATTAATGGTCACATTTATAAGTACACAGTTATACAAGCTTCCTTGTACACAGACGTTCTCGTTTTAAGTTTGATGACAAAATTGTATCACAAAAGGCAAACTTTAAATTATGGATAGCAGAATGCAGGTACCATTACATGTCAAAGAAAAACTGCATCAGCCACTTACAGGTCCTCTGCCATGTTTACAAACTGAATTATTCAAGTTCAAAGCCTTAAGCTGTACAAGTACTTTTCATATTGTATAGTAATTAGATCGGACAATTTCAATTTGATGAATATTTACCAGATATATCCCAATCATTATTATATCATAGATCTAAACTAAGTTAGTTAATCTCTCAGTATTATACATTTCAGAGGCATATTTATATTCAAATATTATGTAACATACTTTTAATAATAGTTCTTCTAGTTGTTTTTGAGGAATGTTTCTGGTGCTAGTCAGTAAAATGGCTATCATCTTACTCTCCGTAGAACCTTAAAAAAAATAAAACGAAACCAAAAACCCTCAAAACAAAATTCAGGATAAGAACATTGCTATTCAGAAAAAAAATGTCCTAATTATACAATAGAAGTCAGATCTGGGCTCCAAATATGGCTCTTGCCACTTACTAGTTATGTGACCTAGGGAGCAAACTATTCAACCTTCCTGACCCTTCCTTTTCTCACCTCTTTCGTCTAATCTTTTTGAGGATGAAATGAAATATGTCTAGTATTTATCTTCTAAAAGATTCTGTTCTTATAAGAAAGCAAGTCACAAATAGAAGTATTCAAAATCTTGCAAATAGCACAATTTCTCCAAATGTGAAAAACATTGTATATCTGGCGTGTAGTAATTGAGCTTGAGTTTTAAGAACAATTTTTATAAACTGAACTATTATTTTTTTAAAATAAAGTCACTGTAGTTAAATAATAGTGGAAATCAGCTTAGATGATGCTTTCATTTTCTTGAACACTGCTGAAAAATTTAGTGACCAACTGTTTTGTTATTTTTTTCTCTCTTTTGGAAAGGTTTTCCCCCACGTATTTAAAATTTCTTATTATGGAAAAATTTAAACATATTTAGTAGTAGATAGTAAATATTCAACAGACCCAATGTACGCGTCACCAGGTTTCACCTGGAGTAGCTCCTGGACGATCCTCTTTCTTCTATATTAACCCTCTCTCCCCCTTTCATGTTATTTTGAAGCAGTTTCCAGATATTGTATCATTTCATCTATGGTTTAGTGTGAGTCTCTAAAAAAGATAAGGAGCCTTTTTTCCCCCTTAAAAACATAAAAATGTTTATTCTAGTTGTTTTTAGAAGAAAGATAGTGAGTAACTGAAGCAAGGCCCACATTTCTGTTGCACCTGCTCAGCCTGTTTCACCACTCAGCCTGGTGCTAGTCTTGAAGGAAACCACTGTTGGCCTTGTGTCCTCCCTTCTGGGCGGAGAAAGATGCTGGGGGTCACGTGGCCATCAAAAAAAAATAGAAAGGAAAAAAGAGAGAGCTCTAGCAAAAGCACCAAGCCATCAGCCCGTGACCCAAATCTGGGAAGAGATTGGCCAGTTTTCCTCTCCCCGTCTCAGCCTTCCCCCAGGTTCGGTCTTCTGTGGACTTGTGGGAAGGATCCCTGAAAGGACATGGAACAGGACAAGACTGAGAGCATTTTGGTTTTACTTTTGTTTGTTTTTGTTTTTAAGAGGAATGTAGAGGTTTGGGGTCTTTTGCAGGCCTTTGGACTGCATCAAACCTTTTCATCTCTTTCTTTCAACCACAGATGTTTGATGCTTTCTTTCAGTGGCTCACGGTTGGGAGTTCATGGCCAAGGGGGGCATGTTCCTTCTCCTCGTGAAGGGTGCCATCTGGTGACCTCTTGCTTGGTGCCTGAGTGTTGAAATGCCTTCTGCTCAGGAGACTCGGGAGAATTAAGGATTGCGGAGTGGGGGGAAATGTGAGGGCTAAGGTAGCCTGGCGCTGGGCACAGGCTGCTTTTTGACAATTCTTGTCAAGCCTAAAGAGAAGAGATGTCATGGGTGACAGGACACAAGCTCAGTTTAGGAATAGAGTATGTGTGCATTTGGGTGACCATTCTGACACGAATGGCCAGAGGCTGCTCATTTCATCATTCCTTAGGGATGAACTTGCGTAGTATTTACCTGCTTTATTTAATGACCTCTTGCCCTGGATAGCTTATTAGGTACAAGAAATCATATACTGCCATTTTTGGGTTTATAGGTTTTGGTTCGTTTTGATGATCTATTAAAATGGCAAATATCACAGCACAGCCGAATTATTCAGATGTAAACAACACCTAATTTAAAATGTTGGTTTCAGGTTCTTTTACATCGCACCAGAGAGAAGGGGCAGATGGAATGTTTGTTGAAAAGGTCTACTAACGGCCAGGCGTCATGCACAGGTTGTCACGTACCTTATCTCATT
Source organism: Rhinolophus hipposideros (assembly GCF_964194185.1). Lineage (NCBI taxonomy): Eukaryota > Metazoa > Chordata > Mammalia > Chiroptera > Rhinolophidae > Rhinolophus > Rhinolophus hipposideros. Next base: position 40,112,096 of record NC_138069.1, read on the forward strand.
TCTCCTCACCACAGTTTTTTAAATGAGGTGTTAGCCTCATTTTGCTGATGAAATCATGGTTCAGAGACGCTGCAGTGTCAAGATCACTTGTCTAGTAAGTGGTGATTTAAATGCAGGTCTTGGAATCGATTCTAATTATTTGTCTGCTGGGCAAGGTGAGAATAACCAAATAGTCAACAAGAAGAAGGAATCTATTGATCCAGGAACTGAGTAATCAAGTCTAGAATGCCGGTTCCTTTTTTTTTAATACAGTTAAGTAGTGACAAGAAACGTTTACCACTTTAAGGATTTCTAATGCTCAAAACAAGTGAGGTTTATTTAGTGAAGGTGGAATGAAAGAAAATCTTCTCCAAGGCCTTCTGGAGAGAGCTGATGCGTCACTTCACCGGGGAGGGAATGGAGCTAATGATACAATCAGGGTGATACACCAAAGACATTCATTCATTCCATTGTAGTTTATTATTCTATTAGGGAGCGCTTGGTAGTCTAAGATCTGTAAGACCCCTTGCCTTCATTATAAAATAGTCATCATGAGAAAGCACTGACCGAAGAGGGAGCCTGCTGGGTAAGATGAGAAGCTACTAAATGTGCAGATACTTACCTCTTTGCCTTCACCCTCTGACAGTTCTTTGAATTCAGGCCCTGTGTACAATGAAGGATCTCATGCCTTGCAGGTGGTAATAGATTGAAATTTCTAGGTCATGACAAGGTTCATTTAAATGGACCACTTTTCTGAGCTTCTGCTCTCAAGCCAGACTTCTCCACTTACTGTGGAGACTTTGAGGGCAATAATGTGACTTTGAGGGCAGTTATTAATGTTAACTTCTCATCGCTTCATCTGCCTAAAATGGGGATGATAATAGTTCCCACTCCACGTGATGGTTTTGAGGAACTAATTTATGTAAATGATACCTGATTTCTGTGAGACACACAACACAGAGCCAGGAGGAACATGTTAGCCACTTGCATATTGACGGTGACGATGATGATGAACTTACTGTAGGCTACACGTATGCCACAGTGTGTGACCATGGAAATGAGTGGCGTTTGTAGTCCAGTGGGGACACTGCTGTAAGAAAGCTTGTTACTACCATGTGGGATGTCAGCGTGCTAGGCGGACACTGGGAAAGGGACTTGCACAAGGACGTGTGGGTCATCTGGAAGTGAGATCTTCCAAGTTGGCTGTGTAGTCAACTTTTGATGGCCGTGGACTTAAATATTTAATCCAAGAAGAATATTTACAGTTTGGAAAATCTTGGATTAAAACTCCCATAGTTACCTTTGATTAACTATGGGCTTTACTGTCATATATAACTTCTTATTTATTTTGGCACATATTTGACACACTGGCATACACTTTACTTTTAAAACAAAATATTTTCCTTTCCTTTCTTCACCAGGGAAAATTTAAGCCAGAAAGAGAAACTTCCATAGGCTGATACAGGTACACAGTGGTCTGACAAGTGACAATCACAGCAATGTCTGTCTTTATAGGAAGGGAATGAATAAAGGGAGGAGCTGAAGTTTGCCTTTGGTTCTTAATGAGGTTACATTCAATTAATTACATTTTGTGATTTAGTCCCAGTGTAGTAATGCTTAAACATATGAACTCAAGTATAAAAGGACAAGAACCAATGTAGTGGTCATGGTGGTTGATTTGTTGAAATTGAACTTGATTGTAATTTTTTTCCAAGTTATAACCTTAAAACTTGGAACATAGGGCTTTGTTTCAGGTTTTGAGAACAAAGCCCTTCTCTTTATAAGGAAACCTTAAAATGGTTCATGTAGAATATTCAAGCTGGGCTGTATCATGACCGGCCAACCAGGATATAAGCTACAAATCACAGCCCCAACCACCTAATGAAGTTTACCCGTTGAATGGAATTGCTCAATTCAGTGATCCTCAAAGTGTGGTTCTTGGCTTCACTTGAAAATTTGTTAGAACTGTGAATTCTTGGACCCTGCCCAGAGCTACTGAAAGAGAAGCTTTGGGGGTGGACCCAGTAATCCATGTTTTGGCAAGACCTCCTGATGGCTCTGAGGTCGTCTCAAGTATGAGAAACACTGGCTTAGATTATCCATCTGAACGTTAACAAAAAAAACCCCAAACCAAAAACCACGAATGATGATTTCGGTTTGTGGCCTAATTGCAATCTAATTCTTTCTGATCGTAATAGACCAAGAGGTTCATGTGCTTCTTGTGGCTACTTCTGGAATGTTATGAAAAGCCACGTCATGTCATCAGTTATATGCTGATGTAGGTCTTTCTGTATTGCCGTGACAGTCAGGACTATTCAGGTGTGGAATAAAAGGATGGGTCCTGCTCTTGGAAATACTAATTTGTTTTTTCAGAAAGTTATTTTTTATCAACTTTGATGTTCATAGTAACTTCTATGATTTTTCCTTTAGAAATTGTCCTGTGAAGTAGAGATGACAGAAACTGAAACCAATCAGTTAATGACATGCAACTCAATATATTAAATATAACAATTAAAATTACAAAATAAAATGAGGTCTAAGCATTGTAATTGAATTTGCTTTGCTGAGCCTTGGATATAATTGTTCAAATTTCATTCATGATTAAGCTTACATGTTCTAGAGTCAGAAGGCCTGGTTCCTCCTTCAGATTCTTCCATCTCCACTTATCTGCTATTGATAAAGCTATTTATCACTCTGAGCTTCAGTTTGTTCATCTGTGAAATGGGACAATAACTGAACATCCTAATTGTATAGGATTTTGTGAGTAATCAGTAAGATTAGACATGTAAAGCATTAGAGCTAGATAAACGTTAGCTGCTGATTTTATTATTACTATTTCTGTTACTACCACTTCTACTCCTGCAGTTGGCAGTAGATAACCTAGAGATAACATTTGTGATAGGTCACTCATTTGTGCACCACATCTATCTGTCATCTCAACAGAGAAAAGGAAAATAAGGCTTCTCTTTCTCTTATGTTTTAGTATCTCTGATATCATCCTATATTACTCATATATACATTTTGTTCTTTCTTTCATTTATTGAGTGACATTTGAGTGCATACTGTTTTCTGGGCCCTAGTGAGCACATTCCTGCCCTTTGGACTCTTACAGCAGAGTGTTTCATGTATTCAAATGTATGTTGTAATTAGTGTGGTCCTTTGACTGCCATGAGCGTGACGTTAGCCAGGGAAGCATCGCAGGATTTGGAGTGAAACTTGGGCTTGAATCCTGCTGAGCCACTGAACTATGCAGTGACCTGTCTGTGCAGTCAGCTGACTCTTCCTCGGTCTTAGTTCTTGTCATTAAACCGTGAATAATACAGTCGAACTGATGAGGAGGTTTGAGGATTAAATAAGACAGTATTAGTAAAGTATCTACTTAGTCAATGCCCAATAAAGGGTAGTTCTGCCTTTCTACCTTTTCTCCCTGTCAGTTACCAGGAGATTTACAGCAACTTGCTGTAAATCTAGTAATGGTGGATTGAAGCAAATAGAGTTGTCGGAGTTTTTTGTTTTATAATAGATTCTTTGACCTTTTTTTCAGAGATCGGGACATCCCCCTTCAATGAATTGTTTGAAGTAGATTTTTTAAAAAGCTTTTTATTCATTAAGCTGTCATTGACAACCCCCCCTTTTTGTGGGCAAAAAGCGATACACTTTGATTAGTCATTCTCATTCACATTTTTGGTTCCTGCCATAATAATCACCATAAGTTAAACTGTAAATCTTGGAAGAACACAAACTAAGGATATCAGAAAGCTAGACTACAAATATATTTTGGAGCTGAGAAGGGAACATTAGAGATCGAACCAAATTCTTTCCTTTTTCATATCAGGAATGAGGTCAAGAGGATGACAGTCCCAAGTTCACATGACACGCCAGTGGCAGAGCTGGGGCTTCCAGATGTCTAATGCCCATTCCATTGATTTCTGCTGATGTTCATGTTTTGGTCATCAGCTCAAGTTCAAGCAAGAGGAACTGTCACTTACCAAGGCTTCTATCTTACAGTTAGTTTACTTTCTGGGAAATGGGTCCTAGAAAATAGATCAGTGGTTATGATATTTGGCCCAAGAAGCATTCAAAAAAGGCCAAATCGAAAAATGAACTATGTAAATCAAAGCACTCTTGATTTGACACTTCGTTTGTTGGGTTAGAAAGTCAGCTTTGTGCTATTCTGATTCGTTGGGTTTTTAAATTTTGTGTCTACTCCTCTCCCTGCTTCCTAATGGCACACTTACATTTGAATTTTTTTTTAATTAGTGGTTCCATACAAACAGAAAAGATCAGTGAGAGGGAGTAAATCAAGAAATGATCAACTTGAGACCCTCTTGAGAGCAGAATATTTATTTGACAAAATGTGTGGTTGTTGAACTCTGAATTACCAAAGCATCATAAGAAATGGTGTTATACAAATGTAAAGTTTATGATAATGTTAGTTGCTAATAAGGTTGGATTGTGGGGAGGAGTACATGTTAGGCCAGGACAGGCGAGGATGGGAGGGATACTGGATCATTGGGTCCTGGACCTCGTTCTCAGTACGCATCAGCCATCTTTTAGACCGTTTTCCGCTGAGTCCTAGAGCCTGAAAATTCCTCTCAACACATTGCATCTGAGATCAAGACCAGTTTGTATATTGGTAATTTATGTGTCACCCTTGTATGAAATCATGACAGATGAAAGCAAAGTACCGACTTTCCTTGTAATTTAAATAAGTGTAAATAAAGGATAGAAGGGCTTTTTTTTTCTTAAGTCTCATAAAGCATTACTGAAAATTTTAAATTTTGTTTAGGATTCTAGTTTTAATATACTCCACCAATTAGAAATCAGTGGTTGTTATCTTAACAAAAATCTTCGTGTTCCAGGAAATATACTGGAGTGTGTGGGGGGGGTATAAAGTGGCTTCGCTAAATTTCAGTACCACAATTAGCAACTTATAGGTAAAAGGGAGACTTCTTTACATAGTGAAAACAGCTGTCATAAAACAAACCAAAAAACACTGTGTAGTATTCTTTATCAACTGCTTCTTGTTGGTGCTCTTGTTCTTCAGTGATCGGCAAAATCCAAGTTCTGGAAATTCACAAGGTTGTGTTAAAAAAAAAAAAAAAAAAGGCTGAGTCTCCGCACCCCCAACCCCCATTGCAGTTATTTTGGCAAAAGAAAACGTACAACTCTATAGTGGGAAAGGGAAATGTAAACACAAACCTAAGATAAGGAAGTAGGAGAGAAGAAATATTTTAAACATTTAAAAATTGCTTGAAGGAATTCATTCATTCATTGATTTAGCAAACATATGCCTGCGTTCCACCTGCCAGGTCCTGTGTGAGGCCCAGTGATGCAGAAACGTAGGACGAGGCTTCTCAACCTGTTCCACATCGTGGCACACATAGACAACGATAGTATTGAAACAGAAATCATGTGCTAGCCAGTTCCTGCCATGTCAGGCCCTCTGGGCAGTGTTGTGGGCTGAGGAGATGAATATACGAGTAATCTTTGGAGTTATACACACTGGGAACATTTCATGTGAGACACACTTCCTGCCAGTGGGAAGCAAGCAGAGCCCAAGAATTACTGCCTCCAAAACTGGTTTGGTACTGGAGGTGGAGATAGTGGATGGCCCGGTTATGGGTGTGGTTCACAGATTGCTGAAAAAAGGGTAAGTCCAGCTACTGTAGGATGAACTGGTGGAACTTTATAGTAACTTCTTTCTCAAGGTATGCCTCAAGTCCACTTTGCTTCCAAAAGAATGCCTCTGATTTCGAAAGAATATGCAAAAAGAGATTTGATTTAATTCAGTGCTTGCGATGAGGAAAGATAAAAACAGGACAGTCTCTTTTGTGAACAGTAACCCTTGAGAACTCTAAGATGTCTCCCTGCCTCTCTATGGACCATATTGAGAAGATGAGGATGACGAGGAGAGAATTAGGAGGAAAATTGGGAAAGAAAGATGTGCGGGAGTGTGTCATACCAGCCGAAAGTGGAAAAACGTGATGTAACTAACACCTGTAATACTCTCTACTTTAAATATTAGGTTATATCCAAATGGAACTGCCCTTGGACTCCTCAAGTTGCAGGGGTTAAAAAAGGCTTGTGTCATAAAAGAATTCATCCAGTGAACATCACTGACTACTGGAGGGGGTGGGGTGAGGAGACATCCCCGTTTCAGGAAAGTATAATAATAGTGCAGCGTGAGTCGTGTTATGGAAGGATGGAGGAGAAAAGTTGATCAAAAAAATGCTCCCTGAATAAAGGACATACTTAGAAGCAGTCTAAAGTTTCTAAGAAGATAGCTAAGAAAGTGGGAAAGGAAAGATCCCCCCCCCCATTTTTTTAAGGAATAAAATTAGGTGAATTTTTTTAAAAAGCCAAAGCTTTGAGTTAAAAAATAATGCAAGAGAAAGTACCACTGCAGAGAAGGCTGTGGACTACAGGTGCCGCTTGTCAGATCCTCTGGGAGCCCCTTTTCTCTAATACTCTGGCGGTGGTCTCTGTGTGCTGCTTTACAGAGTGACTCAGAAGCATGCATTACTGCTTTCAGTTGAATCTGAAAATGTTTTCATGTCCTACTTTGCACTTAGCAAGCTAAACTTTAATTTCAGTTATCTCTAGTCCTTTTCATCCAGAAGAATGCCAGCGCAGTTGAGTCAGTGTGTATTTTAGGATTCCTCACCCACTCCAGCCAGGCTTGTGACCAGCAGTGTTTTCTACGCACCCTTTCTTCCCCTTAATTGTAATGGCAGAAAAATCATGGCAGAAGAATACTTTGCCACCTAGAGGTCTTGCAAACATTTGATGACTGTTTGCAAACCATGTCTTGTAGAAAAGATACAGCTGTTGTGAATAGCGTGTGTAAATGCTACTTTAGTCTGTCACTGCTGGGACCAGTTTGGAAAGCTCTGGCAGATACTGCAACCGCAAGTGGCAGAGGATTATGAATTTTATATTTATTGAATGCTCTTAACTGTGTAAAATTAGTTGTAATCGTTTCTCCTTTATTAGTAAAACTAATGTTTTCATTGAAATTATTATTAGAAATCACATCATTCTTTGCTGAGCCCGGGGCACTTACTTTTGTGGTTTTGATGTTTTGTAAGTGCTAAAAATAAAATGTAGTAATAGTGTACCTTCCGCAGAGAGGGAAGGTTCCCTTTTTGATCTGTGTTCCATTCAGTGTAGCTTATTGTCCTCTTTTATAATTAAAAGCTATTTTAAAAGTGGTCTGTGCCTGTTTGTGTTACAGGATCGCCCCCGGACGTTTGACATGCACTCCCTGGAGAGTTCACTCATTGACATAATGAGAGCTGAAAACGATTCGATTAAAGGTAATTTTTTTAAAATGTAATTTTGATTTTAATCAAAGTTAAAATTACGTATTACCTGTGTAATCTGATGAACAATATGGCAAATATTATGGATTCATATTTTGTATCTACTTCCATCAATTTTATGCATGTACCTCTTTTGGTTAAAAAATCAAACATATTCTATAGGCATCCACTGTAGGCCCATAATAACATTAATTAAGAGAACTACAAGAATACTTACTAATTGCTTACAGTGGGCAGTTAACTGGAAAGACATGAATCATACATATCCTTTTCTTATATCTCAGGTAAGACCTGCTTAGTGCCTAAAATCTTGTCTGTCCACTCATGACAGTGACTATACACTGGGAAGAGTCCAAATGTTGATAGTTTTTTGTCCTAGTTCACATTTTTTTAAGTGGCCAACAGTTTCAAAGTTAAAGTGAAGTTTTGTGGTTCTTGAAATATTTCCTATGTATTATGTTAAGAAAAGAATAGTGCTATTCCTGCCTGGATTCTGGCCCCAATTCTGTGACTAACTAGCTGTGTGCTCATGAATAAGACATTTAAGTTTGAGTAGGCCTCAGTTTCTTCATCTTTCTAACAAGGGATTTAGAATCACTTTTACAATAAGAGACTTACAATGGGGAGCTTTAAAAATAAAAGACAGATGCCTGGGCCCTGTCCCATGTGTGGGTGGGGCTTGGCATGTTAGTTTTTAATGTATCTGTTGATGCTCATGTGTAGCCAGGGTTGAGAATGACCAGACTAGATGTTTCTAAGGGCTCTTCCAGCTCTGATTTTGTGAAAACTATCCCATAAAATATTTTTGCACAAAAATCATATTTTACTTGAAAGCACTTTTTAAAAAAAATTTGGGTTGTTTGGTATATTTAATCATTTCACTTAAGTTGTTCGTGCTTCATTTATCTGTTCGTTCATTTCATTCATTCATTCATTCATTCATTCATTCATTCATTCATTCAATATTTCTGAGCCTGCTTTGTGCCAGACACAGCTTGCATTGGGGTCAAAGGTGGCAAGGCAGCCTGCTGCTTCAAGTGGTGACCAGCCTCGTCCAGTTTTTCCTTCAGTTTGGTTATCATATTACTGATACAGTAAAGCTAAATATTTTTCAACAAATGAATAGTGGTTTATTTTTTAATGAGGAAAGCTTTTTGGTGTCTGGAGAGATGAAAAAATGATACATGAAAAAATATGCATCCATCTGATGAGGTAACTTTGAAATAAGATTATTTTGAAGGTCTTGACTGATTTCCTCACAGAATTCTGCTGGTTGATTAATTTGGATGTACTCTGTTTCTGAGAGGGGATCTCTCTCTCCCTCAGAGATCATCTGAGTCTGCTTTTCCCACCTCTTAGCACTTGGACTTTGGATCGTCCTTCAGCCTCTTTGACCCTTCTCGTTTTTCTCATCAGAAAAATGAGGAGAGTCTAAGGCCCTTTCTAGCACCAGAAAAAACTGCACACTCTAAAAAAAAGTAGCTAAAGGAGAAATCTGAATAAGGTCTGTGGATTGTACCAATGTCAATTTCCTGGTTTTGTACCATACAGAGGGTTCCCCAGAAAATGTGTACACATCTTAAGAAAGGAAAAAACTGTATTAAAATTGTAATACTCAATATATACTGATAACAAAAGATCCATACAAGTCATGTGTAAACATTTTTTTGGCACCCCCAGTAGTTATGTAAAATGTTACCGTTTAGGGACACCAGATAAAGGGTACATGGGACTATCTGTACCACTTTCTGCAACTTGCTGTAAATCTATAATTATTTCAAAATTAAACGTTAAGTACAGAAAACGAAGCTAACGGACATTTGTTTATTCTTAATGTATTTGACTCCAGCAACTTTTTTTTTGAGAGCATCTTATGTACTAGATACTAGGGATAATAAATAATTAGAACTCATTTTTCCTGATATGTACCTATTCTTTTATTAGAGAGAGCACAGTTTACAAACAGCAGCAGATGTAAATAATTGATTACATGATGCTCTAAGATGCAAGCCTCTGACTAGTCCTCAATCAGGTATAAGAACTTGCACACGTTATCCTCAGGATAACAGTAGCATTTCCATGGTTTCTCAGACATAGCAAGGACATCTCTCTCAGGTCTGTTTCTTCTCTCTTATTGTTGAACTTTTGTGTAACGTTCTGCCTTTTTTCTATATTCCCTTTCTAATTTCCTCTTACCAATTTTTACCTAAATTATTAAGTTTCTTCAACCTGATTCTGCAGGGATAACCAAAAGTTAAGTCTGATGACAGAAAAAAATTAAATCTGATTGGCATAGTCTGGGAACATAAAGGTTTTGTAAAATTGTGGTTTATAAGAGGAAGTGTGGCAGAATGGAAAGACCAAGGGGAGTCAGATAGATCTGGATTTAAATTGCCACTCTGCCACCACAGTTTGTGAAGATTAAATGACATAATGTATCTATAAAACCCAGCATGCTGCCTAGTTCATAAATGACACAATAAATGATATCGATTATTACTAAACATCTATTAAGTCTGTTCTTATGCTTATCAACTGAGAAAGCCAGTTTCAATTTAAGTTGAAGTGCCAAGGTGACAAGTATATTAAATGAACTTTGTATACATTTTCCTTCAAAGAGCAATAAAGAATTCACAGATGAGTTATGGTCCTAACATGCCAGATTATAGTTATGCTTGACATATATATTTTTTTAACCAAGATAATGAACTTTATATCACTGTAGTCTAGCACTGCCAAAATGTAGATTTGCTCAGGGGAATACTTTATTTCTCGGCAACTCTCTTCTGATTTAGACAGCTGTTAGGAAAACTAGGCCTGCTTTTAACAGTGGTTCTGCTTGTTTTGTGAGGTTTTGTTTAAAGTGATAATAAAAGTTGAATATCTTTTTTAAAAAAAATAACCCATTGTCCTTTTAAAATAAGTATATAAAACCTGACTATCCATTTTGAAGAGAAATTGCCTCTCCATGTGCTCTGCATCTTTAGAAATGGAGAAAACAGAAAATGGGCATTAATTCTATGAGACTGATAGAGAATAATATGCCTCTCAGAAAAAAAGTGTAAAAATTCAATTAAAAGAATTTGAGAGTTGTTTTAAAAAGACTCCATCATATGAAGGCAAATTCTATATTTGAGTTCATTTTATCTTAAAAATAACTTCATAAAATATATTACGAATGGCCTTATTTATTTTTATCTTTCACTTGCGGTTCCTCATAGAAATGCTATTTGTATGTATGTGTTTAAATAATAAAGCCTAAAATTGATACAAGAACTACAAGTTCAGTGAATTGATATCGCTATATTACTTGCTAAAATTTAAAAAAGAAAACAGAAAACTGAATTTACCTTTCCTTTTGGGGAAAATAAAATCTTCCTTAACATAATGAGGTTTAAAATTTTTATTTTTTTCATCAACAGATGGAAAAATGCTTAATATGCCTAGAAACCTTCAAATATACTTTTTGAGTTTCTTTATAAATGTGTTATTGATTGCAACTGACTTGTTGGAAACCTTTTATTTATTTTTTAAATATTTTAACAAAAGTGCAAAAGGAGTACCTAACCTTCATTTCATAATTTATATTCATTTTATTTTACAGTTTATTTAAATACAGTTTTTCTAAGAATTTTAAGGCTAGTATTTTTTCCACGTGCAGAGGTTTAGCTTTTGGGAAGGAAGAGGGTCCTCCCTCTACTTTATCTCTATGTCCTTTCTCTGATCAGCTGGCATGTCTGTATGTTATTTTTATCTGTGAAATTGTGTGTCGCCTTCTGTATAACCAAAGCCAGTGACAGTCCACAGACGCTCCTCCCCAAAGACCAACTTTCTTTTCTTTCCTGCCCAGTCTCAGAAGCCAAGAGCCCGAGCTATAGACCGAATTTGAATTTTGATCTTCCAGGTGTGCATTACTAAATATTATTAGGCTTCTCAAGTGTTTTCTTCCCCTAGACAGGAAAGTCTTTTACTATTGTAGATGCTTAGATGATTGTTTGGGGAATATTGTATCTTACTGTTATTTCTGTTTTCGCTTGTCTGTAAAATTGGGACTTACTGTTTAGTCATGGCAAGGCATGAACCAGGTGAAAGCCACATGTGAGTACGTCTGTTTTCAGGCTTCTGAAGCACAGGTTGGACACAAAGAAATAGATTCATGAAGCGGCATTACATTCAGTATATAGTAGGAAAGACCTCTGAAAATTAAGGAGCCTTTTTATCTTTCCTGTGTGTGAAGGGAATGAAGGAATATAGATACCAACCAAGAAGCAGTAGTTTGTGGAGTGGAAGCAGAGGGAGAAAGCACTGGAGTAAAGAAACAGAAAACAGCACTTGAAAATTAGCAGATGTCAAACGGAGTAGAACCATCCACAATTTCATAAAAGTGGTTGAGTATTTTATATCCTACATATGAAAATAGTTTAATGTCCAATTTGCTTCATTTCTCTAGAAAGCCAAATGAGATAGCAAAATTATTGAGAGAATAAAGGCAGTCTGTAAATTGTCAAAACATTATAGTTGTCCTTCAGATATTAATTAACTAAATTATGAGTCAGAATATCATCTTATTTTTCCCCAGAGCATTGTGAAATTGGAGTCTTTTTCTCTTCATATTGTTTTAGAGTGTATGTTGCTTTTAGGTTTTGAAAGGGGGACCTCAACACATCCATCCCAACCCCTCTGAGTGTCAGACATTTTAAATACTTAATTAGAATGTAAGCAGGAATGATTGCATTCAGAAAAGCAAGTTATTTAAAGTGACAATCTTTTACTCATCCCCAGAGTGCCCAAGAAACCTATTGCGTATGTCGAGTCAGTAGTGGGAGTACGTTATACAATTAGACATTACTGCCTCACTTGCTTCATGCGTTCATTTAATAAGAATTTAAGGGCTGGATCTGCTTCAAAAATGCTCTGTATTTAATTCCTGACTGCCGAAGGTATTGTGACCTTGCATTTTAAAATACTTTTGATATCTTTTTCTTTATTTATTTACACATTAAATTGGGATGCCCATTCCCCCTCTGTATTTCATTGCTGTGGGTTTGAAACAAATGCATCAATGAGAGGGCAAGTGAAAATTCCATCTGTGCCTCTTTTCTTTGTTGTTTAGCAAAACAATTTATAATAATCTCTCTAGAAGATCATGAGGCTCATTTGAAAGTTTAGTGCACAAAGCCTGTTTAATTAATTTTATATAAGATTTTTTTATGTCACAGTAAAAGAGTGACTATTTGGATAATTATTTAAATTTTGTATCTTTACAGTAGGAGAATGAAGTTAGTGCTACTTGAAAAAAGATGCCACAAATAATAACCAGGAAACCTTACATTTTCCTTTGATCCGCTATTAATATTCCTGTATTCCAAATCGCAGTCACGTATTCCAATTGCAGTCACTATTTTAAAGAATACATATTGTGTACTGACACAGATGTTTAAGTATGTAAAGTGCATACCAACTTTATGTAGACTGAGAAAGCTCTAGAAACATTCTATGAGAGTTGCTGGAAATAGGACTAAATTTTATACCATGGAGTTCTGAATTTGAATTTCAGAGTAAATAAAAATTTTAAAAGCCAAAGGAACTCTTACTAAAATAGTTCTGTTGCTATACTATTAAAATGATTTATTTCAAATGGTGGATTGCCGGTATCATTTCTTACAGTATTTAACTTTTTCCTGCTTAAGTCAGCTTGCCTGTGGTGATTTGAGAAAAGACTACTACGCACTCCTCTGCACACCTATCCTGTCACCTTTTCTGAAGACCAGGAGGACATTTTCCTTTAAGGGAAATTTATGGAGCCTGGTACAAAGTGCCATAGAAAAGAAATGGATAATGCAAACCAGCTAATTTTACTTGGACTCATAATCAAATATCTCCTTCCAAGTCAGTTACTGTTATTTGGTGTTCAGTTGTCTTCTGGCAAATTGGGGCATCTTGAAAGACAACAAGTCTTAAGATTCAGTCAGCCAGGCAGCTGCCCCGGGAGCCAGGTTGGAACCTTCCTGGGCTGGTTCTTTCTTGCTCTGTTTGGATGATACCAAGTGATTTGAAGTCACAGAGCAGGGGAGTGGCTGCAGTCTCTGGGGAGTAGAAACTAGCCCTACTTCTAGGAGCCTTATGAGTAGTGGAGGAATAAGGTACATAGCAAAGAACACAATTTAAACTCGGCGGCAATGAACTTTTTTGTGTGACTGTTTAGAAACTATACGCTTTCCTCTCCTTCTGCCCTCTCCCTTTCCTGACTGCTGACATGGAACATCCTAATATAGCCTTTCTCTTTTGCTTGGCTTAGTTGTGCCAGAGGATGGGACCTGGGCTTCTGTGTTGAGGTAACTGCCTTTGTGAGGAAGAGGGTGAAGTAATGGGGCACGATTTCCTTTGTATTACTGGTGCAGGATGTATTCTGAATTCCGAACTACTGTCCCTTTCTGGTTTACTGTTGATCAGGATTTGCTAGATTCCTCCCAGCACCGTGGAGGCAGAGTTTACGAAAGTATGGAGTTTGAACAGTGTGACTACACTTTTTCAGACTGGGGGTGGCTGTTGGTATCGGTTTTGTTTTTGTGCTTTGTTTGTTTTGTTTTTTTTAAGAGGAGGAGGGGAAAGGGAAATGCCTGGGAGAACAAAATGTGATGTTTGTGAACACCGATGTGCTCACAGTATTGGGCTGAAGTCTTCTTTACTCTGGCCTCTGAACTGAAACCGGCTGGGTTCGTGCTAACCATTCCTGTCCCTGTGCAGCTCCTCGACTGCCCAGTGTATTTACGTAACATGTTCTGCTAAGTAGGGAGTACTGATTCTCTGTCCTCTATCCTCCATGTGTGATAGAATAGTGCCCCTGGGGTTTCCTTTGTTCTGAAAATCATATAAGCAGTTGTCTGTCACAAAGGGGGAATCTGTATTATGTCATCCATGATGTAGGTCCATATTACTTAAGCAGCCCTCTTATCTGAATCCTGAACATTGAGCACAAAGAATCTGATTTTGGGTCCATGATAATTGAGTGGTCATCTTAAAACATTGTTGCAACTGAATTTTACCTGGATGACAGGTGAGGGGAAAGGTAGGCAGAGGAAAAAGTGACAGGAAATATTTTATGTTATTAGAAGTTTTAAAGATCCTAAACTTTTCTTTAAAAGAGTCTTTTAACTCATTACCTTTTTTCTTTTTTTACAGTGTATTAAGGTTAACATATCTTATGGCTGTTGTGACTCAATTTTGATTGACACACATTCAAGGCAGTAATGGGTAAAGAAATGAACTATATGTGACACTTAGAAAAAACAAATCAGAAAACAAGCAGCAATCAGGTAGTAAATTAACAACTGCTTTTCTGTAATGTTTTACATTTCACATTAAGTATTGTGTATAACTCAGTAAGTATAGGTATTACCATGTGGACACACAGGAATAATATTGCTTCCCATTGAGAAATGAAATCTGAGCACAAACATTTAAGTAGTAAGGTTTTCAGACTTTGCCACCAGTTCGTCAGTGTTTTTAGGGGTCAGTAATTTTAGGGACCTCGCTGCAGTACAAAAAGTAGGAGGTGGTCCAGCACATTTATAGAGATCCTTTGTCCATGCTCCACGTCCAAATTAGTAATAGTATATTGTGTACCTTTTGATAGTGTCACTTGTTATTTTTGGTTTTTCTTCTGTGTTATAAAATTCTGTAGAGAGGTGACTTGCTATCTCATTTCCTGACAGCTACTGAAACAGCCCTACAGACTAATATCTCTGCTTACTGAAAGCCCTTTTGATTATGGAGAAATACAATAGGGGGTTGTCGTGAAAGTCTTAAGACTTTCCTTGATCCTGTTACATAAGCCTGGAACATGTTATTTGCTGACTTTGAGGGAAGCAAACAGTGCCCCCTAATTCATAGCTGTCATAAAAATATCCAGGATTCTCTTTGCTTTCAATTTAGCAACAGGAAGGACGGGAAAAGTTGCACAGTTGTGCCACACAATTATTTCTTCCTGATGCCCATGGAATTTCTGCCAGGATATTGTGTGCAGTTGATTTATTTGTCAGCTGTACAGGCCTGATTTCTGAGTTTCTCTGCTCACTGCCCCTTATTTTCTTCCCTTGCTATTGCCACTATCCTCACTACCAAAGTTAAAAGAGAGAAAACTCAGTGAGTTTGTTGCTGTTCAGCAGTAAAAATTTGTGAAAGGAATACTTTTTAAACTAGTTACTACTTTTTGAATCAGATATTGAGATGGCCAGGCTACCTGTGGGCTTTATTATTTTGTCTAATTGACTGATTCTGAATGTAGTCCCACACCAGTGCACTCCATTCTAAAACCAAGGCTTTGTTTTATTCCGGGTATTACCTGGTAACCAGTCAATTAAGAACATCAGTGGAACTCTGAAGGGAAAGCAGTTCCATAATCTCTTTGGAATCCAGTTGGGTCGGTGCTGGTTGCTGTACATTGGGAAAGAGAAGGAGGAATCGACCAATTAGAGGACCCTTTTGTAATTCTTGAGAAACCAACAATAAAGTGCAAATCTTAATTCTGAAGAGCAGCCATAATTAACTGAAGTATAATGAACCTAAAAAAATCATAACTTTTTCTGGCTATAAGATTCCAAATAACAAATGTCTGGCATGGTTAATGAAAGAGATATTTAAATCAGCCACTTGATCTCTTTATTGTAAATGATCAGACGTTGTTAGCTTATAACAGACTTTCCCAAATCGTAAGAAATAAAAAGAGAAGCATTTAGGATTGTGTTCACACCTGGCTCTGCCATTAGCAGTTATGTGGCCTTAGATCAGTCACTTCTCTCTAGATCTTGGTTATCCTCACCTACGAACAGAGGGATTGGACTTCATGAGCTTTAAATTCCCATCAGCTATCCCATACAGTCTCTAGCATGCTCTTCCTAAGGGACAAAATTGAAGGTTTTGGTAGTTTAATGACTGAAAGTGGTATATGAAGTTCATGTGAGTCTGGGTGTGGCAGGATTTAATATTGAGTAGCTTGTAAAAAGGATCTAACCAAAAATCGAATTTAGTTGGCTGAGTGAGGGCTTTGCTGGTAGACTGCATCTTTTCTTTTTGAGTCAGGCCTAAAAATACTATGTTTAGGAAGCAGGTGTTAAAACTGGGCCTCATGAAATGTTTGTGTTCTCAGTCTGTGCACCACGGGCCTCGTCACTGGTGGGAATTATTTGATGGGGCCTATGAACCCATTAGGACCGAGCATTCCAGGTAGATGATAGATCTGTCCTCTGGGGAGGCATGATGCCCTTCCCAAAGCATGTGGATGCTGGGGTAACGCAACTAAAATACATTTAAAGGTGTTGCTGAATTCATAGGAGCCTTTTACTACGAAGGGTTTCTTGTTTGTTTTGTTTTTGTAGTTGTGCTTACAGTATTCACTGGAGTGGGGGCTTCACTCATTATCATGGTGGCAGCCTCTCTGACATTTTTTGATCAAAGTAGGTCTTGCTAATTATAGAAGGTTATGAAACACTGCTCTAGAGAACTTCTCTAATTGTTCTGCTTTAACCTCCTCCCATTAGAATGGTCCCCATGACCAAAAGAAACACAACATGAAAAGTTTGAGAGGAAATGGTAAGGAGGACAGACAGGAATGGGGACGTCACTTACCCTAGCCTCCAAATAGCGTTTTGGAACTTTGTCTCTGACATCTGAAGCCATCTTTTTGCCCTTTGAGGCAGGTGTAGGATTGCGGGCTCTTTAGGCGACATGGCAGGGTGCAGGGGCATCATATGACAAGCGGGGTGCACCCTGGAGTTGGGTAATGTGGTGGCCCCGGTTAGGAGGGGGCGCCAGCCCTTTTTAAGCGACATGGTTTGTGGGAGTATCCTACATCTTAGCTTCTGCTTATATTCCAGTTTCACCAACATTCGAGTATGTTCCATTACCAGGCAGTAGTACATCAGAGGACACATTTGGTGCTGGTCTCCACTTTTCTTTCTTGAGGAAGACCTGGATATTCTGTATAGGAAGCAGTTCCCAGTGAAAGGGCACTTACTTTTGTCTCTTGTTCTGTGCCCCTTCTGAGAATTATCTCTAACCTAAATCCTTTTATGTGAGTTTTGTGATCTCCATTTAACAATTGAAGAAGTTGAAGTTCAGAGAGATGCTACAGCTTCTATAAAATCGATCAACTAACTGGTACGTAGGGGATCAAGATAGGAACACACAGCCTCTGGCCCCTGGTTCAATAGCTTAGGTGTGTATTGTATAGCATTTAAGAGGGAAACAAACATAAAAAAAGAAATTATGCATTTTTGTCTTAGTATGCTTCAGACACAGAATAGGCATTCAAGTTTGTTAATTTCTATTTACGAGACAGGGTACAGAATTTAAGACCTGTATTATCATAATCTTCTGTAAAAGAGTCAGATCTCACACCTGCTGGTTTCTTATAGAAAGGTGCCTTATTGAGGCTAGAGGTCAAACTATAATAGAATCACTGAGGAAACTTTTCCAAGCTGGCTTATTCTTTTCCCTGATTCACATGTGTATTCCTGAAGTGATTCAGATATACTGCCCTCCCTCCCCACCGCTCTTCACTTCGGACATATACTATTTCCCCAAAAATAAGACCTAGCCGTACAATCAGCTCTAATGCGTCCTTTGGAGCAAAAATTAATATAAGACCCGATCTTATTTTACTATAATATAACACCAGGTCTTACATGATATGATATGATATGATATATGATATGATATGATACCGGGTCTTATATTAATTTTTGCTCCAAAAGACGCATTAGAGCTGATGGTCCGGCTAGGTCTTATTTTCAGGGAAACATGGTATGTGAAGCCTAAAGCTGTGGGAGGCCATTTATACAACAAATGTGTATCAAGCATCTACTCTGTGCCAGGCACTATTTTATATATTTTATATATCAGGGAATAAAAAACAAAGACCTCTGGCCTCATGCAGCATATCCTCCAAATAATTAGCCGATGTCTATGAACAGCGTGCTAATTATTTAGTTTTGAAGGCGGATAAATCAGAGGAAGACTCGGTGTCTTGAGTATCAGTAGGAGAAAATAGGAAGGGGGCCTTCTGAGAGAAATAATTAAAGGTGAAATTCGATCAGGTATGAAATTCAAGCACATTCTTGACTAAGGTTTCATAAAGTCATCAGAATTTATATGAAATAAGTGATTAGAGCCGATGACAGGTGTGCGTGGAAAGCCAGCTAGTGACTTTGCAGATCGCCTGTTGGGGTTTGGACTTTAGAGACCAGTTTAAAGAGTGGCTTCTCTTCTCTCCGAAGTTCTAAATCACTCGCTTTTGGTCCCTAGAGTTTTCGTAAGTGTGTCTTGATCTTCTTTTATGTTCGCGTCAGTGCAGAGAACCATTGTTCAAAACCATTTTTATGTTGGGGCTGGTTCTACGATTCTTGATATTTATTCACTGGTTCTTTTAAAATGGGTCTCTTGTTACACATGCTGTTTTTAATCAACTTTTTGCAAGGTAGGAGAATATTAATTTACTCCCTTGGCTTTTTTTTAGGTTATTTCAAGCTTTTCTACTACCTGTTAGTCTCTTTTTTCCACTTTTCTTTCCATTGTATTATCCTTTTTTGTTTTTGTTTTTTTAAACTGGATTTGGCTGGTTTAATTTAGACGAAAACTGTGCCATTTTTTTTTAAAGCTTAAAAAACTGCCGTTTATCACTGGTATCATAACATCCTCTTAAGGCAAGTTATCTTGTTGCTCTGTCCTCTAAATGTAGCATCGAGAGTCAGAAATCCTCGCGCAAGGATAAAAATAGCCTTCCTGCGTGCTGGTTTGTTGTTGGGTTTACTGGCAGTGGGAAATCTTTGGAATTCCTTAATTAGGTCAGCTCTTTGCTGGTCTCTCTCTAGACATTCCCTTCTGCCTGCCTGAAGTTCTTAGATGCTTTTAGATCTGGCAACTTTGTACCTGCCCTGAGTAGTCAAAGCAATCCCTTTTATATGAAACCTTCCGCAATCTGTAGGAACCTAGCCCGTTGACCTTACTTGCAGATAAGTGTTATTTTCTTTTGCCATATTACAGTCTGTTTTTCAACTATCATATCACAACTGAAAATTTAATTTGAGCTTTTGGTACAAAAAGAAGATCCTCCCAGGCCTTATTAAAAGGAAAATTTTAAGTTGAATTTTCTAAGTTTTCATTTCCTACAAGACTTTTGCTGCTTTGCCAGTTTGGCTGTGATAAAAAAAGTAAGGAATTAGTTTTTTTTTTCTTCCTCTCCCCCAGAGAAGAATTATATCTCTGTTTGCAACCAAGAACACTTAACAAACTCTCATTTCTCTGAAGCTGAAAAATCCCCCAGATGATCACTCCCTTCTCCAGCTTCCAGTTTGGGTCTTATTAGACTAAAAGGAATCTTTCCTCTTTCTCTCACAAGTGGAAAATTGTTGGTTATCTCTGGCGTATAGTTGGGGAGGGGACAGGAATTAATATTAGTTGAGTAGCTACTCTGTACTGGGGATTTTTCTGGGCAGTCTGCAAAAATTGTCTCCTGAGTTTCTCATAACAGCCTTGTGAAGTAAATGGAAATTTCCCTGTTTTACTGAGGTTCAAAGAAGCTAAGTAATTTGACCTTGGTCACGAGATGGCACTGGTCTGACTCTCTACCCTTTTCACTGCATGTTCCATGGCAGAGAGCCCACCAATTGCTGGCTTTGCTTCATTCATTCATTCAACAGCTATCACTGAGCACCTTTCTCTGCTCCAAGCTCTGGGATGTAACACCTCAAAATCTGTCCTCAAAGATCTGATTGCCCTAAAGGAAGAGATAGTTTAGGAATAGATAGTGTAAATACAGTGTAGTCAGTGTCAAGTGTACTGTAAGGAGCATGCTGCTTGGGATAGGGAAGGCTTCCCAGAGGAGGTGAGACCTGAGAGAGAAGCTACCTGGACAGAAGGGTGGGGGGCTTGGGTGGTAAGACATTGGGGCAGACAGTGAGGGGGGCACTCTAGACAGAGCAGGGAATCCAGAAGGAAAAGTTAATGGGCCAGTCATTCTGAATGTCTGAAGTACCTAATGTGGGAAGGGAAATGGCAGTGAAGAGAAATGAACCTGGAGACCTAGGCAAGGAAATAAGTATTTTTATAAGCCCTGGCTTTTAAACCGAAAGCCAGTTCTGTCCCCTAGAGGAGTTTCGTTTAGCCTAAACTCGGTGTGTTTATTAATTCAAAGGGCTCTTTCGGAGGGGGACAAGTTGTCAGTCCCAGCCAGTTCCCCCTTCGTGATATTGCATGCAGACATCTTTCCTGGAACTTGGTTGTATCACAGGTAGGTCAGGAGGTAGAATATGAATACAGATTTTGATTTGGGGCGTTATTTTTAGGTCAATGGACTAAATCATTACAGATAGTTACCTTTATATCACTCGGTGATAGAACATATGGAACGCATTTTTATTAGTTCATATTGATATGTGTTCTGCATTTGTATAAGCATAAAGTTGGTGTTCAAAAACTGAATTGATTGCACATTTCTTGAGCTTTGCTCTGCACCGTCTCGGTCCCCACAGCGCCATCTTGTTGCAGATCTCAGGCAGTGTTGGTAAAAATAGATGTGGAAAGGCAGGTGGAGCACCTTTAAAAAATGATTTATGGCATTCTAGCTTTGACATACTTAGTGAGCTAAATAAAATGAGCAGGAGCAAAGGTAGTAGGAGCATCCCGACGTGTGTGTGTGTGTGTGTGTGTGTGTGTGTGTACACATGTGTGTTGCGTAAATCTTTGATCTACCTTAGCAATGGGCCTAAGTCCATACTTACCCTTTCCCTATCAGAAAATTTTAATAATGTTCACTGAAGACCCCTCCTTTTCTTTGGAGTATCGAAGATTTTATAGTGTGAGTCAATAAAGAAAACTTAGAATTTCATACTACCTGTCACTTTACAGGCCTGCATAACTTTATTTTGGACAGCCTCATAGAGTTATGCCCTGTTGTCATTCCTTGGTCTGCACCATATCACCAGCAAGCTGGCATGACTGTGAAAAACAGAAGGTCATCGCGTGAAATCTAATAGTACTGTAGAGCATTTGGTATTTTTCAGTGTTTGTGTGTTTGTAATGGCCGCATTTATTGTATGGTTTCCTGCCGAATCATCAGCAAGAATATCTGGGTTACTTTTTAGAAAATAACTTGCCTAATTTTGAAAGTAGTATATACATATACTGCTAACATATTAGAGTATTTCCTTCTCTCCTTTCTCTTTTCAGCTCATTGACTAGGGTTACTTTAGTTAGTGTGTTACAAGAGCACGACAGTACATACTGTTCCTTTGAGCACTCCTCCCCCCAGCAGTTAATTCTTAGTCCGGTTGGTAAATACTGGTTCTGTCCAACTCGCAAATACCTAGCATAGAATCGCCTAGTTGGAGTGTGATCTTTTCTAGGCTGTAGAATTTGGTAGTGTAGTTCCCCAGAGTCGCACTGTATCAGTTGCCTATATTTGGCCAGGTTGAGTCATGTCACCAAATATAGTCTCTGCCTTCTGCATGATGTATGCCAGGCTTCTGACTCCAAATGCCAGCCTGGCCTCCAGAGAACATTACTTTCCTGTCATAGCGTCCCTTAAGACTAGGAATGCTGATCAGGCAGTATTTCTTTACATTTATAACACAGTCAATACCAGGAGCCTTCAAAGATTGAATTTTCTCCACCAAGTAGTTTCACTTGTCTGAAATCCTAATGCCCTCCTTTTCCCTTGAGGAATTTGATTCTAACTGTGCCAAAACCTGGATTATGTTTATAGATAGATATCAAAAAAACCAACAAACCAAAACCACAAACACTGGGTGATAGTCATATTTAGATCCATCAATTGTTTTTATTTTACTTTATTCATTTGTGAAACGGTGGTGTTTTAAGCTCAGTGGAATGAACTCATGAATGCTTACCTGGTGCCCAAACAGGAAACTCAAGGTACTAGGTAAAAACAACAACAACAAAAAACTCTGGTTCCTAAAGGCAGCTATTATGTAAGCGAGAGCAGAAAGTTAGTCAGTAGCCGAAATGATTACCCAAGAAGGTTGGCTGGTGCAACATGGCTAGAAATAAAATTTGGCAAGTTAATCTGAAAAAGGGGGGGATACCTTTTGGGGAACGGTACCCTGAAAAATGGTGAATCTGGGGGGGGGGGGAAACATTTGGAAAATACCCTGCATTGGGACAAAGAAAGAGGGCCGCTGTCTCAGATGAGGGAGGGGCTTGTTGGCAATCTGGCCCTGGACTAGGGAAGGCAGACATGCCCACGACAATCGCCTTCCACACCCCAGCGAGCGTATTGGAGCAGACGTGAGAGGAGGAGGATGTGAAAGTGCCGTGGCTTTCCGAAGATTTCCAGAAAGGAAGTGATAGGTATTATCCATGATAGATGTCATGAATGGATGACCCTAGATATTATAATTATAGAAAGAATTTACAGCAGGATAGGGCACACAGGTTAGGGAAACAGTAAGAAAGTTTTTCAACAAAAGGGGTTTTATTTTTTGTTTTTTAAATGTCGCCGCTTATATTTTAAAATTGAAGTAGAAAGCATTACTGATTAACAAAATGTCACAAATGCCTTTGCTACTCAGAGGCCAAAATTGATTCCAGCCTGGCAGGACTCATAAGACCAGGTCAGAAAATTAAAAACAAGTATCACTTTACAGAGTTATACTATGAGCCTTGCCAGTGATTCTTCAGGGCCTGATTGTCTTAGCTGCAGGCTAGAATTACTGCATTCAGAAGTCTGAAACGCAGGAAAAAGACCAAAGCTCACCTGCCTACCTTGGCAGTGGAGGGTGGGGTCTCTTTAGGAGACCTGCTGTGAGGCAACTCAGAACTGAATCACGGGACACTTTTGTGCCTGTCAAGTTGAAATTCTCTCTCTCTTCTTAAAAGCTACCCAAAAGGTGAGTTTGCGATGAGGTAGAACTTGACTTGTTAAGCTGGACCGGCCTGTTTGGTGATTCGTCCTTGGATTCTCATTGTTAATCTTTCTTGCATGGCATCAAAGAAGAGACATTACAGTTCTTATGAAACAGCCATGATTTCAGCCGGTATGTTAGCATTAAAAATAGTAGAATCCGTGGATATACACTGAGAAATAACCAAACATGTCCTTTTAACTTCAGATAGTTCAATATTTTTGTTTCTGTATTGACTTAGATCATCTTTTAAAAAATGTCTTATGATAAATAAAAATGGTATGTGTGATGGCTGTTAGTTCATTTATTAGAGGGTTTTACAGTTATAAAATGGATGCTGTGTTCTGTTACAGAAAATCAGCTGCTACTTTGACTTCAGTGATTCATAAACAATACTCTCAGGTTTTTAACTGTTAAGGTCATGTTCTTATTCCATCATCTCAAGTCTGTGCTTTTTAAAAAATATACTTGCGACAGGTCATACAATCTGGGGTTGTTGTTAAAGCAATTCAGATGGAATTCACTGGATTTGGGTACTTTACATATTAGCATTAAATGTAGTCAATTTTTAGGAAGAAATTGAAATAATGAAATTAATTTTTATCTCCTCCTTCCCCATCTCCATCCCTACCTCCACTCCCTAAATGGTAACAAGCTGAAATTTTAAGTAGAACAATTAACAGTAACAACAAAAACAATCCTTATATTTGATTTTAAATTGTAGGAAAATTATTAAGTTCAGATTTTGTTTCATACTAGACTCCCACGTTTTGGATATGGATTAATTAACGCTATATTAACAGTAGAGAAAAATTTTCTATTTTCACAGCATGAGTTCATTTCTGTGGAGACTATTTAGAGTTGTAAATATATGGATATTGGATTGATAGGACCACATTTTAGCTCTGGTTCCCATAGTGCTCAGTGGAACTAGGAAGTGTCTTCCTGGAATCTTGGAAGCCTTGCTCCAGCCTCGAGGCCTTCGAGAACCTCTGCTTTCCCACTTTCCTTTAGCCTTGGAGAGCCTACTGTGGTTCTTTGGTGTCAGAGGTTAGATTGTTGTTTCCTAATGGGATGTTCGTAATTCTGAGTCAATTTGAAATTGTCACACTACTGCTGATTTATACAATACTGGACTGTGATAGATAATTAGTAGTCCCTTTCCCCTGTCCAGTCATTCCTTAGCTGAGCAAGAATTTGTTGAGGGTTCCCTACCATTCTTACGAAGGTGGGTGTCTGTGGAATATGGAGACTTCAACATGTTGCCAATAATGATTTTTATAACTTACAACCTAGAATTAGGTGTATGGTGTGCATTCAGGAAGGATTTATTGTCTGGATACCCTTCAACTTACATACAAAAATTCTTCCCAAACAGAAATGGTATTCCTTTTAGATGGAGACATCCCAGAGCCATTTACCCCCCTTTATTTGTGTTTGGTTACCAATTTGGAAGATGCCGCATCCTCCAAAAATTTTAGTACCTTCACAAATTCTTTTTTGATGGGCATTGTCAGTGTCCATTTTAGGTCCAAAACTAGATTTTGGACCACTTAAAAATTCAAAGGAAACTAACCGAGCATTTGAGTGCCTGCTCTGCTCTGGCCACTGTGCTGTGTGCTTTTGTATTTTCTAGAATGTGTAAGTGCAATGATAGGTTGTTCTTTACCTTCTGTACTGATTTGCCTAATTGCAAATTTAAACCCATTAGCGTGTCTGTACATGTAGGCATAAGCCTGGCACTTTTCTTACAAATCATGTAGAAAAATATTACTGCTAATTACATACTTCTAAAAAGCAACAAAAACTCTATACACGTGAAAAATTTTTTCGCATTTATGGGGCAAAAAATAATGTGAAGGTTGTTATGAGTTGGTATTAGAACATACTGGTATAAAGAAAGTTACTTTGGATAGGGACTTAGAACCTGGAATGACAGAATAGTTAAATATGAGGGATATTTTATTTTCCTACTTTCAAACTTTTCCCTTTTTGAATGTTTGTGAATATGCTGATTGATATGTCCTCTGACTCATTGCGTTTATTAGCACAACAAAATTTTATCCCATAATAGAACTTTTGAAATTCCTTACATATTAAAACAGTTAATTCAGTTTGGTTATTGAATACGCTGAAACCATCCATGAAAAAAAATAAATTTAGTAACGGCCTTCTTTTACCTTCAGGTCGTCTAAACTATTCATATCCAGGATCCGATAGCTCTCTGCTTATTAATGGTAAGTGCTCATTGATTCACCCCAGTGAAGTTCACGGAACTGAAACAAGCTAGTTAGTACTAGGTGAGAAACCATAGTAGGTATGCTTCAACAAGTGTAGACACGACTTGAGTTGGCTCTGTAATGATAATTGCAAGTTGCTATTACTTTATCAGATATTTTATGAATAATTATTTTGGCAAGAACTTTTTTTAAACCTTGGGAGCCCTGATTCTCTGTCTTGAAACTGGTGACCCTGAGAATAAATGAGACTCCCACAATGATACATGAAGGATGGCTTAATCTAACTTAAGATTCTATAGAGTGACCTTCAAAATGTCAACATGAAAGCCATTTCCATGTAGCTGGAAAACTGTTCCAGGAGAAAGGGTGGGTAATCAGAAATCTGAAACCAGAAAAAGCAGCCTAAGACCACAGGGCTTGACTTTGCAAAGGACAAGGTCATTCACTGTTTGCTGTCTAATGAGAACAAGAAACGTGAAGTTATACTGGTCTCTACAGTGCCTTCAGGAAAGTCTCCTCACCTGTTCTAAATATTCCCAGTGTGCTGTTGAGCTCTTTTTACTGTATGAGCTTCCGCTGAAACAAACTAAAATTCACAGGGAAGGAGGAAGCATCTATAGACAGAAGGAATTAAAGAATCAAAAAGTTTGATAACACTATAGTTTAAAATAATTGGGTGGAATACAGAGGTCTTGTGTACTTCTTTTCTACTCATTTACGATTAAGTGGATTTCAAATCTTTGCGCTCATGGTGCCTTCCATTTGCCTAAATGCATCTTCAGTCCACCGCTTCTAAGTGTTCTTGACTGAGTAGCTGTACTCTCGTCATTCCAAAGACAAAGCAAAAAAAACCCAAACAAACAAAAAATCTACTCTTTGTCTATGGTATATTGTGAATGGGGAACTAAAAATTGTCTTTATGACTGGACCTCTTTGTGGTTCGTGTTTGAAATCCGTGCTCTGTAGAAGGTAGGTGAAGCCAGGAAAAGTGCGGAGATTTGATTTATGAGAGTGGCTGTGCGTGCAGCAGGTCCTCTGGAGACTATGGGGTTGATAAAAACCTCACTTGTCCATCAGACTTTGGTCCTTTCCTGCTACAGCTACCAGAAATAAACCCAAAATATAATATTTCAGCATAAATGTGTGTAGACTGAAAACTGAACCCAGTGGTGACGGTGGCATCGGATAAGGGTGATAATTTGTAAGGGTTGCCATTGTAGTGGGGCTTTAGCTTTTCCTGTGGAACAAGTTCCAGAGTCAGGTCTGGGTGTGTTGGCAATGACAGTGAGCCAGGCTTTCATGTACTGCTGTGTGACCTTAGGCAAAGTGATCGACTCTTCTTTGTCCCAATTTCCTCCTGAAGTCACTAAATTAGATCAGTCGATCCATCTTTGTTGAGGTGAGAAAAATAAACACTAGCAGGTTTTCCTTAAAACTAAATTCACTCAATTTTTAAAAAAATCTGTTATGAAATTGTTTTTCCTTCACCCCCTTCTCCCCCGTAAATATCCTTTTTTATGAATAGACTCGTTTTTAATGATCCTCACTTGGCAAAGAAACAATAAGTAACTTGTCTCCCTAAATATTTATGTTTTGAAATTTTATTAGTCCACAGATTCTAGAAGGGGATTAGATGGTTTCTACCATTGCATGCATGGAAATTTTATTTATTACTAAAGGTGTACTAGCTGAGGCTAATATTGTCTTAAACCCAATGATGGGAAGATAAAGAAAGAACAAAGAGTTGTCAAAGAGACTTGCTGGCTCCTCAGGCAAGACCCCAGAGTGTGGGGTTAGGACTGCCACAGTCTCGGATCTAGTATTTTTGATCCAGGGCCCCAGAACTTGATTTTGTCAGATTTGATAAAGTGTTAGTTCCTCAAAACCAGTAAATAGGACCGGATGTCAATTTCTGCATTTATATAATGGGGAATAAAGCTTCTAGGTAGACCAGATGCTGGAGTTGACTGATAGACTTAATGTTTTTCTAATAGCAAAGTCTAGATTATAACAGAAGATTGTTTAGAAATTATGAAATTAGAACAAGTTGGGGATGGAGAGGCGTTGAAATAATTTCTTAGTCACCTTGATTTAGGCATATGCATAGCCCATTTTCTTCAGTCCAATTTATGAAACACCTATGGTGGATTGCTTCTGTAAATAAATTAATCTCATTCATGTATTGATTCTGAGTAGCTTTGCTCTCATTTTAGCTCAGGTTTCGGGAGTACTCATATTGCAAATCTAGTGTAATATATTAATTGTGCTTAATGAAGATAAATTCAGAAATCACCAAATACTACTCATCTCCTAGGATTGGGGGGAAAACTAAATGCATGTAAATCATTTAGCTTTGCACTTAGCACATAATAAAATTAAAATAGAATGTCATTTTTGTTGTTGTTAGGAATGTTAGTGCTAGAGTTTTATAAGAAAAAAGACACAAAATAAGGGATTAAGATGAGTTTGTAAAAACTGTCTGTGGTTGAACATGCTTTCTTTGTCTGTTATTAAGAGAGACAACCTAATACTTACTATATCCACTTTTAAATGCAGTCCCTTTGCATCTTAATCCATGCTACCTTTTTAAAAACTGAAAATCAAAGCCTAACACATTGTGTCGCTTTATATTCATTATTTAATTTTAAGACTTTAAGGAACCATAAGGAGCTGTTCTCCCCTGTCCAACATAAATAGTCCATTCTGGCTTTTAAAAGCCTTTAGAAAGGTGATTATATAGCTGCTCTACTTTGTTTCAGCTGTAACTTTCAGAGCTTTTTCTTCTAAGCCTCTTTTGAGTTGAAAGCCATTTCTTGTTTTGTTTGGACAAAAAGATGGAAGAGCTGTTTATTCTCTTTCTCACATGAACATTTGAATTTCGACTATGATTTTTATTGTATAACGTGTTTTGAAGATTTCAAGCAATCTCAAAGCCTTTTGGAAAGAAGTGGGTTTAAATCCTGAATAAATAAAAATAAAAAAGATTCACAGTAGTTCTGTCGCTTCACAGTTTATGTTGGAATGGTGTTGGAATTCGCGTTTATGAAGATAAAAAGGGCTGACTCCTCCAGTTGGTCAAATTACATTTTGGGGACGGGGTGGCACTCTCAATTATCAGTTCGTACTATGCGGTGACCCTCCTATATCATCATGTCTTTTAAATACATTGCCAGTAAAATTCAACAAACAATAAACGATAACTATGCAAAGAATATTGTAGTGCACATTCTAGGGAATTATTCAATTTATTGCTGGGTTATTAGTGGTAGAGATTTTTTTGAGAGGGAATCCTTGGATCCTAAATGTATATGTATAAAAAAACAGTTTAGCTACTTTTTAGATACAGTGTCAGTTTGCTAGGGCTGGCATAACAACTACCACAGACTGGGTGACTTAGAGGGAAATTAATTTTTAGTCCTGGAGGCTGGAAGTCTGAGTTGAGTTCTTCTCAGGCCGCTCTCCTTGGCTTATTCATGGCTGTCTTCTCTTTGTGTCTTCATGCGGTCTTCTCTCAGCGCATGTCTGTGTCCTAATCTCCTCTCATAAAGACACAGTCGTAGTGGATTAGGGCCCACGCCCCTGAGCTCATGTAACCTTAAAGACCCCTCTCCAAATGCAGCCACATTCTGAGGAAGGCGGGGTGAGAACCTCAGCAGATGAACTTTGAGGAGGGGAAGCAGTTCATGCAATAACATACCTCTTTCTACGTAATAAGATTTCTTAAATCTTATGTAACAGGAATATAGTTGTAATATCCATTTTATGGTTATGGAAACAAGACTGAAATTAACTCCCGTTTCTCAGCTAAGTCAGAAAGGAGCGCTAAGCATAGATTGGCTTACCTCAGCTTCCTCTGGTATGTCTTGATTTAGCTCAGAGATGGACATCGTATTAAAACATTAGTTTTCCCTTTATCCAGCTTGGAGCTTTATTTTGCCTAAGAAAACTAACATGCAGCCACTACCACCTCTTTATAAAAGTGCTTATGTGTTGTACTTTTTTCTCCAACCTCCCATTCCACTGCTTTTAGCCCTCATGATTAGCTGCTTCAAAAAGGAACCTTGCAGCAGGAAAAGTTACAGAACAAGAACAAAACATATTAAGTTTTAACAGACTTGTGTGTATTTCCTTTCCTCTGAAGATGTCTTTCACTTAGAAGCATCATTTAAAATATTTGCTTGTCTCAGAGATTAGTAAGAGATCTTTTAAAGGTTAATGTCAGACAACATCTCTTAATTATAGTTCTTTGGAATGAACGGTGGAAGATTGTTCACTTAAGGTTGAGGTGGGGGGAGAAATTTATGAAAAGGGAGGGTATAATTTACCAAGGAGAAACGTAGATTATAGTCACTGAAAATGTATACAATACGGTTCTAGTTGCCACCTAAGGAGCACGTTGAAAGGTCCCTTCATGAAAAAGGTAATATGAAAACATATTGTAAATTCTAAAGTGCTTTACAATTGTTAGCCTTAGAATAATAATGAAAAGCTGAGAGTAACTGTTGGAGACCAACCTAAGAATATATACATACGAGTTTACTTTTGAGAAAAGGGATAATTATTATTTACTGAGCATCTGACTGACCATCATATATACATGTGGTATCACGTATTCTCTCATTAGCTCTCCCTTTTTATAAATAAGATACTGAGGAATAGCAGTCATGCAGAAACTAGTTATAGTCTCTGCCCGTCTCTATGATAGCTCTTTGCAAATAGTGGTCCCCTATGCTTACTATATCTCATCAACATTCTGTGAATGTTGTACTAACAAGCGAGTATAAACGCAAGCCAATCTGACATAGGAAATTCTAACTATTAAACATAAATCTAAAATAATTTTGTGACAGTGATGTTAAATTAAGGGTTGATGTATAAAATAATTTAAAATAATTCTTTGCATCTTTGTTGAACTGTATGCCCCGGTCTTTGTGATGATTGTCTGTGTTTTGGTTCTAACATCTTTATTCTTTTGTTTACAGATTCAATCCTTTTAGCTTCCTTCCAGCCTTTGATTTATGTGTTTTTAACCAATTTACTATTTTGACTAATTCCCCCACATATATATATATGCTTTTTTTTAGTCCTACAAGAAGCGTCAGTTATTTGATAACATCGCCTAATCTGAGCGCTATCCCCTTGTCCTTCCAAACAGCCCTGCTGTCTGCCTTCTCAGACCTGGAACAATGGGGGGAGGGAGCTGAGGTAGGCCCAGTACAGAAGCAGTCTTTCTTGGCCTCTGAAAAACCTAGGAAATTTTAACCCTCACGGCCTACAGTCCTGTTCTTTACAGAATTAGGAAAGGATACTTTTCTTTAGTACAGCATTTGTTTCTAATGTAAGTACCAAGAAAACCAAAAAGGGTCCATTAAAAAAATATAGTAATAAAGTGCATACAATAATACATTTAAATAGTACAAAATAATAAAAGGATAAAACAAGAAGTGAAATCTTTTCTTTCCCTGTTCCAATTTCTCTTTCCAGAGATTCTTGTGGTTGTTTCTAGAAAAAAAGATTTGTGCATATGCCCACATATCTATTTATTTTTTCTTTATTTTCAAATTTACACATTAAGAATCATACAGTAGACACTTAGGCACCTCATACAAACAACATCTTAGTAGTACCAGCACATGTGCCATATTTTTTAAATGGCTGCAAACTATGTATTATGAATGTATCACTATTGTGGATAGTTTGTTTCTTTTTTGTGACAAATGTTACAACAAATGAGAAAATATACTTTTTAAGAGATAAATATTTTCATTTTTATAACGAAATATATATAGTATATCAAAAACAGACATGATAAGTCTTTCTGTACTTTCTTTGCAAGTCTAGCATCCCAGATTAGTGGAATATTTTACTAGAAGGAATTTAATGATGAATAGAGGGCATTTGTAAGCAGTCCTCTAAGGACATTTTGAAAATAAAGTATTTATTAATAGACCTAATAATAACATGCATTGAGAAGTTATAAAAATTTATAGCCATAATGTTTCCAACCCATTTAACACATTCTTGAATCATGTTAGTACTGAACATTAAATCATTGAGGACTTTATGAATCAAAACTAAAAAATAAAAACAAAGGTAGATAAACATATAAATAGTATTCATTTTAATTCTGATGGGGTCTAGAAGATTTTTACTCAGTAGCAGAGAGATGCATTTTTGAAATCTCTTAAGTATACTCTGGTACTGCTTATAATTCAGATCTGAGATATGCTTATTTAGCATTTATCTAGTGGCCTAAGAATTAAAACCCTGACCAGTTTGTGTAATGACTTCTTAAAGATGTTATTCTACCTTCGAATTCAAAAACCTATCTCAGCTTCCTGGTTAGACCTAACCTCCAGCCAAGACCCCACTTGTTCCATGTGCTTCTGTCCTGGGCACTGTTCACTGAACATCACAGCAGCCCTGTCTGGTGGTGTTACCCTGTGATGCCCTTTCCCTTTTTTCCTTTTAAGGTCCACCTCAAATGCTACACTCTCCTCTTGCTGATTCTTTCATCAAAACCAGATGCTCTCTGTTCCTGTTGCACCTATCGCATAACTATGATAGCAAATAGGCATGCCACATTGTCATTGTTTGCTTATGTGGCTGTGGCATCAGGGCACGTGCTGTGTACGTAGAGTCCCTAGCAAGATGCAGTGTTCAACAAATGTTTGTTGGATAGAACTGAGGTATTGGAACAGCTGGGCTTAGAAGGGCCAATTTATTTCAGGGAAAACATTTTCTCAACAGTTTTCTGATTTAACGTTTATGCTGCCATTTCTTGAGTATTCAGTGAAATACATATAATTATATGAGTATATTTATGTACTTCTCTTCTTGGCTACAGCCTACTTGGTGATACAATACCAAACCTTTTATTTTCAACATTTGGAGCATAGTGGAAGATTTGATTATTGACAAGAAACCTTTGGCTAAAAGGAAGTGTATAAGTTGCCTAAAGATTTCATTTGTTGATATTCTTTATTACGGATTAATTGAGAAATGATTTCTATTTATCCTGTAGTGGTGAAAAAGCCAAGAATAAAATATTGTAATATTTACTGAACTGCAAGTTAGCAGGGAATTCTGCGAAAAAATAAGATTAACGTGGTGTAGTTGGTTTAGATCATGTCACATACTCCCTTAGTTTCATACTAGTTAGGACCTGAGTGACAGTTACAGCAAAAGGCTTCCCTTAAAACAAATAAGGTTCAATGTAGCTTTATAGTGTCCTTGAAGAACTTTAAAAAGAAAACTTTAAATTGACCTCTCACCATTCAAATTCTTTGTTTTTGAGACAAAATTACATATAGCCAATTTTTTTCCATTTCAAAAGCTGGTAGATGAAATCACAGTTGATTCTTTTACAATGTTTGAAAGGTTGTGTTTTTTTTTTTCTCATTTGACATGCAGCAAGGACATATGGGCGAAGGAGAGGTAACATTATTGTTTTTAACTTTTGAATGTATAATTATATTTGGAGAGGACCCAAGTTTGCTCAGTTTCTAACCCTGTGGGGAAGGGAGGAGGGGGAATGAAACATAAGTTTGATCCATGCATATGTGACACGTTGTAATTGACATTATAGATGTTCTAATTTCAAGGAGTCAGATGATAGGATTTAGATTTGAATCAAAATACTTTCCCTACTATATTATAAACTCAACTCGTTTATATCTAATGACTTGCTTACTTTTATATTTCTGAAAGGAATTTTGTAGGAGAAAAAAATTAAGACTCTTTAAAAAGGAAAATACAGTCTGACTCATCTCAAAATACCTAATTATGTTAGAGGTTCGATTATACTTGAATACCTTGTGTCTACTTTTTTTTTTTTTAACCAAGTCAGCATAATACATTTGGTTTAAAATGAGATTAGCTAAATAAGTGATGAATCTATAAATATCAAACTTGGGGTCAGGTGGGAAGCTCTAGAAATTTTAGAAAAATTTAAAGTATCGTTTCCTAGAGGTACCTAAGTAAACCTGATTTTTGCCGTGTGTAATAGTTTTGCCTTTTTTACAAGAAAGTTAAGACAGTTAAATAGTTCAGCTTCAAAATGGAAATTATTTTTGAAGATCATTCAGAAAATAGCCTCCAATTTTATAGTCGTTTTTTTCATCTTCATTATATAACTCTTTTGAGCTGTGGTTTTACAGGATAAATTCATAACAAATATACTGTTATTATTCGTGTGTAGTAATGAAAGTTAAAAGGAAGACAAGTGTGGCAGTGAAAAGACGTTGGAATGTTTCAATCATGGAAGAGTACTTAAGATACAGTTCTGGAGGATCCATTAACAAATTCCTTGTCTAGTACCTAGAAGTAAATTGGCCGCCTGAAAGGGACAAAAAAGTGCTTGAGAGATTCT
Source organism: Rhinolophus hipposideros (assembly GCF_964194185.1). Classification (NCBI taxonomy): domain Eukaryota; kingdom Metazoa; phylum Chordata; class Mammalia; order Chiroptera; family Rhinolophidae; genus Rhinolophus; species Rhinolophus hipposideros. Next base: position 40,145,931 of record NC_138069.1, read on the forward strand.
GCAGTTATTTGTAGCTCTGGGTTTTGCTTCTGATTTAAAAGTTTGCATTTTGCTGTTAGGGCAATATGGGAAGACTAGTGACTACATTGGCATGTCTGGTCTTTTCTGCGTATGTATCCTACATGACATGATTTTCAAACAGCAAACTTTGTGACTAATTTTGAGAATTAGCACCTATAGCAGCTTATTATTACTCAACTGAAAACAAAAACAAATAGATCTTTAGCATGCCTAAAAATCTGAACTTCTAGGAGACGAGACAGTGAAGTTAGATAACAGCATGCAATGGGTTTTGATGATCTCCCATTAGTTAAGGTAAATTAAGATGAGTACTCACTCTAAAAATGGACACGTTCATTTTAAGGACATTCTTAGAGGAAATTGTACAGGCTATATTATTTGATGTTTTTAAAAAATGTTAAGTGATCTAGCATCTGACAATCAAAGCCAATTCTTAGTGTGCACGCCTAGATTGCCAGTGGCCGTGGGGCCCTGCCCAGGCAGTGCAGTCTGCTGCCAGCTGCTTGCAGAAGACTTCTCTCTGCTGTACTTCCATTTTACTCACAGAAGTTTCTGGATCTCAGTGGGAGAGCTGAGCAGCCCTCTAGTTAACCATGTACTTTCTCTCTGACTCAGTGGGACTTTAAGGGGATAGGAATTCAAGAGCGTATATGTAAGTAATCCTATTTGTTATTCAGTGGGAAATACAAAAGCAGCAGTTTTGTTGAATCAGCTGTCCTCCTTGTTTGTTGTGCAAGATAATCAGTGGCCAGGAACATTTTCTGTTAGCTCTCTCTGCTGCTTTCTCTTCCAGGTCAGTCTTCACTGTTTCCAATGGAAGATGGATTCTTGGACGATGGCCGTGGGGAACAGCCTCTCCATAGTGGCCTGGGTTCCCCTCACTGCTTCACTCACCAGAATGGAGAACGAGTGGAACGATATTCTCGCAAGGTGTTTGTGGGTGGATTACCTCCTGACATCGATGAAGGTATATTAAAAACAAGTATTAATAGCACGGTACGCAGACTGTGGCGCACAGTAGGTGACTTGTAGGTAGTGGTTACTGGAATAATGCCAGTCTTCCCCGCTCCAGGTACTCAGGTTTGATTGCACTGTGCTCTTTTCACGTCTGCCTATCCTGGTGTATGAGATTAGTTCACAGAAGGAAGGGGAGCAGTGAACCAGCTGAAGCAAGTGGCTGGACTAAAGGAAAAAGTGTAAACATTGTGAAACCTTCTCCAGGATTCTGCGGAGGGCAGACGGAGGCGCTTAACTGCATTTTTGTCTGTGTGCCTTCTGGGCCAAATCAATGATGTGTTTTCCGATTTCTTTCCCACCTTTTTAAGAGTGTTCCATAAATGTTTAAAAGTTTGCAATCTTAGATTAAGCATGAACTTTTGAAAAATACGGCCTACAGTTGTACTATGAGCGTTACATTCTGTTTTTTTACTTGTCAAACCTTTCCTGCATCCTAACTGCCATGCCCTGTTCTTAGGCTGGTGTACAGTAGTGGGCCAGGCAGAGAGTCGCTGCATGCATAGAGTTTATGTTCTAGTGGGGAAGGCAGATGAAAAACATGGAAGTGAGCAAGAAAAGAGCAGAGAATGAGTTTCTAAAAGAAAATAGGGTGGTGTGATACAACATTATAGGGAGTCTTCTTAGAGTAGGCGGTTAAGGAAATTCTCTTTGAGGAAATGATATTTGAGCTGAGACCTGAATAAGGAGCCAACCATGCAAAGATTTAGAGGACTAGTTGTCCCTAAGTATTTTATTCATCTGTGGTTGTAAGTGACCCTAATAAAAATCAAAGTAGCAGACTGTGTAGCAGCTATATGTCTTTGGTTGCTTTTTCCCTTAATCTCTTTTGTCTTGGTTTCCTGATAGGAAGTGGAGGTAAACTAATTAATGTTACAGAGAATAAAAGAGTTTTCTCTCAAAATCTATAAGGTCTAATAATGAAGTTTAATAACGTCCCATTTAGCCTGAGATTAAATGTATTGAGCCACTTTATTTCCCTTAAGAAGATCATTCTTTTGGAAGGTTGAGACAAAAATCGTTTCAAAAAGCCAAAGATTGAAATAAACATAGGTTGTTGTTGTTGTTTTTTTAATGTACAATAAAATGTCTTGGTGGAAGCTGTGCTGAAATTTCCAGCTAGCCTGAATCAATCTCCTTTCCTCAAAGGGCAGAGCGTGGGTTCATAGTCTTCGTCCTGGGCTGACATCCCATCACAGTATTATCCACTCTAGTAAGCTCCTGGGGTGACCTTTTTTTCTCTTTGACTGGAATCCTCATGTTCCTTAGTATTTTGGATTCTAGGGTTTTTCTCCCTTTAAGGTCAACTCTTTAGCACTCCTGAAACCCACATGGTCTTTGATGAATAAATTATATGCCTGCATACAAAAAGAGGAGAGAAGACTGACTCTTCCCTGACCTTGCCTGGGATAAACTCCTCTGTCCTAGATAACCCACACCTTTTTGGAAAATTACTGAATAATCTTAAACAGACAGTTCCTAAGATTCTTAGAGGCACAGGTAAATCTGACAAATTTGGCAAAGGAGGTGGTTTAAACTGAGGAAAATTAATGGGAATTGTGCTAGTCATCTTGCTTTAATCCTTAAGACCAAGTATGTTGATAAGTCAGTAGCAATTTAGGTTGGCAAGCCTTTCTACTATGATGTGAAGTACGTATTCCTAAAGAACATTGTGTTCTGCAGAATTATGCACTAAAAAATCGCAGGGTTAATGGGGAAACTAGTGTTGGAGGAAGATCGTTTAAAACCCAATGAACTTTGTACCAGAAGCAATAACAAACAGAGAATTATAGTTGACCCTTGGACAACATGGTAGGGGCAGGTAGGGGGTGCCAACCCTCCCCCTGCCCCCTACACTATCAAAAATTTGGGTATAACTTTTGATTCCCCCATTTACCAGTCTCAAGTGAGCTAAATGGTTCTGTAGAACAGGTATCAGAGCACAACGGGCTATGCTCTCAAATCGTTCCACCAGACTGGAATGTCAACATATTCCCCGTCTCTCTCTTTTCTGTCCCTCTGTACTGCCCTACTCCCAGGGGCCTTATCCAGACGTTCCTTAGAAATTTTTTTCCTATAGTCTACTCGTTGGTTTTCCACATAAGTATAACATAAGTAGTACTTTTAAGTTAATAGTAAAATGCGATCAAGTCTTCCTTGTCTTCCTTTCCCTTCATCGCAAGGCTCAGAGATACAGTGTCCAAGGAAGTCGATTGGTGAGGGTGTGTGAGGCTGTGTGTGTGTGTGTGTGTGTGTGTGTGTGTGTGTGTGTGTGTGTGTGTGTGTGGCGGGGGGGTGGCGGGCTGCTCAGAGGCCTTGGCAGCAGTGTGCGTGCCTGCTGTCCAGTGAATCAGGGCAGCAGGAGCTGAGCAGAGGCAGACGTAGCAGAAACTCCTGGCGTAGCTGAAAGATTGGTTTCATTGAGCAAGTGGGCGGGTATATTGAGGATAATGGGAGCTAGGGTTCTCACTGTGAGAAGGGAGCTTACAAACATGGAAAGGGGGATGACTAAAGAACCATGAAATGTTGGAGTGGAATTGGAAGTATCAATATGAGCTCATTTTTATAAACACACACAGGTATAGAAATAGTTATAAACGTGTCTGTGTGTATATATTTATATATTTCCTAGCTTTGTCCACTGAGAAGACTTAGAAATAATGAATATTCACTGGCAATGAGCACATGGAGTACCCAGATCGTAGTTTCTAACGGTCTTTAGTCACTGAAAGGACTTGAAGAAAAACAAACAAGAAAAGCTGATTCTAGATCTATGCAGACAAGAACAAGATGAGAGCCTGGGATACCTTCTAGGGTCAGAAACCCTGCAATGGTGGGGCTAGTTCAAAAGGACATAGAACTCCCACTGGCCGAATCAGGCACAATTTGGGAGACAAACTGAGCATCAAAATAAATAAGGAGAGAACTGGATTATACCTCATTGAATAAAACAAGTCTGTGTTGATACAAATACGTGACTGAATAAATGAGTGAGAAGAGAAAGCTCTTTCTTATTGTATACTCGTGATACTAACTGGTAAATATAGAGGGAATGATAAGATTAGATAATCACCATTTGGCAGCCATCACTGTGGTAGCCAGTACAGGCAGGAGTCTTCAGTCCATGCCAAAGCGATGCGGAAATAGTATATTGGTGGTAACACAACACCAAGTTGGCAGATACCAACATGACCAGGTGACAAGATTCACATGCCCAGTTAGGACAGGATGACATAGCATCATTAGGTGGTAATCCTGTTTCAAATGCATAGCATGAGTCTGGTCGTAAGGAAGCAGAGTACATACCCAGGTTGAAAGCCATCCTACAGGATGAATGGTCTATGGACTTCAGGACTGTCAAGGAAGTCAAAGACAGGACAGAATGAGGAACTGTTCCTGACTGAAGAAGACTGAAGCCCTAGGGACATGACATCTAAATGCAGCAGGTGTGCTGGATCAGAAAGGAGAAAAGAGATACTGTTTGGATAGGTTGAAAATTGGATGGAGTCTGTTCTGTGAATTGGGTAGTAGTATTGTGTAAGAATTGACTTCCTGATTGGGAGGGTTATATCGTGGAATATAAGGAAGTGACCTTGTTTTGAGCAGGTACCAATGGTTATGTTTTGGGTTATAAAGCGTCATGTCAGAAAATGATGGTAGGTAGGTAGGTAGGTAGATAGAATCATGCATAAGTATAGATAGAAGGAGGAAGGGAAAGAGGCAAGAGAGGGGAAGGCAAATGTGCAAAATATTAGCAGTTGCTGGATCTAGATGAAGGGATGTAAGAGTTTTTGATCCTGTTCTTGGAAATAGTAGGTTTGAAACTGCTTTTTCTAAATTACTTCCCCAAATGATCATAAAAATATTTAAATCTACTTTTTTGCTTTGTTCATCAGATGAGATCACAGCTAGTTTTCGTCGCTTTGGCCCTTTGATTGTGGATTGGCCTCATAAAGCAGAGAGCAAGTCCTATTTTCCTCCTAAAGGTAATTCTCAAGATTCAGTATACACATACAGTTTATCCTGATATTGTTTAATGGTTAGCCTTTTCATAAATGTCTATCTTCACTGGAAAATTTGCCATTGTTAAACTTATATTTTCCCAAATGCGTCTTTAAAATTTCTACCTAACGTATACTTTCAAATTTAATTTTACTCTGAAAGATGTTTCAAGATATCAAACTGAACTTAATGTTGCTAATATCAGCCTTTGGGTAGGAATATTAAGTTTTAATTCTTGTTTATCATTTTTTAAGTCCTTTCCCTTCCTTAATTTTTGTTTATACTACCTTTCCTCTTGAAGAATTAGAAAAAAAATTAGGAAACCATATAAGCTTTTTTCCTTTTCATCAGGCTACGCATTTCTGCTATTTCAAGACGAAAGCTCTGTTCAGGCTCTCATTGATGCGTGTATTGAAGAAGATGGAAAACTCTACCTGTGTGTATCAAGTCCCACTATCAAAGATAAGCCAGTAAGTGCATTCCAGCATGAAAACAGCTTCTTGTTTTGGCCTCCATCTCTACTCTGTTTGAAAAACCCACAGACAGCTTGATGTTTCTGTTAATTGACACATTCGTGAGAATAGAAATCAAGTTTTGTTACTGTTGTCAACTCCTAGCATTGACCTTCTGTATATTTGTGTGTATTATTTTGACATTGAAGTTTTGGTTAATTAAAACATTGGTAAATCTTTACTATTAAAAGATTTCACTTGATAATGCATTCGATAAAGTAGCTGAATTGCTTCTGTAAAATAGATTTAGCTTATAATAGGCAATTAAATTTCCACTTTGGTTCAGCTTACTCTTAAAAATGAAAAGAAGGGTTGGAATACATTGTTTTTAAATCTCTTCTAGTTTTACAGCTTTATTGCTTTGATGTAATGATGTGGATTATTGCTTTTAAAAATATAAAATACTCTGCAACATCTTTAAACTTCTTTCCCCATAAATTGTTCTGAGAATGAGTTGTTTTGGTTTGCACACTTCCTAGGTACAGATTCGACCTTGGAATCTCAGTGACAGTGACTTTGTGATGGATGGTTCACAGCCTCTTGACCCACGGAAAACTATTTTTGTTGGTGGTGTTCCTCGACCATTACGAGCTGGTATGATTAAACAAACAAACAGAAACTCTTCTTTATCCTTTAGCATAAGAAATATTTTATAAAGGTTTTTCAGGATAAATTCTCTGTAAGCATTTGAGTTAATGTCTGCGTGTGAGAGTTCTAAAATCAGAGTGTGTGGGTTTGAATTCATGTGTTCTGCTCCCAGTTAATAGTTGAGTGACCTTGGACAAATTACTTAATTTCTCTAATTTTCAATTTCCTCATCAGTCAAATGGAGTAATAAGTGGATCTACTTTATATAGAGCTTCTTGGAGGGTTAAATGAGGTAACCAATGCCAGGTGCTTGGTGTGATGTGTCAGAATGCCAGTAATCCTCTCTCATCATCTGAAAAGGAGACACCATCCTTCAAGAACAGATTGTGTATGAGATGTTTAGTGCTTATTTCCCATGCCCTGATTTGTTTATCTGCTGTTTACTGAGCTCTGCAATATAATAGGGTTCTTAGCAGTGTATTGTGTTTTTAGAGTAGTACTTACAGAAGAATTTCATCCCCAATCAACTAACTTGAGGTTTATAGTATAAGTGTGATAAAGAACATAAACTGAGCAAGAATGCAGTTTCAGAATTGTACCATTTCATGGAGAAATGATACATTCATTATTTCAAGTTTTCATATGAAAAACTGGTGAATAGCGAGACTATGGGGAAAGGTAACAAAATTTTGATGGAAATAAGCTAGGAGAATCTCCAAACAGAAAGTCTACCAATCAGTTTTCTAGTGTTCAAATTATTATTTACATTAAACAATACCTTGTTAACTGGTAAATGTATGGCAGCAGCACAGTACGGAGCAGACAGACCAGGGTGCCTAGCCCAGCACTGTCACTTAACCACCTGTGACCTGGGACAGATTGATCATCCTCTCTGTGCCTCAGTTTCCTGAAGAAATCACTACCTACTTCATAGGGTTGCTGTGAAGATCAAAAGAGAACGTATGTAAAACACCCGGCAGACCTGTCTTTAGTTAAAAGATAAACAAAATTAAAACAATGGACAACTGGTTATAATAACTTTTGATTTTAAATAATTGTTACAATGACGTGAGCTGAGAGTATAGAAGACCTGCTTTTGAGGAAAGCTTTGGTGAGGCAGATAAGTTTTCCTGGTTTCAAGTACCTTCTTTGCTTCTCTCTTATTTAGTGGAGCTCGCCATGATCATGGATCGGCTGTATGGCGGTGTGTGCTATGCTGGGATTGATACCGACCCTGAGTTGAAATACCCAAAAGGAGCCGGGCGAGTTGCATTCTCTAATCAACAAAGTTACATAGCTGCTATCAGTGCCCGCTTTGTTCAGCTGCAGCACGGAGAGATAGATAAACGGGTAAGTCCTAGACAGCATTCTCTACAGTTCTAGAAATGGCCCTCTGTGCCATTAGCAAGACTGAAATGGGGGAATTTTATATGACAGTAAACTGACTGCTGACAATTATGCCTGAAGGACCAATTAGATGTATGTTGTATCATGCATGTAGGAATTTCCTGTGAATTTCTTCTATCTCTTAGTTTTTCGAGTAGCCTGACCAGAACATTATATCACTTTACTTGAGTAGTCAATTTAATTTTTCCTACACTATCACCTACATCCATTCATTTATTCAGTCAGTCATTCAGTAAATACTTACCAAATCCTTTGTGCTGAGTTCATCCCTATACGGCATGAATGCCCTTGAGGTCTCCTGACTGTTTTTTTCACCCTGGGACATCATGAGCACCTGAGTAAGCACTATTTTCCAGTGCACTGTGCTACAAATGGTTGAATAAATTCATGTCTAAGACTGCATATCTTAGAATTCTCTCATTAGAACACGTGAAGTAGAAGAAACCATAGCCTCTTCACTTGTAATCTATCCTGCTGCTGGAAATGAGGTGATAACTAGTCAGTGCTCCTTCCAGCACTTCAGATTCCTCTTTGTTCAGTTTATCCTCTGAATCAAAAGATTGCAGAAAACCTCAAAGAGAGTCCTTTCCTCTCTTTCCTAATGTATTTGAAAGGCAGTGTTCCATTCTGTATCTTGGTTCTTTGCATTCACAGATTTATTTCTTGTCTTTGTGTCCCATGCATTCAACAAAAGTTTTTGTGTCTAGGACAAGAAGTCCCCATCTCCGTGAGTTTATGGCTCATAGATGGGACTCTACCTTACTCAGAGTCGGTCTGTGAACCGACTGCCAGTAGGCAAATGGTTTGTTCCTAGTTTGTGGTGAGATCGGAATTTTCACCAGAATGTGAATCAACTACCTTAGGAAGCTCAGTATTTAATTCGTCTGACTTTTTCTTTCCTCATAGAAAAACCTTCTTGATATGAAGGAATTTACATTCTGGTGTTAGCTCCTTATTTCATGGGAGATGGGCTCTTTCGTTAGGACTGACTTAGCTGTCCATTGCTATGAAGCGTTGTACTCAAAAGGATTGATTGTATTGTGCTGTCCTCAGTTCATCATGTAGAAACTATCAGGTCAATAATAGTTTACACGTACTGCTTATTTTTCATTTCATGTATATTCCACTTCTGTCACAGTACAAAGTGTAAGGTCATAGCGGTCATCGAACCACACTGTGAATATACTGAAGAGAAAAGTGTAGATTCTATTATAAACATGGAGGGATGGGGCAGTATTAGCTGCAGTGTACATTGTCTGTACAGTACAGCTGCAGTGTCCTTGTCTTTTATTCACACTAAAAATTATGTACATCTGACTAAACAGCCTCTCCTGCCTTATTGCCTCATTCCAGCATAGCCTTCAGAGTTGTAACGCTAGTCGTTAGAAATTCAGACTTACTCCTCTATGATCAAATTCTTCGACCAGGGTTCTTGCCATTCAGTAGATATTATGGAAGGGCCTTGGGGCCAGAGCCCGAAATGCCCTAGTCATGTTGCTCTTCCTATGTTCCATGTCACTCTTCTCCTCTTGTTCATAGCTAACCTCTGTCAGCCCCGCTTGTCAGAACTGGATGGCACCAGTGATAATGATAGTCTGTGTAAGGGAGTTTTATCCATGAGCCTCTCCAAAACTAAAAATAACCAGCACTTTTCTCACTGGTGAATTAATAGCCAGGTTATTTTTAATGCTCAAGAGGCTCAAATGACAGTTTGGCCTGTGAAACACCGGAACAGGCCCACTTTATAAATTCACCTTTGACTTTTAAACTCAAGTAAACCATTCCTACTGACAAAGAACAGCGCAGGGTTTTAGATTGTGGATATTATGGCTGCATCTTGTTTTCCCAGAGCTCCAGCTTTGTGATTATAACCCAAGATGTGTACACTGCAAATAGAAACCATGCCCTAGGCTTTATTACAGCTCAGAAGCTTGTGACGCTGAAGCCAGGCCTCTGCCCTCTGATTGGAACATTGAAGTGCTGTTTTATGGAACTGGGAAGCTCTTAGTTGGTTTTGTTTAAATTATAATTCCACATATGGTGAACACAGAGGTCCACTAATTAAAATGACGGTTTGTGTCTATGAAGAAGCCTCTCCTGTGGGTTTGATTTCATAATGTACTAGTCTAAACAGTTACCTTCACTTTTTTAAAATTTCTGGTGGAATCCTTTTGTCCTTTGAAAAGTGTTTATTTAATAAGACAAAAGTGTAGAATGATGGGTATAGAAACCTCACCAGGTTCCTAAAAGATGGACTCTCTTCGTTTCAGTAAGAGGATCATTGAGCCTTCCTAGTGGGCATCTTGGCACAGAGTCATTCAGACAGGAGATAGAGGTGTGTACACACAGTAAGAGTAGCCCAGTCCAGTCACTGAAAATGTAAACCCCTTTTTTAAAATTTTTGATTGCAGGTGGAAGTGAAGCCATATGTCTTGGATGATCAGCTGTGTGATGAATGTCAGGGGGCCCGTTGTGGGGGGAAATTTGCTCCATTTTTCTGCGCTAATGTTACCTGTTTGCAGTATTACTGTGAATATTGCTGGGCTGCTATTCATTCTCGCGCTGGCAGGGAATTCCACAAGCCCCTGGTGAAGGAAGGCGGCGACCGTCCTCGACATATTTCATTCCGCTGGAACTAAAGGGCGTCTGCAGTGCTCGTTTCCAGGCCCCAGAATAAGTGCACTCTTCTGTTAATTCTCACCCCTTCCTCAACCACTTCACTCTGGCATGCCCTTTTGTAGCAGTCTGTAACTTAACAATAGTATAAGGAAAAGAATGGCCTATAGTATAGGGGTTTTGTAGATTCTCTTGTCACTGAAAACAATACGTACGAACTCCTTTGTCGTATTGCCATCATGTTGCCTGGAAGTTTTATTCTCTTGTTGGAGAGCAAGAGGATCCAGCCTGCCCACAACATTTCCTTAGAGGAGAGAGAAATATTAAAAGAGAAATGAAACAATAGAGTATTTTGGGTTTTTTAATTAAATTATTGTTAATAATATAACATATAAGAATACTTTTATTAAAATAACCACGCACCAGTAACACTATTAGTCTGCCCTGACACTGTGCCCCAGGAAAGCTTTTGCCTTTTCCTTCCTTTTCTCTCCTGCCTCTCTTTTTCCATCTCCTTTCTATTCTTTTGACAGCAGCAGAGGAAGTTACCAATTATTAACAGGAAAGAGCATGAAAGCGAACACAAATGCATGAGCAAGACTGAAGCATTTTCACTCATTTTAAGGGTTTGGAGGCTGAATATAATTTCATTCTGCCTCAGAGTTACCACATCAGAACAGGAAAAAACAAACAAAAAAAACAAACAAACAAAAAAACACAATAAAGTAGGCAGAGCTAGGTTTATTTTCTTTGAAACAATTTAAAAATTTTAGAATGTAAAAATTGGGGAAATTTACGGCTGAAGGAGTGCACTTATTTATTTTTAAACTCACTTATCTGGTCACAGCCCCAGGAAACCTACCAAAGCTAGAATTAACTACAACTGGTGGGAAAACTAGCATTTCCTCTCCTGAAGAACAAATGTATAAATTTTATTTTTGATGTTATAATATATAAACTCTATATCCTAATTTACTAACACTCATCAGGTGTCAGCCTTTGCTCTCCATTTTGACGTTTTAAAAAAAACAACAAAAAACCCATCTAGAGATACCTCAAGGATATCACTTTTGATTTTGTGTTATAGTACACTCGTAGCCAAAACTGGAAGACAAAAATCGATATACAAATTGGCTGCTGATTGGCTTACTTTTAGATTTAAAGTTACTTTGGGTATCCTGTAATTTAGTTGTAACATAGAAAATGAAAAAAAAGTTTAAAAAAAAAGTTAAGTAGTTGCAAAGTGTTTTGCACTGTTGAACTAAGTAACTGTGTAAATCTGTGCAAAGGTACGTATGTTTATCTTACTCTTCCTATAAAATAAAATAACATTACAGTTTCAGAACTTAGCATGGGACATAGTCGGTGTTTGAAGTGCCAACTTCATCAAGTAATGCATGCTTTACTATAAATAAAATTCTAGCTTTGAAAGGCGTTATTATTATGTGTTGAAAAGTATGCTTCAGGGGTAAATTTAAAATAGTCTCTTGAAGCCCTGGTCATGGAAGTAATTTTCATTTTAATTGACTTGCTCTTATTAAATGCCCTACCAACCATTAAAGGATTATTATCAGTGTGCAAAACATTTAAAAAAAACACACACAAAGCAAAGCCTAATGGCAATCTTGCTAGTTGTGTTACCTAACAGAACCATCTTAGATCCTTCAAAACCAAAGACTTGCCCCAGCATTACGGTGGAACCACCTGGCTGATGACCCCTACTGATTATCTTTAGGAAAAGCAGTCCTTTATTTTTAATACAGGCTTTAATGAACTATATACCTGTTAAGTTCCAAAGGTCAAAATGGAAGCATTTGCTGTCTAATAGTCCAACATAGAAAGGGAGCTGCTTTTAAAGAATTCCCTGCAAACGTTGAAAGCAGTCATGCGAATGGAGGGTGCTCTTGTGTAGCTGGTCAGGGACTTTTTTTCTTTTCTCCTGAATTACATAATTCTAATTGGAATGTCCATTTGCCTCTTTTTCTTCTTTTCAATGCTTGTAGGTGGCTTGGGGTGTGCTATTGTGCTGTTCCCACTCAGTAAACAGGTGTGATGAAGAAATAACACTGTTTGAGAACTAGCTTTGAATAATAATTTTTCCTTTTGTACATGACCTGCTGAATTTCGGTACAGTGTTTTTGTAGCTAACTTATTTTGTCATGCACATAATGTATATTTGTTATGCACTAGTTTTGTATATCTTGTTTTTCCAACAGTGAACATTTTTAGGCACACTTTTCACTGACGGGATATCTCTTTATGCAATACCTCAATTTTTCATATTGCAAAGAGTAGCTTTTTGTACTTTTATTACTGAGAGATCTTCATATACTTCATTTTTTAATATAAATAATTTTAATAAATTTTATTTTCTTATATTCTGCTTTTTATACATTTCAGTGCTCTGCATACATTTTAAATTATGGATGTTGTGCACTGGCAATGCTATTTTAGAGTCTGCAGAAAAGAGAAAGCATGTTGCTTAAACAGCCTTCCCCAGCACCAGCTATTGGTGTTCCTATAATTTAAGAAAATAGTCTATGTAAAGTCACAAATTAATGGAAAAAAAATTCGCATGAAAGTGACAGATAACACTGTAGTTCCTAAAAGAAAAAAAATAAATAAATGCATAAGCATAGGGTAGAAATTTAAAATAACAAAATTGTCTACAGCTTCTTACTGAGTTTTAAAAATTATTCATAACGCAGACATTTTTGGTGAATGTTTAGCCATTTTTAATATTAATACATTGATGTTAGGTGTTTGATTCAGAGATGTCTGCTCTTTTAAATTATATATAAAGAAAAAAATAACCTGCCGTGGGACAGGTGTGTAATGTTAGTATGCATGACTAATGTAAGAAATCGTTATTCTACTAATATTTACTTGTGATTGTGTGACAAGCGTGTTTACAGATTATTTGGTTACACTTCAATTTACAGGGCATAACCAATTATTCTCTATTACTCTGAACTTTCTTGATTACATGTCCTTCAGATTACATGGGATTGTAGTTGGGAGTTACCATGTAACTCAAAACAGAATTAACATGTAATTAGTTTACAGATTTTAGGGTATCACTTCAATTTACCAAGCATGTAGCTTTAGCGCACCAGCATGGCACCAGCCATGTATTTACAATGTAGTTACAGAGTAATTACATGGTTATTTTTGCAATGTAAAATAAAGTGTTTCTGATTATTTTCTATGTAAAGGAACCCTCGCCCCTCCCCCCTTCTGGTCCCCACGCTTTGGTATAATATATATCCTTCTCCATACACAGACCTCTACAGAATGCAAAATAAAACTTGCAGTGAATGAATTGAGCATTTTATGAGAGTGCTGTTGGAAAGACTTGATAATTCACCCCTTTTGTTTTGAAGAGTTGAATCTTCTGTTAAAAGGTGATTTAAAACTTGAATGTGATGAATTGTGGCAAGTTAACTTCAAGTTATGTGCAATACTTATTTCAAACTTTTGAAAGATCTTTGCAGTGTAATTCTTTGTTTTTAATTGCAGACATTTAAAAATGTCATTTTCTACTGTTAAGAGTAATCCTCTTTCTTGCTGGTGTTTCTAAAGAAAAGAATCAGAAATCAATCTTTCTACTAATGTAAATTTGAGATTATTTTTAAAAATGGAATAAAAGAGGTTTTGGTCATTTGCTTTATTTTATTATTTTAAAGCTACTGTGATTGATAGCATTGTAAGAATTGGGACAATATTGTATTCAACTGTTTTATTTTTTATATTTTTAAAATTTAAAGTATAATTAGTTTTTATAATTTTCATCAGATTTTTGTTATATTTTTTGGAAGTGAAACTTTTAGCAAGTGGGTGTCTAGTTTTTACTAATCCCTAATGTGTTTTTTTTTCCAGTGTATTGCTCATATTATCAGAAGGAAAAGTTATTTAAGTATGTCAGTTAATTGTACTACTTGGCTGAATTTCCATATAGTTTTTACTGTGTATGGGGAGCTTGTAGTATTTATTATAGCATTTTAAATAAGGGTAATTCATTTTTTATTAAAGTCATTTTCACGTTAAGTTCCTATTTTTGTATGTTCTACTCTTAAGTTATATAACACAGTTCCTTTTTTAAAAGAGTTCATTTGTTGAAGTGCTAGTGGAAAATTAATGTTATTAAATAGTTTGCAAATGACTATTTATACCAGTATGCATATAATTTTTAAATATTTGTAATGTGAGATGTTGAATGAATAAAACTTTTAACTCAGATTTCTTTTAATATACTTATTTATTTTCAACATAAGTAGGTTATGCTTCCACGGTTGAGGAAATAACATTGAAAAAATGTTAAGAATATATTGGTGGGCCCAGGCAGAACAAACCCGTATGCAAAGACGTCCAGTCACATGAGTGCTAGTGGTGAAGTGTGCGTGGCTTGCGTCAGCACATGGGTGCCGCTGGGTTGTTGTCTTCGGCCTGCACTGTGAGTTCACATGCTGCCCAGGTCTTTTTATTTGTAGTCTTTAGTAGTATGTTGTCGGGGCCTAAGCCCAGGACCCATGCATTCAGTCGTCTGCTGAAGGCCCAAGGTCCTATAAAAGTCAGGGAACAGCTATATATTTAATAGGGTAGGTCGGGATCTGGGAGCTGTAGTTTGGGGTCTTTGTCAATGAAGCGTCTGGATTCCCGGCCACTCAACCCGAGGCTTTTGGTTAGCAAGCCTCTTTTGACTTCCTACCCCCAATCCCTCCCTAGATCTTAACATCATAGGATGTGGCCTCAGGGAGTGTAGTCTCCATAGCATGTGAATTGAAAGTATTATCTGTGATTTGGTCCATTAATCATGTGGACAGCTGAGTATTGTAATGTGTTAGTATTTATAGTTTAAACTTTATTTTCAAACTTTCAGCTTAAGGATTTCTCATAACAAAACATAACACTGAGAATATCCCATTTTGTCAAATTTAATTTCTGCTCTTTTTGTTACCTTGAATGTAGTGCTCTTTTTTATTTTTTTTAATTTCAGGTGTACAAAACAATGTAGTAGTTAGACATTTATACCCCTCACAAAGTGATAACCCTCCTTCCCCATCTCCTACCCCTCTGACATCGTATGTAGCTGTTACAATTCCATTGACTCTATTCCCTGTGCTGTGCTCCACATCCTGTGACTATATATATATATATATAATATAATATATAAAATTATAGTTGACGTTTAGTATTATTCATCTTCAGGTGTACAGCGCAGTGGTTAGGCATCTACACCTTGAATGTAGGATCCTTAAGACTAGAAGCAGTAGTTGTCCTGAGACCAATGGACTTAAAGATCTTTTGCTTCTCAATTTTCTTTCCCAGTATGCAATTCTGCCAACTACACGGTTCCTGAGGGTTCAACCACCAGTGCTTAGGCTCCCCCAGGAGGACCAAGTCACAGAAGCTTTGGCTGGCAATAGCCAGAACTTACCTGGCAGTAGCAAAACTTCTGTTCAGAGTTCAGTGAAGGGCCCCTGGGGACGCCCCAGGGACACTGGAAATGGAGGTGGCATTTGGTTGCCACCTCTGCAGTATTCCTAGGCATTCGGAGATGGTTTCAGCACAGAGCGAGAGAGAGAGAGAGAGAGAGAGAGAGAGAGAGAGAAGGTTCAAGTAGATTTAGTCTTACTGCAGGAAATACTTATTTTAGGCAAGTGCTCTATCAGCTGCAAGTGATGTAACAACTATATCTTGAAATACTATGAAGTGTTTGAAATCCCAGGATGGTGACTCGGGAAAGTCTATGAGATGCTGTCTGGGCTGCATTTCCTTATTCAACTGGTAGTTCACGTAAACCCACCCGACAAGGCAAGTTCTCTGCCCTATTCTAACCATTCTTAAGTTATTTCATAACCTCTTCTGGTCATGGGTTTGTATCCACACCCAGTTCAGGAGGAAAATAAGAAATTTTTTTAGGGTTTTTTCTTTTTTTTTCAAGTTTGAGAAATATTCCCTTAAAGTCTGATCAGAAGTCATGGAGAAACTTAATTCCTGATTTTAAAAATTAGGAAACATAGAAAATATCAATGATAATGAGTTAGAAACATTTACAGGGCAATGTTTTTTCTGAAGTATGTAATGACAGAATACTAAACAGCAAGAAACTCTAATATTTACTTCTCAGATTATGATCTTTAGAGCCCTAGGATAATCCTTACCACAAGAAAAGGACAAAAAATGAAAAGTTTTGTCAGTAAATAAACTTAGACAATTAGGCACCCTGTTTCTTGGAAAGTCAAAATAGGCAATTAGGTTATTAAGGCTTTGAGAAGTTCTACAGTGCAGAAACCTATTTGTTTACAATGTTTTGCCCCCTAAATTTCTGTGACTACCGAATCTCTACAGGTAACTCAGGACCCCGCAGTGTGTTTCCTGGGATCCGAAAGCCTTTTCTGCAAGGATTCCCTTTAGTCACATCCAGAGCTGTTGCCATTGCCCACGTTTAACTTTACTGGAGTTCTCCCTAGTTGCTCGGCTTCCAGCCCCTGTCCCATTTCCAATTCAGCTCCATAATTCCCTTCTTCCTCTTCTCCCATCCCAGAAGGAATAAAAGCAGTCGGCCTGCAGAATGAACCATCCCCTCGGTTCATCAAAGCTGTTTTGGTTACACTGCTCCCTGGCTCCATCAGCCCTCATTTCTCACAAGTGCTACACACACGTCAGACAGGCAGCCTATGCTTTGACGCTGTCATTCCATGATACGCTTTCTATCTTGCTGATAATTCATATCATTTTCCCCCTTTCAAAAATTTTCCTTTGTAAACGTCCCCCAGCCGTGCTCCCCATGCTGTGAGTATAGGGACCACAGGCTTTGAATAAACTTAAGAATTCAGAAAATGAACATTTGTGCCCTACTGTAAACACTTTATTTAGCAATACCAATTCTGTCTTACTGGAGAACATTTTATTGTGGTACACCCGCGTCTTGTCAGGATATTTTATGTTCGACCTTTTTCTAGTTCGATTGGGTGTCACTGTTGGCTGGCTGGAAGGAAGTGTCTTATTGTGAGTCAGTGGGGTGATCCGAGTTGGAAAAGAACAGTTTGTCTGAAGGAAGTTAGAAAAGGAGCAGCAGCGTCCAATTTCAGTGTGTGGGCAAACCAGCAGTGTTTTCTGTTTCCTATCATCTGATTAAATGTCAGTAGAAACTGCCTGTGGGTAGATGGAGGGCGCTGGGGGGTGAATCAGGGAGTAGGAATGCCAGAAGCTACGCCTGAGCTTTCTTTATCCTTTTCATTGGAGTCCTAGTTCAGTAAGCAGGGCTTTGATACCATAAACATGTGATCAAACAACTGTCACCATTTTAAAAAGGTTATTTTCAACTCTTCTGCCAGCAACTCCCAACACCAAAAGAGAGAAGGACCAAACATACCCAGGAACGACCCCCCAGAACCCACTGAAGACATGAGGGCATTTAAAACTTGTTCTGAAATAAGTTACTCAGGAAGAGAGCGGGTGGCGATTGAAATCTGTGAAACTGCATGAAAGGCAGGATCCAGTGAAGACCCAAGGCTCCTTATTTGAATGAATGGAGGCCTAATTCTCTGCTCTTATCTGATGGGAAAGTGAAGCAGCCCCTTGTGTGTTTAACTGTTGGCCGAGGATTTGACCTGCTGTGGGGGGTGTGGGTTGGCCTCGTGTGTCCCGTGATTCTCAACTCTCCTGGCTCTGCAACGACGCACTGGTTTGGTTCTGGGAGAGGAAACTAATCATTGCTGATCAGTGGTGTGCCAGGCACTTCCATACATACACTGGCATGTTAACACCCCCACGAGGTACAGTAGGGCCTCAGTCAACGTCATCGATGGCTTCTACGAAGTGAAACGACGTTTAAGGAAACCGGTTTTACCACAGGCTCATTGATACAAACGAGTTAAGTTCCTGTGGCATCTCGTCAATGACACTGAGCGAAATGTCATTGTTCAAGGACCCGCTGTGCTGAACAGAATAGAGAACTGGCCCTCGGAGTGGGTGACTGGGAAGGTAGGCACACAGCTAGTGCGTGAGGAAGCCTGGATCCCACTTCCCGTCTACCAAATCCCAAATTCTTCCCCTAGCCGCCTCACTGCCCCTGGAATAGTGATGGGTTTGTGTTCCAAACGGAAGTTTCCTTCCTAAACCTAACCTGGGTGCAAGCTATCAGATTTGAAAGAAGAGAGATAAGGGGATGAAGCAAAGTTTGCTGGCGAGAGTGAGTTTTGATTGTTGAGTCCTCACATGAGGCCCCTTGCTCCCGAAGAACTGACTCCTGGGTAAGGGGTTTGCTCAAGGTCATAACCTTGGGGAGTGGAGACCAGTGAAGGAGACCAGCCCATTGGTCTGTGAAGCCTGGAGGCTCAGGGGGCCGCTGCCGGCCTTGCTGGCCTCTCGTAAATGTGTGCCTGTGGTTCGGTGACCAGACTTGGGGGTACATTTCCAGGAGTAAGAATGAGGGAGTCAATGTCATCTCCATTCACTGCGAGGAGCTACACACTTCTCAGTGCATCTCCATTCTCTTTACCCCCAGGGAAAGAAACAACATCGCTTCGGGTCAGGAAACGAGTACTGTGAAACCCAAAGTTCCAGAAATAAGTGCCAGCATTGGTGGGGTGCTCACCGAGCACAGGGCGTGGTGCTGTAGGCTCTTCTCCAGTGTCCCCACATCCATAGGAGACAGGCACTGTGCATTTCAAAGTGGCCAAGGTTCAGAGTAGTTAACCAACTGCAAAGCCAGGATTCAAACACGGGCACAAAGAAGTCAGACAGAAGGGACACGGCCCGTTTTACAAACCCAGTGACAAATCGTTTCCCATATAATACTTTGTTTGGCAGGGACGTCTCTACCAGTATGTGATAACTATTCCTTGTGGTCATTACATCGGCAACTAAATTGTCGGGATTAAGAAGTGGACCAATCAACCAAAATCACATGGGTGCCAGGAAAGGAAATCTCGCTCTCTAGACGGATGGACAGATGAAGGGATGGAAGGAGGGAAGGGAAAGGGGGAAGGAGAGATTGAAGGAGGGAAGGATGGATGGATGGATAGGTAGGTAGCTAGGCACATAGATTTAGATAACATCTATGCAGCGGAGTTTTAAAATTCTTTTTTAGATTCAAGGAAAATCCCACCAAGGAGAAAGGATTTTAGTTCTTTCTATAGGACACTAATTGAACAACACGTTCTATGTAGAAATCAAGCCCCTTCCCACACATCTTGTCCTTTGAGACTCTGCAGCTCTCTGATCTCACAGAGTCCTAAACTCCAAAGGGGCGGGAGAGGCTATCTTACTGGTGTGTCCTGGTGAATTGTAAAACAGCGCTTGAATATCTAGCTTCTGGGCTGAGATGGCAGAATCACTAAAACAGATTTCTGCAGAGAATTTATATTCCTGATTATATATACATGTATTCTATATACACTTTTGTTTTTAAAGAGAAGTGCCACCATTATTAGAGCACCGCAGCTCTGCATTGCACAGCTTATATCATTGCTGCAGCCAAACAGCTGTGCCTGAACAGCTGTGACGCTGCGGAGCCTGGAAGGGCCACCTTACAATGTTTGAACATACATGTGCAATAAAATGCCCTTCTGAGGGAGCTGTCATGGCCACAGCTAAATACAGTCATCAGCAACTGCCTTTTTCTTTGCCACCCAGAGAATTCAAATCTAACAAAGCCCAAACATGAAATCCTAAAATTGGAAGGGGTGCATGCGATTGGAAACTTGGATTTTGTTCCCCAAAGTGTCCTTTTTTAAGTCAGGATCCGAAGCCCTCCCCTAGGGGTGGCGGGTGGGGGAAGAAGGGGCAGTTGAGGGGGAATAGGAAGAGAAAGGAAATAGAATTCAATTACCAGAAGCAAGTTTGTGTCCAGAAGCCCCCAGCTCCTTCCTGCACACACACACCCCATAACCAGGGAGACAGCATCTGACACTCATCTCAATCTCATCTCTCATAGAATGAGGTGATTTTGCCGAGACACAGCGTCACCCATCATAGGAAACATTGGGGTCTTTCTTGGATTTCCTTAGGCATATTTTGTAGTACAATATTGTTTCCTTTGAATTACACGTGGAGAGTGGAGCCCCATAAGCTTTGGAAGTTGGCGTCTATACCCATGTTAATCTGTTCCTGATAGTTGTTAGCACCGCGGGTGGCCCAGAGGAAGCCCACAATACTTATTAGTTATTATTAGGAGCGTCAGCATGATGTGATTGCTACAATTAGTATCTAGGCCCTTCCCGGTGCTGGGTTGGGGGCGGGAGCAGGCAGCAGAGTTACTGAGCGGCAGGCAGGAGCCCTCTGCTGGTGGCCTTTTCCTCCTGCACATTCCCAGAATTCCCACCCCATCCCGCCTGCAGGAGTTGCCATGGTGACAGAGAAAGCTGGAGCCTCCAGGCCCAGAGCCCACCGCTCAGGTGCCCAGTTCTTCCTATCTTTCTTCCCATTTTAGGAAGTGTTCCTTGGCGGTGGGAACCGTGCACTGCCGCTCGGTGTCCAGCGTGTGCTATGGGTGTGAACACAAACTCCAAGGGGCCGCCCGGGGCCTCTGGTTTGCAGGAGGCTCAGAGGAGCCGAGTGTCTTCCCCTTTGGGGAAGAAGCAAGAAAAAGGCATCGAGTCCCTCCGCTGACAGCTCGATTATACTGCCTTTGAGGAAATAGATTATTAGTTCCGCAATTATTTCTTCTTTGCCCTTATAAACTGCAAATGGAGGTGAAGGTGGACCCGGGCAGGGTGTGCCTGGAAACTAGAGGCAACTTGGGTTTGAAAGTCAAGCGAAGTGGGGCTCACACCCCAAAACACAGGGATCACTAGGGTTAGGGACATGGCTCTGGAATGAGACCTTCAGGATTTCTGTCCCTTTGCCACCTCTGGCTGAGTGGCTTTGGCCATATTGGGAAACCTCTGAGGATCAGTCGTCAGAAGGAGCAAATACTAATCTCTCCTTTCTCTGGTTTCGGTAAGGACTAAACGCGGTAATCAGAAGAAAAGCCTTACACAACACACATTAGACTCTCCCCAGTACCATTGTTGTCCTGGACCCCGCTGCAACAGCCTGAGGAAAGCCCCTTCCCCTCTTGAGGAAAGCCCCTTCCCCTCTCTAAGATATTACTATACCGTCCAGCCCCCACCCTGCCATCTCTGCGCGGAGGGGACAGTAATCCTCAGGATCAGGTTAGGCGAATGCCTAGTACCCTGCCACCCTAGTGGGCTGCAGCCCAGCACCTTACCTTGCCCCCTCACCCTGCTGCAGTCCCTCCCCCTGCACCCTCAATCTGCTGCAACCCCTCTTCCTGCACCCTCACCCTGCTGCAGTCCCTCCCCCTGCACCCTCAATCTGCTGCAATCCCTTGCCCCTGCACCATCACCCAGCTGCAATCCATTCCCCTGTACGCTCCCACTCCATGGTCCCTCCTCCCACTGCACCTTCACCCTGCTGCTGTTCCTCCCCCCCTGTACAGAGGGTGGCACAGAAATCTAGCTTTGCTTGGCTAAAACCCTCTATCCACTTCCCATGTTCTCCCAGGCCCGTAGGCCCTGCGTGATCTGGCCCCGGGCACACCCCAACGTGTCTCCTATTCCTCTCCCTCTCGCATGCATTGCAGCCACTCAGGATGGGCCTCTCTCCTTCCTCTAATGCAAGCCCCCTTTCCTGGCATGGTCTTCTCCCCTGTCATTTGCTCGGTGACAGATTATCAGCTGTCCTGTCCTGTTCCACCCTCTCCTCTCTCAGCTCAACTCAGAACAGAGATGGCACTTCTGTCATCCTTTGGGCCTCAGCCTAGCTGGCATCTCCTGCCAGAGAACTTCCTGGGTCTCTTTCTAGAGCGCCCCACCCCACCCGCGTCGTCCCATCATCACAGTTTACCTGTCATCAGAACCACTTCCTTCGGACTGGCTTTGATTACAATGTGTAGTTATCACCATCTGTAATTTTTTATCAGGATTTTTTTTGGTGGGTGGGTGGTGGACACAAATATTGTCTTTCTCATAGTTGTGTCCTCGGGACCTGTCATGTGCCTTGCACATCACAAGTGTCTGATAAATGTTTGCTGGATGAGTGACTCAGAGGATCCAGATGTTAGTTCTCTTTTCTAGGCCCCGCCTCAAAACTGCCACCACGAGGATGGCTGTTCTTCAGGAGGGCCTGACAGCTAATGGGGCCCCAAGGAGCGGGCGTTTTACAAGTGATGCCTGATAAAGGTAGCCAAAGCCCTCAGAGGCTAATATCCACTGAGTTCACCTGGGGAGATGGTTCGAATACAGGTTCTAATTCAGCACTGCTGGCAACCCAAGATTCGGCATTTCTAACAAGCTCCCGTGAGCTCATGTAATGCTGCAGCTTCCCGGAACATGCACGCTGCAAAAGCAAGAACTTCGTCCCTGCAAAAGCCTCAGATTTGCAAATCTTGGACTCAAGGACAGGGTGAGCTTAAGTGCCTGGATGGGTTGTGGATGCACCTCCCGGGGTCCCAGCTGCTGGGTCCCAGGAGGCAGGAGTGGGAGGGGAAGAGGAAAGAGCTGGTTCCCCTGGACACCCCAGCAGAACAGCCAGAGGCACCGGAGGCTGGAATCTACTATTTTTGGTTAGATTTTTTTCCTGGGTCCCAGAGACAGAATTCTACCCAGGAGTTTGCTCATTCATTTATCCATTCGTTTCTTCAACAAATATTTGCACATTATTAGGCCCAGGGAATGCTGTGGGGACAAGACAGGCAGAATCTCTCGGCGTTAACATTCTGGAGACAGACCCGGATTTGAGTCCTCAGGTGTGTATGTGAAATTGGGGGAGTCATTTCAGCTCTCTGAGCCCTGGCGAAATGGGAGGCCACACCCAACACGGAGTTGTTAGGAAGAACTCAGGAGATAACTCCTTACAAAGACAAGGCGTTATGATTAGTCACAGAAACACTAATCTGAATTGTGAACTTGCTGTCTCTTAGCCAAAGGAGGAAATCTGCAAGGGAGAACTACATCAAGGCGTTTCCTTATTCATGTAATAATCATTTATCGACCAGTATCTGCACTGTTCCAGGCTCTGGGGCTATTGGGGGGCAAAGCTATCACCGTCCCTGTCCTGTTGGCATGTACACGTGGAGGGGAAATCAGTCGGCAAGTAAACACATGGAAACCACGAAATGTTAGTGCTGAGAGTTTTGTGGGAAGGAAACTGGGTAATTTGGTGAAGACTGGGAGTCGGGCGACTTCAAGTGGGAGCATAGAGAAGGCTTGAAGTGGGAGCGTAGAGAAGGCGGCTCTGACAGGTGAGATGTATAATGAGATCTGAATATCAAGAGAAACAAACCATGCTGAAATCTGAGGGAAAGAATTCTGGGTAGAGAGAACAGCACATACAGAAGGCCTGAGGCAAGCCTGAGTTTGTTATTTTCAAGGAAGATCAGGGGCACTGGGCACAGCAAGTGACAAAGGGGAGAGGTCTTAGATGAGCTCAGAGAGGTCAAGGGGCCAGACAAGGCCTGGCCTTGGTAGCCAGGGTGGAGAGCTTGGATTTTATTTTAAATTAGAGAGTCACTGAAGAGTCACTGTGGAGGGTGGGGGGGACGTGAGCTAATTCATGGTCACCTAGGCAATTGTGTGGAGAAGAGCTTGTGGGGGAAGCATGAGTGGGAGCAGAAGAGTCACTTAAGGGGATGGCAGTGGGCTTCAAGAGCGATGAGGGTGGATGACGGTGGCTTGGGCCAGGACGATGACAGCAGAATGGAGAGAGGTGGGCACGTTTGTGCTGCATGTTGGAGGGAACGTGGGGAGTGAGGAAGGTGCATGAGAATGACTTGGGCTTTGGGAAAATCCCACATGCTCTGCAATTGTGGGAGGAAACACAATTCACAGCGCTGTACTGATCCCACTCCCTGGGAACACCTCAGCAAAGGCAAAACCTCCATGAAACGCGAAGGAAACAAGGCCTGTCCTAATCCTGCCTCGATGCACGGGACCTTCAGAGGGAGGGTATCGATTGATTACCAAGGGAGATTTTTACCTGGTCCCCTTTCTATCCTCTGGAGCCTCATTGAAATGCTTTGCTTGTTTGAAAGGGCATGAGATGTCCTGCTTGAACAAGTAATGAGTGGTACTTGATGCGTTCAACAGGCTCTAATTCTGATGAAGCATTATTCTAATACAGAGGGGGCTTATGGGAGCAAGATGAGGTGGATGAATGATGCAGATAATTTAATCTTAGAGATGGGGCTCAAAAACCAGGAGATGAGGTGTGTGTGTGTGTGTGTGTGTGTGTGTGTGTTGGTTTAGTGGCACTGAGGCAGCAGGGGAGGGAGAGAATGGTCTAGAGACTTCTCAGTTCCCCACAAGGCGGGTGGGGTCCTCCCATCCATTCAGTCGCACCAAATCAGTGTTGGGGCTTGGTCCCCTGGAGCCCAAGTTCCTCTTGTTCACAGAAGGGCAGAAAATGGAGAAAGTTGACATTATCTCCAGATGAAACAATGGCCACAGAGATCCCCTGGTAGGCGTGACAGTAGAATTGAGCCATCCTACACTTCACGTGTGGGTATCACGATCAAACCTTCTACCTGTATGGCACAAAGACTCTAGTCTTAAAAAAATAAGTCCCATTCTCATCACAAGGAAAGAAAAATTGTGACTATGTTTGGTGGTGGATGTTAACTAGACTTACTGTGGTGATCATTTTGCAATACAAATATCGAATCACTAGGTTGTACACCTGAAACTAATATAATGTTGTGTCAATTACACCTCAATAAAGAAGCACCCGAAAGTCCTGTCGTTTCTTGAGAGAAGCATCATTCTGTTACGTTGTATTTTGGGCATTACATTTGTTTAATGTGAGCATTTAAAATACATCACAATTTCTCCATTTAGAAACATATGCCTTCCCTCTTGTACCCCAACCATGAAGTTCGTCTGGGCCCCTTTCCTCTGGACAAGTCCTGGGGTCAGCCGTTTGAAAGTTGGGGCTGGATTAGGAGCTAGGACCAGTCCAGCTCCCCCATCCCTTTGGAATCAGTCCCTTTCCACCGTCAGGAACATGGTGGAAGCTGCCAGAAGCATATGGTAGAAGCAATGGAGAGTGAAGAAACGGTATTTCAGAGTAGATGAGGTAGGAAGGCCGTTTTCTGACAGTCATCAGGGGCTATTTCCTCGAGGGACCGTATGTCCCCCATCCATGCCTGCAGCTGGTCAACTGGAATTCATGACCAGGACGTGCATCCTTTTTGTTTTCCTCTCAGCTCCTGCGGCTGTTTGATGAGGGCTTGGGGAGGGAGAAGGAAGGCATGTCTTTTGTGGGCTGAGGTGGCATCTTACTCACTTGCTCCTGTTCTTCCTGGAGTGCACCACCAAGCTTGGTCTGGACCTCTCCAGAAGCCCTGGTGAGCGGCCGGGGCCACTCACCCAGGTGCATTTGGATTGGAAATGCATTTTCTCCAAGTGCCATTTTCAAGAAGCTCAACTGAAAGAGTCGTGGTTGGAATCCAGGCAACTCCCCGGTAAAAATAAAAATTGAGTTCTTTCCTAAAGGTGGGGGTTGGGTAGGGAAGAGACCATTTTATCTGGGAGCTGTAACTGCCCCCTGGTGGATGATGTTAGCTGAGCAACTAAAAAGGCTACTTAGAGTCAACCATTCATTCATTTCTTTACTCTTCAGTTGGGTTGTTCTGGCGGGGAGAAGCTCAGTGGTGGGGAGGAGAGGAACAGCTACCCCACAGTGACAGATGTTGTGATAGAGACGGTCTTGAGTAGGGGTGAAGGGCGTGGATACAGGAACCGTACAGCCTGGATTTGAATCCTTGCTCTAGGACCTCCCCGCTGTGACTTTGGCTGAGCTGCTAAACCTCTCCTGTGCCCTCACTTCCTTATCTGTAAAATGGGGGTGACAACCGTCCCTATCTCATAGGATGATTGTGAGAAATAAATACACACTCCATGTAAATACTTAGAACAAATCTGGCTCGTGAAATTTATTAAGAGCCCATAGAGAATATAAAAAGGTAAGAAAAAAATGTGCGTACATATAATTAACAAATTGCTAATATACAGCAATTTGTTAATTATATGGCTGCACCTCTTAATGACAACACCACATATGAACAGACAAGAGATTAAAATACCAAAGATGATATCCAAATGGCCAATGAACTCAACTTTACAAATCATCAGGGAAATGTCAATTATAAGAAAGAAATACATTGTGATGGTTAATTTTATGTGTTATCTTGGCTTGGCCACAGTACCCAGATATTTGGTCAAACATTATTCTAGATGTTTCTGTGAAGGTATTTTTTAGATGAGATTAGTATTTAAACCAGTAGTCTTTGAGTAAAGCAGATTACTCTCTATAATGTGGGTGGGCCTCATCTAATCAGTTGAAGGCCTTAATATAAAAAGAATAACCTCCCTCAAGGAAAGGGGAATTCTGCCAGCAGATGGTCTTCAAACTTGAACTGCAGCATCAACTCTTTCCTGGGCCTCCAGCCTGCTGGCCTATCCTGAAGAGTTTGGACTTGACAGTCAGTATCCACAATTCCACAATTGCTTGAGCCAGTTCCTGAAAATCTCTCTCTCTCTCTCATAATATACCGGGGGTGCCAAAACAATGTATACACATGGACACTTTGGTCAACGTTGCTCAAGCAGTAGTTCCCCATAATCAGAAGTGTCTGGACGCTGATGGTACCACTTTGAGCACCTCTTGTCATTGCAGAAGTCAAATGTGACTTGTACTCATCTTTTGTTATCAGTATATATTGAGTATTACAATTTTAATACAGTTTCTCTTTCTTAAAATGTGTATACATTTTTGGGCACCCTCTGTATATATGATTATATATATTATTATATATATGAGATTGTATTCTATGTATACACATGTCCTATTGGTTCTGTTTCCCTAGAGAACTCTAATACACAGATTCATCAAACTGGCTAAAATGAAAAAGATGGACCATGCCAAATGGTTGTGAATGTGTGGAGCAACTGGAAGTCTCACACTTTGCTGGTGGGAGTATCCATTGTTACAACCACTTTGGTACCTCTTTGTCAGTAGCAACTAAAGCCGAACATATGAACACCCTAAGTGACTCTGCCCTGTAACCGATGTTAAAAAAAAGGTACATACACAAATGTTCCTAGCAGCACTATCGACAATGGCCCCAAATCGGAAACAACCAAATGTCCACCAACAGGATGAATAAATGGAGGTATATTCCACGATGTACAGCTCATGCAATAACATGTGTCTCACAAACATCACTGGAGTGGAAGAAGCCAAGCGCAACGGGGAAACCTGACTGATGCTGTTTGAAACCGAGAAAGAGAAGAAGGGGATTGGGACTGACCAGGGACACGAGGTGCTTCTGCAGTGCGCCATTTCTTCACGTGGATATTACACGGGCATATTCACTGTGTGGAAATTCGTCCATCTGTATATTGATTATGGCACTTTTCTGCACATATTTCTCACTCAAGTTTTTAAAATTTGTTTTAAGAAAGTATGTCACTGCCTATTACTTTGGGGAAGTCACTCCACATTTTGGAGCCTCAGTTGTCTGTTGTCAGATGATGCGTGAGTTTAAAGAGATGGTCCATGGGAAAGCTATTTGTAAAGTATAAATGCAAAGATATTACCATGTGCACTTCACAGGGTTTGTACTTAAGAAATGTGAAATTAAAATCAAGTCTAAGGAAACTACCTTTTATTATGTGTCAGGTGCTTACTATGCCTTATTTTGTTCTATCTTAACACCTCAATTATCCTGAGTTTGCTTCTGAGGAAACTGGAGGCTCAGAGAGGGATAGTAGCTTGCCCAAATAGCCCAGCTGGTCAGGAGCTGAACCAGGACGGGCGTCAGGCCCATGTTCTCTCTGTGCGGGCTCTCTTGAGGACCCTGCTTCAGCACTGACATATGCTAGGCAAAGGTCCCACTTTCCTCTGGCAGCAATTCAGCGCATTGCCCCCTGTGTTCTGCTCCCCACCCCAAGTCATCCGGTCTCTAAACTCTTAACACCACTTTCCAGATGGGTGGCCCACCATCCCCCCAACCAAGTACCTTGCTGTGCTCCCCTCCACCTTTTCCTCCAGCTTCGCTAGGCCTCCCTTCTTCCTGCAGGTTGGTCCTTCCCAGATTCCCCTCTTCCCTTTGCCCACTGAGAGATCTGGCTCCCTAACCCCTCTCACTGCCCTACTGCTTCCCCCATCCCTGAATTCTGCACCCCCACTGGCAGCCACCCTCCAGCAAGTGATCTGGCTCCCCAGCTGGAATCCCCCCACAGTAGCCTGCCCTCTAGCTCCCCGCAGCTGTGGTCCAGCTCCCCTTCCCACAGTGGTCTGTTCCCCCCGCCCGCACAGTGGTCCAGTCCGTCTACTCAGCTACCTCCCCCCCCCACAGTGGTACTTCCGGTCAGCTACAGGCCCCCACCCCGCAGTAGTCCCGCTCCAGTCTGCCCCCCGCACCCCGCACATTGGTCCGTCCTCTCAGCTCTCCGCCCCCTTCCCCGCCCCCCCCAGTGGTCCCGCCCCAGTCTGCCCCCTGCCCCCCGCACATTGGTCCGTCCTCTCAGCTCTCCGCCCCCTTCCCCGCCCCCCCAGTGGTCCCGCCCCCGTCTGCCCCCCGCCCCCCGCACATTGGTCCGTCCTCAGCTCTCCTCCCCCTTCCCCGCCCCCCGCAGTGGCCCCGCCCCAGTCTACCCCCCGCCCCCCGCACGTTGGTCCGTCCTCTCAGCTCTCCGCCCCCTTCCCCGCCCCCCGCAGTGGCCCCGCCCCAGTCTGCCCCCCGCCCCCCGCACGTTGGTCCGTCCTCTCAGCTCTCCGCCCCCTTCCCCGCCCCCCGCAGTGGCCCCGCCCCAGTCCGCCCCCCGCCCCCCGCACATTGGTCCGTCCTCTCAGCTCTCCGCCCCCTTCCCCGCCCCCTACACTTAGTCCGCTCCAGTCCCGCGCTCCGTTCGGCGGCTCCTCAGGTGGCTGAGCGCCGTCGGTGGCGTTTGGGAGCCGCGGGCTCGATGGCGGCGGCAGGCGGACAGCAGGGGCGGGAACCGGCGCGCTTCGTCTACGTGACCCGCTTCGGCTCGCACCCGTGTGGCAGCGTCTTACAGCTGGGCGGCCGCCGGGCGAAGGGCCGCTGGAGCCTGGGTCTCCGGGCGGGCTGCGGCCAGGAGGAGCCCCGAGGAGCGGCGGCGGGGGCCGCGGGCGGCGGGGAACGGCCCCCCGGCTCCGGCCCCGCGGCCTCGTCACCCGCGGCCTCCCCACCCGCGCGGGCGTCGAGCGCGCGGAGCGGCCCCCGGCCGGCGGCGCGTGCAGGTGGCGCGCAGGGGAGCGGCGGGCGGGCGGGCGGGCGGGGCGCCGGCTGCTCAGGCCGGCCTCGCTCCTCCTCCTCGGCGGCGGTGCTGCCGGCGGGGCCGCGGCTGTCGGCTCCGGCCGCTACCCGGCTCAGCCCCGCGGGCCCCGGCGGGTGGGCTCCGCCCTGTCGTCCGGGCACCGGCCCGCGCCGGGGACGCACAGTCCGGTCCTTGGCTTCAGCCGCCCCGGAACGGGCGCCGGGGTGCACGTGGGGGTCACGTGCGGGCAGCGGGGCCGAGGCCGAGAGGGGAGCTCGCGTGGAGGCGCCGAGGGCCCGGAGGAGCGGTCCCCGAAAGCCTACACTCACGTAGGGGGAACCGGCGTCCGTGAGGTGTCCGGCCCCTTTCTTCCGAAACACGGGGCGGTCTTTCCGTGTGTTCGGTCTACTTGTGTGTCTTTGGGGAATGGTTTACGTCTTAAAAATTTCCTTCTGTAGGTTTTGTTCGCCTGCCTCTTGTTCAGCGTGCTCCGACGAGTTTGACCTTCTCTGCTAGTGTGAGGGGTTCCCTCTCCCATCGTGCCCTCTGAATGTTTATCGGGCGGTGCTTACGAGGCCTCTTGGCCTTGAAAACAGAATCAGCTTTATTTCGGATTGAGTTACGTGCCTTCCGAGGAGGTTTGACCGAGTTACACGCGCCAGGAACGCAGCGCCCCACTCAAAACACCGCGTTTCCGTCACTTCAAAAAGCCCTGCCTCTCTTCTGGGGGCCCCTCCCTCCCCCGGTGCTTTTTAAAAAACGTTTGCATTATTAAGATATCATTCACAGTCTATTCAACTCACCCGTTTAAAGCACACAGTTCAGTGTTTTTCTTTACAGAGCTGGGTGACCGTTACCACGACCAATCCTGTTACCCCCCAAAGATGCCCTATCCCCGTTGTGCCCCCCATTATTCCCCCTCACTGCCCTACCCTATCTCCAGTCCCAGCCCTAAGCAAGCCCCAAATTACCTTCTGTCTCCGTAGATTTGCCTATTCCCGACATGAACGACATTTCATGTAAATCAAGTCATAATATGTGAGCTTTCCCGACTGGCTTCTCTCATTTAGCCTAGTGAGTTTTGTACGTTAATTTTAGATCCTAATGCTTCCCTGAACTCTTTTAGTATATAGAGTTAGCTTTATTGTCGATACTCATGATTTTCCAGGTACACTATTATTTATAAGTAGAGATTATTCTGTACTCACTCTTACGTGTGCAGTAGATTTGTTTGGTCTGATTGCATTGGCTAATACAACGCAGTCAGTCCAACCTTGAATCACAGTGGAACTTGCTGGCATCCTTGCCTTGCTCCTGACCTTAGTAGAAATGCCTCTCGTGTTCCCCCATTAAATAAGGTGCTGGCTTTCGGACTCAGGCATATGTATTTAAAATATAAAAACGTATCCCTCAATTTTTATTTTCTTCAGTGTTTCGATCATGAGTAGGCATTGAATTTTGTCAAAGGCTTTCTCAGGTTTATGGAGATAAACATTTTCTTAGCTTTATTAATATGGCATATGATGTAATGCATTTCCTAATATCGAACCGACCTTGCATTCCTGAAATAAATGCTGCTTGGTTTCTTACAGTAGTGTTGGCTCTGCTGATAATTTGTTTAGAATTTTTGCATGGGTATTCGTGAAACATAGTGATGTGTAGTTTTTCTTTCTTTGTATTCATCTGGTTTAGGTATCAGAGTTACACTTGCTTCATAAAAGGAATTAGGAACTTTGCCTACCTTTTCAATTCTCTGGAATAATTTCTAGAACATTGGGACTCTGATGTTTAAAGGTTTGGTAGAACTCTTCTGTGAAATGATCTAGGTTTAGTCCTTTTTGTGGGATAATTCTGTGCTCTGATCTGCTGGTTATGTTTTACTGCTTTCAGATTTAGGGTGGATTTAATCTTTCTGTTGTTTGCTCCAGCTCTCCTGCAGGCACGTTCTTTCTTATGTCCCTCTGTTTCCTTCCCTGCTGGCCACACAGCCGTGCTTGGGGTGAGGCTGGAGTATATGGGATTATAGCACCACAATTTGATGATTTTTCTTATTTTTACTTACAGTTATTTTGCACTTTCAGCATTTTCTATCAAGTATTGCTGAGGGTATAGTTTTGTGTAGTATTTTTGTAATACGAAGTTGTTTGGGGTGAAATTTTGGGAAGTTGATTCCTACACCCCTGCCCCCCCATTGTCTTCAGCTACCCAGAAATCCTGCACTGAAAGGTTTTGAACAGAAATGATAGGGCCAGGTTTACTTGGGTCGTGCTACATAGGGGAGATCGAATTGCAGGCAGGCAAGACTAAAGCCCAAGTGAAAAATACGTATTTTGTTTGGTATGCTTCCAGAATCAAATTTCCTTTGACAATCAAGACGTATACACCGGTCCTCTGTATAACTTGATTGACTCCTGAGAATGAGCTGTGGGGGGAGGTCTTCAAAGATACTTAAGCAGGGGCGTTATTTGGGACTTCCTGCCCCTCTAAAGTCCCCACTGGTAAAAGACACTCGTGTGTTTTGTTTTTGTTTTTGTTTTTTTCTGGCCCCTGTGCTGGTGATTTAAAAATCCAGGCATAGTATAAGACACTTGAGCCCTGGGTTTCCAGCTTCTTTGAATAATAAAAACAGATAAAAGGTTTATTCTGGGAAAAAGAGAGAGGATGGTGATGGATGAGGGGTGTGCAGCTTTCAGCCTTACAGAAAGGGAGCGAGCAGGAAGCCAGGGAAGAAGAAAATGCATCCAGTACACAGCTTGTGTTGCTCTAGCACCACCGATCACAGACAGGAGTCCAGTGCTAAGATAGTGGGTTGGAAGTGAAGAACACTGAAAACATGCAGAAATTCATGGGGGGAAGGGAAGGAATGCTTGAATCAGTGCGTGAGCTCCCCACCTGCCAGGTAGAAAAAACTGGGTCGCAAAGAGCCCACATGATGTAGGCAGCTCTGCTTTTGTGCCCTGGGCTGTGCTCCCCCAGCCTGGCTTTGCCCTAGCTGGCTGCTCTGGGGGTGGGAATGACAGAAATGCAGTTTGTTCTGAAGTTTGCTTTTGAAAGTTGGGACTTTTTGTTGTTCCTCTGTGGCAGGGGTGACATAATCAGATCTGAAGGGAGGAAAATGAGGTGGGATTCGGGGGCGGGGGGAAGGGAGATTGGAGGCCAGAGACCCGGTGGAAAGACGGAAGGCCTGACCTAAGACCAGTGGCAGTGGAGGCGCAGGGACAAGATGTATCTGGCTGGAGGAGGGCGAAGGAGGGGCTGAGGCCACGTCTGAAGTTCCTGTGCTGAGCAACGGGGCAGATGATGGAGCCACGACCTACAGTGGCCGCCCTGCTGTGCTTGTGAAACCAGGAATAGGGTCGGGAAGGAGGCCCTGGGCTAAGGCTAAGCCGGAAAGTGCATAGGTTAACTCACTTTGGGGTGTGTTTAGACATTCGTTAAATCCTCATGCCTGGCTTTCTGTGGGGAGCAAAGCTGAATTATTTATCCATTCAACAATATTTATTTAATATCTACCACATTGTGGGCACTAGGTTGGGTGCTAGTGACACAGATATATCAGACAAATATTCTGCTTTCAAGAGACTTATATATGAATCATGGAAATGTAAGCTAGTAGGCATGCGTGCTGTGAGAGCGATGCCTTAGAAGGGCTTTGATAGTTCAGGGAAAGGAGAGGCACGGAGGCAGGAAATCGAGGGACGTGCATGGAGAAATTGCTAGTGGGACAGGAGATTATCAAGAGCATTGGCTCTGAAGTCAGAAGGACATAATCTCGGCTCTGCCATTTGTTCGCAGTGTAATAGTGGCCAAGTTAGTTCACCACTGAGTCTCAGTTTCCTTGTCCGTAACATGGAGGTAACAGTTCCTCCCTTACCAAGGTGCTGTGAAGATAATGGAGCTATGCAGGCAGAGTGCCACGCACAGGCTTCCCACAGAACAAATGCCCAGGCAATGGGGGCACTCAGAGCACGGGGCTTGAAGGAAGGGGGTCATCCCAGTGCCGGCACCTAGTGCGCATGCACCAAACATTTATCGAATGAATGAAAAATAAGTTTTGGACCCGACTGTGGAAGGCCCTGGAGATTGTCATTTTATAGTCACTGAAGAGTTTTGAATGGTGGAGTGAGGCTATCGGTTCCCTTCTGGAAGATAAACTTGTATGCTGTTTGTAGGATGGAGTAGTTTAGAAATCTAGGGGCAGCAGGCAAATCAGGTAACTTCTAATGTTTCAAACAAGACTAATAAATCAGGCTGGCTCCCTCTTCTCCCAGAACTTGGGAGATAGTTTCATATTTACATATGATATGTAAATATGATGAATCCTACTGAGGTACAAATAAATGCTTTGGAAGTGGTGAATAATTTGGGGATGAGGGTATCAGGGAAGGCTCCACGGTGGTGGAAGCACCATGAGATTTGCACATGTTGCTGAGACAGGAGGGAATTACAGGTGGGAGAAACGTGTGAACCAAGCCCCAAGTATGGATCAGTGATGGCAAGTGGTTAGGGAAGATCTGGAAGTATATTTTGACTGGGTCAGAGTGTGTAGAATGAGGACTAGAGAAGGATTTGAAAGGTACGTAGGTCAGATCAAAGTCCGTGGCATACACGGGAGCAGCCTTGGTGAGATCCACAAAATAAATGGAAGACGTCTTTTTTTCTTTTTCACATTGTCCATACTCTACTCGACATATTTCAGGTCCCCATCTAACTACAGATAGACTTGCTGGCTCCTATCCTGAGCTCAAGGACTCACAAACAGAAAACACCTGGGAACGCTGCAAGTGAAGTGGCCCAACGGTCATAGGCATTTAGAGGGAAGGGTCATCGGGGGTGTGAAGGATGGGGTTTCCCAAACTTGAGTTATTTTCCTCCTGTGTTTCCTCGAAAATAAGATGTAGCTGGAGCATCAGCTCTAATGCATCTTTTGGAGCAAAACTTAATATAAGACCGGGTATAATATAATATAATAATATAACATAATATCAGACCGGGTCTTATATTAAGTTTTGCTCCAAAAGATGCATTAGAGCTGATGGTCCAGCCAGGTCTTATTTTCCGGGAAACACGGTACAGCATATACTCATCTCATCTGGACTGTCCCTTACTTAATATATTTATTTAAATAGGTGCATTTTTCTCTCTCGAATTTATTTTTAGAACACTTTACAGCATTACCTCAGTGGAAAATCTGAACCACTTGCCATAAATAGAAGTTAATTAAAAACAATCTAATAAAGGCAAACCAATATTGAATTCTAGCCCAATAGGTTGTCTGCTGAAGGTTGTCTGTGGTCATGAAGAGAGATTAGCAAGGCTTAGATAAGTCTTAATGACATACTAACTCCAAACGCAGACTTTCTTCTTGATATAATAAGATTGGAGAAGAATTGGAAGGGGCTGAGTTTCTTACCATGTGAGTTAATGTCCTTTAGTGCTATGTCTGCCCCACCCAGAGTCGGTGACATGCTGTTCACAAATTGGGAAATGCCATTTTAGAACATACGCGTATCCGATACCTACAGTATTAGATGCTGGATTTCTAATGAAGAATCAAGTACACTCCTCAAGTAAACAATGCGATAAATCCTATGCTAACTGAGCACAGGGCGCTTTGTGAGACCAGAGGAGGCCCCTGGAAAGCTAAATATAGAACGAGTAGAAGAAAGCCAGGTATAGAGTGCTGGTAAGGCAGGAAAGAGGGGAGGAAGGGTTGGGGGTGTTCCAGACAAAAGGGGAACAAATATAAAGGCTTTCAGGGAACCCATGCTTAATGGTTCGTGATTCTGTTTCTGGACACACAGGCCTTAGGCTTTCTTCTAACAGTTAATATTTGGGAATGCAGCGTGGTTCAGTGAGTAGAGGCAGTGAGCTTCTTCACTCTGATGGACCTCTGTTAGTATCTGCTATGTGACTGGTGGTGTGGGGAGAAGGATGAATAAGGCACACAGGCCATTGCCTGTGTGGAGGAAACAGTATAAACACATGCTGTGCAAGTGTGCTAAGTGCTCTGAGTAAGGTGTTCCTGGCCAGTCCTGTGTGCGGGGCTGGGCATGTTTGATGGGAAGCTTTAGAGACGAGGTGTCACGTGAGCTGTGTGTTGAAGTGCAGATAGAACTTTGCCTGGCGTGTGTGTATGTGTGTGTGTGTGTGTGTGTATGTACACACTTGCGTGTACAGTGTTCTAGTCAGATAGACCAGCATGTGCCAAGGCCGGGAGGGGTGAGAACAAGACATATTTGAGGATCCACCAGGTGTTTTGTGTAGTTGGAAGCGTAATGTACCTGAAACAGAATGGAGACCAAAGGAGACTGTGCGTTGGGTTTTGTTTCCTCGGTTGCTCACCTTTCAGGGACTCACTTTTCAAATCAGGAAAGGAAGATTTCCTAGGCACTTCCAAGATTGTTTATCTCTGTTTTATTTGTTTCCCCCAGCGTAGTATTAGCTAATCGGTAAGCTGGTATTACCTAGTGATCAGAAATGTACCTATGATTGTAACACTCTCCAAAGTATTAGCTAATCGGTAAGCTGGTATTACCTAGTGATCAGAAATGTACCTATGATTGTAACACTCTCCAAAGAGAGCTCAAGAGACATTTGTAATTGCCTCTGTTCTCAGGATAGTGAATCCTTTTAAATACATGTTGATATTTTACCTTCTCACACTCTTTTTTTTTTTTTAATTAGGTTTAACCCAGAAGACTTTAGCGAAAAAATTTGATTTTTCCAGACGTTTGAATGAAACTTCCAGAATAATGAAGAAAAAGAAAAAGGTATATTATTGAAAAGGAGAATGAGCAATATTTGAATTTTATATTAACATCTCTAAATATAAAAGTGTGAAGATACTCAAGACAGTAAAAATCATTTCATCTTTCGAAAAATTTAATTTACTGAAATGAGAAAATACAATTAATTTAACAGAAATGGAAGTTGATTTGGAAATACTTATTAACCATAAAGAATAGTCCTTGCAGTGTTTGAAGGTATAAAAACATAATTTAATCAAAATGTAACCACAGGGAGATCTTTCAAATCATGAAAATGTATGTTGCATAGACTGTAACAAACTGATCGATAATATTAGAAAATCATGGATTTCACAGAAAGAATAATGTATCTATGTTGGTGTCATATTGCGTTTTTAAAGACAAGGGATATACATTAAGTGTCTAGCACAGGGGAGTCCAAACTGTGGCCCTTGGGCCAACTGCAGCCTGCAATCCATTGTTAATTGGCCCGTAGCAAATTCCAAAAATATATTTAGTTTACTTAAATAAACCAGGTGAGGCAATACGTACTTCACCTCGAGTGAGTGGCCTGGCTGTTTGTGTATTTTACCGCATATGGCCCTTGGTGAAAACCATTGACAAAAGTTTGGACACCCCTGCTCTAGCAGAATAGCTGACAAGGATGAACCGTTAGTCCTGAACCTTTTTTACCTCTGGTTGTCCAAATGTCATGGTAACTTGAGTGTTTTAAACATATTCAAGATCAGTTACTCTACTAATCTTTGATTTCTACCATATATTTTATTTTTCATTTTTAAGAAATTGTCAGTTGATAAGTACACATAAAACTGTATTGTTTTGGAGCTTTGAATTTGTTTGATTTATAATCCACATATAGTGTAGAAAAGCATTCAAGGTGACTAACCCTTGCAGCACGTGTATTTTGTGTGAGCACCTAATCTTCCCATTAAGAAACCTTTCTTCCAAGAACCAGTTTCTTTTGGGTGAGGAGAAAAGAGCAATAGGCAATATTTACTTATAACTATTGTGTGCCGGACACTGGGGTAAGTGCTTCACAGATATTTTTCATTAATTCTAATAATCCAGTGTCTAAAGTTATTTCTAGATGAGAGTCAAACACTTGCCTAGTGTCAAGCAACTGGTACGTGGAAAAGCTGGAATTTAAGTCTAGCCTGTTTGTTTCCATCGTCCTCATTCTTTCTATTCTGGTATATTCAAGCTCTCTAGTAATTTTGCTTTGGTCCTAGGAGAAATGTTTACTTCTTAACTAGAATAAAATACATTAAAAATCAAATTATTGCCCAGTGGTTTTTTTTTTTTAAATCAATTTTTAAAAAAAATCAATTATTGCCCAGACATAAGAATAGAAATGCGTTATTTTTATTATCTTTTCAAAACAACATTGAATGTGTTGGAACCATTTAGGTAGGGCTTTATAGACACGAACTTTGAAAGGAAACTTCATTCAAAACAGTTACTGAAATATTACAAAGAGGAAATGCTAGGAAGTTGGAAAAAGAGATCAGAGAATTCAGAGATTGTGGCAAAACAATTACATTTAAGTTTTAGGTCTCTAAGTACTAATATTGCTTTGTAATGATATCGATTGACATGGAACACAATTGAATCACTCTCAGTTGCCTCCATCAAATGTATCCCTGCTTCTCTGTTCAGTGTTCCTTAACTGTGCTTATCTTTTTAAGGCTTCAGTGTGGAATAGAGTACACAAAATCATTTCTAGAATGCTGGAGGAAAATGAAAAATATAGACTCAGGCTGAAAAGCCAACATTTATCTAGTGAAAGTAAGTTACAATTTTTATTGTATTAAGGGACTGTCTTCTATAACAGTTTAGTTACTCTTGGATCACGTTACACCAGTAGTTGACCAAACTGTCACATGCAATGTACAGAACTGTAGAAGTGAAGCTACCGTATGACCACCGTATGACCACTGTTCATCATCATTAAAAGCACCACTTATATTAAAGCAGTGAGGTAGAGTAGCCCACAGGTGTAGGGGTGAGTGGAAGACCGCAGAAGGTGAATGTCGACTGGAACTTACTGAGCAAAGGGAACACACTTGTTTGTTAAATCTGAATTTTAATGCCAACTCTTTAATAGAGATTACAGAACTCATCCATATTGACGAAGAAAAACATTTTAACGGCAATGTAAAAATTATACATTCTGTGTCACTTCATATAGTCGCTTTCTTTAGTCACATGGACGCTGCAGTCCAAACGAATGCATTTAACAAAATCTGCCCTTGAGCTATGGCCTTGATGTCATTTTTTTCATTCCTGGAAAATATCTCATAAATTAAATCATGTTCTAAAGCTGCTTTAATATTGAGTTTGAGATTTTGGTCAGAGCAAAATTAGATATAATCTAGTGTATTTATTAAAGTAATTGGAAGTTCTGGATTCTCAAGCAATTAAAGTGGATAGAAATCTAGGTAACCAATAATGCCATGTGAATTGATAAATCATAGTAGTTCTCTTCTTTCCTTCACCAGCATCGATACACGGTACCATGCTGTGTGCTTCTGTAGGCTCTTAGTGCAGTCACCTGAGGACAACTGGTATTTTGACAGTCGGCAAATCTGCAGAATTTAATTTTGAGAAGAAAGTTTTCAAACAATAACAATTAGAACAGAATGCCATGTAATAACAATTGTCACCCCAATAAAATTAATTTAAAAAAAAATAAATAAATAAATAAAAAGAATGCCATGTAAGCAGTGTGGCACTGGAAGCTCAGTACTGTCCGTGTAATATTGCATCAACAGTAGCATACATTGTTGGCAATAATGGCATATAAACCAACGTTCAGGATAGGGATACTCTATGGTACTTTTCTTATCCAGTTCAAAAAAAGAATGAGGCGAGAGTGGGGATGGGGGGAAAAAGTAGTCAGTGATTTCTTAGGTGAAAAGGATGTTTGAATAGGCAGAGCAATGGGTAAAACTTCTAGACATTGTTCTGAGTGTTAATCCAGATCCAGTTACTTTAAGAAGCATGTTAGATGACATCTAATTTTGCTCTGGCCATAAAACCTTGAACTTGTTGGGTTCTCTTGTGCCTCAGCAAAAGGCCTTCTATTAACCATCAAACAATCTTGTAAGTATTATTTTAACAATTTAAAATTCAGAAATAATAACCTCATAAACAAAAGGTATACTTGTAATTCATTATTTTGTATTACAATTTTAAAGTAGATTACAAAAACTAATAATTATGCTTTTAAGATGTATTATAACTTTTGTTCCTTAATATTCATTTATTAATGGGAAAACCAATGCTAGAGGCCAACTTGTATTTCCTTATATTTTATGTTGTTCCTAGACTGAAATTATACAAGATAAATCTTCTTATCATCTTCTGGTAAGAATCCATTTTGATAACAATTATAAAGTATAGACTTCTTTTATTCCCTCTTTACACTCAACTTCCTCCAACCTTTAGTATGTACCCATTGCTAATTCCAGCCAGTTTCCTTCCTTAAACCCAATATTTGCACATAGTCAACACTCTTTAAATATTTGTTGAAATTTAATAAACTTCATTGGGGCCCCATTTTCACAATACTACTCTCTCTGTGGTCCATAGGTTTTTTTTGTTTTATTTTGTTGTTTTTTTGTTCACATATCTGCTTAGTTCTTTTTTCTCTTTGAACATGCTGTCACATTTAATATTATCTTACTATTACGCCTTCAAATTTTTCATCTTAATGTTCTGGATGCTATTGTCATGTTCTCTTTCTGCCTTTCTGACCATGTTTTCTGTGTATTTTTTATTTGTCCCTCTTGCTACCATCTAATAACAAATGCTGCCCGAGGTGTGATTATTGGGCCTACTTTCTCTTTACATATTTGTTCTGAGATAACTCACTCATCTTTGTAGCTTCAATTACTCTTTCTGGGTGTAGACCCTTAAATGTCTATTCTACCCCTGACCTCTGATTATGTACCTCCAAATTTCTTTAGGCTAGTCTGCAGTTACTTTTAAATTTCACATGTTTTAAACTGAATATATCATGTTTCCCCCTTTCTTTTGAATTGTGCTCTGGCTTACTAATCATCTGGACTCATTAAGTTCTGGGGAGAGATTACACCTAGTTTGGTGGGATTTGGAAAGTAATAGAAAAGGTAAGATAGATGGGCCTTGGAAAAGAGAAAATAGACTCTTATAAGTAGGAATGAATGTGGGTGAGGGGAGTATATTTTAGACACGGACATGAGCAAGTTCATGGAGTCCAAGAAAATGTTTAGGAAGTGTGATTTGATTAAAGCTTGCTTAAGGCAGTCATAGTGAAGAAAGGTATAAAAGTAAACTGCGACTGTATTTGAAAGGGTCTCTCTCATGTGACTACTGGGCCAAGGATTTGTACTCAGTTCAGTAGACAATGAAGAAACAGGAATCATTTTCTAAACCTTTTATTCTAAATGATTTCAAGTACACAGAAAAGTTGCAAAAATGGTGCAGAAAACTCCAGAATAAGCTTTACCTTGCTTCACCGATTTTAAACGTCCTGCTGCATTTGCTTTATCGTTCTCATACTCTCTCTCTTTCTCTGTATGTTTATGTGTAAGTGTATGAAGTATTACCCCTTAATACTTTTTTAGTGTGTAGATCCTAAGAACAAGGATAGCTTTTATATATCCACACTACAGTTATCAAACTCAGGAAGTTTACCATTAATATGTAAAGCTTTTATGTAATCTGTTGTCTACATTCCCATTTTTTTTCAGTTGTCCCAATAATGTTTGTAATGGGATTGTTTTGCCAGTACCAGGTCCAGTACAGGATGACGTGTTGCATTTAGTTGTTATGTCTCTTCAGTTTTCTTTAATCTGTAAGAGTTCTTTAGCCTTTCTTTGTCTTTTATGGTATTGACCTTTTTAAATAGTACAGGTCAGTTATTTTTGCCGATAGCTTCTTGTGATTTAATTCATATTTTGTGTTTTTGGCTGAAAAATTGTATAAGTCATGTTGCTTCCTTCTCAGAGTGTTACATTTGGAGTCATGTGATCTTCTTATATCCCTTATTGATGGCATTAATGTTGCTCTGTTGGTTCACTTGTTGTCCATTTGTTCATT
The DNA here is from genome assembly GCF_964194185.1 of Rhinolophus hipposideros. Classification (NCBI taxonomy): domain Eukaryota; kingdom Metazoa; phylum Chordata; class Mammalia; order Chiroptera; family Rhinolophidae; genus Rhinolophus; species Rhinolophus hipposideros. Next base: position 40,187,235 of record NC_138069.1, read on the forward strand.
ACATATGTAGTTACTGTTTTTCCTTTTGTAATTAGTAAGTGTTTTATGGAAAGTTAATTAGACGCCATGCACTTATCTTTTACATCATTGGAATAGACCATTTTAAAGCAGTGGGTTGATCAGATCTATTTACATTTTAGAAATAACCTGGTGTCATTTTGTGGAAAGGGTTTGGAATAGAAACCTGGGCATTGTAAGCAGTCCAAGTGAAAAATAAAATGCTTTGAATGAGGGTGGCAGAGGGGCTGGAGAGGAGATAAATGATCGGCTGTAGGGGATAAGCAAGGGGATGCTGAGTTTTGAGAATGAGTAGATACAAAATCAGGAGAAAGAATGGGTTTGTGAAGCTACTGAGTTTCATTTGGCATGTTGAATTTTAGGTTGATAGCAGGGTACTCAGGTGAAATTTCCAACTGGCAGTGTCATATTGGAGCTGGTGTGATACCTACACTGCAAAACGGTCCTGTGTGTTCTGGCAGGAGGTGATGACCTCAGTGTGAGGAGGGAGGAAAAGAGGACTGAGAACACAGTGCTGGGCAGTGTCTGAGATGAAGAGGAATTCTCAGTTTCAAAGAGAGTCCCAAGGGTTAAGTCGGAAGCCATGAGGAAATTGTAGAAGTAAGGCGGGACACAAATGAAGCTCGAAGGAGATCAGGGCTTGGCAGTGACCTCTATGAGGGTAGGGGACAGAAAGTTGGAGGACAGACATATGGCAGCTGGGAACATTTTAAGAGTTCCGGCACCTAGAAGTAAAGCCCAAGTTCCAAGCTGTCACAGTGTCCCAGCGATGACCTCATGAGTGGCTGAGGTGGCTTGGAGATAAAGGTGTGTAATACAGTGCTTCTGTGACACAGTTTGTGTAAATGGGGCTGTTGAAGTCACCAATATTAATGGCAGGAGTTGGAGTGGAGAAGAAAAATAGTGAATTACACATTGAGTCCATCAGAAACTTTTTATGGTCAACTAGAGAACGTACAAGTTATCAAAACAGTAAATTAGGGAGGGCTAACTGTTGCTTTACAGTCTTAGAAATGTTAAAATTTTTTAGTGACTGCTGATTATGATATTTTATGTTAACAAGATTCAATTTTGTCCTCTTTTATTTAGGATTAACCTATCTTGGGATCTATTTACCAAAGAAGATTATGAAGAGTTTAAAGATAGAACTTTAAATTGAATCATAATTATTTTCATTTTGGCGTTTTTTTGTTGGAATAGGGACTTAAATAGTTGAATAGAAAAATGACCTTCTTTGTAAATTAATACTATTTCTTTACAAGTTAGTAAAATTTTTGTTAAATATTGTTGTATGCATACAAGTGCTGTTATTTTCAGAATTAACATTTATCCATATACTTTTAAGTTCAACTTATACATGAAATTTAAATTAGCATGCATTTAAATTGCCAGCGTTTCCCTTTTATTAATGAGGCTACAACTGCTACTTTATTCATCCCTTCATTTAGATGTAACCTTGAAATTAAACTTGAATTAATTTAAATTATTTTTGGCTTCCTCACTTTTTAACAATTTCTCAATTATTTTATGATAAAGCCTACAGTTTACATACCAAAAATTATTGTGAGTGTTAAAACTAATGGTTATTTAAGGCATCTTTTTGTCCTAAGGAAAGGTAGTAAATTTATGCAAATTCTCTATGATAATATTTTAGGGAAATTTCTGTGCAAAGATTAAGGGAGACATTCTTATCTTTTCCAGGCTTCTAATTAATACATTTTTTTAAGTCAATGGATGAGAGGTTTAGAACACTGAAAATAATTTAGAAGTACTTTCCAGTGCAGTCTTTTTATTTTTGACTCAGTGTTCAATGGTAATTACCTGTTACCTACACCTGTTTCTGTGCTTTTTGGTGATGCGGTCTCTCTTCCTAAATTGTATCAAAGGCTTAGTTAGGTGGAGCTGAAAAATTAGGAAGGAGAGACATAAAGGGGTTTGCCCGTGATCAAACTCCATGTGCACTCCTGCTGCTTCCCCTTGGCGTGTAAGGTCCCCTTTTCTATCCAGGGTGATGACAGCGATGACATCATTCTTTTTGGAGGGCATAGGAAGGGTGGGCTTCCTCATTTCTCTTACAACGGCATTACAAAGTGGCAATAATACAGAATTCTTACAGAACAGTGCAAGATATAAGGACAGGAAAATAATTCTAGTTTTGTTTCTTCTTCTGGTTACAACTTAATTACTGTGAGACTACAACAGCCTGGGATTTGTGACATGTTCTTCTAGTAACTGTTTGCCAAATCGGCCTGTTCCAGCTGAAGGCCACATCGCCTGGACAAGAGACTTAGGCCGTGCCTGCCATGCATTGTCCAAAGGTCCCTGGCAGGGGGTCATGCAGCTTACTAGGAATGTGCTGGGTCGGTGTCAAGGCTGCCAAAGTCTTGGGTAAAGTTTCAAATTTTCGCTTACATAACTTAAGTCATTGTAAAGGGAGACATTTACTTGTTTATACTGTCATGTATGCTGCATAAAGTTTTGTGGTGAATGCGAATGAGGATTTTATGTTCATTTCATTGTAGGTTTATATTTATGTGACTTATTATGCTGCTTGACATAGTAAAATAATCTGTTTTAATATATCAAGTATGCCAATATTTATTCGATTTAAAATATGCGTCTAATTCTGGCTACAAACTTAGTTTGTCTCACTGTTCTAGAACTGTGAGGTGATGCCGACTCCTACTGAAATGAATGTTCTAGATAGGTGCTCTAAGTCTTTTTAACAATTCCTAGTGAAAATGTGTGAAATCTCTGTTTTGTTACATAGAATATAATAAACAGAATCCAACTTTTCTTTGACACATCACTGAATATCGGTGCTGGGACTGTGGTTTATTTTTGGTTCTGTAATTCCAGAAGGGGTTAATGACCCATAGGAGAACTGCCCTCAGACTATGTGTGAGGTCCCGCCTCCTTTTCATCTCCAGCCCAGAGTGGCTTTTGTCTGGTCCCCATGAGCAGGAGCTCTCACTCGCTAACTGCATACCTGCCTCTTCCTCCCACGTAAAGCGGGTGACCAGGCGTGCTGCTCGCACCTCTGCCCTCTGCCCTTTGCAGGGCCTGTCAGAGCCACAGTGGGATGTGGCTGTAGTACCGCCGCCATCTCTATGGCTCGCTGTGATCGTCCACCTCCATCCACCTCTCATCCGGAGTTCAGACTCTTTAGTCTGGCTGTACAGGACCACCATATGGCCGTAGGCGCAGGCAGGGGCGCGAACTAGTACAGCTGTGGGGGTGACACTAGGGTGGACCTCCTGCTTGTGCAGCTTGTCCTTTCTGGTCCCACTTACTCCTCACTCCCAGATGTGCTGTCCCATTGAGCGGTGCGTGGTCTGCTTTTATTCAGTTATTCTCAGTAATGTAATAAGCAGCTGTGAGCCTACCGCCAAAACAATCTTGAAAAAAACTTACATTTAATCCTGTTGCCCCACCCTCTCTGATTTCCTACTCAAGATAACCATCATACTGAATTCATGTATGTGATTTCTCTCCTTTTCATATAGTTTTATTGCAATTATATGTCTTCCTAAAACTTGCATTATAAATCTAGGTGTTTAATTTTCTAATGAGGACATTATGTTACATATACTGTTTTTGGACTCTTAATATTGCACTGCTAAAATTCACGCATGTTGTTGACTGTCCCTCCTTGTGGTTCACTGGTTTTATTCTGCTTTCTAAAAGTCAAGTGTGAGGAGATATCTACATTCCTGGGAGTAATATAATTTGAGCCCAGATTATCCCACTTTTCCTCCTGATAAATTCATTAACCACTTGCTTAATCTGGTTAATTTTATTGATGATAATCCTGAATGAGTCTTCTGAACCTTATGCTTTTAGAAATCTGATTGTGTGTACTACAGAAACATGTATTCCCAGAAAAGTTGCAGTAGGAAATCCAGTTGATCTGTAGACTCCTGAGTGAAGAGCCTGCCTCACAGCTTTCCAGAGCACCCTCATTTACCCTGTTTTACACTTTCTAAGAATCTGAGTCTGAGGGACCTTTCTCATATTTCTGGAAGTGTGCTAATATCATCTCAAGTGGCTCCATTTCATTGTCAGTTGCCATGTTGGTCTTTCTGAGACCGTAACCCATTCTCACTGGACTCTTATTTCAGGAATCTAGTGAAGTTTAGATATTTTTTTTGAACAACTGGAAATGCCCTATGTGACAGGGGGTGACTCCCTTAGCCCCAGTGTTTCCGTATGTCATTTTAGTGTATGTATTATGTAATTGCATATATGTCAGAAGCTAGAACTTTTATTAAAAAAAAAAACCACCATGAAATGAATCTACTGGACATCAAGAGACGCAGATCAACTGACAACTGAAATTATCCCAGCAAAAGGCAAAGCCAAATACAGTAGTTACCAACCATGTATTGCCCGTGCCTCTCCCACAATATGGGAGCCTTCGGTCCCATAATGATCTGGGGCAGAGGTTGTGGGAGGGTGGAGACGTCCAGGCCCAAGTCTCCGACCTTTGTGATTCAGGGTCAAGTGGGACATTCATTAACTCACTCATGTAATATTTCTTGAGTACAGATTATGTTCCAGATCCTCTTCTAGGCACCGGGGGAACGTAAGTCAACAAAACATACAAAAATCCCTGTCTTCAGGGGAAGACAGATGGTAAAATAAATAACTAAAATATACAGTATGTTTAAAAAGTAAGTACTATGGAGAAAAATAGAGATGAGGGTGTATGAAGGGATGTAGTGTGAAGTAGGAAGATGAAGGGAAGGCGGCACCGTGACGGTGACTTAAGAGAAAAACCTGAAGTAAGGCAGCCATACATGCAGCTAGAGGAGGAAGGAGCATAAGAACATTCTGAGGCCAGGATCTTGAGGCTGGAGGGAAGAAAACAAGAAGGAGTTACAGGAGGGGCGGGGGAGGGTCACAAACCCAAATCCTGTTGCACTTTCCTTTTCTTCAGAGTTAGATGGAAACCTATTGGAGGGTTCTGAGTAGAGTTTGGATGTGAACTGACTAACTTTTAGCGGAACTGCTCTGGCAGCTCTTTTGAGAATGGATTGAAGGAAGGCAAAGGCCTTCTTACTTTATAGAGGAGTCAGGGAGGGATGATTTTCTCCATGTTTTTTAATATAAGCATAAAAAATCAAGCAAGTAAAACTGCTCTACAAAGAGGGACTTTTCATGAGGAATTTGCAAATACTAAAGTTCTCTTTCCTTGGCGAAGATAATATAGTCCCTCTTCTGGGAGGCGACACTCACATCCGTGATGCACTTTGTTTAAGAATAACAGGATATGAAAAATATTGAACCTCACTAATAATCAGGGAAATGCAAATCCGAACCACAGGGAGAGCTCACCTCGCATCTGTTAGAATGGCTGTTACCAAAAGGCAAAATGTAAGTGTTGGCGAGGATGTAGAGAGAAAGGAACCCTTGTTCTTTATTGGTGGGAATGTAAACTGGTGCAGCCACTATAGAAAACAGTATAGAGGTTCCTAAAAAATTAAATATAGAACTGTCATGTGACCCCGCAGTCCCACTTCTGGGTATACAGCCAAAGGAAATGAAATTTGTATCTTGAAGCAGTATCCGAGTTCCCATGTTTACTGCAGCATTATTCATGAGAGCTAAGATGTGGAACCAACCTAAGTGTCCATCAGTGGATGAGAAGAAAAGGTGACACGCTACCTCGCACACACAAACAATGGAATATTCGGCCTTTAAAAAAGAAGGAAGTTCTCTCATTGATGACAGTGTGGATAAACCTGCAGGGCATTATGCTAAGTGAAACAAGCCAGGCACAGACGTGCACATACTGAATGGTCTCACGTATCTGTGAAATTTAAGAAATGGTCTAACTCACAGAAGCAGGGAGTAGAATGGTGGTTGCCAAGAGTTGGGGCGGGGGAGAATGTGGAGATGTTGGTCAAAGGGAACCAACATCAGATGTGCAGGATGAATAGTTGTGGAGATATACACGATGGTGACATTATCAATGGTAGTTGACAATGCTGTATTGTATACAGTAGTCCCCCCAATGCATAGTTTTGCTTTCAGTTACCCAGAGTTTTAAAAATAACCTGTTTGTGGAGAAGAGAAAAACAAGTATTAAGAAAAGATGAAAATTACCCAAAAAAATCATCCAGGAAATAACCTATAGATATTTTAATCTCTGTAAGTCTTTATGTTTTCACATAGTTGAGATAATATCTGTACAATTTGATTCCTTTTTTTACTCACCATTATAAACATTTCCCATGTTAATTCAATATTCTATGACATCTTTCTTTTTAATGACTGAATAATATTTCATCATATGGGATGAACCAACATTGACCCATCCACCTTCTGGTTATTGATATTTAGGTTGCAAGAGCTCAATCCCTATTCTCATTAAACCACCACTACACATAATTGTGTAGTTTTAAAGAATGACAGCTACATAGAAGAACAGAACTACGAGCATAACAAAGGAGTTGAATGTAGTCTGGGCTCTCAGAGGAGACTTCGCTGAGGAAGTATAATTAAATGGTTCTGAAGAATCCTAAGAAATTAATTAAAGGAGCCGGGAGGAGCACTCTCTGAAGGGGAAACCACAGAGGAAACACCATGTTGGAAAGTCTCTGGGTTGGGAAGGCATGTGTTCGGAGGTCAGGGAAGCTGGGAAAGTGGCTTTCTAAGAGGGAAGGTGGCTGGAGGTGAAGCTTGTAGGGTAGGCAGGGACAAATCATAAAGAGCTGTGTAGGCTAAGTTTAAGATTTTGGCCTGACCTTTTTAAAAAATCCTCTGAAGAGTTCTAAGTAAAGAAGTGGCATTACCAGAATTTCATTGTACAGACATTGCTTGGACTACAGCATAAAGAATAGATCAGTGAGGAGGAAAGCACAGTTGTCAGGAAACTTGTTAGGTACGGAGATAGGGCAGATTGGGGGAGTCATGGCGATAGAGAGGGTCGGGCTGATTGGAGAGAGATTTGGGAGGGAGAAGTATCAGGACGTGATGGGATGTTGAGTGAAGCAGTCAGGAATTCCTTTCAGTGTTCTGGCTGGAGCATTGCCTGGATGATGGGGCACTTCACTGAGGGAGGGGAGCAGGTTCCAAGGGAGACCAGGGCTTCAGTTTTGGACATGTTGAGATTCACGTGCCTGTGAACCACCCAATGAAGGCGTGAAGGGAACAGTTGTGCATGTGGGTCTGAGTCCACAAGAAGTTTCTGCTGGAGATAAACCCGAGGAGTTACCGGCGTATGAGTGGTGTTTGAAGTCACAGTGTGTGCTTGTCAAGCGAGGGAGTATGGTATGAGGAAAACCAGTCTGGGACGGAGCCCCCGTGGAGACTGTGCGGCCCAGATAGAGCCCCCTTGAGACTGAAAGTCTTTGTCCCTCAGCCGTTGGCCGACAGCCTTGGCCATTAGCCCTCTCCAAAAGTTGCCCTTGGTGGAAGGGAGCCACCTTGCCCAAGGTCTTGCCCTGCTGGGGAAGGGCTCCCATCTGCAGCTCAAAACAGGACAAGTCTAAAGGGCCGTCCTAGCTTCATAGGTACTTGTGAGATTGGCTGAGGGCTTTGTTAAGCCGACATAACCATTCAAGTTCTCCCTTTGATCAATTGTTTCATTTCCTTCCCTTCTTCACCCTGAGAGCTCTCCCTATTAACTTCCTGCATTCCAAACCCCCAGAGTTGGCTTTTTGGGGAACCGTCCTGCAACCCAAACTTTCCATTCAATTGTGACTTAATTTACAACATAGACTGTCCCTTTTGTTAGAAAGGACAGATGAATGGATCATCTAACAAGAAAAGAGTCTCTTGGAATGCCTTTTAAGGACATAAATTTCTAGGAAAAATTCACAAACTTTCTCAAAAAGCCTTTTTTCTTATCAACTTATTTCTTTCTAAGTGGATCCTATAATTGGAAGGGTTCTCTGTAAGTCATCCTGCTTGTATTAAGCTGATACCAGTTTTCACCCCCAGAGCTGCCTCCTTTATCAACTATTTCCGTCAACTATTTCCAGCCAATCAGAGGAGAAATTTGGACTGGCCTTTCTGCCACTTGGCTTTCTGCCTCTCTATTGTCCTTTTTCCCCTTTAAATCAAAAGTAGGCAATGACCCACTTCCTTTTAAAGAGGAAACAGAATCTCATGCTTTTCATAGTTTTCTGACTGCTATTATTTGAAATTTAAATATAGAACTAGCAATAGAATGAGCATAGCTTCCTTTTATGCTTGCCTCTGGGAGATTCTTAGAACAGATTTCTAAAAAGCTTATATTCTTATCATACCATTAAATTTTGAATAACATTCTTAAACTGACAGCTTAAGATTTATAATGAGACATTTAAAGTCCTTTTATGATCTTTTGCATTGGAGATATATCTATACATGGAAACAAAACAAAACACTTAATGCTAAGATATAATGAAACCAATCACAAAAGCATCACAGAATCTTTGAAACTTAAGTATGTAAAATAATTATTTTCAGATAAAGCATCATTTGAGCCTTTGGAAAAAGACATTGTATTCACTTTTCTCCCACTTCCAGTTCTGACAAGTGTCTCAGGAAATGGAAATAAAATGGGAGAATGTGCATCAGTGAAAATAAAGACTAAGGTTTAACATCTGATAAAATGGGGAAAATGAGAAGCAGGAAGAGGAAGAGAAAGAAATGTGTGCCAATTATCTCATTTTACATTGGAGGAAAACAACAGTATTTGTTTTATTCTGGAAGCTGAGAGATGAATGTCGAGTCATATATATTTCTGATGTATTAATAAATAACCAAAGACAAAATTTTAAAACATATGTGTCCCTTCTAATAACTGGAGAAAAAAAGTTTATGTAGAAAAAACAATGAAGGAAATAACAAGGAACCATGAAAATTATGACAAGTATAAGACAATACAGGTCATTATAAGAGTTGATTGTAAAGAGTTAAATTCCCATATTAAAAAGGTTACTTAAAATGACCGAGAAATCAAATCCAATTATAAAAGGCAGGGAATAGAAACCATAGAAAGAAGGATTTCCAATTGTATTTTAGATCTAGAATTCAAATCACAAAACACTAAATGGGACTAATAGATCATTTTACATCCTAAAAGGAAAAGTCACGAGAAGATGTGACATCACGTGCCAAATAACTATGTGCCACACAACATAGCTTTAATCAAGGAGAAATATCACAACACCACTCTCTAATTTCTTGACAGATCAAGCAAGTAAAAAATAATGAAGGTGTAGAAGACTTAAATGACTTGAGTAACACACTTGATTTAATAGTTACGGGTAAAAATCTATATAGAATGTGACTTCTTTCTTTGTGCTCTGAGAATTTTAACAGAAATAATTCATATCTTGGGTCACAAAGAAAATGTAATACATTCCCCAACGCAGGAAATATACAGAAAAGGCCCTTGGACTACATGCAATAAAATTAGAAACTAGTTATAATATAACTAGTTAGATATAAATTAGCAACAATGAAAACCAGACATTTAGAAATTAAAATGAAACAAAACTATTTTAACAATCACTCTCGAGTCAGAGAAGCAAACCTTCAGTTACAGTGGTACCTCGGTTTTCAAACGTAATCCGTTCCGGAAGACCGTTCGAGTTTTGAAACGTTTGAAAACAGCCTACAGCTAGGCCTCAGGATCTTGCACTCAGCAGAAGCCCTGTGACATGTTCGACTTCCGAGACGTGTTCGAAAACTGAAGCATTTACTTCCCGGTTTATGGCATTCGTAAACCGACATGGTCATCAACAGAGATGTTCGAAAACCGAGGTACTACTGTATTAAATATTAAAATAGGTACTACATATTAAAATATGTAAGGAATGATAATGAAAAGGCAGCAGTATTTTAGAGGTCAGTTAAAGTAATAGCATTAATTTCTTTCATTATCAGACAGGGAGAAGGCAAATCAAGAAACTAGATATTTGTCCCAGGAAGTTCAAAAGAGAAAAATGAGAGAAACTTAAGGAAATGAGGAAGAAGAAAATGTTTAAAAAAGTATACATTAATAAATTAGAAAACTGAAAAATGTCATCAATGCATGAGCTGGTTTTAAAAACTGCTTATCTAATAGTCGAATAAGAAGAGTAGATACTTGTTTTGCATTTGTAGCACTTTACGTCTATTAACTAACATAATCCTTAAGCTGCGGTAGGTCTACTTTCCAATTACTAGAAGTAAGCATACAAGAGATATAATTAGTTATGACACCAGGACAGGCATACATGTCATAATCCTTATAACAATCCCGTGCAGTATTTGTACTACCCTCAAGTTCAACGAGGAAACTGAGGCACAGAGAGGCAAAGTAACTTACCCAAGATCATAAAGCTAGCAAGTGGCAGAGCTGGGATGTGACTCCAGATAGTCAGGCTCCAAAGGCTGTGCTTAATTCCCACGCTACACGCACTGTTTTTAAGGAAAATGGTTACAAACTCATAGAAAAAATAAAGAGCAATTCAATTTTTCTAGGTGAAAATGCGTAGGATATTATGCTAAAAACATGGATAAGTTTAAAATGTTCTTTATAAGTAATTTATAGTGAAAGCCACCTAGAATTATCAGAGGATGCTCAAAAGAACAAGTATTTATGTGTTTCATCCAGGTCAGTGCCAACCCGCGGCCTGAAGGGTGTTTTATTCAGCTGGGAGGAGGAGAGCTGGTGCACTGGCAGCAGTCGCGTGTGGGCCTGTGGTTTACAGATAGACACCTGGTGTTTGCAGCGCTCCACAGCACTCCTTTCCATTTTGGGAAATGATCCCTTCCTGTCTTCCAAGAAATGCTTTTGTCCACTTCAACCAGGTGGCGATGGCCCAGGGCTCAGATCCCACTTACTGGTGTTCTGCCAGCCCTGACCTTCTCTGACCTGTGTGATCCCAGTGGTGGTGTGAGAATCCTGGTCTGTGTTTACGTTGGGCTTGCTCTGGGCTAAATGCTTTGCCCATCTCCTTCACACCTCACACCCACCCCACCGTGAGTACTATTAGAAATCACATTTTGCAAATGAGGGAAATCGTCTGAAAGAGCCTGGAGGAGTGCCCACTGCCTGGGAGATTATCAAAAAATATTCGATCCCTTTTTCCCTTCCCACAGGGCAGAGCAGTCCAGGTCCTGAACCATTCCTTATTCCACAGTTTTGTTCTGGAAGATCTGAGGAAGTGGTGTCTTCTAATAAATGTGCTTTTCCAGTTTTTCTAAATGTGCAAGGATTGCTTACTTTATGGTGCATATTACATTTTACTGTTTTTTATTTTGTTTTGTGTTGTGGCCAGACTCCCTCCCACTTGCTTGAAACCATTTTGTCCCGTGCCGTGGTTGTGGCCCTGCAGAGACAGTAGGTGGTGCCAGATGACAGATGGTGTGGGAGCCCGTTCCCCGGTGGGAGGGGGCGCAAGCGAGCGAGCAGGCAGGCCGCTGCCAGGAGCTCTGCCCCGCTGCTCGCGCCTCGCTCTCAGAAGCTCCCAATCCAGACACACGCGAGGCGCTGTCCTTTCAGCACCACGAGCTCGGGCTCGGGAGGGAGGACTTCTGGCTGTCCTCCGCCTCTGCAAATTGGCTGGAATCTGCTGGGACCCCAAGAGCGCAGCATAGTAAGTACGCCTTTCAGATCGATTGTCTTTTTGCTATAACTACTCCCCAATAGCCTCCAACCCTCTCCCACCCCTTTCACCCCCCCGCCACAACCCTATTTTGTCTAATAATGTTCCATCAGCAGGATTGACATGAGAAATTCAGTTGTGCTGGTCTACTGGGGGTGGGGTGGGAGCAGCATTTATTCGACTTCCAACAGAGCTGGAGAGGGATAAATGTGATTTGTTTATTTAGTTGGCAATTTTGCCATACAGGGTTGTTAACTTTCCATGGAAGGAAAAAAAATGGCCCTTCACCGTTGAGGAAATGGAGGCATTCCATGGTGGAATAACAGGATTGAGTTTAAGCCAGTCCTTTTTTGTTTTAGGAAATTGTATCGCCTGTACAACCTACATGTTATGTAAAAGGGTATACTACACATAGGGACATTGAATGTATTTATTATGTTTTAGGGAGAGTGTTGCAGAAAAACCAGTATCATAAAACAGCGGCCAGGGTGGAAAGGTGAAATTTATCATACTGTAGGGTAATCTGAAATAGTAGGATTCGATTTTGTAGTAAGAATAAGCTTTTCACTGAGATTATATGCTTACGTTAGCTCTGGTGTCTTGGGTTTTTCTTTTTCAAGCTTGTATTTTTGTGTGTGTGAGTCTGGGATTTTTCTTGAGTTTCCCAAATTTGAGGGCTGTTGAGCCCTGTGGGCAGGTGGCATATTTTGATGATGAAAGTTTTCCTGGATCATGAGAAGCCTGTCAGGAAATGTAGGGGAAGATCAGTGACCCTGGTCTGTACACTGAAAACCGCCCAGGTGGAGCCGTTGAGGATCGCGTTGTTTTCTCTTTCCCGGCCTCACCTCCCACTGTAACGAGGATCGCCCTGCTTGCCTTAGGTCTGGGAAGAAAAGCCTAAGGATGGTGGTGAAGCTGAACAGTAACCCCGGCGAGAAAGGAACCAAACCGCCTTCCATTGAGGATGGCTTCCAGACTGTTCCTCTCATCACTCCCTTGGAGGTTAATCACTTGCAGCTGCCTGCTCCAGAAAAGGTAAAGCAGGTGCTCCTCTCATCACCCCCGTCCCCCTCCCCCCATCTCAGGAAATAAAGCAGCAAAAACGCCCATCCCCAAACCCTTCATTTCCTCATCAGCCTAATATGAACCCTTTCTTGTAAACTGGTTGTTGCTTCCAGGGACGTGCCATTTCTTGTGTGATTTCAGATTGGTGGTAAGTGTTTATTCATCTTCTTTTGGTTCACGTATACATACATGAGCACGAAAAGTAACCTTTCCTTTTTAAAGTTTGATCGTAGCAGATGAACACTAATAAGCTTCTAAATGGTGACAGAGAAAATGGGCTGGATTATTTGGGGGCGGTGTTTCCGAAACCAGCCGGTGTGGATTTGAGGACCGGGAATTAGATGCAGCCCAACAAGCATTTAGTTTGTACCGGCTAAAGCCTTGTGCCTGTGCTGGAGGTGGGTTATAAAAAGATGGATTACAAACCCCCATCCAGTCCAACACTTAATATATGCACCGTGGTAAACGTGCTTCCTGACCAAGCATGACAAAGATCGTGAAAGTACAGGGGTGGGAACAGCTAAATTCTCTTGTGGGGGGAGGGGCCTGGGAGGACAGGTGAGGTAAGCTGCAGAGAACATTTGAATTTGGCTAGTAAAGGTGAGTAAAACCCTTCCAGGTAGACCCCTGGAGCAGAGGTATTTAAGGCAAAGGGCACTCGTGTGCAAAGCATGGAGAGCTTTGGGGAAATAGCATGAGTGGAGCCGAGTGTCTTTGGTGGGAGGCGTGGCTGGAAATGAGTGACTGGCTGATGGCACATCTCCTGACGTGGGAGTAGTCCATGAAGAATGGAGGTGGGCATTTATACAAAGGTGTGTGTGTGTGTATGTGTGTGTGTGTGTGTGTGTGTGTGTGTGTGCGTGTGTATGGGGGGTTATCCCATGGACACGGGAGAGAAACATTATTGTTTAAGATCCATCAGCGAATACCTGGGGTTTTATAGTGTGAGCTCTTGCACACTGTAAGAGATAGCTGTAGAGGCAAGGGAGGGAGTTCCCTGGCTGAAGAGTGAACAGTGGATCATTCCATCTGTTTGATTTTCTCATTGGCGTCTCCGGGCTTTGTGTGTCTTAACCAATTGGCTCTACCCAATGAACAGAAGGGGAGCCAAAGCTAGATAATAGGGCCCTGGCGATTGGCTGGGGGTTGAGTCATCTGTTTTGAAAGTGCAGAGGTGGTCAATATGAGAACGTGCGTGAGGGTGTCAGAAATAAAGAAGCCTTGAGCCATCCTGAGAAACAGATCCGATCTTTAAACACAAAATTTGAACAGGCCGTTAGCACTAGAGGAATGTAAAGGGACAATGTTAATTGGGTATCTGCTGCGGGGATAGCAGAAGTTCTCAGGTTTTGACTGCATGTTAGGATCACCTGGGGAGCTTTTGGAACTCCTGGAATCTAGGCCACAGCCCAGAACAATTGTATCAGAATCTCTGGGGTGAGAGCCGGGCGTCAGTATTAATTAAATCTCTCCAGGTGACTCCTGTGTGCAGCCAACGTTGAGAACCACTGTGCTGGATGCATATTACCATGGGAGTCGGGCTTTTGCACTCATTTATGGGTGAAAAGAGGGCGGAGCAGAGAAATGTAGTTAGTTATAGTTATCTGAGCTCACAGAAGTAGTGCTGGAATTTGAGCCTAGATATAACGGAAATTGGGGAGGAGAAAGGGAGATATTCTCTTGAGGTTTTGTGAAGCTTCAGGAAAAATCTTTACTCTCGTAAAGATTTTGTCCCTGAGCTGTGTGCAAGGAGAGGGATTGCGGTGAGGTCACCTCCCCCTCGACCCCTTACATGCAGCCACAGGTCATCCAGAGATACGTGGTCTCTGTCGCCCCATATTCTCCCACCCGGCTCCATCCTCCTGCCTCCGGGGGCTTCCTTGTCTCCTTGAGAGAGGAAACAGCCTCTGAGTGCTCAGTCCAGATGGAGCACGCAGCTGTCCCAAAGCCTAAAGGAGAAAGGAACACTGTGGACCTGCAGAGAAAGGGAAGGCAGTGCACCCTGGAAGGTTCAGATCCCGCAGGGACACATCCCGGCAGGGGCACGTCACAGGCTCCTCTGATGTTCATGACGAAGTCTTCCCACCTGACGGGCCTCAGTTTCCTCCTCTGTGGAGTGGGGAGGATCCTATCTCCTTCACAGCGGTCAGAACACAGTTAGACGTGGCCTCCTATGGAAAGTGCCTGGCATGAAACTAACTATAAGAGAGTAGTAATGACCATTTGCAAGTGCTTCCTAAATGCTAGATGCTGTTTCAAGTCACATAGATACACACACACACACACAATTTACCTTTTCAGTAGTTAATAGGACCCAATAAGGAAGTTGCTACTTTAATTCAGTTTTCAAAGATGATGACACTCAGGCACCGAGTGGGAAAATCACTGCCCAAAGCACATGGTTGGCAAGCATCCTGGCCATGTCTGGAGGACCTAGGACCCAGGCAGTGCTGCTCCAGAAGCTTCCACCTCTGCAGGAACAAGGAGCCAGCTGGCCCAGGCGACTTGGGCTCGCGCTTGCGCTCACTTGCCAACCCACAGTGCGACGCATGTGCCGTCTCTCTCCTCACTCGGGCCTCTGTCTTCTCTTCTCTGAGGGGGAAATGGCATTAGCAGCCTCCTGTGCTGCTATTTGGCTTTTATAATCTTTACAAGAGCAAACAAGCTTTCCCCCTGACATGAGAACAGATGTATTAAAAGTGAATTCCACTCAAAAAGCCAGATGGGTCCTCCACATGCTCAATTACCAGCGTAGACTGCAGCGGCCTCCGTAGGTGGGTTTCCATGGGTTTCCGTGCCGGCTCACCACTTCCTAGCCTCGCTTGGCTGCTGGCAGGAAGCAGGTTCCTCCAACGGCCTCAGCCTTGGCTTCCTTGTGTGGACAGTGGAATGACAGTGTCGGGACCCAACCTAGGGAAGGCGAAGTGAGTCCTGACATGGTGGTCAGCTCTTTGATTCGTTTCCAGTCAGACGGTGCGTGTTGGAAGCTAAAATGAAGTCAGAAGGAAGTCTCTTTAACCCCAGTGTTCAACCACAGGTTTTCTTTTTGAAAATGTAAACTACAGAGTGTGCTTGGTGTGGAATCCTGACAAGCCCTGGCTGAGATGGGTGGGTGAGGGGAGCAGGGGGCAGATGTCAACGGAGCTGAGGTTCAGAAACCCTGCCTAGAGCTTGCCACACTCTCCAGGGTGCTGCATGCTCCCTCCTCCTCGCACAGGTCATTCCTTCTGCCCTCAATGCCCTTCTCACCCCTGTGCCTGTTCTATAAGCCAGTACTCGTCTCCCTAAACCCAGCTCCGATGGCAGCTCTCCTGGAGAGGGAATACCTTCCCTGACCCCATAATTGTAGCTGTGGTTATACGTTCCCCACTGGAAGGTATTCATTCACTCACGCATTCGTCCAGCACGTCTTGTCGGGCGCCCTGTATGGGACAGGCCTGTGCTGGGTGATGCTTATACAGCCAGGGAAAGCCAGACATGGCCCCTGCCTTCATGGGGCTTCCAGTCCAATGGGGAGGAGGGACTTCACACAAGCCGTCGCCCAGCTGCCAGCCCAGAGACGTGGGTGTGAGAAGGGCTTTTATGGAAAGAATACGGTGCTGTAATGTAAGAGAGGATAAGACTTCAGGGGACCTCACTGTGATGGACGACGGACGGTCAGGGGACGTCCTGAAGAAGAAGGCCTGGCTGAGATGGGGCGGTTAGGGATATAGGGGGCAAAGAGATGGGCACTGCGGGAGTTGAAGGGACAGGCAGGAGGCCAGGTTGGCCAGGCACACCGAGTGAGGGGAGGGATTTGGAAGGTGAGCTGAGGTGGGTGCCAGCTTATGTGGGCCTGCTGTGTTGTTTTGGGAGGGTTTTAAAACGGAAGAGTAACAGGATTAGATTTGTATTTTAGGAAGAATCCTCTGGCTGCTGTGGGCCACCCTAGAGACAGGGGACGCAGGCTTAGTCTCTAGCCTCTTCCTCTTGCCTCCCAATCCGTCCTCCTTGAAGCACTAGAGTTGTTTCCCCAAAACAGAGGGGACTGGGTTTCCTGCAGCACCCCAGCAGGAGTGGTAGAAGAGGAGAGAGAAGAGAGTGTATGGCAGGAGACCAGCCAGAAGGCCATTGCCACGTTCGTGAAGGCGATGGTGGGGGTGAGCCCTAGGGCGGTGGCATTGGAAAGGGGGAGGTGGGTGGATTTGTATTGACTGAGTGCTGGGTTGGCACTAGGCGGTTCGCTCGCCAGGCCTGAATGCCCTGACTCTGTCTCTCCTGGAGCCGTAGTCCTGCATAGAGTGGGCAGCGGGATGTGCTGGCGGAGTGAGGCTCCCGTCCCTTGTCTCGCTAAAGCTGGACTTAATCTCAGCGCTTGGCAGGTGCGGGAATAGACTTGAATCTGAGCAGTTGCGTGGCCTTCTCCAGGCCACGGGGGCAAGCTCCTGAGAAGCTGAAACATCAGTCTGCAGACACCAAATTTCGGGACATGCCTTTGGGGCCTCTCTGCCTTTGGTTTATCTAAGGGACCCCCCCAAACCCTCTGTGAGGTCACTATCATTATCCCCATTTTACAGATGTAGAAACAGGCTCAGCGAGAAACGCTGCCCTAGGACGCACCAAAAGAAACAGTGCAGCCGAGGCAGGTCTTGCTGGGAGCCACCAGCAGCAGCAAGTGGATGGTGGTTGTGCAGAAAGCAAGCCACAGACGGGCACGGCCCCGCCTTGGAGAAGCCCCAGGTGAATCTTGCATTTGGCAAGCAGCTGCCAGGCTCTGGGCAAACGTTCCTTTCCTTTCTACTGATTACTCTTTACACATCCTGGCTCACCTGCTTGGGGGAGGAAAGGACTGCAGACATTTAGAGGTCAGTTATTGATGCAGGGCATACTTCCTATTTTGTGTGGCAGACCACATGTGCTTTGAAGTCCTAGAGACTTGGGTTCCAATTCCAGCTAAGCTATTCACTTAGCTTAGGCTTTAGGCTGGTCACTTAGCATCTCTGGCTTTGGGTCTTTTCCCAGCTGTAAAGTGAGCAGAGTATCTACCTAACAGGGGTACTGTGAGGGAAAAACATGAAAGTTGTCTAAAGGCGCTCATTGATATAGTTTCTTTCCTTCCCTAGACATCAAGAAAATATCTCCTAAAGTTGACAGTTTGGGAAGCCAGTTGTAAAAGTGAAAGGTGCTGAGAAGGATGGGGCTTCAGGCGCGGGGACCTAGAGGCTGGTCGGGGTGGCCCTGGAGGGGTGCTGGGCAAAGGAGTTGCCGCTCTTATACGTAGCTGAGTCCTGTGTCCCTTCTCGGCCCTTCCCATGGCTTCACAGGAGGATTTCTTTTTCTCCCTGGGACACAGGATCAGAGGACATCAGCCTTTCCCCAGGGAGCAACAGAAATACTCCTCTCTGCAGGTTCCCGGCTCATAGAGCCCTCTTGTTCTGCTTTTCAGAGACCCTCAAGAGATGGATTATAAATCACCCTGAACTGGGGAAAAGGCTCTGACTAGACGATTCCAGTAAATAGATATAAAATGACCATTAAGCACATGGAAAATTTGTTATAATTTAAAAACATAATTTAAAAATATAGCTTTCTACCTATCAGATTGGCAAAACAAAAAACTCCCAAGCCCCCAAACCAACTGGTAACGCTTAGTGTTGCTAACACTAGCAGGTAGCAGCTCTCCTCAGTGTACTCTTTTTGGTTATATAATTGGGTGCAGTGTTTTCCAGAGGATGTTTTCCCATTGTTTATAAAATTTAAACTATGCCATTTACCGGTATGCTTTCTACTGGTAGGAAGTTATCCTATGGGCACAGTTTCTCAAGTATGCAAAGGCTTAAATATAAAAAAAGAAACTGGGAACAACTGGAATGTTCCATGAGAAGGATGGCTAAATACACTGGTTCATGGGTACCGAGTCCTAAGTGACTGTTAGAATGAAGCAGACTTGCTTGTACTAATGCAGTCCCTTTAAAACTAAAGAGCGTGGTGTGGAGTGATCCCACTTGTGGAAACGTGTGTATGTTTTATGCTTACAATTCGTAAAACAGTTTCAGAAAAACACACGAGAAAGCATTAAACATCTAAAGTGTAGGGATGGGGGTGGGTGGGGCCCTTTGAAGAATTTTATTCTATAATTTTTAATGTGTTTTTTACCATGAGCATGTGTCAAATTTTCTATTTAAAAAACATCCCGCCAGTTTCACAGATGGTGAGATAGTCTCGGAGAGCTTAGTGACTTGCTCACGTTCACACACGACAGGCCACTGTGGGGTGAGCCGGTGTCCGTGCAGAGGGAAGCATACGGCAGTGCCATCTGAATTCAAACCTCGACTCCACCACCTACTGGCTACGTGACCCTAGGGAGGTTTATTACCCACTCTGACCTCCCAGTGTTAAAATGGGAACAATAGTATCGTCCTCTGAGACTTGTTCAAAGGATGAAAAGAGCAGACACATGTCGAATGTTTCTCACAGGGTCTGGCGCAGCAGAAATGCTTGACGCGAGGTCGTTGCGATTATTGCTGCTGCTGCTGCTGTAGCTGTCATCGTCCTCGTCAGCTCAGGCCCAGGATCTTTGTTCTTGGAGAACACAGGGCTGGCCCCAGGCCACAGGGAGAGTTGAGCAGGGAAGTGGCCGGGCCTCCTGACCGTAGATGGTGGAGTCCATCACTGTGGACTTCCGCTGTGGTGGTTCCAGCCCAGGGAGTGAGCCTTTGCCCAGAGCAGAAGGAGCTGGAAGGCCTACGGACACCCGCTCGTCTTGCCCCATAGTTGGAGAGTCATAGTCTCAGGGATTCAGTCGTCCATTTGAGGCCATTTGAGGCCATACTGGCCAACCTTCCATTCTACCTCTGGAAAAGCAAAGGCCGGGCAAGGCAAAGAGACCTGATCCCACAGAAGGAACCTGGATTGGGAGTCAGCTTCTGGCCCAGTCTTGCTGTGCGGCTGTAGCCAATCCCTTCCCCCTCTGGGCTCCCAGCTCCCCATCTGTGAATTGATGGGACTGGACAACACCTCACTAACGTCCTTTTGCACTGACACTTTACCCTGTGTCCTGGGCCCAATACCAAGCTTGAAGGACCCAGGGAAAGACTCAGACCCAAAGAGACAGAGTCGGGGGTGAGGAGTGAGGGCTGCAAATGGGAGAAGGTTCCCACCGAAGTCCTCAGGCCCCATCTGGCAACTTCACCTTGTTTCTTTAGAGATAGGACTCGGTCCTTTGTTCCTTCATTCAGCGGTGTTTATGGAGCCCCTGCTGTGTGCCAGGTGCCACTGGGTCAGAGTGTGAGTGTAGTGATTCTTGAGTGGTGACCTTCCTACTGGGTGGCATTCGGATCTGAGCCAGCAGCCCAGGTTCAAGCCTCGGCTCTGCCTCTTGGTGGCTGTGTGAGGTTGTGAAGTCATTTCTGTCCTTCATCTGTAGAAAGGGGGGTAATCCCTCCACCTTCAAAGTGACTGATTGGGAGGATTTGCTGTGATACAGGAGGAAGGCTTTTGGCGCAGTGCCACGCACGTAGTGGTGTCTCCCCTTTTAAAAAACGTGATAGAGAGGAAGGAGCCTGGTAATCCTGAGTGTGAATATCTGATCAACCACTTACCAGTCATTTGATCATAGGCAAGTGCCTGAACCCTCTCTGGCTAAATTTCCTCCTCTGAAAAATGGGAATAATAATGATTTTAAAGCAGAGATGCGAGGGTTAGAGAGAATGGTGTGAGGCGAGTTATGGAGATGAGATGAGTGCACATCGATAGGGCTCCTAGCACAGTGCGTGGCACCAGTCGGTCCTCAGCCACCAGCCATTCACTGTCCTTCTCTGAGCTTCTCTTTCAGCTGCAGGGATAAGCCAAAGGCTGCAGCTTCCATCTATTTTTGGCCTTTGCAAGTCCAGCTCGTAAAAACACAATCTTGCTCCTTGTCAGCCCTTCCACACTTTTATTTATTGTTCCTGCCAATCCTTGGGCCTCTCCATGTGGGAACCTCTTCATTACTGATAATCCTGGAAAATAGTATTTTAAATTTTCATAATCTGTACTTTGCGCCATGTGAATCACCTTGTAGTATCTGGCCTTGCCAGCGAAGGGCTATAGATCCAGATGAGGGGTCCTTTCAGGATGAATAATTTATCCCATTTTCACAATGCCAATTATGTTAAATGGTGTTCTTCATATCAGTTGCCAACAGGACAATGGGGCTCATATATAAATATGAAAAGAAAACAAATTTACTTCTTTGCCCAAATCCACAATGATATTTGAAAATCTGGAAGTTCATTTTTTCAAATATTTGTAAACCCCACTCTGAATAATAAAAAGAGCAGAAAGAATGTTTCCTCTGCTGTCTCCATTTCACCCCACCCCTCACCCCATTTCTTTTATTCTTGAAGGAGCTCAGGGCTCTGTTGTGCTCCTTTTTTTTTTTTCCCAACTGCTGAGCATAGAGACTTTCTTTGCAAATTTGTTTGCTCTTCTCTTTCTTTGCTTATGCAAGTTGATTCCTCCAAGGTCCAATTAATAATGATTGCTTAACATTTCTTATGCTTTCCCCTTCATAGTACAGAAAAAAAGTGGCTGTTACTATGTCTCCTTTTAAGAAGGAGATGTTTCTGGGTCCACTCCCTCCCTGGGAACAGAACACCCACCTCCTGCCATGCCTAACAGCTGGTTGACTCCAGTAACTGTAGGGCTGGATTTTCCTGTTTTCTCCATCTCCACGGTGATCTCCACTATGGCAGATCCAGTACCTGTACCTGGAAAGCCGTTCTCTGGTTATAACCCTTCTTCCGCTCCTCGCTGCCCTCCAGTTAATGTTCAAGATGATGGGTGTAGCATTCAGAGCCTCAGACAGACCCTCACATCACCTGCCCTGTCCTCTGGACACTCAAAACCACTTCTGTAGTTTGCTCAGGTGCCAGCCTCCTGCCGTCTTCTGAATGTCTGCTGGTAGACGCTGCTCTCTCAGTCTTCAAAGCGTTTTCCTGAGTTTGGGGAGGGCAAGAATGGAAACCAGGAAGCTGGCCAGAGCAAACCTTCGTGGCGAGGTGATGATGCTCTGGGCTAGGTGGCAGCCGTGTGTCTGATCAAATGGGTCAACTCGAGCGACATTGTTGAGAAAGCAGGAGCTGGTGATGGAATGGATTTGGGGACTGAAGGGAAGGGAGGGACCATGGGAGATTCTTATGTAGGATTTGACATAAACGGTGGTGGATACTGTTGCTATTTTCTGAGCTGGGGATGACATGGGGAAGCAAATGCCGAGGGGCAGGTGAGTCGGGAAACCGAAGAGCTTTGCCGTGGATTCGGTAGGGTTAGGATACTGACCCAAAGGCAGAGGTCCAGTGGGGTCATCTGTGTGCTGGGTGAGGTCCCAACTGGAGATGGAAATGTGACGTATGAGGATAAAGAGGGACTTGGAAGTGACGGCGTGGGGACACTCTGCGGGAGGTGGGGGGGTCTTGTAGAAGGAGGGAGGAGTGCTCGTGACCTAGCCCTGACATTGAGAGGTCTGACACTGAGAGGTCAAGCGGAAGGGGGATGGGAGCCTGAAGAGGACACTGAGGCGGGCTGGTCAGCAAGTAGGGAGAGAAGCAAGGAGAGACTGCCAGGGACCCCAGGGAGGAGGGCGTTTCACGGAGGAGCGAGTGAATAAGCCTGTCAGAGGCCACTGAGAGGTCAAAGAGGATGAGGCCAGAGAACCAACCGTCCATTTGTTCCAGACAGCTGGGCAAAGACCTGCTTTTGACGTGGAGGTGGGGTTCTGACAAGCTAGCACTTTCATAGGGTAGAGGTAAAGTACTGTGTCAGAACCTGGGCTAATTTGGAGAAAACGTGGGACAGATGCCTGAGGACCAACACGGGGTGAGGTGCCCACCTGTCCCTTGGCCTGTGTGTGAACTTGGTGGTTTGAGGAAGGAGGCTGTGAGGCCAAAGGAACAGTTTTCATCAGAAAGTCACTCGGGACGTAAACAACAGCTTAGGGGGTGCAGGGCATGGGTTTGAAGGGGGCTAGGACCCCCAACTCTGCCTAGACTCTGCACCCCACCCCATTACTGTGAATGGCAAATGGGATACTTTTAAAAGAAATATCCTATGTCGATAAATATCACATATATTCTTTATATTTATAAACATATAAACAAATAATATATAAATATATTTTTTGAACTTGACATAAATGAAATTATACAGTATATAAGAAAAACCTTTTGTGTCAGATTTCTTTTGTTCAATGTGAAGTCTGTGAGATTGACCCGTGTGTGTGTGTGTGTGTGTGTGTGTGTGTGTGTGTGTGTGTGCAGTGTTGCTGGGTCACATTCCATTTTTATCAATAAACCACAGTTATCCGTCTTCCTGTTAATGGATGCCTGGGTTGTTCTCATTTTGGAACTATCATGAGAAAAGTGTCTGCATCCATTTTTGTGTATATCTTTAGGTGGACTCGTTGCATTTTGAGGTGACTTTTTTTCTGGAGCTAAGGACATTTATTGATTTTGTTATACTTATTTAGTACTTGGCCGTCGTAATGAATTCTAATAGCTTTTCAGTTCATTTTTCTTGGGACATATTTGTACCAGATATAAAGTGTTTACCTCAAGTAACAGAAAACCTAACCCAAACTGGATCAAGGAGCAAACAGTGTATATTTACCCCCATGATTGCGGAGTCCAGTTGGACCTGCCTTCAGGCAAGGTGTGACCCAGAGGGCAGGACGTCCTCCGGGCCCGTGTCCATTTCCTCTGTCCCTCTTGCCTCTGACCTCCTTTGTGAGCTGCCTCTGTCCTCATCCTGACTCCTCCGCATAGTGCAATGATTACTTCAGCAATTCCAGAGCTCAAGTCCTTACAACAGCCAGAGGGAGAGTATGCTCTTTGTGGAACACCTTTAAAGAGCAAGGAGGCTTCTTTCCCCAAGTCTCTAGTCAGCACTGCCTTGTATCTCATTGGTCCAAATTGGGTAACATGCCCACCTCTGAGCCTATCAAAATTTTGTAATCAATAGGATAGCATGCTCTGATTGGCTTAACCTAATTAGGGACCATCCCAGTCATCAAGGGAGGGCGGGATCCCACATAACCACATGGCTGCCACACAGTGGGGCAGGGGGGAGTTCCTAAAAAGAATAGGGGGGGAAGGCTTTTGATTGATGATGGAGATGGATGCTGGAGGAACAACCACACAATGTTTATTATGACAATTAGAATGATATTGCTTATAATGATTATTCATTGCCTCATTCTGACAGTCCTATATTTTTAGTTCTGTCTCCTGTCTCAACATGTCAGCTACAGCATAGGGCCTTTTACACTTACATGGAATGATGAAAATGGTTTTGAGCATTATGAGAAGCTTTGGGAAAGATATTTATAGAAGTAGAGGGGCAGAGAGAAGAACTAGGAAGCAAATGCTTTGCAACATTAGCTGTGTGGTATGTAGACGCTCAAGACCAGGGTGATGGTTAAGAATCGTGGAACAAAGAGCCCAAGCCAAGAGATGGATGATGCGGACTGGCAATGTGGGAAGCTCTGGTCGTTTTCTATTGCTGTGTAACAAATTACCAAAATTTAGTGTCTCAAAACAACACAAATGTATTATCTGACAGTTTTTGTAGGTCAGACGTCCAGGCGCAGATGCTGGGTTCTCTGCTTGGGGTCTCACAGGCCTGAAATTGAGGTGCTGGCTGGGCTGCATTCTCCTCTGGCGGTTGGGGTCCTCTCCAAGCTTATTCAGGTTGTTGACAGAATTCAGTGACTTGGTTACTTGTGGTTGTAGAATTGAAGTCCCATTTCCTTGAGTGACCCGTTGTTGGCTGAGGTCGCTTTCAGCTTCTAGAGGCTGCCCTAAGGTACTAGTTGCACGGCCCTCTCAGTATCTCAGCGGGAGACTCTCTCCAGTCTGCTCTGATGGAGTTTTACGTAGTGTAACGTAATCATGGGCGTGGCTGGGCCATCACATTCGCAGGGATGACATGAGACAGGACAGGCACACGGGGTGGGGGCTGGGGGCGGAAAGCTGGAGGGCCGGCGTAGAACGCTGCCTGCTGGACAAGGCAGAGGCGCTCATTGCCCCAAGGCCATGGCTCACAGGGCGCACAGCCTTGGTGAGTGGGGGCTGTATTATGATCATTCTCCATGTTTTGTAGGTGAGGCCCTGGGGCTCCCCCAGCTGCTGTGTTCCCCAGGACACTGTGGCACTCGGCACTAGTAGTCACGGATCACCTGTCAGTCTCCATTTGTCTCCCCGTTTTCCTACACAGTGGGAGGGAGTTCAATAAATGTCTTGGCAGGTTGGCAGCGTTTCTTGATAAAGTATTAATCACCTCTGAAAAATAGTCAGACTTGAGAAAACTAAGGTGATACAACAAATTCGATAAACCTTTATGTTGTCCTTTGTGGAAGTCCCTAAATCAAATCGGGAATAAGTATATGTGCAAAGGTTCAGCTAGGACGTTCCCCACAACTTGGTTATATAACCCGAACTCTGGAAACAACGGAACAATTCAACAGGAGAGGCTAATGAGGTTAGCTGGAGTATACGCGTGCTCTGAACATTATGCTGCGTCAAAAGGCAAAGTACAGGGGCCGGCCCGGTGGCTCAGGCGGAGCTCCGTGCTCCTAACTCCGAAGGCTGCCGGTTCGATTCCCACATGGGCCAGTGGGCTCTCAACCACAAGGCTGCCAGTTCGATTCCTCGACTCCCGCAAGGGATGGTGGGCTGCGCCCCCTGCAACTAGCAATGGCAACTGGACCTGGAGCTGAGCTGCGCCCTCCACAACTAAGACTGAAAGGACAACAATTTGACTTGGAAAAAAGTCCTGGAAGTACACACTGTTCCCCAATAAAGTCCTGTTCCCCTTCCCCAATAAAATCTTAAAAAATAAAAAAAGGCAAAATACAATCGTATATTTGTCTACGTGGAAAAAATGTTGGTATAATGCTGTGTGATAAAGGCAGGATATAATTTATAAAGTATAAACCCATCATAAAAAGAAAATACAGATTCTTATAAGTGGCAAATATAAAAACATCTAGAAATGTGTGACCCAAATGGTCACCTATGGTTGTCTCTGTTGGAATGGGGAGGTATTATGGGTAATTTGAATTTTCTTGTGTGTGTGTGAGAGGGAGGTTCTTTACTTCCTGATCTTTATGCACTGTGTGATGAATTTGAGTTAATAGCAGTGGAAAAGGGAAAGAAAGGGTTTCAGCTCCATGCATGCTAACACTGGTTGACTGTTTCAGGTGATTGTGAAGACAAGAACAGAGTATCAGCCCGAACAGAAGAACAAAGGGACGTTCCGGGTGCCGAAAATCGCTGAATTTACGGTCAGTTTCTCGATGGTATAACAGGAAGAGTAAAGGTAAGGCTGGCTTCAGCCAGCTCAGACACCTGGTGCTTTGGCGCAGGTGCCCTTGGACTGCAAACCGACGTGGGCTATTTCGGGAGGAGACCCTGAGGCCACTCTGTCTGGGGCACTGCATCTAATCCAATAACAAGAGCTCTGCCTCTTGAGGGTGACTCTCCCTCCTGCTCTGGCATGTTCAGATAATTTGATAAGCGATAAATGTGTCTCATTTCCTCTTCCTCCTGCCTCCATCTCTCTGCCTTTCCATCACAATCGCCAGGAAATGTGATGCAAATATGTAAAGAAACTCAGGTTTTAGTCGCTGGAGGGTTGCAACAAAATATGGTAAAAACAAAGGGAAAGAAAAGCTGACTTCTTAATGGTAAAGACCAGCCGTGTGACTTTCTGTTTCTTGGTGGAGGAGTCACCAGGACAGACAGCTATGTCCCTGGGATGAGTTGCTGGAGGAGCTGGGAAGCATGCATGTGAGGAAGTACGAGGAACCTCGGCGAAGGCCCTTAGGACTTAGTGGCTGAGGAGAGCATAGCTTGTGCAAAGGCCCTGAGGCTGGAGGGAGGCTGGTCCAACACTGAACAGGACTAGGGGAGGGGAGGCTGGGCTGTAGGAGGGGTGTGGGGAGGAGGCAGAGATGAGGCAGGAGAAGCAGGCAGAGGGCAGACAATTCCAGGCCTTGTAGAGTGGGGGAGTGTGGGTTTTATGTTAGAAGCATAAAGGGAGCCCCTGAAAGACTTTACAAAGGGGAGAGACACGATTGAATTCGGGTTTTGACCAAAGCACTGGCTTTTGTGTGGCTGATGGACTGTAGCAGGTAAGAGGGAGTGTGGGAAGACTATCAGCTGATTGGAGTCATGTAAGTGAAAAAGCAGTAGCGGCTCGGATAGGCTGGTGAGCAGATAGAGAGATGCGGGCCGACCTAACAGATATTTAGGAGGCAAAGTCAGCCCTGGGGACAGCAGAACTGTGGCTCTGTGGACGGATACTGGCGCCGCCTGGCAGGGTTTGAGCCCTGCTCCCACCTATGGCTGCCATGAGGCCACAGCAGGGCAGTACACCTCATTATCACATGGAGGTCATAGGAGGATTGCTGGGAGAGTAACATGCAGAATACATGCAAAGCACTTGTCTCTGTACATGGTAAGCACACTACTAATAGCAGCTATTTTGTGTCCACTGCGATTGGGGGCTTTGAAAGGGGAGCAGCCCTTGGTTGGTTATCTGGGAATTGGCACGTGTACGTGGACAAGCACACTGGTCTGTTTCTGTCCCTCACTTTGTCCTTGCTAAAGCAGTGAGCCTGAGAGAATGTGGCAGCTCTGTGGGCACCCCCCGAATGTGGGACTCCCCTGGACGCTGGTCCCCTCTTGGAGGGCAGGGGTGGCTCTTATTTTGGGCTTTAGTGTCTGGAACACAGGTGTGGGCCCAGTGAAGGTGGACTTGGCCTGGAGTGGCCGCAGGCACCTGCAAGGACCAGCAGGTAGCTGTGTGGGGAGGGCGGGGGTGTACCCTGGTGCATCACGTCCTGCATCACAAACCTGTCCCGGCAGCAGAGACCTTCAGAAACACGCCCAGGGTCACGCACAGGATTGTTTATTGCAGTATTATTTATAAAATCAAAGTATTGGCAACAACGCCAGACTTTCAACTCTCATGGTTCTGTAAATAAGACCACAGCAATAGGATGGACTATTTTTAACACTTTCCTAAGAAACTGTTGTTGTTGTTTTGTTTTGTTTTTCCAGAGAGTATTTAGTTTACTCTGAATTAGGGGCTTATGAGAGTTTTCCATCTTCTTTTTATTTTCCTGTGCTTTCCACAATTCATACGAGCATGTATTGTTTCAATAATCGGGGAAAAAAGAATTATTTTAAAAAGTTGCTCTTTTTACCAAATAAAGTATTACAAGTCTATGATGAAATTATTCCATATTTAGTAGTCATTTAAAATGATGGTTATGAAGACGTGATAATTCAGGCAAATACTTCACAGAGAAGGTAGAATGAAAAAAGCAGAGATTAAAATTGTATGTTTTCTGGGATAAAAAAAATCAGAAGTATAAAGAAGAAAAAGGACATGGAAGGAAACGTATCACTATGCCATTTGTTGCTATCTCATCAGCAGTGGGGTTGGACCATGGTTTTGTTTGTTTGTTTTCTCTTTGCTAACTTTTGGTCATGTGGTTCTTTTGTCATATTTAGTGGTCGTGAGCCTCTGAGAAACTGGTGTAAAGTGGGAACTATGGCTCAGGCCAGTGATCTGGCAAATGGCAGAGTCAGCGCTCAGAAGCAGGCCTGGGCGGCCCTTCTGCTCAGCCACGCTGCCTGCAGCTGGTAACTGCCAGTCAGAACAGAAGTGCGTCAGCTTGGAGGACCGGAGGGGCTGGCTCAGGGTCCAGTGCCTGCGGAAGGAAGTCCCCACGCAGCTCGACTCAGTTAGTCCTGGGGGCCAGAAGGGAAGGGCGTTGGGTTTGGGGGCAGCCCTTTGTCAGCACTGACTGTCAGGTGTGGGCGGACGGCCCTGCCACTTGGAACAAAATGAGAGGAATGGAGCAATTCCTTTGCTTATATAAAGCTGTGAGCTCTTCTGTGTTCTTAAGGAGAGCGCCCTCTGGGCCCTATGGAGGAGGCATCTGCTGGGGTGAGGGTAGACATTAGGGAGGAGACTGGTGGCAAGTAAGCAGAGCCCGGATTCTGAGCCATCAGCTGCAGTGGGGCTCGGTCCAGGTGGGCTGTTACGGAGGTGGGATTGACAGGACGTATTGGAGACGGGGGAGTCAGGGGGCTGCTCGGTGTGGGGCTTGGCTGACTGGGCCAGCAGGATGCCATCCACTGAAGTGGGAGCTGGGGGGCCTGGGCTGGGGGAGACGCATTGGGTGGGAGGAGCCTGGGGCCGTGGGGGCAGTGGTGGTCCACCCGGCCTTGGACATAACTCGTCTGGAGGCAGGATGGAGATTTGAGCTGGAGACCCAGGGCTGGAAGTCAGAGGTTCCAGTTGGTCTTAAAGAGCGTGGTGCTGGGCCCCCCTCCAGCCTATTGCTCACGGCAGAGGTAACCATGGGAGCAGCCAGGCTGCTGCGTCCCACATCTTAGTACCTTCACAGAGGAGGGACAGCTCGTGACTGCACATTGCAAAACCGACCTGGAGAGAGCAGCTCACAGCAATTATGCTGAGAGAGAATGAGAGGAGAGAACAGGGTGGGGAGGGGTGAACTGAGAAAGACTGGCTGAAGGAACCACCTGGAATTGTTGTCTTTTCTAAAACCAAGAGGGCTCTTGCAGTCATTGCAGAGGGCCACAGATGTGACAGATTGTCCATGCGCTGATCTGAGAAGAGGGGCGCATGCAGAGAGAAGCGCCTCCTTTCCGACTCCCAGGGCTGGGGTTCTTCTAATGCTGACTTCTCTGTGGAGGGTGCTGGTGGCATGGGGGGGGGGACTGGCGCATCTGGCCACGCTCAGACCTGGTTGTCCCCAGGCTGGTGTGGGAAGGAAGTGAGTGTTACATTTGGAGGCTGTTTGTGTTCAGCTGATGAGAGGTGTTCTGGGGGCACTCGTGGGCTCTGGGGCTGCACTCCCCTGGGCAGCTGACTATGTCCCTGTTCCCACTTAGCGTCACGATCTTAGGCAAGTCCCGTCACCTCTCTGAGCGCCTGGCTCCTCATCTGTAAGCCAGGACACAATCTTGACATAACAAATAGTGTAAGTCCTTGGACAACCATTTTATTACCTTCCTGTTCGGATCCCTGTCTTCCTCCTGGGTTCTTAGCTTCTTGACTAATTAGCCATATTTTGTCTGTTGGTTGAGACAGACCTCGGCCTCTCTTTCCTGGCTTTCCCCCAGGAACGTGGCTGGGAAAACCTGGAATTGTTCAAAGGGCAGCCAGTTCACTGTCGGGCCTCTGGCTCTCAACAGAGACCTCTGAAGCCGTTTCTTTGATTCCTGGGGAGTAGGCAGTAATTTTTGGTAGGTTATTTCTCAGCTGTAATACGTATAATCTAGAATCTGTTAAAAATCTTTTATATCGACGTGGTATCTTAGTACTATCCCCACTTTATAGGTAATGAAACTGATGCTCAGAGAAGTGACGTGGCTCCCAAAGCCACTGAGCCAGGACCTGTCAGAACAAAACAAGAACTCAGCTCTGTGCTCCCACCTCCCAGTCTCTTCGCCACACCTCAGTGCCATCCGGCCGTGTCCTCGCCACACTGTGGCCTGCCTGCCTGTTTGCCTCCCCTTTCTTCCTTGTCTGTCCTGCTCCTTGGGGTTCCCACACCTGCTCCCCGGTCCTCCATACCAGCACCGCGGTCACAGTGTCGGCATAGCTGAGTTACCTGCGGTGTCTCCCCCTGATCTGAGGCCAGGTTAGTGTCTTCTTCATCTTTGTCCCCCCAAGAGCCTCGCCAGTACCTGGCCACCAAAAGGTGTGTGTAATAACTGAGCAGAGGGGTGACTGAGCACACAGAAATGCCCCCAACTGACCGAGCAACTCCGCGGTCATAAACACCAGTGCTGTGGCTCCTCGTTTCAGTATCTCTGTTTAAAATTGGGACCCTCGCTTTGCTTCTCCGCCTCTAGAAGATGACACATCCTCATGAGCACCTTCTTCCCGATGCCTCTTTCCTAGGGAGGTGAGACCCTCATTTGTAGCTTTGCCCTTTGCTTCTGCCCGCCTTCCATCGGTGGGATTCTCGTATTTGCCCACGGCAGCACATGGAGATCAGAGATTTGATTTTACTATGTCTTTTCGTGGTTTTATTGCTCTCCTATTTTTTTAAAAAATTGAGGAACGTTTTTGGTAAGTTATTGAAAATAGTGCCCGCTGGGTTAGGAGCGGAGTCGTTGCGTAGTGCAGAAAGGATTTGCACGTGAGTAGCTGGCCCAGAAAGGCCGCTGTGGTGTTTGGTGTTCATTGTTGACGTGTGGCCAGGGTTTTCCTGAAAGTCAGAATAAAGATGCTGCCTGTGAACGTGGCTGGGTGCTTTCTCCTGGCCCGATGGAATTACACTGTTAGAGCGACTTTCCAGAATGTATATTGTGATTCATGGATCATCGAAAAGCAAATGGGGCTTAATTTTTTTTTTTTTTTTTAACGAAACCATTCATGGTGCTGTGTCAGGAGGGACGTGCTGGGCTTTGGACGAGGGGCTGGGTAATCCAGTGACCGCTCTACGGCCAAATGACGAGGCTGCTTCTATTGCCAGCTTCTTGTTCTCATGGAATCATTGGGAAGTAAATGCCGCAGTAAAGACAGTTACTTGGTAATGACTTTAGTTGGAGCCTTGTAGAGTTTAGGGAATGTTCGTGGTTCCTAGGGTCTCCGCAGGGGTGGGCTACAGCTGGTGCACACCCGCTCCCCAGAGCCAACGACTAAAAGTTTGTAAGCCAGTTGTTGAACTCTTGGAAGCTTGTAACCACCCGGTGGGAGTATTTACACGGTGGGAGTATTTACACCGTGGAAATGGGCAAACCCTACAAATCATGCTTTCCACCCCACGCCCGCCCCCGCGAGCTGGTTGCCCAGCGCACAACTGTGTGGCAGGCAGTACGGAGGGAGGGAGATGCTGTGTTGGGGTTTAGTACTGCAGGTCTGTGAGAACGAAGGCAAGTCCCCTCACTCTCTGAAGCGGTGTTTCCCAGTCTGTAAAATGGGGTGGTGACAGCTGCGTCGTAGGCCTGGTGTGAGGACCAAGTGAGGTAACAAATCAACACTGTTCCATGGTAGCTCCTTCGGCGAGAGCTTCCTCTTGTCATTACATGGCAGTTTCATTTCTGGGGAGCGGGTCATCTGACTGGACGGGAGGCTTCCACCCAGGCCGGGTCTCCAGAGGAGAGCTGTGCCTGGCTCTGTCTCCGTGGGCTGTCTGTCTCAACTGACGCTGCCCCGGCCTAGCTGTTCCTCCTGGCTCAGCCTTAACACGGTGCCAGCTTCTGACCCTTCGTCTCCATCCCACCCCCTGCCCTCCATCATGCTCCAAATCAGATGGGACCGTGAGATCTTGCCTGAGAAATCTTTGCTGCCCCCCCTTCCTCCAGCCCCAGTGTGAGGCCCCGACACTACGGGCTCTTGCAAAGAGGGTCCTTGTTGCCAGTGCCACGGCCTCTGCCACTGACTTCCTGTGCTGGCAATGCTCCTGCCTCTCGTGCTTCTGCCCAGCGGCCAGGCCTGGTCACACCTCCCAGTCCTTGTTTCCGCAGTTTCCTCCGCCTCTGTGGCCGTCCTGTGTTTCTGCCTTGTGACCCAGCCCAGAACTCACCTCCTCCAGCAACTGGTCCTCGATTGCCCGAGTCAGTTTCCCGTCTGGGAGTCCCACAGCCCAGTCTGTGTCTTGGCTCCTGCACCTGTCACTGCTCTGAGAGGGCCACTCACTTCCTGAGAGTTCTCCTGGTACCTGGCTGGAGGGCCGAAGGTAGTTCTGAAGGTAGAGCCTCATAAAGTTTTCTCAAATCCCACGTGGGGTCATAAAAGGAAGATGTTGATGGCAAGTAAAGCCATATTTTAGAAATTATTATTTGAAATTAATAACAATAACCTGCATTTTATTGAGCTCCTATTGTGTGCCAGGTAGTTAGCTAGTCATTTTCCATTTTTTCTTTACTATAACTCATGGAGGAGGCATTATTTTTGATGTACAGATGGGAAAAGCGAGGATCAGCCAGGTTAGTTAAGGTACTCGGGAACACACAGCCAATAAGGCAGTCAGGCTTTTCTGACCCAGAGGGTGTGTGTGTGTTGTGTGTATGTTCTTCTGTCTGTACCATCTTCCACATCGGGAAACCCTGCTCATTTGGGGAACAGGCTAAATTAAACTGAGAAGTGGTCACTAGAATACTAAAATTTTGCTGTCTATCCCTGCTATTTGCCAAGTACTTGGCTAATTTTGCTTTGGCTTTCCTTTCTTCTTTCTTCTCTTTGAATACACTTTTGGCCAAGTCCTGAAAGGCATCGATCCAAAAGATAAACAGAAGCCAACGTTTCCCAAGGGAGAAATGCCATTTCTTCACGGCTTGTCACGTGGCCAGCCTCACCGGTTCCATCACGCGGCAGGAGGTTTCATCTCCTGACTTTCTCATTCTCTGGGCTTCCGTGGCTGCAGTGTGTGATTATGTTAAATGTGGGGTTTTTATTTATTTATTTTTTTTTAACTTATGATGTTTAAGCGCCAGGAACTGTCAGAGGAAGACAGGTCCTAACAAAGTGACTGTATGTGCAGCTTGTCGTGTCACCGAAGTGTTCTATAATTATAAGAAAACTAGTTGTCATAGCAACTGCCATGTCGCTGTAGCCTCCTCCTGGAGATGCTGACAAGCTTCTCAGCTCTGTGATCTGAGCAGTTCGGAGGGAACTGGGTTCTCTGAGCAGGTTCCGCGCTCGCCGGGGTAATCGCCATGAACTCATCCTGATTCTCCACCACCCAAACGCAGCCGTGAGCCAATAGACCTGGGTTCGAATGCTGGTTCTTTGGCTGTGTGATCTCGGACAAGTTACCTCACCTCTGTGAGCCTCAGTTTCCTCTTTTGTAAAGTGGGGATGCCAGTGATCCCTTCAGAGGGCTTTTGTAACAACCATGTTTGTGAGGGGCCTCACAGAGGGCCGGGGACAGGACAGCCCCTATGTCAGACGTCTTCCCTGGAGATCTTCTCTATGAACGAAGGAAAAATGAAAAACGCTGAATCAGACTGGGCGAATGTGTCCATCATCTTTTTATGTTATTATTATTAATTTTGACAGCGTTTGTGGCTAGAAAACCAAGTTAGAAAATAGAAATTCTAAGATGAACCGTGCAGATCAGAGAGAGAGAGAATAAATGAATATTCGTCTAGATGAAACTAACTTGAATTAAAATCCCTCCAAGTTTTTTTTTCTTTTCTTGCATTTCTCTGAGGCTAAGAAAAGGATTTCTAATCTCTAAAAACAAATGTCTAAACGGTGTAAGGAAACCTGGTTTCTTGTCTCAGTCTCTGGGCCTGTTTTCCTACATGTGAAATGAGGAAACTGGGTGGGCTGGTCCTCAAGCCTCTTCTGTCTTTGAGGTTCGAAGATAGTGGTTCTCCACCAGGGATGATTTTGCTTCCCAGGGGACATTTGGCAATGTCTGGAGACATTTCTGGTTGTCAGAAATGGCGTGTGTGTGTGTGTGTGTGTGTGTGTGTGTGTGTGTTGTGTGTTGTGTGTTGCTCACTACTAGCGTTTAATGGGAAGAGACCAGAAATGCTGTTAAGCTTTGTAAGGGACCAGATGTCCCCACAACAAAGAACGATTCTGCCCCAAATGTCAATCGTGCGGAGGCTAAGAAACCTTGCTCTAGGATTTACCACAATGTTTATTGACGTAAGAAGAGAAATCATGCCACAGTCAACCTACGGAGACATATATGATTTGTTGGGTATTCAGTTTCTTATCCTACCCATCTCCTGGAGATTTGAAGCCCTAGAAGAATTAGTAACGGTAAAGACACATGACTTCTTCAACTCCTAGGGGGCTTACTAAAAAATGAGATGGCTGTGGAAGGTGGGAATAATACATTCCTTTGCATTTTCTTTCCTCTTGGTGCTGCATAACTCTAAACAGACCAAATGTGATTGTTTCGTGGACAAAGTAAAATGTATAGAATGCAATTTTGGATCCATAAATAGCTTTACTGTGATTTTTCCATAGAGGATAAAAATAAGTTTTGTATATATTTCAACTGCACCCTCGTTTCCAGCTTCAGTTTTTGATTTTGACATTCCAAGTCACAGCCAATGAGGGTCTTGTCTCAAAGCGTGATCACTTCTTCTGCTTAAAACCATTCTGGGGCTTGCCCTGGTCTTCAGGGAGGACTCTGAGCCCCTTAGTCCATAGTACCTGGTCCTCAGAGCCTATCTCTTGTTCATCTCTCAACCCGCTCTCCTACCCGCCTCCACATCTTCCTGCCAACCTAAGTTACTCTTGGAATCCTGGACATACTGCCCTCTCTTGCCCCCACCCCTCAGTTGAGCTCTTCCCCTGCTCTGAATGCATTTCTCTCCCTAATGTCTGGTGCACACCTATTCTTCTCATAGGCCTGGCGCAAACATCACCTGTCCAAACAGCTCCTCTCTCTCCCCCATTGTGGGATGTGGAAATGACTGGTTCCTCTTCTGGGACCTTCCTCCCTGGCGAGAGTTTGTCAACTTGACCTGCTTCGTGCACATATTTCCGTATCTGCGTTTTTCCATGGCCCCTATGAAAGCCTGGATTCAATTCTACATCCCCTCTGATTATGGACCCTGGGACCTTGAAAACAATAGGAGGAACTTTTCTTTCTAATAATAGCAGGAACTTTTCTTTCTAAATAAGAGTGACACATGTACAGCCGCAAAATTGCAACAGTATAGAAAGAAATAGTCTCTGTTTCTCTCCCTTCATAATCCTTCTCGCTGAAAATACCTATGTCTGTGCTGTCCACATGTGGCTACATACATGTAAAGTAATCAAAATGAAATAAAATTCAAAATTTCATTCCTCAGTCGCACAAGCCACGTTTCAGTCTGAGCCTAGCGGCTACCATATTGGACAGTTCAGATTTATAGGGCATTTCCATCATTGCAGAAAGCTCTATTGGACAGCCCAGCAATCATTTCTTACCTTCTCATCCAGAGGTATTTTCTGCATGTCTGTGTGCGTGTTTGTGTGTGTGTATGTGAGTGTGTGTGTGTCTGTATACATGTATTATATATATATCTCCCCATATATATGCATGTATACATTTGATATCCTTTTTTTATACATTTGATCTCCAATGGGAAAATGGGTCCATTTTGTACACATTCTTCTGTACCTGGCGTTTTTCCTTTAATAACACATCTCAGGTCATCCTGCATCAGCATACTGAGATCCCGTTTACTCTTGTTCATCGCTGCACAGTGAGGAGACTCAATCCTTCTCAATCAGTTTCCTGTTGTTCTAGCTTCCAGTCTTTTGCTTCAGTGAACTTCCTAGCTTCCTATTGTGTGTCTACACACACACACACACACACACACACACACACACTCACTCGTGCACGCGTGCGCACTTGTGCACACCTTTCATATGTTTCACAGGTGTACTTG
Source organism: Rhinolophus hipposideros (assembly GCF_964194185.1). Lineage (NCBI taxonomy): Eukaryota > Metazoa > Chordata > Mammalia > Chiroptera > Rhinolophidae > Rhinolophus > Rhinolophus hipposideros. Next base: position 40,223,314 of record NC_138069.1, read on the forward strand.
GAGGGTACGAGAATCCTTATCTTAGAAGCCTGGCCAGAGAGATGTGAGTCTTCCATTTTAATAGATTTTGCCAGATTATCTTCCCCAAGGTTCCCGTCAATCTATACGTCCTCCACCGTGCCTACGAATGTGTTCTGCCCACACTGAGAGCTGTACCAATCTTTAAAAGTTTCACCAATGTGATAGATAGAAAATGACACCTCCGATTTGTGTAAATTTGTGTGTTTTTCGTTAGTGGTGAGATGGAGCCTCTTTCTCTGGACTAATTGACTGTTGCCCTTTGCTTCTTTCCTGGGAAACATCCTACGTGGTTGGATGCTGATTTGCACGGCCTCCTCCCAAAGCTAGAAACATATTCATCCTCACTTATTTGGTACTTTCTCAGTTGTGTTTTCTTTGCCTTTTGGTTTTGTTTATGGTGTGCCTTCTTTTTCAAGCCTGAGGGATTCCTTACTTTTGCTTTAACTCAAATTCATCACAAACTCCAGAAGTCATAAAGGAAAATATTGATATACTCGACTCTACCAAAATGAAGGCTTTCTCTCACCCTAAATTCATGTTTTGTTCTGGTACTTTCATGATTTTGTTTTTTATGTTAAAATTTGGATCAGTCTGGAATTTGTAGAGTCTGATGGGGGAATCCAAGTTTATTTCCTTGTGATTGGCCAGTTGCCAGTTAATTGGTCTACGCTCATTAGTTAATCCTTCCTCTCTGACTTGACAGTTCACCTTCTTTAGATACCGTATTCCCATATGTATTCGAGTTTACTTCTGTGTTCCCTTTTCTTCCATTGATCTTACAATTATTTGGTACTGAAAATTGAGGCAATACCAAATTGTCTCGATTACATAGTTTTATAATACATCTTAAAACTTGTGTAAACTGTCCTTCCCTCATTCCTTTTACTTTTCAGAAACTCTTTACCCATTCTTGCATGTTTGTTTCTTCAGAAAAATATTAATGTATTGTTTAGGTTCCAAAAAACTCATGCTAGTTTTTAATTTGGGTTCTGTGAATTTATAGATTAATTTGAGGAGAAGTTACATCCCTTAAAATATTGAGTCTATCTAGAGACAAGATTTAACTGCATCTATTGAAGTCTTCTTTCAAGGTTCTCAACTGAGTTTTAAAATCACTTTTACAGTTCTTGTTAAACTTATTTCAAAGTATTTTATCTATTTGTTGTTGACATTGTAAAGGGGACCTTTTCTTCCATTGTATTTTTTAACTGGTTATATTTATATTTAATAGAAATGCTTTGAATCTTGTACATTTGCCACCAGGCAGGTACTAACTTTTCTTATTGTTTCGAAAAATGTGTTTAATAATTCAATTCTTTGGATTTTCTACATATAAAATTGTATCATCTGTCCATAATGCTAATATTGCTTCCCTTTCTGGTGTTTAGTGTTCTTATGTTATTTTTTTCTTTCAACTTTCAGACTCTTAATATCATTTTCTTGTCTGATTGCATTGGTCAGAATTCTCAGATCTGTTTCTAGAGTTTTACCATTTACATTTTGATGGCTCTTGCCTCCGCCCCAGTGCCCTTTCTGCATTTGTGGACATGATCAGACTGTTTGGCTTCTTTAACCTAGTACTATGGTACATTATGCCAATAGATTTTTAAATATTAAGCCATTCTTACATGTCCTCATTTGGTCATGGTGTATAGAATTCTGTTTGCTAATATATCATTTAAAATTTTTGCGTTATTAATATTGTGAGGTTGTGTTGAGTTTTCTTTTTTGTGCTGTCTTTGTCAGGTATGGTATTAGTATTTTCCTGCCTTTGTAAAGAGAATGTACTTGCCTTTTCCTTTTTCCATGCTCTAGAAAATTTGAAAGAGAAATAATCTGTTTCTCTAGGTTTTCTTGTTTTGTTTTTTAAATAAATAAATAAAACAGAATTCGTAAAATCATCTGGCTTAGTGATATTTGGAAGAACGTGGGTAGTTTTCAGTAAATATGTGAAGAATTCATAAACAAATAAATTTCATTTGTATCCCGCTACCCCTCTAAAGCTTTGAAAGATGACGTTTTGAAGCGAAGCCATTGTCTTTCTCTTAATTCTAACTCCCTTCAGATATCTTTCTCAAGGTGGCCCCATTCAGTCAATAAGTATTTGCAGAGTAGTCACCGTGTCCCAGGCCTTGGGGTAGGTAGTGGGGGTGATTCCTGGAAGTACCAGGCATGGCCCACAATCCGATGTTCCCAGAATGCTGCCATGTAGCTGAAACCTAGTGAATTTGATTTTCAGCAGTGTCATTTATCATGGAATATTACTAGAGCTTGGGGCTCTGTATTTACAGTTACCCTTTAGGCTTCTGTCGGTCCTTCTTGGATCTAGAGCAAAACATCTCACTGCAGACAGTCCATACTGATGCAACACATCGTCTTTCCTTTTTATGCTGGAGCCTGCTGCTGTTTCCGACCCTGGTGTGCAGAGCAGGTCCCCGTGGGTCTGCAGGAGGTGGACCCGCCTACTCACTAGCTCCCTCTGGGACTCATTTCTCTTTACCTCGCTGAGCTTTAGGGTTTTCATCTAAATAGGGGATACTAATTTTGTTTTGTGATGCTTAGATGAGATAACACATATGAAGAAAGCACCGGAACACAGTTGGCACCCAGTAAACCTGTTTCTCTCCTCGGTTTGGTATCTCCCCAGATACCTAGCTCAGTACTGGGCTAGGAAGAAGACGATCATGGAATATTTGTTCAGGTCCAATTATTTTTCGAGCCCCTGATTACCTCATAGTTTCACCCCCTTCAATAGAATTTCCATCCAAACTGCCAAAGTAATTTTTGAAACTCAAATGCAGCCACTTCAGTGAACGCCAAACGTCAAACATCTGTTAGCTCCCTAGGACTCCCAATAAATTGTTCAGTCTGACACCCATGCCCCTTCTTCAGCTTGCCCCTTTTACCTTACAAGCTTCCTCTTTCACCATCATGTACCACCCACACCTCCATACCTTCGCAGAGGCTACTGTCTCTGCCTGGGTCACCCTCTCCCCTCCCCTTCCTGGCTTAGGAGCCCCCTTGCCTGGCGCTGTCTTGATCACAGTGCTTCTCACCTTGCCTTCTGAAGGTCTGTGCTGAGGGCAGAGATGTCACATATGTCACCTGGGTCCCATGTGCCTGGCCCTGGGCCAGCTACGGACTAGATGTGCCTCTGTTGTCTGTGTCAGGTACACAATTAAGTCTTTGGGTTACATGGTAAAATATGAATGAGATTTTCTCCATTTCAGTTCTCAGAGGAGCCCTGGGGAAATGGTTCTTTAAAACACAAAAAATGAGGCCAGGAAAATCAATTGCATTTCTCAGCTGCAGGAGATGAAGGAAAAGCGTGACTTTCTGAAGCCTCCCGAGGTACCACGATATAATGGGGCGTTGGAGGCACTTTTCATGTGAATGTGGATTTCACGCGGGGCCCAAGCGGAGTCACCAAACCATTCAGGCTCCCGCTCGCTTGTGAAATTCAGAGCAGGTGCTTGACAAGCCCCGAGCCACGTTGCATGGCCTCTTTCTTCTTTTTAAGTAACAGTGAGCTGACTGGGCAGCCTTGCCAATGATTTTACAGTTAAACACCCACACGCCAAGAAGCCTCGTTCCGTAAGTGGAGGGGCAAAGGCCAGAAATAACAGAGGAGGGTGAATATCGATGGAACACTTCCTGGGGTCCCAGCCCTGTGCTTGCTGCAGTCAGCCTTTCCTCTGACCTGCATGACTGCCTGGTCATGGGGACAGTGCTGTCCCCACTCCCTTTGTACAGAAGAAAACTCCGAGGGTGAGACAGAAGCGACTCCCCCAAGGCCCCACACATCAGATAGGAGCCGTTCATGCATCTTCTGAGCAGTCTGTTTGTATCTCCTAGACTCTGTGCACGTTTTAATGGATCCCGTGCATGTTTCCTGTCTTGCTCAGGCTTATAACGTGGGCACTGCTGTAAGTCCTGTCTCCAGTTCATGCCCATCCTTGATCCGTCCACTTACTTCGCTGCTATTTTCCTCATCTGTAGAATGGAGGTACAATAAAAATCCCTACCGCAGAGGATTGCTGTGGGGACACAGTGGGGACCCCGTGTCACGTGCTCAGGGCAGCACTCGGCACAGTGTGAGCACGCCGTGAGTGTCAGTGATTACTAAATCGTGGAGCCTGCAAGATGCCTTAAATCACTTCTGGGAGGAGAGAGAGGGTGTAATAAAAAGAAGATGAATGAAACCAGTTGGGTGGCATTGATTGACTTAGCACAGATTTAGAGAGCACCTTCCACAGCCAAGCCCCGGCCGACGCTCGGGCTAAGAGGCTTCCTCCAGGCGGGGCCCCAAGGAACAAAGAGGTCAGTCAGAACTCAGGACTTGCCCAGGCCAGTGCCAAATGGCCTTTCTCATCCGGCCTGTTGTGGTTTCCCTCCCTGGATCCCAGAGCTCAGAACATTCCATGCTCTCTGCTGTACGTTCCGTGTGAGGGAAGCAGCCCTGACCTGAACCCCCTGCTCTACACCCCTTACCCCCACGCCATGGTTTTCTGCAACCCTGCAAAGAGTAGCTGACTCTTTACTCTGGGTCCCAATGCCCAGCACGTCCTGCTAGGGCTGCTGGGAGGGAACGGCCGCAGGTCCCAGTTAAATAAGCACACAAACCGGGGCCCAGAGTGCAGGCGCTGTGGGAACTTGGTGGAGGGGAGGTGATTTCATTAGGTTCCAAGCCCTTGCCTTAGTGCTCTGTGGACAGGTTTCTGTGGCCTCACAGGCTGGCTGTGTGTGCAGCCCTGTGTCTGCTGGGTGATTTGCTTGTCTTTGTAGAGTCAGAACTGTTTATAAGGGACAGGCACTCCCATTGTTTGGAGCCGAGGAGAGTGGATGAAAGGTGAGGGTGGGATTCCTGCTCCAGGAAAGCCAGGGGAAAGTCCATCAAGGCTATGACTCAACAGATCATTTTGATGAAATTAAGAGGTCCTGCTGGGCATTCTGCTATTTTAGTGACAGGAAGTCAACAGTTGGCTCTCTAGGCAACTGCTTACAGAATGCGTTTCAATGACAATGACAGTAACGAGATCCTGTGTTGCTGGGAGCTTACATGCAGTGTCTCTGCGTCCTCCAGTGAGCTTGCTAGGTGGGTGTTATGAGTAATCCCATTTTTGCAGATAAGGCGACCGGGGCTCAGAGAGGTGGTGCCACTTACTTAAGGTCACACAGCCAGTAAAAGGTAAAGCAGACTGGATCCCAGGCCAGTCTGGTGCGAGAGCCCGGCTCCTTCTTCCACATTACACTGCTTCCATTTTAAACCCCTGCATCCCAGAATAGCCAAAAGTGAACTGCCACACCCCCTGTACCCCCAACCCTTGGAATTCTTTTATTTTCTTAGTAATAAGTTAATATCATAGCCAAGGCAGCAATAAATAAACTTCATGACCTCTTTGCTCAAAGTCTGCGTGTTGGGGCAGATTCGTGCCTCCAGTCACTCCCTGTGGACACAGCAAGGCTTGTGTCACATCTGAACTTCCCAGGTTTCACTTTGTGCAAAATCCTTGGTGAGATTTGTGAGGGCCTTCCTGTCTGGACCGTTTTTTACAAAATGCTGGTGATTGACAAGCTTGCAGTGGAAGCTCCAAGGCGTCTCCTTGCCCAGCAGCTCAGACAGGAGGAAGGCCCAGGTGTGCTGAGCAAACGTTAGAAAATAGAGGCTCAACCTGGCCGGGCTGTGTGACCCTGGGAAGTCCTTGCAGTAAGACAGGAAAAGCACATGTTCACCAGACGTGTGTGTGGGTTCAGCAAGGCAGTGCCTGGGAAGCCCAGTGCCTGGCGTGTAGCAGAAGCTCAGTCAACCCCTCCTCCTCCGGGGAGGCCGCCCGGCCTCTTCGGCGCTGTTTCATGCACACCTGCCCCTGACCCCTATAATCCCGACACTGCCCTGTACCGTAATCGGTCACGGGTGCTCATGATGCCACCTGGGAGCTGTCTGCCCAGCCCTAGACCAGTCACACGCCCTGATGTACCCTGGACCTTGTCACCTCCCTTCTACCAGACAGGGGACAGGTCCTGCTTTCAGCCTTTGCTGCTCTCTCATCTTGAGCCACCTGCTTTGTGGAACCTTATTTCCTATAAAACAGGATTGAACGGCTCATCTTTACAGGGTTGTTGAAAGGTTTAAAATAGAAGCATAGTTTGGTATCTGCTGCTCCCATTTAAAAATCGGAAAGTTTCACTTATATTTTAGGATCTCCGTCTCTTCTTGAAAAAGCACATCAGCCATGTTGGGGCCTCATTCCCATTCTTGACCACAATCATCTGGGGCTCAGCGGCTGTTGCCCCTGTAGACGGGCGTGCTCCCTCCAGTCCCCAGTGCACCCCACTTATCACACCTGGCCTCTTCCCTGGCTTCTGCTGCCTGTCTGCTCTGTGTACGCACACCCTCGGTGACCCGGAAAGGTTGGTGCCTTCCCGCCTGACAGCTTGTTCAGATGTCACTGCACGTTCAGGTCTCCGCTTTGCTTTCGCCTTTGATACATCTGCTTATAAAGACATCACCTTGTGAAGTAAGGCCTCGGCTTCTCCATCCTGTAAGAGGTTCACTGTCAAAGGTCTTAATATCCTCTGGTTCATGTTGACCGATGGTTTGAACTTTCCAAATGAAAAATACTTCAGAAGGCCAGCAATTTGTCTCCTTCAGAAGCCAGGCCCCCCCCGACCCTCATCTCTTCTTTCTAATGCTTATGCCAATAGCAAATTAAACCGGGCAATGACTTATTGCTTTGAAATGTTTCAGTTCAAATTGTGCTTTCTCTTTCAAGGGTTCCACACATATTAATGCATCGCAGACTTGGGCTGGAGTCACACGTACTTCTTACTGCTCCTCCTTCCTGTGGGGAGTTTCCCCTCTGGATTCTGAAAGACACGCTTACATTATTGCTCATAGAAAGTCTGAGGCCACAGATGTTTCTTTTTCCATTTCCTTTCAAAAGGCAATTTACTTAGCAGGCCCCAGAGAATGGGTTTCTTTAATGGGTTTTTAGGGGCTTCCACGGGGAGCTGACCCAACAGCGTGATAATGCAATCTTTCTGGTTTGGGGACGGAGGGCATCTCTGTATTCCAAACAGCCGCTCCAGGGGCGGCCATTCCAGAGGAAGTAGAATGAGGAGAAAGTGCACACAGCCTTTGGGATCACACCTGAGTTCAAATCCTGCTTCTCCATTCTGCCTTATTTGAGTTTCCTCAGGCAAGTGACTCAATGTCTTTGGGTCTTAGGTTCTTCATTTATAAAATGGGGAAAATGATACCTTATGGGGCTGGTTTTAAAAAGGATTAGTGAGAAATAGTGTTAAAATAACCACACCATGCTTGCTAATCCCTAATGTCCATTGTAAACCTTTCCCAGGAGGTCATCTTGGATGTGGGAACGTGGCCCACAAGCCAAGCTAACTTCCTCTCCGGGGAATGACCCCACCTGAGGAATTAAACAGTGCGTGGCAGTGAACACAATAGGTGTTCACTCTCCAGACCTACCCTGCCATTTCAGGGTCGGCTTTTCTACCCAAGAGATAAGACCGTGGCAGAAATTGTTCTGGTACATTCCCTCACCAGACATGCTTCAGACCAAAGCCAGGCAGGTGGTCTGTGTGTTCTCGCATCACCTTTTAGTGCTTCTGGGAGCCAGGAGTCATTGTAATTCCCAGGTGATAGATGAAGAAACCAAAGCTTGGAGGTGTCACAGAGCTTGTCCAAAGTCAGCAGAAAGTGGGGGGAGGAACTTAAAATGGAGAGCTGTCTGTACTCTCTGGAGCTCTGGCCAGTAGTAATGGCCACTTCAGCCTCGTCCCAAGATTTCACAAGACCCCAAGGAAACTATTTCTTTTCTTCTGAGTAGGCCAAACAGACCAACAAAAGCCTCCCGGGTCCTTGTTTTGGTCCCTCTGGTTAACTCCCATGCGTAGGTGTATGGGGGTCCCACGGCTCCCATGAGTCTGCAGAATCCAAAATAAGAGAATGAATTTCTTAGTATTTAATGGATAAAATTATTCCAAACATGGAGCCGTGGGACATGCAGAGGGAGTATGATTTTAAATCCTGTGGCGTGTTTGCTCTTCCCAAGTGCTTGGTAAGAATGAAGAATAGGTGACCATCTCGGCACCAGCTGTGTGCCAGGCGCTGTGCTCTGTGTCGCCACACAGTGACCCCATTTCCAGATGAGAAAGCTGAGGCCCAGAAAACGGTCTAAGCGACCCAAGAGGTGGGGGGCTGGAATCCAAACAAGGCTCTCTGGTTCTTACCCTGTTTTACTCCCTTTATTGGGACAGAACAGACTGACAGAAAGTGTTCCACCCGAGTCCACACTGAAACATACATGTGTAGCAGACCCGAGACCACTGCCGCTTGGTGGCCAAACTCGGCTTCTAGGTGTTACTTAGAGGTGAAAAGCACCTTCACTGGACCCAGTGGCTGTGGAATCAGGCCACTCACCCACGCCTGTGGGTTGACCAGGGCTTGGAAAGGTGTGGGCTGCCAGAATCCTCCTGCGGCCCCCTGCCACGGAGGTCTGTACGTAAGGACAGATCCCACCTAGCAGACAAAGCACTGGCAAGCATCCATACGAGCCACCTTCTCCCAGGAGCAAAGCTGGGCACGAGGCTCGGGATGGGAGGCCTAAGTGGGTGTCCAGCTTCTCGTCCTGGTTTGCCCACCCTCACTCCGGGGAGGGGTCTTCTACTGCAGGCCAAGCAATGAGCAGTCCAATGAGCACTCATCATCAGCGGAGGGCGAAACGTGTGGCAGAAAGTGGGAGAGTTTGTTCTCAGTGCCTCCCTCAGGCCCCCCCAGCAATAACATCGGGGTCACGATGCCTCTGGGGCACAGAGGGATGGACCAGAAAAGAGATGGCCCATGCTCCTCCTGTGCGGGGACAGTGACATCCCTACCCTCGTTCCGACCCAAGAGGCAAGAAGACAATGAAGAGCTGTTCATGGGTCCTGGGCTCTGGGCGGCCAGAAGGGAGAAGTTAAAGGGTGGAAGCCGGTGCCAGGGCCTGGGTGAGAGTGAAGAAGGCGTGGCACTGCATGCCAGGCTCTGTAAAATAAGATCCGCAATGCCTGCCGTTTAGGGGAATCAAGAAGGGGAACAGCAAGGGGAGCGGTGTCGGATGGCGCCCAGGTGGACTCTCGGACTCAGCAGATAGCTGTACTCAGGGCTGTGACTTATTACAGCAGAAGGACAGCAGGTACAGTCAGCAAAGGGAGGAGTGTGAGGTGAAGTCCAGAGGGAGCCAGGCCCAAGCTTCCCGTCCTCTCCCAGTGCAGTCACACAGCACACGTTTAACTACCCCTGTGATGAGTTGTGACAACACGTGTGAAATATCCACCAGGGAACCAGGAGAGCCTCAGGGCCCTGGGCTTTTGCTGGGGGCTGGTCATGTAGGCACGCCCGCCCGGTGCCCGACTTTGTACCCAAGTGCCAGACTCCGAGAAGGAGGGCAGCTGCCCGGCACAAGTGAGCACAGCGAGCTGCTCTTACTCTTCTGGGAATGGTGGGGACACCCCTGGGAGCCCAGCTCCAGACGGCCGCCAGGGGCCACGCTGGCAGCAGATCTTTGCACACCTGGCAGCGTCAGACCTGCTCCTTTTTCTCTGTTCTGTGAAAATGCCTCCAAGACTCCTCCCAGGTGGGGAGTGTGTGTGTGTGTCTGTGTGTGTCTGTGTGTGAGTGTCTGTTTCTGTGTGTGTGTCTGTATGTGTCTGTGTGACTGTGTGTGTGTGTGTGTGTGTGTAGGGTCGGAGCGGTAAGGAGGTAGCCGACTGTTGGAGGACAAGGTCCCCTCCTCCTGGACAAAGGGAGACATTGGCAGAGGGGCGCATATTCTGCCTCCCCCAGCATGGCTGTCTGTGCAGAGGGCCGCGCTGCGGGTGCTGTCGTGGTGCTGACAGGCGCTATTTCTCAGCCTTGCATGAATTACGGGAAAGCGTGGAGCAGCTTCTCTGGCTCAGAAACCCCCACTGGCATGCCCAGCAGTGTCACACATTAGAACTGGGAGAAGATGATTTCTAATTTTCCAAACCAATTTTGCTGACCTGATTTTTTTTTTTTATCAGCTGTTCTGCCAAGAAAGGGGATTGAGGAATGAAAGTAGCTTAATGGGATGGGCTATTTGGGCTGCAGGGCTGGCGTCTCCATGGAGATGGAGATGCAGGCTACATGTAGACATGGGTGGGCTGGGATTCAGGGAGACGGCTGTGAGCCTGTGACTGAGGCCGGGACGTGTATGGACAGCCCTGCTCTGCGGCCTGGCTCTGGGCTTGGGGAAGCGATGGATGTGAATCCGCCAGAGCTCACGCACATGCTCTTTGTGGCAGAGGTGGGCAGGAGGTCAGCAGGCCCCATCCCTGCCCTCGGGAAGTGAAGTCTGGTGGGGCGGGTCCGTGGGTGAAGAAGTCATGATAACAGAGTGACACGTGACCGTGACCAGGACAATTGCTTGGGAGCCACAGAGAGGCCTTGCTCGTGAGGCAAAAGTCTGGGAAGGCTTCCTGGTGTGTGTGTGTGTGTGTGTGTGTGTGTGTGTGTGTGTGTGTTCCTAGGGCAGTGGCAATTGGTGACATGGGACAGATAAGCAGAGGCCACATGGTGAAGTCAGTGTAGTACCAAGGAAAAACGTGTTTTGGACCCAGACAGACCTGGCTTCTAGGTTGTGCTCCACTACTGATGGGCTAGAAAATCCCACCACTTTCCTCTGCAGTCCTCAGGTTCCTCATTGGAAAAGTAGGACTATCAGCAGTCTCCACTGTGTGGGTAGGTCCTGGGTAGGGCTGAGGAGATCATGTGTGTGCAGCCCTGATAGCCAAGGGATGTGAGTGTCTTGCCCTCCTCTCTCCAGAAGCCAGACAAAGGATTGAGACCTTTGTCTTGCTCTAACTGCAGGCTCCAGGTCATGTGCATGCAAATTTCCTGGACTTGTGTGGAAATGCTGTTTCTGGCTGTGGTGGCCGACGAGGGGGTCAGAATCTCTGGGTGTGGTGCCCGGGACTGCATCTGCTCTGTCTCCTGAGATGCTCCGAGGCTCAGTGAAGTCGTAGACCCACTGTGTCAGGGCAGGAAGTCAGCCCACCTTGAAATGGTCAGAGAAGTAATTTTGGAAGATCCCTTCAGGAGCAGCAGGGACGATGGATTGGGAGGGGAGGCAGGGCAGACCAGGGAAGAGACAGCCCATGTCAGAGGTGCTTTTCTGCGCCATCAACACAAATCACCAGCAAAACCTTTAAATAGTAGGACCCGCAGGCCCTCGGAAGCCCAGAAACAGAGCACAGCCTGTGTGTGTGTGGGGGGGGGGTTGGCTGTCGGTCGGGGAGGACAGGTCACAGCTGGTGGCAGCACAGTGTAACATCCAGTGGTTCTCTGCGGAGGTAACACCTGAACCAAATTCAGCTCTCAGGGTGCACAATGGTAACGGTCCCGTGGGGCCGCAGGAAGCAGGAGTTTGTCACTTTGGCATTTACACAGCACTGCTGTTTGCATTGTTCGTCTTGGCTGTAGCTCGTGACAGAGTTAGCGTAATGATGTAGAGGCACTTTGCAGATGGAGAAGCTGGGGTGGTCCGGCCAGGTGTGTGAGAGTGCTCTGTGTGATCCACAGGGGGCGGGCCACATGGGTAAAATGGGAAGGAGCAGGAAGGGATGGAGCTTTCCGCAGGGACGCACGTGGGCAGGAACCAACAGCAAACGCGTGAAAGTGGACTTGAGGTGATGGCAAGATCGTAGTGGGTGTTTTTCCTCTTAGATTTCCAATATTGTTCTTCTAACAAGGGTGCAATGCATTTTTAATAAAATAATGACCTCTAACGTAGTTTTAGATTCATCAGCGGTGTAAGATAGGGTTAGGCACCTGGAATGCAGACCTCAGTCCAAATCCTCGCTCCGCCCTCAGATGCATAAAGTCTCTCCGTCAGCCTCTGAAAGACCGTCTGTAAAATGGGCACATTGATAGTACCTCCGCGCAGTGTTTTGAGGACGTGTGTCTGTGCTGCATGGATGCTAACTGAGGTCGTTATGAATGCGAGGCCTATCCTGGGCTCCACATTCTGCCTTACAACAGTCAGTGTGAGGCAGCCATCCGTGTCACCCCCATTCTAGACAGAAGCAAGTGGAGGATTCCCAAGGGCAAGCAACTAGCCCAGGGTCACATACAAGTAAGTGCAAAACTGGGCTTTCAGTCTAGACAGCCTGGCTCCGAAGTCTCTCCTCCATTCAGTGGTGGGTGCCAGGCAGAGGGCCAGGAAACCAGGGTGTCACTGGGGCAGAATTTATGGAGGCTGTGATCCTCTCACATCCTCCACTCAGACCCCCTTATCAGGATCTTTGAGGCTGAGCCAGGAGCAAGGCGCTGGGTGGCCTGATTCTGTCTCTGGGGGTTCCTGTTGTCACAGACACAAGATGAATGTCTGTGGGGCAGCTCGGTTTTTATCTCCCCACACAGTTTAATTTCCCTGAAGTGAGTAGTTCTATTGCGTTGAGGTTTTCAGGGTTTGCATTCTTCATAAAAGAAGGGGGCGCTTTCGGGTATTGTGGTGCCACTGTGTTGCGGGACGTGAAAGGCAGTGAAGCCCCCATCTCCTGCCGCCGGGGCGGGCCTGGATCTGCATCCTGGCCTGGCCGACAGCGGGACGGTTTGGTTTCGCTCCTCTCCCTTCCTAACTCCTGGAACTTCCACATCTGTGGTGCCATATCCTCCAAGAAGAAGTGTGCAGTACACCGTGTCTTGCTTCATTGCACGAATGCGGCAAATGCAGCTGTGGACCCAGGAGATATGGATCAAAAGGACGGTTAGAAGGGGTTAGGACCGAGGGCCTCGGAATCAGACATTCCGGAATCCCAGTCAGGCCTGCTGCTTCAGGCCTCAGACAAGGGCCTCCGCACCTCTCTTTGCACAGCCGTAAAATACGGGTAACACTTGGCTATAGAGGACCTGAGCTCCGGGATCGTGGCATACGCTGCACGAGTGGTTCTGAGGCTGTGCAGCCAGCTGGAGGACCACTCTTACATAGTGAGAGGGGGTCCTCACCGCTGGCTGCATGTTGTACCCACCCAGAAAGCTTACAAAGAGATGCGCGCCCTGGACCCAAGAGTGCTGGGCCTCTGGGCATCAGCGTTGACCCCTTTGGGCTCCTCCCTCCCTCCATCCATCCTTCCCTGTCTTTTTCCAAGACCATCTGCAGTACTCCCTGGTGGAGCTCTGGGAGAACTGTGGTGATCAGACCCTGCCCCTCCCAAGTGGCGCTTTTATCAATGAAAGACGGAGTAAGGGAACCTGTCCCATCGCCAGGCCTGCTGGGCCCTGCTCCATCTCCCAGCCAGCTGCTGACCGGGCAGAGGGGAGTGTCCAGCCCGGCCTGGGGATGCCGTGCTGGGAGGTCTTGTCCTGCTCCTGAGTCTGCCAAGAGTCGGGGCCTCTGCTCAGTCAGCGGTTGCCCTTGCACATGGCCATTAGGTTGGGAGGCTTTCTGGGGTTACCCCAGCCCAGCATCAGGCTGGTGGCAGGCGGTGGCAGGTGGGAGGCTGCTGTCCCTCGCTCCGGTGCACGTGCGGGGTCTGCGCCTGCACCTTTGCCCAGTAGGCACGTCTGTGTCCCAGCCTGGGGGCAGCTCTGGTGAGGTGATGCTAGCAGGAGTTCAAGGTCCCTTTGACAGAAAGAACCTACCTGGGCTCTGAGCATTTCTTTTTTTTAATTGAGGTAAAACTCGCATCACACAAATTTACTTTAGAGTGAACAATTAGGTGGCATTTAGCACATTCACCGTGTTGTGAAACCATCACCTCCATGTGGTTCCCCAACATTTCCATGCCCCCAGATGGAAACTATTCACATACGCAGTGCCACCCCCACCGCACCCTCCAGCCCCCAGCAACCACCGGTCTGCATTCTGTTCCTGGGGGATTTCGTGTAAGTGCAGCCTTCTGTGTCTGGCTTCTGCCACGGAGCATGATGTTTTCGAGGTCTGTCCACATTTGTAACATCTCCCAGTCCTTCACTCCTTTGTGTGGCCGAGCCACATTCTGTCACCTGACAAGATCACAATGTACTTATCTGATTCGTCAGTTGATGGACATTTGGGCTGTTTCCACCTCTTGACCATTGGGAAGTCTGGGCATTGAAAATTCTTTACATCTGTACTCCAAACATCTCTTTCTCGGTCCTCAGCATTGCGTACTAGTCTTGGGAGTCCCCCTTCCCTGTGCTAATCAAATCCTATCTTCAGGGCTCTCCGGGGGTACAGGTTCCAGCCTCACTGACCTCTCTGTCTCTCTCTCAATCTCTCTCCACATCGTGTGGGTGACTCCAGCCTGATCTCTGTACCACGTCAACTCACACTGTGACCACCCCACGCCCGAGCAGGAGGCTGATGAGATTGCAACAGGCTGCGTCTGAGGGTTCACGGTACAAACGGAGGGGTGGACAATGCACAGTGTCAACAGTAGCTTAGAACTGGACTTGACACGTCACCATCTAAAAGGAAAAAAGCACTTTTTCTCTATACTCTCACAACACTTCTGACCCCACACATGGGGGGGTGGGGTTTCCACACTACGCAATTGTCTACTTCTCGGTGGACGTTGACTGGAAGTCCTACAATTTAACTCAGCTCTGACCCTAACTGCCCGGAGTTCGCACAGACCCACAGGAGAAGAGCTCAGTCCCACGAGGCTGTCCCTACTTCCGGTGTGAGTCAAATCCCAGGCTGTCAGTCTGTGCTTCTGACTGGCTATAAACCTCTTCTCAGGTTCAGTGATTTGCTAGAATGGCTACCAGGGCTCAGGAAAGTGCTTCACTTCTTGCAAAGGCTATTACAGGACAGACAGATGAGGAGATGCACGGGGAGGTCTGGAAGGGTCCCGAGCACAGGAGCTGCTGTCCCGGCTGGGGCTATACCACCCTCTAGTGCACGCTCTCGTACCTCTTCAGCCAGCGAGTCTGGCAGCTTCATTACACAGGCGTGATTGATTAAACCATCGGCCACTGAACTCAGTCTCCCTGAGGTCGGGGGCGCGAGGCTGATGTCCAACCCTCTCAACACATGGTTGGTTCCCTGGCAACCTGCCCCCCTCCTTCAGGACTTTCTGAAAATCACCTCATTAACATAAACTCAGCTGCGGTTGAATAATAAAATACACTCTTTTCACCTGTAGGGATCTGAGCTATTTCAGGAACTGGGGTCAAAAACCAAATACTATAACAAGAAATATTCCTGGTGCTCTTACCACTTAAGACGCTACAGGGTTTTAGGAGCTCTGTGCCGGGAAGTGGGAACAAGGACCAAATGTATACATTTCTTATTAGATCACAACAGCACACTGTCCTAAGGTCTCATGCTCACAGACAGTGCCTGCCTGGGGATTTGGACAGACGCCTTCCCCGCATCCTTCTCCCTCTTTTCCTTTTTAGAATTCCCCCATCCCATATTTAAAGCTGGCAACAAACCACTCTGTGTGTTTGGACCAACATAGCCTCCCATACCTTTCTGTCTGTAATACCGCACCCTGGGTGGGGAGGAGCTAGGGTGGGGACCCCCAAAGTTGGGTTTTGTTTTGTTTTCTGAATCAAAAGAAACCTTGTCTCCATAAGAGGAATTCTGCCATATTTCTAGGCCAATGGACTCAAAAGGCACCAGCTTTCTAAAATAACATGAAAAAAACCACAATACTGGTTATATAACAATAGATATACAATGTCGTGGGAGTTAGTTCCCTACCACTTTGTACACAGGCGATGGATGGGCCAGAGCAAGCCACGGGGTACCGACGGAGTCAGCCATTTACTCCTTTCTGACAAATCCTCATGGTTGCCCCAGGTTTGTTTGGTGCTGTATTATTATTATTATTATTATTATTATTATTATTATTTGAAAGCTTGTGTGTAGGTCATGGTTAGGAGCTGGGTTTTCACTGAGCAATTTGAAGACCATTCGATGCTTTGGAGCAGAGGTGTGCCGTGCCTTGACTTAGGTTTTGAAAGGACGTCTCTGGCCGCTGTGTGTGAGTACACCGTAGGGGTCAGGCAGGCCGCAGTTGGAAGGCTGCTGCGAAAGTGCAGGTGAGGTGATGATTGCCAGGGTGGGGGTGACTGAGGTGGGAAGAATCGGTCAGAGCGTGAATGTATCTGAAGGCAGAGATGACAGCTGCTGCGGGTCGATTAGATGTAGGATGTCAGAGAAAGAGAGAGTCAAGGACGAGATCTGGGCCTGCGTGACTGCAAAGGCGGGATTGACATTTCCTGAGATGTGGATCAGTGCAGGGGGATGAGGGCTCGGGGGAGGAGAGCGGTTTGGGTTGGGAATGTGTCTAAGGTGCCAGTGGGACGGCCAAATGGAGGGAAAATGAGCAGTTGATATCTGAGATTGGAATTCGGTGCTGGCATCGGGTGGTGGTGATGGAAGGCAGGAGTTCCGGAAGTGCCGTTCTGATGGGCTTACTGATCACCTCCCCTCCTGACCCCCCCACCACACACACACAGTTAACAGGAAAAGTAAACGAGGGGAAAATCACACTTTGGGCCAAAAAGGCGCCTCAGAAAGTATCTGGCCAAAAGAATACAGGTGGTTTGCTCCAGGTCACAGTGCACGTGATGACAGAGCTGAGACAGGTCAGTTTTTGGGCCCCCGGTACCCCCACTCTCTCTGACACACCAGACTGCCTGCTGGCTCCGGATTCGAGGCTGCGCGTGTGGACCGAGGCAGGAAGCTGAGTCCGGGTGACTCTCAGTTCTGTTTTCCTCCAGGTCACCATCCTCGTCAGCCTGGCCCTTGCTTTCCTCGCCTGCATCGTGTTCCTGGTGGTTTACAAAGCCTTCACCTACGACCACAGCTGCCCAGAGGGCTTTGTTTATAAGGTAAGGGCCTTCTGGCCGGTGAGTGGCCCCAGGTAACTGTCACCATCAATTAGAGAGTTTATCAATGTCTTCTTCTCATTGGCGTCCAAATTCTGGGTATGGCAGCCTCGCTGCAGACTGTTTAATATGTAATATGTGCCTGGCCCGGGCTTTTCAAGATTTCATGAAGGAGTCAGTCTCCAGGGTGGCACTCACCAGAGGGACTGCACGTCCGCAGTGAGGGACAGTCACCCTCTTTCGAGACATGCTGCTCCATCTTCAGAAAGCTCTGCCCTGCATGGTGGGGAAGACAGGGAACAGATGCTTCTGAGCTGGTCTCCCCCAGTCCTGACTCTCCCTCTGACTGCTCCATCCTTTGAAGAACTGAAATGTCTGCATGTCTCTCCCCTCCAAGCCTCAGTTTTCTCACCTGCAGAATGAGTGCTGAGAATGTGCACCCCACAGGTTTTTGTGGGACCTTACGGAGAGAATTTAAGTAGAATCAGTCAGCAAAGGACCTTTTAGAGAATGGTCTCTCAGCAGATGTTAGAATTTGCTTCAGAGCTAAAGCGGGTGACATTAATATGTATAAATCACCCTTTACTGAGAACCTTTCAGATGCCATAACCCTTTGTAAGACATTTTCATAGCCATTGCCTCAAGGGAGCTGCATGCCCATTCTGAAAACTCCATTTCCTTTCTCCCACTTTACAGCTGAGGCAATGGAGATGGAAAGTGTTTGGTTAAGACATCAAGTAACCTTCCAAAGGGAGGGTATCAAATGTAGAATACCCCCATTGAAAACACATGACCTTCCGGTCTGCTATGTGACTTCCTAAGATGCTGTTCTTAGTATGACTCTGAGGTTCTGGAAGGTTGCTGACAACTACCGTAGAGGACAGTTGAATAAACAGTGACGTATCCACACACTGGACTCCATGCAACTGTGAAAATAAGGGATGAAGGTGTCCAGACACGGACGTGCAATATCTACTGTCAGGATAAAACCGAGGGAAACAGGCACTGCCTGTGTGTGAGGACGAGGGGTGAGGGGTACAGCACAGTCAATTATATTTTCAGAAAGAAGTTCCGGAAGGAACAATTAAACAGTGAAGAGAAGTGGTTCCTGGGGTGGGGGGAAGGGAGGGAGCAGAGTCAAGGGGACAGCTGAGGAACTGGGCTCCCCAGCATGTCTTGTTGTATATATTTGTCCTTGACCTTTGTAAACATTTGATACACCTTAAATAAGGCAAAGTAATTCCTGAACATTAAAAACAAATGAACCAAAGAACCTAGCCCTATATCAAGCTGGGGGACATAAACTTACAAAGAATTAAATGTTTCAAACCACTGCAGAACAGGACCTTGACAGTACGCCCTCAGCAGAACGTATTCGAAGGCCACAGAAAGCTGTGCAGAGAATTTCAAGTTCACTAGTTAGCTAGTTAGTCCATCAGTTATGATATTGGTGTTATTTTGTGACCCTTGTATATGTATATAGTGTAGGATAGAGCAATATGCAGTTATGTCAATATTGTGAGGGACCAAGGCTTTTTTGTTGTTGTCGTTATATGTATTTTTCTTTTTTTTTAAATTAGTTTCAGGTGCACAAGACAAAGTAATACTTAGACGTTTACCATTTATATCCCTCACACTGTATGAACCCCCTCCCCCATCCACTACCCCTCTGACATCGCACACAGCCATTTCATTTCCACTGTCTCTATTCCTAATGCTGTACTCCGCTTCTTGTAAGTATATGCATACATATATATGTATATATAGGTAAAATTATAGTTGGCATTCATAAAATCAAGGCAATAAGATAAACCGTTTCTGGCTGTCGACCATGGCCCAGGGAAGCAGTGGGGGGGGGGGGTCAACCAGGTGAGGAGCAGCCTGTGGGCCACCAACAGTGTCCAGTGTGGCCACACAGACAGGAAGCGCTGGTGGTTGCCCTTGAATGACTGTCGCGTCAGGTTTATTTCTCCGGCGAGTCTCGTGGACCTGTCAGCCTTGGTGACGGTGACAGTGGTGATGCTTGAGAGCCCTCCTGAGTGCCAGGCCCAGGCCAGGCTGTCACTTGCCTTCTGGCCGTGGCCCCTGATGGGGTGGCCGTGTCCCAGGGCAGGGTGGAAGCAGTCTGTGAGCCACCCCTGACTTGTGCCTCTCTTCCCCAGCACAAACGCTGTATCCCGGCCTCCCTGGATGCTTACTACTCGTCCCAGGACCCCAGCTCCAGGAGCCGCTTCTACACGGTCATCAGCCACTACAGTGTGGCCAAGCAGAGCACGGCCCGGGCCATCGGGCCCTGGCTGTCGGCGGCCGCCGTCATCCATGAGCCCAAGCCGCCCAAGAGCCAGGGCCACTAGAGGCACACCCACCGCCAGAGGAGGGGGGAGAGGGGGGCCCGTTGGCTAAGCCGAGCTCCAGTGACAGACAACGCTGTGCTCCTGGGTGTGGGCGCGGGGCGGGCGGGCGGGTGGGCGGGGGTCTCACCTAAACTGTTGTGCACTGGAGTTGTCTGAATCGGTATTTCTTTTTGTCTTTGATATTGTTGATTCGTCCCCGAGTCAGGCTCATGTACAAAGGCATGTTTCGTGTTGACTGTTCCCATGTAAAATATTTTCAAAGCCGCTGCTTATTATTTGTTAGGAAAAGTTAAGAACAGAAAAGGAAAGAAACAGAGAATACCAACAACAACAACAACAACAAAAAGGATTAAACTGGCTGCATCTGGAAGACACTGAAGGGCAGTGAAGACCCTCTGGGCTTCTTAGATGAGAAACTACCTTCAGCAAGGGCTTCCGAAGGTACAGGATACCTGACGATGTGGGGCTGGGGGCGGGGCTGGGGTGGGGGTGCTGTTTAGTTGGAGAGGAACACGGGGAGGTCAGAGGGCCGAGGTGGAGAGAAGGACTGATTGTGACAGTGCAAGCCCACGAAGCAGACAAGCCAAGTGTGTTTTTGCACGGGTGGCTCACGTTTGTATGGACGGCCTCCCAGCTGACCCACGTGGCCTGCGGATATGAGTGGTGTAAGCCAGCACTGAGAAGTGGGCAGGCTTTTTTGTCTTTTTTGTGTTTCCAGGTGTACACCTGGATACTGCCCATGTGTGTGAGAGGGCAGGGGTGGGAGGGAAGAGATGGACAGGACAGGCGTGCGACCTTGGGCCAAGCTCTAAGCACAGGCACCCAAGTTTTACATTTTTGTTCGGTTGTTTGTTTTCCCCAAGTGCTAATAACACTGAGCAGAACAATAAAGGTCATTACCAGGAACCTCAGGTGACAGGCAGGGAAGCTGAGATGGGGCTGCAACAAAGCCAGAGCATTTCTGGAGGAGGCTTTTGCCCGCTCCGATGAGTTGACAGGGGACATCTACCCAAACTGTCTGGTCTGGTTCTGGAAGCTGCTGACAGGGAGGCAGCATCCGGCACTCCAGCCCTGGGGTCACATCAGGGCCTCCCGGGTCTACTCTGGGGGTGTCGGCTCCAGGCCCAACAGGGCCAGGACTGGCTGGCAGAGTTGGTTATTTGAGATGTGCTCCTGTTTCCCACGAAGCTCTGACGGGCCATTTAAAGGGCATTGTGTGTGTGTGTGTGGCTTGCTGTGTTTCCGAACTCGTCAGACACTATGGCTGGGTGATAAGACTAGCACAGCTCGAACTATCCTGCCAACACTGTCACCTGACTTTTCCTCCCCCCAACCTTCCCATCACCCCAAGTCACCTGTAAATTCATTTGTTATCCGAAGCAGAATAACAAATTGTCCCTGGCCAACCCGCTGAGCGCTTTATAATTTTGTGGTGTATTTTGTCAGTAGATAGCAGAGGCTGAAGTATTTTTGGTGTAATTTTTGAATTTTTCTGACAGGAAACAAATAAAGATAGATGTGTCTGAGAGTCGTGACCGTCCTTTTATGACTTTCTTTATCTTCTGCTCAGTGAGCCCGTCGGGAGGAGGCTGGGGGCAGAGTATCCTGTTAAGCTGGGGCTGGCAGTGGGCTGTGAGGGAGCCTCCGTCCATCCTCAGGTAGCGGCACCGGAAATGGTGCTGAGGTGAGAAGCAAGGACCCAGAAACGCCCCTGGGTGCTCGTCCCGCAGCCTAACGTCCTGCAGTGAGCACCGGCTGAGGCCCGGGCGGTGCTGAGCACGGGCATTCAGCAACGAGTGCTGCACATGCACTGTCCTGAAGTCCAGAGGGGAGTCCAGCGGAAACAGACATGCAAAAGGGCAGCCAGGGTGCCGCTGCCACAATACGATCGGCCATTAGCCACCAGCCGGAGGAGGAAGATGATGGGCAGTGAGTGGGGCCCTTTTCATGATCAGCTCATTTAAGGTCTCTTATCACCTTGGAGGGTAGGGATTATTCACCCCCATGTGACAGCTGAAGAAACACACATGCACGGAGGAAGATGTGGCCCAGGGCTGTAGCAGATGACCTGGGGTTCGAACCCAGCTGTGTGTGGCTCCTTTGCCCCGCAGACTGCTTCTGTAAAACCCCGAGCAATGCTCTCGAGGTTGTAGTTCATTTCCCAGAAACTCAAGTGACAGTTATCACGAAAGCCACGTAGCTTATTCTCAGCTGGGACTCAATACCCGCGGTTCATAGCCAACCCGTAAATGCCCCTTGCCCGTGCCACGTGCTAAGTGCTGTGTGTGTCTTAGTTCAGATGCCTTCCGGGAGGCAGGTACCCCCGTCGTCACTGTCACTGTCATCGTGTCCTCACCATCGCCGAGGTTTGAAGAGGAAGGAATGGACACCACGCCGAGCAGCCGCTGGAGACCACTCCCGTGTCTGGGAAGCAGCCGAGCTGGGACTCCAACCCACAGGTTTTGGTAGCAGCGTCTCCACCACAGTGCCATTCAGCACTAACTGCTCATCTCTGCAGCCTGCTTGGTAGCTGACAGTTTGTGTTCACAGCTCTTCTCAGACCCAGATGGCAGGCCCTTCAAGGGAGAGACCAGGGCTGGCGTGGCTGAGGCTCCAAGCTCACTGCTGCTCAGGGTTGTGACTGGACGCGCATGGCGGGCAGGAAGGAGAAGGAAGAGAGCATGGCTCCTGCCCTTTGGGCGGAGCAGGGGCCTGAGCCAGCTGTCCCACGCCCATAACGCACTGCCTCTCTCTTCAGGGCCCGGGCAGGGGTCTGCCTGGCATTCCACTCGCAGAGGAGGCTGATCGCTGTGGCCAGCGTGTAAACACCACTATTTTTTTCAATTATACAAAGTCAACTAAAGACTTAATGAGCTCATGTTCAGACATTCTGTCACAGATGGATTTGCCGCTCCATTGCCTCAAAACATAAACCCAAACCTATATTTTCTCTGGAATGAACAGGTCCTGGGTGTGTGACCAAGAGGAAGAGAGAATGTCAGGGATAGGAGAAGGACTGTTTTAAGTGGGACCCTGGGCCCATGTGCTATTCCTAGCAGAGTCAGAACTATCTCCTCTCAAAGAAGGAGGCCACCTAACCTTTGCCATGAATACCCCAGGAGTGGGAGATAAGTTCTAGAAGAGTTTAAGCAGAGGCGGTTTGGTCAGGGAAAGCTCTGGTTTTGGAGGATGGAGTTACACAGAGCATCGCTGGCTGACCGAGGGTCGGGAGAAGCAGGACAGCGTGGAGAACACAGCTCCTTGGTTCACAGAGCAAGCTCTGTTTGTAGCATTTGCGCTTTTTAATCTACTCGCCCACACTGGGAACCTCATGCGAGGTGTGCAGGGGACGTGGTGGGGCAGGAGTTCTGAGGAGGGTGGGGTGTGTCGTGGGTGTCAGCCAGGGGTCCCTGGAGGGCTGGCCTTGGACCTGTGCGGGAGGACTTCAGGAGGGTGGAGAGAAGACGGACAGCACCATCGACGTGGGCGTCAGACAGCCCAGGGCTGCTCCTCACAAATGCTCCTGTGATGCCTGCTGTGTGCCTTGCTGGGCACAAAGATTAAACAGGCACAGGAAGGGGCTACACTCCCCGGGCGCTCACGGTCAAGGCTGGGCGGGAGAAGGAGGGACACGAGTAACCAGACAATTGGGAAGAAGCAGCCATGGCACCAAGGGTAATCCCAGCACTGATCAGGTCGGAAGATATTTAGGAAGACATACATTTTTCTGGAAAATTGAAAGACCGCCTGTCAGAACTGCAATCAATCAATTTATCCCTGCCCCCACCTCTGTGACGTGCTCTAATCTGATTGGGAAGTCACGTAAAAGAAGAAGAAACAAATCCCCAATAATTTTTTCCAAGAAGCACACACCACCATCTCTTACAAAAAGAAAAACAGTATTCGGGAACAGTTGAGGGAAAAGGGCTGGTTTCCATGGCAACATTCCCTGCAAATAAATCAGTCTCAGACTGGCACAGCAGGGTTTGTATCTGCCTCTGCCCTTTTCTCAGAAATGATCTGTTTTTGAGCACCCAGGCCCAGAGGTAAATAGTTGAAGTTGCCCCAAAGATGGCCACCCCTCTCGGGACGCCCTCTGCCTCTCTCCTGCCTCAGTCTCTCTTGATCTGTCTTCGTCTTTGTCTCTGCCATTCTGTCTCCTATCAAGGGGATGGTGACTAGAGGCTGTGGGCTGACTCGACGTAATTTCTCTTTCAGCTTGAGGTCCCTGATGGGCACTGCGCTGTGTGTGTGTGTGTGGGGGGGGTTAGCACGGGTGGGGGAGCACTAATAATTGTACCTATGTTGTTTTGCAAGAATTCAGTGAAATAATATTTAAAGACTTCCCTGTCGCAACAAATTGTAGCTACTGTATCTTGAATAAGTCTCTTACTCTGCCTCAGTTTTCTCATTTATAAGTTGGAATTATTTAACCACTGCCCCTCCTGGGGTTGCTATAGCTTAAAATAAGGCCGTGGCCATGAAGTCCCCAGAACATGGAACCACCCACCTTGCCCTGCTCTGAGGAAGCTCATGGCAGCGCCCCTTCCCTTCCAGAGCTCTCGTGTCATCTCCACGGAGCCCCTAACACAAAGCCACATGCACTCCGTTTTCCTCAGACCTACCCTCGGGTTTTGATTGCTATATGTAGTTACACAAATGTACCATTTTTAATGATAACATTAAACTATTGCTTTGAGGTCTCTGGCACATTTCCTGAAATAATTTTTAATGCATCAAACGACATGCATTAAAAAAATAATAACCTACAGACTTTATTCAGATTTCCCCGGCTTTCCACTATAAGTCCTTTTACTGTCCCAGGGTCCCACATTACATTTAGTTGTCTCCTTAGTCTCCTCCGATTTGTGACAGTTTTTCAGTCTTTCCGTGTCTTCCTCGTTCTTGACACTTTTGCAGAGCGCCAGCCAGGTGTGGTGGAGACTGTCCCTCCGTTTGTGTATGTCTGATGTTTTCCTTCAGTCACACTGAGGATGTTGGTTCTGGGGAAGGTGGCACAGAGGCAACATACCCTTCTCAGAGCATCACAGCAGGGCTGCAGGATATTGACTTGTGTTATTCTGGGGGTATTCACCTGGACGTTACTGTTTTTCCCCTTTGTAATTAGTACACATTTGGGGGCAGGTACTTAGAGCATATGCAAATCCCTGTTTCTCCTTAAACTCACACACACTAACTTCAGCGTTTCTCAGTGGGTCTCGCCTGCAGCATTTCTACTGCAGTGTTCCAACAGTCATTTTCTATTTCCCCCATTTTTTTCTACATTTATTCACTGGAATTCTTTTGTAAGGAAGCATTGTCCCTTTTCCCTATTTATTTCCTTATTGAATCATTTCTTTATAGTAGTATGGACTCATGGATATTTACTTATTCTTGGGTTATAGTCAAATACTATTATTATTTCGTTGCTCAAATAGTTGCATCTTTTGTCATTGGGGGCACTTTCAAGTTAGCTCCTGTGTTCTTTTGACACTTTCTACCTTTTATTCTTTTACTTTTGGGGGAGGGGGGTACTGCCTACTTTGTAGTAGCACAAGATGCTCCAGGCTCATTTTGCACTTTCCCTTTCCCAGTCCTAGAAACAACCAAACCACATCTCCACGGAGCCCTGGTTCTTTTTATTGAGGAGTGAGTGGTTTTTAGAAACCAAGACCTGGGTGCTAGGTGTGCTCTTTGCTACCAGACTGTCCTTGTTTCCAGGCCTCTCAGGGAGCAAAGCTAGAAAATGGTGGATGTAAGCTAGACCACGATACACCTCCCTCTCTCCTATCATCTGTCATCTATCTGTTATCCATCTACCTAATCTATCTATCAAAATCAAACACAAGGTAGGGTTCATTCCAGCATTCCCTCTTTGCTTGCTTGTAACTTCTGTTTCTGACAATGGAAAATATGAGTCTCTTTACCATATGTGTATTTATTCATTCATTTCTTATTCGTTCATAGGCATGTACAGTCATTCAGATAACAGGCATATGACTTGGTTTGTAGTTGTTTATACACTCAGTAGAATATGTGGTAGGTATCATCATTTTGATTTCTGTTTATAGATGATGAAATGGAGACTCAGAGAGGAAAAATGCTGGGGTTCCAACCGGCCTTGCTGCTCCAGTGTCCAGGCAGGGAGGGGCCCCTGGAGTCCGTTTGGGCCCACCCTCATGCTCTTCCATCCTCCTCGCAGCCCCCCCCCCCAGCCATCTGGCTTCGAGGCCCCCAGCCCCCTCTCCTGCAAGACCATAGCGTCTCCACTGGGCTGGCTTTCCCCCTGCAGCTTTAAACAAACACATTTGATTAAGAGGATGTGCCTCTTAAGTTGGCAATTTATTCCCTTCTATCCCAATTGTCCAACTAATTAGAAAAGGGGAGACAAAAACCACGATTCCGATCAGTGAGCTCGTGAAAGAGAACATGAAAGAGCTGTCAGCAGGTCAGTGCTGTCCAAAGAGTCCCGGGCTTGGAGCTGGACAGACGTGGGTCTGAATCCCAACCCTGCCTGTGGGACTCCAGGCAGCTCACACCACCTCTCAAAGCCTCCCTTTTCTCATCTGTCAAGAGAAGACGCTAATCCCTGCCTCACAGGGCTGCTGGGAAGGCCATCTGAGAAAGCATCCAGGTCTGTTAGATTCTGTTGTGATTGAAACATGTCCCCTAAGAAAAGTTGGGCTGAAGTAGAAACCCCACTACCTCAGCATGTGACCTTATTAGGAAATAGGGTCTTTACAGAGGTGATCAAGTTAAAACGAGGTCATTACAGTGCACCCCAATCCAGTGTGACTAGTGTCCTAAAAAGGACAAACAGAGATACAAGGTGAAGACAGAAGTTCTGCGTGCTGCATCTAGAAACCAAAGCATGCAAAGACTGCCAGAAAACCACCAGAAGCTGGAGAGAGTCCCGGAACAGAGTCCCCTCCCAGCCATCAGGAGGCACCAGCCCCCCAACGCCGTGCTCTCTGACTCCTAGCCCCCACAGTTATGGGACAGTACACTTCTACGTTAAGCCACTCAGTTTGTTGTGCTTTTTATGACAGAGCTAAGAGACTGACAGACCTCTGTGCAGTTATTATTATAAATAGGTGCCAGGTGGAGTGAATCCACCCAAGTCAGGCTTCACGGGCCAGACCTCTGCTTGGAACTGGGGAGCCAGTGAGGATGACAGTGCCGACCCCACCTTCCAGGCAATAGTGACAGATGTCAAACACGTACAGCTGGTAAGTGTTGCTTTACATTCTTTGAAATGTCCCACACCGAGTCTTCCTGGATCAGGGGCTGGAGACTGACAGAGGGGAGGACCTGGCCCGACCCTTCCAGAGCTCCCTCCTGACCCTTAGGAGACAGGAGTCACAGGGGCTGTGGGAAGGAAGTGTGCCAAGGCCTCTGGGGCCAGGGCCTTCACAGTGTGGTGACAGGGAGCACCGTCCCCAGATAATAACCACCGGTGTCCTCCCAACGGTGACACCCACAACACAGCACAACCCTGAGCTGGGCGGGAGAAACAAGTAGGACAGAGTTTTCATTTGGACTAGATGAGCTGGAAAAGCAACTCTCTCCCCCACACATTTGCTGTTGGCTTTCCAGTGCCCTTGTAATCATGAGTTAGATAAAATAGCATCAGCCATTTGGGCTTGAAATCAGCAAAGGTAGTTGGCATCTAATTGCATTTGGAAAGAAAACAGGAAAATCTTCTCAAGTCATTATCGTTTTTTCTCCAGCATGAGAAGTATTGTTTTAATTAGTTGTTCCTTAGCCCTTTGCTCAGTAACACAGATGAAACCTGGCTGAGCTGGTCTCAGGCCAGCCCCGCAGCCAGTCCACTCTCTCGCCATGCGCCCTAAGCACGTGGGTGGGGTGGCTGCTGATGTGGACGTCCCCACATAGGATGGAGTGCCACCCTCGAATGAAGGTGGCGAAGGGGCTGCAGACTCAGCGTTGCTGCAAAATACCCAGCACAGCATTGGGCTGGGGCATCAGTGTGCCACCCCTTCTCGCAGCTCTGGGAAGAAAGCCTCTTTCAACGAGGCCTGGGAAATGTGGGTGAAAAGAGATGGTGTTCCTTTCTGATACATCTCTCTTTCATCCAGGCCCATCAGACAGCTTTATTGTGGCAGATCGAATCCTTTGCCAATAAATTTCCTTTCCCCAAAGCAAAAGGACAGCTTTATTATTCTGGGCCCTTCATGCAATGACATGGGCAGAATTCAATTCACCAGGTTTCCCCCTTCACCAGAAGAAGCACTTTGAGAAGCTAAGTTTGGATGAAGTGCGGTGTCCAAAAGCAGGGGTCTTTCAACATTTTTACTCAAAGTCCCCCTAACACAACACTAATTTATTTTAAAAGCTTTGTTTTCCCTTGCACATTTTTAGGTTGGTACATTGATTCTTTTAAATCATAAGGTTAAACAGTTGTAAAAGATGGAACTTATTGTTTCTTGTATGTTAAGTATTTGCTTGAAACTTACCTTTTTGAAACCTTGAAGCTGCACATTTAGCGCTTTCAGTTTTGAAAACTGCCCCCTGCCTAAATGGCAAGGCCATTCATTTAAACCATCAGCCATATCAAACTGTCAGAAAATACCCAATTTCATGATTTAGTTCAAGAAAACTTGACCTTGAGACAACTATCCCACTTCTGAGTTCTAATTCTAAGATGGACAGATGGATGGATGGATAGATAGATAATAGATAATTAATAGATATAGATAGATAGATGATTGATAGATAGATAATAGATAATTAATAGAGATAGATAGATAGATAGATAGATGATAGATAGATAGATGATAGATAGATAGATAGATAGATAGATAGATAGATAGATAGATAGAGTCTTGGCTCCACTGATCACCACCATGTGATCCAGAGAAGTCACTTCAATAGGTTGTTGAAAAAATAAACGCAATAATTTAGGTAAAGTTTCTGGCATATGCAGGCACTCCACATATAACCAACTACTAATTATCGTTATCATTGCATCCTCTGGCCTACCTCTTATCACAGTGCGCTGTCCCAATCTGTCTTCGTGTCTGGACTCTGACCTCCATGAGGCAGGAGCCTAGGTCTCCTTTTCTGTGTCCGGGTACCCAGAGCAGGGCTGGGCAAACTCCAGCCTGCCCCACTTCTGTAAATAAAGTTTTTCTGGGGCACAGCCACCCTAAACAACAGCGTTGAGCAGGAGCGACAGAAACCATATGGCCCACAAAGCTTTCAATATTCACTCTGTTGCCACGAATGGAAAAAAGTTTGCTGACCTCTGGCCTATAACAATGTCTAACTCTTCACAGATTGATGCTCATAAATACTTGTTTGAAGAATGAATGAATGGGTGTACTATACCAGCTCTTACAGACGGAGCACCGTGGGCTGTGGTAATGGGTCAGCTCAACTGGCATTTTCCTCTTGGTAGGTGTTGTTCAGGTTGTTTTGGTGTATTGTTTTTTGGCAAGTAGGTTCTCTCCCTTGAACTAACTGGCATTTAAAGCTGACAGCCTGATTATTAACTTCTTCAGAATGTGGCTGGCTGTGTGGGTGGTGAAACGCTGGAGAGAGGAAATGAGAGGAGGAGCCACAGAGCTGCTCCCTTACCTTCTGGGCTGCCGTGCCCTTGGTCAGGCTCCCATTAAATCACGCCCGGACTGGTGCAGTAGCCCGGCCCTCAGCCTGGCACGTGGGAAGCAGATTTTTGTGGAATGAATGAAATGGCTCAATGTGAAGCATTAGAAAGAGAGCAGGAGTGGAACTCAGAGGCTGACTTTCCATTCCAGCTTTATCCAGCCGAGTGCCTCAGAGAGCTCAGTTTACCTCTGTGCTCCAGCGAGAACAAGGACCCCTCCCCCTGCCTCCCTCTTGGGAGTGCAAAGAGCAACGGATGGCGTAATGGGCACCATAGGAAGAACAGTTATTTGTGGAGCAGAAACTGTGTGCTGGGCACCGAGGAAGACGTTTCATACACTATCGTCAATATTCACAACAAACCAGTGAGGTAGAAATGACAGATGGGAAACGGAGGCCTGGGAGCCGAAGCTGATAGTCTCTTCATGTCTCTGAGCTTTATGATCCGGGCTTCTCCCAGGAAGGAAGAGGGAAGGGAGAGTGACTTCCTCAGGTCTAAGTGGTGAACTTCTTACCTGGACAATGAGCAAGAACATACAGACAATTCCCTAAGAGCACGCACCATCTATCATCTTAATTCAATGAAATAATGTCAAGCTATCAAATAGAAATAATGCCCATGAGTACTGATTTTATGGCAGGCTCTCTGGGACATGCTTGGACAGGCATGATTTTGCTAACCCCCATTCTACAGATGAAGAAACTGAGGCTCTGAAGCGTTAAGTGACTTGCCCAAGTTCACATAGCTAGTCAGGGCAGGACTAGGATTGGAACTCTCCCGTGGGTGAGACCACTGAGCAAACTGTCTCTCATTATGCTACTTACTCGTCGTTAAGAAAGGGTTTGCTTTGTTTTCCTTCCACAGAAAGGTCCCCACTTAGTGCTTCCAGGGTGACAGAATTGGCGCTGACAATTATAATATTGTGCAAGTAGAATTTTCAGTGCTAAGTCCAACACCACCACAAGCAGCCCTATTCTTTTGAAAGAGCTGTTAATTAGGGTTTTGTAATGACATACCCTGTTTTTGTGGAGATAAAAGGCAAAAAAACAAAACAAAACAAAACAAAAACGCTTCTTACGTTGGGTTCTTTACTGTCAGAAAGCACTGTTTTAACTGAACCCGGGAAAATGCAAACTGTGGAAACACGCCTTTGGGGTCTGCAGCCTGTGGAGCGTATGACAGTGACTGCATCTAGAAGGTTTTTACTTTGATTGACTCCATCACGGAAGCACTCGGGCTTAGGCAGGGCTTTATTTGGGGTTGGAATACAGCCGGTACTCAAAGCCAGTGTTTGATTGTATTGGCTGCAGTGCACTGGGCTGTGGGCTGTGAGCTACTAGACGTGTATTCCCCCTTCTTGTTTGGGCAATCGACAGGTCTTCGTGTGGGGCTCACGCCTCCCTCAAGCTCAGTTTTGGGGCATAAAGAGTGGAAGCTGTCAGCCTGGGGGCCCTTGTGTCGCTCCACGTGATGTGGTCCAGTGAACTGATGTCTGGAAGCCTCAGTTTCTCAATCTGTACAATGGGCGTAGAGGTCTCACCTGTACAATAGACACTGTGAGGCTTAGAGAACATGAGCTGTCAGTGCCTGGCACGCAGTAAATGCTCAGATATGTGTGCTACCATCATGATTGCTACTGCTTGTCATGGTGTATGCAACTATAGTTACATTCCTTAAACTGTCAAGTTAAACACAAGCAAATTATTAAAAATCCCTCTGAGGGTTTCACCATCGGTGTCTCCTTGCCTGGGTGCTGGGCACATGCCTCGGTTTGTTCTGTCCTCTAGTCTTGTCACCTGACCTTATTCTGAGCAGTTATTTTCTCGTAGGCCAGAGGACCAATAGCCCTTCCAGCATCTGCTCTCTTGGTGACAGTCCTATGATGGGGACTCACCGATTTGGGACACGACATCTGTGCAACCCAGCCAGCAAGGAGGGGTTGACAAGATGTCCTTACAAGCAAATGCCCAATATTGAGCTTCTGCTTTGAGAATAGCTCAGGGTCTGCAAAACGTTCTCCTTGGTGCTTAGCTCTCCTTCCTGGGACCCCGCCAGCACTACTCTCATTGCTCCTGCACTGTCCTCTTAGCTGGGCCCAGCTTCTCCCTGTGCTACAGTTGTTTCAATGACACTTTTAGGGTGACCAACCATCTGGCTTACCTGGGGTGGAGGCATCTCTGGGGCTCATGGAACCTCATTTCTATTCTCCCTCTTCCTGGTATGACAGTGTTGCCCCTTCTGAACCCCTTCACATGGCATGTTGTCCTTCGCTGTTACTTCCTTTGTCCCCAACTCTCTTCCCTGCCCCCACCAACCCCTGGAAACTCCATCCCAAAAGAATGGCATGACCGGGGACTCTCCTGATATTAGCTCATGTCTCATGTCTACCGATCATGGTCCCTTCAGGTGTGTCCTACACCATTTCATCCTGATGTCACCCTGTAAGGAGGGCATTGTCATTATTGCCACCTTATAGATGTGGGAAGATATTGAGATCTAGGAGGCCAGCCACCCAGCCGTGGTCACATAGCAGGTGACTTGTGAAACCAGGCTTGGAACCCAAATATGCCCCGCTTCCCACACACATCCGTCTGCTTGCCAGTGCACCATTTCCCCTGGCTGGGAGGGAATTGGGGGACAGGAAAGCCTGCTGAGAGCCAAGGTCCACCAAGACCAGCAGTTGCAATTCCTCAGCATTTTTCATTTGCTTCCACCCTATGTCAGCTGTGTCACACTTAATTATTGCGATTGTTTGGCATAAAATTACAAAAGCATGCCTGGCACAGTATTAAATATTTGACCTACATCGTTTTGTTTACATTTTTAAAACATCCTCACAATCACTCCAGAAAGTGGATGTTAAAAAGTGTGCTCTCCGGGTACAGAAGTGAGTCGTGCAAGGCTAAGCAGTGGCTTGTGTGGCACGGCTGGCAGCGGCCAGCACTGGACTCTGTCCCCAGGGCTTCGGAGTAAAAGCTGCCTTGACTGGGCATCCATCCCAGGCAAATGTCCCTTTAAGTCCTTACGAAATGGCGAGCACTCCCAAGGCAGCGGACATCACTTAGGCTTCTTTCTCATCTCCCAAGCCACTGTGCCCCCTGATCTGTGCAAAGTCCCTGCTCAAAACGAGCCTTTGGGTGGACACTTTCCCACCATTACCAGAGAAACTGCGTACAGGCTCGTTTCCTTAGCAGGGGGATTAGTCCCGGCTTCTAAGGCACAGAGGGAGAGGAAGTGGTTCTTGGGTACCTGGTCTCAGGTACCAGCCCCGGAAGTGCAAGAGCAGGGCTGGCTTATGGCCACCGCGTGTGAGAGGGGACTGAGGCCAGGGAAGTGAGCGCTCCTTGCCACAGGTTTCACGGGTCTGCTGGTCATCTGTTCTCCCTCCAGGGCCTTTCTGCTTTCCACGCTGCGGGCCGCCTTGCCCAGAGCTCAGGCCTCCACGCAGGGGGAGCCTGGTGACAAGCAGGTGCTTGTGAGGCCCGCCTGGGACAAAGTCCTCCTAAATGCCTGCTGGGACTCAGGTCACGGTGGCTGGGGCTGGCAGCAGGTCTTTTCATCAAGGCCTTTGGAAAGGCTGGAGCAACTGTGGCCTTTTCCTCAGGAAATGGATACGTTTTGGTGAAGCAAAACCCTGGGGAAAAACCTGCCAAGCACCAGGGGCTTGGGGTGAAATGAGAAATTCTCCTTGAGTTTGGTTGTGGAAAGCAGATACAGGAAATCTGTGGTCTGGCGAATCCTCGGCTGGGTGTGCAGCCCTGACTCGTCCTTGGCGTGGGGATTTGGGGATCACGTTATTCAGGAAACGGAAACGAAGGCCCAGAGGAGAAAAACGGCGAGACCCACAAGGTAGGTGGTTCCACGATTTTTGAAAATTTCTGGGGAGAGGAAATGAGACTTGCCTACCAGGAAGGGGAAGGGAAATCTGTGCCCCCCCTTAGAGGTCATAAACCAGAAGGGCGGGACCCCAACAGGGATCTTAACACACAGGCTCCACGCCCTCTGGGGGCACCGCTGCCCAGGCCTGAGCAGGGCAGAGGAAGCTGCTGGGTTTCTATTCGCTAAGCATCCACATCACCTGGAGACAATGAAATGGACCAGCTCGGGGACCTAAGGCAGCCCACGTGACCTCCTGAAGCCCTCCAGTGACTATTTACTGAGTGTCTACCTGGGCCAGGCACACTCCCCAGTGCTGGGGATCAGACAAACCGTGGGAAAATCAAATCCCTACTCTCCTTCATTCTAGTTGGGAAACAGGCAGCTTGATGAATGAAAACAATTCTGATACGAAAGGCCAGGGAGCAATGATGAAGGATGGACACTCAGAGGTGCCACGTGGCTGCTGGCTTGTCCTTGGGGTATGGAGATGGTTGCTCAGGCGCATGGGTGCGGGGCTTTGCCACATGCTTTGCATGCACTTAAGATGGGAGGCTCTGAATTCTCAGGCTGGGCTGGGACCAGCGTGGGTGTGGGAAATACAGCCAAGCAGCGTCAAAAGGATGGAGTTCAGGGGTGAAAGCCTTTCTAAATTATGATGAGGATTACATGGGATATGAAGTTTATGCAGAGACAATTGCCATCTTTACAGTCTGTCTTCCCTTCTGAGATTAGGGCATGGATCCTCATTATTCAGGATTTTTCATTGTTATTTGTTGTTAACATTCATTTCATAAGGTTTAATCATCTTCATGTAGGTTCTTATTAGGTTTATTCCTAGATACTGCATGTGTTTGTTTGTTTGTTTGTGTCATGAATGGGAGTTTTTCTTTTAATCTTTAAAATTTATTTTAAGTGTGCTTTTCCAGAATCCATCAGCTCCACGTCAAGTAGTTGTTTCAATCTAGTTGTGGAGGGTGCAGCTCACAGTGGCCCATGTGGGGAATCAAACCGGCATCATTGTTAAGAGCACCGGGCTCTAACCAACTGAGCTAACCAGCTGCCCCCAGGAATTTTAATTACATGTTAGAGTTGATTGTTATGTAGTAAAGGAATTACCATTTTTTTTAATGTGCGGATATCTATCCATTCCCCCTTTATTGATGTCTCTTACTAGTTATTTTGTTAGCTGGTTTTCTAGGGAGATAATACAATAATATTGCCTACAAATGACAGTTTTCTTTGAAATTTTAATCCTTTATTTTTTCTTGCCTTGTTGCATTGGCATTGAAGTAAATGTTGTATAGCCAGGTGATACAGAGAGCATCCTTACCTGTTCAAGTCCTAAGAGGGAATGGTTTTATATTTCACCAGTAAGCCTGATGTTTGTTAAACATCGACTATTAGGTTATGACTTTATTTTAGGAGAAACAAGTGGTTAATTTTAGCATGTGCTTTTGAAGTCCCTATTGAAACAATCATATTATTTTCTTCTCTTATTTGTTAAATTGGTGAAATTTATGAATGTATTCTGATATTGGGCAGTTCAACTATCTTGGCATTATTATTTTGATATACTATTGGATATGATTTGCTAACATTTTATTCAGCATGTTTATACTCGCGTCTACGTTTCTGAGGGAATATGGCCTACCATTTCCTTTTTCAGTGTTGATGTCAGGTTTATGCTCAGAGACTACGGAGAAATTATTTCTATCTTATTTTATGTGCTGGAACAGTTTATATATCATACACAATGTTTTTTGTTTTTTTTAAATTTGGTGGCACTTGCCATAAACCACTAGACTTTATTTTTTTTTTTAGAGTAGGTCTTTGGTCACCTTTTAAATTTCTTCTATGTTTATTGATCTGATTAGTTTTTCTACCACTTCTTAAATCACTTTTAATAATTTATATGTTCCTAAGACGTCATTAATTTCATTGAGATGCTTACACTCATCGACATTAAGTTGTACCTACATTCTTATATTTTTACTATCACTCTTATTTATAGTTCTTTGCCTTCTCTCATTTCCCAAGTTATTTTGTAATACTTTCTTTCTGATTTTCTTGATAAGGGTTGCCAGAAATTTGTCTGTTATATTGGTCTTTTCAAAGGACCATCTTTGGGTGCCTGGATCACATGTAGTGATTTTTGTTTTGTTTGTGTTCTATTTTATCAATTTCTGTTGCCATCTTTTTAAATTGCTTCTTTCCGTTTATCTTCTAGACAAGAAAGCGCTGCTCGTCCACGAGCACGCCAAGATACCCAGCCATTGGTCCAACATGAGTCAGACTTGTTTGTATCATGCAAATCATGTTCTAACAACGCCAAAGAGATTTGCAACTGGGAAAGAAGCTCGTCCCAGCGTCATCTATTGTTGGTTTAGCTTAAAACAATTTTCAGTCACGTTTACATGCTCTCTTCTTTCCATTGTCCGCTTGCGCTTGCGTATGTGTGTGTGTGTGTGTCCTAGTCAACCATTTAAAATGTTCTGAGCATCTAACTGCAATGCTCAAATCACAGTAATGAACCAGACATAGTCCTCACCCTCAAAGCATTCACAGCCTAGTGGGGGGGGGCACATATATAAATAAGTAGTACCAGTCAATGAAGTAAGTGCTGTGAGTCTGAATGTTTTAAGAACTGAGAGGAGGGAGGAACTTACATCTGCATGGAGGTGGAAAGGACAGAAATTCGGGATGATCTCACAGGGGAGACGGCCCAGGCTGAAGCTGAATGTCCAACCAGGTGTGTATGTGTCTCTTATGGACGTACACTGTTCCAGGCACAGGAATCGTCTGGAATAAAGGAAAAGGGGTGAGAAGGGACTGTTTGGTTAACCGTGCAGAACTCAGTCTAGCTGGAGCAATGGCTTCATTTCTGGGGGGTGACACTGGAGGGTCAATGGTGGACCCACCAGAAGGGACCCAGAGGCTGATGTTTGTACTACTTTGTGTGCTGTCCAGGCAGAGATGTGGCCTCAGTGAAGCGGGCGCTGGGATGGAGAGCTGGAAGTTAGGGAGACACCCATCTGGAAGATGGCATGACGGTGGATTCCAGGGACTCCTGGGGCCCTGCGCTAGTGCCCGGTTTGCATGAGCACACCTGAGGGTGGAGAGCGGAGAAGGCACCCAGTATCCCTTCCCTTCTCCCACAGGCACCTGGCTGCTAACGCAGGCCCTGATCACGTGATCACTGTTTCCCAGGAGAGCTGTGTTGCAGGCACCTCTGGTGCTGAGCAGGGCTCTGAGATGGGCTCACGTCCCTGCCCCTCTTCTTATTGGTTCGGTGACCTGCTCACCACTCTTAAAGTCAGTGTTCTCGTCTGCAGGACTGGTGGGTGGGAGGGTTCAGTGTGACGGGCATGTAAAGCCCTTATTATCGATTGCTGTTCTGGTTAAAACAGCAGCATTTATTTTTCAGTTCCCGCACTGGGCACTGAGGCACATTTTATTAGCTTTGATTTTCCCGTAGAAAAGAAAAGCCTCAGTGACGTAATGAAACGCTTTACTATTTTATTTAAGGAGAACGGGGACAAAACCTGCTACAAAAAGTGGTTCTGCCCCTCAGCGCTGCCCTCTTCGCAGCTGCCGCAGCCTGACAAGTCTTCTTTTGTTTGCCATCTCCCCCTCGCAGCCTAATGACATTCCTGAAGGTGGCACAGGAGAGCTTCGGGTTGCCATGGCAACCAGGCAGCGGCAAGAGTCTGAGAATTCCAGCCCTTAAAAGCGGTAGATTTATTTCCCATTGCTCAGGGAGCAGGCATGGCTGCAGAGATTAGGGCTGGGGGGGGTGGATATGCTGCTTTTAGTCTTGCCATGGCCCCCATGGGAGGCAAAGGAGGTCCTAGGAGGTTAGAGCTGTTGTCTGGGAGGACCCAGGACCCTCTCTGAAGCAGTCTCTGTTCCCTTTCCTCTGAATCACATCCAAACCCAAATATAACCTGGAGATGGGGGTGGGGGAGGAGCGAACGAACAAGGGAATTCTCTCTCCAGCCCCTGGCAGCCTGCGCCCACACCCAGCCAGAGTCCTTAGCAGACAGGGGCTATTCTGGGCTCCCAGTGCTGTGCAGGGACTTTGCAGGGGCTCGTCTGAGATGCCAACGTCCTCCACGATCTCCGATGATCCATCACCGCCCAAGCTTTTTCACAAATGACCAAGCCCTTCCAAATGCATAACTCATCAGCTTTTCTCAACAGCCTCTCAAAGGGAGACATGGCTCTTGTCTCCCTTTGACGGGCCATGCCTGGGAAAGCAGAGGTGACGCCTAGTCCTGAGGTCTGACATATCAGGGTCCATCAGTCTCCAGTTCCGCTAGAGAGAGGGGCCACAGGGGAGTGTGGGGAAAGCCGTGTGCGGTAGTACATGGTTCATGCGGAGCCTCCACAGGTGAGAGAAGTTTAGAAGGAGGCAAATTGCCTTAAGTATCAAATCAAGGGGTCCCAGCAGGAATGAGGTAAAGCCCAGAACTTGCCTCCACCTGAAATGGGCAGATACGATTTGCTTCCAGGATACCAGCCACGTGCCAGGAAGTCTCTACACCTTCAGAAGAGTCTCACTGAGCCAGCTTGGAAGGAAGGGGTTGCTACGCCCACTGCACAGTGTGGGAACTGAGGCCCAGAGAGAAGCAATGTCCTCTAGTTGCTGAGAGCAGCCCCAGCCACCAGCCAGCAAGAAAATGGGGACCTCGGTCCTAGAGTCACAAGGACACAAATTCTACTACCAGCCACAAGCCTCTCGTAAGACCCCAGCTGACACGGAGTTTAGCCTCATCAGACCCTGAGTAGAACATGCAGCCAGGCTGGGCCCAGGCTGCTACCCCACAAAACTGTAGGGCACCCAGCAATGGGTAGTGAGCCAGTGCTGGCAACGGCCTCCTGAGATGGTCATGAGGAGCAATCTGTATACGAAGAGCTCGGTGAAGAGCCTGGAACATTGTGAGTGACCAATAGAGGGCAATTGTCATTGTGAAAAAAAAGTTTACATACACATGCATGAGGCGAGTTTGTCTACAGGTTGGCAGTCAGTGCTGAGAAGGAAAATAGAGCAGGAAAGGAAGAAGGGTGGGGAGTTCTCGGGAGTGGCTGTGTGCCTGTGTGTGTGTGCGCGTGTGCGTGTATGTGTGCACGTGTGACTGTGCACGTGTGAGTGTGTGTGAAGGGAAGGCGATGTTCAGTTTTAAATAGGATGACCAAGGAAGGCTTTACTGAGAAGGGGCCCTGGAGTCAAGACCTGACGAGGAAAAGGAGAGGGACAGGGTAGAGCATATGGGCCTATGGTTTGGGACAGAGGGATCAGCCAGCTAAGAAAACAATAGGGCTCACCAGGTTTGTCAGATCAGACTGGAATTTTACCTCCCAGCCCATTGGCACTGTCTTGGAGCCGCCAGCGCTGTGGCAGGCCTCAGCTATTGTGGGTAATTTCCTTTCCAGGCTCCCTGGCTGCCTGGGCCCCAGATCCAGCCACGTGTGGGCCGCAGGCAGGGTCAGAGCAGGCCCAGCAATGCTGTGAGCTGGTGGGCGAGGATTGGGAGGGAGCAGGGGTGGACAGGCAAGGTAGGCGGGGACTAGAGTGACGCATGATGAGCCTGCTCCAGGCCTGGCCAGCACCACACCCACAGGTCCTGCACAGGCATCTCTCTGCAGACATTATGCTCAAGGGGTGTGTGCAGGGTTATTTTGACACCCTCCGCAGTTCCAAGGTCACTGTCACAGCTGACGTCCTCCCCACCCCCCAAGCCAAGGCAACGCAGGGACTTTTGCACAGTTATGATGTTAAGGAGACACAGTGGCTTTGAAAGCAATCTTGGCATTTCATCCTCTCCCTGTCTCAGGCTCACTCCTTGCTCCTTCCTCTGTCCAGGGCTTCCTTTGTCAAGAGTGGAGCGGTTGGGGTGGGCACCCCCTCTTTGGAGCATTCGAGTCACACCCCCTGAGCAAGCCCCATCAATGCTGCCTGAGGGATCGCTGGAACCCCGTAAACGCCGCAACCCACACCATGCCGAGCCCAGTTACAGGTGGGCTGTGTTTCGTTTCTGAGGGGGAAAGAAGGGACAGGAGAATTCCTGAGTCTGAAAGAAATTCAAGACTCGAATAGAATCACCGTTTTCCTCCGCCTTGGCTGGGTCTCTTCTGGAATTATGCCCAGCATGACTTAATTATGCCTGTGCCATTCGGCTGAGGCTGCAGTGGGGATGGGGGCCGCTTATTCAGCCAAGAGGAGGTGACAGGATTGTGAAGGGAGGAGGCCAGCATCACCTGTTCCAGGAGAACCAGACACCCAGCTCCCCGTGTTGAAATTTCCTGAATGAGAGCTTACCGCCTGCACCATAAAGTCAAACTCTTTGAAGGCATTCAAAACCCGTCGTGAAGACGTGCTCAATCCCCCTTTCTGGGTCTGCCCACTCTACCTGTGTTCCAGCAGCACTGGGCCTGCCTGATCCCATAGCGACACTGTGTACGTTATTCCCATCGCCTAGAGATCCGCCCAAGAATTCTTGCTCATTCCTGAAGAACCACCTTGAATGTCCTCCCTCTACCAGGCCTTCCCCGGCCTCATGTGAGCCCCAAGCTGTGTGTTTCTACTGGTGGGAGACTAATGATTCACACGTCTGGCATTTGCCAGGAACTTTTCAGTTGCAAGTTGCCCAACTCTGACTTGGTTTAACAAGAGAGGGCCACCTTCAGGCCTGGCTTGATCCAGGGACTAATGCAAGCTCAATGAGAAATTGCTTCCCCATTGTGTTGGGCTCAGTCTCACATAGCCACCAGTAATGTTAAACTTATATTTCACCAGCTAAGCCATGCCTTCAGGAAAAGAAAACGTTTTCCCTACAGGGTAATATGCTAAGTGAAATCAGCCAAACAGAGAAAGACAGGTACCATATGATTACACTTATAGGCAGAATCTAAGAAGCAAAACAAATGAACAAATGAAATGAAACAGAAACAGACTCATAGCGACCGAGAACAAACTGGGGTTGCCAGAGGGGAGGGGGTTGGGGGATGGACAAAAGATGAAAGGATTAAGAGGTGCAAACTTCCAGTTATAAAATAAATAAGTCATTGGGGATATAGTGTAAAGCACAGGGAATATAATCAATAATATTTTAATAACTTTGGATGGTGACAGGTGGGTACTAGATTTATTATGGTGATCACTTTGAAAGACATAAAATGTGGAATCGTTATGTTGTATACCTGAAACTAATATCATATCGTGTGTCAGCTATAGTTAGAAAACATATTGATTTGGTTTTTTAAGGTTGCAAGCACGGGCGGAATCCTTTCATGTAACTAATTCCCATGTTCATTAGGAATTCATTCACTCAGGTGTTGAGTGAGTGTTTTGTCTTCCTTGCACCAGATAGTGTCACAGGCACTGGGGACACAGAGGACAGTAAAAGGGGCTGGTGCCGGTGCCGGCCCTCAAGCACGCTGTCACCTGACTGGAAGACAAACAAGTAAATACTGGCACAAATGATGCTAAGTGCTATGTGAAGAAGAGAAAGGGGAACCTGAAACAGGCACACACACACACACACACACACACACACACACACACAGAACGAAGTGAATTCTATGGCGCAGCGGCTTTTTGTTCTGCTGAGCCAGTGATGGGTGTGGGTTTGCAGTTTAAGGAGTAGGACTGAGGGTGGATTACTGTCTAATGGAGGGAGAAAAGTCAGGAATCTGAGAATTTGGGTAGGCAGGAGGTCAGTTATTCAAGTGAAGTCCCCGACGGCTGTATTTCACACTTACTGTGTGCCAGGCAATTACATGTTAATAACTCCCATTTACTGAAAAGTTATAATTTTTTAAAAAATGATTACTTATTCTCTAGATGAAAAACGACAGTGAACGATTTTTCCATGATCCCACCTGGCAAGGTTAAGACAGGGATGAACCCAGACCACGGGGCTCCAGAAAGCAGACGCTAACCGTTGTGCTACTGACAGTCTCAAGCCTGGTTCCTTCAGTTTTCATGAAAGTGGTGGGAGGTAAGACGCTGGGAGAGGTTAACGGCTTCTAAGACAGGCCACAGGAAGCTGCAGAGCAAGACTTCACGCCCAGGTCCCCCTGTGTCCAGGCCCGCTCCTGACCCACCCTGCCGTGGCCTCAGCCTCTCATTTGCCGGCCGGTGGCGGTGGGTGTACCCATCAGCACTGGCGCACATCTGTTCTGTCTGTGAACAGCACTAACAGGTCACTTCCCCAAGACTGATCGCCGCTATCCAACATCTGGTGCTCAGCCAGCAACACATCTGTTTCCTTGAAGGGCTACACACGCTGACAGAGGTTACTGACTTTTCTGCAAATCTGGTTGTAGGGACACAGAGGCCCTGTCATAGCGGAGGAAGCTGATACCCAGGAAGGGAGCAGGCCAAGCAGGATTCCTTGAACCATCGCATATCTTAGTTTGCCTATTTATTGGCTGCCGACTCAGGAAAACCCAGTCTAGAGCCGAGCACGGCATATGCTAGCTGTGGAATATTTGAATAAATGAATGGATGGATGGATGAATGAATGAATGAATGAATAATGATCCCAACCTCCATGCATCAGACATTTATGGGACACCTACTCTGTGTTGGACGATGTGCAGAGTGTGGAGAGGACGGCAGCACCGGGCTTTCCATCCAGGACAGGTCAGGAGCTCACATTCCAGGCAAGACAGGCGAGTGGAACACTGGTCTCCCAGTGTAATAATAAGTACTGTGTCTCCCCGAACAGAAGACCTCGCCTGGCCATCTGCTCTAATGTGTCTTTTGGAGCAAAAATTAATATAAGACCTAGTATTATATGATTTATATTATATTATAGACCCGGTCTTATTATTATAGTAAAATAAGACCAGGTCTTATATTAATTTTTGCTCCAAAAGACGCATTAGAGCTGATGGTCTGGCTGGGTCTTACTTTTGGGGAAACACGGTAGTTGTGCCGGAAGTCAGCAATTGCTACAGTGAATTAACAAACAGTTGGAGGAACGGGCTGCACTCCTGGCCTGCTGGGAGGAAGGGAGATTAATGAATTGCTCAGACTGCTTGCCAATTAATGCTGACCTCTGCTTGATGTCTGACCCTCTCCCTTAAAATACTGCCCGTAAGTAATATATTCTGAGAAAGAAATAGCCCTCTTCCCAACTTCAGAGGGGGAAATTGAACACAGCCCCCAAATCTGTCTGTTCTTGCCTTGTTAACCCGGGCCCTTCACATCAACTTAAGCCGGAAATTCATTAGACCTCACTAACGGGGACGGTGTTTGGAGCTGGGTCACAGGCATATGCTGAACGCTGCAGAAACCTCCTCATCCCCCTGAGACCGGGCAGCTGCAGTCCAGAGAGATCTGCAGTGGGGCTTGAAGGAGAAAGACAGTCTCGCCATCTGCTTGTCCATGAAGCCCAGGCGGCACATTTGTTTTGTTGGGTAACCTTGACTCCAGACTGAGGGTCGACCTGGCAGTCCCTGCCTCCAGGGGAAGGGGGCTGCCCTCAGGAAGGGGGTGGACAAAGGTCTAGGAGACAGGGCTGAGCCTGTAGGGGCAGGGACACACCCGGTTGGGCCCAGTAGATACCTGCTTCCTCCAGAGTCATCAAAGCCCCTTGTTGCCATGGCAACGGAGACTTCTTCCAAACCCAGGCAGCTGTGTACGTATTTATGAGGCCTGGGAGTGGCACCTCTGGATTCAAATCCTGTCTCTTCTGCTCTCGGTTGAGGGTTCTTAGCCAAGTCCCTTTCCCCTCTAAGCCAAATTACTTACAACATGGAGGTATAATGGCACCTTTTTATAAGGCAAAAGGGCTGAAGCTGTCAAAAGTCGGTCAGGAATTCCACACGCCAAAAGCACAAAGGCACACACACATGCACACACACAGACGGTGTTCACTGCAGTGTTATTTTGCAATGTTGGGAGTGGAAACAATAATGTTCCAAATAGAGGGTGCTTAAAAATTTTGTTTCCACGTTATGGATTATTTTGCAGCTGTTAGAAAAAGCAAGGTCGTCTTACAGGTTCTGACAAGGAAACAGCTCTTAGCGGCTTATGAACTGGGAAAAGCAGGTCTCACATCAATAGATGTAATT
Organism: Rhinolophus hipposideros; assembly: GCF_964194185.1. Taxonomy (NCBI): domain Eukaryota; kingdom Metazoa; phylum Chordata; class Mammalia; order Chiroptera; family Rhinolophidae; genus Rhinolophus; species Rhinolophus hipposideros. Next base: position 40,266,122 of record NC_138069.1, read on the forward strand.
TGACTTTGTGATGAAAACAAAACAAAAGCCCCAAACCCAACACATGAGGAAGTCCGATTGTAACAGTGCATGGAGGGGGACGGCCGACTGCTTCTATTCCGACCCAATACATCGGTGGAGGTTTTAGAATCCACCACAACCACCTCCCTGGGAGAGGTGTCATGAGGGTCCCAGGAGGTGGGGGTGTGATGGGCGGCCCACGGGAGTCAGAGAGCTACGGGCAATGGGTGCTCCTCAGTCTCGTCAACAGCTAAGCCAGCTTCTTGGGCCTGCCAACCAACAGCACCCACCCTGCGGACACTGGACTGTCCACCATGCAGAGACAGCCCCAGGTGAGTGCAGGTGAGGGTCCCCAAGCTGACCCAGCTTCTGCAGCGGCCCATGGGCTGGCTCCCTATCCCAGGCTCTTTCTGAACCTCTGCCCTTTGCTATCCCGGCTTGTTACCTTCAGCTCCCTTCCCCATGTCCCCACTGATGCAGAAACTTCACAACCCCCATCTCTGCACAACCCCCATCCACGACTCTCTCTCTCTGTCTGAGATAGTCAGGCTATAGTCCGTGCAGGGTTGCTTAGTAAGAGGCCCAGGGACACCCTCCCTGCTTTGGGACCTAGCACCCCACCCCACCCCAAGCAAATGACACTTTGTTTCCTGAGGTGCCAGACTTTTCCTAAAGTGATGAAATCCAACAGCCCCCAGGTGTCTGAGGTAACTCCTGTTGTTTGCACAGAGCACTGGGTCAGCTGGCTCGTGGCATGTGTTTTTACGAGCGTGGAAAGTTATTTGTGCCCAGTCACCACCTACCTTCTCTACAAAAGACAGAACGTTCACCTGCTGACCCCCAAGGAGGCGTCTTGCTGGCATCTCTCACGCATTGCCTCTGCAATGGGACACATACCCCTTCGGCTGATCTCCAAGCTAACAAGGAAGGCCTGGCTGCCCTGAAAACCACGGGGTCCACCTGGCAACAACCCTACAAAGGGAGCAATATTCCCCCTCATGTTACAGAAGGGGAAACGGAGCACAGAGAGGTTGGTCCAGCCACCAAGGTCACACAGTGTGCGTGTGGCCAGACCAGGGTTCCAAGCCTTCTCTGTCCAAAGCCTGTCTGTGAGCCACATTTCGTCTCAGACTCACTGTCACGGTGGCCTGAGTTCTAACAGATCCAGATCATGGGGGGGTCGGGGGGGGAGCTGGAGCGGGAAGGGTTAACTCTGCCTAGGCAGGGAGAGGTCAGGGGGAGGAAAGGAAGGAATGAAGTGGTCTGTGTTGCTTCTCTGTATTTAGCTTGGCCCCATGCTGGCACTGGTTTAATTTAGATTCGTTAACTGAGAATAAAAATTAATTGGATTTATTTGGGAAACTATTAAAAGGCCCCAGTCTTGCCTGGAGGAAGAAGCCACAAAAAAATGGGCCTGGGCCTGATGGTAAGAATTTTCTTCATACTTGAATATATTTTAAAATAGGTGATTCCTTCACGTGGAACAGACTTTGAGATATGCCTTTCTGCCCCACTCCCCTCCCTGGCCGTCCTGCTTTCTTCCCAGAAAGCCACCACTAGTACCACTTTCTGCGTGACCACCCACTGGTGTTCCACGTGCATTCTGTTCTACATTGTGCTTTGTCTTCTACTTTTTTGTCCACATCACTTCATAAACTAATTTCTTTTTGAAAATTGTGTTCCATTCTATGGCTCCTACCACAATTTACTTGAGCAATCTCCTATTAACAGACACTTAGGGTGTTTTGATGAATCTTTTGATATCATGATACTGAAATAAATACAGAACTCGGTACCCACAGTGTTTTACACAAGCGTGATGGCAGAGCTGTGCGGTAAGTACTTAGGAGTGCGATTTCTGGATGCACTTGGGGTGTGCATTTGTGATTTTGACAGGAGGAGCCTCTTTTCCTTCCCCAGCGTGTGCCACCCCACCAGCCACACACGCGTGTGCCTATTTGTCCACAGTCTCATCCGCGCAGCATGTTATCTTCATCTGTGTGACTCCGATTGGTGAAAAACATCTTTTCCAAGCAGTCATAGTTCTCCTGACTATAAGTAAGATCTAGGATGTTTTCCCATTTCAGAGCTATCTGAGCTGCTGTTTCTGCGGATTTCTGTTGTTTGACGGTGAGACTTTGGAGATGATGCAGCTAGAGGCAGCTATTGGTAGATTAGGGTGAGTCCTAATGCAGTATGACCGGTGTCCTTACAAAAGGGGAAATTTGGACACAGGTGTGTAGGGAGGGAAGATGATGTAACGAGACAGTCAGGAAGCGAATCAGTTTGCTTTATGGAGATCCAAGATGGCGGAGGAGACAAACACTGGGCTTGCTTCCTTCCGTGAACACATTAAAATTACAACTAAATTATAGAACAAGCAATCTAGAGAACCGTCTGAAGTCTAGCTGAACAGAAGTTTCATAACTAAGAATATAAAGCAGAAGCCACGTCGAGACTGAGAGGAGGTGCTGAGACATGAAATGGGCTGGCCCAAACCTGGGTGTGGCGATTGAGAATCAGGACGGAGCTCAGCCACAGAGGTTCCCCCAGAGGAGTCCTGGTCCTGTTGAGACTGCCCTTTGTGTGTGCCACTTGTGGGGCTAACTGCGCGGTGTTCTGCTGTGGTCTGAAACCAACCTCCAAGTATGTTGGTCCTGGGGCGTTTTAGGAGGGGCTCCAGTGCAGGCCCGGGTCACCCACTGCCTGTGACTGGCCAGGGTCTAGCTGGTAGGAGCTACAAAGTGATCCACAGTTGGCGTTGCCTGTGCTGGACCGGGAGGCACATGGGAGAGGCCATGTTTTGAACCGAGGTTGGCTGCCACCAGTACAGGTCTGGGGTAGCTCCGCAAGAAGCCAGGACACGCCAAGGCCTGCTGCCACCTGCAGGCTCCCATGAGGTTCAGCTGCTGATAAGGCCCGCTGCGGTATGGAGTCAGGTGAGGCGGGATCTCAGTGGGTCAGCAGAACAGAGCTGCAGAGCTCACCGCCAATCAGATGCAGATTAGGCCGTGAGGGGGCGGGCTTAGCCCAGGAAAGATGACACCCACCTGCGGCCTGCATGGGAGAAGGATCCCACACAGGGAAAACGGTGACTGTCTTCCAACCCTCTCCTGCAGCCACACGCCTCAGTCTGTCCCTCGTATGTCTACGATGCCTCTCGAGTCACTGTCCCTCCACTGAAGCCTAAGGTGAGTGCCTGTGAGCGAGTGAGTCTGTGCACAGGCTGTTTAAGAGGACGTCTGGGTTTCCCGCAGCCTCCGTCCCACCTGGATGGTCCGAAACCCCACTGTTTGTCACAGCCAGATGTTGTGGGGCTCTTCTTCCCGGCACCAGTACTCCGGGCTGGGGAGGCCGTGTGGGGCTGGGGTCCCCAGCGAACCTCTACAGCCAAGATATTCTTCCTGGTTCTCAACCACCACATGGAGTTTGGGGGCCCGTTCCTCGCCTCCACCCTTCCTACCAGTCTCGCCGTGGCTTCTTCTTTATGATTCTTAGTTATAGGACTTCTGCTCAGCTAGACTTCAGATGGTTCTCCAGGTTGATTGTTCTGTAATTTAGTTGTAATTTTGATGTGTTCATGGGATGCGGTAAGCATAGCGTTTATCTACTCTGCCATCTTTCATCCTCCTCTCTGATACGCAGTTTCTGATTTAAGAATTAATTGCTCAGGAGACTCAATTAGTGTGTGCGTTCATTCACATTCAAATAACAACCATTGCCTGTTCTATTCTCTCTTGAACCTGCCATTGCCCGGGCAGTCCACAACAGACATTTATGGAGACTCAAGGCTGCACCTCGGGGCGGGGGGGAGTGGTTCTTATTCATCCTGGTTCTCAGAGACCCCAGCTGCAGTCATGGGAAAACAGAGCTAGTGGAATGAGGAGATGGGAGTTTAAATCTCAGATCTGGTACTTACCGTGGGTGTGATGAGGCCCAAGTTACATCACCTCTGTGAACTTGGTTTTCTCGCCTGTACTGTGTGGGAGCAGTCATGCCGCCCTCAGGCTCTGTAGGCATCACATAAGATAAAGCCATAGGTGGCATGCAGAAGGTCATGGCTCTTGCTTTCACAGCTTTCAACACAAAAGGCCAATGAAACAAGACTGAACCGTGTCTCATATGCTAAGCTGGAGCCAGAGGTCACGTATTTAAAAGGATTTCAGTAATTAACAGAATCTTGATTTTCAGTTTCTTGGGGAAAGATGACTTTTTTTACCCCACAGACTTTCATACTTAGGAACTAGGTCTGGCTGTGAGACGTGAGTGGTTGTTAACGCAGTTTGGAGGGGGCTCATTTGCCTGCCATGTCCCCCCACATATCTACTGCCTCCTACTGCCAACTGAGGGTAACACGCTATACTTACAGCACCCACCTAAGACCAGGGTGTAACTTTGAGAATAGAAGCTACATGCAAGTTCTTAATGACGTCACACTAGCTTTGCAATACCAACCCCCATATTTCTTCTATGTGTGAAAGAACTGTATTTCTATTCTTTTTATTCTTTTATTTATTTTTATTTTTTTGAGGAGGCCAGAGATGCTGCTAAATGTATTTCTATATTTTTAAAGCCCTCCTCTTTTTGCTTTTCTGTTACAAACAGCTGATACCTCGAACACGTGGTTTCTGCCCCCAACACCCATTCACTCGCCTTGTAACCACCCACGGTTTCCCTCGGTGGGGCCGCCTCCTCCTCAACTTTCAGCTTGTGTGTTTCTGGAGGAACTGACTGACCCAGGACTGAGTAACGTGCCATAACCCTTTGTGACAGCGATTGATTGATTCAGACGTGAGCGTGTGCCTGAAAATTTTTACTAAGAACGGACGCCAGGATTTGCTTACATATTCCTGTTGGCTTTGCATGTAGACACATGAGGCCTGGGGACTCATATTAGCCACTTGTGACCACAGGGGAGGAGCTTGCAGAGAAGGAAGCCCCATAGAAGAAAATGGGGCTAATACATGGTCAGAGAAGCCCATCCTAGTCGGACGATATTCGCCCTGTATCAAGCTCTGCCTGAAGCCTCCGGACTGTTCAGTTGTGTGAGCCGATACGTTCCTATTATTTACTCAAGTGCATCCAGAAAGGATTTTTTTTCTATCACCTGTATCAGAGAGGCTCCAATTGATGATACGTTGGTTTGGAAACAAAATAGTGTTCCAGTAGGCTAACTATAGAAATTCCAAAGGAAGAAATACTGTGGTTCACTTGGAATAACACTGGGAAAAAGAAACCAGTCTGGCTTCCTTCAGGGTTCCTGAGTCATGGGTCAGAGCTGCACACGGTGGAGCCACAGCTGTGGCGTGGGGCTCAGGTCCTTCCACGATGCGTTGGGACCCAGGCACGAGGGGCTGTGTCTCCCTCCATTTCACCTGTGCAGTGTACATGAACATCAGCAAACCAGGCAGTACGGGACTTTTAAGATGGTGAGGAGACTGCTCTGGCCGCAGACAGTGGTGAGACTCTGGGTGGGAACACGTAGGCGAGGAGGATTCAGGGAGGAGAGTTGCCAAACCCACAGAGACCTAGCCGGCTGTGTCTCTTGCTCAGGTAACATCACAGTCTTTCCCAATGCTTGGCTCACATAACACCTTGCTGATTAACGGGGTGATTTTTGATGGTACACACATATAAAAAATGTTTTAATAGTTTTTGACTGCGAATTAAAAAATCTTGTGTTTTTCTGCTTAAAGTAAGACTATCGCTTTTTCTCCTAAGGTGTACTGATTAAGAGAAAATATTAAGTAATGGATAGCCAGACAGGTACAGCATTTGGGTGAGATTGGATAGGTATGGGCCAGAGACAAGTTTTAACCTTCATGGCAGCCTTGCTCTTCTGTGGAGAATATCACTCCCATTTTGCACAGAACAGTGAAGTCCAAAGAGGTGATGGCAGGGCTTGTGCTGGACTTTCCTGAGCCACCAGTCCCTGGACGCAGGACTTCTGCTCCCCTGGGAGAAAGCCTGTCCGCACAGACGCCTCCCCTGGGCACCAGAAGTGTGGGGTGAGTGACAGGAGAGCTCAGAGCCTGGGCTGAAGGCGCTTTGCCTGCTGCCAAGCGGGGCCTGCAAGAGGCGATAACTGTTGATTGACACGCCTGACCTTCCTGGAGAACTGCACAATCCTTTGTTTGAACAATTTCCAGGGAAGCCTAATTAATCCCATTGTTGATGCTTTTTTAAGACTCAGACTCAATGCTGCGAGCAAATCTCTCTTTGATTTAAGGCTCTGGAAAGAAGACAGAAGTTTTACCAAATGTGCCTGCATTATGCTCTGGGCTCCACACACAGCAAATGAAGGCGTGTTTCACTGTGACAGGGTGGCCAGCCCCCAGGGAAACACCCCTTCTTGTTGTGGCCGCCTGTCAAAGACCTTTCCCTGTCTGGATTTTCTTTGGTGAATTTTCACTGTGTGGAGGTCCTTTGCAAATATAGACTAAGAATCGGGCAATCACACACACTGTTGTGCACATGGCAGCAAAATAATTATAATAACCACAATATAAAAATAGCTACCGTTTATTCTCACTAAATGCAAACACGTAAATATTTTAAAATAGTTGAAATACAAGAAACATTTTCTGAATGTTGCCTGTGGGCTAGGCGTACCAAGATGGATTAGACCTTGTACTTAAGGAAGAATCCACCACTAAGGAAGGTGGATATAGATGACTCCGACAAACTCAAGGAAGGCTTCCCCAAAGTGGGGCCATTTGAATTGGGTATTGAGGTATGACTAGGAGTGTGTTACAGGAAGAGTGAGGAAAAGTGGGGGGGAAGCTTATGCAAAGGATCACAGAGTAGAAGTGTAAGGTCACATGGCTATTAAAGGACAGGACAGGGATTTAAGGTCAGGTTTGTTTGACTCCAAAGCCCTGCTTTCAAGCAGAGTGATATTCTATTGAGGAGGTAAAGCTGACACTACTTGAGGAGGCTGAGAAGGACCGAGGTTCCACTTTGGGCAATTGGATGGGTGGGTATGGCAGAGACTGCATGTGGTTACCCTAATAGCCATTCTCTTTGTTTTCTTCAGTAATGAAACCTCCAGTGTTCCACTGGGTATCTGGAATAGTGGCTGTATTTCCTGGCCGCCAAGGCAGACGTGGCTAAGTTCTGGATGTTGTATGTCACTCCCTCTCAGTTGAGGGAGTCGGCATAGAACTCGTATTTTTCTGGGGCACAGCAAGCCCAGAATAAGCCGTCCAGGGATGTTGTGCCATTTTTCCAGGTGCCCTGGCTATGAACCTTGGAGTCTCCCTTCCTCCTCTCTTTCTCACATCCCAAACGCAATCCAGTATCCAGGCACTTCCGTCCATCTCCACTGCTGTCACCTTGGCCTTCACCACCAGCCCCCTTACCACAGGAGAATCCTAGAGGGGGCTCCTGCTACCACCTGTGACCCCTCTAGTCTGTTCTCAGCTCAGCAGCCAAAGTGATTCTTCCTAAGGGTGGTCCGATCACACTCTTCCTCTACTCTGAGCTCTGCGTGGCTCCCCATCCTGTTCAGGGTAAAAGCCAACGTCCTGACAAGGGTCTGCAGGGCCGTCCATGATCGTGTCTCGGTCCCCGTACCTCTGAACTGTGTTTTTCCTTTTCCACCTCACTCCACTCCGGCCACACTGGTCTGCTTGCTGTTGCTCCTGAGCTTGGCATGTTTTCCCCTGTGGCGTTTGCACTGGCCGTTCCCCCTCCAGGCATGCCCTTCCCCCAGATATTCAGTGGCTACCTCCCTCCTCTCCATCAGGTCTTTGCACAAATACCCCTCACACTCAGTATAAAATGACAACCCACTGCCCCGACCCCCAACTCCCAACCCCTCTTAGTCTGTTCGCAGTTTTTCCTATAGCATTTTTAATGTACCATATAATTTGCTTCTTTACTAGGTTTATTATTTATTATTTAGAGTCTGTCTTCCCCCACCTGAGTGTGAACTCCAGGAAGGAGGAATCTTTGTTTTGTTACTAATGTATTTCAAGCACCTAAAATAGTGCCCAACATAGAATAGGTGCTGAAAAAATATTTGTTAACGAGTCTTGTGGAAGACAATTATTTTTCAAAGTTTTTCAGAATTGTGGTCCATTTGAAATACACACAAATAGTGGAGACAACAGTGCATCAAACTCCGACATAGCCATCACCCAACCGACAACTGTCAACTGTGAACAACCTTTTGTCGTCTACACCCCCATCCATCTGCACCCCAGATGGCTCTGAAGTGAATCCCAAACACCCTATCACTTCATCTGCAAATATTTCAGAATGTATCTCTAAAAGCAAAACTCCCATTTTTGCCTTATTTGAACAGCTTTACTGAACTATCGTTGATGTATAAACCATGTATATTTAAGGTATGGAATCTGATATGCATATACAGTGTGAGTAATCACACCCAATCCAGCGACTGACTTATCTACCGCCTCTGCGTCATCCTGTGTGTGTGTTGAGAAGATGTAGTTTAAGATTTACTCTCTTAGCCCCTTTCAAGTATCCAAGGCAGTACCGTTAGCTATGTGTCGCCATGCTGTACGTTCGGTCTCCAGAATGGATTCATTTTGCGGAACCGAGAGCCTTTGATCAAGAACTCCCCATTTCCCCCTCTCTCCTGCCTCTGCCAATCACCATCCTACTTTCTGTTTCTATGGGGGGGGGCGGGAAATAAAACCCTTTTAAAATAGAATCACAGTACCATCATCACAGCTCAAAATAATCAATAGCAATTTCTTAAATTGTTAAACATCTAGTCGGTTTTTATACTTCCCAATTGTCGTATACATGTGTTTTTTTTTAAGTTTGTTTAAGTGGGGCCCAAGCAAAATTCACCCTGTGATCAGTTCATGTGTTGCCTAAGACTTTTTTAAATCTTGAAATTCTTTTCCCATCATCTTGCAATTCATTGCTGCGGAAAGAACAGTCATTTGTCCTCGGTTTCCCACAGTCTTGACTTTGCTAATTGCATTTCCTTGGGGGCATGTAACAAGTTCCTTTGTCTTCTCTATTTCCTGTAAGTTGGCAGTTGGCTCTGGAAGCTATGCAGACCTGGGTGTGTTGCTTTGGCAGCCCCACTGCATGTGTGGTGCGGTGCACAGGGAGAGGCTGGGATCTGATTGTCTCATTTCCGGAGGTTAGTGGCCTTTCATCATTAATGCCCCAATTCATTATTTCATTAGGAGTTGCAAGATGGTGGTCATGCAGTTCCACCTTCCTTCTTTGCCAAGAGAGACGGAGGACCTTCCCCTCAGCAGCTGAGATGCAGTACGTGTAGCACTTCTCAGGATTTTTACTCTTGTCCAGACCAAATCTACTCACGCTAGATGGTAATGACACTACACCCCCCATGAGAGGAGCCAGGTGGCTGTGGGCGAGGGAAAGGTGATCACTTCAGGGTTGTGTCTCAGAGGTTGCGGTGGCTTTGTTTCCTAACAGAGGGACAGCTCAATATGGAGCTTGGTGAGGCCAGGGCTGGTGGCCTTGTGCCTACGTCCAGAGTCTCTGGTGGGTGACTCGGCATCTAACTGGCCGTGGCCTTAGTCTCCCCCCCCCCCCGCATGCCCGCCGGGCTCCTGGTCGGGGGTGCACCCCAGCGCTAGCAATCCAGACTCATGGAGGCTGCAGAGGACCCATGACACCATCTAGAAGGGGTGTGGTGGAGCCCAGTGAGGGAGGAGAACGGGCAGTTGAACTGGGTCACTCTCCCAACACTGATGCAACCTTCTGAGACACACTGGTCCCACACGGCCTTTCTGGAATGTTCCAAGTGACTGAGCAACGGCTTGTTCTCTCGTGAAGCTGTGGCCTGCTGGGGAATGAACCAACTTAACCAGCGTGCGTTGACTTTCCCTCTTTCCCTGCCTCCCTTTCGTTTTCCCTCATTGTGCTTTGTTGACATTGGAGTACCCCACCCCCATAAAATGTCAGCACCCAGCTTTCTCTCAGGCTCTGCTTTCTCAGGGACCTAGATGACTATTGCCAGTGGAGACTTGCTGTTCTAACTGCGTGCCCTCAGGCTGGTTCGAGGCTCCTCTAGAGTGCTGACGGTTTCCATACGTTTGTGCAATTAGAATATGGTAAAATACACATGTGCTGAAGGAGGTGAGGTTCCATCCTGCCTCCTCTGTTATTACTCGCAGCGTGACCTTGGGCAAGTGACTTCTGTGCATCTGTAGGGTCATGAGGGAACTGTTGGTCCAGCTTCCGGGTAAGACAGATGTGGGTTCGAATCCTGGCCTTTTCACCTTCTTGCTGTGTGCCTTTGAGCACGTTACTTAACTTCTCTGAGCCTCAGTTTCCTCTTTTATTAAAAAGTGGGTAATATACCGACCTGTGCAGTTGCTGAGAGGGTCACCTGAGATGACACATGCAAAAGCCCGAAGAAACAATAGATGTTCGGTCAATATGGAGAAATAAAGGGGTTTGGTGGCACCAGGCTTTGAATTCTTCATCAAGGAGTCCTCCTGCTTTTGTACCCGTTTCTTTTGAAAGATTCCACCTGCAGAAGCAAACCACTGGACACGAGTGATCATTACCTCACTAAACCAAGGTGCTTCTGGAGCTCCTCATTAGCGTAAGGTCGTCAATGTGACATCCCAGAGAATATAGGCCATGGCCAGGCCGCAGCAAAAACATCGCCCTCCCACGTCCCTCCGCTCACGTGTATTACTGAGCACCCACTGCGTGCTGGCACTGTGCTGAGTGCTCAGGGCACAGCCACGAACAAACACAGACATGGTCCCTGTTCTCATGGAGCTTTACTGTCCAGAACAGAGTTAGAGATTCACCAAATAGTCCGCAAACCAGATTGTCACGATGCTGCTCAGGAGGGGCATAGGAATCAAGAGGGACTCGAAGCTAGAGACCTGGGTCAGTGCCAGGGGGAGCAGAGCTTGGGCTGGGCTCTGAGGGATGAGTAGGAGTTGACTAGTCAGAGAAGGGAAGGAAAAGCATTCAGACAGAGGGAACAGCATGGGCAAAGGCCCTTTGGTGGGGAGAGCCTAACACATACAAGGAGCTGGCAGAGCCAAGTGGCTGGAGCTCAGGGGAAACGGAGCCAAGTGGTGAGAGGTGAGGCTGGAGCCAGGCCTTGTAAGACCTTGGGCCCTGGGGGAGGCTGTGTTCTTCATCATAAGATGTGACGTCATTCATGTAATTTAAGTGGAGGAGTGACACGGTCACATTTACTTTAGTTGAAATGTGAGGAGGGGTTTGGAGCTGACAGAAAAGCATGGAAGCAGAGACCAGGTAAGAAACTTTCCACTTGCTTCTTAAGGTGACTCTTGGAGGAGGGTGACATCAGAGGAGACGGAGAGAACAAATGGCTGATGAAGGTGTTAAGAAGGGAGAACCGACAGGTCCTCGTGAAGGTCCAGATACATAAGGAAAGGCAGAGAGCACTGTCAAGGGTGATTTGCAGGGTTTTGTTTCATAGAGGAAACTGCCAGTGCTGAGATGGGACCCCCAAAACCAGAACTCCGTGTGGGGGTAGCAAATGACAGGGAGGACATTCTGCCCTTGGCTGGAACACGCTGAGCTTGAGGTGCAAGAGAAGGTGAGGTTTGGATAAGTGTCGATTGTGATCTGGATTCTGGAAAAGGGGTCTGTGCTGGAGGCACAAAGGCTGTGAGTCATGGCTGTGAAGGCGGGAGCTGGAGCTGGGGGCGGATGAGCTCACTCCCTGACATTTCAGAAGCCTTCAGTAAATAGGCAGGCTCTGGGAAGCTTTGCGAGATAGTGAAAAATAGCTGCAGTTCCACCACCTCCTTTACTCCCATCACGTCAAGAATGTCAAAGAGTTGGGAAGGCCAGGTCCAAATCCAATAACCTGTTTGTTTTCACAACTTATTTTAGTTGTGGGATCATTTCATTCCTATGAATAAGAAAATAAAGTCCAATAAATAACAAAGTCCAAAAGGTAAAAAATGGAAGAGGTCTGATTAAAGCAGGGTTGTGAGGTGCACAACCCTACCCCCTCAGACCTCCCCCGTCCACCGGCACCTCCATGGACCCCCAGGGTTCCAAGGGAATCAGCTGAAACCTGCTGGCCTCCAAATTTCCTGTTTGCTTCCATCTGCAAAGGTTTCTGAGTCTCTGGTGGTCTGACGTGAGTGTGATAAGCGTCAGCCACATGTCCACGATGGCGCATCAGCCACCCAGGATTTCATCAGAACTCTGGGTCATCTGAGCACACCTCAGTCACCCCTGAACTTCAGACACATCAAAGACAGAAGTCCAAACAAGCAGCTTTCACACTAAGAGGATACAATTTAGAAACCCAGCTTTGGTTGGTCGAGAGGGCCCCTGACAAGACAGGCCTGTGGGGTTTCCCGAGTGGCACTCTCATTACAGAAATGCAATTTAACTCTCAGCAGAACTAAGGGCGTGTGTTGGGTTCTGCTCAGTGGCATTCATTCTGCAGTGACAAAGAAGGGGAGGATGGCAGCAGAAGCTTGTAGGTCTGGGAAGAGGAGGGGAAGGGTGGCATTTGGGGAGTTTGCTGCTGCTAAATCGCTCCATCTGTTACATTAATAATAACCAGTGCGTCCACGGAGCTGGGAAAAGGGGTAATTGAAGCAGACGGTACCTATTAGGACCTATCGGCACATATGCGACTGCTCATTTCGTCTGTACAAATGACTGCTTGCTTATGCAAATTTCTGATTGCCCACGATGGGAAATTCTGCTCCGAAGGCATTTCCTTGGGAAAGGCTTTATTCCAACCCTCAAAACCCTGAAAGGTCTAGGAGTGACACTGCCACGGGTGCAGAAAAGAAAGAGCAGCGAGCAAAGGAGAAAGAGCAGAGTTCTAATGGGAGGGTGTGACTACTGGAGGCGGTTCTCTCCCCAGAGGGGCTGGGGCACCTGGCTTGTATTGCCACAGAGTCAGGCAGACGAGCATAAGTGGCAGTGCTCAAAGCGAAGATCACCGATGGCCTGGGGTCCAAATTGTGGGAGAGATCAGGCCCGAGAGCCCAGTGTAATTTATGGTATAGAAATACAACTTAGGAATGGTAATATAACTCGTCATGTAACCCAGATACAACTCTGGGCTCCCTGTTACTCAGGTTCCAGGACTCAAGTATCACGAGAACCAAATGTGTCTTCTTGATTTGGGGGCAATTCATGAGGAAGTGCTTGTTGTGGTTCTTTCCGTCTTCATACGCTTGCTTTCTTGTGTGCTGGTCCTTTACCCTACAATCCCCTGGAGGCCAAAATCAACTCTGTCACTGGTTTCTACAAGCGGTACGTTTTTATTAGCATGTTGGGACGTTTGTACATTGGACTGGAGTTGGAAGGTGTGAGGAGATGGGGGGAGAGTCTAGTGGGACGTGACACATGTAGTTCCTAGTTCCCTGCCATCTCCTGGCTCTCTTGCCTCTCTTTTCCTCTCTTATTCCACCCTTTTATGTCGTCCCAAGCAACAGATAATATGATCTCCTCGGCTTTGCTCAAGCTCAAGTGCTTCACATTCTTTGCCAGGACCTCAAACATTTGCAAATGATTGTTTTAAGACAGCTATCCCTTAGGAGGAGTTTTGGTGAATTCAATTTTTCTCCAACTTGTTACACAAATACAGACCCTGATCCCAAATCTAATAGAACCTTCTATGTATAATATTGACAGTTCTTCTTTTTCTGTTGTTGGAAGGAAAAGTCGGTTTGGTTAAGGATTACTAAGTCCTCGGACAGGCGGTGACTCAGGATACTTTTGGCTCCACTTCAAATTGTCTTAAACAATAAGGAAATTTATTATTATCTCACATGGTAAGAACGCTGGAAGTGAGGCAGCTCTCTGGGCTGCCTAGTTATCATATGAGATAAGCAGCTCGGTTATCCTGTTAAAGACCCGTAGTTTTCCGTCCTCCACTCGCCATCTTAGTTCAGTCAGGGAACTTTGTTCTTCCACCGGCTCCCTGGATATTCCCTACACGATGCAGCACTTGCAGACATGGGGAAGACCCCTCTTTCAGAGAAGAAAAGGGACCCTGTCTTCTGTGTGTCTCTTTTTGCGAAATTCCACCGAAGACACTCCTTCCTGTCCCAGTGACAACCATTCACTGTGGTAAATGGATGATTAGCCTAGCAGGTTAGTGTCTCACAGTTCTGGAGTCTAAAAATCCAAAATCGAGGCATTGGCAGGGTTGTTTCCCTCTAAGGTCTGTGGGAAGAATGTGCCCCACGCCCCTCTCTCAGCTTCCAGTGGCCTTAGGCGTTCCGTGGGTGTAGATGGCAATCTCCCTGTGTGTGCCATAGTCGTCAGCCTTCTATGTGTGGCTGTCACAGTGCCCAAATTTCTCCTTTTTATAAGGTCACCAGTCATTCTGGATTAGGACCCACCCTAATGACCTCATCCTAACTCGATCATCTGCAAAGACCCTATTTCCAAATAAGGTCACATTCACCGTTACAGCAGCGGTTAGGACTTCACCATTTGGGGGAGGGGGTGCGACTCAGTTCAACCCATAAAAGGAGGCTTGTCCTTTTGGTGTGTCCGGTCACCTATTGACACACCCTCAGAGAAGCTGTGTGCCTGAAGATGCTGGCTGCAACAGAGTTTATAACAGTGGGGTGTGGGAGAGTGGCTATAAGGGAACAATTTAGTGAAATGTTGTATCTCCTCGATGTCACCGTAGAAAGCATGTTATGAAGAGTTTACAGTTACACAAGCAATGCTGACGACTGCTCTGAGTTCGAAGAGGAAGTCGCCCTCCCCTCACCCCATCTCCTACTCTCAAAGATGGGTCTGGATCAAAGGCCGGGTGTTTCCAGCTCAGGAAGAGGAGAATGCCCACGGATCTGTCACTGGTTAGGCTGAGTGCTAAGAGTATTCTGTCTCGAACCTCAGTGCCTTGTTTTCCTGAGCCCGGAAAGGTCAAGCGCAGCCTGAAGTGTGCTCCCTCCTGGGAGGAGACCTCCATCCTTGCATGCCTTGCACGGCTTGCAAAGTACTTTCACGTCTGTTAACTGAATTCATGCAGCAACTCTGGGGGTGGAGGGTATCCATTGACAGATGATGACGGAGGCACCGGAAGTTGGGCAGACTGTGCAGAGCCATGCAGCCACTCAGGCCAGGACTGAAACCTCATCTGCTCCTCGTCCAGGGCCCTTTCTGGAGTCCAGGCTGCTTCTTTCCTAGGGACAGTCTGGCTGGAGGCAAGGAAGCCTCCTGGACAACACCAGAGCTGGGAAAGCAGAGGCCATGTTTGCCCCTGGGTTTCCCAGCTGAGCTAACTCTCTCCCA
This sequence comes from Rhinolophus hipposideros, assembly GCF_964194185.1. Classification (NCBI taxonomy): domain Eukaryota; kingdom Metazoa; phylum Chordata; class Mammalia; order Chiroptera; family Rhinolophidae; genus Rhinolophus; species Rhinolophus hipposideros. Next base: position 40,281,356 of record NC_138069.1, read on the forward strand.
GGCCAAAGCCAGTTAGAAACGGGGGACGCTGCTGAGGTACCATTGGTGGTGTGAGTTGCCTTGCTATCATTCATTCAAGTTGCCTTGCAGCTCTCTCACTGAGGGTTTCTGGTTCTGTGCTGCAGGAATGACTTGACTCATTATTCTCCGTCCCTCCTTTTGGCCATCAGGAAACTCATGGCTAAGTGAGTAAGTGTGTGGAAACTCATGATCTCCATCCGCACCCCAACTTTCTCCTTGTTCTTGACTTTCTCATGTGATGTTTTGTGTCCTTGGCCCTGATCTTTTTATGTATAGCCTCTACTTTATTGAAAGTGTTCTTATAAGCTGCCTCTATTGCTTTGTGGATTGAAACAGAGTATACAAAAATAAAATATTATCTTTTTCGAGGAAAAGGACGTTTTGGAAAATGAAAGTCCTTTTTTGGTGATGCAAACAGAAGATAAGGAAAAGATGACCCAATGTCACACAGGCTTTGTGATCTGGAGAACACAGGTCTTTGGCGCGCGATAGTAAACGCACTGGGCTGCAGTATAATTTTCTATAATTGGAGTCGCTGTGCTGATACTTTCATCTCCACTACCACTTTCATGTATTATTATTGGCGGGAAGAGCAGGATTTGAATTGGCACGCTTTTTGTTCAGTCGGGTTTATTAAGGTAAAATTTACAAAGAGTACAATTTTTCCTTTTTAAGGAAAAATTTGATGCGATTTGATGCATTTTAACAAAGATTGAGAGTCACAGAACCACCAGCACAGTCCAGATACACATTTCCAACACCCTAGAAACTTCCCTCGTGGCCCTTTGTGCTCACTGCGCTCCCTGTCCCCTGCCCTTGCTCCAAGCCCACTCAGCTGATTTCTATCCTAGTATTGTTCCTTCTCCAGATGATCCGGTAAATCAAATCATACCCTGGATAACCTGTGTGTCTGGCTTCTTTTGTAATGTTTTCTGAGAATCATTCATATTGTGGCATGTCTCAGGAATTGATCCTTTTTTGATAGCGTAGTAACATTTATAATTAGAAATTATAAAATGACATCTAATTTATACATCAGTTAAGAGGTATTTGGGTTGTTTCGAGTTTTTGATGATTAGGAATGAAACTGCTGTGAACATGTGCACTCAGGTCTTTTGTGGACATACATTTTCATTTCTTTTGGGTAAATATCTAGAGTAGGATTGCTGAATCGCATAGCGGGTGTGTAACTACTATAGATAAAAAATCGTCAAACTGTCCTTCCAATGTGGCAGGATGGACCGGTTTGCAGTCCTGCCAGCCTTGCATGAGAGCACCGGCTGCTCTTAGGTAGCATTTGTCTTGCTCTGTTCAGGCTGCTTTAATGCACTACCACACACTGGGTGGCACAGAAGCACCAGGAATGTATTGGTCTCGGTCCTGGAGGCTGGGAGTCTATGATCAGGGAGCCAGCAGGGCTGGGTGACGGCCGTCTTCTGGGCTGCAGACTTCCGGTGCTCACTGGGCGGAAGGGTTAGGGAGCTCTGTGGGATTTCGCCTGTAAGAGCACTAACCCCATTCAGGAGGGCCTCACCCTCATGACCCGAATCACTCCCAAAATGCCCCACCTCCTAATACTGTCACCTTGGGGGTTAGGATTTCAACATATGAATTTGTTAGGGAGTTGGGGGTTGGGGGGGAAACAGACATTCAAACCATAGCAGTATTGGTGGGTTTTCTTCATTTGCTTTTGCCATTCCAATGGGTGTACTGAGGTATCAAATTATGGTTTCAATGTGCGGCTGCCAAATGGCTAATGATGGTGAACATTTTTTCATGTGCTTATTTGCCGTTTGTGTCTTTACTTTGAATGTGAACTTTTACTGTTTACATTTTTTGTCCGTTTTTGAGTGGTGTTGATCTCATCACGAGTTGTAAGAGTTCTTTATACATTTTGGATACAAGTTCTTGATCAGATATGTTTCACAGATACCTTCCCCCATTCTGTGGCTTGTCTTTTCATTTCCTGAACAGCATTTTCTGAAGAGCAGAAGTTTTTCCTTTTAACGAAGACCATTTTATCAATTCTTTTTTTATGGGTTTTGCTTGTTGTGCCCTAGCTATAAAAATGTTTGCCTAAACCAAGTTCACAGACATTTTCTCAGTTTCTTTTAGATGTTTTACAGTTTTAGGCTTAAAATTTAAATCCATGATCAATTTTGTATTGACTTTTGCATAAGGTGTGGGCTGAGTGTTGATGTTTATTTCTTGTACGTGGACGTCCAAGGGGACGTCTAATTGTTCAGGCGCCATTTGGTACACAGTCCCCTCTTCCCCTTTTGACTCTCACTGGTACCTTTGTGGATCCTCTCATTCTTCACTTGGGGTGAGACGCCCCCACTTCCATGCCCCCTCGCTTTCCAAGTCTGATCCCAGCATTGAGCCTAGATGGAGAGGTTTGTTGCAATAGGTAACCGTCCGTAAAGGGGAAAATGTTGGCTGTGAGTGACTCATAAGAAAAGCCCCCTGAAGCCTGATAAATTGGCCTCAGCACGTAAGTGCTTCCTCCAGGTTTTAAAAGGGAAAGCTGAAAGACATCCACTTTTACTGGCTCAAATTGGATGGCCACAAAATCACTTTTATCTGCCACCCCGGCCTTTCCCGAAAGAAATCCAATTTAGCAAGGAAATAAATATAAGCTGATGGTGAGGCCCAGGGAGTCCCTCCACTTTGGCACCTGAAGACTGGCTGAAATGAAGGTGGTGGTCCCCATCCAGCGTGGGCCATTTGTCCTGGGCCTGGAGCCACTTTAGCTTGGCTATGGGACAGAGAGTGTCCAGGGAAAGCAGGGGGCTGGAGAGTCACCAGGTTCTGTCAGGTACGCGTTCTCTTATCTTGGGAAACCATCTCAGCTTTGCGCACCTCAGTTTCCTCACCTGAAAACGGGGGAGAGAAGGGCCCCGGTGTCAGGCTGAAGAGAGAAGGAACGCAAGCAGCAGTCTGGTTCTCGGAACTTCAGTTTAAATGCCAAGCTAAGGCTTGGCAAGTCCTGCTGGTCTGAACTGCTGACACCTCACAGCAGGTCAACAGTGAGAAAAACCAAGTAGTGCCCGGGTAAACCAGCAAGGAAAAGAGAGTTTTTTTCACCGGACAGGTGCTTAACATCCATAAGCCTCCTCTCCCCCCACAAAGTGGTATTTTAAACTTTTCATCGATTAATATGAAACGAAAGCGCATATTCAGCCCCTGAGTTACACTGGCTGCGTTTCCAGCGCCTCCACAGCTCCAACGTGGGACGTCGCTCCTGCATCGGCCAGTGCACCTCCCCGAACATTTCCATCATGCCTGATGGTGCTACCGGATGGTGGTGTCCAATGGGTGACTCGTCCCGGGTTTGATGGCTCTGTGGGGTTCCAGGGTGCTGCCTGGATTCCTTGGCAGTGGCTGACGGTGGGCTGTGCTGGGAAGGAATCTGAGTTGGGGTCTGGGCCGGGCGGGAAGGAGTACATGCTTGGATGGATCAGCAAAATCCGTCCTGGGTGTGAGTTACTCCTCCCTGGGAGGAGTGACGGCCAGGGGTCTGGTGTTTCTGTGCAGGGCCAGGGCTCACCCCACACGGAGCTCAGGGCTTCTCCTACGTCGCCGAGTCCCTGATTGTTCTGAGCCCCAGCTCTGCTGTCAGCAGGAGCCACCAGGGCGCCTACCAGAGCCCCAGTTGTCTCCTGCCAGGGCTGGTCTCTGCCCTCAGCATCTGCTGGCTTGGACCACTCGTGAAACCCAAATGGCAGCTGGGATTGCTAAGCCCCTCCCGCCCTAGATAGTGTGTTCCAGTCAAACATCTACCTGGAAATGTTGGAGTGTTGGAGTGTCTCCTCCGTTCTTCAGAGAGGAAACCTCCCTGCCGCCTCTGACACGACAAGCTCAGGATGCTTGAATGTTTCCAAATGATACAGCTGCTCTAGGTTCCCCCTGTCAAATTCCATCCAGGCTTTGTTTGGTCTAATTGCCCCAGGGGATGCTTCCTGTACACAGATCGCTGAGCTCCAGCTCACAGCCCAGAATGCCTAAACACTCACGGATTTCTGTTCTTTTCTTCCTTCCTCCCGCCTCTTTTCTCCCCTCTCCCTTCCTTTCATTAACATTGATAAGAAAGGGAAAGAGAAAATGAAAACACGACTCTAACCAGCTAATCGGAAGTATCATCCTCTTGAGTTGGGATTTTATTCCCAAGGGACAGGCTGGGATTTTTGAGATGTACACATGGGTTAGACCTACAGGCTGTGTTGATACACAAGTAAAGAGCTGGATATAAATGGGGAAAAATTAATTTAATGGGCTTTCCGGCGTCTCGTAGAGATCTTAAAATTTAGCGTATATACACGTCACCCGGGATTTGTAAAAATGCAGTAGATATGCGATGGGACCTGAGAATTCGCATTTGTTAACAAGCTTCCAGGTAAAGCAGAGGCTACTGGTTTAGCAAGACTGAAGACAAATCTTATCATAGCTACAGCAGTGACTGGATAGCAGATTTGTTTTTCCAGCTAGGACAAACCCATCAGCGTGTGAGGACACACCTACTGGGTACCATTATCTCCCTGCTATTTCCCCTTACATCTGCAGAAACAGAAGGAGCATATGCTGTATGAACATATGTCTTTACTTTAAAGGAAGACAATGTCAGACAGACCAAGGTGTAAATCTCAGTTCTGCCCGTTAATGGCTGTGTGACCTTGGGTAAGTTGTGTATGCTCCCTGAGTCTTCCATCCTTGTTGGTCAGATGGTGATAATAACCCTTGATCGAATCATTAAAGATGAAATGGGATAATAGGTGTCAGTCATGTACGTGACTTACATGTAGCCAGCCATGTGACGTGTGTATAGCCGGTGTCCTGGCTGTGAGAACTGGGGTAGCTCTAACGGCCGTACTCATAACACACCAGACTTCTGGCGGCCTATCTGCCTTGGGCAGTAGGAATTAGAGAGAAACAGGTGGGGAAGACATGGTTACTGTGTCATACAGACCCCCAGGGAAGGACACTCAGCATAACAAGAACACATTTTTTTAAAACCCTAAAGCTGCAAGATAAGGATTCTGCTTGGTTGGCCAAAGCCTCCTGAAGAGATAACGAAAACAGACCACAGGCCCCCAAAGCAAGATTCTGGAGGCAGCTAGCCATAATGTAGCTTAGGGCAGTTTGAAGATTGGATGTACTTTCCGAGGTAGAGAAACCAATTGACTGCACAGCCATCAATTCTCCTCCTACTCTCCAATTGCTGAGCAGGTGGATAAAATGGGAGAGAAAAATAAAAAATAAAAACCTTGTAATCCTTTCCAAAGAGGCAGCACTGAAGTGGCTTTGGATTTCAGTTCTGATCCTGGCCGGGCAGCCTTGGGCAAGCTACTTCATTTCTCTATGTCTGGTTTCATTATCTGTGAAGTAGAAGTAACACCAGCTGCCTCCCAGAGTTGTTAAGAAATGAGATCGCACATGGAAAGCCATGCCAGGCACAAGGAATGCCCCATCAGGCTTTCTGAACAAAAGACTTCGTATTCCCTGACAGACTGGAAACGCCTGGAGGACAGCACAGCCTTCCTGGTCGTTCTTTAGACCCCGCTGCCTTGAACATAGTAAGTGCTCAATAAATGCCCTTGAGTTAAATTGATGCATTGGTATCCTTGTGATTGAAAGTAAAATGTCCTGAGGCTGGGAAAAGTTGGTATTTTTTATTGTCTCAAGATCAGAATAACTTTCCTGGCAGCTCATGTCCACAGGATTGCCTCCCCAGCCTACAGCAGGGCTGTTCAATAGTCTCCATCTAAACGTTTCCTCTCCAATTGGCTGTGGCTGCCTGGAGTGCTGTGTGGGGCAGGTTTCTGGGCTCAGTGGAACGGAGGCTGGGCTCAATTGTCAGTTCAGACGCAGTTGTGGCAGGGGAGAGTGACAGCAGATGTCCCAGAATTTGATATTCCTGGCCTACAAAATCAAACTCAAGAACAGGTAGAATTTAAAGATAAACTTCTGAATAACTCATGTCTTAAAGACAACCTCAGAAAGACAATTAAAAAATACTTAGAACTGAGGGATAATAAAACTGGTATGTAACAAAATGTGGAATGCAATTAAATTGTTTTTTAGAAGGAATTTTATAGCCTTAAATGATTATATTAGAAAAGAAGTAAATGAGATGGGGCGGCGGGGAATGAGTTAAGTGTCCAACTTAAGAAGTTAGGAAAAAGCACAAGAAAATAAACTCAAAGCTATTAGAAACAATGGCATATAAAAATAAAAGCAAAAGTAAAATAAGGGAGAAAACAAAGATAAAGAGATATAATAAAACCCAAAGCTGTTTTTTTGTAAACTCTAAAAATATTATCTTCTAGCAATACTGAGAAATCTCAAATAAGACAGTGACTCAAATTTTTAAAAGTATTAAAAATGGGAAAATAGACTTAAATGCAGATTCAGCAGGGATTTTAAAAATAAAAAATAGTAAGAGAACCTATAAATAACTTTCTCTTAATTAAAATTAAAAGTGGGCATAATATAAAATATTAAAACTGACTCAAGAAAAATAGAAAACCTGAATGGTTTAATTATTATGGGAGTTGATGGTAAAATTAAATTTTTTCTCATAAATAAAACAACAAATTCTACTTAACATTGGAAGAATAGATAATTTCAAACTTCATACAAATTCAGAGAAAAAAAGAGAAAACACTTTCTGAAGTCATTACAAACTTGATACCAGACAGGAACAATATTGAAAAACAAAATGTGGGCCAATCTAATTCAAGAATGTAACTGAAAAATTCCTAAACCAAATATTAGAAAACTGAGTTCAATAATGAATAAAAAAGATAATATACCATTATTAGGTTGGTTCTGTTTCAGGAAAGCAAGGTTGATTCAGAATTAGAAAACCTATGTATGTAAATTATCAGATTAACAGATTAAAAGGGAAAAAAATCATCTGATCATTCATATTAGATACAGGAGAGGAAATTGACAAACATTAGCCACTATTCATGATTAAAGACAAAACAAAGCTTTTATGGAAGCCTAATAAAGTTTATATCAATCAAAATAAACACAAGCTAAACAAGAACACTAAACAAATGACTGAAAATGTTCAACGTGAAATGTTAAAAGCATTCCTTTTTTATCTGGAATAAAACAAGGAAGAATGCTGTCTCCACTAATACTCAGTTTTATGCTGAAGGAAGAGACATGACAGCTATGAGGAATAGAAAAGAAAAATTCAATATCCATAGCTGATATACGTAAGTGTCCACTTAGAAAATTCAAAGGAATTTATGTACAAATTATTAATGAAAATGTTTAGCAAGATTGTTGGATATACCACCAAAATATAGAGTCGATTGCATTTATATATACCAGAAACAGTTAGAAATTTTAAATTTAAAAACTGACACTTACAAAAGTCTAAAAAGTCTAAAATGATATGCCAGATCTTTATGTAAAAAATAGGTAGACAATTATACTTTATTGAAGATGTTATAAAGATATCAATTTTCCCCAACTTGATCTCTAGATTTGATGTTTTACCCATCAAGACACCAATATAATTTTTTAAGGACATTGACAAGCTGATTCTAAAGTGAAAAGGCAAAGGGCCAAAAAATAGCAAAGTAGTTTCTGAAGAATAACAAGATGGGGGGACTTGCCCTACCAAACAGCAACATAGTTTGACATTCCAGAGAGACAGACAAATAGACCAGTGGAAAAGCACAGAGGAAGTGGATTCCCAGAGGTCTCCTACACGTTGCATGACAACTTGACACATGACAGAGTGGGCATTGTGGAATTATTCAATAATTAGTGCATGTGACAATTTTCATCCCTATGGGAAAAATGAAATCAAAATCCTTCTTCACATGAAAATCAATTTTGGATGGATAAAAGATGGAAATGTGAAAAACAATGTTACAAAATTAAAACACATATTCCTGCCATTCAGAAATAACCATTGTTAATATTTTGGTATAATCCTTTCAGATAGTTTTGCCATCGATCCTTTGAGAAAAAAAAAATGTAAGTCATTTTGCATCTTTTTATTTTTTACTTAAAATGAATATTTTCCTACAGAAATAGAGATCTATATAACAATTATTTGCGAAGGCTGCAAAATATGTGGTTTTGTGGATTCCATACTTTTTGACTGGCCTGCTATAGTTGCATATTGTAATGGGCATCCCCCTCACATGGGGGGGGGAACCCTCCCCTCCTTTGAGTCCTTCCTCACACATGGAAGGCGTGGTGAGGCCCACCAGCCTACCCTTTCCATTGCAATCCCCCCTCTATCACTCCAAAGCTGTTCCCTGAACTGTGGGGTTTTTCCATGGTACTTATCACTTTCTAACATATTCAGCATTCTCCTTTTTTACTGTGTTTATTTTCTGTTTCCTCTGGCTGGACTGTGAGCTTCAATAAGGCAGAGATTTTTTTTTCTGTCTTGCTCCCTGGCATAGCCCAAGCAGCTAGAGGACTGCCGGGCACTTCATAGGCTCAATAGCTATTTATTGAATGAATCAATCATTAAGCTTACTTTCAATTTCTTGTATCACTTTTATTCACGTGTTTATTCCTTATCTATTTTTCAAGCCCTTGTGGGTGCTGAGAAAGAAGCCAGGCCTTTGGTGAGGTAGAGTGGGTGAATGAGATACGACCCTGGCCATCAGGAAGCTTGGGGTTCTGTGGGGGGACAGCAGGTAAATTCCAGGCTGTGTGGTAAGAAGCTTGGGTTGGGAGAGGCTTCCTGGAGGTGACATTGCCTGGCCAAGTTTTCCAAAACAATCAGTAGTTGCCACACAGTAGGATTCTCAATAAGCAATTTTCAAATAAGTAGAGAATGGTAGATTGGGAGAAGTATTACCACCTTTTATTCTTTTCAGTAAAGAAACCAAACTAAACCCCACTGGTTTTGACCATGATTGCAATTATCATAATCGTTATTTTGCTGGGCTACCACTGCATAGTTTCACCATGATAGTAAATGGGCTTATATTGTGGGAAGGAGATGAGGGGGGACTTTGTCACACTCTCATTATTGTTTTCTCTCCCCCTCAAATGGAGATGCCATTGGAAGGTGACAGCACGAAACACAGCCATGAGTAATTCGCTCTGCCTAATTTCACACGATTTCGTTTTCTTTATGAGTTACTAATTAGCTCACGCAGGTTATTTAAGGAACAGAAAATAGCTCTTTAAAGTCAGGTGAAAAGAAGTCGTAAACACGTTTGTCAAAAATAAATAAGTAGACAAAGCGACAAATACCCCCCAAAAGCCTAAAGGAGCTGTTTTCGGGGGCCGGCTTCCTCTGGGAGCATCTCAGGCCGTGGGACTCATGGAGGAGAAAGGTGATGGCTGCCCACACAGCAGTCATTCACGTGGGCCAAAGTGTCAATGCTTTCATGACATGCAGGCACTTGGCAAGATTTTAAATCAGTAATGGCTTGAAGACTCAAGATGCTTTGCTGTCCTAAGGGGTTTGGGCCACTGTGATGGGGTGTATCTCCAGACAGCCCAGTTTCATGCCTTGGGCCATCTGTACAGCAAGGGTGCCAGGGTGGCAGGTTCCCCCCTCCCTGAATCTTACTGTGCATACTGTTTTTTTGGGTGGGACCACTATGAGGGATGGCTGGGCAGAAATGGGAACCATGGAGATGTGGCTTCTTGTCTATAACATCGGGACACTAAGAGCACCTCTCTCGTAGAGCTGTGGTGGGGACTTTGTGAGGTACAAAATGGCGCAGCCTTGGTTTGTAGCCTGAACCATAGCAGGTGCAAAGTATTATATTTGTACCGTCGGTGGCAGCTGTGTTCCTAGTGTGGCACGATTGGGAGGCTCTAAGGCGAATAGAACAAAGGCCTTCGTGCTAGTCACTCTCTGCTTGTTCCCACCCCCGGGCCCTCTTCCCTCCCTTCCCTGGTCCCTCGGCTTCCTACGGGCTCAGCCAATGGGAGGCTCTGGCCGGAGCAAGGAGAGGTTGGGTATTCCCTTCCCTCCTCACCTGCTTCCTGCCTCACCGGTGTTTGGCTGTGTCTACTGCCACAGCTCCTGTCCCACGGCCCTTCTTTGCGTCCACAGCTGCCTCCAGGCACTACGAGCTCCCTTCCCATCTCTGGCATCCGTGGGCCTGGGGGTGCCAGCCAGAGGAGCGGGATCAGCCCTGTGGGTTCTGGTCACCCCGCCTGCCCCTCTGTAAATCGCCTCTGCAGGTACACCCTTGGGTTTGCCATCCGTAGCCTGCTGTGACCCTGACTAATCGGTAATTAAACCAAGGTCCCCAATGGTTTTGAATATGAAGCAGAGAAGGGACAAATGTGGAATCAGGTGCACCTTCATCATGAGATGGAAATGTGGGACGAAGCCAGAACCACTCGGTCAGGTGAGCCCCCCGTGTGGCTCCGTCTTGCCTGAGACCGGTTTTAGTGGCTTACTGTTAGCTGGACTTTCCCACGGTGCCGTGAAAGCAGCACGTGGTATTGGCAGTGTGGACGTATGATGTAAGAAAGCCATGCGATATAAGTAACAGTACCTGGCTAGCGGGAGCGTAAGTGTACACGGGATTGATTTTCCTCAGACAGAAAGACTGGAGGTGGGCAGGGCCGTCTCGGGGCCATGGCCTGACAAGATCATAAAAGACCAGTCTTCTGTCTTTCCATTTTCTGCCGTCGCTCGTTCGCTGGTCACTTCATAGTAGCACAGGAGCCACTTGTGTGGGCGTCATGTCCAGCTTCACAGAAGGAAGACAATGGGGCACCATTTGCATCTCCCGTGTCTGGCCCAGTTCTTTACACGTGGTTGGTGTTTAAAAATTATTGACTGAATGGCACCATGCAAAGTTTTTGCAAGGTTTTGATATGAACAAAGAAGCAAGTAAGGTACATAATAATTTCACTGTATTCTTAAAGCAAGCTTATGAGCAAGGGTTTATTGGTCCCGTTTTAGAGACAGGGAAAGAGAGATTCAGGGGCATTGAGTAACCAGCCCAGAGCTCTGCCTGGAAGCCTGTTCTGCCTGCTTCCAAGGTCGGTCCCTGGGTAGGGTCCAGGGTAACCTCTGGCACAGAGGGAAAAGCAGAGAGGAATTAGAAATGGGGGTCTCCATAAAAAGACCAATGCCTCAGCTCTATGAATTATCCCTGAACTAGGGGGAAAAAGAAAAGGGAGAGAGACAGATAGGTGTGTGTATTGGCTCACATTTTTATTTTAACTCTATTGGGCCCCTGAGAACTGGTCTGTAACACTGCCCCCATTGGACGCTCTGACAATCCAGCAAGGCTGTTTGGATGAAGCCACAAACACCTGGCCGCCCCGAGAACCTGGCCCTTTTGGAGACTCTGAGACAATTACTAGATTATTTTAAAGGAACTAGAGCCCGTGACGAAACTCCTGTGGCTAGTGCTTTCTTGGCAGTTTCCCAGCCTGACTAGAAACCTGCCTGACTGCACAGAAAGGTTCATTGTCTCTAGGATGACACTTGGTAATTAAATCGGTATGATAGATTACCCAGGGCTTGTCTGCAAATAAGGCTGTACCTGGAGGCCAGGTCTGATTGGGCTCAAAGAGTTTTTGCTAATCAGGTTAGGAGTAAACGGGCTTCTGACAGGGGGAGTGAAATGGCTAGGAAATCTGAAATCTGGAGAGGACAAAGCACCTGACATAAAGCAACCCTCTCCCTTCTGTGTCTTTAAGAAGAGGACAGCCATAAACAAGAATGAAATCTGCCATCTGCAACTATCTGGATGGACCTATAGGGAATTGTGCTGAGTGGAGTAAGCCAGACAGGGAAAGATAAATGCCATATAATTTTACTTATATGTGGAATCTAGAGAACAGGATAAACGAACAATCAGAACAGAAACAGGCTCATAGATACAGAGAACATTTTGATGGCCACTGGATTGTGGGGCGGAGGAGGAGAGTTGAGGGGATGAGTGAAAAGGGGGAGGGGATTAAGAGGTACAAATTGGTAGTTACAAAATAGTCATGGGGATGTCGCGTATAGCATGGGGAATACAGTCAGTATTGTAATAACTATGGTGTCAGATGGGTGCTGGATTTATCGGGATGATCCCTTCGTAAGTTATATAAATGTCTCATCACTCTGTTGTATACCTGAAACTGATATAATATTGTATGCCAACTGTCATTGAAAAACAAAATATTCTTTTTTAGAAAAGAAGACTGTCAATCATCTCATAATCAGGCTTTCCATTTAAAAGGGAGAACAGTCTCAAACTGCCACATAGCAGTTAACCAAAACTCTTTTTCCGAAGGCCACCTTCATTCTCTATCTTTAATGTTCTGGTCATTTTTTGCTATGCAAAAAGCAGGTGATGGTTCAAATGGGTCAGCCACAGCCTATCCATTTGCTCATCTACCCACATATCCTACTTAACCACTCTTCATTCAAAAAGTTTTTTCATCCATCCATCCACTCATCTGCCAACTCATTCACTTACAAATACACACATACATACACTCATTGATTTAAGAAAACCATCCATCCACCTACCCAGCCACCCCCCCCCCACTCATCCACTAACTACTCATCGATCCATTTGACTAAACACATACTGTTTTATTCAACTATCATTTATTCAGAACTAGTAACAATGATAAACATTTGTTTAGCTTTTAAACTATGCCAGGTACTGTGCTAAGTACTTTCCAGGGATTGCTTCATTTAATTCCCCAAACAAAACCAGACCTTGACGTAGATATTTTAGAGATGAGGACTCAGGTTTCAGGTAAACGGAAGGATGTTGCCAAGGGCACACCGTGTGGCCTTCCTCCCCACTTGCCGTCCCACTAGTGGCAGGTCCTGGGCTGCGCCCCAGGAACATGGGCGCAGACCCAGCCTGGTGCTGAAGGTGCCCACGGCCCATGGAACCGACAGACACACTAACAGAAAGTCAAAACATGAAGTTCTGTTGCCTGTTTTAGTCCAACGGGCGCCCGACTTCAGAGCAGTTGACTTTCCCAAACTCACACAGACAACAAGGGGCAAAGCTAAACTTCACACTCAGGGCGGCCTTATGCCACCTTTCCCCTTCGCCGGCGCCAGCTAATCTCCAGTTAGTGGACGAACACCGCTACAGTTAGTTTTGCTCTTCCTTGGCCCGCCAAGCTCTGTTGTGTAACATTTTTCTTCATCTCAGAAAATGAAGCCTCGTCCTGAGCGGTATCACCTATGAGATTGCATTTTGATGTTCCGAGGATCTACATTTCCCTGGTACACATGGTATCAGGCTCTGGCGCTGCCCTACGCAAGTGCCACTGACAGGGTGGCGTGACTAACAGAAATTCATTTTCTTACGGGTCTGCAGGCTGGAAGTCCGAGATCAGTGCGTTGGCAGGGTCGGTTTCTGGTGAGGCCTCTCTCCTTGCTTATACGCAGCCATCTCCTCCCTGTGTCTAAACTTGGCCTGTCCTCTGACGGTGCACACCCTGGTGTCTCGCCTGTTCTGACAGCGATCTCGGTCCTACTGGACGAGGGCTCCACCCTAATGACCTCAGTTCACCATAATTCCCTCTTTAACGGCTCTGTCTCCAAAAACAGTCACAGTGAGGGTTAGGGCTTTAACATACGACTTTGAGGGGGCTATAGGTCGGTCCGTGACACACATTAAATAAGTTTGAGTCTATAAATGTTCACCCATGTACCCTCTAAAATCATTCTGCACACCACCCACTGTATACTTAGGGGAAAGCTGCACCACCATGGTGACAGCCACAAAAGAGTGGCAATGCAGCTGCTGGAAGCTTTGTGGCTACAGACAAAGGCCCAGAGGACCGGGGTAAGGAGGGAGAAGAGCCCCAATGTGGTGGGGGAGTTGTAATTGCTGAGCTGCTCCCCAGGGACCCTGATTAGCAGGAAAAGATGGAGCAAAATGGGTGTTTGGAGAGATGGGACCCAAGCAACGCTCCATTAGAAATGCTCTCACTTGCTACAAATTAGGCGCCAGCTGGGCTGGAGCCATGCTCCCACGCTACCTGCTGTCGCGTGAAATGTGGGGCTATAGGGCTGTGCTGTCGCCCTGTTTACTTTGCAGCGGTCATCTCCCGACTCTGACCTCTCCGCTGGGGCCTGCACAAGACAAGTGCCTGTAGCTCCACAGTGAAGCTGTCCCCAGATCCCCTCCCTCTGTGGCAACTCGAACCCAAGTCCTTGAGTGCCTCTGTCCCTTCAGGCTGGGGCCTTCTCAGATATTTCCCTGTGCCTGTGATGCTTGAATGAAAGCCTGAGGGGACAGCAGCTTCTCAGGGGTGCAGGATATTCAGAACTGTCGGGGCCTCACACAGCATGCAGTCAGGGACGGGAACCAGGGGGGTGATAATAATTACTGCTCTTATTATTATTCTGAGTCCCGATTGGTGGAGGGCCGACGGTAGGTGAAGCACTGGACTGGGGTCTCAAAGTCAGGTGACTGACGAGGCCACACTGCTAACGAGACCGAATGAAAAAGCTGAATGTGAACTGGGGACAATGCGCCTCACCCATAGAGTTTTCTGCTGACCCTTCATGCCAGTTTTTAGCGAGTCTGTGCACAAGTGACATATGGGAGGCAAACACAGCGAATCAACATTAATGAGAAAACTTGGGCAAAGCCGATTGGGCTGAATCTGACCGTTCTTTGTATAACTCATTATATTTCATCGCCTGCAAATGAACTATATTTAAGCTTTACAAGCAACATAAAGTGACTGGTCACATTTCTGCCAACAATGTCCGTCCTGGTCCAGATGTCCCTTCTTCACAACACTCTCTGAGGAACCCACAACCTGAGGGACCCCAACATCTAAACACCTTTAAGACCCTCTGCTCCTGGAAGCTTTTTGCCATTCATTCCTTTCACTTTCTGCATTCTCTCTCTCTCTCTCTCTCTCTCTCTCTCTCTCTCTCTCTCTCTCTCTCTCTCTCACACACACACACACACACCCCACAGATGTCTGAAAATATCCCTGTAAAATGTTCTTGTGTGGACATCTGTGTTGAGAACTATAATTAGCTTTTCTGACACGATCAGAGCTTCTGGAGGTGTTGGAAAGTTGAAGATCAAGGAGATCCTCCTCGGTGGCTGGGGGACCCCCCAACTCTGTGCATAAAACGTCCAAATCCATACAACATGTGGTTGCCCTGAGCAGCTCCGAATTTCCCTTTAGGGCTCTAAGAGTCACAGAAACTTAGAAGTCAGCTCAGGTCCTTTTGTTCACTAGGACACACAGTGTTTCTAAATCCCAGGCCCAAACACATGTGCCAGACCTAATTCTCTTCCACTTGTCCTGACACTAGCCTTAATGTTTAGCTCCAGCCTCCTTTCGCCAGTCCATTTGGGGTAATCTCAGCGGTGTCCAGATGACCTCAAGCAACATAGAGTCTCAACAAGCAAGTCAGGGTCTTCGTCACTCCCCCACCCCCTACTGTCTGAGTTCCCGCAGGTTTATGTATGGCCGTGGCTTTGTGGGAGTGGGCCATCTGTTCCTGGTGTCCTGTGTCCATGCGGGTGTGGACTGAGTGTCCACCACTCCTTAGCACCCTCAGCTGTCCCCCCTACATGTGTCCGCGTGACCTCACTCACTCCTGACTCCTCGTTTTCTCCAGGTCCCACCCCCTTGACCCCCTTGTCTGCTCCTGTCCCCATCGTCTCTCAGGGATCAGAAAGTTTCTGATCACAGGAGATGCTCGGTGCTTGTCTCCAGCCTCTGTCCTTCTTTATCTAAATGTGATAAACACAGCACCATTTCTACTCTAGGGGTCGAGGAGCTAAACAAACTTGCCACCGCCCTGGTCTCCCTCTGGAAATCACGGCACATCTCATCCACTCTCAGATGGCCCCAATGTCACCTGGGATTTCCATGCTCGGTGGTCTGTTCCCTCCCAGGGACTCAGCTTTGGGGGATGTCAGGGGCAGGGTGCTTCTTCAAGGACCACTAACGTCTTTGTCTCTGACCCTTTTTCCACCATCCTAGCCCTTGTTTCACATACTTGTCTAGACTCCCATTGCAGGCATAAGAAGGCAAGACACGTTGCTGTTTTAACCCAATCATATGTGCTTCCAAATCTTTCCATTTGTCACCAGGACTTTCGACTTTGAAAATCTAAACATGTGATTCTTTTGTGCCACAGTTCCATTGTGTCAGTCTTCTCTTGATACACTGGTGGCCCCTGCCTGAATAGAGGAAGCCTTTAGCAAAAAACATAGCTGCAAATATTTCAAAATATTGTCCCACTGTGGTTTTATTTGGGGAACTGGAGTGAGGAGTCTGGATCTGATGGCCCCATTGTCTCGCTCGCATTTCTGGGCTCCTAAGAGGCCAGGAACGCTGCAGGAGGAGGCTCATTTGTCAGAGGGTGCCATTCAAACCTGGCACAGTGAAGCTGGAGCTGAAACCATGGGAGGAGGGAGGGAGGAGGAAGGGAGGGAGGGTGAGTTTCCTCCCTTCCTCACCGAGGCTATATTGCCACACCATCTGGAGCCAGAAGGGGAGAATGAGGCTGAATAAATATAAGGTGTAAACGCAGGGAGCGCAGACGCATGAAATTGGCAATGACTAATTCATCATCTCACAAATCTGTCTTTACAAAGCAAAATAAAAATCAAGACAGTTTGAGCAATATGGAGGGAGTGCAGCTCTTCCAAGAATAGCTCATGAAGGGGGGGAGGGACTGATTGGAAAATATGCAAATTTATGAAATTGGCAGATTCAGATGACACTTAGGAGTGATTAGTATGCTGATTGGTATGCTTTGGGGAGCACTAAGGAAGTATCATATTGTTTTCTTTTTTTAAAAAAAGTAATAATGAAGCAGAATACAAGAGCCGAGTGGCTTCCTAACTGGAGGCTGGAGTCTGCGATGTCAGCTGCGCCTTGGGGAATGGTGAGAAGGGCTTTGTGAGACTGCTCTCTATCCATGGAGCTGTCTTAGAGGCAAACCAGGCGTGAGCTATGTAAGTACTTGCTCATTCATTCAATAAAGGTTTGAGAACAGCTACTCTATGTTGAGCACTGTGCTGGGTTCTTGGGACACAAAGACAAATTAGGCACGTTCTTTGACCTTCAAGACTTCTGGGTTTGGTAAGACAGGGAATGAATGTTAGGTCCAGTGGAATACACACTACAACGTGGGGGTCTCAGCCAAGTGATGCTTTAATGCAGTAGAAGCAGAAACACACTAACACAACAGAGTAAGTTGGTGTGGGGGTGAGCAGGGGGAGAGCTTCCTAAGGCTGCCATTGAGCAGAATTTGAAGGATGCATGGAATTTTTCCAGATGGAGCAGTAGGCAGAGGACACCTGAGGCAGAAGTAACAGCATAAGCAGAGGTATGGAGGCATAAAGGTACTTATACGGTTTCTGGGAAGACAAGATGCCTGGTAAATGGTGCTTCCTGAGCGCACCCCCCTGAGAGTAATTGCTGGATCGACTGGTGGGGCAGGGCGCTTGGGTTCTCAAAGCTCAACAGCTGTGGTGTGGCAGAAGTGGCCTTGATGGAGTCAGAGCCTGGAACCATCAGTAAATTGATCAAATTTCCCAGTTTTCTGAACATGTGGGTTCCTGTGGGATAATGATGACCACCCTAGGTTTTAAATTTCCCACATCGCCTAGAAATCCACAGACCAACCAGAAGAGAAAACAGCGCACCCCTCAGCTGCAACAATCGCTGCAGCTTAACTAGAGGAGGGAGCCAACAGACATTGTCTAAAGAAAAAAGGTGGGAAAAAAGGTGACTGTAGGCATTATGTGAAGATAATAATCTCAAGGTAATCCCGAAAACATTAACCTCTACTCTTTGGAGCACAGATATCAAAAACTCAATTCAAACTGATTTAAGCAACAAAAGAAAATTTATTGGTTCATGTGAATGAAACGTCTAGGGATAACCCTGACTTTAGCTCTATTTTCTCTTGTGATTCTTTCATTGTCAGGCAGCTTCTTCCCAAGTATAGGTGAAAATGACCACCAGCAGCTCCAAATTCAACACCCCATAAAAGCCCCTCCAGCAGATTTCACGGGCTTCGATTGAGTCATATGCCCACTCCTGAACCAACTGTCATGACTCTGAGTGGCCAGGCTCGGTCATGTGTCCAACCTCCAATCTTATAGTGGAATAGGTGAGGTTAGCCTCACTTGAAAAAAAAGTGACCCAAGAGTGAAGGAACGGAGATTCTCAAAAGAAAACCCAGGGCTAATGAAACACGACCACTACAGGGCTGGACATATATTCTGTGGTCACAAAATCTTTCATGAAAGACTCGTAGGTACAGAGAACATACTCATGGTTGCCAGATGGGAGAGAGGTTGGGAGCATGGGTGAAAAAAGTAAAGGGATTAAGAATTGGTAGTTACAAGATAGTCACAGGGCTATAAATAGAGCATAGGGAATATTGTCAATACTATTGTAATAGCTACGTATGGTGCCATGTGGGTACTAACTAGATTTATCAAGGGGATCACTTCTTAAATTAGGTAAATGTCTAACCACTATGCTGTTCACTTGAAACTAATATAAAATCATATTGAATGTCAACTGTAATTGAAAAAAATTGGGGGGCATCAAATCTAAGTTGAAATTCTGGCTCAGTTGTTTGAAGTCATGTGACCTCCAGGAAGTCTCTTAACTTCTCTGAGGTTGAGTTTTTCCTTTCTGTCCAAGCGGCTAATAATACATCTCTTGTTGCTATTATCATTGGGTCTATTGCTCACCTTCATACACCAAATATAAATTCTGTAGTCCTAGCATAACTTCCGCCCAGGAAATGACATGGGCTTAGCGAGGCGATGTCCAAGCATGCTCCTTCGTCTCTCTGTCTCTATGGCACACACTAGGTCTACTTTGGGATCCCTCCCCCGAGCCTTCTGGAGTTATATTTGCTCTCTGTATGTCAGGGTAAGAGTGCAGATTCACCATAGATGAGCAAGGTGATAGCAAATTTAGCAACATGATGGAACACCTCTCTATAAGCCCACACTGATGCGGGAAAACCCATGTTGCCAACAATAAGGGTTAATTAAAGCCCACCACCTTCGGTCCAACTGAAATCCTTTGCAGAGAATCACCAAAGCTGTTAATTACTTACATTTTGAAGAGCCAGATTTTAATCATTTGTCCAACAATAATAACTCAAAAGGTTGACATTCTGCCTTCCCAGATAAGCTTTGGCAAGGCAGCCACACTTGTGGTCAGAGTCTCATACAGCTAAGGCCTTCACAGACTTCCCATATGAAGTCTTAGTCCCCAGTACCTTAGAATGTAACCTTATGTGAAGATAGGTTCTTTACAGAGGTAATCTAATTAAAGTAAGGTCATTAGGGTGGGCCCCAATCCAATAGGACTGGGTCTTAACAAAGGGGCCATTTGGAGACAGACACACATGCAAGAAGGACACCATGTGAACATGAAGACCATCATCTACAAACCAAGGAGAGGCCTGGACCAGAACATTGAGAAGAAACAGACCTACCAACACTTGATCGTGGACTTCTAGATTCCAGAACTGTGAGACAATAAATTACAGTTACTTGATATTTTGTTACAACAGCACTAGCAAACTAATACAGGGATATATTTACAAAAAGTAAAAAAAGGGAGACTTTTTTTTTATTCACTGGTATTTTTCTAGGAGAAAGCATCTCATTGCACTTGGCTGAGCCACTTGGAGTGGACGATGCGGCCCCCTGCACCCCTAGCATATCTAAGCCACACAGGTCTTCCCTTAACTGCAATGAATGAAAAAAGTCCAGAAATGTGTTTTGATCCTCAGTGCAGATAGGAGAGCGGGCATGTCACCCTTCTTCCACACTCCACGCCCCACGCATCTTCCCTGAGAACTGTAGAGCTTCTCAAAATGTTTTATCCAAGTGGGTTTCCCCTAGACACCATTGCTGGGACCGAGTCTTGTGTTTAGGTTGTTGTAGGACCTGAGGCAGAGGGAGTCATGGGTACGTGAGCCTTCCCAAACTGGCAGAAATCTAACGGAAGAGCCCAGTCCTCTCAAAGCCATGGGGTGGTGGCTTGTGACAGTCTGACTTATAGATCTGAGTTATGTTGAGAACAGTAAACACATACACACATACACCCAGGTGAAATACAAAACATGCACAAGTGGAATTGCTCTCAAATGGTCCCCACAGCCGACACACCGCAGCAGTGCCTATCGTTTGGTTGCACAGACACAAGACAGACTTGGTCTTAGAACTTGGTGCCTGGTTTGAAGTACAGTGGAGGGAAAATGGTGAAGTCTATATGGATCAGTGTGATTTAAAAAAAAAAGAAAAATGCATGACGGTGGTTAGAGCCTGACAATGTCATTTACATGTGGGCTGTTCCCATTGCAAAATACTGAGGCTATGGGGAGAGGATGGCCAGGGCAGAAAAATATGATTCAGTGTAATTAATTGTTTTCAAATGTGGTTCACATTGAAAGCATGTGACTAGGCTTTCATAGGAATTTTGCTCAGAACTTAATGCCTCTAGAACCACCATATTTTAAAACCTTAATCTAGAGGTTTTATTTGTGCAGGGTCCTTTCTTTTTTCTTCCCTCCTACCCTCCCACGAAATGCCTATTGCCAGCCTATCCCCTTCCACCAACTCCTGAAGAAACATGGCTCGTCCCTGACTCCCCACAAGACTTTAGAACAAGGAGGTTCAATCAGCTGAACCCCCACACCCACTCCACTCAGAACAATTAGGTAATGCACATAGGTAAACAAATGGAGAAAATGCCAAAAGGTGTGTCTCCCTCTTTCTTTTCTCGCCCTTGATAAGTTACTTGCCCATGGAAATCAAGGCCTGCCACTGGGAACCAAATCCTCTTCCCAGAGTCCTTCAGTCCGATAGCCTTTGTTATTGTCAACATGAGGAAGGCTGAGCTCTGAGGAATGATAGAAACTAACTTTGCTGGGAAATAAAGCAGGGACTTCATAAACAGTCCCAACAAGGGGCTCCTCTAAAACGAAATGATGTCAAAAACAGATGGCTAAACAAATCTAAATTTTCACCAGAGGAAAAGAAAAAGGAGGCAAAAACCTAGTGAGACTTCATGTTTAAAACTAAAATCCTTGAGCACGTGCCCTCAAGGCTTCCATTTTCCCTCTGCAAAGGGTCATTGAGTAACAGGCACCTCAAGGTCCCTTCTCAAACATCTTGGGTAAATGCCCACAGCGCTGCAGGAGCCTGTGCTCCTCCTTTCTCAGACAAGGAGGCTAAGGCGAGGAAACCTGTCCAAAGTCACACAGCGAGAGAGAAAGAGAGTGAAGAGTCACACCTCAAACGCTGCTGTCAGATGATTGCTTCCGTTCATGGTGTTTCCACCAGCCAGGTGTCGGATGAGTCTCCCAGCGCTGCCACACGCTAGGTGACGTAAAACAACAGAAATCCATTCTCTCCTAGTTCTGGGGCCAGAAGTCCAAAATTAAGGTGTGAGCAGGGCCGGGCTCCCTCTGAGACTCTGGGGACAACCTTCCTGGGGACAACCTAGCTTTGGGTGGTGGCTGGGAACCTTCAGTGTTAATCTCTGCCTCTGTCATCACATGGCCTGCTCCTCGTGTCCTCATGTCATCTTTGTATAAGGACACCAGTTATATTGGATTAGGGGCCCCCCTACTCCAGTGTAGCTTACCTTAACTAATATTATCTACCATGACCCTATTTCTAAGTAAGATCACATTCTGAGGTACTGGGTTGAGATTTCACATGAATTGGGATGGGGGGGGGGGACACAATTCAATCCCTAACAGGTATCTTTCCTTTGTAAAGGACAGAAACCCTTTCATTAGACCTAAGTGCAAATGAAATTGGCTGGCTCACGTGACCAACAAGTCTAGGGTTGAAATCTGGTCAGAAATACATGGATTTAAATGTTCAAATGATACTTCGAGGACTCTGCCTTCCTCTTTTTCTGTCTCTTTCTAGTTTGCTTCTCTCTGTGTCCCCCCTTTATTTTAAGGTAGTTATCTTGATATGGTGGCCACAAGTAAACCCATACTTACATTCTGTTGCTGCTGATTTAGAAATGCTTCTCTTTTCCAGTAGGTTCCAGAAGGATCCCAGAACATAGCCTCTCTGGCTGGCTTGGGGCACGTGCCCATCTGGAAGCCCTCAGTGGTACAGCCAAGAGAGGAATGGGGTGGCTCCCCAAGGCAGCTTATTATCAGACATAGGAGATCACCACATAGACATCTCTAGAGCATGGTTTGTCTTACGAGTTCATGCACAACATTCCTGGGACCCAGGAGAGCCAGCTTCCCTGGAAACGTTCATCTGAGTAAAGCTCCAGAGAACCTTGTATGTGAGCAATATGCTGGGCATCGTGGCTGGGTCCGTTTACCAGGATCCAGGCAAAGCTTTCTTATTAGTCACCTTTTCCCTTATTTCTATGGCAACTGTGAGAATGGGAGGCTTGTTTCTATGTGGGCCGTGCTGTTTCTAGCTGACACCACTTTAGAGCTATTCAGCTAGGGTGGAATTTGAGCTGCAACTAAATTCATGGGGTGAGGGGCAAATGCAGGACCAGCAAATCACAAGTAAGGGGAGAAAACAATCAGTTCACTTCAGTTTCAGTCTCTAGGTGCCTCCCCAGCTAGAAGGAAGAAAAACATTTTTCTATCATCTGCTCCTTAATTTTGTGAGACTCAGGGACAGCTGAGAACAGGAAGTAAGATATTTGGAAAGCATCTCTAACCTTGGAAGTATTAGGTTGGCGCAAAGGTAATTGCAGGTTTGCAATTATTTTTAACCTTTTAGACCACAATTATTTTTGCACCTCCCTGATATCTCTCAGCAAATCTTGAGAGATAGCTGGGAAGGTGGTTTAGAAGTCAGACGTAGCAAAACTAGTATACGTTTCATGGGCATTTACGTGCCTAGCACTGTGCTAAGAAATTATGTATTAGTTAGCCAGTGCCGGGTGACAAATTACTACAAAGCATGATGACTTAGAACAACAGAATTTATTATCTCCGTTTCTGTGGGTCAGGAATCTGGGCGTGGCTTAATAGAGACCTCTGCTTCAGGGCCTCTCACAGGCTGCAGGCAAGGCGGCGTCCAGGGCTGTGGAGATCTCCAGGCGCGGCTGGGGAAGGATTAAGCTCACTCACGTAGTTGCTGACAGGATTCAATCCCTCACAGGTTGTTGGACTGAGGGCCCCAGCTCTTCAGTGGCTGTTGACTGGAAGTCACCCTTTGTTTCTTGACATGTGGACTTCCTCTACATAATGCTTCCTTCATCAGGTGAAATATGAGATAGAAGGCATCAAGAGGGAAGAGAGAGAGAGAGAGAGAGAGAGAGACAGAGACAGAGACAGAGACAGAGACAGAGAGACAGAGATCACAGTCTTGTATAATCTTACAAGTGACAATCTATCACTTCTGCTCTGTTCTAGTCAATAGAAGCAAGCCACTAGGTCCCACCCCCATCCACAGGAGGGGGTTACCCCAGGACATGACTGCCCCGGACTGAGTGTCATGGAAGCCATGTCAGACACCCTCCCGCACCTAGGCATGAAGTGCGGTGTAAGCTCTCCACGGCCCCCTCTAGCGCCCATGGCCCCACAGTCCATAGGCATCCCCTTCCCCAGGCAAGTCTGGATGTAGAAATAAGGGTCTCTCTGAGCCATGAAACCGAACCCCCTCGTACCAAAACATCAGTAGGAATTGAAAAGGAACATTCCCCATTCATATTGCTTTTCTGTGGAGAGACACCCCCAGGGCACTCTTGGGCGCTCTCCCCACTCTTTGCTGTCTCCTCCAGGTGGGGAGCCAGGGAGAAGATGCTGGCTCACACCCACTCCCTCTCTCTCCTTCGTATCTGCCTGCCTCCAGGAAGAGAATGTTTTGGTCTTCTTGCTTGGCCATCTTAGCAGAGCTCTGCCTGTAGTTTGGGTGAGTAAATTCAATTCAGGGGACTCTTAACAAACCCATTCTCACACCTAAGCCAAGTCCTCTGGCCTGTTAGATGTGTGGCAGGCAGAGTCATTGTCCCTGAAGAGGTCCACATCCTAATCCGCAGACCCTGTGAATAGGTCCCCTTACATTACAAAGGGGAATTCAGGTTGCAGATGGAATTAAGGTTGCTAATGGCTGACCTTAAAATTCGGAGATTATCCTGGGCTATCCAGGTGGGTCCTCTGTCATTACAAGCGTCCTTAAAACTGGAAGAAGGATGCAGAAAAGTCAGTGTCAGGGTGATGTCATGTGAGGACTCAACTGGTCATTGGGCTTTGAAGATGGAGGAAGGGGCCACAAGCTGAGCAAAGCAGGAGGCCCCTAGAAGCTGGAAAAGTCAGGAAAAGATTCTTTTCTAGAGTCTCCAGAGGGATGTAGTCCCACCAACACCTTGATTTTAGCCCAGTGACACACATTTTGGACTTCTGACTTCCAGAACTGTAGGATAAATGGATGCTGTTTGAAGGAACCAAGTTTGTGGCAATTTGTTACAGCAGCGATTGGAAGTGGCTGCCTAGTGCTGTTGAATACAGAGGTGATAGCTAGCTAGATAACTAGATAGATATACATAAACAAACAAACTAAATATAATCATGTGATGAGAAACAAAGGGAGAAATGAAAGCTGGAAAGAAAGATGGAAGGCTGGAGGTGGGGTTTGGCTCCTGCTGCCCCTCCTTCAAGAGCTAACCCATTATTCTCCAACTATATGAGTACTAAATCCTTCTGCTGCTTAACCTAGTTTGCGGCAGCTTTCTTTAACTAGCCACCAAATTAATCCCTGACTCACATAGAAGTCTGTGGTGAGGTTTGAAAGGGACATCATCTATAAAGTGCTCAGCTAATGCTCAGAGCTTTCCAGATGCTATAGGTCATTAGAAGTCCAGTTCTACTGTTTAAAACTACAACTTCTTGTCTTATTTAACTTCCATCCCTTCCCTCTCTCCTCTATTTTCCTTATCACCAGCCAGGCTGGAGTCTCGGGGGACTAGGTGCTGGGGAGACGGTGTAGTCTGCTCTTTGGTTCCTTCTCCCTGACCTGATCTCATAGGACAGTGAGTTGTTCCCATCTGTCTCTGGACACTTCCTGTCTGCCCCCTCTTCAAGGGTCAAGGAAGAGGAGGGAGAGGGAAGAGGACACATGTCTCTGCTCACTGGCAGCTCACTTGTCCTCCTTAGTCTTTCGATCGTCACTGCTTCTCTGGCCAACCTAATGGGGCGATCATGGCCTCTGTGTGGAAGGTGCTGGAACACCTCCGAAATGGGCACGTGTTTGGGTCCTGGAGAAGGGGATGGACGAAGCCCCCACACTCTGCACTCAGCTGAAGGCTCAAAGTTCCCGACGTTGCCTCTCCCTCGCCCTCTTGTGTGGCCCAGGGTAGCCTTGATGTGGTTTTGCGGCACCAGTTCTGCCCTTCTCAGTAGTCCCTCCTGGGCCATCTAACTTTGTCCATCTGAGGGCTTCACTCAGTTTCCTGTGTAACTGTCCTCTTGGACCCCGAGCTCCGAGATGGCAGTGAACCGGCCCATTTCATCTCTGTGCCACATGCCGCAGAACAGATGCCAGCGTGTATTTGTTGAATGAATAAATGAGGACACTTAGTGGCTTTTCAAGGAGGAGAAATCAAAAGAAAACAAGTTGGATCCAGAGAACAGGCACTCGTAAGGATCCATCATGTGCCTGAGACATTGACAAAGGATGGAAAAGCGAGTTCCAATGACACAGCCAAAAGCAGACATGGAGAAAAACAACAGTTTCGTGTTTCTACCCTGGAGTTCAGAATATTTCAGAAAACATGACATTTATTTATTTCGTGGAATCCTTGCAACCCCCCTCTGGGGGCAGGTGTTCTCCACCCCTTGTGCCAGTCTGAATACGGGTCAAGGGGTGAAGTGGCTGCCGAAGGTCGAGCAGATGGTGGGTCTCATGTTCAAACTCACAGCTGCCCCCAGACTTTCCACGGCCCCAAAGTGCCATCATCGGCAAGAATCACTGAAGCCACTTAACTTACAAAGAAGTCTCACCCTGGCAGCTCTCCTCAGCTGTTCCAGGAAGTCAGACAACGCCGGGGCAGCTGTGTCAGAAAATATCTCTGCCTTGAGGTTTGAAGATCTAAGCATTCTCTGACCTCAAACCTTCAGAGCTTCTGAAATGACTTAAAAAGACAGCAACGAGCTCCTCCAGCAGAGAAGATGTTCCCTGGAGGCTCTTTTCTCTTTTTAATCTTACACCCTAGTGGGTTACCTCCTAGCCCCCACCACTGCCACTCACTTTTTTCTCCTAAGATGGTCTTAAAAATGGCAGGAAGGCGGTGGCTGTGGAAGTGAGGGGAGGGGTTTGTGGAATTATGTTGGTCTCTGCTTTTGCGTCTGTGGGAGCATTTGCACGGGCCAGGGTTCTATAGTGAGGCGGGTTTGTGCCCCGTGATGGAGGATGGCGTGGCTGTTGGACTCCCACGCCATCATGGAAACGTTATTTCTGAATTTGGTTTAGATCAGGAGTCAGCAAACGACAGCCTGCTTCTGTTTGTAAATGAAGTTTTCTCAGAGCATAGCCAACTCCTTCATTGCATGTTGCCTGTGGCTTCAAAGCAGACTTCGAAGACAGGGACCAAACGGCCCACGGGTCCTAAGGTATTTAGTGTGTGGTCCTTTAAGAAAACGTTTGCCGACTCCTGGTTCAGACGGATGATGGTGACGATGATGGTGGGGATGGAAAAGGGCGATGACAAATACGACAGAGTGATGATGGTGGTGGTGACATCGATGGACAGTGGTGATGATGGTGACGGTGATGACGGTGACGGTGACAATGACAATCGTGAGAGGACCTTGATGATGTGACTGACTTCCCTCAGGGCCGGCCAGGGACTGGGAGTGTTTCTGGGGACAGATGTGGTCCCAGCAGCAGAGAAATGCGGGAGTGACTTCCTGTTCTGCTGAGAGGACCCTCTGGAAGGGGCAGCTAGCACTGTACAGAGGGATGGCCAAGGAAGCAGAGGCTGAGGAAACAGCAGCCATCGAACTGAGAGGCGTCACCCTCCCAGCAGTGACGGCCAGCGTCCCCAGCACGGGAGCCCCCAGAAAACCCACAGAAACACACTTGAACCAGCTGCCCCAGCAGAGAACGCAGAGCCACCTGGTCACGTCCACATAATCACGTCCCCTTGCCTCTCTCCGCTTTACCCCCCCCCCCAGGGAAGCGAAAGAGTAGCTGGTGGGTGCGTGGACAGGTGGACACTTTAGTTCCTGTCCTGAGGCTGCGGCTGGGGATTTAAGTGACTTCGGCCTGTCTCATTACGCAGGAGAGAAGGGAGGAGGAGGAGAGGCACGGAGACCGCCCTTCTGATGCAGGAGAGAAAAAGCAAGTTGTTTTTGACCAGCTCTGCAAGTCGTTCTTGTTCAATGTAGCAGCTACAATAACAACTAGTCAGTGATAGTGAGGGCTTTACTGACATCTGTGCATTCTCCCCCCCTCGTTGACCCCTGGGCCTCATGACAAAAGTCCTTGACCTGCGAGACGGAGGTCCTCTGACCCACGTTTCTTCCCGCCCGCCTGTGACCTGCCCCACTGGTGCGCAGGCCCAGCCAACCCTGAGCACGCTTGTCTCTCCCTTGGGACCCCCCCTCTCTCTGCCAAACACGTCCTCTCCT
The DNA here is from genome assembly GCF_964194185.1 of Rhinolophus hipposideros. Lineage (NCBI taxonomy): Eukaryota > Metazoa > Chordata > Mammalia > Chiroptera > Rhinolophidae > Rhinolophus > Rhinolophus hipposideros. The sequence goes on from NC_138069.1 coordinate 40,308,951, forward strand.
TCACCTGGCTGCCTCCTCTTCAACCTTGAAGACCCCCTGACCACCATCCAATAACGTCACTGCCGTGCATACACACGTGCTGGCCGTTGGTCTCCCTGGGCCTCTGGACTCTTCTCGCTGAGGCCACAGCATTTAGCACAGGGCCCGGCACACATCTGTGCTTCTTATACAAAATCTCGTGTTGTCACAGCATCAGTTCACATTTTCTAAATAACAGTGCAGGCCAAAGAAAACTCTTCTCTAAACGGGATTCATTGCACAACTGCCTGTCTCAAATGGCTGTTCCAGGAACAGTCTGAAACAGCCTAAAGAGGGAGCAAGGACCCATGGCCAGCAGAGCCTAGGAGGCCACAGGGAAAGGCCCGGGTGAGGAGAGAAGGTAACCGGTAGGACATGCAGGTGCTGGGGGAGGGGCAGGCCTCCGTGTCCAGGGATCTTTCTGAGAAAGCCTCTGCCTCAGCACCCTCGGTCCAAGGACACACAGCCCTTGCAATCACCAAGGGCCACTGCCTCCCCAGCTCTGTTCTAACTCAGGCCCAGGCAGAGTTCTGCCTGTGAACACAAGGCATTAGCATACAGGGTTTGTGATGCATGACCGGGTCCCAAAATAGCATCCGTGCCCTCTCCCTTGCCTCCCTGGTCTTTTCCTCTGTGCATCTGACGAGGCCAGATTTGAAGGAGACACAACTGGTGTACAGAGTGCCAGTTCCTCACCCACCCTGCCCACTTCTATCTCTTATCTTAACCCAGCCACATTCCAGGGCCATATAATGATAGAGGGTGACAGACTTCTCAGGGACATACCAACATCTGCCACTCTCCTGCTCTGTGTCCCTGGGCAAGTCACTTCACCTCTCTGTGCTTCAGTTCCCTCACCCACAGCAAGGAAGGTTATCCCCACATGGCAGTAAGTAGACACCAATGAAATGGTAATGGTCTGGTGAGCTGGCTCTGCTGACTCCCACTTTACAGAGAAGAAAATAACCTTGGAGCAATGCAATGACTGGGGATTCCAGCCCAGCTTGTAGGTACCCCGTCGGGTTAAAATCAGACCATGTCACTCAGCTGTTTAAACTTCTTCAGTGTCTCCCATTATTTTAGGCCAGAGACCCAAACCATGGCGGATCCTAATTGGCCCTGCGAGGCTCGCCTCTTCCTCCCTGACCCCTCTTCTCCCTCCCTCTTTAATTACTTTCTCTGCCCCAGCTGTACTGCTTTTCTTTTCCTTGAATGTGCTATGTTCCCTCTTCCTCAGGGCCTTTGCACGTGCTAGTCCCTATGCCTGGATGTTATTCCTGCACAGCCACCTGCCTTCTTCTACTCTTCACGCAATGCTTCCTCACCTCTCAGCCAGCAGCTCAAACTTCCCTTTGACCTGACAGGGCCCCAGAGTTACTTCTCATGTCTCCTTCCTTTTTACCACTTGGAATTGAGTATCGTTTGTGGGATAATAGTGATGGCTGTCACTCACCTTAGCCTGTAAGCTCCTCAAGAGCAGAGGGCTCACATAGCTTGTCTACCATTTGATCTCCGGGCCCAGAACTGTGTGGGGCCCGCAGTGGCAGCTCCATATGTAGCTGTCAATATCGCAAGATGGATGATGGAGTGGAGAAATGAACGTGTCTTCGTGCCCTCTGAAAGGAATCGGCACAGCCTTGAAGACCCTATCCCTCAGCTGGGGCCTGTGCCCCAAAGCATTCAGCTGCCCAGCTCAGGGCCTCTGCCGTGTATTCCAAACGCTTGGCAGATAAGCTTGCCTGGCTAGTTGAAGGAATAACTAATTAATAAGTGACAGGCGCGCTGGAAAAATATAGCTTATTGTGCAAATGCAGCGTCTCAACAGTGGGGACCCAAGGCAATTTCTGCTCCCCTCACCCCACCCTGCAATACCTCTCCCATCCCCACCCCTCCTGCATAGTATCCTGGGTGCTGTCAGGGGGCTGTGTTGGCAGCAAGTTGGCAGGGGGCTTGAAGACTCCTCCTTTTGTCCTTTCCCAGCCCAGCCAGCCCCAGCTGATTCTGCATGCCTGGGAGGTTGTTTCCAGCAGGGCTGTGGCTCCCGCAGCGCAGAACCTGTGACAGAAATGGGGGAGCAGAATCTACGGAGCAAGCGAAGGGAGCTGTGTGCAGGGGACTTCAGTTTTCTTTGCTTTCCAGTTTTTGTTGCTTTTAGGAGGAGGGCAGGGAGGGTTCCTCTGTGTGTTTTTCCTGTCAATAAATAAATAAATAAAAGATAACATCAGGGAAATTTTAGAAAAGAGATGGGGAAAAATTCCCACAAACACAGCACCCTAGGAGTGCAAGATTGCATATTTTGCAGGCTTTGTCCACAGGCAGCTCTGTTTTTGCATAGCTCAGGTCCTAGTGCAGAATCAGTTTTGCTTTCCCATTTGGTTTCTAATTCGTGGTCACATGTAAGCATTTCCCAGGTGGCTCCATGATGCTTCTAATTATCAGTGTCGACAGCTGCTGAATGCAGCGTCCCCTTGGTGGCAGTGCCGTGTCTCACCTCCTAGCCTGTCTCCCCCGATTCCCGGACCTCTTCCCCCTTCTGCCCCCTGCCCCACATCCCTGTGTGCTGAGCCTATTATGGCCAGAGTCTGGGGACCTGGTAATTTCGGGCAAGCTGCCGGACCTTTCTAAGCCTCCCCATTTCTCCTGACTCTTCTCTTCACCTTTGCCTCGCATGTCTGCAAGCCCCCATTGCAGGGGAACCAAGGCTGGAACAAACCTGCCCTTTACCTCAGCCCAGCCCCAAAGAGGTACCTGATCATCACAAGAGCAGGTGGGATCGTTTGCCATCATCACACGGATGAGTTTCAAAATTTTTCACAGCAACACTTCTTTCTTTACACGTATAAAAAAATAATTAGCTCCTCAAAGCTATTGTTTTATATACGATGTTTCTAAGATAGAGCTACATTTATAGAAGTGTAAAAAAGGGAGTCAACTTAGAGAAACACATTATGTAAATATAGTGGAAGATACTGGCTGTAGTGTAAGGAACGAAAGTTCAGGGAACACCGAGTCCACTACATTTTTTTAGGGTGTGGAGGATGTGGCTCCTGAAAGCTGGACCTCGGTCTAGTGAGGGGGGCGTGGTGATCTGCTGTTTTATAAAGGGACAGGATGGGACGCTGACATAGGGAGGTGACAACTGGGATACAATTTGTATGGCCTTGTTTTTATAGCACTTTCCTCCGTTTTGTTCCTACATCTGGCTCCAGAATTCACAACACTTCACACCTGCCACACATGTGACCTCAGAAAGAACAGGCTTTGTCAGACTCTTACCTCCGTGGGGCTCAGTCTCTAAGTTGCCGTCAAGCGTTGACCCAGGGGCCCTTCCTACAGGACCAGCCCAGGGCACAGAGAGACGGAAAGCTGTCTTGCCGCTCACCCAGTAAAATAATAGTAATAACAATAACAGCAAGCATTTAATTACTAGCTTATTCTCCGCCAGGCCCTGCTTGGCATACTTCCTATGCACATTTCCTCATCTTCTCTTCCCCCAACCCAGTGAGCTCAGCATTCTAACTCCTTTATTACAGATGAGGAAACTGAGGCTCGGGCATTTGCCCAGGTGACCTGGCAGTGGCCGAGCCAGCATTCCAGCCCAGATCTGGCTGCCACAAGAGCCCAGTTTGCAGGAAGAAGCTAGAAGTAGCAATGCAGCCGCCTAGAGGCCAGGTTGGCCTATACATGTGTTGGTTTGGCTCATGTTTAATTCTTTTCTAATTGGTTGGCAACATCTAAGGATTGAGAGATTTCCCATGAAAACCCATCCTCCTCACTTCTTTAAGCAGAGCTGGAGGGTCCTGCCACCCTGGGCCACCTCCTCACCTGGCAACACGGTGGGGCCGCCCCTGGAGCCAAAGCCTTTGCTCTGTGTTTCCTACAGACCCCACCAGTTCCTATCGCCTCTCTCACCTGCACCCCCTCATCCATTTCCAGAACCCGGGGGCAGGAATCTGAATTGGGAGTTTCACTCTGCCTTGAACATGGGGAGCCTTGGTGAGCACGGGGAGAGACCAAGCCTCTCTGGAAAAGTCTGCTTTATAGCCCCCGACTCGGCCCCCGCTCACTCATACCTATGCAGGACGCTTCCCTGGGTCCACAGCCCCAGTGGGGAAACAGAGTCCAGATAGGGGAAGGAATGCATTGGTCTCCTACTGCTGGTATAACAATTTCCCATGAATTTACTGCCTTAGGAAAAAATGTTTAAATCCTGATGTTTTAGAGGAAATGGGCAGAAAGGGACAGGAGCCAGGATTTGAGTAACAGCTAAATAAGGATGTCCCAAATTGCAGGAAGGAGGGACGTGGGTCTTCAGTGGCAGAGCACAAGGTGACCTGTAATGGGAACCTCAGTGGAAACAGGGCAGCCCTTTGGTCCTTGGCCAGGCGGACACCTGTCCGTCTCCCCACACCCAGCTTGCAGCCTCGCCCTTCCCCCCACACTCCTCACTTTCCTAAATGCAAACCTGAGCACTTCTGTCCAAACCCGCCATGCTTCCTGGAGTAAAATCCAAGTTCAGTGCCGAGCATTCAAAGGCCCCATGACTTGGCTCCACCACAGGACAGGAAGGGTGACCCCGACTCGTCCTGACAAGACAGCTCCCTAAGGGCTCCAAACCTGCCGGTCAGTGCAGTCATTCCATTAGCAGCCCAAGTTCCCTGCAACACCCCCCCCCCACCCCGTTTCCCCCGCCCCTCCCCCCCCTCCCTGCCCCATTACCCGCTGGGCTGCAGCTAGCAAGGCCACAGCTGGCTCAGCCCCACTGCTTCGGTTATTTGCCCTTCGCTTGCATTTTCGTTTTCATGATCTCATTAGCAGGAGGAGGGGCTCGTGACCAGGGCAGCCTGCGTGGTGCCTGGACACTGCAGCCTGAGGCTGACCCTAGCCCCACCTGGTCCAGCTCCAGCTGTGTTCTTGGCTCATTCCACAGCTATAGTAACAGCAAGAGAAACACTCTAAAGCCCCCTTGTTCTGTCATCTTCGTCTCCGTGTGGTTCACACACCAAGATGCATTTTACTAAGTCGACTATCTTAGCCCATTGGATTTCTGTTATTAAAACATTTGCAATACGAACGAATACATGTCATCTTGAGTTTATAAACTAACCAAATGCACTTTGATAGACTTCTTCACATACATCCGAAACATTCCTTCTTTTCCATACTAGCCCTCATTCTGAGCCTGGGAGTCTTCATCTGTAGCATGGTGATGGTGGGGATGGTGGAGATGGTAGGGTTGGTGGGGTTGGTGGAGATGGTGGGGATGGTGGGGATAGTGGGGTTGGTGGGGTTGGTGGAGATGATGTCACATACTCCCTAAGGTTGTTCTTAATTTTCATTCATCCATTCAACACATTTCATTGCAAACCTACTATACGTCAGGCAAAGTACTATGTGTGGGGTGAACAAAATTAACACAGTTCCTGTCTGATGAAACTCAGCTGAGAGGGGAGACAGGAAGCAGCAGTCACAGGAAAAAGTAGAGAACACAGACTTCTCTGAAGAAACAGGATGGGGACCCATAAGAGACAGCAGGAGGATACCAGAGAACTCGAGGCTAAGGCAGAAGAAATGGGGGGGGGGGTGTCAGAAGGAGGGCACAGCTCTGTGAGGCACAAATGGAGGCAGAGCTTGTGCAAGTCCCGTCCCTGATCTCAGCCTCAGTTTCCTCATCTGTGGAAGAGGTGAGGCAGCACCTGTACTCTGCAAGGCTGTCTGCGGGTGAAATGAAGAGATACACATGAAGGACGTTTTACAGCACAGAGGAAATGCTCAGTGTGGAGTGAGTTGGAGACACTTGTGTGGGGGCTAAAGTTTTGTTGAGGGTGGAGGTAGACCCCGAATTGGAGCAGCCTTGGCGACAGCCTGCCTGGGTTGAGATGCCTGTTCCGTTAATTGCCAAGTAATCTTCCCCAGTGTAGGGCTCACCTGGGGTCTGAAAGGACTCCCAGCCTAAGCACACAACGCCCAACCAAGAGAAATGCCAGCTGCAGGAGAGCAGGCATGCCTGGGGGGGCCTCCAGGAGCCAGGGCAACCCAGGAACCCACACAGGGATTGACTATCCGGAACCAGGCTGGGCTTGGAGCACAGGGGGCACGCAGACATCGGCCTGGGTAAGGAGGTCCCCAGACCTAAGCAGAACTTCCCAGGGAAGTTCTGGGAGGGAGTGGCAGACAGAGGCCCTGGCTGCTCTCCCAGACCCGGAGGCCTTCGTGGCCTCCAGATTTCTGCCGAGGACAGAGGACGGGCTCCTGGACGCACTGTAGCCAGAACGGGGGTGCTGGAATCGACATTCGCATAGCACGGGTCCCAGAGTGAGGGCTGGTGGCTGCAAAGCATCCGTGTGTGCGGAAGATCCAGGGAGGCTCCAGGAAAGGGGAACCCACTGAAAGATCTTTGAGCCAGGCTCTGCAAGACGAAAAGCAATCCAATTCGCTGGAGGAGAGGAGGGAGGGAGGGGGCGTGGAGGAGGGTCTGCGGGGGCTCCCAGGGCCGGCGTGGGGGCCTGTCAGGTGAGCCTGGTGGCCCGCAAGCCCTGGGAGGGGGGCGGAACAAAGGCGCCCCCACACCTCGGCCAGGCACGCTGCCCCCTGGTGGTGAGCTGCAGCCGCGCAGCCAGCGCCTGAGACCCCTTTGTTTTTCCCTCTCGGTTCTTGCCTAAGGCTGGAGATTCTGGGTCAAGACGTTGGCGGGTTTGTTTTCTCCTGAGGCCTCTCATCTTTGGCTTGTAATGGCTGTCCTCTTCTCTGTGTTCACAGGGCCGTCCTTCTGTGTGTATTCTTTCGTGTGTATCCTAATTTCCTCTTCTTATAAGAAGACCCGTCATATTGGATTGGAGGCCACCCTAATGACCTGGTTTAACTTAACTGCCTCTTTAAAGACCCCATCGCCAAATACAGTCACATTCTGAAGTATAGAGGGTTAGGGCTTCCATATACGTGCCTGTGCGTGTGTGTGTGCATGGGTGTGCCTGCATGCACGTGATGGGAAGGGTGGAAGGAGGGGGTGTTGAAAGGTGCCTTGCCCATCCCCTTAGACGCTCCGCTCTTCCAGGTGGTGACGCTTGTGCCCAGAGGAAGAAACAAGCTCCATCAGCCCTCTCTTCCCAGACGGCCAGCCCATTCGAACAAAGCCTGGGGGTTTATCCTACACTGTTGCCCAGGGACTTGCAAATATTTGGATCACAATAGACCTGAGTTAAATGAAGAGATGAACTGATGGCTTCTTTGGATTGAAGTTCTCCTCACTCACTGTCAGCGAATCTGCCAGTAATTCTCTGTGCAAGTCTCATTTTCCAAGGAAGGAATTGGGCTCAGACAGGGGCATGCGGAGCCCCAGGTAGCCCACCACGGTGGGGGCAGGAGTGGGGGGCGGAGGGAGGGCTCAGTCAGGCCCTGGAGAAGCAGGCTGCGAACCTCTTCTCCCTATTGCCTGCGATCCTCTTCTCCCTGCTGTGCTGAGTTAGGGAGGCGAGACTTTGGCTCTGTGTGGGCCAGATTCGAGGCCCCTACTCACTGTGTAACCTTGGGACCATCACTTCCCTTCTATGTCTCTCAGGGTTATATTCATAAAATGCAAAATAGTGGTATAGGCCTCCGAGGATGCGCTCAGATAGGGTAAGACCATCAACACACTGTAAACTGTAGCAGTAAGAGGCGCTGCGGTCACTGAGGGCTCACCACATGCCTGCCAGGCACCAGGCTAAGCTCTTTACGTATCATGTCATTTAGTATCACGAAGCCCTCTGAAGTCAATGCTGTTAGCCTCCTTGTTTTGCAGCTGAAGACATTGAAGCTCACAGTAATGCAGGGACTTGTCACATGGCTTGTAACCACGTGGCATAACTGGTAATGTGCTAAGTGGCTGATATAGTTATCCCCAATCTTGAAATCAATACTCTTTGAGTTTAAGGACACTAAAGTTTGAGTCCTCTTCCCCTTCGCCTCCTCCAACCCCAGGGGAGGGTTCCAGGGAGCCTGAGGGGCTGAGGGGCTGCCAGGCTGCATGCAGCCGGTGGGAGCTCCATGCTGGCTCTTCCAGGCTGAGCAGGCACCTTGGCTGTGGCAACACTGCCCCCTAGTGGCAAGGATGCAGTATACCCCCTTGCACTGGCTCAGGTTGCACCGATCGCAAAATCCTTTGGAAAGGAACCGAGAAGCCAGAGACTCCCAGGTAATTGCAGCTGAAAGGTCTCTGGTGTGCCATAAAATTAGTCCGTGTGCATGCATTTTCCAGTGCAGGGAATAATCAGGCCTTTGAATGAGGCCTTCTGGAGACAGTGCCTGCAGCCCTTTTCAGCCCTTTGTGGCAGTAACATGCTGGTAAAGGTGTGACAACTGGCTTCCAGAGGGTAGAACCGTAATGTGCACCATTTGCCAATTTCCGTGGTGGAAATGTTACCAGCCTGGCCACGCTTGAGTGAGAAGCTCAAGGAAGGAGAGGTCCCTTGTGCTTGGGGCTGTGGAGTCTTCAGGTGGGAGCGGGCTTCCTAAATGTTTCTCTGTGTTCATGCATACCTCCTTAGTTTGTTTGTGCTGCTGTAACAGAAAAACACAGGCTGGGGAACCTAGAAACAACGGACAGTTATGTCTCCCAGTTCTGGAGGCAGGAAGTCTGACGTCAGGGTGCCAGCAGGGGAGGATTCTGGTGAGGAGCGTCTTCTGGGTCACAGGCTGCTCCTTGTAAGCACATGTGAAGGAGAGCGGAGGGAGGACGCAGGCGCCCTTTTGACTCTTAAAAGGGTGCCAGTCCCATCATGGGGACCCCACCCTCATGACCTCATCAAATCCTGACCACCTCCCAAAGGCCCCATCTCCTCACCCCATCACATTGGGGGCTAGGGCTTCAACATATGACTTTTGGGAGGGACACAAACATTCAGTCCGTAACACATACATTCACATCTCTTGGGGGCTTTGGTTTGACAAAACAAATGAGATGGTACCTCCCACTCTTCTCTTCACCTTGTTATTTTCCCTTAAGGATCACAGCCTTTTCTCCAGGTTGGCACGGACAGACCTATCATCTGCTCCATGATATGCACAGCAGCCACTGAAAGGACTACCTCAGCTTAATCCCCCAACCCAGGAGTACCCAGGCGGCTTCCTTCTCTTCCGTCTCCACCTTCAAAGCTGAAATATACACCTTCATACTTGTATTTTTATGAGCTAGAGGACAGATTTTCAAGAGTGGGATTCCTGGGCCAAAAAGTAAATGTTTATGAACCTATAATAAATATTTCCAGAATTGCCTCCAAATGGCTGTACCAATTAAGACTCCCACACCAACGTTTTCCACCTCAGAATCGATTTACCATTTTTTCTGAGCATTGCAAAGCTAATGGGTGAAAACAATATTGCATTTTATTTGATTTTGCATTTCCCTGATGGCAAAAGATGGATTTGCCTTTGCATGTCTTTGGCTCACTTTCATTTTTTTTTATTTTTTAAAGATTTTTATTAAAAATATACCTAACATACAATATTACATTAGTTTCAGGGGCTCACCATAGTTATTCAACACTTAATATACCTAAAGAAGTGATCAGCATGATAAATCCAGCAACCATCTGACACCGTGCTATGCTGTCACAATATTACTGACTATATTCCCCTGTACATTACATCCCCATGACTTATTTGTTTCATACCTGGAAATTTGGACCTCTTATTCCCCTTCACCTTTTACTCCTTTTTAAAAACTTTCAATTACAATTGAAATTCAATATTATTTTATATTAATTTCAGGTGTACAGCATAGTGGTTAGACATTTGTATAATTTAAGAAGTGATTCCCTTGACTAGTCTAGTCCCCACCTGGCACTATACATAGTTATTACCATATCACGGACTATATTCCCTGTGCTTTACATCCCCATGACTATTTTGTAACTACCAATTTGTACTTCTGAATCTCTTTACCTTTTTCATCCTATCCCCCAACAAATCTAGTACCCATCTGACACCATACATCGTTATTACAATATTATTGACTATATTCCTTATGCTATACCCTACATCCCCATGACTACTGTGTAACAACCAATTTGTACTTGGAGGCCACGCTCTGAACCGAGGACAGCTGGCGCCAGTACCAGGCCTGGGGCAGCTCTGCAAAAAGCCAGGACACCCCGAGGCCTGCTGCCACTGGCCCGCTCCCTTAGGGTTCAGCCACTGATAAAGCCTCATGAGGTGTGGGAGTTGGGTGAGGCAGGGTCTCAGGGAGTCACTAGAGTGGGAAGAGTTGTGGTCCCCAGATTAATATAGACTCTGGTTTGGTGCCAGTGTCGAGCGTGGAGTGACTCAGCAAAAGTCTCTGAGCACACCGAGGCTGTCGCAGCCCGCCTAGGGCCTACAGGCTCTGATAGTTTACAAGAAAGAGTGCAATGCAAGTGGGGCTGGCTGCTCTTGAGAAAGTGCCTCCGGCATTGGGGAGGCACTTTGGGGAAGTTGGGTGGGTGGGGTCCCAGTGGAGCTCACCGGGCCAATCAGATTCAGATTTGGCCTGTGGGGGCGGGCTCAACACAGGAAAGATGGGGCCTGCCTGTTGGATGCAGGGGAGAGAGGACCCCTCACAGGGAAAATGGCGACTGTCCTCCAGCCCGTGCCTCAAAGACATACACCTGTAAGTGCTTGCGAGCAAGTGAGTCTGTGCACGAATTGTTTAAGAGGATGTCTGGGTTTCCTGCAGCCTCCGTCCCACCCCGATGGTCAGGAATCCCCACTGTTTGTCACAGCCACATGTTGTGGGGCTCTTCTTCCTGGCACCAGTGCTCCGGGCTGGGGAGGCCGGTGTGGGGCTGGGGTCCCCCGCTCCTCTGGGGGGAACCGCCAAGGCTGCGATATCCCTCCTGGTTCTCAACCGCCACACGGAGGTTTGGGGCCCGTTCCACGTCTGTGCCCCTCCTACCAGTCTCGACGTGGCTTCTTCTTTATGATTTTTAGTTATAGGACTTCTGTTTGGCTAGAATTCAGCTGGCTCTTAGGTTGATTGTTCTATAGTTTAGTTGTAATTTTAATGTGTTCACGGAAGGACGCAGGCACAGTGTTTGTCTCCTCCGCCATCTTGGATCTCTCTGGCTCACTTTCAGATTGAGTTGTTTGCCTTTCATTTATCAGTTTATAAAGAGTTCTTCATATGCAGGGGGAAATTGACTCTCTGTTTGTCATACATGCTGTTTTCCCTAAACCTTTTGACTTTGCGTATGGTGTCTTTTGCTGTAGAAAATTGTAAGCGTTTTGTGAAGTCAGCTCTGTTTCCCTTGCTTTGTAAGATATCTAGGTCTCCTGCTTTGCTTATGAAGATCACCTCCATCCAACGTTATGTTCCTAAAATGTCCCCATTATTTTCATTTTGTTTTTTACATTTAGGTTCTTAATTCACTTTGAACCTTAAAAAACAAAGTCATGTGATTAACGTAGCCCAGTTTCTGCTTTTGTCCAGACTGCCCCCACTTCAGGTGCTAGTTGAAAGTCCAGGTTGTCACCTGTGCTTTTGACCAACCACCTATAAACCAGCGGTTTCCATGACCCCCTCCGTGGGTTTGATTACTTTGCTAGAGCAGCTCACAGAACTCAGTGAAACACTTGCTTACATTTGACAGTTTATTAAAGAGTATGAGAAAGGATACAGGTGAACAGCCAGATGGAAGAGAGGCGTAGAGCAAGGTCTGAGGGAAGGGGCACGGAGATTCCATGCCCTCTCCAGGGCACCACTCTCCCCGCACCTCCACACGAAGCTCTCTGAACCCCATAGTTTGGGGATTTCTATGGAGGCTTCATCACCGTAAGCACCACCGATTATTAACTCCATTTCCAGCCCTTCTTCCTGCTCAAGAGAATGGGGAGAGGGGCTGACAATTACAAGCTTCTCATCACAGCTTGGTCTTTCTGATGAGCAGCCCCCATCCAGGAGCCCATCCAGAGTGACCTCATTAGAACACAAGACACAGCTATCACCCAGGAAATCACAAGGGTTTCAGGAGCTCTGTGCCAGGAACCAGGGGCAGAGACCAATATATCTTCTCTATTCTCTCACACACCCCCCACGCTGCCAGGAAGGCAAACAGGAAGATGTCTCCACCCCTGTTCCCCTGCTGGTCCCACTTCTTGACTCCCTTTTATTGGTGCAATATGGCAGCTTTGAAAGTATGCTCTGCACACGCAGGGGCATCCCAACTCTCTTTCAAGAGACTGCAAAGCTAAAACTCTCCGCATGATAATACTAAGATATCATTTGCCTGTTCTACGTTAACAATTTGACAAGTGTGCAAAAGCAATAGATGATGAAGGTGCTGGAGCTTTAGCAGGAATGAAAGGGAGTGGCACCGAACTGCTGTCCTGTCATTGCATTCTTCACGACCGTGCGTTCATGGTTAAATGAAACAAAACAAAATAAAACAGCCTCACCAAAGAATGACCTGGCTGAAGCTGTGTAAATTATTAATTTTATTACATCTCAGGCCTTGCTTATAAACTTTTTAATACTCTGTGTGACAAAATAAGATGAATGCATGAAACACTTTTGCCACCTACTCAGGTATAGCCATGTTGAGAAAAAGCACTTATGCAATTTTTTGAGCCAAACTAGCCCCTTTTTTGTTGACAATCATTTCACTTGAAAGCACAGCTGACAAACCTCCGATTTCACCTTTTGGTAGACATTTTCTTGAAAGTAAATGGAATGAGCTTGTCACCTGAAGGGGGAAAAATGATAATATTTGTTACCAATAATGAAATTTGATCTTGCAAGTGAAAATTAGAATTGGGGAAAATTTATATCCACCACCATGAGACTGACAGTTTTCCAATCTCTAAATACTCTTCTGATATGACATCTGGCAATGTTAGCAAGTGTGGTCTTTTGATATTTTTAAATGAAATTGTGCCAAGATTTGGAAGATCTGCACGACCCGGAGAACCGATGTTTTCCAAATGATGAGCATATGATGTTACGCAGCCAGGCAGGAGCGAAGAGCCATCCAAGAGAGAACAGTGGGTTTTAATGTCACAGAGGAATGAAAACATCCAATGATATGGTTTCAGGTTCCAGGTTCCAGCTGACCTTTGAGAAAGTACCATTTGTCAATTTGGGGCATCATGTCTGAGAAGAATATTCACAATTATTTGAAAAAGCCTTTTAAAATCCTCCTCCCTTTTCCAACTGCATGTGGGTGAGAGACCAGATTGTTTTTACATTCTGCTGCCAACCTAGCTCAACAGATTGAATGCGGGGCCGTATGAGAATACAGCTGTCTTCTATTAAGCCAGACATTAAAGAGATTTGCACACGCAAAACGATGCCACTCTTCCACAAAATAGTTTTTGTTTCAAAAAGACAATTAGTTTTCACAAAACCATGTTATGTTTAAGGTAATGGGCTTAAAAATGAGTTAAAATAAGTATTTTATAAATGTATCAAAATTTAGCCCACATAAACAATAATAATAATTATAACTATAGATTAATAAGTAGTAATACATAACACATAAAATAATAAAAGCAATAATTTTCAGGGATGAGACCTAAAGCCTACGCACTGTGAGTGGACTGACATTTGCCACTTTCCAGGGTGCCCTTCCGCTTTCTACTTGTGACTGACAGTGGTTGCGTCGTGCTGCCAGCAGAGGGCGCCATTGTCTGACAGAGGCAGGCAGCCAGCCAGGCAGTGGCCCCAATGGTAGTAATATATCTGAGATCAGGTTTCTGCTCCTGGCCTGGGGGCGCTGGCGGCAGTAGGGAAGGGGGTGCCTCTGGGCCCCAGGTTATAACTCAGCTTGAAAGGCCTCAGCCCTGTCACAGCCCTCCTTCCCAGCGCAGTCCCATCCCAGGAGCCTCTGCCTGGTCTCCCCTTTGGGGACTTTTTCTAACAAGGCCACCTCTGGACCATTTGTTCCTTTGACCTCTTACCAACCCACAGCTCGGTTTGTAATAAAAGTCCCCGTGGAGAATGAGCAGGGAGGCTGTTTTGCTGCTCCCAACGAGCGTGTTGACTCTTTTCTCCACGACCTTTTGGGATGGGACCGTCAGAGGGAACCGCGTTTCTCCACGCACGTGTCCTGCGACCCTGGTCATTTTGGGTGATGCCTCTGAGCTTCAGTTTCTCATCTGTAAAAAGGGAAAGTTTCCTTCAGAGACCTGGAGGAGCGGGTGTTCCGAATGTGCTTGCCCCATCCTGGGGGTTTGGTCATGGGCGAGTCTCAGTTTTTCACTCTACATTTGGGAGAACGTTCCATAAGGGTCCACGCAAGGAAGGTGCTAGGACAGGGATGACGGTCATGATCGATTAGCCATCACTTTTGTTGTTGTTTAATCCTTACAGGAACCCTGTGGAATAAAATGTGTTTTTATATCCATTTTGTGGCCAAAGTGTCAAGTTGGGTCATGGAGCATTTCCTCCAATGAAGGATTAATGGCTGATCAAAGCTTTGACTTCCAGGTGGGAGGTTGTCTCTGGCCCATCTGTGAGGACAGCGGGCAGCCAGAGAGTAGTTCTCTGTGCCAGCGGCCCAGCATGGTTCTTTGCAGGCATTGTCCCACTTAGTCCTCATAGCAGCCCTGCGAGGTAGGGAGGGTTTCCACCTGATTTACAGATGGAAAAACTGAGGCTGAGGGAAGTCAAGGAATTTGCTAAGGAGCCAGCGTTCCCAGACCCCAGACTCATGCTGGTGACCACCAGCCCAAAAGAAGGGAGTGGAGGGCAGGGCTACACAGTTGGAGTGGAACCCATGCTCTCCCAACTGGGGTCCGATCCTGCACCCCCACCCCCACCGTGTAACCTCCTGAGCTTCGGCCACACCATTTGCAAAAGAGAAAGAACTACCGTGTTTCCGCGAAAATAAGACCAGGTCTTATATTAATTTTTGCTCCAAAAGACGCATTAGGGCTTATGTTCAGGGGATGTCATCCTGAAAAATCGTGCTAGGGCTTATTTTCCGGTTAGGTTTTATTTTTGGGGAAACACGTATGTTTCCTGCCAACCTCATGGGATTGTACTGAAGCTCACGTGAGAGCAGGTAGGAAATTATTTCCTGAACCAAGCTGGAGGCGAGGACTCTAGCTGAGCCCACTCTGGAATTCAGACAAGCCTGGGCCTGTCTGCGAAAGGCCTGGGCAGGCCCTCCGGGAGTCAATTTTGTGAGGTTTTTGGTTGGTTGTTTGTGACTGAAGGAGAAGGAGGAAGTGGTTTTGCATGCCGAGTCTGGGAAGGTCCCCTGGGTCTGTCTTGAATATTGTCCTGCCAGTTCAGCTCAGGTACCCCTACCTAATCCCCATGCAGCAAGGAGCTGGTGACGGAGCTGGGGGGCCTCTTTGGCCAGGGGCTCCCTCAGCTGGACCGGAGCCCCCAGAAAGTGGGTGTGGGATCAGGGCACAAAGTGACTTAGTGATAGTGGGCCTTGAGAGGCAGCTGGAGCAGAAGACAAGAGGACTATATGGGAGTTCTTGTGGGACCCTCAAAGCTCCTACAAATGTGTGCGTGCCTGGGGGCTGGGGGGAGCCATGTACATGAAGAGGCAGAACAGCTAAAATGCAGCCACTGCCATGGGCAGGGCCTGGGGAAATCTGAGTCTCAGCTTCAAAGGGCTGTAGCAATGGGCTGGCTTATTTGTCATTGCCAGGAGTAGATTCAGCAATGTGAGGTAATTTTCTGGCCTGAGGGGAATGACTATTTCTGTGAAATCCCTTTCCTTTCAGAGAATGCAGTTAAAAAACGGTTGTGGTCCCTTTGAAAAAGCCAGGTGCCTCTGCCACTTAATGCCAGGAGGAGTCCTGGGGGACACAAGGGGCAGTGACAGCACTGGGATCAAGGGACTGGGGTCCATTTAAAAATGTTGCTAACTCTTGCTATGATGGCCTGCGTGCAATACACAGAAATAAGAATAATAGCACAGTGACGTAAATAGCATTTGGGCAAGGTCTTGTTTTCATTCCTTCTCTCTCTTCAGCAATGAACCCGCTCCATATAAACTAGGATGCACTTAGCAGAAGAAAGGGAAATGGGGGCTCAGGGAGAACACCTTGCCTATCCCTGGATCATTCTTGACATTTCTCCCCCAGACACATCTGGTGGTTTCAATGATCTCTTGATGGACAACGAGCCACCCCAAAACGTAGTGGCATAAAACACAGTGACTTATTCTGTCACATGAGGCAGTGGGTTCACGGGATGTGTCCTCTCCTGGGCTCGCCTTGGGTTCCCGTGGGACCGCATTCAGCCAGCCTGGCCTGCTCCCTTGGGGCCTTCATCCGCCCTGCCCTTCCCCAGCCTCTCCCATCACTCGGCAGCTGGCCTGAGTGTCTTCATTCAGGGTGCTGCTCCCCAGAGCATGGAGGGCGAGGCTGGCAACTGTCCCTGCTGCCACACCGATTGCATTGCTCAAAGTAAGTCATAAAGACAGCCCAGAAGGAGAAAGAGCCCCCGCCTCTTGAAGAAAAGTACTCCAACGAGTTTGTGACCATTTTTAATCCACAAAATGGAAATGAGATTGGGAAGGGGTGGTGAAGAACAGCTGAAGGTCCTAAGGAGCTTTGCCACTTTCCTGGCCAGGGCCACCCCCCCCACTCCTCAGTTTCAGCCTCCTCCTCTGAAGATTTGGGGTGAGCCTGTGACACCGCTTAGGGGCTGGGTGCTGGGGCTGGCCCCAGTGAACAAAGCACAGAGGCAAAGCAGTCGGTCTCCTAGTTCACTCGCAGACCAGGAGCACTAGAGGGGGACAACTCGGGGCATCTTTCATCCCAGGGCTGGGAGCAGGAAGCTGTGACATGGGTGAGCCACGAAGCCTTTGGGACAGGCAGAAACAACTCCCCGTTGTGTTTCTACCACTCATGTAATGGAAACTCCGCAGCAGCGAGGCCCAGGCGGTCCTGCTCACAGCTGTCTTCCCAGCATTCAGTTCCGCACCTGACACATAGTAGACACTCAGTAAATGTTTGATAGAGGGATGAATGACCCTCTCTCAGCCTTATTTTGTTCATCTGGAAAACGGTGATAACAACAGTGCAGTCAGGATGACGAAGACCCGACTCCTCAACGTAGCGTACGAGGCCCAGCCTGCGATCTGGCCTGTGTGTTCCTCTCCAGCCTCATCCCACTGTTCTCGGCACTCCAGCCACCCCGAGCCTTGTTCCAGGACCTCACACTCGCCTATCTCCTTGCCTCGGGGCCTTTGCACATGCCATTCTCTGTGCCAGATGCACTTGTCACTCCCTCTACGCCTGGTTAACTGCTGGCCCAGCTCCATTAGCACTTCCCGGGAGAAGCCTCCCTGACCCCCTGGACCTGGTTGGATCCTCCCTCCATATGCTTTCGGAGCACTGTGTGCCTTTTCTTCCTGGCTCTCCTCAGGGGCGACATTATTCTGGATAGCAGAACCAACAGAAGCAGAATACACACACACATCACCCTATTTACATACATAAAGAGATTTTTTGGTAAGGAATTAACTTACATGATTATGGAGAAGTGCCACATCTGCCATTTGCAAGCTTGAGACCCAGGCAAGCCAGTGGTGTCGTTCCTATCTGTGCCCAGAGGCCTGAGAACCACAAGAACCAGTGGCATCAGTCCCAATGATGACAGGAGAAGATGCCTTAGCAGTTAGGCAGAAAAAGAGCAAAGTCTCCCTCTGCCACTTTATTCTATTCAGGCCCTCAGCTGATTGGGTGAGGCCCACCCACAATGGGCAAAGCCATCCGCTTTACTCAGCCTATCAATTCAAATGCTAATCTCATCCAGAAACACCTTCACAGACACTCTCCATTAGCAATCACAGAGAGGGTAGCCACAGCATGCTGATGACTGTTCAGTTCACTTCAGTTTCCCCAGCCTGGCCTCAGCTCTGCAAGACTAGCCATGTGGCTGGTTTGCTTCGTGGTGTAAATCCAGAATGCACGTGCAGTAGGTGTGTGGTACACCTTGGGACTGGATGATCAACCGGAGACTGCTTGGCATGGTGCATTGCAGAAGAAGACCCTCCACGAGTGTCAGTCCCCTCGGGAGGTAGCAGTAACTGTATTTATGTGAATGAACGAATGAACAAAGGAGCTAGTGAATGGCTGCAACCGATCTGTTGCCCTACTACGTGTGTGGGAGAAGACAGAATCAGAAATGCAATGACACAGCAACGAGCACATCTCAGAAGAATTTATGCAAAAAACGACAATGGTTCCCCAGGGTCCCTGTCATTGTTTTTAAAATAAAAGAATTTCTGCTAATGGGGGGAGTGAAGATAAATGAAAAAGCCACATGACTAAATAGCAGTGACCCCGAGAGCTTGCATCCCAGGAGGACAGGCTTCACGAGGGGCTGTCATCGCCATTGCCACCACCACAAAAAGCCAGCAGAGCTCCCTCAAGTCATCTCCGCCCCGAAGAGCCAAGAATGTACCAACGTCATGTCTGCAGTTGGCCTGGGTTCTCCGCGCCTTCCTGCGTCTTCTTAGGAAGGCACTTGTGAAACTCAACCCAGATGCTGCAAAAGGCCTGGGTGAGCGTGGTCTGGGAAGGACATGCCTTCCCCAGCTTCACAGCTGCAGACCTGCAGGCGCCTAGGCCGGCCCACGCCCACACCGGAAACCGCCCAGGGGCCAGCTGAGGCTCGAACCCCAACACCAGCCTGTCAAAGACGAAGAGGCCCCAGGAGCCAGCTCCCTTTGGGCAAGCCGGGAAACTGGGGCCCAGCGAGGGACAATGGGTGCTCCAGGTCACACAGCAATTTAAAGTCTGGAGCGCCAGGCCAAGTCAGATGACAGCCTGAGGTAAAAGGTCAGGTCAGTAAGGTGGACAGTTTTTATGGTAAATTTGGCGTTTTGCTCATCGTGGATTTTTCGCATTAACCGTGGTGTCAGAAATATTGAATCGAAATATTATTTATCTTGATCACTGAGTTTCTTTTGATGCCCCCTTAAATTCTGCTCCTGAGGCATTGCCTCACCCCAGAGGTGGCCCTGCGAGTCAGGGGACAGCCTTGGACCGTGTCCCTATCTGGGACGTGCACCACCTTTTCTCAGGTAGCACACTCTTCTGGGAGAACTAACTGCCCACCGGGCTTCCAATCCTGCCTCCAGCATCCCCCCCACCGGGTGACCTGGGGCAGGTCGCTGAACATCTGTGAATCTCAATTTTCTTTTCTACAAAACTGGCAGTCCCTCATTCATCTAACTGACACTTTTTAGGATTCCACCATGTGCTCAGCACAATGCCCAGCCCTGGGTGTGTGAAGAGACTGGCCGATATAGTGGGACAACATATACAAATGGCTGAGGATAGGGCCTGGGGATAGGGGCCTGAGTCGATATTACCATCTCCTCCTTTCCCACTGAGAAGAGTCCATTGACATATGATGCTTTACGTCCCAAAGGCCGGCCACGTGCTGTCTGCTGACTCGGCGATGGGCTCCAGTAGGGAAGGCCCTCTTGTTCTGCATAGCATGCTCCAGAAATCCGACCTTCTACTTCTTCCATCCTCCCCTCCCTTCCAGCTACATTCCCGATTCCTGGGTGTGAGATAAGGCCACTGTCTCCTGCTCCTTTCTCTTCTGTCTGGCCTGGCCGCACCAGTGTATATGTTCTGGGTTTTCTACATTTATAGAGACAGAGGTGGGGGGCGCTTGGGCCGGGGCCTGCAGCTTCGGGGCCTGTGGAAGCTGCTGGCCATAGGGGGTATTTAACTTTCTGCCCCGCTGGTTGTAATTCTGGGGACAGCCGAGCTGGTTGGGATCAGGTCCCCCTGGCTGCGATGACAAGCCTTCAGCAGGCATTGTAATTGCAGAGTTAAAACCATTCATTTTCTTCCTGGCAAGCTGTAGTTAAAGGCGTGCTAGCGGGCAGCCTGCTTGTCTGCAGTGAGGCTGATCAAAGGGCGCAAGGCATCTGTTTTGTCTCTGTTTTCTTTCACCACCCCCCCTTTGAAAAAAAATAGTTAAAAAGTAATTTATGAAAATGAATACCTGTCCTTCTCCGGAGGCTAAAAGGCGGCCACATATTAGAGATATTAAATGTGCATTGGGTGTTTTTTATACTTTGGTCACTTCTATAACGAGAAAATTGGAGCTAGAGAAGGCTCCCGATATATGTCCGCTCCCTTTAAAAGCTCTCAGCAGGATTTTTATAATATCGGGCCCGACTTTTTACACTCTGAGGATTTCCTGACAAAGATTAAACTCTCCCACCTCCAGGCTGTGATTGGCGATTGTGTCCTGGCCGGTCCCCACCCCGCCGCCCGCCTCCCCATTTTCCGGGAGCCCAGCGCAGAGGTTGCCTTGGGCACAGTGATCCAGGACTTCAGCCTGTCGTAGGGCCCCAACACCTCGGAACTTTCTCTTCACCTGACTGCACAAAAGAGGTTTTCAATTGAAGAACAGACACGCCCCACCCTCGCACATGTCTCACCTGGGTTTAAAGGAGGATAAAGGCACGTAGACATGAGAATGAAATGTCCTGAGCAGAGGGAAAGTAGAGCCCGTTTGGGACTGTCAGGAAATGGAACACACTTAAGGAAACCTTAGAAGAATAATTCATTTAAGACAACAACGACAACAACAAGAGCATGTGTGACGTCTCTAAGCCGTGTGGACGTGGGGAGAGACCTCATCAGCCATCCTCCACACCACAGGGCTCCACACCGCTTTAGCTTGGTGTTTCATTCGCAAGGTCATTCACACGTGAAGGCATCACTCTGCAGGTCCAGGAGCTGGAAGCACGGAAAGCTCCTGGTCCACCGGGTACCGTGTTTGCTCACAATGCAGGCCTCCTTTCATATTCCCGTGGGCCCAGATTTCGCTAAGCTCTCCGTGGTGCCCGATAAGGTCCAGTTGCGCCCTGGGGGATTTCCAGCATGCCTCCTTTAAGGATTCATTCTCCACCCTCCCTGTTGTTTTCCGAGTCCCTCAGAGACCTCAGAACGAAACCATCTCTGCACATAAGAAAAGGGGAATTTATACTTTTCAGATCCTTTATTGTGATAGAATCCCCATCATGATCCTTTGAAACAGGCATGACTCTTCCCATTTCACAGATGGGGTGAATCAAGGCTCTCAAAGTCACATGGCTAGTAAGTTGCAGCCCCCACATCTGGATGACTCCAAAACAAGTCACGCTACCACAGCCAACTTCTCGGCAGTTTGCCAAAGAAAAAAACCCCAGACTCGGCACCCAGCAGATCCTGGATGGAAACAGACTCTGACCTCAGGCAGCTCACTTTTCTGCTCATCTCAGTGTCTCAGGATTTTGGGGGACCACAGCAATCAGGAATCGACAAAGTGAAGACACTCAGTAAACGCTACTGCCCTCCCTCGATGAGGTTTGGCTCAAGGGCAAAGCTTGCCAGCTCTTGGGTCTTCCGGGCCCGTTCGGCCATAGGAGTTTCCTTTCCCCCTCTTGTCTGAATGCAGCTTTAGAAAGTAGAACAAATCGCTCGGGCCTGTGGCTGGGGAGATGCCCAGGGCTGATCCCTCGCTGACTTCACGCCACTTGCTCCCGGCAGGCTCGGCTGCTTATTAGCATAATGCAGCTGCCTAATGGTATGGGCCGTGCGAGCATTCTTTCCGGTTCCCAAACACCCTGAGGAAAGAGAGACTGTGCCATTCCCGCTGTTTAGTAATTCCGTTATGTTCGCCAGGACGCCATTCCATGTGGAATGGGCCAGCCGATTGAAGAATTTGCTTCGAATGGGCTTTAATTCTCTTCCAGAATGAACTCCCTGGCGTGTCAGCTTTCCATTCATTAGACTCTGGGCCTCTTCCCAAGAAAACTGAGCTGCACTGAATAGAGACAACCTCCCCGCCTGACACGCAACCCTGACCTGGGTGGGTGGAGGGGCCACCTTCCCAGTCTTCCCTCAGCATCTTGGCAAAGACTGTGGGTAGGTTAGATTTTCAAGGATGATTCCTCGCCACGAACCGGTCTTCTCTGTAATGGGAGGAAGAAACTGCACACCTACTACGTGCCAGGCATTGCACTAAGCTCTTTGTGAAGTAATTATTCCATAAGGACATGCAATGTATATTTAGTGCTTAGCACGTACCAGGTTTTGAGGCACATACTTTCCATGCATTATTTCTTATTCAAGCTTTAAAAGTACCCCTGAGATCTGTACTGTTATTATCCCATGTTTTTAACATGAGGAAACAGAGATTAGAATCATAACTTGTCCAGGATCCCAGTTAATAAGCAATGTTGCAGGTACGCACACCTAGGTATGCGTGACTCAAAGTCCTGGTATGCAAACCGACCTTATAATATCAACTAGTGCAATCTTCATAATAACTCATGAGGATGAGGTTGCTAATTCCATTTTATAAGTGAGAAGATTAAGGTACAGAAATCATAGCTAACTTGGGTCTCTCTCCAGAGGTCACGTGCCTGCTAAGCGGGAAGAATGGGATTTGAACTCATGAAGCAACTTGAAGGTGACATACTCAAGGACGAAGTTCTAAAGACCCATCAGATTCTTGGACATCCAGTTCCCT
Source organism: Rhinolophus hipposideros (assembly GCF_964194185.1). Classification (NCBI taxonomy): domain Eukaryota; kingdom Metazoa; phylum Chordata; class Mammalia; order Chiroptera; family Rhinolophidae; genus Rhinolophus; species Rhinolophus hipposideros. Next base: position 40,331,434 of record NC_138069.1, read on the forward strand.
TGAGACTAAATGCCCCTCCTTTGCCTGACTGAAGCTCCTTTGCCTGGTGAGCTTCTATTTATGCTTCAAGACCTGGCTCAAATGCCCCCTCCTCCAGGAAGACTTCCTTAATTATTCCAAGCACATTAGTGCTTCCTTCTCTGTGCAGTTAGATAACCTAGACTGTATCCTCAGTTGTCACTCTTTATTTGTGTCTGTCTCTCTCACTAAACATTAGCTCCTTAATGATTGGGTCCAAATCTTATTGTCTGCATATCCTTAAATGTAGCACAGAGTCGACAGGTAAGTAATGATGGGGAGTAGAGATTAGCTCATTTCTCTCAGCCACGTTGGCACCTGTGAATGTATTACTCGAAATTTATATCCACATCACATGTTTATACATATAGATCAGTGACCCAAAATTGACAGTGGGCATCAAAATCACGAACGGAATTTTAAAAAGTGTATATTCAGGGTCCTAGCTGAAGTCTACCAAATCATACACTGTCATGGTTGATATCATGTTTACCCCAGGACCCAATCACCCACCTTCTTACCATAGAAGTAGGAATGCCACCTGAGCTGAAGCCATCAGTCTCTCCCTGGGAATTTTCTGCTGGAACCATGAGTTTTGTTTGTGCTTTCAGTCATGGAGCTGGAAAAATGTGACTTTATGGCTGGTAGTAACCGTGTTCCCCAGTTATGTGTGGAAAGGCTGTCTTCTGTAGAGGGGTGGGAAGAGAAAGAGATCATGGAGAGGGAGGTGAAGAGAGAGAGAGAGAATACCCAGTCATCCCCAAGGCCTACTCCCTCTTACCCTTTTTGAAGTTTGATGAAATGAGACAAAGAATTGTCCTCGTTTCCTTAAGCTACTTTGTGAGAGGTTTCTGTCACTTGCAAATGCTAGCGTATCATGTGTCTCTATACATCATATGGTATGTACACATTTTAATGAATTATAGGGTTAAACAGTACTTTTACATGAACAGACAAGTAAATAAATACGGCAACGCTGCTCATACACTGACCCAGAGGCACAATCTCATGCAGCACTTGGTCTGTGCCCTCCCCTCCGGGAATACGTGCCCCTAGGCAAGGAACTCCTCTCACCTGCCACGGTCCACGCATGTGTCTGAAACTGACAGAATGTGGGAGGACTTCAAGGCCGTCTCAGCCACCACAACCAGGCAGAATCCAGTTTTCCAAAGACAGGCTCTTGAGGAGCGATGGAATCCTTCTCCAAAGAGAATACTGAAGGGACAATTGAGGGCCACCAACAGAGAGTCAGGTGGACCGAGAAAGTCACCTGTGAGGTTGGATACACAAAGCCACTTTTATTGTTATTTGTGGGGACTTAAAGATTTTCGAGGTGACTGTTGGCTGTTCCTACTCTTGCCTTATTTGCTGTCTTCACACCCAGGAAGATCAACCTCCCCAGCATGGAGTAGGCTGTTTGCTGTTTCTTAATATTGTTTGTCCAGTAAAACTAGTTGCTGGTCGCTTTTCATGAAATGACACAAGCCACCCCTTGGCCCATCTACCTTCAGCCCCATGTTTCTCCGTAACCTGTGTTCACCTGTCTGTTACAAGTACAGGTACACCACCCATGACCCGCACCATGGAGGCCCTGTACTGGGTTCCATAGCACCAACATGGATCAGAAATGGTGCCTCCCCTCAAGGAGGTCATAACATCTGGTGAGAAACAGACAAGGAAATAAACAGGGCATCATGTACCGTGACAGAGGGGTCTATAAAGGGTGGTCCAAGCACAGAGGAGGGAACCACTAGCATTAGCAGCATGGAGCAGAGCAACTCTAACCTGGGCTTTGACGTATGTGTAGGAGTTTACCAAGTAGAGTGAGAAGGACAAGAGCATCCTAAGGCTGTATTCAAATATTTTCCAATTCAAGTTCAAGAAGTATGTCCCCAAATGTGTATCTTATACTAAGGAGTCTTTTTGAAAAAAAAAAAAAAAAAGGTCTCTTACAAACATTTTGGACGAAGAAAGAATTGCTATCCCACTTGGAGATTTGTCTGGGGCTTTTTCCTAACCTGCACAACTGCCTCCTGAGGGAAGGAGAATCTGGTAAAATATCTTATGTCTAAAAGCCAGAAAAATATACAGAGCGGGAGCTAAGCTTGACATATAAATACTTTATATAAATGCATTCACAGCTCAATTTCCTCACCCTCTGACTGCCAGTAATTTATTCAGACAGCTTCAGCTGAAACCATTTCTCGCTTGATATAATAATCTGGAAAGGTGCATTAGAATTTTCTTCATGCTGCAGGGCTTTGTTCTTTTCTTGCCAAGAAAGCATTATATCCCTTGGCCTCTGGCTCCTCGGAGCTGGGGTGGGTAGGGATCTTGCCAATCCTCTCTGGCAGGAAAATCAAATGATTTCTGTGCTTGTAGATGTTCTTTCAATGCACTTCTGATTGATGTGTCCAGAGCTTTAGGTTTATATGAGGCTTTCATCCATCGTCTACCCAGGAAGGTGGACCTTCTGATTCACCCTCTTTTATAGGTGGAGAATCGGAAGCTCAGAAACGGATGAAGAAAGAACAGAAGCAAGAAGGAGAAAGAAAAAGGGAGTCTTGCTGAGCGCTTGCTTTTACAGGTACTTTCCACATGAGCTCTAATTAACTCCTCCAAGTGATTCTATTCAGAAGGTGTCATGGGCCCACTTTATAGCTGGGAAAACCGAGTCTCAGAGAGGTAAGAGAACCTGTCAGAAGTCAGCAAGGCCCCCATGTGACCCCAGGTCCCTCACCAAGCCCCTCTTACCAGGAGTCAAATCCCAAGGTCTTTTAACAACATCACGTTGCCTCCGAGAGGCTGTGCTGAGAACCCACTGTGTGCCTACCAGTCAGGAGTATGGAGAAAGGTGAGGCAGGAATGCTACCCTCCTGGACCCTGGCCTTGGTGAAGGGCAAGGACAAAGAGAGACATTCCAGCAGAGGACAGGGACTGAATGAAATCTGCCACCTTTGTGAAGTCCTGACACCTGCCAGGCACTCACTATGGGAAGCATTTGGAACAATCTGGAAGGTAGAGGTGAATAGCATCCCATTTCACAGCCCAAAGCCTCAGGCCCTGTAATTTGCAGAGGATTTGAACACAGACTGCCTGATCCCAAAACTTGGGGGTGGGGGGAGAGTCACAGAGCTCATCTTTGGAGTGACACTGCCTAGCTCCCTGCCTGCGTCTGCCTCTGCTGTGTGTCCTTGGGCAAGTTACCTCCCCTCTCTGAGCCTCCACTGCCAGTGTGAGTAATTAACTAGAGGTGGTGTTGTGAGGATTAAATGAGAAAGCTGGAGGATACCTTGTGTAGGTAAGAGCGACCTCCTGCCTTCTGGTTGCTCTGGGCACCATATCTGCATGTCCACTAGATACACTGGGGATGGAAAATGGACACACCTCACATATTTGTTTTGCCTTCTTCTGGACCTGCCCCTTAGTAACAGGGTGCCAGTCTCTCTGGAGGTGGGCAGAGCTTGGCGAAGTGCGGCCTGCTATCACACTCCCCCCTCCCCACCCCACCTCTGCACCCCAACACACACACCAGCTTCTGGCAGGGCGGGGGCAGGAAGACAATGTTCTTCCTCTCTCAGGGTATGGTTGGGAGGTGGGAGAGGCAAAAAGTATGTCTCAGTGAAACGTGCCTAGTGGAAAGAGTTTTTTCCTACGATGCCAGTTGGATTTGGGAGGCAAGCTCCTGCCTGGCTTATTTCTCTTGTTTATCCCCGCCCTCCCTCCCCCATACATGCTATTTGAGGCCAGCAAAGAGGATTCCCAGGATATCTCACTGAATGTGATCAGGAATGACAATCCCGCCCCAGCCCCCAGCCTCTGTGTGGGGAGCTGGAAAGACCACCTGTTCCCCGCCTGGCTGAGTTACAATTCGGCTCAGCGCCCCCTAGCCCCCTAACCCCCTCCCCATGTCGCCTGGACCTGCCTCTTTCCCTGTCTAAGCCCCGGTTTACTTTTCTGTAAAGTGGGAGCAATAACTATATTAGTTTCCTGGAGCTGCCAGGATACAGCACCACAAAACTGGGCAGCTTAAAACAACAGAAATGTATTCTCTCGTAGTTGTGGGGGTCAGAAGTTCAAGATCAAGGCACGGCTGGGCCAGTTT